>NC_079542.1:29950922-31323422 GCF_015846415.1 Triplophysa dalaica
TAGTTATTTTACTTGGAAATGTGTTTCGTAAGTGTTTGTTTCCCAAACCACGATGAAGAGCTTAGATGCTTCTTTTAGAGCGTGAATCTGGCATGTAGTAGTGATTCGATTTCACATGCTTTGTGCAGTTGATGAATGTTCTTTATTGCTTTTGGCGATATTGAGGAAAGTAGCATGATCTAAGTGGCTTCATGTCCATGTGAGTACTTGAAAAAAGAAATAGATTTAGGCAATTAACCTTGAATCAAGTCCTAGAAAGTTATGCCTGGTTTTCCACATTTTGATCAATTGAGTATTCTTGATAAGTTTTGTCTGGTGTTTTTCAATTGTAGGATGTTTCTGTTTTTGTCACAAATTGCAGGAATTGGTCATGTATCATTCAGATACTAGAAAGATACGCTTGGTTTTCCACATTTTGGTCAATTGATTATTTTAGTTAAATTTTGTCTTGTGTTTTCATTTATATGTCGGTACTGTTTTATAGTCAGAAATTGCAAGAATTGGTCATGTTTCTGCTCCTTTTTTTAAAAGAAAAAGAATACACAAAAGGATATGTCTGCCTGTTGTTTTGACGTATACGTTTAAAAGTGGCTCGAACGGGAAGGTTTGAGCTGCCAAAAACGCTCCAAACCGTTACTGAGGAAACACTCTTCAGATCAGACTTCCTCTGGTGTTTTGGCGAGAAATTAAGGACTATGCTTTCAGGGTTCATTTCTATAGTTTTTACTTGGAAATGTGTTTCGTAAGTATTTGTTTCCCAAACCACGATGAAGAGCTTAGATGCTTCTTTTAGAGCGTGAATCTGGCATGTAGTAGTGATTCGGTTTCACATGCTTTGTGCTGTTGATGAATGTTCTTTATTGCTTTTGGCGATATTGAGGAAAGTAGCATGATCTAAGTGGCTTTATGTCTTTGTGAGTACTTGAAAAAAGAAAAAGATTTAGTTAATTAACCTTGAATCAAGTCCTAGAAAGATTACGCCTGGTTTTCCACATTTTGGTCAATTGAGTATTCTTGTTAAGTTTTGTCTGGTGTTTTTCAATTGTAGGATGTTTCTGTTTTTGTCACAAATTGCAGGAATTGGTCATGTATCATTCAGATACTAGAAAGATACGCTTGGTTTTTCCACATTTTGGTCAATTGATTATTTTAGTTAAATTTTGTCTTGTGTTTTCATTTATATGTCGGTACTGTTTTATAGTCAGAAATTGCAGGAATTGGTCTTGTTTCTGCTCCTTTTTTTAAAAGCAAAAGAATACACAAAAGGATATGTCTGCCTGTTGTTTTGACGTATACGTTTAAAAGTGGCTCAAACGCGAAGGTTTGAGCTTCCAAAAACGCTCCAAACCGTTACTGAGGAAACACTCTTCAGATCAGACTACCTCTGGTGTTTTGTCAGCAAATTTAGGACTATATTTTCAGGGATCATTTCTATAGTTATTTTACTTGGAAATGTGTTTCGTAAATGTTTGTTTCCCAAACCACGATGATGAGCTTAGATGCTTCTTTTAGATTGTGAATCTGGCATGTAGTAGTGATTCGGTTTCACATGCTTTGTGCTGTTGATGAATGTTCTTTATTTTTTTTGCTGATATTGAGGAAAGGAGCATGATCTAAGTGGCTTTATGTCTTTGTGAGTGCTTGAAAAAAGAAATAGATTTAGGTAATTAACCTTGAATCAAGTCCTAGAAAGATACGCCTGGTTTTCCACATTTTGGTCAATTGAGCATTTTGGTTAAATTTTGTCTTGTGTTTTCATTTATATGTCGGTACTGTTTTTCTGGTCACAACTTACAGGAATTGGTCATGTTTCTGCTCCTCTTTTTTAAAGCAAAAGAATACACAAAAGGATATGTCTGCCTGTTGTTTTGACGTATACGTTTAAAAGTGGCTCAAACGGGAAGGTTTGAGCTTCCAAAAACGCTCCAAACCGTTACTGAGGAAACACTCTTCAGATCAGACTACCTCTGGTGTTTGGTCAGCAAATTTAGGACTATACTTTCAGGAATCATTTCTATAGTTATTTTACTTGGAAATGTGTTTCGTAAGTGTTTGTTTCCCAAACCACGATGAAGAGCTTAGATGCTTCTTTTAGAGCGTGAATCTGGCATGTAGTAGTGATTCGGTTTCACATGCTTTGTGCTGTTGATGAATGTTCTTTATTGCTTTTGGCGATATTGAGGAAAGTAGCATGATCTAAGTGGCTTCATGTCTTTGTGAGTACTTGAAAAAAGAAATAGATTTAGGTAATTAACCTTGAATCAAGTCCTAGAAAGTTACGCCTGGTTTTCCACATTTTGGTCAATTAAGTATTTTTGTTTAATTTTGTCTTGTGTTTTCATTTATATGTCGGTACTTTTTTATAGTCAGAAATTGCAAGAATTGGTCATGTTTCTGCTCCTTTTTTTAAAAGCAAAAGAATACACAAAAGGATATGTCTGCCTGTTGTTTTGACGTATACGTTTAAAAGTGGCTCGAACGGGAAGGTTTGAGCTGCCAAAAACGCTCCAAACCGTTACTGAGGAAACACTCTTCAGATCAGACTTCCTCTGGTGTTTTGGCGAGAAATTTAGGACTATGCTTTCAGGGTTCATTTCTATAGTTTTTACTTGGAAATGTGTTTCGTAAGTATTTGTTTCCCAAACCACGATGAAGAGCTTAGATGCTTCTTTTAGAGCGTGAATCTGGCATGTAGTAGTGATTCGGTTTCACATGCTTTGTGCTGTTGATGAATGTTCTTTATTGCTTTTGGCGATATTGAGGAAAGTAGCATGATCTAAGTGGCTTTATGTCTTTGTGAGTACTTGAAAAAAGAAAAAGATTTAGTTAATTAACCTTGAATCAAGTCCTAGAAAGTTACGCCTGGTTTTCCACATTTTGGTCAATTGAGTATTCTTGTTAAGTTTTGTCTGGTGTTTTTCAATTGTAGGATGTTTCTGTTTTTGTCACAAATTGCAGGAATTGGTCATGTATCATTCAGATACTAGAAAGATACGCTTGGTTTTTCCACATTTTGGTCAATTGATTATTTTAGTTAAATTTTGTCTTGTGTTTTCATTTATATGTCGGTACTGTTTTTCTGGTCACAACTTACAGGAATTGGTCATGTTTCTGCTCCTCTTTTTTAAAGCAAAAGAATACACAAAAGGATATGTCTGCCTGTTGTTTTGACGTATACGTTTAAAAGTTGCTCAAACGGGAAGGTTTGAGCTTCCAAAAACGCTCCAAACCGTTACTGAGGAAACACTCTTCAGATCAGACTACCTCTGGTGTTTGGTCAGCAAATTTAGGACTATAATTTCAGGGATCATTTCTATAGTTATTTTACTTGGAAATGTGTTTCGTAAGTGTTTGTTTCCCAAACCACGATGAAGAGCTTAGATGCTTCTTTTAGAGCGTGAATCTGGCATGTAGTAGTGATTCGATTTCACATGCTTTGTGCAGTTGATGAATGTTCTTTATTGCTTTTGGCGATATTGAGGAAAGTAGCATGATCTAAGTGGCTTCATGTCCATGTGAGTACTTGAAAAAAGAAATAGATTTAGGCAATTAACCTTGAATCAAGTCCTAGAAAGTTATGCCTGGTTTTCCACATTTTGATCAATTGAGTATTCTTGATAAGTTTTGTCTGGTGTTTTTCAATTGTAGGATGTTTCTGTTTTTGTCACAAATTGCAGGAATTGGTCATGTATCATTCAGATACTAGAAAGATACGCTTGGTTTTCCACATTTTGGTCAATTGATTATTTTAGTTAAATTTTGTCTTGTGTTTTCATTTATATGTCGGTACTGTTTTATAGTCAGAAATTGCAAGAATTGGTCATGTTTCTGCTCCTTTTTTTAAAAGAAAAAGAATACACAAAAGGATATGTCTGCCTGTTGTTTTGACGTATACGTTTAAAAGTGGCTCGAACGGGAAGGTTTGAGCTGCCAAAAACGCTCCAAACCGTTACTGAGGAAACACTCTTCAGATCAGACTTCCTCTGGTGTTTTGGCGAGAAATTTAGGACAATACTTTCAGGAATCATTTCTATAGTTATTTTACTTGGAAATGTGTTTCGTAAGTGTTTGTTTCCCAAACCACGATGATGAGCTTAGATGCTTCTTTTAGAGCATGAATCTGGCATTTAGTAGTGATTCGGTTCACATGCTTTGTGCTGTTGATGAATGTTCTTTATTGCTTTTGGCGATATTGAGGAAAGTAGCACGATCTAAGTGGCTTTATGTCTTTGTGAGTACTTGCAAAAAGAAATAGATTTAGGTAATTAACCTTCAATCAAGTCCTAGAAATTTACGCCTGGTTTTCCACATTTTGATCAATTGAGTATTCTTAAGTTTTGTATGGTGTTTTTCAATAGTAGGATGTTTCTGTTTTTGTCACAAATTGCAGGAATTGGTCATGTATCATTCGGATACTAGAAAGATACGCTTGGTTTTCCACATTTTGGTCAATTGAGTATTTTTGTTAAATTTTGTCTTGTGTTTTCATTTATATATCGGTACTGTTTTATAGTCAGAAATTGCAGGAATTGGTCATGTTTCTGCTCCTTTTTTTAAAAGCAAAAGAATACACAAAAGGATATGTCTGCCTGTTGTTTTGACGTATACGTTTAAAAGTGGCTCGAACGGGAAGGTTTGAGCTTCCAAAAACGCTCCAAACCGTTACATGAGGAAACACTCTTCAGATCAGACTACCTCTGGTGTTTGGTCAGCAAATTTAGGACTATACTTTCAGGGATCATTTCTATAGTTTTTTTACTTAGAAATGTGTTTCGTAAGTGTTTGTTTCCCAAACCACGATGATGAGCTTATATGCTTCTTTTAGAGCGTGAATCTGGCATGTAGTAGTGATTCGATTTCACATGCTTTGTGCAGTTGATGAATGTTCTTTATTGCTTTTGGCGATATTGAGGAAAGTAGCATGATCTAAGTGGCTTCATGTCTATGTGAGTACTTGAAAAAAGAAATAGATTTAGGCAATTAACCTTGAATCAAGTTCTAGAAAGTCACGCCTGGTTTTCCACATTTTGATCAATTAAGTATTCTTGTTAAGTTTTGTCTGGTGTTTTTCAATTGTAGGATGTTTCTGTTTTTTTCACAAATTGCAGGAATTGGTCATGTATCATTCAGATACTAGAAAGATACGCTTGGTTTTCCACATTTTGGTCAATTGATTATTTTAGTTATATTTTGTCTTGTGTTTTCATTTATATGTCGGTACTGTTTTATAGTCAGAAATTGCAAGAATTGGTCATGTTTCTGCTCCTTTTTTTAAAAGCAAAAGAATACACAAAAGGATATGTCTGCCTGTTGTTTTGACGTATACGTTTAAAAGTGGCTCGAACGGGAAGGTTTGAGCTGCCAAAAACGCTCCAAACCGTTACTGAGGAAACACTCTTCAGATCAGACTTCCTCTGGTGTTTTGGCGAGAAATTTAGGACTATGCTTTCAGGGTTCATTTCTATAGTTTTTACTTGGAAATGTGTTTCGTAAGTATTTGTTTCCCAAACCACGATGAAGAGCTTAGATGCTTCTTTTAGAGCGTTAATCTGGCATGTAGTAGTGATTCGGTTTCACATGCTTTGTGCTGTTGATGAATGTTCTTTATTGCTTTTGGCGATATTGAGGAAAGTAGCATGATCTAAGTGGCTTTATGTCTTTGTGAGTACTTGAAAAAAGAAATAGATTTAGTTAATTAACCTTGAATCAAGTCCTAGAAAGTTACGCCTGGTTTTCCACATTTTGGTCAATTGAGTATTCTTGTTAAGTTTTGTCTGGTGTTTTTCAATTGTAGGATGTTTCTGTTTTTGTCACAAATTGCAGGAATTGGTCATGTATCATTCAGATACTAGAAAGATACGCTTGGTTTTTCCACATTTTGGTCAATTGATTATTTAAGTTAAATTTTGTCTTGTGTTTTCATTTATATGTCGGTACTGTTTTTCTGGTCACAACTTACAGGAATTGGTCATGTTTCTGCTCCTCTTTTTTAAAGCAAAAGAATACACAAAAGGATATGTCTGCCTGTTGTTTTGACGTATACGTTTAAAAGTTGCTCAAACGGGAAGGTTTGAGCTTCCAAAAACGCTCCAAACCGTTACTGAGGAAACACTCTTCAGATCAGACTACCTCTGGTGTTTGGTCAGCAAATTTAGGACTATAATTTCAGGGATCATTTCTATAGTTATTTTACTTGGAAATGTGTTTCGTAAGTGTTTGTTTCCCAAACCACGATGAAGAGCTTAGATGCTTCTTTTAGAGCGTGAATCTGGCATGTAGTAGTGATTCGATTTCACATGCTTTGTGCAGTTGATGAATGTTCTTTATTGCTTTTGGCGATATTGAGGAAAGTAGCATGATCTAAGTGGCTTCATGTCCATGTGAGTACTTGAAAAAAGAAATAGATTTAGGCAATTAACCTTGAATCAAGTCCTAGAAAGTTATGCCTGGTTTTCCACATTTTGATCAATTGAGTATTCTTGATAAGTTTTGTCTGGTGTTTTTCAATTGTAGGATGTTTCTGTTTTTGTCACAAATTGCAGGAATTGGTCATGTATCATTCAGATACTAGAAAGATACGCTTGGTTTTCCACATTTTGGTCAATTGATTATTTTAGTTAAATTTTGTCTTGTGTTTTCATTTATATGTCGGTACTGTTTTATAGTCAGAAATTGCAAGAATTGGTCATGTTTCTGCTCCTTTTTTTAAAAGAAAAAGAATACACAAAAGGATATGTCTGCCTGTTGTTTTGACGTATACGTTTAAAAGTGGCTCGAACGGGAAGGTTTGAGCTGCCAAAAACGCTCCAAACCGTTACTGAGGAAACACTCTTCAGATCAGACTTCCTCTGGTGTTTTGGCGAGAAATTAAGGACTATGCTTTCAGGGTTCATTTCTATAGTTTTTACTTGGAAATGTGTTTCGTAAGTATTTGTTTCCCAAACCACGATGAAGAGCTTAGATGCTTCTTTTAGAGCGTGAATCTGGCATGTAGTAGTGATTCGGTTTCACATGCTTTGTGCTGTTGATGAATGTTCTTTATTGCTTTTGGCGATATTGAGGAAAGTAGCATGATCTAAGTGGCTTTATGTCTTTGTGAGTACTTGAAAAAAGAAAAAGATTTAGTTAATTAACCTTGAATCAAGTCCTAGAAAGATTACGCCTGGTTTTCCACATTTTGGTCAATTGAGTATTCTTGTTAAATTTTGTCTGGTGTTTTTCAATTGTAGGATGTTTCTGTTTTTGTCACAAATTGCAGGAATTGGTCATGTATCATTCAGATACTAGAAAGATACGCTTGGTTTTTCCACATTTTGGTCAATTGATTATTTTAGTTAAATTTTGTCTTGTGTTTTCATTTATATGTCGGTACTGTTTTATAGTCAGAAATTGCAGGAATTGGTCTTGTTTCTGCTCCTTTTTTTAAAAGCAAAAGAATACACAAAAGGATATGTCTGCCTGTTGTTTTGACGTATACGTTTAAAAGTGGCTCAAACGCGAAGGTTTGAGCTTCCAAAAACGCTCCAAACCGTTACTGAGGAAACACTCTTCAGATCAGACTACCTCTGGTGTTTTGTCAGCAAATTTAGGACTATATTTTCAGGGATCATTTCTATAGTTATTTTACTTGGAAATGTGTTTCGTAAATGTTTGTTTCCCAAACCACGATGATGAGCTTAGATGCTTCTTTTAGATTGTGAATCTGGCATGTAGTAGTGATTCGGTTTCACATGCTTTGTGCTGTTGATGAATGTTCTTTATTTTTTTTGCTGATATTGAGGAAAGGAGCATGATCTAAGTGGCTTTATGTCTTTGTGAGTGCTTGAAAAAAGAAATAGATTTAGGTAATTAACCTTGAATCAAGTCCTAGAAAGATACGCCTGGTTTTCCACATTTTGGTCAATTGAGCATTTTGGTTAAATTTTGTCTTGTGTTTTCATTTATATGTCGGTACTGTTTTTCTGGTCACAACTTACAGGAATTGGTCATGTTTCTGCTCCTCTTTTTTAAAGCAAAAGAATACACAAAAGGATATGTCTGCCTGTTGTTTTGACGTATACGTTTAAAAGTGGCTCAAACGGGAAGGTTTGAGCTTCCAAAAACGCTCCAAACCGTTACTGAGGAAACACTCTTCAGATCAGACTACCTCTGGTGTTTGGTCAGCAAATTTAGGACTATACTTTCAGGGATCATTTCTATAGTTATTTTACTTGGAAATGTGTTTCGTAAGTGTTTGTTTCCCAAACCACGATGAAGAGCTTAGATGCTTCTTTTAGAGCGTGAATCTGGCATGTAGTAGTGATTCGATTTCACATGCTTTGTGCAGTAGATGAATGTTCTTTATTGCTTTTGGCGATATTGAGGAAAGTAGCATGATCTAAGTGGCTTCATGTCTATGTGAGTACTTGAAAAAAGAAATAGATTTAGGCAATTAACCTTGAATCAAGTTCTAGAAAGTCACGCCTGGTTTTCCACATTTTGATCAATTGAGTTTTCTTGTTAAGTTTTGTCTGGTGTTTTTCAATTGTAGGGTGTTTCTGTTTTTGTCACAAATTGCAGGAATTGGTCATGTATCATTCAGATACTAGAAAGATACGCTTGGTTTTTCCACATTTTGGTCAATTGATTATTTTAGTTAAATTTTGTCTTGTGTTTTCATTTATATGTCGGTACTGTTTTATAGTCAGAAATTGCAGGAATTGGTCTTGTTTCTGCTCCTTTTTTTAAAAGCAAAAGAATACACAAAAGGATACGTCTGCCTGTTGTTTTGACGTATACCTTTAAAAGTGGCTCAAACGGGAAGGTTTGAGCTTCCAAAAACGCTCCAAACCGTTACTGAGGAAACACTCTTCAGATCAGACTACCTCTGGTGTTTTGTCAGCAAATTTAGGACTATACTTTCAGGGATCATTTCTATAGTTATTTTACTTAGAAATGTGTTTCGTAAGTGTTTGTTTCCCAAACCACGATGATGAGCTTAGATGCTTCTTTTAGAGCGTGAATCTGGCATGTAGTAGTGATTCGATTTCACATGCTTTGTGCAGTTGATGAATGTTCTTTATTGCTATTGGCGATATTGAGGAAAGTAGCATGATCTAAGTGGCTTCATGTCTTTGTGAGTACTTGAAAAAAGAAATAGATTTAGGTAATTAACCTTGAATCAAGTCCTAGAAAGTTACGCCTGGTTTTCCACATTTTGGTCAATTGAGTATTCTTGTTAAGTTTTGTCTGGTGTTTTTCAATTGTAGGATGTTTCTGTTTTTGTCACAAATTGCAGGAATTGGTCATGTATCATTCAGATACTAGAAAGATACGCTTGGTTTTTCCACATTTTGGTCAATTGATTATTTTAGTTAAATTTTGTCTTGTGTTTTCATTTATATGTCGGTACTGTTTTATAGTCAGAAATTGCAGGAATTGGTCTTGTTTCTGCTCCTTTTTTTAAAAGCAAAAGAATACACAAAAGGATATGTCTGCCTGTTGTTTTGACGTATACGTTTAAAAGTGGCTCGAACGGGAAGGTTTGAGCTGCCAAAAACGCTCCAAACCGTTACTGAGGAAATACTCTTCAGATCAGACTTCCTCTGGTGTTTTGGTGAGAAATTTAGGACTATACTTTCAGGGATCATTTCTATAGTTATTTTACTTGGAAATGTGTTTCGTAAGTGTTTGTTTCCCAAACCACGATGATGAGCTTAGATGCTTCTTTTAGAGCGTGAATCTGGCATTTAGTAGTGATTCGGTTCACATGCTTTGTGCTGTTGATGAATGTTCTTTATTGCTTTTGGCGATATTGAGGAAAGTAGCATGATCTAAGTGGCTTTATGTCTTTGTGAGTACTTGAAAAAAGAAATAGATTTAGGTAATTAACCTTGAATCAAGTCCTAGAAAGTTACGCCTGGTTTTCCACATTTTGGTCAATTAAGTATTTTTGTTTAATTTAGTCTTGTGTTTTCATTTATATGTCGGTACTGTTTTTCTGGTCACAACTTACAGGAATTGGTCATGTTTCTGCTCCTCTTTTTTAAAGCAAAAGAATACACAAAAGGATATGTCTGCCTGTTGTTTTGACGTATACGTTTAAAAGTGGCTCAAACGGGAAGGTTTGAGCTTCCAAAAAGCTCCAAACCGTTACTGAGGAAACACTCTTCAGATCAGACTACCTCTGGTGTTTGGTCAGCAAATTTAGGACTATACTTTCAGGGATCATTTCTATAGTTATTTTACTTGGAAATGTGTTTCGTAAGTGTTTGTTTCCCAAACCACGATGATGAGCTTAGATGCTTCTTTTAGATTGTGAATCTGGCATGTAGTAGTGATTCGGTTTCACATGCTTTGTGCAGTTGATGAATGTTCTTTATTGCTTTTGGCGATATTGAGGAAAGTAGCATGATCTAAGTGGCTTTATGTCTTTGTGAGTACTTGAAAAAAGAAATAGATTTAGGTAATCAACCTTGAATCAAGTCCTAGAAAGTTACGCCTGGTTTTCCACATTTTGATCAATTAAGTATTCTTGTTAAGTTTTGTCTGGTGTTTTTCAATTGTAGGATGTTTCTGTTTTTGTCACAAATTGCAGGAATTGGTCATGTATCATTCAGATACTAGAAAGATATGCTTGGTTTTCCACATTTTGGTCAATTGATTATTTTAGTTATATTTTGTCTTGTGTTTTCATTTATATGTCGGTACTTTTTTATAGTCAGAAATTGCAAGAATTGGTCATGTTTCTGCTCCTTTTTTTAAAAGCAAAAGAATACACAAAAGGATATGTCTGCCTGTTGTTTTGACGTGTACGTTTAAAAGTGGCTCGAACGGGAAGGTTTGAGCTTCCAAAAACGCTCCAAACCGTTACTGAGGAAACACTCTTCAGATCAGACTACCTCTGGTGTTTTGTCAGCAAATTTAGGACTATATTTTCAGGGATCATTTCTATAGTTATTTTACTTGGAAATGTGTTTCGTAAATGTTTGTTTCCCAAACCACGATGATGAGCTTAGATGCTTCTTTTAGATTGTGAATCTGGCATGTAGTAGTGATTCGGTTTCACATGCTTTGTGCTGTTGATGAATGTTCTTTATTTTTTTTGCTGATATTGAGGAAAGGAGCATGATCTAAGTGGCTTTATGTCTTTGTGAGTGCTTGAAAAAAGAAATAGATTTAGGTAATTAACCTTGAATCAAGTCCTAGAAAGATACGCCTGGTTTTCCACATTTTGGTCAATTGAGCATTTTGGTTAAATTTTGTCTTGTGTTTTCATTTATATGTCGGTACTGTTTTTCTGGTCACAACTTACAGGAATTGGTCATGTTTCTGCTCCTCTTTTTTAAAGCAAAAGAATACACAAAAGGATATGTCTGCCTGTTGTTTTGACGTATACGTTTAAAAGTGGCTCAAACGGGAAGGTTTGAGCTTCCAAAAACGCTCCAAACCGTTACTGAGGAAACACTCTTCAGATCAGACTACCTCTGGTGTTTGGTCAGCAAATTTAGGACTATACTTTCAGGGATCATTTCTATAGTTATTTTACTTGGAAATGTGTTTCGTAAATGTTTGTCTCCCAAACCACGATGATGAGCTTAGATGCTTCTTTTAGATTGTGAATCTGGCATGTAGTAGTGATTCGATTTCACATGCTTTGTGCAGTTGATGAATGTTCTTTCTTGCTTTTGGCGATATTGAGGAAAGTAGCATGATCTAAGTGGCTTCATGTCTATGTGAGTACTTGAAAAAAGAAATAGATTTAGGCAATTAACCTTGAATCAAGTTCTAGAAAGTCACGCCTGGTTTTCCACATTTTGATCAATTGAGTTTTCTTGTTAAGTTTTGTCTGGTGTTTTTCAATTGTAGGATGTTTCTGTTTTTGTCACAAATTGCAGGAATTGGTCATGTATCATTCAGATACTAGAAAGATACGCTTGGTTTTCCACATTTTGGTCAATTGATTATTTTAGTTAAATTTTGTCTTGTGTTTTCATTTATATGTCGGTTCTGTTTTATAGTCAGAAATTGCAAGAATTGGTCATGTTTCTGCTCCTTTTTTTAAAAGCAAAAGAATACACAAAAGGATATGTCTGCCTGTTGTTTTGACGTATACGTTTAAAAGTGGCTCGAACGGGAAGGTTTAAGCTGCCAAAAACGCTCCAAACCGTTACTGAGGAAACACTCTTCAGATCAGACTTCCTCTGGTGTTTTGGCGAGAAATTTAGGACTATGCTTTCAGGGTTCATTTCTATAGTTTTTACTTGGAAATGTGTTTCGTAAGTATTTGTTTCCCAAACCACAATGAAGAGCTTAGATGCTTCTTTTAGAGCGTGAATCTGGCATGTAGTAGTGATTCGGTTTCACATGCTTTGTGCTGTTGATGAATGATCTTTATTGCTTTTGGCGATATTGAGGAAAGTAGCATGATCTAAGTGGCTTCATGTCTATGTGAGTACTTGAAAAAAGAAATAGATTTAGGCAATTAACCTTGAATCAAGTTCTAGAAAGTCACGCCTGGTTTTCCACATTTTGATCAATTGAGTATTCTTGTTAAGTTTTGTCTGGTGTTTTTCAATTGTAGGATGTTTCTGTTTTTGTCACAAATTGCAGGAATTGGTCATGTATCATTCAGATACTAGAAAGATACGCTTGGTTTTCCACATTTTGGTCAATTGATTATTTTAGTTAAATTTTGTCTTGTGTTTTCATTTATATGGTACTGTTTTATAGTCAGAAATTGCAAGAATTGGTCATGTTTCTGCTCCTTTTTTTAAAAGCAAAAGAATACACAAAAGGATATGTCTGCCTGTTGTTTTGACGTATACGTTTAAAAGTGGCTCGAACGGGAAGGTTTGAGCTGCCAAAAACGCTCCAAACCGTTACTGAGGAAATACTCTTCAGATCAGACTTCCTCTGGTGTTTTGGCGAGAAATTTAGGACTATGCTTTCAGGGTTCATTTCTATAGTTTTTACTTGGAAATGTGTTTCGTAAGTGTTTGTTTCCCAAACCACGATGAAGAGCTTAGATGCTTCTTTTAGAGCGTGAATCTGGCATGTAGTAGTGATTCGGTTTCACATGCTTTGTGCTGTTGATGAATGTTCTTTATTTTTTTTTGCTGATATTGAGGAAAGCAGCATGATCTAAGTGGCTTCATGTCTTTGAGAGTACTTGAAAATAGAAATAGATTTAGGTAATTAACCTTGAAACAAGTCCTAGAAAGATACGCCTGGTTTTCCACATTTTGGTCAATTGAGCATTTTTGTTAAATTTTGTCTTGTGTTTTCATTTATATGTCGGTACTGTTTTATAGTCAGAAATTGCAGGAATTGGTCTTGTTTCTGCTCCTTTTTTTAAAAGCAAAAGAATACACAAAAGGATATGTCTGCCTGTTGTTTTGACGTATACGTTTTTGAGCTGCCAAAAACGCTCCAAACCGTTACTGAGGAAACACTCTTCAGATCAGACTTCCTCTGGTGTTTTGGTGAGAAATTTAGGACTATACTTTCAGGGATCATTTCTATAGTTATTTTACTTGGAAATGTGTTTCGTAAGTGTTTGTTTCCCAAACCACGATGATGAGCTTAGATGCTTCTTTTAGAGCGTGAATCTGGCATGTAGTAGTGATTTGATTTCACATGCTTTGTGCAGTTGATGAATGTTCTTTATTGCTTTTGGCGATATTGAGGAAAGTAGCATGATCTAAGTGGCTTCATGTCTATGTGAGTACTTGAAAAAAGAAATAGATTTAGGCAATTAACCTTGAATCAAGTTCTAGAAAGTCACGCCTGGTTTTCCACATTTTGATCAATTGAGTATTCTTGTTAAGTTTTGTCTGGTGTTTTTCAATTGTAGGATGTTTCTGTTTTTGTCACAAATTGCAGGAATTGGTCATGTATCATTCAGATACTAGAAAGATACGCTTGGTTTTCCACATTTTGGTCAATTGATTATTTTAGTTAAATTTTGTCTTGTGTTTTCATTTATATGTCGGTACTGTTTTATAGTCAGAAATTGCAGGAATTGGTCTTGTTTCTGCTCCTTTTTTTTAAAAGCAAAAGAATACACAAAAGGATACGTCTGCCTGTTGTTTTGACGTATACGTTTAAAAGTGGCTCAAACGGGAAGGTTTGAGCTTCCAAAAACGCTCCAAACCGTTACTGAGGAAACACTCTTCAGATCAGACTACCTCTGGTGTTTTGTCAGCAAATTTAGGACTATACTTTCAGGGATCATTTCTATAGTTATTTTACTTAGAAATGTGTTTCGTAAGTGTTTGTTTCCCAAACCACGATGATGAGCTTAGATGCTTCTTTTAGAGCGTGAATCTGGCATGTAGTAGTGATTTGATTTCACATGCTTTGTGCAGTTGATGAATGTTCTTTATTGCTATTGGCGATATTGAGGAAAGTAGCATGATCTAAGTGGCTTCATGTCTTTGTGAGTACTTGAAAAAAGAAATAGATTTAGGTAATTAACCTTGAATCAAGTCCTAGAAAGTTACGCCTGGTTTTCCACATTTTGGTCAATTGAGTATTCTTGTTAAGTTTTGTCTGGTGTTTTTCAATTGTAGGATGTTTCTGTTTTTGTCACAAATTGCAGGAATTGGTCATGTATCATTCAGATACTAGAAAGATACGCTTGGTTTTTCCACATTTTGGTCAATTGATTATTTTAGTTAAATTTTGTCTTGTGTTTTCATTTATATGTCGGTACTGTTTTATAGTCAGAAATTGCAGGAATTGGTCTTGTTTCTGCTCCTTTTTTTAAAAGCAAAAGAATACACAAAAGGATATGTCTGCCTGTTGTTTTGACGTATACGTTTAAAAGTGGCTCGAACGGGAAGGTTTGAGCTGCCAAAAACGCTCCAAACCGTTACTGAGGAAATACTCTTCAGATCAGACTTCCTCTGGTGTTTTGGTGAGAAATTTAGGACTATACTTTCAGGGATCATTTCTATAGTTATTTTACTTGGAAATGTGTTTCGTAAGTGTTTGTTTCCCAAACCACGATGATGAGCTTAGATGCTTCTTTTAGAGCGTGAATCTGGCATTTAGTAGTGATTCGGTTCACATGCTTTGTGCTGTTGATGAATGTTCTTTATTGCTTTTGGCGATATTGAGGAAAGTAGCATGATCTAAGTGGCTTTATGTCTTTGTGAGTACTTGAAAAAAGAAATAGATTTAGGTAATTAACCTTGAATCAAGTCCTAGAAAGTTACGCCTGGTTTTCCACATTTTGGTCAATTAAGTATTTTTGTTTAATTTAGTCTTGTGTTTTCATTTATATGTCGGTACTGTTTTTCTGGTCACAACTTACAGGAATTGGTCATGTTTCTGCTCCTCTTTTTTAAAGCAAAAGAATACACAAAAGGATATGTCTGCCTGTTGTTTTGACGTATACGTTTAAAAGTGGCTCAAACGGGAAGGTTTGAGCTTCCAAAAAGCTCCAAACCGTTACTGAGGAAACACTCTTCAGATCAGACTACCTCTGGTGTTTGGTCAGCAAATTTAGGACTATACTTTCAGGGATCATTTCTATAGTTATTTTACTTGGAAATGTGTTTCGTAAGTGTTTGTTTCCCAAACCACGATGATGAGCTTAGATGCTTCTTTTAGATTGTGAATCTGGCATGTAGTAGTGATTCGGTTTCACATGCTTTGTGCAGTTGATGAATGTTCTTTATTGCTTTTGGCGATATTGAGGAAAGTAGCATGATCTAAGTGGCTTTATGTCTTTGTGAGTACTTGAAAAAAGAAATAGATTTAGGTAATCAACCTTGAATCAAGTCCTAGAAAGTTACGCCTGGTTTTCCACATTTTGATCAATTAAGTATTCTTGTTAAGTTTTGTCTGGTGTTTTTCAATTGTAGGATGTTTCTGTTTTTGTCACAAATTGCAGGAATTGGTCATGTATCATTCAGATACTAGAAAGATATGCTTGGTTTTCCACATTTTGGTCAATTGATTATTTTAGTTATATTTTGTCTTGTGTTTTCATTTATATGTCGGTACTTTTTTATAGTCAGAAATTGCAAGAATTGGTCATGTTTCTGCTCCTTTTTTTAAAAGCAAAAGAATACACAAAAGGATATGTCTGCCTGTTGTTTTGACGTGTACGTTTAAAAGTGGCTCGAACGGGAAGGTTTGAGCTTCCAAAAACGCTCCAAACCGTTACTGAGGAAACACTCTTCAGATCAGACTACCTCTGGTGTTTTGTCAGCAAATTTAGGACTATATTTTCAGGGATCATTTCTATAGTTATTTTACTTGGAAATGTGTTTCGTAAATGTTTGTTTCCCAAACCACGATGATGAGCTTAGATGCTTCTTTTAGATTGTGAATCTGGCATGTAGTAGTGATTCGGTTTCACATGCTTTGTGCTGTTGATGAATGTTCTTTATTTTTTTTGCTGATATTGAGGAAAGGAGCATGATCTAAGTGGCTTTATGTCTTTGTGAGTGCTTGAAAAAAGAAATAGATTTAGGTAATTAACCTTGAATCAAGTCCTAGAAAGATACGCCTGGTTTTCCACATTTTGGTCAATTGAGCATTTTGGTTAAATTTTGTCTTGTGTTTTCATTTATATGTCGGTACTGTTTTTCTGGTCACAACTTACAGGAATTGGTCATGTTTCTGCTCCTCTTTTTTAAAGCAAAAGAATACACAAAAGGATATGTCTGCCTGTTGTTTTGACGTATACGTTTAAAAGTGGCTCAAACGGGAAGGTTTGAGCTTCCAAAAACGCTCCAAACCGTTACTGAGGAAACACTCTTCAGATCAGACTACCTCTGGTGTTTGGTCAGCAAATTTAGGACTATACTTTCAGGGATCATTTCTATAGTTATTTTACTTGGAAATGTGTTTCGTAAATGTTTGTCTCCCAAACCACGATGATGAGCTTAGATGCTTCTTTTAGATTGTGAATCTGGCATGTAGTAGTGATTCGATTTCACATGCTTTGTGCAGTTGATGAATGTTCTTTCTTGCTTTTGGCGATATTGAGGAAAGTAGCATGATCTAAGTGGCTTCATGTCTATGTGAGTACTTGAAAAAAGAAATAGATTTAGGCAATTAACCTTGAATCAAGTTCTAGAAAGTCACGCCTGGTTTTCCACATTTTGATCAATTGAGTTTTCTTGTTAAGTTTTGTCTGGTGTTTTTCAATTGTAGGATGTTTCTGTTTTTGTCACAAATTGCAGGAATTGGTCATGTATCATTCAGATACTAGAAAGATACGCTTGGTTTTCCACATTTTGGTCAATTGATTATTTTAGTTAAATTTTGTCTTGTGTTTTCATTTATATGTCGGTTCTGTTTTATAGTCAGAAATTGCAAGAATTGGTCATGTTTCTGCTCCTTTTTTTAAAAGCAAAAGAATACACAAAAGGATATGTCTGCCTGTTGTTTTGACGTATACGTTTAAAAGTGGCTCGAACGGGAAGGTTTAAGCTGCCAAAAACGCTCCAAACCGTTACTGAGGAAACACTCTTCAGATCAGACTTCCTCTGGTGTTTTGGCGAGAAATTTAGGACTATGCTTTCAGGGTTCATTTCTATAGTTTTTACTTGGAAATGTGTTTCGTAAGTATTTGTTTCCCAAACCACAATGAAGAGCTTAGATGCTTCTTTTAGAGTGTGAATCTGGCATGTAGTAGTGATTCGGTTTCACATGCTTTGTGCTGTTGATGAATGATCTTTATTGCTTTTGGCGATATTGAGGAAAGTAGCATGATCTAAGTGGCTTCATGTCTATGTGAGTACTTGAAAAAAGAAATAGATTTAGGCAATTAACCTTGAATCAAGTTCTAGAAAGTCACGCCTGGTTTTCCACATTTTGATCAATTGAGTATTCTTGTTAAGTTTTGTCTGGTGTTTTTCAATTGTAGGATGTTTCTGTTTTTGTCACAAATTGCAGGAATTGGTCATGTATCATTCAGATACTAGAAAGATACGCTTGGTTTTCCACATTTTGGTCAATTGATTATTTTAGTTAAATTTTGTCTTGTGTTTTCATTTATATGGTACTGTTTTATAGTCAGAAATTGCAAGAATTGGTCATGTTTCTGCTCCTTTTTTTAAAAGCAAAAGAATACACAAAAGGATATGTCTGCCTGTTGTTTTGACGTATACGTTTAAAAGTGGCTCGAACGGGAAGGTTTGAGCTGCCAAAAACGCTCCAAACCGTTACTGAGGAAATACTCTTCAGATCAGACTTCCTCTGGTGTTTTGGCGAGAAATTTAGGACTATGCTTTCAGGGTTCATTTCTATAGTTTTTACTTGGAAATGTGTTTCGTAAGTGTTTGTTTCCCAAACCACGATGAAGAGCTTAGATGCTTCTTTTAGAGCGTGAATCTGGCATGTAGTAGTGATTCGGTTTCACATGCTTTGTGCTGTTGATGAATGTTCTTTATTTTTTTTTGCTGATATTGAGGAAAGCAGCATGATCTAAGTGGCTTCATGTCTTTGAGAGTACTTGAAAATAGAAATAGATTTAGGTAATTAACCTTGAAACAAGTCCTAGAAAGATACGCCTGGTTTTCCACATTTTGGTCAATTGAGCATTTTTGTTAAATTTTGTCTTGTGTTTTCATTTATATGTCGGTACTGTTTTATAGTCAGAAATTGCAGGAATTGGTCTTGTTTCTGCTCCTTTTTTTAAAAGCAAAAGAATACACAAAAGGATATGTCTGCCTGTTGTTTTGACGTATACGTTTTTGAGCTGCCAAAAACGCTCCAAACCGTTACTGAGGAAACACTCTTCAGATCAGACTTCCTCTGGTGTTTTGGTGAGAAATTTAGGACTATACTTTCAGGGATCATTTCTATAGTTATTTTACTTGGAAATGTGTTTCGTAAGTGTTTGTTTCCCAAACCACGATGATGAGCTTAGATGCTTCTTTTAGAGCGTGAATCTGGCATGTAGTAGTGATTTGATTTCACATGCTTTGTGCAGTTGATGAATGTTCTTTATTGCTTTTGGCGATATTGAGGAAAGTAGCATGATCTAAGTGGCTTCATGTCTATGTGAGTACTTGAAAAAAGAAATAGATTTAGGCAATTAACCTTGAATCAAGTTCTAGAAAGTCACGCCTGGTTTTCCACATTTTGATCAATTGAGTATTCTTGTTAAGTTTTGTCTGGTGTTTTTCAATTGTAGGATGTTTCTGTTTTTGTCACAAATTGCAGGAATTGGTCATGTATCATTCAGATACTAGAAAGATACGCTTGGTTTTCCACATTTTGGTCAATTGATTATTTTAGTTAAATTTTGTCTTGTGTTTTCATTTATATGGTACTGTTTTATAGTCAGAAATTGCAAGAATTGGTCATGTTTCTGCTCCTTTTTTTAAAAGCAAAAGAATACACAAAAGGATATGTCTGCCTGTTGTTTTGACGTATACGTTTAAAAGTGGCTCGAACGGGAAGGTTTGAGCTGCCAAAAACGCTCCAAACCGTTACTGAGGAAATACTCTTCAGATCAGACTTCCTCTGGTGTTTTGGCGAGAAATTTAGGACTATGCTTTCAGGGTTCCTTTCTATAGTTTTTACTTGGAAATGTGTTTCGTAAGTATTTGTTTCCCAAACCACGATGAAGAGCTTAGATGCTTCTTTTAGAGCGTGAATCTGGCATGTAGTAGTGATTCGGTTTCACATGCTTTGTGCTGTTGATGAATGTTCTTTATTTTTTTTTGCTGATATTGAGGAAAGGAGCATGATCTAAGTGGCTTCATGTCTTTGAGAGTACTTGAAAATAGAAATAGATTTAGGTAATTAACCTTGAATCAAGTCCTAGAAAGATACGCCTGGTTTTCCACATTTTGGTCAATTGAGCATTTTTGTTAAATTTTGTCTTGTGTTTTCATTTATATGTCGGTACTGTTTTATAGTCAGAAATTGCAGGAATTGGTCTTGTTTCTGCTCCTTTTTTTAAAAGCAAAAGAATACACAAAAGGATATGTCTGCCTGTTGTTTTGACGTATACGTTTAAAAGTGGCTCGAACGGGAAGGTTTGAGCTGCCAAAAACGCTCCAAACCGTTACTGAGGAAATACTCTTCAGATCAGACTTCCTCTGGTGTTTTGGTGAGAAATTTAGGACTATACTTTCAGGGATCATTTCTATAGTTATTTTACTTGGAAATGTGTTTCGTAAGTGTTTGTTTCCCAAACCACGATGATGAGCTTAGATGCTTCTTTTAGAGCGTGAATCTGGCATTTAGTAGTGATTCGGTTCACATGCTTTGTGCTGTTGATGAATGTTCTTTATTGCTTTTGGCGATATTGAGGAAAGTAGCATGATCTAAGTGGCTTTATGTCTTTGTGAGTACTTGAAAAAAGAAATAGATTTAGGTAATTAACCTTGAATCAAGTCCTAGAAAGTTACGCCTGGTTTTCCACATTTTGGTCAATTAAGTATTTTTGTTTAATTTAGTCTTGTGTTTTCATTTATATGTCGGTACTGTTTTTCTGGTCACAACTTACAGGAATTGGTCATGTTTCTGCTCCTCTTTTTTAAAGCAAAAGAATACACAAAAGGATATGTCTGCCTGTTGTTTTGACGTATACGTTTAAAAGTGGCTCAAACGGGAAGGTTTGAGCTTCCAAAAAGCTCCAAACCGTTACTGAGGAAACACTCTTCAGATCAGACTACCTCTGGTGTTTGGTCAGCAAATTTAGGACTATACTTTCAGGGATCATTTCTATAGTTATTTTACTTGGAAATGTGTTTCGTAAGTGTTTGTTTCCCAAACCACGATGATGAGCTTAGATGCTTCTTTTAGATTGTGAATCTGGCATGTAGTAGTGATTCGGTTTCACATGCTTTGTGCAGTTGATGAATGTTCTTTATTGCTTTTGGCGATATTGAGGAAAGTAGCATGATCTAAGTGGCTTTATGTCTTTGTGAGTACTTGAAAAAAGAAATAGATTTAGGTAATCAACCTTGAATCAAGTCCTAGAAAGTTACGCCTGGTTTTCCACATTTTGATCAATTAAGTATTCTTGTTAAGTTTTGTCTGGTGTTTTTCAATTGTAGGATGTTTCTGTTTTTGTCACAAATTGCAGGAATTGGTCATGTATCATTCAGATACTAGAAAGATATGCTTGGTTTTCCACATTTTGGTCAATTGATTATTTTAGTTATATTTTGTCTTGTGTTTTCATTTATATGTCGGTACTTTTTTATAGTCAGAAATTGCAAGAATTGGTCATGTTTCTGCTCCTTTTTTTAAAAGCAAAAGAATACACAAAAGGATATGTCTGCCTGTTGTTTTGACGTGTACGTTTAAAAGTGGCTCGAACGGGAAGGTTTGAGCTTCCAAAAACGCTCCAAACCGTTACTGAGGAAACACTCTTCAGATCAGACTACCTCTGGTGTTTTGTCAGCAAATTTAGGACTATATTTTCAGGGATCATTTCTATAGTTATTTTACTTGGAAATGTGTTTCGTAAATGTTTGTTTCCCAAACCACGATGATGAGCTTAGATGCTTCTTTTAGATTGTGAATCTGGCATGTAGTAGTGATTCGGTTTCACATGCTTTGTGCTGTTGATGAATGTTCTTTATTTTTTTTGCTGATATTGAGGAAAGGAGCATGATCTAAGTGGCTTTATGTCTTTGTGAGTGCTTGAAAAAAGAAATAGATTTAGGTAATTAACCTTGAATCAAGTCCTAGAAAGATACGCCTGGTTTTCCACATTTTGGTCAATTGAGCATTTTGGTTAAATTTTGTCTTGTGTTTTCATTTATATGTCGGTACTGTTTTTCTGGTCACAACTTACAGGAATTGGTCATGTTTCTGCTCCTCTTTTTTAAAGCAAAAGAATACACAAAAGGATATGTCTGCCTGTTGTTTTGACGTATACGTTTAAAAGTGGCTCAAACGGGAAGGTTTGAGCTTCCAAAAACGCTCCAAACCGTTACTGAGGAAACACTCTTCAGATCAGACTACCTCTGGTGTTTGGTCAGCAAATTTAGGACTATACTTTCAGGGATCATTTCTATAGTTATTTTACTTGGAAATGTGTTTCGTAAATGTTTGTCTCCCAAACCACGATGATGAGCTTAGATGCTTCTTTTAGATTGTGAATCTGGCATGTAGTAGTGATTCGATTTCACATGCTTTGTGCAGTTGATGAATGTTCTTTCTTGCTTTTGGCGATATTGAGGAAAGTAGCATGATCTAAGTGGCTTCATGTCTATGTGAGTACTTGAAAAAAGAAATAGATTTAGGCAATTAACCTTGAATCAAGTTCTAGAAAGTCACGCCTGGTTTTCCACATTTTGATCAATTGAGTTTTCTTGTTAAGTTTTGTCTGGTGTTTTTCAATTGTAGGATGTTTCTGTTTTTGTCACAAATTGCAGGAATTGGTCATGTATCATTCAGATACTAGAAAGATACGCTTGGTTTTCCACATTTTGGTCAATTGATTATTTTAGTTAAATTTTGTCTTGTGTTTTCATTTATATGTCGGTTCTGTTTTATAGTCAGAAATTGCAAGAATTGGTCATGTTTCTGCTCCTTTTTTTAAAAGCAAAAGAATACACAAAAGGATATGTCTGCCTGTTGTTTTGACGTATACGTTTAAAAGTGGCTCGAACGGGAAGGTTTAAGCTGCCAAAAACGCTCCAAACCGTTACTGAGGAAACACTCTTCAGATCAGACTTCCTCTGGTGTTTTGGCGAGAAATTTAGGACTATGCTTTCAGGGTTCATTTCTATAGTTTTTACTTGGAAATGTGTTTCGTAAGTATTTGTTTCCCAAACCACAATGAAGAGCTTAGATGCTTCTTTTAGAGCGTGAATCTGGCATGTAGTAGTGATTCGGTTTCACATGCTTTGTGCTGTTGATGAATGATCTTTATTGCTTTTGGCGATATTGAGGAAAGTAGCATGATCTAAGTGGCTTCATGTCTATGTGAGTACTTGAAAAAAGAAATAGATTTAGGCAATTAACCTTGAATCAAGTTCTAGAAAGTGACGCCTGGTTTTCCACATTTTGATCAATTGAGTATTCTTGTTAAGTTTTGTCTGGTGTTTTTCAATTGTAGGATGTTTCTGTTTTTGTCACAAATTGCAGGAATTGGTCATGTATCATTCAGATACTAGAAAGATACGCTTGGTTTTCCACATTTTGGTCAATTGATTATTTTAGTTAAATTTTGTCTTGTGTTTTCATTTATATGGTACTGTTTTATAGTCAGAAATTGCAAGAATTGGTCATGTTTCTGCTCCTTTTTTTAAAAGCAAAAGAATACACAAAAGGATATGTCTGCCTGTTGTTTTGACGTATACGTTTAAAAGTGGCTCGAACGGGAAGGTTTGAGCTGCCAAAAACGCTCCAAACCGTTACTGAGGAAATACTCTTCAGATCAGACTTCCTCTGGTGTTTTGGCGAGAAATTTAGGACTATGCTTTCAGGGTTCATTTCTATAGTTTTTACTTGGAAATGTGTTTCGTAAGTGTTTGTTTCCCAAACCACGATGAAGAGCTTAGATGCTTCTTTTAGAGCGTGAATCTGGCATGTAGTAGTGATTCGGTTTCACATGCTTTGTGCTGTTGATGAATGTTCTTTATTTTTTTTTGCTGATATTGAGGAAAGCAGCATGATCTAAGTGGCTTCATGTCTTTGAGAGTACTTGAAAATAGAAATAGATTTAGGTAATTAACCTTGAAACAAGTCCTAGAAAGATACGCCTGGTTTTCCACATTTTGGTCAATTGAGCATTTTTGTTAAATTTTGTCTTGTGTTTTCATTTATATGTCGGTACTGTTTTATAGTCAGAAATTGCAGGAATTGGTCTTGTTTCTGCTCCTTTTTTTAAAAGCAAAAGAATACACAAAAGGATATGTCTGCCTGTTGTTTTGACGTATACGTTTTTGAGCTGCCAAAAACGCTCCAAACCGTTACTGAGGAAACACTCTTCAGATCAGACTTCCTCTGGTGTTTTGGTGAGAAATTTAGGACTATACTTTCAGGGATCATTTCTATAGTTATTTTACTTGGAAATGTGTTTCGTAAGTGTTTGTTTCCCAAACCACGATGATGAGCTTAGATGCTTCTTTTAGAGCGTGAATCTGGCATGTAGTAGTGATTTGATTTCACATGCTTTGTGCAGTTGATGAATGTTCTTTATTGCTTTTGGCGATATTGAGGAAAGTAGCATGATCTAAGTGGCTTCATGTCTATGTGAGTACTTGAAAAAAGAAATAGATTTAGGCAATTAACCTTGAATCAAGTTCTAGAAAGTCACGCCTGGTTTTCCACATTTTGATCAATTGAGTATTCTTGTTAAGTTTTGTCTGGTGTTTTTCAATTGTAGGATGTTTCTGTTTTTGTCACAAATTGCAGGAATTGGTCATGTATCATTCAGATACTAGAAAGATACGCTTGGTTTTCCACATTTTGGTCAATTGATTATTTTAGTTAAATTTTGTCTTGTGTTTTCATTTATATGTCGGTACTGTTTTATAGTCAGAAATTGCAGGAATTGGTCTTGTTTCTGCTCCTTTTTTTTAAAAGCAAAAGAATACACAAAAGGATACGTCTGCCTGTTGTTTTGACGTATACGTTTAAAAGTGGCTCAAACGGGAAGGTTTGAGCTTCCAAAAACGCTCCAAACCGTTACTGAGGAAACACTCTTCAGATCAGACTACCTCTGGTGTTTTGTCAGCAAATTTAGGACTATACTTTCAGGGATCATTTCTATAGTTATTTTACTTAGAAATGTGTTTCGTAAGTGTTTGTTTCCCAAACCACGATGATGAGCTTAGATGCTTCTTTTAGAGCGTGAATCTGGCATGTAGTAGTGATTCGATTTCACATGCTTTGTGCAGTTGATGAATGTTCTTTATTGCTATTGGCGATATTGAGGAAAGTAGCATGATCTAAGTGGCTTCATGTCTTTGTGAGTACTTGAAAAAAGAAATAGATTTAGGTAATTAACCTTGAATCAAGTCCTAGAAAGTTACGCCTGGTTTTCCACATTTTGGTCAATTGAGTATTCTTGTTAAGTTTTGTCTGGTGTTTTTCAATTGTAGGATGTTTCTGTTTTTGTCACAAATTGCAGGAATTGGTCATGTATCATTCAGATACTAGAAAGATACGCTTGGTTTTTCCACATTTTGGTCAATTGATTATTTTAGTTAAATTTTGTCTTGTGTTTTCATTTATATGTCGGTACTGTTTTATAGTCAGAAATTGCAGGAATTGGTCTTGTTTCTGCTCCTTTTTTTAAAAGCAAAAGAATACACAAAAGGATATGTCTGCCTGTTGTTTTGACGTATACGTTTAAAAGTGGCTCGAACGGGAAGGTTTGAGCTGCCAAAAACGCTCCAAACCGTTACTGAGGAAATACTCTTCAGATCAGACTTCCTCTGGTGTTTTGGTGAGAAATTTAGGACTATACTTTCAGGGATCATTTCTATAGTTATTTTACTTGGAAATGTGTTTCGTAAGTGTTTGTTTCCCAAACCACGATGATGAGCTTAGATGCTTCTTTTAGAGCGTGAATCTGGCATTTAGTAGTGATTCGGTTCACATGCTTTGTGCTGTTGATGAATGTTCTTTATTGCTTTTGGCGATATTGAGGAAAGTAGCATGATCTAAGTGGCTTTATGTCTTTGTGAGTACTTGAAAAAAGAAATAGATTTAGGTAATTAACCTTGAATCAAGTCCTAGAAAGTTACGCCTGGTTTTCCACATTTTGGTCAATTAAGTATTTTTGTTTAATTTAGTCTTGTGTTTTCATTTATATGTCGGTACTGTTTTTCTGGTCACAACTTACAGGAATTGGTCATGTTTCTGCTCCTCTTTTTTAAAGCAAAAGAATACACAAAAGGATATGTCTGCCTGTTGTTTTGACGTATACGTTTAAAAGTGGCTCAAACGGGAAGGTTTGAGCTTCCAAAAAGCTCCAAACCGTTACTGAGGAAACACTCTTCAGATCAGACTACCTCTGGTGTTTGGTCAGCAAATTTAGGACTATACTTTCAGGGATCATTTCTATAGTTATTTTACTTGGAAATGTGTTTCGTAAGTGTTTGTTTCCCAAACCACGATGATGAGCTTAGATGCTTCTTTTAGATTGTGAATCTGGCATGTAGTAGTGATTCGGTTTCACATGCTTTGTGCAGTTGATGAATGTTCTTTATTGCTTTTGGCGATATTGAGGAAAGTAGCATGATCTAAGTGGCTTTATGTCTTTGTGAGTACTTGAAAAAAGAAATAGATTTAGGTAATCAACCTTGAATCAAGTCCTAGAAAGTTACGCCTGGTTTTCCACATTTTGATCAATTAAGTATTCTTGTTAAGTTTTGTCTGGTGTTTTTCAATTGTAGGATGTTTCTGTTTTTGTCACAAATTGCAGGAATTGGTCATGTATCATTCAGATACTAGAAAGATATGCTTGGTTTTCCACATTTTGGTCAATTGATTATTTTAGTTATATTTTGTCTTGTGTTTTCATTTATATGTCGGTACTTTTTTATAGTCAGAAATTGCAAGAATTGGTCATGTTTCTGCTCCTTTTTTTAAAAGCAAAAGAATACACAAAAGGATATGTCTGCCTGTTGTTTTGACGTGTACGTTTAAAAGTGGCTCGAACGGGAAGGTTTGAGCTTCCAAAAACGCTCCAAACCGTTACTGAGGAAACACTCTTCAGATCAGACTACCTCTGGTGTTTTGTCAGCAAATTTAGGACTATATTTTCAGGGATCATTTCTATAGTTATTTTACTTGGAAATGTGTTTCGTAAATGTTTGTTTCCCAAACCACGATGATGAGCTTAGATGCTTCTTTTAGATTGTGAATCTGGCATGTAGTAGTGATTCGGTTTCACATGCTTTGTGCTGTTGATGAATGTTCTTTATTTTTTTTGCTGATATTGAGGAAAGGAGCATGATCTAAGTGGCTTTATGTCTTTGTGAGTGCTTGAAAAAAGAAATAGATTTAGGTAATTAACCTTGAATCAAGTCCTAGAAAGATACGCCTGGTTTTCCACATTTTGGTCAATTGAGCATTTTGGTTAAATTTTGTCTTGTGTTTTCATTTATATGTCGGTACTGTTTTTCTGGTCACAACTTACAGGAATTGGTCATGTTTCTGCTCCTCTTTTTTAAAGCAAAAGAATACACAAAAGGATATGTCTGCCTGTTGTTTTGACGTATACGTTTAAAAGTGGCTCAAACGGGAAGGTTTGAGCTTCCAAAAACGCTCCAAACCGTTACTGAGGAAACACTCTTCAGATCAGACTACCTCTGGTGTTTGGTCAGCAAATTTAGGACTATACTTTCAGGGATCATTTCTATAGTTATTTTACTTGGAAATGTGTTTCGTAAATGTTTGTCTCCCAAACCACGATGATGAGCTTAGATGCTTCTTTTAGATTGTGAATCTGGCATGTAGTAGTGATTCGATTTCACATGCTTTGTGCAGTTGATGAATGTTCTTTCTTGCTTTTGGCGATATTGAGGAAAGTAGCATGATCTAAGTGGCTTCATGTCTATGTGAGTACTTGAAAAAAGAAATAGATTTAGGCAATTAACCTTGAATCAAGTTCTAGAAAGTCACGCCTGGTTTTCCACATTTTGATCAATTGAGTTTTCTTGTTAAGTTTTGTCTGGTGTTTTTCAATTGTAGGATGTTTCTGTTTTTGTCACAAATTGCAGGAATTGGTCATGTATCATTCAGATACTAGAAAGATACGCTTGGTTTTCCACATTTTGGTCAATTGATTATTTTAGTTAAATTTTGTCTTGTGTTTTCATTTATATGTCGGTTCTGTTTTATAGTCAGAAATTGCAAGAATTGGTCATGTTTCTGCTCCTTTTTTTAAAAGCAAAAGAATACACAAAAGGATATGTCTGCCTGTTGTTTTGACGTATACGTTTAAAAGTGGCTCGAACGGGAAGGTTTAAGCTGCCAAAAACGCTCCAAACCGTTACTGAGGAAACACTCTTCAGATCAGACTTCCTCTGGTGTTTTGGCGAGAAATTTAGGACTATGCTTTCAGGGTTCATTTCTATAGTTTTTACTTGGAAATGTGTTTCGTAAGTATTTGTTTCCCAAACCACAATGAAGAGCTTAGATGCTTCTTTTAGAGTGTGAATCTGGCATGTAGTAGTGATTCGGTTTCACATGCTTTGTGCTGTTGATGAATGATCTTTATTGCTTTTGGCGATATTGAGGAAAGTAGCATGATCTAAGTGGCTTCATGTCTATGTGAGTACTTGAAAAAAGAAATAGATTTAGGCAATTAACCTTGAATCAAGTTCTAGAAAGTCACGCCTGGTTTTCCACATTTTGATCAATTGAGTATTCTTGTTAAGTTTTGTCTGGTGTTTTTCAATTGTAGGATGTTTCTGTTTTTGTCACAAATTGCAGGAATTGGTCATGTATCATTCAGATACTAGAAAGATACGCTTGGTTTTCCACATTTTGGTCAATTGATTATTTTAGTTAAATTTTGTCTTGTGTTTTCATTTATATGGTACTGTTTTATAGTCAGAAATTGCAAGAATTGGTCATGTTTCTGCTCCTTTTTTTAAAAGCAAAAGAATACACAAAAGGATATGTCTGCCTGTTGTTTTGACGTATACGTTTAAAAGTGGCTCGAACGGGAAGGTTTGAGCTGCCAAAAACGCTCCAAACCGTTACTGAGGAAATACTCTTCAGATCAGACTTCCTCTGGTGTTTTGGCGAGAAATTTAGGACTATGCTTTCAGGGTTCATTTCTATAGTTTTTACTTGGAAATGTGTTTCGTAAGTGTTTGTTTCCCAAACCACGATGAAGAGCTTAGATGCTTCTTTTAGAGCGTGAATCTGGCATGTAGTAGTGATTCGGTTTCACATGCTTTGTGCTGTTGATGAATGTTCTTTATTTTTTTTTGCTGATATTGAGGAAAGCAGCATGATCTAAGTGGCTTCATGTCTTTGAGAGTACTTGAAAATAGAAATAGATTTAGGTAATTAACCTTGAAACAAGTCCTAGAAAGATACGCCTGGTTTTCCACATTTTGGTCAATTGAGCATTTTTGTTAAATTTTGTCTTGTGTTTTCATTTATATGTCGGTACTGTTTTATAGTCAGAAATTGCAGGAATTGGTCTTGTTTCTGCTCCTTTTTTTAAAAGCAAAAGAATACACAAAAGGATATGTCTGCCTGTTGTTTTGACGTATACGTTTTTGAGCTGCCAAAAACGCTCCAAACCGTTACTGAGGAAACACTCTTCAGATCAGACTTCCTCTGGTGTTTTGGTGAGAAATTTAGGACTATACTTTCAGGGATCATTTCTATAGTTATTTTACTTGGAAATGTGTTTCGTAAGTGTTTGTTTCCCAAACCACGATGATGAGCTTAGATGCTTCTTTTAGAGCGTGAATCTGGCATGTAGTAGTGATTTGATTTCACATGCTTTGTGCAGTTGATGAATGTTCTTTATTGCTTTTGGCGATATTGAGGAAAGTAGCATGATCTAAGTGGCTTCATGTCTATGTGAGTACTTGAAAAAAGAAATAGATTTAGGCAATTAACCTTGAATCAAGTTCTAGAAAGTCACGCCTGGTTTTCCACATTTTGATCAATTGAGTATTCTTGTTAAGTTTTGTCTGGTGTTTTTCAATTGTAGGATGTTTCTGTTTTTGTCACAAATTGCAGGAATTGGTCATGTATCATTCAGATACTAGAAAGATACGCTTGGTTTTCCACATTTTGGTCAATTGATTATTTTAGTTAAATTTTGTCTTGTGTTTTCATTTATATGGTACTGTTTTATAGTCAGAAATTGCAAGAATTGGTCATGTTTCTGCTCCTTTTTTTAAAAGCAAAAGAATACACAAAAGGATATGTCTGCCTGTTGTTTTGACGTATACGTTTAAAAGTGGCTCGAACGGGAAGGTTTGAGCTGCCAAAAACGCTCCAAACCGTTACTGAGGAAATACTCTTCAGATCAGACTTCCTCTGGTGTTTTGGCGAGAAATTTAGGACTATGCTTTCAGGGTTCCTTTCTATAGTTTTTACTTGGAAATGTGTTTCGTAAGTATTTGTTTCCCAAACCACGATGAAGAGCTTAGATGCTTCTTTTAGAGCGTGAATCTGGCATGTAGTAGTGATTCGGTTTCACATGCTTTGTGCTGTTGATGAATGTTCTTTATTTTTTTTTGCTGATATTGAGGAAAGGAGCATGATCTAAGTGGCTTCATGTCTTTGAGAGTACTTGAAAATAGAAATAGATTTAGGTAATTAACCTTGAATCAAGTCCTAGAAAGATACGCCTGGTTTTCCACATTTTGGTCAATTGAGCATTTTTGTTAAATTTTGTCTTGTGTTTTCATTTGTATGTCGGTACTGTTTTATAGTCAGAAATTGCAGGAATTGGTCATGTTTCTGCTCCTTTATTTAAAAGCAAAAGAATACACAAAAGGATATGTCTGCCTGTTGTTTTGACGTATACGTTTAAAAGTGGCTCGAACGGGAAGGTTTGAGCTGCCAAAAATGCTCCAAACCGTTACTGAGGAAACACTCTTCAGATCAGACTTCCTCTGGTGTTTTGGCGAGAAATTTAGGACTATGCTTTCAGGGTTCATTTCTATAGTTTTTACTTGGAAATGTGTTTCGTAAGTGTTTGTTTCCCAAACCACGATGAAGAGCTTAGATGCTTCTTTTAGAGCGTGAATCTGGCATGTAGTAGTGATTCGGTTTCACATGCTTTGTGCTGTTGATGAATGTTCTTTATTTTTTTTTGCTGATATTGAGGAAAGCAGCATGATCTAAGTGACTTCATGTCTTTGAGAGTACTTGAAAATAGAAATAGATTTAGGTAATTAACCTTGAAACAAGTCCTAGAAAGATACGCCTGGTTTTCCACATTTTGGTCAATTGAGCATTTTTGTTAAATTTTGTCTTGTGTTTTCATTTATATGTCGGTACTGTTTTATAGTCAGAAATTGCAGGAATTGGTCTTGTTTCTGCTCCTTTTTTTAAAAGCAAAAGAATACACAAAAGGATATGTCTGCCTGTTGTTTTGACGTATACGTTTTTGAGCTGCCAAAAACGCTCCAAACCGTTACTGAGGAAACACTCTTCAGATCAGACTTCCTCTGGTGTTTTGGTGAGAAATTTAGGACTATACTTTCAGGGATCATTTCTATAGTTATTTTACTTGGAAATGTGTTTCGTAAGTGTTTGTTTCCCAAACCACGATGATGAGCTTAGATGCTTCTTTTAGAGCGTGAATCTGGCATGTAGTAGTGATTTGATTTCACATGCTTTGTGCAGTTGATGAATGTTCTTTATTGCTTTTGGCGATATTGAGGAAAGTAGCATGATCTAAGTGGCTTCATGTCTATGTGAGTACTTGAAAAAAGAAATAGATTTAGGCAATTAACCTTGAATCAAGTTCTAGAAAGTCACGCCTGGTTTTCCACATTTTGATCAATTGAGTATTCTTGTTAAGTTTTGTCTGGTGTTTTTCAATATTAGGATGTTTCTGTTTTTGTCACAAATTGCAGGAATTGGTCATGTATCATTCAGATACTAGAAAGATACGCTTGGTTTTCCACATTTTGGTCAATTGATTATTTTAGTTAAATTTTGTCTTGTGTTTTCATTTATATGGTACTGTTTTATAGTCAGAAATTGCAAGAATTGGTCATGTTTCTGCTCCTTTTTTTAAAAGCAAAAGAATACACAAAAGGATATGTCTGCCTGTTGTTTTGACGTATACGTTTAAAAGTGGCTCGAACGGGAAGGTTTGAGCTGCCAAAAACGCTCCAAACCGTTACTGAGGAAATACTCTTCAGATCAGACTTCCTCTGGTGTTTTGGCGAGAAATTTAGGACTATGCTTTCAGGGTTCCTTTCTATAGTTTTTACTTGGAAATGTGTTTCGTAAGTATTTGTTTCCCAAACCACGATGAAGAGCTTAGATGCTTCTTTTAGAGCGTGAATCTGGCATGTAGTAGTGATTCGGTTTCACATGCTTTGTGCTGTTGATGAATGTTCTTTATTTTTTTTTGCTGATATTGAGGAAAGGAGCATGATCTAAGTGGCTTCATGTCTTTGAGAGTACTTGAAAATAGAAATAGATTTAGGTAATTAACCTTGAATCAAGTCCTAGAAAGATACGCCTGGTTTTCCACATTTTGGTCAATTGAGCATTTTTGTTAAATTTTGTCTTGTGTTTTCATTTGTATGTCGGTACTGTTTTATAGTCAGAAATTGCAGGAATTGGTCATGTTTCTGCTCCTTTATTTAAAAGCAAAAGAATACACAAAAGGATATGTCTGCCTGTTGTTTTGACGTATACGTTTAAAAGTGGCTCGAACGGGAAGGTTTGAGCTGCCAAAAATGCTCCAAACCGTTACTGAGGAAACACTCTTCAGATCAGACTTCCTCTGGTGTTTTGGTGAGAAATTTAGGACTATACTTTCAAGGATCATTTCTATAGTTATTTTACTTGGAAATGTGTTTCGTAAGTGTTTGTTTCCCAAACCACGATGATGAGCTTAGATGCTTCTTTTAGAGCGTGAATATGGCTTTTAGTAGTGATTCGGTTCACATGCTTTGTGCTGTTGATGAATGTTCTTTATTGCTTTTGGCGATATTGAGGAAAGTAGCATGATCTAAGTGGCTTTATGTCTTTGTGAGTACTTGAAAAAAGAAATAGATTTAGTTAATTAACCTTGAATCAAGTCCTAGAAAGTTACGCCTGGTTTTCCACATTTTGGTCAATTGAGTTTTTTTGTTTAATTTTGTCTTGTGTTTTCATTTATATGTCGGTACTGTTTTTCTGGTCACAACTTACAGGAATTGGTCATGTTTCTTCTCCTCTATTTTAAAGCAAAAGAATACACAAAAGGATATGTCTGCCTGTTGTTTTGACGTATACGTTTTTGAGCTGCCAAAAACGCTCCAAACCGTTACTGAGGAAACACTCTTCAGATCAGACTTCCTCTGGTGTTTTGGTGAGAAATTTAGGACTATACTTCCAGGGATCATTTCTATAGTTATTTTACTTGGTAATGTGTTTCGTAAGTGTTTGTTTCCCAAACAACGATGGTTGAGCTTAGATGCTTCTTTTAGAGCGTGAATCTGGCATTTAGTAGTGATTCGGTTCACATGCTTTGTGCTGTTGATGAATGTTCTTTATTGCTTTTGGCGATATTGAGGAAAGTAGCATGATCTAAGTGGCTTCATGTCTATGTGAGTACTTGAAAAAAGAAATAGATTTAGGCAATTAACCTAAAAACAAGTTCTAGAAAGTCACGCCTGGTTTTCCACATTTTGATCAATTGAGTTTTCTTGTTAAGTTTTGTCTGGTGTTTTTCAATTGTAGGATGTTTCTGTTTTTGTCACAAATTGCAGGAATTGGTCATGTATCATTCAGATACTAGAAAGATACGCTTGGTTTTCCACATTTTGGTCAATTGATTATTTTAGTTAAATTTTGTCTTGTGTTTTCATTTATATGTCGGTTCTGTTTTATAGTCAGAAATTGCAAGAATTGGTCATGTTTCTGCTCCTTTTTTTAAAAGCAAAAGAATACACAAAAGGATATGTCTGCCTGTTGTTTTGACGTATACGTTTAAAAGTGGCTCGAACGGGAAGGTTTAAGCTGCCAAAAACGCTCCAAACCGTTACTGAGGAAACACTCTTCAGATCAGACTTCCTCTGGTGTTTTGGCGAGAAATTTAGGACTATGCTTTCAGGGTTCATTTCTATAGTTTTTACTTGGAAATGTGTTTCGTAAGTATTTGTTTCCCAAACCACAATGAAGAGCTTAGATGCTTCTTTTAGAGCGTGAATCTGGCATGTAGTAGTGATTCGGTTTCACATGCTTTGTGCTGTTGATGAATGATCTTTATTGCTTTTGGCGATATTGAGGAAAGTAGCATGATCTAAGTGGCTTTATGTCTTTGTGAGTACTTGAAAAAAGAAATAGATTTAGTTAATTAACCTTGAATCAAGTCCTAGAAAGTTACGCCTGGTTTTCCACATTTTGGTCAATTGAGTATTCTTGTTAAGTTTTGTCTGGTGTTTTTCAATTGTAGGATGTTTCTGTTTTTGTCACAAATTGCAGGAATTGGTCATGTATCATTCAGATACTAGAAAGATACGCTTGGTTTTTCCACATTTTGGTCAATTGATTATTTTAGTTAAATTTTGTCTTGTGTTTTCATTTATATGTCGGTACTGTTTTATAGTCAGAAATTGCAGGAATTGGTCTTGTTTCTGCTCCTTTTTTTTAAAAGCAAAAGAATACACAAAAGGATACGTCTGCCTGTTGTTTTGACGTATACGTTTAAAAGTGGCTCAAACGGGAAGGTTTGAGCTTCCAAAAACACTCCAAACCGTTACTGAGGAAACACTCTTCAGATCAGACTACCTCTGGTGTTTTGTCAGCAAATTTAGGACTATATTTTCAGGGATCATTTCTATAGTTATTTTACTTGGTAATGTGTTTCGTAAGTGTTTGTTTCCCAAACCACGATGATGAGCTTAGATGCTTCTTTTAGAGCGTGAATCTGGCATTTAGTAGTGATTCGGTTCACATGCTTTGTGCTGTTGATGAATGTTCTTTATTGCTTTTGGCGATATTGAGGAAAGTAGCCTGATCTAAGTGGCTTCATGTCTATGTGAGTACTTGAAAAAAGAAATAGATTTAGGCAATTAACCTTGAATCAAGTTCTAGAAAGTTACGCCTGGTTTTCCACATTTTGGTCAATTGAGTATTTTTGTTTAATTTAGTCTTGTGTTTTCATTTATATGTCGGTACTGTTTTTCTGGTCACAACTTACAGGAATTGGTCATGTTTCTGCTCCTCTTTTTTAAAGCAAAAGAATACACAAAAGGATATGTCTGCCTGTTGTTTTGACGTATACGTTTAAAAGTGGCTCAAACGGGAAGGTTTGAGCTTCCAAAAACGCTCCAAACCGTTACTGAGGAAACACTCTTCAGATCAGACTACCTCTGGTGTTTGGTCAGCAAATTTAGGACTATACTTTCAGGGATCATTTCTATAGTTATTTTACTTGGAAATGTGTTTCGTAAGTGTTTGTTTCCCAAACCACGATGATGAGCTTAGATGCTTCTTTTAGAGCGTGAATCTGGCATGTAGTAGTGATTTGATTTCACATGCTTTGTGCAGTTGATGAATGTTCTTTATTGCTTTTGGCGATATTGAGGAAAGTAGCATGATCTAAGTGGCTTCATGTCTATGTGAGTACTTGAAAAAAGAAATAGATTTAGGTAATCAACCTTGAATCAAGTCCTAGAAAGTTACGCCTGGTTTTCCACATTTTGGTCAATTGAGTATTTTTGTTTAATTTTGTCTTGTGTTTTCATTTATATGTCGGTACTGTTTTTATGGTCACAACTTACAGGAATTGGTCATGTTTCTGCTCCTCTTTTTTAAATCAAAAGAATACACAAAAGGATATGTCTGCCTGTTGTTTTGATGTATACGTTTAAAAGTGGCTCAAATGGGAAGGTTTGAGCTTCCAAAAACGCTCCACACCGTTACTGAGGAAATACTCTTCAGATGAGAATTCCTCTGGTGTTTTGGCGAGAAATTTAGGACTATACTTTCAGGGATCATTTCTATAGTTATTTTACTTGGAAATGTGTTTCGTAAGTGTTTGTTTCCCAAACCACGATGATGAGCTTAGATGCTTCTTTTAGAGCGTGAAACTGGCATTTAGTAGTGATTCGGTTTCACATGCTTTGTGCTGTTGATGAATGTTCTTTGTTGCTTTTGGCGATATTGAGGAAAGTAGCATGATCTAAGTGGCTTTATGTCTATGTGAGTACTTGAAAAAAGAAATAGATTTAGGTAATTAACCTTGAATCAAGTCCTAGAAAGATACGCTTGGTTTTCCACATTTTGGTCAATTGAGTATTTTTGTTTAATTTTGTCTTGTGTTTTCATTTATATGTCGATACTGTTTTATAGTCAGAAATTGCAGGAATTGGTCTTGTTTCTGCTCCTTTTTTTAAAAGCAAAAGAATACACAAAAGGATATGTCTGCCTGTTGTTTTGACGTATACGTTTAAAAGTGGCTCGAACGGGAAGGTTTAAGCTGCCAAAAATGCTCCAAACCGTTACTGAGGAAACACTCTTCAGATCAGACTTCCTCTGGTGTTTTGGCGAGAAATTTAGGACTATGCTTTCAGGGTTCATTTCTATAGTTTTTACTTGGAAATGTGTTTCGTAAGTATTTGTTTCCCAAACCACAATGAAGAGCTTAGATGCTTCTTTTAGAGCGTGAATCTGGCATGTAGTAGTGATTCGATTTCACTTGCTTTGTGCAGTTGATGAATGTTCTTTATTGCTTTTGGCGATATTGAGGAAAGTAGCATGATCTAAGTGGATTCATGTCTATGCGAGTACTTGAAAAAAGAAATAGATTTAGGTAATTAACCTTGAATCAAGTCCTAGAAAGTTACGCCTGGTTTTCCACATTTTGGTCAATTGATTATTTTAGTTAAATTTTGTCTTTTGTTTTCATTGATATGTCGGTACTGTTTTATAGTCAGAAATTGCAAGAATTGGTCATGTTTCTGCTCCTCTTTTTTAAAGCAAAAGAATACACAAAAGGATATGTCTGCCTGTTGTTTTGACGTATACGTTTAAAAGTGGCTCAAATGGGAATGTTTGAGCTTCCAAAAACGCTCCACACCGTTACTGAGGAAATACTCTTCAGATCAGACTTCCTCTGGTGTTTTGGTGAGAAATTTAGGACTATACTTTCAGGGATCATTTCTATAGTTATTTTACTTGGAAATGTGTTTCGTAAGTGTTTGTTTCCCAAACCACGATGATGAGCTTAGATGCTTCTTTTAGAGCGTGAATCTGGCACTTAGTAGTGATTCGGTTCACATGCTTTGTGCTGTTGATGAATGTTCTTTATTGCTTTTGGTGATATTGAGGAAAGTAGCATGATCTAAGTGGCTTCATGTCTTTGTGAGTACTTGAAAAAAGAAATAGATTTAGGCAATTAACCTTGAATCAAATCCTAGAAAGTTACGCCTGGTTTTCCACATTTTGATCAATTGAGTATTCTTGTTAAGTTTTGTCTGGTGTTTTTCAATTGTAGGATGTTTCTGTTTTTGTCACAAATTGCAGGAATTGGTCATGTATCATTCAGATACTAGAAAGATACGCCTGGTTTTCCACATTTTGGTCAATTGAGTATTTTTTTTTAATTTTGTCTTGTGTTTTCATTTATATGTTGATACTGTTTTATAGTCAGAAATTATAGGAATTGGTCATGTATCTGCTCCTTTTTTTTAAAAGCAAACGAATACACAAAAGGATATGTCTGCCTGTTGTTTTGACGTATACGTTTAAAAGTGGCTCAAATGGGAAGGTTTGAGCTGCCAAAAACGCTCCAAACCGTTACTGAGAAAATACTCTTCAGATCAGACTTCCTCTGGTGTTTTGTCAGCAAATTTAGGACTATACTTTCAGGGATCATTTCTATAGTTATTTTACTTGGAAATGTGTTTCGTAAGTGTTTGTTTCCCAAACCACGATGATGAGATTAGATGCTTCTTTTAGAGCGTGAATCTGGCATTTAGTAGTGATTCGGTTCACATGCTTTGTGCTGTTGATGAATGTTCTTTATTGTTTTTGGCGATATAGAGGAAAGTAGCATGATCTAAGTGGCTTTATATCTTTGTGAGTACTTGAAAAAAGAAATAGATTTAGGTAATCAACCTTGAATCAAGTCCTAGAAAGTTACGCCTGGTTTTCCACATTTTGGTCAATTGAGTATTTTTGTTTAATTTTGTCTTGTGTTTTCATTTATATGTCGGTACTGTTTTTATGGTCACAACTTACAGTGATTGGTCATGTTTCTGCTCCTCTTTTTTAAATCAAAAGAATACACAAAAGGATATGTCTGCCTGTTGTTTTGACGTATACGTTTAAAAGTGGCTCAAATGGGAAGGTTTGAGCTTCCAAAAACGCTCCACATTGTTACTGAGGAAATACTCTTCAGATGAGAATTCCTCTGGTGTTTTGGCGAGAAATTTAGGACTATACTTTCAGGTATCATTTCTATAGTTATTTTACTTGGAAATGTGTTTCGTAAGTGTTTGTTTCCCAAACCACGATGATGAGCTTAGATGCTTCTTTTAGAGCGTGAAACTGGCATTTAGTAGTGATTCGGTTTCAGATGCTTTGTGCTGTTGATGAATGTTCTTTGTTGCTTTTGGCGATATTGAGGAAAGTAGCATGATCTAAGTGGCTTTATGTCTTTGTGAGTACTTGAAAAAAGAAATAGATTTAGGTAATTAACTTTGAATCAAGTCCTAGAAAGATACGCCTGGTTTTCCACATTTTGGTCAATTGAGTATTTTTGTTTAATTTTGTCTTGTGTTTTCATTTATATGTCGGTACTGTTTTTATGGTCACAACTTACAGGAATTGGTCATGTTTCTGCTCCTCTTTTTTAAATCAAAAGAATACACAAAAGGATATGTCTGCCTGTTGTTTTGACGTATACGTTTAAAAGTGGCTCAAATGGGAAGGTTTGAGCTTCGAAAAACGCTCCACACCGTTACTGAGGAAATACTCTTCAGATCAGACTTCCTCTGGTGTGTTGGTGAGAAATTTAGGACTATACTTTCAGGGATCATTTCTATAGTTATTTTACTTGGAAATGTGTTTCGTAAGTGTTTGTTTCCCAATCCACGATGATGAGCTTAGATGCTTCTTTTAGAGCGTGAATCTGGCATTTAGTAGTGATTCGGTTCACATGCTTTGTGCTGTTGATGAATGTTCTTTATTGCTTTTGGTGATATTGAGGAAAGTAGCATGATCTAAGTGGCTTTATGTCTTTGTGAGTACTTGAAAAAAGAAATAGATTTAGGCAATTAACCTTGAATCAAGTCCTAGGAAGTTACGCCTAGTTCTCCACATTTTGATCAATTGAGTATTCTTGTTAAGTTTTGTCTGGTGTTTTTCAATTGTAGGATGTTTCTGTTTTTGTCACAAATTGCAGGAATTGGTCATGTATCATTCAGATACTAGAAAGATACGCCTGGTTTTCCACATTTTGGTCAATTGATTATTTTAGTTAAATTTTGTCTTGAGTTTTCATTTATATGTCGGTACTGTTTTATAGTCAGAAATTGCAAGAATTGGTCATGTTTCTGCTCCTCTTTTTTAAAGCAAAAGAATACACAAAAGGATATGTCTGCCTGTTGTTTTGACGTATATGTTTAAAAGTGGCTCAAACGGAAGGTTTGAGCTTCCAAAAACGCTCCAAACCGTTACTGAGGAAATACTCTTCAGATCAGACTTCCTCTGGTGTTTTGGTGAGAAATTTAGGACTATACTTTCGGGGATCATTTCTATAGTTATTTTGCTTGGAAATGTGTTTCGTAAGTGTTTGTTTCGCAAACCACAATGATGAGCTTAGATGCTTCTTTTAGAGCGTGAATCTGGCATTTTGTAGTGATTCGGTTCACATGCTTTGTGCTGTTGATGAATGTTCTTTATTGCTTTTGGCGATATTGAGGAAAGTAGCATGATCTAAGTGGCTTTATGTCTTTGTGAGTACTTGAAAAAAGAAATAGATTTAGGTAATTAACCTTGAATCAAGTCCTAGAAAGTTACGCCTGGTTTTCCACATTTTGGTCAATTGAGTATTTTTGTTTAATTTTGTCTTGTGTTTTCATTTATATGTCGGTACTGTTTTTCTGGTCACAACTTACAGGAATTGGTCATGTTTCTGCTCCTCTTTTTTAAAGCAAAAGAATACACAAAAGGATATGTCTGCCTGTTGTTTTGACGTATACGTTTAAAAGTGGCTCGAACGGAAAGGTTTGAGCTGCCAAAAACGCTCCAAACCGTTACTGAGGAAATACACTTCAGATCAGACTTCCTCTGGTGTTTTGGTGAGAAATTTAGGACTATACTTTCAGGGATCATTTCTATAGTTATTTTACTTGGAAATGTGTTTCGTAAGTGTTTGTTTCCCAAACCACGATGATGAGCTTAGATGCTTCTTTTAGAGCGTGAATCTGGCATTTAGTAGTGATTCGGTTCACATGCTTTGTGCTGTTGATGAATGTTCTTTATTGCTTTTGGCGATATTGAGGAAAGTAGCATGATCTAAGTGGCTTTATGTCTTTGTGAGTACTTGAAAAAAGAAATAGATTTAGTTAATTAACCTTGAATCAAGTCCTAGAAAGTTACGCCTGGTTTTCCACATTTTGGTCAATTGAGTTTTTTTGTTTAATTTTGTCTTGTGTTTTCATTTATATGTCGGTACTGTTTTTCTGGTCACAACTTACAGGAATTGGTCATGTTTCTTCTCCTCTATTTTAAAGCAAAAGAATACACAAAAGGATATGTCTGCCTGTTGTTTTGACGTATACGTTTTTGAGCTGCCAAAAACGCTCCAAACCGTTACTGAGGAAACACACTTCAGATCAGACTTCCTCTGGTGTTTTGGTGAGAAATTTAGGACTATACTTCCAGGGATCATTTCTATAGTTATTTTACTTGGTAATGTGTTTCGTAAGTGTTTGTTTCCCAAACAACGATGGTTGAGCTTAGATGCTTCTTTTAGAGCGTGAATCTGGCATTTAGTAGTGATTCGGTTCACATGCTTTGTGCTGTTGATTAATGTTCTTTATTGCTTTTGGCGATATTGAGGAAAGTAGCATGATCTAAGTGGCTTCATGTCTATGTGAGTACTTGAAAAAAGAAATAGATTTAGGCAATTAACCTTGAATCAAGTTCTAGAAAGTCACGCCTGGTTTTCCACATTTTGATCAATTGAGTATTCTTGTTAAGTTTTGTCTGGTGTTTTTCAATTTTAGGATGTTTCTGTTTTTGTCACAAATTGCAGGAATTGGTCATGTATCATTCAGATACTAGAAAGATACGCTTGGTTTTCCACATTTTGGTCAATTGATTATATTAGTTAAATTTTGTCTTGTGTTTTCATTTATATGGTACTGTTTTATAGTCAGAAATTGCAAGAATTGGTCATGTTTCTGCTCCTTTTTTTAAAAGCAAAAGAATACACAAAAGGATATGTCTGCCTGTTGTTTTGACGTATACGTTTAAAAGTGGCTCGAACGGGAAGGTTTGAGCTGCCAAAAACGCTCCAAACCGTTACTGAGGAAATACTCTTCAGATCAGACTTCCTCTGGTGTTTTGGCGAGAAATTTAGGACTATGCTTTCAGGGTTCATTTCTATAGTTTTTACTTGGAAATGTGTTTCGTAAGTGTTTGTTTCCCAAACCACGATGAAGAGCTTAGATGCTTCTTTTAGAGCGTGAATCTGGCATGTAGAAGTGATTCGGTTTCACATGCTTTGTGCTGTTGATGAATGTTCTTTATTTTTTTTTGCTGATATTGAGGAAAGGAGCATGATCTAAGTGGCTTCATGTCTTTGAGAGTACTTGAAAATAGAAATAGATTTAGGTAATTAACCTTGAATCAAGTCCTAGAAAGATACGCCTGGTTTTCCACATTTTGGTCAATTGAGCATTTTTGTTAAATTTTGTCTTGTGTTTTCATTTATATGTCGGTACTGTTTTATAGTCAGAAATTGCAGGAATTGGTCTTGTTTCTGCTCCTTTTTTTAAAAGCAAAAGAATACACAAAAGGATATGTCTGCCTGTTGTTTTGACGTATACGTTTAAAAGTGGCTCAAACGGAAGGTTTGAGCTTCCAAAAACGCTCCAAACCGTTACTGAGGAAATACTCTTCAGATCAGACTTCCTCTGGTGTTTTGGTGAGAAATTTAGGACTATACTTTCGGGGATCATTTCTATAGTTATTTTACTTGGAAATGTGTTTCTTAAGTGTTTGTTTCCCAAACCGCAATGATGAGCTTAGATGCTTCTTTTAGAGCGTGAATCTGGCATTTAGTAGTGATTCGGTTCACATGCTTTGTGCTGTTGATGAATGTTCTTTATTGCTTTTGGCGATATTGAGGAAAGTAGCATGATCTAAGTGGCTTTATGTCTTTGTGAGTACTTGAAAAAAGAAATAGATTTAGGTAATTAACCTTGAATCAAGTCCTAGAAAGTTACGCCTGGTTTTCCACATTTTGGTCAATTGAGTATTTTTGTTTAATTTTGTCTTGTGTTTTCATTTATATGTCGGTACTGTTTTTCTGGTCACAACTTACAGGAATTGGTCATGTTTCTGCTCCTCTTTTTTAAAGCAAAAGAATACACAAAAGGATATGTCTGCCTGTTGTTTTGACGTATACGTTTTTGAGCTGCCAAAAACGCTCCAAACCGTTACTGAGGAAACACTCTTCAGATCAGACTTCCTCTGGTGTTTTGGTGAGAAATTTAGGACTATACTTTCGGGGATCATTTTTATAGTTATTTTACTTGGAAATGTGTTTCGTAAGTGTTTGTTTCCCAAACCGCAATGATGAGCTTAGATGCTTCTTTTAGAGCGTGAATCTGGCATGTAGTAGTGATTTGATTTCACATGCTTTGTGCAGTTGATGAATGTTCTTTATTGCTTTTGGCGATATTGAGGAAAGTAGCATGATCTAAGTGGCTTCATGTCTATGTGAGTACTTGAAAAAAGAAATAGATTTAGGCAATTAACCTTGAATCAAGTTCTAGAAAGTCACGCCCGGTTTTCCACATTTTGATCAATTGAGTATTCTTGTTAAGTTTTGTCTGGTGTTTTTCAATTGTAGGATGTTTCTGTTTTTGTCACAAATTGCAGGAATTGGTCATGTATCATTCAGATACTAGAAAGATACGCTTGGTTTTCCACATTTTGGTCAATTGATTATTTTAGTTAAATTTTGTCTTGTGTTTTCATTTATATGTCGGTACTGTTTTATAGTCAGAAATTGCAAGAATTGGTCATGTTTCTGCTCCTTTTTTTTAAAAGCAAAAGAATACACAAAAGGATATGTCTGCCTGTTGTTTTGACCATACGTTTAAATGTGGCTCGAACGGGAAGGTTTGAGCTGCCAAAAACGCTCCAAACCGTTACTGAGGAAATACTCTTCAGAAAAGACTTCCTCTGGTGTTTTGGTGAGAAATTTAGGACTATACTTTCAGGGATCATTTCTATAGTTATTTTACTTGGAAATGTGTTTCGTAAGTGTTTGTTTCCCAAACCACGATGATGAGCTTAGATGCTTCTTTTAGAGAGAGAATCTGGCATGTAGTAGTGATTCAATTTCACATGCTTTGTGCAGTTGATGAATGTTCTTTATTGCTTTTGGCGATATTGAGGAAAGTAGCATGATCTAAGTGGCTTCATGTCTATTTGAGTACTTGAAAAAATTAATAGATTTAGGTAATTAACCTTAAATCAAGTCCTAGAAAGATACGCCTGGTTTTCTACATTTTGGTCAATTGGGTATTTTTTGTTAAATTTTGTCTTTTGTTTTCATTTATATGTTGGTACTGTTTTATAGTCAGAAATTGCAGGAATTGGTCTTGTTTCTGCTCCTTTTTTTTAAAAGCAAAAGAATACACAAAAGGATTTGTCTGCCTGTTGTTTTGACGTATACGTTTAAAAGTGGCTCCATCGGGAAGGTTTGAGCTTCCAAAAACGCTCCACACCGTTACTGAGGAAATACTCTTCAGATCAGAATTCCTCTGGTGTTTTGGCGAGAAATTTAGGACTATACTTTCAGGGATCATTTCTATAGTTATTTTACTTGGAAATGTGTTTCGTAAGTGTTTGTTTCCCAAACCACGATGATGAGCTTAGATGCTTCTTTTAGAGAGAGAATCTGGCATGTAGTAGTGATTCAATTTCACATGCTTTGTGCAGTTGATGAATGTTCTTTATTGCTTTTGGCGATATTGAGGAAAGTAGCATGATCTAAGTGGCTTCATGTCTATTTGAGTACTTGAAAAAATAATAGATTTAGGTAATTAACCTTAAATCAAGTCCTAGAAAGATACGCCTGGTTTTCTACATTTTGGTCAATTGGGTATTTTTTGTTAAATTTTGTCTTTTGTTTTCATTTATATGTTGGTACTGTTTTATAGTCAGAAATTGCAGGAATTGGTCTTGTTTCTGCTCCTTTTTTTTAAAAGCAAAAGAATACACAAAAGGATTTGTCTGCCTGTTGTTTTGACGTATACGTTTAAAAGTGGCTCCATCGGGAAGGTTTGAGCTTCCAAAAACGCTCCACACCGTTACTGAGGAAATACTCTTCAGATCAGAATTCCTCTGGTGTTTTGGCGAGAAATTTAGGACTATACTTTCAGGGATCATTTCTATAGTTATTTTACTTGGAAATGTGTTTCGTAAGTGTTTGTTTCCCAAACCACGATGATGAGCTTAGATGCTTCTTTTAGAGAGAGAATCTGGCATGTAGTAGTGATTCAATTTCACATGCTTTGTGCAGTTGATGAATGTTCTTTATTGCTTTTGGCGATATTGAGGAAAGTAGCATGATCTAAGTGGCTTCATGTCTATGTGAGTACTTGAAAAAAGAAATAGATTTAGGCAATTAACCTTGAATCAAGTCCTAGAAAGTTACGCCTGATTTTCCACATTTTGATCAATTGAGTTTTCTTGATAAGTTTTGTCTGGTGTTTTTCAATTGTAGGATGTTTCTGTTTTTGTCACAAATTGCAGGAATTGGTCATGTATCATTCAGATACTAGAAAGATACGCCTGGTTTTCCACATTTTGGTCAATTGAGTATTTTTGTTAATTTTGTCTTGTGTTTTCATTTATATGTCGATACTGTTTTATAGTCAGAAATTATAGGAATTGGTCATGTTTCTGCTCCTTTTTTTTAAAAGCAAAAGAATACACAAAAGGATATGTCTGCCTGTTGTTTTTGACCATACGTTTAAATGTGGCTCGAACGGGAAGGTTTGAGCTGCCAAAAACACTCCAAACCGTTACTGAGGAAATACTCTTCAGATCAGACTTCCTCTGGTGTTTTGGTGAGAAATTTAGGACTATACTTTCAGGGATCATTTCTATAGTAATTTAATTGGAAATGTGTTTCGTAAGTGTTTGTTTCCCAAACCACGATGATGAGTTTAGATGCTTCTTTTAGAGCGTGAATCTGGCATTTAGTAGTGATTCGGTTCACATGCTTTGTGCTGTTGATGAATGTTCTTTATTGCTTTTGGCGATATTGAGGAAAGTAGCATGATCTAAGTGGCTTCATGTCTTTGTGAGTACTTGAAAAAAGAAATAGATTTTGGTAATTAACCTTGAATCAAGTCCTAGAAAGATACGCCTGGTTTTCCACATTTTGGTCAATTGAGTATTTTTGTTTAATTTTGTCTTGTGTTTTCATTTATATGTCGGTACTGTTTTATAGTCAGAAATTGCAAGAATTGGTCATGTTTCTGCTCCTTTTTTTTTAAAAGCAAAAGAATACACAAAAGGATATGTCTGCCTGTTGTTTTGACCATACGTTTAAAAGTGGCTCAAATGGGAAGGTTTGAGCTTCCAAAAACGCTCCACACCGTTACTGAGGAAATACTCTTCAGATCAGACTTCCTCTGGTGTTTTGGTGAGAAATTTAGGACTATAGTTTCAGGGATCATTTCTATAGTTATTTTACTTGGAAATGTGTTTCGTAAGTGTCTGTTTCCCAAACCACGATGATGAGCTTAGATGCTTCCTTTAGAGCGTGAATCTGGCATTTAGTAGTGATTCGGTTCACATGCTTTGTGCTGTTGATGAGTGTTCTTTATTGCTTTTGGTGATATTGAGGAAAGTAGCATGATCTAAGTGGCTTTATGTCTTTGTGAGTACTTGAAAAAAGAAATAGATTTAGGCAATTAACCTTGAATCAAGTCCTAGAAAGTTACGCCTGGTTTTCCACATTTTGGTCAATTGAGTATTTTTGTTTAATTTTGTCTTGTGTTTTCATTTATATGTCGGTACTGTTTTTATTGTCACAACTTACAGGAATTGGTCATGTTTCTGCTCCTCTATTTTATGGCAAAAGAATACACAAAAGGATATGTCTGCCTGTTGTTTTGACGTATAATTTAAAAGTGGCTCAAATGGGAAGGTTTGAGCTTCCAAAAACGCTCCAAACCGTTACTGAGAAAATACTCTTCAGATCAGACTTCCTCTGGTGTTTTGTCAGCAAATTTAGGACTATACTTTCAGGGATCATTTCTATAGTTATTTTACTTGGAAATGTGTTTCGTAAGTGTTTGTTTCCCAAACCACGATGATGAGCTTAGATGCTTCTTTTAGAGCGTGAATCTGGCATTTAGTAGTGATTCGGTTCACATGCTTTGTGCTGTTGATGAATGTTCTTTATTGCTTTTGGCGATATTGAGGAAAGTAGCATGATCTAAGTGGCTTTATGTCTTTGTGAGTACTTGAAAAAAGAAATAGATTTAGGTAATCAACCTTGAATCAAGTCCTAGAAAGTTACGCCTGGTTTTCCACATTTTGGTCAATTGAGTATTTTTGTGTAATTTTGTCTTGTGTTTTCATTTATATGTCGGTACTGTTTTATAGTCAGAAATTGCAAGAATTGGTCATGTTTCTGCTCCTCTTTTTTAAAGCAAAAGAATACACAAAAGGATATATCTGCCTGTTGTTTTGACGTATACGTTTAAAAGTGGCTCAAAAGGGAAGGTTTGAGCTTCCAAAAACGCTCCACACCGTTACTGAGGAAATACTCTTCAGATCAGACTTCCTCTGGTGTTTTGGTGAGAAATTTAGGACTATACTTTCAGGGATCATTTCTATAGTTATTTTACTTGGAAATGTGTTTCGTAAGTGTTTGTTTCCCAAACCACGATGATGAGCTTAGATGCTTCTTTTAGAGCGTGAATCTGGCATTTAGTAGTGATTCGGTTCACATGCTTTGTGCTGTTGATGAATGTTCTTTATTGCTTTTGGTGATATTGAGGAAAGTAGCATGATCTAAGTGGCTTCATGTCTTTGTGAGTACTTGAAAAAAGAAATAGATTTAGGCAATTAACCTTGAATCAAATCCTAGAAAGTTACGCCTGGTTTTCCACATTTTGATCAATTGAGTATTCTTGTTAAGTTTTGTCTGGTGTTTTTCAATTGTAGGATGTTTCTGTTTTTGTCACAAATTGCAGGAATTGGTCATGTATCATTCAGATACTAGAAAGATACGCCTGGTTTTCCACATTTTGGTCAATTGAGTATTTTTTTTTAATTTTGTCTTGTGTTTTCATTTATATGTCGATACTGTTTTATAGTCAGAAATTATAGGAATTGGTCATGTATCTGCTCCTTTTTTTTAAAAGCAAAAGAATACACAAAAGGATATGTCTGCCTGTTGTTTTGACGTATACGTTTAAAAGTGGCTCAAATGGGAAGGTTTGAGCTGCCAAAAACGCTCCAAACCGTTACTGAGAAAATACTCTTCAGATCAGACTTCCTCTGGTGTTTTGTCAGCAAATTTAGGACTATACTTTCAGGGATCATTTCTATAGTTATTTTACTTGGAAATGTGTTTCGTAAGTGTTTGTTTCCCAAACCACGATGATGAGCTTAGATGCTTCTTTTAGAGCGTGAATCTGGCATTTAGTAGTGATTCGGTTCACATGCTTTGTGCTGTTGATGAGTGTTCTTTATTGCTTTTGGTGATATTGAGGAAAGTAGCATGATCTAAGTGGCTTTATGTCTTTGTGAGTACTTGAAAAAAGAAATAGATTTAGGCAATTAACCTTGAATCAAGTCCTAGAAAGTTACGCCTGGTTTTCCACATTTTGGTCAATTGAGTATTTTTGTTTAATTTTGTCTTGTGTTTTCATTTATATGTCGGTACTGTTTTTATTGTCACAACTTACAGGAATTGGTCATGTTTCTGCTCCTCTATTTTATGGCAAAAGAATACACAAAAGGATATGTCTGCCTGTTGTTTTGACGTATAATTTAAAAGTGGCTCAAATGGGAAGGTTTGAGCTTCCAAAAACGCTCTAAACCGTTACTGAGGAAACACTCTTCAGATCAGACTACCTCTGGTGTTTTGTCAGCAAATTTAGGACTATACTTTCAGGGATCATTTCTATAGTTATTTTACTTGGAAATGTGTTTCGTAAGTGTTTGTTTCCCAAACCACGATGATGAGCTTAGATGCTTCTTTTAGAGCGTGAATCTGGCATTTAGTAGTGATTCGGTTCACATGCTTTGTGCTGTTGATGAATGTTCTTTATTGCTTTTGGTGATATTGAGGAAAGTAGCATGATCTAAGTGGCTTCATGTCTTTGTGAGTACTTGAAAAAAGAAATAGATTTAGGCAATTAACCTTGAATCAAATCCTAGAAAGTTACGCCTGGTTTTCCACATTTTGATCAATTGAGTATTCTTGTTAAGTTTTGTCTGGTGTTTTTCAATTGTAGGATGTTTCTGTTTTTGTCACAAATTGCAGGAATTGGTCATGTATCATTCAGATACTAGAAAGATACGCCTGGTTTTCCACATTTTGGTCAATTGAGTATTTTTTTTTAATTTTGTCTTGTGTTTTCATTTATATGTCGATACTGTTTTATAGTCAGAAATTATAGGAATTGGTCATGTATCTGCTCCTTTTTTTTAAAAGCAAAAGAATACACAAAAGGATATGTCTGCCTGTTGTTTTGACGTATACGTTTAAAAGTGGCTCAAATGGGAAGGTTTGAGCTGCCAAAAACGCTCCAAACCGTTACTGAGAAAATACTCTTCAGATCAGACTTCCTCTGGTGTTTTGTCAGCAAATTTAGGACTATACTTTCAGGGATCATTTCTATAGTTATTTTACTTGGAAATGTGTTTCGTAAGTGTTTGTTTCCCAAACCACGATGATGAGCTTAGATGCTTCTTTTAGAGCGTGAATCTGGCATTTAGTAGTGATTCGGTTCACATGCTTTGTGCTGTTGATGAGTGTTCTTTATTGCTTTTGGTGATATTGAGGAAAGTAGCATGATCTAAGTGGCTTTATGTCTTTGTGAGTACTTGAAAAAAGAAATAGATTTAGGCAATTAACCTTGAATCAAGTCCTAGAAAGTTACGCCTGGTTTTCCACATTTTGGTCAATTGAGTATTTTTGTTTAATTTTGTCTTGTGTTTTCATTTATATGTCGGTACTGTTTTTATTGTCACAACTTACAGGAATTGGTCATGTTTCTGCTCCTCTATTTTATGGCAAAAGAATACACAAAAGGATATGTCTGCCTGTTGTTTTGACGTATAATTTAAAAGTGGCTCAAATGGGAAGGTTTGAGCTTCCAAAAACGCTCTAAACCGTTACTGAGGAAACACTCTTCAGATCAGACTACCTCTGGTGTTTTGTCAGCAAATTTAGGACTATACTTTCAGGGATCATTTCTATAGTTATTTTACTTGGAAATGTGTTTCGTAAGTGTTTGTTTCCCAAACCACGATGATGAGCTTAGATGCTTCTTTTATAGCGAGAATCTGGCATGAAGTAGTGATTCAATTTCACATGCTTTGTGCAGTTGATGAATGTTCTTTATTGCTTTTGGCGATATTGAGGAAAGTAGCATGATCTAAGTGGCTTCATGTCTATGTGAGTACTTGAAAAAAGAAATAGATTTAGGCAATTAACCTTGAATCAAGTCCTAGAAAGTTACGCCTGATTTTCCGCATTTTGATCAATTGAGTTTTCTTGATAAGTTTTGTCTGGTGTTTTTCAATTGTAGGATGTTTCTGTTTTTGTCACAAATTGCAGGAATTGGTCATGTATCATTCAGATACTAGAAAGATACGCCTGGTTTTCCACATTTTGGTCAATTGAGTATTTTTTTTTAATTTTGTCTTGTGTTTTCATTTATATGTCGATACTGTTTTATAGTCAGAAATTATAGGAATTGGTCATGTATCTGCTCCTTTTTTTTAAAAGCAAAAGAATACACAAAAGGATATGTCTGCCTGTTGTTTTGACGTATACGTTTAAAAGTGGCTCAAATGGGAAGGTTTGAGCTGCCAAAAACGCTCCAAACCGTTACTGAGAAAATACTCTTCAGATCAGACTTCCTCTGGTGTTTTGTCAGCAAATTTAGGACTATACTTTCAGGGATCATTTCTATAGTTATTTTACTTGGAAATGTGTTTCGTAAGTGTTTGTTTCCCAAACCACGATGATGAGCTTAGATGCTTCTTTTAGAGCGTGAATCTGGCATTTAGTAGTGATTCGGTTCACATGCTTTGTGCTGTTGATGAGTGTTCTTTATTGCTTTTGGTGATATTGAGGAAAGTAGCATGATCTAAGTGGCTTTATGTCTTTGTGAGTACTTGAAAAAAGAAATAGATTTAGGCAATTAACCTTGAATCAAGTCCTAGAAAGTTACGCCTGGTTTTCCACATTTTGGTCAATTGAGTATTTTTGTTTAATTTTGTCTTGTGTTTTCATTTATATGTCGGTACTGTTTTTATGGTCACAACTTACAGGAATTGGTCATGTTTCTGCTCCTCTTTTTTAAATCAAAAGAATACACAAAAGGATATGTCTGCCTGTTGTTTTTATGTATACGTTTAAAAGTGGCTCAAATGGGAAGGTTTGAGCTTCCAAAAACGCTCCACACCGTTACTGAGGAAATACTCTTCAGATGAGAATTCCTCTGGTGTTTTGGCGAGAAATTTAGGACTATACTTTCAGGGATCATTTCTATAGTTATTTTACTTGGAAATGTGTTTCGTAAGTGTTTGTTTCCCAAACCACGATGATGAGCTTAGATGCTTCTTTTAGAGCGTGAAACTGGCATTTAGTAGTGATTCGGTTTCACATGCTTTGTGCTGTTGATGAATGTTCTTTGTTGCTTTTGGCGATATTGAGGAAAGTAGCATGATCTAAGTGGCTTTATGTCTATGTGAGTACTTGAAAAAAGAAATAGATTTAGGTAATTAACCTTGAATCAAGTCCTAGAAAGATACGCTTGGTTTTCCACATTTTGGTCAATTGAGTATTTTTGTTTAATTTTGTCTTGTGTTTTCATTTATATGTCGATACTGTTTTATAGTCAGAAATTGCAGGAATTGGTCTTGTTTCTGCTCCTTTTTTTAAAAGCAAAAGAATACACAAAAGGATATGTCTGCCTGTTGTTTTGACGTATACGTTTAAAAGTGGCTCCATCGGGAAGGTTTGAGCTTCAAAAAAACGCTCCACACCGTTACTGAGGAAATACTCTTCAGATCAGAATTCCTCTGGTGTTTTGGCGAGAAATTTAGGACTATACTTTCAGGGATCATTTCTATAGTTATTTTACTTGGAAATGTGTTTTGTAAGTGTTTGTTTCCCAAACCACGATGATGAGCTTAGATGCTTCTTTTAGAGCGTGAATCTGTCATTTAGTAGTGATTCGGTTCACATGCTTTGTGCTGTTGATGAATGTTCTTTATTGCTTTTGGCGATATTGAGGAAAGTAGCATGATCTAAGTGGCTTTATGTCTTTGTGAGTACTTGAAAAAAGAAATAGATTTAGGCAATTAACCTTGAATCAAGTCCTAGAAAGTTACGCCTGGTTTTCCACATTTTGGTCAATTGAGTATTTTTGTTTAATTTTGTCTTGTGTTTTCATTTATATGTCGGTACTGTTTTTATGGTCACAACTTACAGGAATTGGTCATGTTTCTGCTCCTCTATTTTATGGCAAAAGAATACACAAAAGGATATGTCTGCCTGTTGTTTTGACGTATAATTTAAAAGTGGCTCAAATGGGAAGGTTTGAGCTTCCAAAAACGCTCTAAACCGTTACTGAGGAAACACTCTTCAGATCAGACTACCTCTGGTGTTTTGTCAGCAAATTTAGGACTATACTTTCAGGGATCATTTCTATAGTTATTTTACCTGGAAATGTGTTTCGTAAGTGTGTGTTTCCCAAACCACGATGATGAGCTTAGATGCTTCTTTTATAGCGAGAATCTGGCATGAAGTAGTGATTCAATTTCACATGCTTTGTGCAGTTGATGAATGTTCTTTATTGCTTTTGGCGATATTGAGGAAAGTAGCATGATCTAAGTGGCTTCATGTCTATGTGAGTACTTGAAAAAAGAAATAGATTTAGGCAATTAACCTTGAATCAAGTCCTAGAAAGTTACGCCTGATTTTCCACATTTTGATCAATTGAGTTTTCTTGATAAGTTTTGTCTGGTGTTTTTCAATTGTAGGATGTTTTTGTTTTTGTCACAAATTGCAGGAATTGGTCATGTATCATTCAGATACTAGAAAGATACGCCTGGTTTTCCACATTTTGGTCAATTGAGTATTTTTGTTAATTTTGTCTTGTGTTTTCATTTATATGTCGCTACTGTTTTATAGTCAGAAATTGCAGGAATTGGTCATGTTTCTGCTCCTTTTTTTTAATAGCAAAAGAATACACAAAAGGATATGTCTGCCTGTTGTTTTGACCATACGTTTAAATGTGGCTCGAACGGGAAGGTTTGAGCTGCCAAAAACGCTCCAAACCGATACTGAGGAAATACTCTTCAGATCAGACTTCCTCTGGTGTTTTGGTGAGAAATTTAGGACTATACTTTCAGGGATCATTTCTATAGTTATTTTACTTGGAAATGTGTTTCGTAAGTGTTTGTTTCCCAAACCACGATGATGAGCTTAGATGCTTCTTTTAGAGCGTGAATCTGGCATTTAGTAGAGATTCAGTTCACATGCTTTGTGCTGTTGATGAATGTTCTTTATTGCTTTTGGCGATATTGAGGAAAGTAGCATGATCTAAGTGGCTTTATGTCTTTGTGAGTACTTGAAAAAAGAAATAGATTTAGGTAATCAACCTTGAATCAAGTCCTAGAAAGTTGCGCCTGGTTTTCCACATTTTGGTCAATTGATTATTTTAGTTAAATTTTGTCTTGTGTTTTCATTGATATGTCGGTACTGTTTTATAGTCAGAAATTGCAAGAATTGGTCATGTTTCTGCTCCTCTTTTTTAAAGCAAAAGAATACACAAAAGGATATGTCTGCCTGTTGTTTTGACGTATACGTTTAAAAGTGGCTCAAATGGGAAGGTTTGAGCTTCCAAAAACGCTCCACACCGTTACTGAGGAAATACTCTTCAGATCAGACTTCCTCTGGTGTTTTGGTGAGAAATTTAGGACTATACTTTCAGGGATCATTTCTATAGTAATTTAATTGGAAATGTGTTTCGTAAGTGTTTGTTTCCCAAACCACGATGATGAGTTTAGATGCTTCTTTTAGAGCGTGAATCTGGCATTTAGTAGTGATTCGGTTCACATGCTTTGTGCTGTTGATGAATGTTCTTTATTGCTTTTGGCGATATTGAGGAAAGTAGCATGATCTAAGTGGCTTCATGTCTTTGTGAGTACTTGAAAAAAGAAATAGATTTAGGTAATTAACCTTGAATCAAGTCCTAGAAAGATACGCCTGGTTTTCCACATTTTGGTCAATTGAGTATTTTTGTTTAATTTTGTCTTGTGTTTTCATTTATATGTCGGTACTGTTTTATAGTCAGAAATTGCAAGAATTGGTCAGGTTTCTGCTCCTTTTTTTTAAAAGCAAAAGAATACACAAAAGGATATGTCTGCCTGTTGTTTTGACCATACGTTTAAAAGTGGCTCAAATGGGAAGGTTTGAGCTTCCAAAAACGCTCCACACCGTTACTGAGGAAATACTCTTCAGATCAGACTTCCTCTGGTGTTTTGGTGAGAAATTTAGGACTATAGTTTCAGGGATCATTTCTATAGTTATTTTACTTGGAAATGTGTTTCGTAAGTGTTTGTTTCCCAAACCACGATGATGAGCTTAGATGCTTCTTTTAGAGCGTGAATCTGGCATTTAGTAGTGATTCGGTTCACATGCTTTGTGCTGTTGATGAATGTTCTTTATTGCTTTTGCCGATGTTGAAGAAAGTAGCATGATCTAAGTGGCTTTATGTCTTTGTGATTACTTGAAAAAAGAAATAGATTTAGGCAATTAACCTTGAATCAAATCCTAGAAAGTTACGCCTAGTTTTCCACATTTTGATCAATTGAGTATTCTTGTTAAGTTTTGTCTGGTGTTTTTCAATTGTAGGATTTTTCTGTTTTTGTCACAAATTGCAGGAATTGGTCATGTATCATTCAGATACTAGAAAGATACGCCTGGTTTTCCACATTTTGGTCAATTGAGTATTTTTTTTAAATTTTGTCTTGTGTTTTCATTTATATGTCGATACTGTTTTAGTGACTGAAATTATAGGAATTGGTCATGTTTCTGCTCCTTTTTTTTAAAAGCAAAAGAATACACAAAAGGATATGTCTGCCTGTTGTTTTTGACCATACGTTTAAATGTGGCTCGAACGGGAAGGTTTGAGCTGCCAAAAACTCTCCAAACCGTTACTGAGGAAATACTCTTCAGATCAGACTTCCTCTGGTGTTTTGGTGAGAAATTTAGGACTATACTTTCAGGGATCATTTCTATAGTTATTTTACTTGGAAATGTGTTTCGTAAGTGTTTGTTTCCCAAACCACGATGATGAGCTTAGATGCTTCTTTTAGAGCGTGAATCTGGCATTTAGTAGTGATTCGGTTCACATTCTTTGTGCTGTTGATGAATGTTCTTTATTGCTTTTGGCGATATTGAGGAAAGTAGCATGATCTAAGTGGCTTTATGTCTTTGTGAGTACTTGAAAAGAGAAATAGATTTAGGTAATCAACCTTGAATCAAGTCCTAGAAAGTTACGCCTGGTTTTCCACATTTTGGTCAATTGAGTATTTTTTTTTAATTTTGTCTTGTGTTTTCATTTATATGTCGATACTGTTTTATAGTCAGAAATTATAGGAATTGGTCATGTATCTGCTCCTTTTTTTTAAAAGCAAAAGAATACACAAAAGGATATGTCTGCCTGTTGTTTTGACGTATACGTTTAAAAGTGGCTCAAATGGGAAGGTTTGAGCTGCCAAAAACGCTCCAAACCGTTACTGAGAAAATACTCTTCAGATCAGACTTCCTCTGGTGTTTTGTCAGCAAATTTAGGACTATACTTTCAGGGATCATTTCTATAGTTATTTTACTTGGAAATGTGTTTCGTAAGTGTTTGTTTCCCAAACCACGATGATGAGCTTAGATGCTTCTTTTAGAGCGTGAATCTGGCATTTAGTAGTGATTCGGTTCACATGCTTTGTGCTGTTGATGAGTGTTCTTTATTGCTTTTGGTGATATTGAGGAAAGTAGCATGATCTAAGTGGCTTTATGTCTTTGTGAGTACTTGAAAAAAGAAATAGATTTAGGCAATTAACCTTGAATCAAGTCCTAGAAAGTTACGCCTGGTTTTCCACATTTTGGTCAATTGAGTATTTTTGTTTAATTTTGTCTTGTGTTTTCATTTATATGTCGGTACTGTTTTTATGGTCACAACTTACAGGAATTGGTCATGTTTCTGCTCCTCTTTTTTAAATCAAAAGAATACACAAAAGGATATGTCTGCCTGTTGTTTTTATGTATACGTTTAAAAGTGGCTCAAATGGGAAGGTTTGAGCTTCCAAAAACGCTCCACACCGTTACTGAGGAAATACTCTTCAGATGAGAATTCCTCTGGTGTTTTGGCGAGAAATTTAGGACTATACTTTCAGGGATCATTTCTATAGTTATTTTACTTGGAAATGTGTTTCGTAAGTGTTTGTTTCCCAAACCACGATGATGAGCTTAGATGCTTCTTTTAGAGCGTGAAACTGGCATTTAGTAGTGATTCGGTTTCACATGCTTTGTGCTGTTGATGAATGTTCTTTGTTGCTTTTGGCGATATTGAGGAAAGTAGCATGATCTAAGTGGCTTTATGTCTATGTGAGTACTTGAAAAAAGAAATAGATTTAGGTAATTAACCTTGAATCAAGTCCTAGAAAGATACGCTTGGTTTTCCACATTTTGGTCAATTGAGTATTTTTGTTTAATTTTGTCTTGTGTTTTCATTTATATGTCGATACTGTTTTATAGTCAGAAATTGCAGGAATTGGTCTTGTTTCTGCTCCTTTTTTTAAAAGCAAAAGAATACACAAAAGGATATGTCTGCCTGTTGTTTTGACGTATACGTTTAAAAGTGGCTCCATCGGGAAGGTTTGAGCTTCAAAAAAACGCTCCACACCGTTACTGAGGAAATACTCTTCAGATCAGAATTCCTCTGGTGTTTTGGCGAGAAATTTAGGACTATACTTTCAGGGATCATTTCTATAGTTATTTTACTTGGAAATGTGTTTTGTAAGTGTTTGTTTCCCAAACCACGATGATGAGCTTAGATGCTTCTTTTAGAGCGTGAATCTGTCATTTAGTAGTGATTCGGTTCACATGCTTTGTGCTGTTGATGAATGTTCTTTATTGCTTTTGGCGATATTGAGGAAAGTAGCATGATCTAAGTGGCTTTATGTCTTTGTGAGTACTTGAAAAAAGAAATAGATTTAGGCAATTAACCTTGAATCAAGTCCTAGAAAGTTACGCCTGGTTTTCCACATTTTGGTCAATTGAGTATTTTTGTTTAATTTTGTCTTGTGTTTTCATTTATATGTCGGTACTGTTTTTATGGTCACAACTTACAGGAATTGGTCATGTTTCTGCTCCTCTATTTTATGGCAAAAGAATACACAAAAGGATATGTCTGCCTGTTGTTTTGACGTATAATTTAAAAGTGGCTCAAATGGGAAGGTTTGAGCTTCCAAAAACGCTCTAAACCGTTACTGAGGAAACACTCTTCAGATCAGACTACCTCTGGTGTTTTGTCAGCAAATTTAGGACTATACTTTCAGGGATCATTTCTATAGTTATTTTACCTGGAAATGTGTTTCGTAAGTGTGTGTTTCCCAAACCACGATGATGAGCTTAGATGCTTCTTTTATAGCGAGAATCTGGCATGAAGTAGTGATTCAATTTCACATGCTTTGTGCAGTTGATGAATGTTCTTTATTGCTTTTGGCGATATTGAGGAAAGTAGCATGATCTAAGTGGCTTCATGTCTATGTGAGTACTTGAAAAAAGAAATAGATTTAGGCAATTAACCTTGAATCAAGTCCTAGAAAGTTACGCCTGATTTTCCACATTTTGATCAATTGAGTTTTCTTGATAAGTTTTGTCTGGTGTTTTTCAATTGTAGGATGTTTTTGTTTTTGTCACAAATTGCAGGAATTGGTCATGTATCATTCAGATACTAGAAAGATACGCCTGGTTTTCCACATTTTGGTCAATTGAGTATTTTTGTTAATTTTGTCTTGTGTTTTCATTTATATGTCGCTACTGTTTTATAGTCAGAAATTGCAGGAATTGGTCATGTTTCTGCTCCTTTTTTTTAATAGCAAAAGAATACACAAAAGGATATGTCTGCCTGTTGTTTTGACCATACGTTTAAATGTGGCTCGAACGGGAAGGTTTGAGCTGCCAAAAACGCTCCAAACCGATACTGAGGAAATACTCTTCAGATCAGACTTCCTCTGGTGTTTTGGTGAGAAATTTAGGACTATACTTTCAGGGATCATTTCTATAGTTATTTTACTTGGAAATGTGTTTCGTAAGTGTTTGTTTCCCAAACCACGATGATGAGCTTAGATGCTTCTTTTAGAGCGTGAATCTGGCATTTAGTAGAGATTCAGTTCACATGCTTTGTGCTGTTGATGAATGTTCTTTATTGCTTTTGGCGATATTGAGGAAAGTAGCATGATCTAAGTGGCTTTATGTCTTTGTGAGTACTTGAAAAAAGAAATAGATTTAGGTAATCAACCTTGAATCAAGTCCTAGAAAGTTGCGCCTGGTTTTCCACATTTTGGTCAATTGATTATTTTAGTTAAATTTTGTCTTGTGTTTTCATTGATATGTCGGTACTGTTTTATAGTCAGAAATTGCAAGAATTGGTCATGTTTCTGCTCCTCTTTTTTAAAGCAAAAGAATACACAAAAGGATATGTCTGCCTGTTGTTTTGACGTATACGTTTAAAAGTGGCTCAAATGGGAAGGTTTGAGCTTCCAAAAACGCTCCACACCGTTACTGAGGAAATACTCTTCAGATCAGACTTCCTCTGGTGTTTTGGTGAGAAATTTAGGACTATACTTTCAGGGATCATTTCTATAGTAATTTAATTGGAAATGTGTTTCGTAAGTGTTTGTTTCCCAAACCACGATGATGAGTTTAGATGCTTCTTTTAGAGCGTGAATCTGGCATTTAGTAGTGATTCGGTTCACATGCTTTGTGCTGTTGATGAATGTTCTTTATTGCTTTTGGCGATATTGAGGAAAGTAGCATGATCTAAGTGGCTTCATGTCTTTGTGAGTACTTGAAAAAAGAAATAGATTTAGGTAATTAACCTTGAATCAAGTCCTAGAAAGATACGCCTGGTTTTCCACATTTTGGTCAATTGAGTATTTTTGTTTAATTTTGTCTTGTGTTTTCATTTATATGTCGGTACTGTTTTATAGTCAGAAATTGCAAGAATTGGTCAGGTTTCTGCTCCTTTTTTTTAAAAGCAAAAGAATACACAAAAGGATATGTCTGCCTGTTGTTTTGACCATACGTTTAAAAGTGGCTCAAATGGGAAGGTTTGAGCTTCCAAAAACGCTCCACACCGTTACTGAGGAAATACTCTTCAGATCAGACTTCCTCTGGTGTTTTGGTGAGAAATTTAGGACTATAGTTTCAGGGATCATTTCTATAGTTATTTTACTTGGAAATGTGTTTCGTAAGTGTTTGTTTCCCAAACCACGATGATGAGCTTAGATGCTTCTTTTAGAGCGTGAATCTGGCATTTAGTAGTGATTCGGTTCACATGCTTTGTGCTGTTGATGAATGTTCTTTATTGCTTTTGCCGATGTTGAAGAAAGTAGCATGATCTAAGTGGCTTTATGTCTTTGTGATTACTTGAAAAAAGAAATAGATTTAGGCAATTAACCTTGAATCAAATCCTAGAAAGTTACGCCTAGTTTTCCACATTTTGATCAATTGAGTATTCTTGTTAAGTTTTGTCTGGTGTTTTTCAATTGTAGGATTTTTCTGTTTTTGTCACAAATTGCAGGAATTGGTCATGTATCATTCAGATACTAGAAAGATACGCCTGGTTTTCCACATTTTGGTCAATTGAGTATTTTTTTTAAATTTTGTCTTGTGTTTTCATTTATATGTCGATACTGTTTTAGTGACTGAAATTATAGGAATTGGTCATGTTTCTGCTCCTTTTTTTTAAAAGCAAAAGAATACACAAAAGGATATGTCTGCCTGTTGTTTTTGACCATACGTTTAAATGTGGCTCGAACGGGAAGGTTTGAGCTGCCAAAAACACTCCAAACCGTTACTGAGGAAATACTCTTCAGATCAGACTTCCTCTGGTGTTTTGGTGAGAAATTTAGGACTATACTTTCAGGGATCATTTCTATAGTTATTTTACTTGGAAATGTGTTTCGTAAGTGTTTGTTTCCCAAACCACGATGATGAGCTTAGATGCTTCTTTTAGAGCGTGAATCTGGCATTTAGTAGTGATTCGGTTCACATTCTTTGTGCTGTTGATGAATGTTCTTTATTGCTTTTGGCGATATTGAGGAAAGTAGCATGATCTAAGTGGCTTTATGTCTTTGTGAGTACTTGAAAAGAGAAATAGATTTAGGTAATCAACCTTGAATCAAGTCCTAGAAAGTTACGCCTGGTTTTCCACATTTTGGTCAATTGATTATTTTAGTTAAATTTTGTCTTGTGTTTTCATTGATATGTCGGTACTGTTTTATAGTCAGAAATTGCAAGAATTGGTCATGTTTCTGCTCCTCTTTTTTAAAGCAAAAGAATACACAAAAGGATATGTCTGCCTGTTGTTTTGACGTATACGTTTAAAAGTGGCTCAAATGGGAATGTTTGAGCTTCCAAAAACGCTCCACACCGTTACTGAGGAAATACTCTTCAGATCAGACTTCCTCTGGTGTTTTGGTGAGAAATTTAGGACTATACTTTCAGGGATCATTTCTATAGTTATTTTACTTGGAAATGTGTTTCGTAAGTGTTTGTTTCCCAAACCACGATGATGAGCTTAGATGCTTCTTTTAGAGCGTGAATCTGGCACTTAGTAGTGATTCGGTTCACATGCTTTGTGCTGTTGATGAATGTTCTTTATTGCTTTTGGTGATATTGAGGAAAGTAGCATGATCTAAGTGGCTTCATGTCTTTGTGAGTACTTGAAAAAAGAAATAGATTTAGGCAATTAACCTTGAATCAAATCCTAGAAAGTTACGCCTGGTTTTCCACATTTTGATCAATTGAGTATTCTTGTTAAGTTTTGTCTGGTGTTTTTCAATTGTAGGATGTTTCTGTTTTTGTCACAAATTGCAGGAATTGGTCATGTATCATTCAGATACTAGAAAGATACGCCTGGTTTTCCACATTTTGGTCAATTGAGTATTTTTTTTTAATTTTGTCTTGTGTTTTTATTTATATGTCGATACTTTTTTATAGTCAGAAATTATAGGAATTGGTCATGTATCTGCTCCTTTTTTTTAAAAGCAAAAGAATACACAAAAGGATATGTCTGCCTGTTGTTTTGACGTATACGTTTAAAAGTGGCTCAAATGGGAAGGTTTGAGCTGCCAAAAACGCTCCAAACCGTTACTGAGAAAATACTCTTCAGATCAGACTTCCTCTGGTGTTTTGTCAGCAAATTTAGGACTATACTTTCAGGGATCATTTCTATAGTTATTTTACTTGGAAATGTGTTTCGTAAGTGTTTGTTTCCCAAACCACGATGATGAGCTTAGATGCTTCTTTTAGAGCGTGAATCTGGCATTTAGTAGTGATTCGGTTCACATGCTTTGTGCTGTTGATGAATGTTCTTTATTGCTTTTGGTTATATTGAGGAAAGTAGCATGATCTAAGTGGCTTCATGTCTTTGTGAGTACTTGAAAAAAGAAATAGATTTAGGCAATTAACCTTGAATCAAATCCTAGAAAGTTACGCCTGGTTTTCCACATTTTGATCAATTGAGTATTCTTGTTAAGTTTTGTCTGGTGTTTTTCAATTGTAGGATGTTTCTGTTTTTGTCACAAATTGCAGGAATTGGTCATGTATCATTCAGATAATAGAAAGATACGCCTGGTTTTCCACATTTTGGTCAATTGAGTATTTTTTTTTAATTTTGTCTTGTGTTTTCATTTATATGTCGATACTGTTTTATAGTTAGAAATTATAGGAATTGGTCATGTTTCTGCTCCTTTTTTTTAAAAGCAAAAGAATACACAAAAGGATATGTCTGCCTGTTGTTTTGACCATACGTTTAAATGTGGCTCGAACGGGAAGGTTTGAGCTGCCAAAAACGCTCCAAACGTTACTGAGGAAATACTCTTCAGATCAGACTTCTTCTGGTGTTTTGGTGAGAAATTTAGGACTATACTTTCAGGGATCATTTCTATAGTTATTTTACTTGGAAATGTGTTTCGTAAGTGTTTGTTTCCCAAACCACGATGATGAGATTAGATGCTTCTTTTAGAGCGTGAATCTGGCATTTAGTAGTGATTCGGTTCACATGCTTTGTGCTGTTGATGAATGTTCTTTATTGCTTTTGTCGATATTGAGGAAAGTAGCATGATCTAAGTGGCTTTATGTCTTTGTGAGTACTTGAAAAAAGAAACAGATTTAGGTAATCAACCTTGAATAAAGTCCTAGAAAGTTACGCCAGGTTTTCCACATTTTGGTCAATTGATTATTTTAGTTAAATTTTGTCTTGTGTTTTCATTGATATGTCGGTACTGTTTTATAGTCAGAAATTGCAAGAATTGGTCATGTTTCTGCTCCTCTTTTTTAAAGCAAAAGAATACACAAAAGGATATGTCTGCCTGTTGTTTTGACGTATAGGTTTAAAAGTGGCTCAAATGGGAAGGTTTGAGCTTCCAAAAACGCTCCACACCGTTACTGAGGAAATACTCTTCAGATCAGACTTCCTCTGGTGTTTTGGTGAGAAATTTAGGACTATACTTTCAGGGATCATTTCTATAGTTATTTTACTTGGAAATGTGTTTCGTAAGTGTTTGTTTCCCAAACCACGATGATGAGCTTAGATGCTTCTTTTAGAGCGTGAATCTGGCATTTAGTAGTGATTCGGTTCACATGCTTTGTGCTGTTGATGAGTGTTCTTTATTGCTTTTGGTGATATTGAGGAAAGTAGCATGATCTAAGTGGCTTTATGTCTTTGTGAGTACTTGAAAAAACAAATAGATCTAGGCAATTAACCTTGAATCAAGTCCTAGGAAGTTACGCCTGGTTTTCCACATTTTGATCAATTGAGTATTCTTGTTAAGTTTTGTCTGGTGTTTTTCAATTGTAGGATGTTTCTGTTTTTGTCACAAATTGCAGGAATTGGTCATGTATCATTCAGATACTAGAAAGATACGCCTGGTTTTCCACATTTTGGTCAATTGAGTATTTTTTTTTAATTTTGTCTTGTGTTTTCATTTATATGTCGATACTGTTTTATAGTCAGAAATTATAGGAATTAGTCATGTTTCTGCTCCTTTTTTTTAAAAGCAAAAGAATACACAAAAGGATATGTCTGCCTGTTGTTTTTGACCATACACTGTAAAAATTGCCTGTGAAATTAACGGTAAAATCCTGTTGTTTTCACACAAAAAACCTGTTATCAGAAAGTGTCCGTAAAAAATACAGGAAAACACTGTAAAATTGTCTGTAAAATTAACAGCAAAAATTCCATTGTTTTTACGGAAAAACCCTGTAAAAAATGCTGTGAAATTAACAGTGAAATTCTGTAGTTTTCACAGAGAAAACTGTTGTCAAAAAACGTCCATAAAAATACGGCTAACACTGTCAAATTCTCTGGGAAATGAACAGTGAAATTCCAAAGTTTTCACAAGGAGTTTTTTTTCAACTCACAAAAACTTTTATCACCTTCACTTACAGACACCACTGTCACTTTATTTCTGTTGCACGTCTACAAAAGTTCTAATTGAAAATGAACACAAGTTTACATGTTGATGGTTTTGTTGAGTCACCATTATGGTGATGAGTGTTTGCTTTAGTTGTGGTCTTGAACATTTGCTTTCCATGTGAAGAAGTCTTTCCCAGTGTTGACATCTATGAGTTGAAACACACTGACTCAGGTGTGTGGAAAGCTCAGATAAAGCCAACGCATTCAATTATTTGTGTTGGTGAGTAAGTACATGTTCAAGAGTTTAGGTAATGCTTTAAAGTTACTTGTTGTCCTCATTTATGATATTGAATGAAATTAATTAATATACTGAATGTCTTTAACAGCAGATCTAACACATGATAAATGTTCTAGCAGATATATAGAATATAACAGTTTGTCTCAACAATGGTAACAACAGAAAAAACCTCTAAAGATAAACGCAATGCATTCTGGGTATCATCAAAGCACAAAACTCATCAATGACTCCCAGCATGCATTGCGGCTGTAAGCTTTTCATTTGTTAGTCACCACTGTTGAGATTCATACTCTGTTTCTTGATGTGTGAGTCAAAGACAAAATGCAAGTTTTTTAACTGTTCAAATACTTTTAAAATTGACAATTGCAGGAAATGTGAAATAATTAAAGAACATCCCAGATAAAGAGTAAATACCTAATCACACTTTCATTTGATGTGATTTGCTACAAAACTATGTTTTATATAAAACACTGTTATAGCAGCACAAAGATAACTGTAAACCTATTTATGACGACTGAAAGAGGCCAACTAAAGCAAACCCTGATCACAAAAACGGTGACTTTAAATAAACCAATAAAGCATCAAATCATGGCTGTTATGCTGCAGTCCCTGTGAAGCAGAAGTGATGATCGTCTTCAGTATTCTGACGTATTTACAAGATGAATAGTGGGTGTGGCTCATGTTTTCTACTGTGAATTGATTGGATGAATAAAAACAGGATGTTCCCGTAATTTTACGGTAGTTTGCTGGTAACCACAGCTGCCGGTATTTTTCCGTAAAAATACGGAATTTGTATTTTCTCTTTTCTTTTCTGATATTAAATGTTTTGTGGGTCACCACTAAGCTGAAGAGTTGAGTCTGTGTTCAACTCACGGTCAGGCAAAGATATTCTGAAGTCATGCTGCATGTTGCTTTGTTTAAAAGTGACTTTAATAATGAATTACAAATAAAGTAAATGTAATGTTATCACTTTTATGCATTTGGACCAAGTTTTCATTTTCTATAAAGAAATGTTGTTAATATAAAAAGCTCAAATGTATTAAGTTCATTCACAGTTTGAAGTTTGTGCCCTGAAGTTTTAAACTGCAAGACTGTTTACGTTCTTTTCCTGTATTTTTTACGGAATTTTACTGGTAACCACAGCTGCCGGTATTTTTCCGTAAAAATTACGGAACATTTTTTACAGTGTACGTTTAAATGTGGCTCGAACGGGAAGGTTTGAGCTGCCAAAAACACTCCAAACCGTTACTGAGGAAATACTCTTCAAATCAGACTTCCTCTGGTGTTTTGGTGAGAAATTTAGGACTATACTTTCAGGGATCATTTCTATAGTTATTTTACTTGGAAATGTGTTTCGTAAGTGTTTGTTTCCCAAACCATGATGATGAGCTTAGATGCTTCTTTTAGAGCGTGAATCTGGCATTTAGTAGTGATTCGGTTCACATTCTTTGTGCTGTTGATGAATGTTCTTTATTGCTTTTGGCGATATTGAGGAAAGTAGCATGATCTAAGTGGCTTTATGTCTTTGTGAGTACTTGAAAAGAGAAATAGATTTAGGTAATCAACCTTGAATCAAGTCCTAGAAAGTTACGCCTGGTTTTCCACATTTTGGTCAATTGATTATTTTAGTTAAATTTTGTCTTGTGTTTTCATTGATATGTCGGTACTGTTTTATAGTCAGAAATTGCAAGAATTGGTCATGTTTCTGCTCCTCTTTTTTAAAGCAAAAGAATACACAAAAGGATATGTCTGCCTGTTGTTTTGACGTATACGTTTAAAAGTGGCTCAAATGGGAATGTTTGAGCTTCCAAAAACGCTCCACACCGTTACTGAGGAAATACTCTTCAGATCAGACTTCCTCTGGTGTTTTGGTGAGAAATTTAGGACTATACTTTCAGGGATCATTTCTATAGTTATTTTACTTGGAAATGTGTTTCGTGAGTGTTTGTTTCCCAAACCACGATGATGAGCTTAGATGCTTCTTTTAGAGCGTGAATCTGGCACTTAGTAGTGATTCGGTTCACATGCTTTGTGCTGTTGATGAATGTTCTTTATTGCTTTTGGTGATATTGAGGAAAGTAGCATGATCTAAGTGGCTTCATGTCTTTGTGAGTACTTGAAAAAAGAAATAGATTTAGGCAATTAACCTTGAATCAAATCCTAGAAAGTTACGCCTGGTTTTCCACATTTTGATCAATTGAGTATTCTTGTTAAGTTTTGTCTGGTGTTTTTCAATTGTAGGATGTTTCTGTTTTTGTCACAAATTGCAGGAATTGGTCATGTATCATTCAGATACTAGAAAGATACGCCTGGTTTTCCACATTTTGGTCAATTGAGTATTTTTGTTTAATTTTGTCTTGTGTTTTCATTTATATGTCGGTACTGTTTTTATGGTCACAACTTACAGTGATTGGTCATGTTTCTGCTCCTCTTTTTTAAATCAAAAGAATACACAAAAGGATATGTCTGCCTGTTGTTTTGACGTATACGTTTAAAAGTGGCTCAAATGGGAAGGTTTGAGCTTCCAAAAACGCTCCACACCGTTACTGAGGAAATACTCTTCAGATCAGACTTCCTCTGGTGTGTTGGTGAGAAATTTAGGACTATACTTTCAGGGATCATTTCTATAGTTATTTTACTTGGAAATGTGTTTCGTAAGTGTTTGTTTCCCAAACCACGATGATGAGCTTAGATGCTTCTTTTAGAGCGTGAATCTGGCATTTAGTAGTGATTCGGTTCACATGCTTTGTGCTGTTGATGAATGTTCTTTATTGCTTTTGGTGATATTGAGGAAAGTAGCATGATCTAAGTGGCTTTATGTCTTTGTGAGTACTTGAAAAAAGAAATAGATTTAGGCAATTAACCTTGAATCAAATCTTAGAAAGTTACGCCTAGTTCTCCACATTTTGATCAATTGAGTATTCTTGTTAAGTTTTGTCTGGTGTTTTTCAATTGTAGGATGTTTCTGTTTTTGTCACAAATTGCAGGAATTGGTCATGTATCATTCAGATACTAGAAAGATACGCCTGGTTTTCCACATTTTGGTCAATTGAGTATTTTTTTTTAATTTTGTCTTGTGTTTTCATTTATATGTCGATACTGTTTTATAGTCAGAAATTATAGGAATTGGTCATGTTTCTGCTCCTTTTTTTTAAAAGCAAAAGAATACACAAAAGGATATGTCTGCCTGATGTTTTTGACCATACGTTTAAATGTGGCTCGAACGGGAAGGTTTGAGCTGCCAAAAACGCTCCAAACCGTTACTGAGAAAATACTCTTCAGATCAGACTTCCTCTGGTGTTTTGTCAGCAAATTTAGGACTATACTTTCAGGGATCATTTCTATAGTTAATTTACTTGGAAATGTGTTTCGTAAGTGTTTGTTTCCCAAACCACGATGATGAGCTTAGATGCTTCTTTTAGAGCGTGAATCTGGCATTTAGTAGTGATTTGCTTCACATGCTTTGTGCTGTTGATGAGTGTTCTTTATTGCTTTTGGTGATATTGAGGAAAGTAGCATGATCTAAGTGGCTTTATGTCTTTGTGAGTACTTGAAAAAAGAAATAGATCTAGGCAATTAACCTTGAATCAAGTCCTAGGAAGTTACGCCTGGTTTTCCACATTTTGATCAATTGAGTATTCTTGTTAAGTTTTGTCTGGTGTTTTTCAATTGTAGGATGTTTCTGTTTTTGTCACAAATTGCAGGAATTGGTCATGTATCATTCAGATACTAGAAAGATACGCCTGGTTTTCCACATTTTGGTCAATTGAGTATTTTTTTTAATTTTGTCTTGTGTTTTCATTTATATGTCGATACTGTTTTATAGTCAGAAATTATAGGAATTGGTCATGTTTCTGCTCCTTTTTTTTAAAAGCAAAAGAATACACAAAAGGATATGTCTGCCTGTTGTTTTTGACCATACGTTTAAATGTGGCTCGAACGGGAAGGTTTGAGCTGCCAAAAACGCTCCAAACCGTTACTGAGGAAATACTCTTCAGATCAGACTTCCTCTGGTGTTTTGGTGAGAAATTTAGGACTATACTTCCAGGGATCATTTCTATAGTTATTTTACTTGGAAATGTGTTTCGTAAGTGTTTGTTTCCCAAACCACGATGATGAGATTAGATGCTTCTTTTAGAGCGTGAATCTGGCATTTAGTAGTGATTCGGTTCACATGCTTTGTGCTGTTGATGAATGTTCTTTATTGTTTTTGGCGATATAGAGGAAAGTAGCATGATCTAAGTGGCTTTATATCTTTGTGAGTACTTGAAAAAAGAAATAGATTTAGGTAATCAACCTTGAATCAAGTCCTAGAAAGTTACGCCTGGTTTTCCACATTTTGGTCAATTGAGTATTTTTGTTTAATTTTGTCTTGTGTTTTCATTTATATGTCGGTACTGTTTTTATGGTCACAACTTACAGTGATTGGTCATGTTTCTGCTCCTCTTTTTTAAATCAAAAGAATACACAAAAGGATATGTCTGCCTGTTGTTTTGACGTATACGTTTAAAAGTGGCTCAAATGGGAAGGTTTGAGCTTCCAAAAACGCTCCACACCGTTACTGAGGAAATACTCTTCAGATGAGAATTCCTCTGGTGTTTTGGCGAGAAATTTAGGACTATACTTTCAGGTATCATTTCTATAGTTATTTTACTTGGAAATGTGTTTCGTAAGTGTTTGTTTCCCAAACCACGATGATGAGCTTAGATGCTTCTTTTAGAGCGTGAAACTGGCATTTAGTAGTGATTCGGTTTCAGTTGCTTTGTGCTGTTGATGAATGTTCTTTGTTGCTTTTGGCGATATTGAGGAAAGTAGCATGATCTAAGTGGCTTTATGTCTATGTGAGTACTTGAAAAAAGAAATAGATTTAGGTAATTAACCTTGAATCAAGTCCTAGAAAGATACGCCTGGTTTTCCACATTTTGGTCAATTGAGTATTTTTGTTTAATTTTGTCTTGTGTTTTCATTTATATGTCGGTACTGTTTTTATGGTCACAACTTACAGGAATTGGTCATGTTTCTGCTCCTCTTTTTTAAATCAAAAGAATACACAAAAGGATATGTCTGCCTGTTGTTTTGACGTATACGTTTAAAAGTGGCTCAAATGGGAAGGTTTGAGCTTCCAAAAACGCTCCACACCGTTACTGAGGAAATACTCTTCAGATCAGACTTCCTCTGGTGTGTTGGTGAGAAATTTAGGACTATACTTTCAGGGATCATTTCTATAGTTATTTTACTTGGAAATGTGTTTCGTAAGTGTTTGTTTCCCAAACCACGATGATGAGCTTAGATGCTTCTTTTAGAGCGTGAATCTGGCATTTAGTAGTGATTCGGTTCACATGCTTTGTGCTGTTGATGAATGTTCTTTATTGCTTTTGGTGATATTGAGGAAAGTAGCATGATCTAAGTGGCTTTATGTCTTTGTGAGTACTTGAAAAAAGAAATAGATTTAGGCAATTAACCTTGAATCAAATCTTAGAAAGTTACGCCTAGTTCTCCACATTTTGATCAATTGAGTATTCTTGTTAAGTTTTGTCTGGTGTTTTTCAATTATATGTCGATATTGTTTTATAGTCAGAAATTATAGGAATTGGTCATGTTTCTGCTCCTTTTTTTTAAAAGCAAAAGAATACACAAAAGGATATGTCTGCCTGTTGTTTTTGACCATACGTTTAAATGTGGCTCGAACGGGAAGGTTTGAGCTGCCAAAAACGCTCCAAACCGTTACTGAGAAAATACTCTTCAGATCAGACTTCCTCTGGTGTTTTGGTGAGAAATCTAGGACTATACTTTCAGGGATCATTTCTATAGTTATTTTACTTGGAAATGTGTTTCGTAAGTGTTTGTTTCCCAAACCACGATGATGAGCTTCGATGCTTCTTTTAGAGCGTGAATCTGGCATTTAGTAGTGATTCGGTTCACATGCTTTGTGCTGTTGATGAATGTTCTTTATTGCTTTTGGTGATATTGAGGAAAGTAGCATGATCTAAGTGGCTTTATGTCTTTGTGAGTACTTGAAAAAAGAAATAGATTTAGGCAATTAACCTTGAATCAAGTCCTAGGAAGTTACGCCTGGTTTTCCACATTTTGATCAATTGAGTATTCTTGTTAAGTTTTGTCTGGTGTTTTTCAATTGTAGGATGTTTCTGTTTTTGTCACAAATTGCAGGAATTGGTCATGTATCATTCAGATACTAGAAAGATACGCCTGGTTTTCCACATTTTGGTCAATTGAGTATTTTTTTTTAATTTTGTCTTGTGTTTTCATTTATATGTCGATACTGTTTTATAGTCAGAAATTATAGGAATTGGTCATGTTTCTGCTCCTTTTTTTTAAAAGCAAAAGAATACACAAAAGGATATGTCTGCCTGTTGTTTTTGACCATACGTTTAAATGTGGCTCGAACGGGAAGGTTTGAGCTGCCAAAAACGCTCCAATCCGTTACTGAGGAAATACTCTTCAGATCAGACTTCCTCTGGTGTTTTGGTGAGAAATTTAGGACTATACTTTCAGGGATCATTTCTATAGTTATTTTACTTGGAAATGTGTTTCGTAAGTGTTTGTTTCCCAAACCACGATGATGAGCTTAGATGCTTCTTTTAGAGCGTGAATCTGGCATTTAGTAGTGATTCGGTTCACATGCTTTGTGCTGTTGATGAATGTTCTTTATTGCTTTTGGTGATATTGAGGAAAGTAGCATGATCTAAGTGGCTTTATGTCTTTGTGAGTACTTGAAAAAAGAAATAGATTTAGGCAATTAACCTTGAATCAAGTCCTAGGAAGTTACGCCTGGTTTTCCACATTTTGATCAATTGAGTATTCTTGTTAAGTTTTGTCTGGTGTTTTTCAATTGTAGGATGTTTCTGTTTTTGTCACAAATTGCAGGAATTGGTCATGTATCATTCAGATACTAGAAAGATACGCCTGGTTTTCCACATTTTGGTCAATTGAGTATTTTTTTTTAATTTTGTCTTGTGTTTTCATTTATATGTCGATACTGTTTTATAGTCAGAAATTATAGGAATTGGTCATGTTTCTGCTCCTTTTTTTAAAAGCAAAAGAATACACAAAAGGATATGTCTGCCTGTTGTTTTGACGTATACGTTTAAAAGTGGCTCAAATGGGAAGGTTTGAGCTGCCAAAAACGCTCCAAACCGTTACTGAGAAAATACTCTTCAGATCAGACTTCCTCTGGTGTTTTGTCAGCAAATTTAGGACTATACTTTCAGGGATCATTTCTATAGTTAATTTACTTGGAAATGTGTTTCGTAAGTGTTTGTTTCCCAAACCACGATGATGAGCTTAGATGCTTCTTTTAGAGCGTGAATCTGGCATTTAGTAGTAATTTGCTTCACATGCTTTGTGCTGTTGATGAATGTTCTTTATTGCTTTTGGTGATATTGAGGAAAGTAGCATGATCTAAGTGGCTTTATGTCTTTGTGAGTACTTGAAAAAAGAAATAGATTTAGGCAATCAACCTTGAATCAAGTCCTAGAAAGATACGCCTGGTTTTCCACATTTTGGTCAATTGAGTATTTTTGTTTAATTTTGTCTTGTGTTTTCATTTATATGTCGGTACTGTTTTTATGGTCACAACTTACAGGAATTGGTCATGTTTCTGCTCCTCTTTTTTAAATCAAAAGAATACACAAAAGGATATGTCTGCCTGTTGTTTTGACGTATACGTTTAAAAGTGGCTCAAATGGGAAGGTTTGAGCTTCCAAAAACGCTCCACACCGTTACTGAGGAAATACTCTTCAGATCAGACTTCCTCTGGTGTGTTGGTGAGAAATTTAGGACTATACTTTCAGGGATCATTTCTATAGTTATTTTACTTGGAAATGTGTTTCGTAAGTGTTTGTTTCCCAAACCACGATGATGAGCTTAGATGCTTCTTTTAGAGCGTGAATCTGGCATTTAGTAGTGATTCGGTTCACATGCTTTGTGCTGTTGATGAATGTTCTTTATTGCTTTTGGTGATATTGAGGAAAGTAGCATGATCTAAGTGGCTTTATGTCTTTGTGAGTACTTGAAAAAAGAAATAGATTTAGGCAATTAACCTTGAATCAAATCTTAGAAAGTTACGCCTAGTTCTCCACATTTTGATCAATTGAGTATTCTTGTTAAGTTTTGTCTGGTGTTTTTCAATTATATGTCGATATTGTTTTATAGTCAGAAATTATAGGAATTGGTCATGTTTCTGCTCCTTTTTTTTAAAAGCAAAAGAATACACAAAAGGATATGTCTGCCTGTTGTTTTTGACCATACGTTTAAATGTGGCTCGAACGGGAAGGTTTGAGCTGCCAAAAACGCTCCAAACCGTTACTGAGAAAATACTCTTCAGATCAGACTTCCTCTGGTGTTTTGGTGAGAAATCTAGGACTATACTTTCAGGGATCATTTCTATAGTTATTTTACTTGGAAATGTGTTTCGTAAGTGTTTGTTTCCCAAACCACGATGATGAGCTTCGATGCTTCTTTTAGAGCGTGAATCTGGCATTTAGTAGTGATTCGGTTCACATGCTTTGTGCTGTTGATGAATGTTCTTTATTGCTTTTGGTGATATTGAGGAAAGTAGCATGATCTAAGTGGCTTTATGTCTTTGTGAGTACTTGAAAAAAGAAATAGATTTAGGCAATTAACCTTGAATCAAGTCCTAGGAAGTTACGCCTGGTTTTCCACATTTTGATCAATTGAGTATTCTTGTTAAGTTTTGTCTGGTGTTTTTCAATTGTAGGATGTTTCTGTTTTTGTCACAAATTGCAGGAATTGGTCATGTATCATTCAGATACTAGAAAGATACGCCTGGTTTTCCACATTTTGGTCAATTGAGTATTTTTTTTTAATTTTGTCTTGTGTTTTCATTTATATGTCGATACTGTTTTATAGTCAGAAATTATAGGAATTGGTCATGTTTCTGCTCCTTTTTTTTAAAAGCAAAAGAATACACAAAAGGATATGTCTGCCTGTTGTTTTTGACCATACGTTTAAATGTGGCTCGAACGGGAAGGTTTGAGCTGCCAAAAACGCTCCAATCCGTTACTGAGGAAATACTCTTCAGATCAGACTTCCTCTGGTGTTTTGGTGAGAAATTTAGGACTATACTTTCAGGGATCATTTCTATAGTTATTTTACTTGGAAATGTGTTTCGTAAGTGTTTGTTTCCCAAACCACGATGATGAGCTTAGATGCTTCTTTTAGAGCGTGAATCTGGCATTTAGTAGTGATTCGGTTCACATGCTTTGTGCTGTTGATGAATGTTCTTTATTGCTTTTGGTGATATTGAGGAAAGTAGCATGATCTAAGTGGCTTTATGTCTTTGTGAGTACTTGAAAAAAGAAATAGATTTAGGCAATTAACCTTGAATCAAGTCCTAGGAAGTTACGCCTGGTTTTCCACATTTTGATCAATTGAGTATTCTTGTTAAGTTTTGTCTGGTGTTTTTCAATTGTAGGATGTTTCTGTTTTTGTCACAAATTGCAGGAATTGGTCATGTATCATTCAGATACTAGAAAGATACGCCTGGTTTTCCACATTTTGGTCAATTGAGTATTTTTTTTTAATTTTGTCTTGTGTTTTCATTTATATGTCGATACTGTTTTATAGTCAGAAATTATAGGAATTGGTCATGTTTCTGCTCCTTTTTTTAAAAGCAAAAGAATACACAAAAGGATATGTCTGCCTGTTGTTTTGACGTATACGTTTAAAAGTGGCTCAAATGGGAAGGTTTGAGCTGCCAAAAACGCTCCAAACCGTTACTGAGAAAATACTCTTCAGATCAGACTTCCTCTGGTGTTTTGTCAGCAAATTTAGGACTATACTTTCAGGGATCATTTCTATAGTTAATTTACTTGGAAATGTGTTTCGTAAGTGTTTGTTTCCCAAACCACGATGATGAGCTTGATGCTTCTTTTAGAGCGTGAATCTGGCATTTAGTAGTGATTTGCTTCACATGCTTTGTGCTGTTGATGAATGTTCTTTATTGCTTTTGGCGATATTGAGGAAAGTAGCATGATCTAAGTGGCTTTATGTCTTTGTGAGTACTTGAAAAAAGAAATAGATTTAGGTAATCAACCTTGAATCAAGTCCTAGAAAGTTACGCCTGGTTTTCCACATTTTGGTCAATTGAGTATTTTTTTTTAATATTGTCTTGTGTTTTCATTTTTTATGTCGGTACTGTTTTTATGGTCACAACTTACAGGAATTGGTCATGTTTCTGCTCCTCTTTTTTAAATTAAAAGAATACACAAAATGATATGTCTGCATGTTGTTTTGACGTATACGTTTAAAAGTGGCTCAAATGGGAAGGTTTGAGCTTCCAAAAACGCTCCACACCGTTACTGAGGAAATACTCTTCAGATCAGAATTCCTCTGGTGTTTTGGCGAGAAATTTAGGACTATACTTTCAGGGATCATTTCTATAGTTATTTTACTTGGAAATGTGTTTCGTAAGTGTTTGTTTCCCAAACCACGATGATGAGCTTAGATGCTTCTTTTAGAGCGTGAATCTGGCATTTAGTAGTGATTCGGTTCACATTCTTTGTGCTGTTGATGAATGTTCTTTATTGCTTTTGGCGATATTGAGGAAAGTAGCATGATCTAAGTGGCTTTATGTCTTTGTGAGTACTTGGAAAGAGAAATAGATTTAGGTTATCAACCTTGAATCAAGTCCTAGAAAGTTACGCCTGGTTTTCCACATTTTGGTCAATTGATTATTTTAGTTAAATTTTGTCTTGTGTTTTCATTGATATGTCGGTACTGTTTTATAGTCAGAAATTGCAAGAATTGTTCATGTTTCTGCTCCTCTTTTTTAAAGGAAAAGAATACACAAAAGGATATGTCTGCCTGTTGTTTTGACGTATACGTTTAAAAGTGGCTCAAATGGGAATGTTTGAGCTTCCAAAAACGCTCCACACCGTTACTGAGGAAATACTCTTCAGATCAGACTTCCTCTGGTGTTTTGGTGAGAAATTTAGGACTATACTTTCAGGGATCATTTCTATAGTTATTTTACTTGGAAATGTGTTTCGTAAGTGTTTGTTTCCCAAACCACGATGATGAGCTTAGATGCTTCTTTTAGAGCGTGAATCTGGCATTTAGTAGTGATTCGGTTCACATGCTTTGTGCTGTTGATGAATGTTCTTTATTGCTTTTGGTGATATTGAGGAAAGTAGCATGATCTAAGTGGCTTTATGTCTTTGTGAGTACTTGAAAAAAGAAATAGATTTAGGCAATTAACCTTGAATCAAGTCCTAGGAAGTTACGCCTGGTTTTCCACATTTTGATCAATTGAGTATTCTTGTTAAGTTTTGTCTGGTGTTTTTCAATTGTAGGATGTTTCTGTTTTTGTCACAAATTGCAGGAATTGGTCATGTATCATTCAGATACTAGAAAGATACGCCTGGTTTTCCACATTTTTGTCAATTGAGTATTTTTTTTTAATTTTGTCTTGTGTTTTCATTTATATGTCGATACTGTTTTATAGTCAGAAATTATAGGAATTTGTCATGTTTCTGCTCCTTTTTTTTAAAAGCAAAAGAATACACAAAAGGATATGTCTGCCTGTTGTTTTGACCATACGTTTAAATGTGGCTCAAATGGGAAGGTTTGAGCTTCCAAAAACGCTCCACACCGTTACTGAGGAAATACTCTTCAGATCAGAATTCCTCTGGTGTTTTGGCGAGAAATTTAGGACTATACTTTCAGGGATCATTTCTATAGTTATTTTACTTGGAAATGTGTTTCGTAAGTGTTTGTTTCCCAAACCACGATGATGAGCTTAGATGCTTCTTTTAGAGCGTGAATCTGGCATTTAGTAGTGATTCGGTTCACGTGCTGTTGATGAATGTTCTTTGTTGCTTTTGGCGATATTGAGGAAAGTAGCATGATCTAAGTGGCTTTATGTCTTTGTGAGTACTTGAAAAAAGAAATAGATTTAGGTAATCAACCTTGAATCAAGTCCTAGAAAGTTACGCCTGGTTTTCCACATTTTGGTCAATTGAGTATTTTTGTTTAATTTTGTCTTGTGTTTTCATTTATATGTCGGTACTGTTTTTATGGTCACAACTTACAGGAATTGGTCATGTTTCTGCTCCTCTTTTTTAAATCAAAAGAATACACAAAAGGATATGTCTGCCTGTTGTTTTGATGTATACGTTTAAAAGTGGCTCAAATGGGAAGGTTTGAGCTTCCAAAAACGCTCCACACCGTTACTGAGGAAATACTCTTCAGATGAGAATTCCTCTGGTGTTTTGGCGAGAAATTTAGGACTATACTTTCAGGGATCATTTCTATAGTTATTTTACTTGGAAATGTGTTTCGTAAGTGTTTGTTTCCCAAACCACGATGATGAGCATAGATGCTTCTTTTAGAGCGTGAAACTGGCATTTAGTAGTGATTCGGTTTCACATACTTTGTGCTGTTGATGAATGTTCTTTGTTGCTTTTGGCGATATTGAGGAAAGTAGCATGATCTAAGTGGCTTTATGTCTATGTGAGTACTTGAAAAAAGAAATAGATTTAGGTAATTAACCTTGAATCAAGTCCTAGAAAGATACGCTTGGTTTTCCACATTTTGGTCAATTGAGTATTTTTGTTTAATTTTGTCTTGTGTTTTCATTTATATGTCGATACTGTTTTATAGTCAGAAATTGCAGGAATTGGTCTTGTTTCTGCTCCTTTTTTTAAAAGCAAAAGAATACACAAAAGGATATGTCTGCCTGTTGTTTTGACGTATACGTTTAAAAGTGGCTCCATCGGGAAGGTTTGAGCTTCAAAAAAACGCTCCACACCGTTACTGAGGAAATACTCTTCAGATCAGAATTCCTCTGGTGTTTTGGCGAGAAATTTAGGACTATACTTTCAGGGATCATTTCTATAGTTATTTTACTTGGAAATGTGTTTTGTAAGTGTTTGTTTCCCAAACCACGATGATGAGCTTAGATGCTTCTTTTAGAGCGTGAATCTGTCATTTAGTAGTGATTCGGTTCACATGCTTTGTGCTGTTGATGAATGTTCTTTATTGCTTTTGGCGATATTGAGGAAAGTAGCATGATCTAAGTGGCTTTATGTCTTTGTGAGTACTTGAAAAAAGAAATAGATTTAGGCAATTAACCTTGAATCAAGTCCTAGAAAGTTACGCCTGGTTTTCCACATTTTGGTCAATTGAGTATTTTTGTTTAATTTTGTCTTGTGTTTTCATTTATATGTCGGTACTGTTTTTATGGTCACAACTTACAGGAATTGGTCATGTTTCTGCTCCTCTATTTTATGGCAAAAGAATACACAAAAGGATATGTCTGCCTGTTGTTTTGACGTATAATTTAAAAGTGGCTCAAATGGGAAGGTTTGAGCTTCCAAAAACGCTCTAAACCGTTACTGAGTAAACACTCTTCAGATCAGACTACCTCTGGTGTTTTGTCAGCAAATTTAGGACTATACTTTCAGGGATCATTTCTATAGTTATTTTACTTGGAAATGTGTTTCGTTAGTGTTTGTTTCCCAAACCACGATGATGAGCTTAGATGCTTCTTTTATAGCGAGAATCTGGCATGAAGTAGTGATTCAATTTCACATGCTTTGTGCAGTTGATGAATGTTCTTTATTGCTTTTGGCGATATTGAGGAAAGTAGCATGATCTAAGTGGCTTCATGTCTATGTGAGTACTTGAAAAAAGAAATAGATTTAGGCAATTAACCTTGAATCAAGTCCTAGAAAGTTACGCCTGATTTTCCACATTTTGATCAATTGAGTTTTCTTGATAAGTTTTGTCTGGTGTTTTTCAATTGTAGGATGTTTCTGTTTTTGTCACAAATTGCAGGAATTGGTCATGTATCATTCAGATACTAGAAAGATACGCCTGGTTTTCCACATTTTGGTCAATTGAGTATTTTTGTTAATTTTGTCTTGTGTTTTCATTTATATGTCGATACTGTTTTATAGTCAGAAATTGCAGGAATTGGTCATGTTTCTGCTCCTTTTTTTTAATAGCAAAAGAATACACAAAAGGATATGTCTGCCTGTTGTTTTGACCATACGTTTAAATGTGGCTCGAACAGGAAGGTTTGAGCTGCCAAAAACGCTCCAAACCGATACTGAGGAAATACTCTTCAGATCAGACTTCCTCTGGTGTTTTGGTGAGAAATTTAGGACTATACTTTCAGGGATCATTTCTATAGTTATTTTACTTGGAAATGTGTTTCGTAAGTGTTTGTTTCCCAAACCACGATGATGAGCTTAGATGCTTCTTTTAGAGCGTGAATCTGGCATTTAGTAGAGATTCAGTTCACATGCTTTGTGCTGTTGATGAATGTTCTTTATTGCTTTTGGCGATATTGAGGAAAGTAGCATGATCTAAGTGGCTTTATGTCTTTGTGAGTACTTGAAAAAAGAAATAGATTTAGGTAATCAACCTTGAATCAAGTCCTAGAAAGTTACGCCTGGTTTTCCACATTTTGGTCAATTGATTATTTTAGTTAAATTTTGTCTTGTGTTTTCATTGATATGTCGGTACTGTTTTATAGTCAGAAATTGCAAGAATTGGTCATGTTTCTGCTCCTCTTTTTTAAAGCAAAAGAATACACAAAAGGATATGTCTGCCTGTTGTTTTGACGTATACGTTTAAAAGTGGCTCAAATGGGAAGGTTTGAGCTTCCAAAAACGCTCCACACTGTTACTGAGGAAATACTCTTCAGATCAGACTTCCTCTGGTGTTTTGGTGAGAAATTTAGGACTATACTTTCAGGGATCATTTCTATAGTTATTTTACTTGGAAATGTGTTTCGTAAGTGTTTGTTTCCCAAACCACGATGATGAGATTAGATGCTTCTTTTAGAGCGTGAATCTGGCATTTAGTAGTGATTCGGTTCACATGCTTTGTGCTGTTGATGAATGTTCTTTATTGCTTTTGGTGATATTGAGGAAAGTAGCATGATCTAAGTGGCTTCATGTCTTTGTGAGTACTTGAAAAAAGAAATAGATTTAGGCAATTAACCTTGAATCAGATCCTAGAAAGTTACGCCTGGTTTTCCACATTTTGATCAATTGAGTATTCTTGTTAAGTTTTGTCTGGTGTTTTTCAATTGTAGGATGTTTCTGTTTTTGTCACAAATTGCAGGAATTGGTCATGTATCATTCAGATACTAGAAAGATACGCCTGGTTTTCCACATTTTGGTCAATTGAGTATTTTTTTTTAATTTTGTCTTGTGTTTTCATTTATATGTCGATACTGTTTTATAGTCAGAAATTATAGGAATTTGTCATGTTTCTGCTTCTTTTTTTTAAAAGCAAAAGAATACACAAAAGGATATGTCTGCCTGTTGTTTTGACCATACGTTTAAATGTGGCTCGAACGGGAAGGTTTGAGCTGCCAAAAACGCTCCAAACCGTTACTGAGGAAATACTCTTCAGATCAGACTTCCTCTGGTGTTTTGGTGAGAAATTTAGGACTATACTTTCAGGGATCATTTCTATAGTTATTTTACTTGGAAATGTGTTTCGTAAGTGTTTGTTTCCCAAACCACGATGATGAGATTAGATGCTTCTTTTAGAGCGTGAATCTGGCATTTAGTAGTGATTCGGTTCACATGCTTTGTGCTGTTGATGAATGTTCTTTATTGCTTTTGTCGATATTGAGGAAAGTAGCATGATCTAAGTGGCTTTATGTCTTTGTGAGTACTTGAAAAAAGAAACAGATTTAGGTAATCAACCTTGAATAAAGTCCTAGAAAGTTACGCCTGGTTTTCCACATTTTGGTCAATTGATTATTTTAGTTAAATTTTGTCTTGTGTTTTCATTGATATGTCGGTACTGTTTTATAGTCAGAAATTGCAAGAATTGGTCATGTTTCTGCTCCTCTTTTTTAAAGCAAAAGAATACACAAAAGGATATGTCTGCCTGTTGTTTTGACGTATACGTTTAAAAGTGGCTCAAATGGGAAGGTTTGAGCTTCCAAAAACGCTCCACACCGTTACTGAGGAAATACTCTTCAGATCAGACTTCCTCTGGTGTTTTGGTGAGAAATTTAGGACTATACTTTCAGGGATCATTTCTATAGTTATTTTACTTGGAAATGTGTTTCGTAAGTGTTTGTTTCCCAAACCACGATGATGAGCTTAGATGCTTCTTTTAGAGCGTGAATCTGGCATTTAGTAGTGATTCGGTTCACATGCTTTGTGCTGTTGATGAGTGTTCTTTATTGCTTTTGGTGATATTGAGGAAAGTAGCATGATCTAAGTGGCTTTATGTCTTTGTGAGTACTTGAAAAAAAGAAATAGATCTAGGCAATTAACCTTGAATCAAGTCCTAGGAAGTTACGCCTGGTTTTCCACATTTTGATCAATTGAGTATTCTTGTTAAGTTTTGTCTGGTGTTTTTCAATTGTAGGATGTTTCTGTTTTTGTCACAAATTGCAGGAATTGGTCATGTATCATTCAGATACTAGAAAGATACGCCTGGTTTTCCACATTTTGGTCAATTGAGTATTTTTTTTTAATTTTGTCTTGTGTTTTCATTTATATGTCGATACTGTTTTATAGTCAGAAATTATAGGAATTAGTCATGTTTCTGCTCCTTTTTTTTAAAAGCAAAAGAATACACAAAAGGATATGTCTGCCTGTTGTTTTTGACCATACGTTTAAATGTGGCTCGAACGGGAAGGTTTGAGCTGCCAAAAACACTCCAAACCGTTACTGAGGAAATACTCTTCAGATCAGACTTCCTCTGGTGTTTTGGTGAGAAATTTAGGACTATACTTTCAGGCATCATTTCTATAGTTATTTTACTTGGAAATGTGTTTCGTAAGTGTTTGTTTCCCAAACCACGATGATGAGCTTAGATGCTTCTTTTAGAGCGTGAATCTGGCATTTAGTAGTGATTCGGTTCACATGCTTTGTGCTGTTGATGAATGTTCTTTATTGCTTTTGGCGATATTGAGGAAAGTAGCATGATCTAAGTGGCTTTATGTCTTTGTGAGTACTTGAAAAAAGAAATAGATTTAGGTAATCAACCTTGAATCAAGTCCTAGAAAGTTACGCCTGGTTTTCCACATTTTGGTCAATTGAGTATTTTTGTTTAATTTTGTCTTGTGTTTTCATTTATATGTCGGTACTGTTTTTATGGTCACAACTTACAGTGATTGGTCATGTTTCTGCTCCTCTTTTTTAAATCAAAAGAATACACAAAAGGATATGTCTGCCTGTTGTTTTGACGTATACGTTTAAAAGTGGCTCAAATGGGAAGGTTTGAGCTTCCAAAAACGCTCCACACCGTTACTGAGGAAATACTCTTCAGATGAGAATTCCTCTGGTGTTTTGGCGAGAAATTTAGGACTATACTTTCAGGTATCATTTCTATAGTTATTTTACTTGGAAATGTGTTTCGTAAGTGTTTGTTTCCCAAACCACGATGATGAGCTTAGATGCTTCTTTTAGAGCGTGAATCTGGCATTTAGTAGTGATTCGGTTCACATGCTTTGTGCTGTTGATGAATGTTCTTTGTTGCTTTTGGCGATATTGAGGAAAGTAGCATGATCTAAGTGGCTTTATGTCTATGTGAGTACTTGAAAAAAGAAATAGATTTAGGTAATTAACCTTGAATCAAGTCCTAGAAAGATACGCCTGGTTTTCCACATTTTGGTCAATTGAGTATTTTTGTTTAATTTTGTCTTGTGTTTTCATTTATATGTCGGTACTGTTTTTATGGTCACAACTTACAGGAATTGGTCATGTTTCTGCTCCTCTTTTTTAAATCAAAAGAATACACAAAAGGATATGTCTGCCTGTTGTTTTGACGTATACGTTTAAAAGTGGCTCAAATGGGAAGGTTTGAGCTTCCAAAAACGCTCCACACCGTTACTGAGGAAATACTCTTCAGATCAGACTTCCTCTGGTGTGTTGGTGAGAAATTTAGGACTATACTTTCAGGGATCATTTCTATAGTTATTTTACTTGGAAATGTGTTTCGTAAGTGTTTGTTTCCCAAACCACGATGATGAGCTTAGATGCTTCTTTTAGAGCGTGAATCTGGCATTTAGTAGTGATTCGGTTCACATGCTTTGTGCTGTTGATGAATGTTCTTTATTGCTTTTGGTGATATTGAGGAAAGTAGCATGATCTAAGTGGCTTTATGTCTTTGTGAGTACTTGAAAAAAGAAATAGATTTAGGCAATTAACCTTGAATCAAATCTTAGAAAGTTACGCCTAGTTCTCCACATTTTGATCAATTGAGTATTCTTGTTAAGTTTTGTCTGGTGTTTTTCAATTGTAGGATGTTTCTGTTTTTGTCACAAATTGCAGGAATTGGTCATGTATCATTCAGATACTAGAAAGATACGCCTGGTTTTCCACATTTTGGTCAATTGAGTATTTTTTTTTTATTTTGTCTTGTGTTTTCATTTATATGTCGATACTGTTTTATAGTCAGAAATTATAGGAATTGGTCATGTTTCTGCTCCTTTTTTTTAAAAGCAAAAGAATACACAAAAGGATATGTCTGCCTGTTGTTTTTGACCATACGTTTAAATGTGGCTCGAACGGGAAGGTTTGAGCTGCCAAAAACGCTCCAAACCGTTACTGAGGAAATACTCTTCAGATCAGACTTCCTCTGGTGTTTTGGTGAGAAATTTAGGACTATACTTTCAGGGATCATTTCTATAGTTATTTTACTTGGAAATGTGTTTTGTAAGTGTTTGTTTCCCAAACCACGATGATGAGCTTAGATGCTTCTTTTAGAGCGTGAATCTGTCATTTAGTAGTGATTCGGTTCTCATGCTTTGTGCTGTTGATGAATGTTCTTTATTGCTTTTGTCGATATTGAGGAAAGTAGCATGATCTAAGTGGCTTTATGTCTTTGTGAGTACTTGAAAAAAGAAACAGATTTAGGTAATCAACCTTGAATAAAGTCCTAGAAAGTTACGCCTGGTTTTCCACATTTTGGTCAATTGATTATTTTAGTTAAATTTTGTCTTGTGTTTTCATTGATATGTCGGTACTGTTTTATAGTCAGAAATTGCAAGAATTGGTCATGTTTCTGCTCCTCTTTTTTAAAGCAAAAGAATACACAAAAGGATATGTCTGCCTGTTGTTTTGACGTATACGTTTAAAAGTGGCTCAAATGGGAAGGTTTGAGCTTCCAAAAACGCTCCACACCGTTACTGAGGAAATACTCTTCAGATCAGACTTCCTCTGGTGTTTTGGTGAGAAATTTAGGACTATACTTTCAGGGATCATTTCTATAGTTATTTTACTTGGAAATGTGTTTCGTAAGTGTTTGTTTCCCAAACCACGATGATGAGCTTAGATGCTTCTTTTAGAGCGTGAATCTGGCATTTAGTAGTGATTCGGTTCACATGCTTTGTGCTGTTGATTAGTGTTCTTTATTGCTTTTGGTGATATTGAGGAAAGTAGCATGATCTAAGTGGCTTTATGTCTTTGTGAGTACTTGAAAAAAGAAATAGATCTAGGCAATTAACCTTGAATCAAGTCCTAGGAAGTTACGCCTGGTTTTCCACATTTTGATCAATTGAGTATTCTTGTTAAGTTTTGTCTGGTGTTTTTCAATTGTAGGATGTTTCTGTTTTTGTCACAAATTGCAGGAATTGGTCATGTATCATTCAGATACTAGAAAGATACGCCTGGTTTTCCACATTTTGGTCAATTGAGTATTTTTTTTTAATTTTGTCTTGTGTTTTCATTTATATGTCGATACAGTTTTATAGTCAGAAATTATAGGAATTGGTCATGTATCTGCTCCTTTTTTTTAAAAGCAAACGAATACACAAAAGGATATGTCTGCCTGTTGTTTTGACGTATACGTTTAAAAGTGGCTCAAATGGGAAGGTTTGAGCTGCCAAAAACGCTCCAAACCGTTACTGAGAAAATACTCTTCAGATCAGACTTCCTCTGGTGTTTTGTCAGCAAATTTAGGACTATACTTTCAGGAATAATTTCTATAGTTATTTTACTTGGAAATGTGTTTCGTAAGTGTTTGTTTCCCAAACCACGATGATGAGCTTAGATGCTTCTTTTAGAGCGTGAATCTGGCATTTAGTAGTGATTCGGTTCACATGCTTTGTGCTGTTGATGAATGTTCTTTATTGTGTTTGGCGATATAGAGGAAAGTAGCATGATCTAAGTGGCTTTATATCTTTGTGAGTACTTGAAAAAAGAAATAGATTTAGGTAATCAACCTTGAATCAAGTCCTAGAAAGTTACGCCTGGTTTTCCACATTTTGGTCAATTGAGTATTTTTGTTTAATTTTGTCTTGTGTTTTCATTTATATGTCGGTACTGTTTTTATGGTCACAACTTACAGTGATTGGTCATGTTTCTGCTCCTCTTTTTTAAATCAAAAGAATACACAAAAGGATATGTCTGCCTGTTGTTTTGACGTATACGTTTAAAAGTGGCTCAAATGGGAAGGTTTGAGCTTCCAAAAACGCTCCACACCGTTACTGAGGAAATACTCTTCAGATGAGAATTCCTCTGGTGTTTTGGCGAGAAATTTAGGACTATACTTTCAGGTATCATTTCTATAGTTATTTTACTTGGAAATGTGTTTCGTAAGTGTTTGTTTCCCAAACCACGATGATGAGCTTAGATGCTTCTTTTAGAGCGTGAAACTGGCATTTAGTAGTGATTCGGTTTCAGATGCTTTGTGCTGTTGATGAATGTTCTTTGTTGCTTTTGGCGATATTGAGGAAAGTAGCATGATCTAAGTGGCTTTATGTCTATGTGAGTACTTGAAAAAAGAAATAGATTTAGGTAATTAACCTTGAATCAAGTCCTAGAAAGATACGCCTGGTTTTCCACATTTTGGTCAATTGAGTATTTTTGTTTAATTTTGTCTTGTGTTTTCATTTATATGTCGGTACTGTTTTTATGGTCACAACTTACAGGAATTGGTCATGTTTCTGCTCCTCTTTTTTAAATCAAAAGAATACACAAAAGGATATGTCTGCCTGTTGTTTTGACGTATACGTTTAAAAGTGGCTCAAATGGGAAGGTTTGAGCTTCCAAAAACGCTCCACACCGTTACTGAGGAAATACTCTTCAGATCAGACTTCCTCTGGTGTGTTGGTGAGAAATTTAGGACTATACTTTCAGGGATCATTTCTATAGTTATTTTACTTGGAAATGTGTTTCGTAAGTGTTTGTTTCCCAAACCACGATGATGAGCTTAGATGCTTCTTTTAGAGCGTGAATCTGGCATTTAGTAGTGATTCGGTTCACATGCTTTGTGCTGTTGATGAATGTTCTTTATTGCTTTTGGTGATATTGAGGAAAGTAGCATGATCTAAGTGGCTTTATGTCTTTGTGAGTACTTGAAAAAAGAAATAGATTTAGGCAATTAACCTTGAATCAAATCTTAGAAAGTTACGCCTAGTTCTCCACATTTTGATCAATTGAGTATTCTTGTTAAGTTTTGTCTGGTGTTTTTCAATTGTAGGATGTTTCTGTTTTTGTCACAAATTGCAGGAATTGGTCATGTATCATTCAGATACTAGAAAGATACGCCTGGTTTTCCACATTTTGGTCAATTGAGTATTTTTTTTTAATTTTGTCTTGTGTTTTCATTTATATGTCGATACTGTTTTATAGTCAGAAATTATAGGAATTGGTCATGTTTCTGCTCCTTTTTTTTAAAAGCAAAAGAATACACAAAAGGATATGTCTGCCTGTTGTTTTTGACCATACGTTTAAATGTGGCTCGAACGGGAAGGTTTGAGCTGCCAAAAACGCTCCAAACCGTTACTGAGGAAATACTCTTCAGATCAGACTTCCTCTGGTGTTTTGGTGAGAAATTTAGGACTATACCTTCAGGGATCATTTCTATAGTTATTTTACTTGGAAATGTGTTTCGTAAGTGTTTGTTTCCCAAACCACGATGATGAGCTTAGATGCTTCTTTTAGAGCGTGAATCTGGCATTTAGTAGTGATTCGGTTCACATGCTTTGTGCTGTTGATGAATGTTCTTTGTTGCTTTTGGCGATATTGAGGAAAGTAGCATGATCTAAGTGGCTTTATGTCTTTGTGAGTACTTGAAAAAAGAAATAGATTTAGGTAATTAACCTTGAATCAAGTCCTAGAAAGATACGCCTGGTTTTCCACATTTTGGTCAATTGAGTATTTTTGTTTAATTTTGTCTTGTGTTTTCATTTATATGTCGGTACTGTTTTTATGGTCACAACTTACAGGAATTGGTCATGTTTCTGCTCCTCTTTTTTAAATCAAAAGAATACACAAAAGGATATGTCTGCCTGTTGTTTTGACGTATACGTTTAAAAGTGGCTCAAATGGGAAGGTTTGAGCTTCCAAAAACGCTCCACACCGTTACTGAGGAAATACTCTTCAGATCAGACTTCCTCTGGTGTGTTGGTGAGAAATTTAGGACTATACTTTCAGGGATCATTTCTATAGTTATTTTACTTGGAAATGTGTTTCGTAAGTGTTTGTTTCCCAAACCACGATGATGAGCTTAGATGCTTCTTTTAGAGCGTGAATCTGGCATTTAGTAGTGATTCGGTTCACATGCTTTGTGCTGTTGATGAATGTTCTTTATTGCTTTTGGTGATATTGAGGAAAGTAGCATGATCTAAGTGGCTTTATGTCTTTGTGAGTACTTGAAAAAAGAAATAGATTTAGGCAATTAACCTTGAATCAAATCTTAGAAAGTTACGCCTAGTTCTCCACATTTTGATCAATTGAGTATTCTTGTTAAGTTTTGTCTGGTGTTTTTCAATTGTAGGATGTTTCTGTTTTTGTCACAAATTGCAGGAATTGGTCATGTATCATTCAGATACTAGAAAGATACGCCTGGTTTTCCACATTTTGGTCAATTGAGTATTTTTTTTTAATTTTGTCTTGTGTTTTCATTTATATGTCGATACTGTTTTATAGTCAGAAATTATAGGAATTGGTCATGTTTCTGCTCCTTTTTTTTAAAAGCAAAAGAATACACAAAAGGATATGTCTGCCTGTTGTTTTTGACCATACGTTTAAATGTGGCTCGAACGGGAAGGTTTGAGCTGCCAAAAACGCTCCAAACCGTTACTGAGAAAATACTCTTCAGATCAGACTTCCTCTGGTGTTTTGGTGAGAAATCTAGGACTATACTTTCAGGGATCATTTCTATAGTTATTTTACTTGGAAATGTGTTTTGTAAGTGTTTGTTTCCCAAACCACGATGATGAGCTTCGATGCTTCTTTTAGAGCGTGAATCTGGCATTTAGTAGTGATTCGGTTCACATGCTTTGTGCTGTTAATGAATGTTCTTTGTTGCTTTTGGCGATATTGAGGAAAGTAGCATGATCTAAGTGGCTTTATGTCTTTGTGAGTACTTGAAAAAAGAAATAGATTTAGGTAATCAACCTTGAATCAAGTCCTAGAAAGTTACGCCTGGTTTTCCACATTTTGGTCAATTGAGTATTTTTGTTTAATTTTGTCTTGTGTTTTCATTTATATGTCGGTACTGTTTTTATGGTCACAACTTACAGGAATTGGTCATGTTTCTGCTCCTCTTTTTTAAATCAAAAGAATACACAAAAGGATATGTCTGCCTGTTGTTTTGACGTATACGTTTAAAAGTGGCTCAAATGGGAAGGTTTGAGCTTCCAAAAACGCTCCACACCGTTACTGAGGAAATACTCTTCAGATCAGACTTCCTCTGGTGTGTTGGTGAGAAATTAAGGACTATACTTTCAGGGATCATTTCTATAGTTATTTTACTTGGAAATGTGTTTCGTAAGTGTTTGTTTCCCAAACCACGATGATGAGCTTAGATGCTTCTTTTAGAGCGTGAATCTGGCATTTAGTAGTGATTCGGTTCACATGCTTTGTGCTGTTGATGAATGTTCTTTATTGCTTTTGGTGATATTGAGGAAAGTAGCATGATCTAAGTGGCTTTATGTCTTTGTGAGTACTTGAAAAAAGAAATAGATTTAGGTAATCAACCTTGAATCAAGTCCTAGAAAGTTACGCCTGGTTTTCCACATTTTGGTCAATTGAGTATTTTTGTTTAATTTTGTCTTGTGTTTTCATTTATATGTCGGTACTGTTTTTATGGTCACAACTTACAGTGATTGGTCATGTTTCTGCTCCTCTTTTTTAAATCAAAAGAATACACAAAAGGATATGTCTGCCTGTTGTTTTGACGTATACGTTTAAAAGTGGCTCAAATGGGAAGGTTTGAGCTTCCAAAAACGCTCCACACCGTTACTGAGGAAATACTCTTCAGATCAGACTTCCTCTGGTGTGTTGGTGAGAAATTTAGGACTATACTTTCAGGGATCATTTCTATAGTTATTTTACTTGGAAATGTGTTTCGTAAGTGTTTGTTTCCCAAACCACGATGATGAGCTTAGATGCTTCTTTTAGAGCGTGAATAGATGTTTCTGTTTTTGTCACAAATTGCAGGAATTGGTCATGTATCATTCAGATACTAGAAAGATACGCCTGGTTTTCCACATTTTGGTCAATTGAGTATTTTTTTTTAATTTTGTCTTGTGTTTTCATTTATATGTCGATACTGTTTTATAGTCAGAAATTATAGGAATTGGTCATGTTTCTGCTCCTTTTTTTTAAAAGCAAAAGAATACACAAAAGGATATGTCTGCCTGTTGTTTTTGACCATACGTTTAAATGTGGCTCGAACGGGAAGGTTTGAGCTGCCAAAAACGCTCCAAACCGTTACTGAGGAAATACTCTTCAGATCAGACTTCCTCTGGTGTTTTGGTGAGAAATTTAGGACTATACCTTCAGGGATCATTTCTATAGTTATTTTACTTGGAAATGTGTTTCGTAAGTGTTTTTTCCCAAACCACGATGATGAGCTTAGATGCTTCTTTTAGAGCGTGAATCTGGCATTTAGTAGTGATTCGGTTCACATGCTTTGTGCTGTTGATGAATGTTCTTTGTTGCTTTTGGCGATATTGAGGAAAGTAGCATGATCTAAGTGGCTTTATGTCTTTGTGAGTACTTGAAAAAAGAAATAGATTTAGGTAATTAACCTTGAATCAAGTCCTAGAAAGATACGCCTGGTTTTCCACATTTTGGTCAATTGAGTATTTTTGTTTAATTTTGTCTTGTGTTTTCATTTATATGTCGGTACTGTTTTTATGGTCACAACTTACAGGAATTGGTCATGTTTCTGCTCCTCTTTTTTAAATCAAAAGAATACACAAAAGGATATGTCTGCCTGTTGTTTTGACGTATACGTTTAAAAGTGGCTCAAATGGGAAGGTTTGAGCTTCCAAAAACGCTCCACACCGTTACTGAGGAAATACTCTTCAGATCAGACTTCCTCTGGTGTGTTGGTGAGAAATTTAGGACTATACTTTCAGGGATCATTTCTATAGTTATTTTACTTGGAAATGTGTTTCGTAAGTGTTTGTTTCCCAAACCACGATGATGAGCTTAGATGCTTCTTTTAGAGCGTGAATCTGGCATTTAGTAGTGATTCGGTTCACATGCTTTGTGCTGTTGATGAATGTTCTTTATTGCTTTTGGTGATATTGAGGAAAGTAGCATGATCTAAGTGGCTTTATGTCTTTGTGAGTACTTGAAAAAAGAAATAGATTTAGGCAATTAACCTTGAATCAAATCTTAGAAAGTTACGCCTAGTTCTCCACATTTTGATCAATTGAGTATTCTTGTTAAGTTTTGTCTGGTGTTTTTCAATTGTAGGATGTTTCTGTTTTTGTCACAAATTGCAGGAATTGGTCATGTATCATTCAGATACTAGAAAGATACGCCTGGTTTTCCACATTTTGGTCAATTGAGTATTTTTTTTTAATTTTGTCTTGTGTTTTCATTTATATGTCGATACTGTTTTATAGTCAGAAATTATAGGAATTGGTCATGTTTCTGCTCCTTTTTTTTAAAAGCAAAAGAATACACAAAAGGATATGTCTGCCTGTTGTTTTTGACCATACGTTTAAATGTGGCTCGAACGGGAAGGTTTGAGCTGCCAAAAACGCTCCAATCCGTTACTGAGGAAATACTCTTCAGATCAGACTTCCTCTGGTGTTTTGGTGAGAAATTTAGGACTATACTTTCAGGGATCATTTCTATAGTTATTTTACTTGGAAATGTGTTTCGTAAGTGTTTGTTTCCCAAACCACGATGATGAGCTTAGATGCTTCTTTTAGAGCGTGAATCTGGCATTTAGTAGTGATTCGGTTCACATGCTTTGTGCTGTTGATGAATGTTCTTTATTGCTTTTGGTGATATTGAGGAAAGTAGCATGATCTAAGTGGCTTTATGTCTTTGTGAGTACTTGAAAAAAGAAATAGATTTAGGCAATTAACCTTGAATCAAGTCCTAGGAAGTTACGCCTGGTTTTCCACATTTTGATCAATTGAGTATTCTTGTTAAGTTTTGTCTGGTGTTTTTCAATTGTAGGATGTTTCTGTTTTTGTCACAAATTGCAGGAATTGGTCATGTATCATTCAGATACTAGAAAGATACGCCTGGTTTTCCACATTTTGGTCAATTGAGTATTTTTTTTTAATTTTGTCTTGTGTTTTCATTTATATGTCGATACTGTTTTATAGTCAGAAATTATAGGAATTGGTCATGTTTCTGCTCCTTTTTTTAAAAGCAAAAGAATACACAAAAGGATATGTCTGCCTGTTGTTTTGACGTATACGTTTAAAAGTGGCTCAAATGGGAAGGTTTGAGCTGCCAAAAACGCTCCAAACCGTTACTGAGAAAATACTCTTCAGATCAGACTTCCTCTGGTGTTTTGTCAGCAAATTTAGGACTATACTTTCAGGGATCATTTCTATAGTTATTTTACTTGGAAATGTGTTTCGTAAGTGTTTGTTTCCCAAACCACGATGATGAGCTTAGATGCTTCTTTTAGAGCGTGAATCTGGCATTTAGTAGTGATTCGGTTCACATGCTTTGTGCTGTTGATTAGTGTTCTTTATTGCTTTTGGTGATATTGAGGAAAGTAGCATGATCTAAGTGGCTTTATGTCTTTGTGAGTACTTGAAAAAAGAAATAGATCTAGGCAATTAACCTTGAATCAAGTCCTAGGAAGTTACGCCTGGTTTTCCACATTTTGATCAATTGAGTATTCTTGTTAAGTTTTGTCTGGTGTTTTTCAATTGTAGGATGTTTCTGTTTTTGTCACAAATTGCAGGAATTGGTCATGTATCATTCAGATACTAGAAAGATACGCCTGGTTTTCCACATTTTGGTCAATTGAGTATTTTTTTTTAATTTTGTCTTGTGTTTTCATTTATATGTCGATACTGTTTTATAGTCAGAAATTATAGGAATTAGTTATGTTTCTGCTCCTTTTTTTTAAAAGCAAAAGAATACACAAAAGGATATGTCTGCCTGTTGTTTTTGACCATACGTTTAAATGTGGCTCGAACGGGAAGGTTTGAGCTGCCAAAAACGCTCCAAACCGTTACTGAGGAAATACTCTTCAGATCAGACTTCCTCTGGTGTTTTGGTGAGAAATTTAGGACTATACCTTCAGGGATCATTTCTATAGTTATTTTACTTGGAAATGTGTTTCGTAAGTGTTTTTTCCCAAACCACGATGATGAGCTTAGATGCTTCTTTTAGAGCGTGAATCTGGCATTTAGTAGTGATTCGGTTCACATGCTTTGTGCTGTTGATGAATGTTCTTTGTTGCTTTTGGCGATATTGAGGAAAGTAGCATGATCTAAGTGGCTTTATGTCTTTGTGAGTACTTGAAAAAAGAAATAGATTTAGGTAATTAACCTTGAATCAAGTCCTAGAAAGATACGCCTGGTTTTCCACATTTTGGTCAATTGAGTATTTTTGTTTAATTTTGTCTTGTGTTTTCATTTATATGTCGGTACTGTTTTTATGGTCACAACTTACAGGAATTGGTCATGTTTCTGCTCCTCTTTTTTAAATCAAAAGAATACACAAAAGGATATGTCTGCCTGTTGTTTTGACGTATACGTTTAAAAGTGGCTCAAATGGGAAGGTTTGAGCTTCCAAAAACGCTCCACACCGTTACTGAGGAAATACTCTTCAGATCAGACTTCCTCTGGTGTGTTGGTGAGAAATTTAGGACTATACTTTCAGGGATCATTTCTATAGTTATTTTACTTGGAAATGTGTTTCGTAAGTGTTTGTTTCCCAGACCACGATGATGAGCTTAGATGCTTCTTTTAGAGCGTGAAACTGGCATTTAGTAGTGATTCGGTTTCAGATGCTTTGTGCTGTTGATGAATGTTCTTTGTTGCTTTTGGCGATATTGAGGAAAGTAGCATGATCTAAGTGGCTTTATGTCTATGTGAGTACTTGAAAAAAGAAATAGATTTAGGTAATTAACCTTGAATCAAGTCCTAGAAAGATACGCCTGGTTTTCCACATTTTGGTCAATTGAGTATTTTTGTTTAATTTTGTCTTGTGTTTTCATTTATATGTCGGTACTGTTTTTATGGTCACGACTTACAGGAATTGGTCATGTTTCTGCTCCTCTTTTTTAAATCAAAAGAATACACAAAAGGATATGTCTGCCTGTTGTTTTGACGTATACGTTTAAAAGTGGCTCAAATGGGAAGGTTTGAGCTTCCAAAAACGCTCCACACCGTTACTGAGGAAATACTCTTCAGATCAGACTTCCTCTGGTGTGTTGGTGAGAAATTTAGGACTATACTTTCAGGGATCATTTCTATAGTTATTTTACTTGGAAATGTGTTTCGTAAGTGTTTGTTTCCCAAACCACGATGATGAGCTTAGATGCTTCTTTTAGAGCGTGAATCTGGCATTTAGTAGTGATTCGGTTCACATGCTTTGTGCTGTTGATGAATGTTCTTTATTGCTTTTGGTGATATTGAGGAAAGTAGCATGATCTAAGTGGCTTTATGTCTTTGTGAGTACTTGAAAAAAGAAATAGATTTAGGCAATTAACCTTGAATCAAATCTTAGAAAGTTACGCCTAGTTCTCCACATTTTGATCAATTGAGTATTCTTGTTAAGTTTTGTCTGGTGTTTTTCAATTGTAGGATGTTTCTGTTTTTGTCACAAATTGCAGGAATTGGTCATGTATCATTCAGATACTAGAAAGATACGCCTGGTTTTCCACATTTTGGTCAATTGAGTATTTTTTTTTAAATTTTGTCTTGTGTTTTCATTTATATGTCGATACTGTTTTATAGTCAGAAATTATAGGAATTGGTCATGTTTCTGCTCCTTTTTTTTAAAAGCAAAAGAATACACAAAAGGATATGTCTGCCTGTTGTTTTTGACCATACGTTTAAATGTGGCTCGAACGGGAAGGTTTGAGCTGCCAAAAACGCTCCAAACCGTTACTGAGAAAATACTCTTCAGATCAGACTTCCTCTGGTGTTTTGGTGAGAAATCTAGGACTATACTTTCAGGGATCATTTCTATAGTTATTTTACTTGGAAATGTGTTTCGTAAGTGTTTGTTTCCCAAACCACGATGATGAGCTTCGATGCTTCTTTTAGAGCGTGAATCTGGCATTTAGTAGTGATTCGGTTCACATGCTTTGTGCTGTTGATGAATGTTCTTTATTGCTTTTGGTGATATTGAGGAAAGTAGCATGATCTAAGTGGCTTTATGTCTTTGTGAGTACTTGAAAAAAGAAATAGATTTAGGTAATCAACCTTGAATCAAGTCCTAGAAAGTTACGCCTGGTTTTCCACATTTTGGTCAATTGAGTATTTTTGTTTAATTTTGTCTTGTGTTTTCATTTATATGTCGGTACTGTTTTTATGGTCACAACTTACAGTGATTGGTCATGTTTCTGCTCCTCTTTTTTAAATCAAAAGAATACACAAAAGGATATGTCTGCCTGTTGTTTTGACGTATACGTTTAAAAGTGGCTCAAATGGGAAGGTTTGAGCTTCCAAAAACGCTCCACACCGTTACTGAGGAAATACTCTTCAGATCAGACTTCCTCTGGTGTGTTGGTGAGAAATTTAGGACTATACTTTCAGGGATCATTTCTATAGTTATTTTACTTGGAAATGTGTTTCGTAAGTGTTTGTTTCCCAAACCACGATGATGAGCTTAGATGCTTCTTTTAGAGCGTGAATAGATGTTTCTGTTTTTGTCACAAATTGCAGGAATTGGTCATGTATCATTCAGATACTAGAAAGATACGCCTGGTTTTCCACATTTTGGTCAATTGAGTATTTTTTTTTAATTTTGTCTTGTGTTTTCATTTATATGTCGATACTGTTTTATAGTCAGAAATTATAGGAATTGGTCATGTTTCTGCTCCTTTTTTTTAAAAGCAAAAGAATACACAAAAGGATATGTCTGCCTGTTGTTTTTGACCATACGTTTAAATGTGGCTCGAACGGGAAGGTTTGAGCTGCCAAAAACGCTCCAAACCGTTACTGAGGAAATACTCTTCAGATCAGACTTCCTCTGGTGTTTTGGTGAGAAATTTAGGACTATATTTTCAGGGATCATTTCTATAGTTATTTTACTTGGAAATGTGTTTCGTAAGTGTTTGTTTCCCAAACCACGATGATGAGATTAGATGCTTCTTTTAGAGCGTGAATCTGGCATTTAGTAGTGATTCGGTTCACATGCTTTGTGCTGTTGATGAATGTTCTTTATTGTTTTTGGCGATATAGAGGAAAGTAGCATGATCTAAGTGGCTTTATATCTTTGTGAGTACTTGAAAAAAGAAATAGATTTAGGTAATCAACCTTGAATCAAGTCCTAGAAAGTTACGCCTGGTTTTCCACATTTTGGTCAATTGAGTATTTTTGTTTAATTTTGTCTTGTGTTTTCATTTATATGTCGGTACTGTTTTTATGGTCACAACTTACAGTGATTGGTCATGTTTCTGCTCCTCTTTTTTAAATCAAAAGAATACACAAAAGGATATGTCTGCCTGTTGTTTTGACGTATACGTTTAAAAGTGGCTCAAATGGGAAGGTTTGAGCTTCCAAAAACGCTCCACACCGTTACTGAGGAAATACTCTTCAGATGAGAATTCCTCTGGTGTTTTGGCGAGAAATTTAGGACTATACTTTCAGGTATCATTTCTATAGTTATTTTACTTGGAAATGTGTTTCGTAAGTGTTTGTTTCCCAAACCACGATGATGAGCTTAGATGCTTCTTTTAGAGCGTGAAACTGGCATTTAGTAGTGATTCGGTTTCAGATGCTTTGTGCTGTTGATGAATGTTCTTTGTTGCTTTTGGCGATATTGAGGAAAGTAGCATGATCTAAGTGGCTTTATGTCTATGTGAGTACTTGAAAAAAGAAATAGATTTAGGTAATTAACCTTGAATCAAGTCCTAGAAAGATACGCCTGGTTTTCCACATTTTGGTCAATTGAGTATTTTTGTTTAATTTTGTCTTGTGTTTTCATTTATATGTCGGTACTGTTTTTATGGTCACAACTTACAGGAATTGGTCATGTTTCTGCTCCTCTTTTTTAAATCAAAAGAATACACAAAAGGATATGTCTGCCTGTTGTTTTGACGTATACGTTTAAAAGTGGCTCAAATGGGAAGGTTTGAGCTTCCAAAAACGCTCCACACCGTTGCTGAGGAAATACTCTTCAGATCAGACTTCCTCTGGTGTGTTGGTGAGAAATTTAGGACTATACTTTCAGGGATCATTTCTATAGTTATTTTACTTGGAAATGTGTTTCGTAAGTGTTTGTTTCCCAAACCACGATGATGAGCTTAGATGCTTCTTTTAGAGCGTGAATCTGGCATTTAGTAGTGATTCGGTTCACATGCTTTGTGCTGTTGATGAATGTTCTTTATTGCTTTTGGTGATATTGAGGAAAGTAGCATGATCTAAGTGGCTTTATGTCTTTGTGAGTACTTGAAAAAAGAAATAGATTTAGGCAATTAACCTTGAATCAAATCTTAGAAAGTTACGCCTAGTTCTCCACATTTTGATCAATTGAGTATTCTTGTTAAGTTTTGTCTGGTGTTTTTCAATTGTAGGATGTTTCTGTTTTTGTCACAAATTGCAGGAATTGGTCATGTATCATTCAGATACTAGAAAGATACGCCTGGTTTTCCACATTTTGGTCAATTGAGTATTTTTTTTTAATTTTGTCTTGTGTTTTCATTTATATGTCGATACTGTTTTATAGTCAGAAATTATAGGAATTGGTCATGTTTCTGCTCCTTTTTTTTAAAAGCAAAAGAATACACAAAAGGATATGTCTGCCTGTTGTTTTTGACCATACGTTTAAATGTGGCTCGAACGGGAAGGTTTGAGCTGCCAAAAACGCTCCAAACCGTTACTGAGAAAATACTCTTCAGATCAGACTTCCTCTGGTGTTTTGGTGAGAAATCTAGGACTATACTTTCAGGGATCATTTCTATAGTTATTTTACTTGGAAATGTGTTTCGTAAGTGTTTGTTTCCCAAACCACGATGATGAGCTTCGATGCTTCTTTTAGAGCGTGAATCTGGCATTTAGTAGTGATTCGGTTCACATGCTTTGTGCTGTTGATGAATGTTCTTTATTGCTTTTGGTGATATTGAGGAAAGTAGCATGATCTAAGTGGCTTTATGTCTTTGTGAGTACTTGAAAAAAGAAATAGATTTAGGCAATTAACCTTGAATTAAGTCCTAGGAAGTTACGCCTGGTTTTCCACATTTTGATCAATTGAGTATTCTTGTTAAGTTTTGTCTGGTGTTTTTCAATTGTAGGATGTTTCTGTTTTTGTCACAAATTGCAGGAATTGGTCATGTATCATTCAGATACTAGAAAGATACGCCTGGTTTTCCACATTTTGGTCAATTGAGTATTTTTTTTTAATTTTGTCTTGTGTTTTCATTTATATGTCGATACTGTTTTATAGTCAGAAATTATAGGAATTGGTCATGTTTCTGCTCCTTTTTTTTAAAAGCAAAAGAATACACAAAAGGATATGTCTGCCTGTTGTTTTTGACCATACGTTTAAATGTGGCTCGAACGGGAAGGTTTGAGCTGCCAAAAACGCTCCAATCCGTTACTGAGGAAATACTCTTCAGATCAGACTTCCTCTGGTGTTTTGGTGAGAAATTTAGGACTATACTTTCAGGGATCATTTCTATAGTTATTTTACTTGGAAATGTGTTTCGTAAGTGTTTGTTTCCCAAACCACGATGATGAGCTTAGATGCTTCTTTTAGAGCGTGAATCTGGCATTTAGTAGTGATTCGGTTCACATGCTTTGTGCTGTTGATGAATGTTCTTTATTGCTTTTGGTTATATTGAGGAAAGTAGCATGATCTAAGTGGCTTTATGTCTTTGTGAGTACTTGAAAAAAGAAATAGATTTAGGCAATTAACCTTGAATCAAGTCCTAGGAAGTTACGCCTGGTTTTCCACATTTTGATCAATTGAGTATTCTTGTTAAGTTTTGTCTGGTGTTTTTCAATTGTAGGATGTTTCTGTTTTTGTCACAAATTGCAGGAATTGGTCATGTATCATTCAGATACTAGAAAGATACGCCTGGTTTTCCACATTTTGGTCAATTGAGTATTTTTTTTTAATTTTGTCTTGTGTTTTCATTTATATGTCGATACTGTTTTATAGTCAGAAATTATAGGAATTGGTCATGTTTCTGCTCCTTTTTTTAAAAGCAAAAGAATACACAAAAGGATATGTCTGCCTGTTGTTTTGACGTATACGTTTAAAAGTGGCTCAAATGGGAAGGTTTGAGCTGCCAAAAACGCTCCAAACCGTTACTGAGAAAATACTCTTCAGATCAGACTTCCTCTGGTGTTTTGTCAGCAAATTTAGGACTATACTTTCAGGTATCATTTCTATAGTTATTTTACTTGGAAATGTGTTTCGTAAGTGTTTGTTTCCCAAACCACGATGATGAGCTTAGATGCTTCTTTTAGAGCGTGAAACTGGCATTTAGTAGTGATTCGGTTTCAGATGCTTTGTGCTGTTGATGAATGTTCTTTGTTGCTTTTGGCGATATTGAGGAAAGTAGCATGATCTAAGTGGCTTTATGTCTATGTGAGTACTTGAAAAAAGAAATAGATTTAGGTAATTAACCTTGAATCAAGTCCTAGAAAGATACGCCTGGTTTTCCACATTTTGGTCAATTGAGTATTTTTGTTTAATTTTGTCTTGTGTTTTCATTTATATGTCGGTACTGTTTTTATGGTCACAACTTACAGGAATTGGTCATGTTTCTGCTCCTCTTTTTTAAATCAAAAGAATACACAAAAGGATATGTCTGCCTGTTGTTTTGACGTATACGTTTAAAAGTGGCTCAAATGGGAAGGTTTGAGCTTCCAAAAACGCTCCACACCGTTACTGAGAAAATACTCTTCAGATCAGACTTCCTCTGGTGTGTTGGTGAGAAATTTAGGACTATACTTTCAGGGATCATTTCTATAGTTATTTTACTTGGAAATGTGTTTCGTAAGTGTTTGTTTCCCAAACCACGATGATGAGCTTAGATGCTTCTTTTAGAGCGTGAATCTGGCATTTAGTAGTGATTCGGTTCACATGCTTTGTGCTGTTGATGAATGTTCTTTATTGCTTTTGGTGATATTGAGGAAAGTAGCATGATCTAAGTGGCTTTATGTCTTTGTGAGTACTTGAAAAAAGAAATAGATTTAGGCAATTAACCTTGAATCAAATCTTAGAAAGTTACGCCTAGTTCTCCACATTTTGATCAATTGAGTATTCTTGTTAAGTTTTGTCTGGTGTTTTTCAATTGTAGGATGTTTCTGTTTTTGTCACAAATTGCAGGAATTGGTCATGTATCATTCAGATACTAGAAAGATACGCCTGGTTTTCCACATTTTGGTCAATTGAGTATTTTTTTTTAATTTTGTCTTGTGTTTTCATTTATATGTCGATACTGTTTTATAGTCAGAAATTATAGGAATTGGTCATGTTTCTGCTCCTTTTTTTTAAAAGCAAAAGAATACACAAAAGGATATGTCTGCCTGTTGTTTTTGACCATACGTTTAAATGTGGCTCGAACGGGAAGGTTTGAGCTGCCAAAAACGCTCCAAACCGTTACTGAGAAAATACTCTTCAGATCAGACTTCCTCTGGTGTTTTGGTGAGAAATCTAGGACTATACTTTCAGGGATCATTTCTATAGTTATTTTACTTGGAAATGTGTTTCGTAAGTGTTTGTTTCCCAAACCACGATGATGAGCTTCGATGCTTCTTTTAGAGCGTGAATCTGGCATTTAGTAGTGATTCGGTTCACATGCTTTGTGCTGTTGATGAATGTTCTTTATTGCTTTTGGTGATATTGAGGAAAGTAGCATGATCTAAGTGGCTTTATGTCTTTGTGAGTACTTGAAAAAAGAAATAGATTTAGGTAATCAACCTTGAATCAAGTCCTAGAAAGTTACGCCTGGTTTTCCACATTTTGGTCAATTGAGTATTTTTGTTTAATTTTGTCTTGTGTTTTCATTTATATGTCGGTACTGTTTTTATGGTCACAACTTACAGTGATTGGTCATGTTTCTGCTCCTCTTTTTTAAATCAAAAGAATACACAAAAGGATATGTCTGCCTGTTGTTTTGACGTATACGTTTAAAAGTGGCTCAAATGGGAAGGTTTGAGCTTCCAAAAACGCTCCACACCGTTACTGAGGAAATACTCTTCAGATCAGACTTCCTCTGGTGTGTTGGTGAGAAATTTAGGACTATACTTTCAGGGATCATTTCTATAGTTATTTTACTTGGAAATGTGTTTCGTAAGTGTTTGTTTCCCAAACCACGATGATGAGCTTCGATGCTTCTTTTAGAGCGTGAATCTGGCATTTAGTAGTGATTCGGTTCACATGCTTTGTGCTGTTGATGAATGTTCTTTATTGCTTTTGGTGATATTGAGGAAAGTAGCATGATCTAAGTGGCTTTATGTCTTTGTGAGTACTTGAAAAAAGAAATAGATTTAGGTAATCAACCTTGAATCAAGTCCTAGAAAGTTACGCCTGGTTTTCCACATTTTGGTCAATTGAGTATTTTTGTTTAATTTTGTCTTGTGTTTTCATTTATATGTCGGTACTGTTTTTATGGTCACAACTTACAGTGATTGGTCATGTTTCTGCTCCTCTTTTTTAAATCAAAAGAATACACAAAAGGATATGTCTGCCTGTTGTTTTGACGTATACGTTTAAAAGTGGCTCAAATGGGAAGGTTTGAGCTTCCAAAAACGCTCCACACCGTTACTGAGGAAATACTCTTCAGATCAGACTTCCTCTGGTGTGTTGGTGAGAAATTTAGGACTATACTTTCAGGGATCATTTCTATAGTTATTTTACTTGGAAATGTGTTTCGTAAGTGTTTGTTTCCCAGACCACGATGATGAGCTTAGATGCTTCTTTTAGAGCGTGAAACTGGCATTTAGTAGTGATTCGGTTTCAGATGCTTTGTGCTGTTGATGAATGTTCTTTGTTGCTTTTGGCGATATTGAGGAAAGTAGCATGATCTAAGTGGCTTTATGTCTATGTGAGTACTTGAAAAAAGAAATAGATTTAGGTAATTAACCTTGAATCAAGTCCTAGAAAGATACGCCTGGTTTTCCACATTTTGGTCAATTGAGTATTTTTGTTTAATTTTGTCTTGTGTTTTCATTTATATGTCGGTACTGTTTTTATGGTCACAACTTACAGGAATTGGTCATGTTTCTGCTCCTCTTTTTTAAATCAAAAGAATACACAAAAGGATATGTCTGCCTGTTGTTTTGACGTATACGTTTAAAAGTGGCTCAAATGGGAAGGTTTGAGCTTCCAAAAACGCTCCACACCGTTACTGAGGAAATACTCTTCAGATCAGACTTCCTCTGGTGTGTTGGTGAGAAATTTAGGACTATACTTTCAGGGATCATTTCTATAGTTATTTTACTTGGAAATGTGTTTCGTAAGTGTTTGTTTCCCAAACCACGATGATGAGCTTAGATGCTTCTTTTAGAGCGTGAATCTGGCATTTAGTAGTGATTCGGTTCACATGCTTTGTGCTGTTGATGAATGTTCTTTATTGCTTTTGGTGATATTGAGGAAAGTAGCATGATCTAAGTGGCTTTATGTCTTTGTGAGTACTTGAAAAAAGAAATAGATTTAGGCAATTAACCTTGAATCAAATCTTAGAAAGTTACGCCTAGTTCTCCACATTTTGATCAATTGAGTATTCTTGTTAAGTTTTGTCTGGTGTTTTTCAATTGTAGGATGTTTCTGTTTTTGTCACAAATTGCAGGAATTGGTCATGTATCATTCAGATACTAGAAAGATACGCCTGGTTTTCCACATTTTGGTCAATTGAGTATTTTTTTTTAATTTTGTCTTGTGTTTTCATTTATATGTCGATTCTGTTTTATAGTCAGAAATTATAGGAATTGGTCATGTTTCTGCTCCTTTTTTTTAAAAGCAAAAGAATACACAAAAGGATATGTCTGCCTGTTGTTTTTGACCATACGTTTAAATGTGGCTCGAACGGGAAGGTTTGAGCTGCCAAAAACGCTCCAAACCGTTACTGAGAAAATACTCTTCAGATCAGACTTCCTCTGGTGTTTTGGTGAGAAATCTAGGACTATACTTTCAGGGATCATTTCTATAGTTATTTTACTTGGAAATGTGTTTCGTAAGTGTTTGTTTCCCAAACCACGATGATGAGCTTCGATGCTTCTTTTAGAGCGTGAATCTGGCATTTAGTAGTGATTCGGTTCACATGCTTTGTGCTGTTGATGAATGTTCTTTATTGCTTTTGGTGATATTGAGGAAAGTAGCATGATCTAAGTGGCTTTATGTCTTTGTGAGTACTTGAAAAAAGAAATAGATTTAGGTAATCAACCTTGAATCAAGTCCTAGAAAGTTACGCCTGGTTTTCCACATTTTGGTCAATTGAGTATTTTTGTTTAATTTTGTCTTGTGTTTTCATTTATATGTCGGTACTGTTTTTATGGTCACAACTTACAGTGATTGGTCATGTTTCTGCTCCTCTTTTTTAAATCAAAAGAATACACAAAAGGATATGTCTGCCCGTTGTTTTGACGTATACGTTTAAAAGTGGCTCAAATGGGAAGGTTTGAGCTTCCAAAAACGCTCCACACCGTTACTGAGGAAATACTCTTCAGATCAGACTTCCTCTGGTGTGTTGGTGAGAAATTTAGGACTATACTTTCAGGGATCATTTCTATAGTTATTTTACTTGGAAATGTGTTTCGTAAGTGTTTGTTTCCCAAACCACGATGATGAGCTTAGATGCTTCTTTTAGAGCGTGAATAGATGTTTCTGTTTTTGTCACAAATTGCAGGAATTGGTCATGTATCATTCAGATACTAGAAAGATACGCCTGGTTTTCCACATTTTGGTCAATTGAGTATTTTTTTTTAATTTTGTCTTGTGTTTTCATTTATATGTCGATACTGTTTTATAGTCAGAAATTATAGGAATTGGTCATGTTTCTGCTCCTTTTTTTTAAAAGCAAAAGAATACACAAAAGGATATGTCTGCCTGTTGTTTTTGACCATACGTTTAAATGTGGCTCGAACGGGAAGGTTTGAGCTGCCAAAAACGCTCCAATCCGTTACTGAGGAAATACTCTTCAGATCAGACTTCCTCTGGTGTTTTGGTGAGAAATTTAGGACTATACTTTCAGGGATCATTTCTATAGTTATTTTACTTGGAAATGTGTTTCGTAAGTGTTTGTTTCCCAAACCACGATGATGAGCTTAGATGCTTCTTTTAGAGCGTGAATCTGGCATTTAGTAGTGATTCGGTTCACATGCTTTGTGCTGTTGATGAATGTTCTTTATTGCTTTTGGTGATATTGAGGAAAGTAGCATGATCTAAGTGGCTTTATGTCTTTGTGAGTACTTGAAAAAAGAAATAGATTTAGGCAATTAACCTTGAATCAAGTCCTAGGAAGTTACGCCTGGTTTTCCACATTTTGATCAATTGAGTATTCTTGTTAAGTTTTGTCTGGTGTTTTTCAATTGTAGGATGTTTCTGTTTTTGTCACAAATTGCAGGAATTGGTCATGTATCATTCAGATACTAGAAAGATACGCCTGGTTTTCCACATTTTGGTCAATTGAGTATTTTTTTTTAATTTTGTCTTGTGTTTTCATTTATATGTCGATACTGTTTTATAGTCAGAAATTATAGGAATTGGTCATGTTTCTGCTCCTTTTTTTAAAAGCAAAAGAATACACAAAAGGATATGTCTGCCTGTTGTTTTGACGTATACGTTTAAAAGTGGCTCAAATGGGAAGGTTTGAGCTGCCAAAAACGCTCCAAACCGTTACTGAGAAAATACTCTTCAGATCAGACTTCCTCTGGTGTTTTGTCAGCAAATTTAGGACTATACTTTCAGGGATCATTTCTATAGTTAATTTACTTGGAAATGTGTTTCGTAAGTGTTTGTTTCCCAAACCACGATGATGAGCTTAGATGCTTCTTTTAGAGCGTGAATCTGGCATTTAGTAGTGATTTGCTTCACATACTTTGTGCTGTTGATGAGTGTTCTTTATTGCTTTTGGTGATATTTAGGAAAGTAGCATGATCTAAGTGGCTTTATGTCTTTGTGAGTACTTGAAAAAAGAAATAGATCTAGGCAATTAACCTTGAATCAAGTCCTAGGAAGTTACGCCTGGTTTTCCACATTTTGATCAATTGAGTATTCTTGTTAAGTTTTGTCTGGTGTTTTTCAATTGTAGGATGTTTCTGTTTTTGTCACAAATTGCAGGAATTGGTCATGTATCATTCAGATACTAGAAAGATACGCCTGGTTTTCCACATTTTGGTCAATTGAGTATTTTTTTTTAATTTTGTCTTGTGTTTTCATTTATATGTCGATACTGTTTTATAGTCAGAAATTATAGGAATTGGTCATGTTTCTGCTCCTTTTTTTTAAAAGCAAAAGAATACACAAAAGGATATGTCTGCCTGTTGTTTTTGACCATACGTTTAAATGTGGCTCGAACGGGAAGGTTTGAGCTGCCAAAAACGCTCCAAACCGTTACTGAGGAAATACTCTTCAGATCAGACTTCCTCTGGTGTTTTGGTGAGAAATTTAGGACTATATTTTCAGGGATCATTTCTATAGTTATTTTACTTGGAAATGTGTTTCGTAAGTGTTTGTTTCCCAAACCACGATGATGAGATTAGATGCTTCTTTTAGAGCGTGAATCTGGCATTTAGTAGTGATTCGGTTCACATGCTTTGTGCTGTTGATGAATGTTCTTTATTGTTTTTGGCGATATAGAGGAAAGTAGCATGATCTAAGTGGCTTTATATCTTTGTGAGTACTTGAAAAAAGAAATAGATTTAGGTAATCAACCTTGAATCAAGTCCTAGAAAGTTACGCCTGGTTTTCCACATTTTGGTCAATTGAGTATTTTTGTTTAATTTTGTCTTGTGTTTTCATTTATATGTCGGTACTGTTTTTATGGTCACAACTTACAGTGATTGGTCATGTTTCTGCTCCTCTTTTTTAAATCAAAAGAATACACAAAAGGATATGTCTGCCTGTTGTTTTGACGTATACGTTTAAAAGTGGCTCAAATGGGAAGGTTTGAGCTTCCAAAAACGCTCCACACCGTTACTGAGGAAATACTCTTCAGATGAGAATTCCTCTGGTGTTTTGGCGAGAAATTTAGGACTATACTTTCAGGTATCATTTCTATAGTTATTTTACTTGGAAATGTGTTTCGTAAGTGTTTGTTTCCCAAACCACGATGATGAGCTTAGATGCTTCTTTTAGAGCGTGAAACTGGCATTTAGTAGTGATTCGGTTTCAGATGCTTTGTGCTGTTGATGAATGTTCTTTGTTGCTTTTGGCGATATTGAGGAAAGTAGCATGATCTAAGTGGCTTTATGTCTATGTGAGTACTTGAAAAAAGAAATAGATTTAGGTAATTAACCTTGAATCAAGTCCTAGAAAGATACGCCTGGTTTTCCACATTTTGGTCAATTGAGTATTTTTGTTTAATTTTGTCTTGTGTTTTCATTTATATGTCGGTACTGTTTTTATGGTCACAACTTACAGGAATTGGTCATGTTTCTGCTCCTCTTTTTTAAATCAAAAGAATACACAAAAGGATATGTCTGCCTGTTGTTTTGACGTATACGTTTAAAAGTGGCTCAAATGGGAAGGTTTGAGCTTCCAAAAACGCTCCACACCGTTGCTGAGGAAATACTCTTCAGATCAGACTTCCTCTGGTGTGTTGGTGAGAAATTTAGGACTATACTTTCAGGGATCATTTCTATAGTTATTTTACTTGGAAATGTGTTTCGTAAGTGTTTGTTTCCCAAACCACGATGATGAGCTTAGATGCTTCTTTTAGAGCGTGAATCTGGCATTTAGTAGTGATTCGGTTCACATGCTTTGTGCTGTTGATGAATGTTCTTTATTGCTTTTGGTGATATTGAGGAAAGTAGCATGATCTAAGTGGCTTTATGTCTTTGTGAGTACTTGAAAAAAGAAATAGATTTAGGCAATTAACCTTGAATCAAATCTTAGAAAGTTACGCCTAGTTCTCCACATTTTGATCAATTGAGTATTCTTGTTAAGTTTTGTCTGGTGTTTTTCAATTGTAGGATGTTTCTGTTTTTGTCACAAATTGCAGGAATTGGTCATGTATCATTCAGATACTAGAAAGATACGCCTGGTTTTCCACATTTTGGTCAATTGAGTATTTTTTTTTAATTTTGTCTTGTGTTTTCATTTATATGTCGATACTGTTTTATAGTCAGAAATTATAGGAATTGGTCATGTTTCTGCTCCTTTTTTTTAAAAGCAAAAGAATACACAAAAGGATATGTCTGCCTGTTGTTTTTGACCATACGTTTAAATGTGGCTCGAACGGGAAGGTTTGAGCTGCCAAAAACGCTCCAAACCGTTACTGAGAAAATACTCTTCAGATCAGACTTCCTCTGGTGTTTTGGTGAGAAATCTAGGACTATACTTTCAGGGATCATTTCTATAGTTATTTTACTTGGAAATGTGTTTCGTAAGTGTTTGTTTCCCAAACCACGATGATGAGCTTCGATGCTTCTTTTAGAGCGTGAATCTGGCATTTAGTAGTTATTCGGTTCACATGCTTTGTGCTGTTGATGAATGTTTTTTATTGCTTTTGGTGATATTGAGGAAAGTAGCATGATCTAAGTGGCTTTATGTCTTTGTGAGTACTTGAAAAAAGAAATAGATTTAGGCAATTAACCTTGAATCAAGTCCTAGGAAGTTACGCCTGGTTTTCCACATTTTGATCAATTGAGTATTCTTGTTAAGTTTTGTCTGGTGTTTTTCAATTGTAGGATGTTTCTGTTTTTGTCACAAATTGCAGGAATTGGTCATGTATCATTCAGATACTAGAAAGATACGCCTGGTTTTCCACATTTTGGTCAATTGAGTATTTTTTTTTAATTTTGTCTTGTGTTTTCATTTATATGTCGATACTGTTTTATAGTCAGAAATTATAGGAATTGGTCATGTTTCTGCTCCTTTTTTTTAAAAGCAAAAGAATACACAAAAGGATATGTCTGCCTGTTGTTTTTGACCATACGTTTAAATGTGGCTCGAACGGGAAGGTTTGAGCTGCCAAAAACGCTCCAATCCGTTACTGAGGAAATACTCTTCAGATCAGACTTCCTCTGGTGTTTTGGTGAGAAATTTAGGACTATACTTTCAGGGATCATTTCTATAGTTATTTTACTTGGAAATGTGTTTCGTAAGTGTTTGTTTCCCAAACCACGATGATGAGCTTAGATGCTTCTTTTAGAGCGTGAATCTGGCATTTAGTAGTGATTCGGTTCACATGCTTTGTGCTGTTGATGAATGTTCTTTATTGCTTTTGGTTATATTGAGGAAAGTAGCATGATCTAAGTGGCTTTATGTCTTTGTGAGTACTTGAAAAAAGAAATAGATTTAGGCAATTAACCTTGAATCAAGTCCTAGGAAGTTACGCCTGGTTTTCCACATTTTGATCAATTGAGTATTCTTGTTAAGTTTTGTCTGGTGTTTTTCAATTGTAGGATGTTTCTGTTTTTGTCACAAATTGCAGGAATTGGTCATGTATCATTCAGATACTAGAAAGATACGCCTGGTTTTCCACATTTTGGTCAATTGAGTATTTTTTTTTAATTTTGTCTTGTGTTTTCATTTATATGTCGATACTGTTTTATAGTCAGAAATTATAGGAATTGGTCATGTTTCTGCTCCTTTTTTTAAAAGCAAAAGAATACACAAAAGGATATGTCTGCCTGTTGTTTTGACGTATACGTTTAAAAGTGGCTCAAATGGGAAGGTTTGAGCTGCCAAAAACGCTCCAAACCGTTACTGAGAAAATACTCTTCAGATCAGACTTCCTCTGGTGTTTTGTCAGCAAATTTAGGACTATACTTTCAGGGATCATTTCTATAGTTAATTTACTTGGAAATGTGTTTCGTAAGTGTTTGTTTCCCAAACCACGATGATGAGCTTAGATGCTTCTTTTAGAGCGTGAATCTGGCATTTAGTAGTGATTTGCTTCACATGCTTTGGGCTGTTGATGAATGTTCTTTATTGCTTTTGGCGATATTGAGGAAAGTAGCATGATCTAAGTGGCTTTATGTCTTTGTGAGTACTTGAAAAAAGAAATAGATTTAGGTAATCAACCTTGAATCAAGTCCTAGAAAGTTACGCCTGGTTTTCCACATTTTGGTCAATTGAGTATTTTTGTTTAATATTGTCTTGTGTTTTCATTTATATGTCGGTACTGTTTTTATGGTCACAACTTACAGGAATTGGTCATGTTTCTGCTCCTCTTTTTTAAATTAAAAGAATACACAAAATGATATGTCTGCATGTTGTTTTGACGTATACGTTTAAAAGTGGCTCAAATGGGAAGGTTTGAGCTTCCAAAAACGCTCCACACCGTTACTGAGGAAATACTCTTCAGATCAGAATTCCTCTGGTGTTTTGGCGAGAAATTTAGGACTATACTTTCAGGGATCATTTCTATAGTTATTTTACTTGGAAATGTGTTTCGTAAGTGTTTGTTTCCCAAACCACGATGATGAGCTTAGATGCTTCTTTTAGAGCGTGAATCTGGCATTTAGTAGTGATTCGGTTCACATGCTTTGTGCTGTTGATGAATGTTCTTTATTGCTTTTGGCGATATTGAGGAAAGTAGCATGATCAAAGTGGCTTTATGTCTTTGTGAGTACTTGAAAAAAGAAATAGATTTAGGTAATCAACCTTGAATCAAGTCCTAGAAAGTTACGCCTGGTTTTCCACATTTTGGTCAATTGAGTATTTTTGTTTAATTTTGTCTTGTGTTTTCATTTATATGTCGGTACTGTTTTTATGGTCACAACTTACAGTGATTGGTCATGTTTCTGCTCCTCTTTTTTAAATCAAAAGAATACACAAAAGGATATGTCTGCCTGTTGTTTTGACGTATACGTTTAAAAGTGGCTCAAATGGGAAGGTTTGAGCTTCCAAAAACGCTCCACACCGTTACTGAGGAAATACTCTTCAGATCAGACTTCCTCTGGTGTGTTGGTGAGAAATTTAGGACTATACTTTCAGGGATCATTTCTATAGTTATTTTACTTGGAAATGTGTTTCGTAAGTGTTTGTTTCCCAAACCACGATGATGAGCTTAGATGCTTCTTTTAGAGCGTGAATAGATGTTTCTGTTTTTGTCACAAATTGCAGGAATTGGTCATGTATCATTCAGATACTAGAAAGATACGCCTGGTTTTCCACATTTTGGTCAATTGAGTATTTTTTTTTAATTTTGTCTTGTGTTTTCATTTATATGTCGATACTGTTTTATAGTCAGAAATTATAGGAATTGGTCATGTTTCTGCTCCTTTTTTTTAAAAGCAAAAGAATACACAAAAGGATATGTCTGCCTGTTGTTTTGACGTATACGTTTAAAAGTGGCTCGAACGGGAAGGTTTGAGCTGCCAAAAACGCTCCAAACCGTTACTGAGGAAATACTCTTCAGATCAGACTTCCTCTGGTGTTTTGGTGAGAAATTTAGGACTATACTTTCAGGGATCATTTCTATAGTTATTTTAGTTGGAAATGTGTTTCGTAAGTGTTTGTTTCCCAAACCACGATGATGAGCTTAGATGCTTCTTTTAGAGCGTGAATCTGGCATTTAGTAGTGATTCGGTTCACATGCTTTGTGCTGTTGATGAATGTTCTTTATTGCTTTTGGCGATATTGAGGAAAGTAGCATGATCTAAGTGGCTTTATGTCTTTGTGAGTACTTGAAAAAAGAAACAGATTTAGGTAATCAACCTTGAATCAAGTCCTAGAAAGTTACGCCTGGTTTTCCACATTTTGGTCAATTGATTATTTTAGTTAAATTTTGTCTTGTGTTTTCATTGATATGTCGGTACTGTTTTATAGTCAGAAATTGCAAGAATTGGTCATGTTTCTGCTCCTCTTTTTTAAATTAAAAGAATACACAAAAGGATATGTCTGCCTGTTGTTTTGACGTATACGTTTAAAAGTGGCTCAAATGGGAAGGTTTGAGCTTCCAAAAACGCTCCACACCGTTACTGAGGAAATACTCTTCAGATCAGACTTCCTCTGGTGTTTTGGTGAGAAATTTAGGACTATACTTTCAGGGATCATTTCTATAGTTATTTTAGTTGGAAATGTGATTCGTAAGTGTTTGTTTCCCAAACCACGATGATGAGCTTAGATGCTTCTTTTAGAGCGTGAATCTGGCATTTAGTACACTGTAAAAAATGTTCCGTAATTTTTACGGAAAAATACCGGCAGCTGTGGTTACCAGTAAAATTCCGTAAAAAATACAGAAAAAGAATGTAAACAGCTTTACAGTTTAAAACTTCAGGGCACAAACTTCAAACTGTGTATGAACTTAATACATTTGAGCTTTTTATATTAACAACATTTCTTTATAGAAAATGAAAACTTGGTCCAAATGCATAAAAGTGATAACACTACATTTACTTTATTTGTAATTCATTATTAAAGTCACTTTTAAACTAAGCAACATACAGCATGACTTCAGAATATCTTTGCCTGACCGTGAGTTGAACACAGACTCAACTCTTCAGCTTAGTGGTGACCCACAAAACATTTAATATCAGAAAAGAAAAGAGAAAATACAAATTCCGTAGTTTTTACGGAAAAATACCGGCAGCTGTGGTTACCAGCAAACTACCGTAAAATTACGGGAACATCCTGTTTTTATTCATCCAATCAATTCACAGTAGAAAACATGAGCCACACCCACTATTCATCTTGTAAATACGTCAGAATACTGAAGACGATCATCAATTCTGCTTCACAGGGACTGCAGCATAACAGCCATGACTTGATGCTTTATTGGTTTATTTAAAGTCACCGTTTTTGTGTTCAGGGTTTGCTTTAGTTGGCCTCTTTCAGTCGTCATAAATAGGTTTACAGTTATCTTTGTGCTGCTATAACAGTGTTTTATATAAAACATAGTTTTGTAGCAAATCACATCAAATGAAAGTGTGATTAGGTATTTACTCTTTATCTGGGATGTTCTTTAATTACTTATTGTTACAAACGCCTCAATGAATCTACTTTTAAAATTCACATTTCCTGCAATTGTCAATTGTAAAAGTATTTGAACAGTTAAAAAACTTGCATTTTGTCTTTGACTCACACATCAAGAATCAGAGTATGAATCTCAACAGTGGTGACAAACAAATGAAAAGCTTACAGCCGCAATGCATGCTGGGAGTCATTGATGAGTTTTGTGCTTTGATGATACCCAGAATGCATTGCGTTTATCTTTAGAGGTTTTTTCTGTTGTTACCATTGTTGAGACAAACTGTTATATTCTATATATCTGCTAGAACATTTATCATGTGTTAGATGTGCTGTTAAAGACATTCAGTATATTAATTAATTTCATTCAATATCATAAATGAGGACAACAAGTAACTTTAAAGCACTACCTAAACTCTTGAACATGTACTTACTCACCAACACAAATAATTGAATGCGTTGGCTTTATCTGAGCTTTCCACCCACCTGAGTCAGTGTGTTTCAACTCATAGATGTCAATACTGGGGAAAGACTTCTTCACATGGAAAGCAAATGTTCAAGACCACAACTAAAGCAAACACTCATCACCATAATGGTGACTCAACAAAACCATCAACATGTAAACTTGTGTTCATTTTCAATTAGAACTTTTGTAGACGTGCAACAGAAATAAAGTGACAGTGGTGTCTGTAAGTGAAGGTGATAAAAGTTTTTGTGAGTTGAAAAAAAACTCCTTGTGAAAACTTTGGAATTTCACTGTTCATTTCCCAGAGAATTTGACAGTGTTAGCCGTATTTTTATGGACGTTTTTTGACAACAGTTTTCTCTGTGAAAACTACAGAATTTCACTGTTAATTTCACAGCATTTTTTACAGGGTTTTTCCGTATTTTTTACGGACACTTTCTGATAACAGGTTTTTTGTGTGAAAACAACAGGATTTTACCGTTAATTTCACAGGCAATTTTTCCAGTGTAGTGATTCGGTTCACATGCTTTGTGCTGTTGATGAATGTTCTTTATTGCTTTTGGTGATATTGAGGAAAGTAGCATGATCTAAGTGGCTTTATGTCTTTGTGAGTACTTGAAAAAAGAAATAGATTTAGGCAATTAACCTTGAATCAAGTCCTAGGAAGTCACGCCTGGTTTTCCACATTTTGATCAATTGAGTATTCTTGTTAAGTTTTGTCTGGTGTTTTTCAATTGTAGGATGTTTCTGTTTTTGTCACAAATTGCAGGAATTGGTCATGTATCATTCAGATACTAGAAAGATACGCCTGGTTTTCCACATTTTGGTCAATTGAGTATTTTTGTTAATTTTGTCTTGTGTTTTCATTTATATGTTGGTACTGTTTTATGGTCACAATTTACAGGAATTGGTCATGTTTCATTCAGATACTAGAAAGATACGCCTGGTTTTCCACATTTTGGTCAATTGAGTATTTTTGTTAATTTTGTCTTGTGTTTTCATTTATATGTCGATACTGTTTTATAGTCAGAAATTGCAGGAATTGGTCATGTTTCTGCTCCTTTTTTTTAAAAGCAAAAGAATACACAAAAGGATATGTCTGCCTGTTGTTTTGACGTATACGTTTAAAAGTGGCTCGATCGGGAAGGTTTGAGCTTCCAAAAACGCTCCACACCGTTACTGAGGAAATACTCTTCAGATCAGAATTCCTCTGGTGTTTTGGCGAGAAATTTAGGACTATACTTTCAGGGATCATTTCTATAGTTATTTTACTTGGAAATGTGTTTCGTAAGTGTTTGTTTCCCAAACCACGATGATGAGCTTAGATGCTTCTTTTAGAGCGTGAATCTGGCATTTAGTAGTGATTCGGTTTCACATGCTTTGTGCTGTTGATTAATGTTCTTTATTGCTTTTGGCGATATTGAGGAAAGTAGCATGATCTAAGTGGCTTTATGTCTTTGTTAGTACTTGAAAAAAGAAATACATTTAGGTAATTAACCTTGAATCAAGTCCTAGAAAGTTACGCCTGGTTTTCCACATTTTGGTCAATTGAGTATTTTTGTTTAATTTTGTCTTGTGTTTTCATTTATATGTCGGTACTGTTTTTATGGTCACAACTTACAGGAATTGGTCATTTTCTGCTCCTCTTTTTTATGGCAAAAGAATACACAAAAGGATATGTCTGCCTGTTGTTTTGACGTATACGTTTAAAAGTGGCTCAAATGGGAAGGTTTGAGCTTCCAAAAACGCTCCACACCGTTACTGAGGAAATACTCTTCAGATCAGACTTCCTCTGGTGTTTTGTCGGCAAATTTAGGACTATACTTTCAGGGATCATTTCTATAGGTATTTTACTTGGAAATGTGTTTCGTAAGTGTTTGTTTCCCAAACCACGATGATGAGCTTAGATGCTTCTTTTAGAGCGTGAATCTGGCATTTAGTAGTGATTCGGTTCACATGCGTTGTGCTGTTGATGAATGTTCTTTATTGCTTTTGGCGATATTGAGGAAAGTAGCATGATCTAAGTGGCTTTATGTCTTTGTGAGTACTTGAAAAAATAAATAGATTTAGGTAATTAACCTTGAATCAAGTCCTAGGAAGTTACGCCTGGTTTTCCACATTTTGGTCAATTGAGTATTTTTGTTTAATTTTGTCTTGTGTTTTCATTTATAGGTTGGTACTGTTTTATGGTCACAATTTACAGGAATTGGTCATGTTTCTGCTCCTCTTTTTTAAAGCAAAAGAATACACAAAAGGATATGTCTGCCTGTTGTTTTGACATATACGTTTAAAAGTGGCTCAAATGGGAAGGTTTGAGCTTCCAAAAACGCTCCAAACCGTTACTGAGGAAACACTCTTCAGATCAGACTACCTCTGGTGTTTTGTCAGCAAATTTAGGACTATACTTTCAGGGATCATTTCTATAGGTATTTTACTTGGAAATGTGTTTCGTAAGTGTTTGTTTCCCAAACCACGATGATGAGCTTAGATGCTTCTTTTAGAGCGTGAATCTGGCATTTAGTAGTGATTCGGTTCACATGCTTTGTGCTGTTGATGAATGTTATTTATTGCTTTTGGTGATATTGAGGAAAGTAGCATGATCTAAGTGGCTTCATGTCTATGTGAGTACTTGAAAAAATAAATAGATTTAGGCAATTAACCTTGAATCAAGTCCTAGAAAGTTACGCCTGGTTTTCCACATTTTGATCAATTGAGTATTCTTGTTAAGTTTTGTCTGGTGTTTTTCAATTGTAGGATGTTTCTGTTTTTGTCACAAATTGCAGGAATTGGTCATGTATCATTCAGATACTAGAAAGATACGCTTGGTTTTCCACATTTTAGTCAATTGATTATTTTATTTAAATTTTGTCTTGTGTTTTCATTTATATGTCGGTACTGTTTTATAGTCAGAAATTGCAAGAATTGGTCATGTTTCTGCTCCTCTTTTTTAAAGCAAAAGAATACACAAAAGGATATGTCTGCCTTTTTTTTACGTATACACTGTAAAAAATGTTCCGTAATATTTACGGAAAAATACCGGCAGCTGTGGTTACCAGAAAAATTCCGTAAAAAATACAGGAAAAGAACCTAAACAGCTTTACAGTTTAAAACTTCAGGGCACAAACTTCAAACTGTGTATGAACTTAATACATTTGAGCTTTTTATATTAACAACATTTCTTTATAGAAAATGAAAACTGGCATAAAAGTGATAACATTACATTTACTTAATTTATTTGTTTGTAATTCATTATTAAAGTCACTTTTAAACAAAGGAACATGCAAGCATGACATCAGAATATCCTTGACTGACCGTGAGTTGAGAACAGACTCAACTCTTCAGCTTAGTGGTGACCCACAAAACATTTAATATCAGAAAAGAAAAGAGAAAATACAAATTCCGTAGTTTTTACAGAAAAATACCGGCAGCTGTGGTTACCAGCAAACTACCGTAAAATTACGGGAACATCATGTTTTTATTCATCCAATCAATTCACAGTGGAAAACATGAGCCACACCCACTATTCATTTTGCAAATACGTCAGAATACTGAAGATGATCATCACTTCTGCTTCACAGGGACTGCAAGATAACAGCCATGACTTGATACTTTATTGGTTTATTTAAAGTCACCGTTTTTGTGATCAGTGTTTGCTTTAGTTGGCCTCTTTCAGCCGTCATAAAAAAGTTTACAGTTATCTTTGTGCTGCTATAACATTGTTATATATAAAACATAGTTTGGTAGCAAATGAAAGTGTGATTGGGTATTTACTAAATCTTTATTTGGGATGTTGTTTGATTCCTTATTGTATTTTTTGTTACAAATGACCCAATGAATCAACTTTTAAAATTCACATTTCCTGCAATTGTCAATATAAAAAGTTTTTGAACCGTTAAAAAGCTTGCATTTTATCTTTGACGCAAAGATCAAGAATTGGTGAATGAATCTCAACAGTGGTGACAAACAAATGAAAAGCTTACAGCCGCAATGCATGCTGGGAGTCATTGATGAGTTTTGTGCTTTGATGATACCCAGAATGCATTGCGTTTATCTTTAGAGGTTTTTTTCTGTTGTCACCATTGTTGAGGCAAACTGTTATATTCTAGATATCTGCTAGAACATGTATCATGTGTTAGATGTGCTGTTAAAGACATTCAGTATATTAATTAGTTTCATTCAATATCATAAATGAGAACAACAAGTAACTTTAAAGCACAACCTAAACTCTTGAACATGTACTTACTCACCAACACAAATAATGTAATGCGTTAGCTTTATCTGAGCTTTCCACCCACCTGAGTCAGTGTGTTTCAACTCATAGATGTCAATACTGGGGAAAGACTTCTTCACATGGAAAGCAAATGGTCAAGACCACAACTAAAGCAAACACTCTTCACCATAATGGTGACTCAACAAAACGATCGACATGTAAACTTGTGTTCATTTTCAATTAGAACTTTTGTAGACGTGCAACAGAAATAAAGTGACTGGTGTCTGTAAGTGAAGGTGATAAAAGTGTTTGTGGCGTTGAAAAAAACTCCTTGTGAAAACTTTGGAATTTCACTGTTAATTTCCAAGAGAATTTGACAATGTTATCCGTATTTTTATGGACGTTTTTTGACAACAGTTTTCTCTGTGAAAACTACAGAATTTCAATGTTAATTTCACAGCATTTTTTACAGGGTTTTTCCGTTTAAACAATGGAATTTTTGCTGTTAATTTTACAGACAATTTTACTGTGTTTTTCTGTATTTTTTACGGACACTTTCTGATAACAGGTTTTTTATGTGAAAACAACAGAATTTTACTGTTAATTTCACAGGCATTTTTTACAATGTACGTTTAAAAGTGGCTCAAATGGGAAGGTTTGAGCTTCCAAAAACGCTCCAAACCGTTACTGAGGAAACACTCTTCAGATCAGAGTACCTCTGGTGTTTTGTCAGCAAATTTAGGACTATACTTTCAGGGATCATTTCTATAGTTATTTTACTTGGAAATGTGTTTCGTAAGTGTTTGTTTCCCAAACCACGATGATGAGCTTAGATGCTTCTTTTAGAGCGTGAATCTGGCATTTAGTAGTGATTCGGTTCACATGCTTTGTGCTGTTGATGAATGTTATTTATTGCTTTTGGCGATATTGAGGAAAGTAGCATGATCTAAGTGGCTTTATGTCTTTGTGAGTACTTGAAAAAAGAAATAGATTTAGGTAATTAACCTTGAATCAAGTCCTAGAAAGTTACGCCTGATTTTCCACATTTTGATCAATTGAGTATTCTTGTTAAGTTTTGTCTGGTGTTTTTCAATTGTAGGATGTTTCTGTTTTTGTCACAAATTGCAGGAATTGGTCATGTATCATTCAGATACTAGAAAGATACGCCTGGTTTTCCACATTTTGGTCAATTGAGTATTTTTGTTAATTTTGTCTTTTGTTTTCATTTATATGTCGATACTGTTTTATAGTCAGAAATTGCAGGAATTGGTCATGTTTCTGCTCCTCTTTTTTATGGCAAAAGAATACACAAAAGGATATGTCTGCCTGTTGTTTTGACGTATACGTTTAAAAGTGGCTCAAATGGGAAGGTTTGAGCTTCCAAAAACGCTCCAAACCGTTACTGAGGAAACACTCTTCAGATCACACTACCTCTGGTGTTTTGTCAGCAAATTTAGGACTATACTTTCAGGGATCATTTCTATAGGTATTTTACTTGGAAATGTGTTTCGTAAGTGTTTGTTTCCCAAACCACAATGATGAGCTTAGATGCTTCTTTTAGAGCGTGAATCTGGCATGTAGTAGTGATTCGGTTTCTCATGCTTTGTGCAGTTGATGAATGTTCTTTATTGCTTTTGGCGATATTGAGGAAAGTAGCATGATCTCAGTGGCTTTATGTCTTTGTTAGTACTTGAAAAAAGAAATAGATTTAGGTAATTAACCTTGAATCAAGTCCTAGAAAGTTACGCCTGGTTTTCCACATTTTGGTCAATTGAGTATTTTTGTTTAATTTTGTCTTGTGTTTTCATTTATATGTCGGTACTGTTTTTATGGTCACAACTTACAGGAATTGGTCATGTTTCTGCTCCTCTTTTTTATGGCAAAAGAATACACAAAAGGATATGTCTGCCTGTTGTTTTGACGTATACGTTTAAAAGTGGCTCAAATGGGAAGGTTTGAGCTTCCAAAAACGCTCCAAACCGTTACTGAGGAAACACTATTCAGATCAGACTACCTCTGGTGTTTTGTCAGCAAATTAAGGACTATACTTTCAGGGATCATTTCTATAGTTATTTTACTTGGAAATGTGTTTCGTAAGTGTTTGTTTCCCAAACCACGATGATGAGCTTAGATGCTTCTTTTAGAGTGTGAATCTGGCATGTGGTAGTGATTCGGTTTCACATGCTTTGTGCAGTTGATGAATGTTCTTTATTGCTTTTGGCGATATTGAGGAAAGTAGCATGATCTAAGTGGCTTTATGTCTTTGTGAGTACTTGAAAAAAGAAATAGATTTAGGTAATTAACCTTGCATTAAGTCCTAGAAAGTTACGCCTGGTTTTCCACATTTTGGTCAATTGAGTATTTTTGTTTAATTTTGTCTTGTGTTTTCATTTATATGTTGGTACTGTTTTTATGGTCACAACTTACAGGAATTGGTCATGTTTCTGCTCCTCTTTTTTAAAGCAAAAGAATACACAAAAGGATATGTCTGCCTGTTGTTTTGACGTACACGTTTAAAAGTGGCTCAAATGGGAAGGTTTGAGCTTCCAAAAACGCTCCACACCGTTACTGAGGAAATACTCTTCAGATCAGAATTCCTCTGGTGTTTTGGCGAGAAATTTAGGACTATACTTTCAGGGATCATTTCTGTAGTTATTTTACTTGGAAATGTGTTTCGTAAGTGTTTGTTTCCCAAACCACGATGATGAGCTTAGATGCTTCTTTTAGAGCGTGAATCTGGCATTTAGTAGTGATTCGGTTTCACATGCTTTGTGCTGTTGATGAATGTTCTTTATTGCTTTTGCTGAAATTGAGGAAGGAGCATGATCAAGGTGGTATTCTGTTTTTGTGATTGGTCAAAAAAAAAGTTTTTCTATTTTCAACCTTTAGTTAGTGTGTAATGTTTGGTTTAAAGCATAAATCATACCTGCAAAATAATAAAGCTCAGAGTTCAGTGCCAAGCGAGATATTGTCAGCAGTCTTCCCCATGAATCTGTAGCCTACAGAACTAGACTGAGAGACCATTTAAATATCTTTGCATGTGTTTTGAGTTAATAAGCTGATTCGAGTTTGGCAACAGGTGTCTTCAATATTGTACCTTTTCATAATATTCTAATGTTCTGAGATACTGAATTTGGGGTTTTCATTAGTTGTCAGTTACTATCATCAAAATTAAAAGAAATAAAAACTTGAAATATATCTGTCTGTTTGGAATGAATGTATACATTAAAAAAAATTCACTTATTGAATGGAAATGCTGAAATAAATCAACTTTTTTTTATGATATTCTAATTATATGACCAACACCTCTATACTATTGTCTATCCTGAAAGAGGATTTATGAAATGATTGTGAGGTATTAAGAGCACAACTAAAGCAACCACTGTTCACAATAGTGGTGATTTAATTAATCTTCAACATTACCTGCAGATGCGAATGAATAGTTCAACACAATTATAGATGTGATAATAGAGATCACCTGGACTTCAATAACAGACGTCACAAAAAGACGTCATAAAAACTTTCATTCTGGCTCTTCAGGGTAGGTATTTCCAACTTCATCAATGACATAGAAAAGATGTCTTTTATTTGATGGGTTAACTCACCAACTCAACTCAACTCAACTTTATTTATATAGCGCTTTTTACAATTTTCATTGATACAAAGCAGGTGTACATGAGACACACTGAATACAAGAAAAACAATTAAAGTCATATACCTGTAAAAACAAGAAAAAGGTGAGAACACAAAGGACAGACATACAAATGCTCCATACACACAATATGCATTCATACTTACACACATTGACATAGACGCGCTTTATGTATTTGTGAGTACTTGAAAAAAGAAATAGATTTAGGTAATTAACCTTGAATCAAGTCCTAGAAAGTTACGCCTGATTTTCCACATTTTGATCAATTGAGTATTCTTGTTAAGTTTTGTCTGGTGTTTTTCAATTGTAGGATGTTTCTGTTTTTGTCACAAATTGCAGGAATTGGTCATGTATCATTCAGATACTAGAAAGATACGCCTGGTTTTCCACATTTTGGTCAATTGAGTATTTTTGTTAATTTTGTCTTTTGTTTTCATTTATATGTCGATACTGTTTTATAGTCAGAAATTGCAGGAATTGGTCATGTTTCTGCTCCTCTTTTTTATGGCAAAAGAATACACAAAAGGATATGTCTGCCTGTTGTTTTGACGTATACGTTTAAAAGTGGCTCAAATGGGAAGGTTTGAGCTTCCAAAAACGCTCCAAACCGTTACTGAGGAAACACTCTTCAGATCACACTACCTCTGGTGTTTTGTCAGCAAATTTAGGACTATACTTTCAGGGATCATTTCTATAGGTATTTTACTTGGAAATGTGTTTCGTAAGTGTTTGTTTCCCAAACCACAATGATGAGCTTAGATGCTTCTTTTAGAGCGTGAATCTGGCATGTAGTAGTGATTCGGTTCACATGCTTTGTGCTGTTGATGAATGTTCTTTATTGCTTTTGGCGATATTGAGGAAAGTAGCATGATTTAAGTGGCTTTATGTCTATGTGAGTACTTGAAAAAAGAAATAGATTTAGGTAATTAACCTTGAATCAAGTCCTAGAAAGTTACGCCTGGTTTTCCACATTTTGGTCAATTGATTATTTTAGTTAAATTTTGTCTTGTGTTTTCATTTATATGTCGGTACTGTTTTATAGTCAGAAATTGCAAGAATTGGTCATGTTTCTGCTCCTCTTTTTTAAAGCAAAAGAATACACAAAAGGATATGTCTGCCTGTTGTTTTGACGTATACGTTTAAAAGTGGCTCAAATGGGAAGGTTTGAGCTTCCAAAAACGCTCCACATCGTTACTGAGGAAAAACTCTTCAGATCAGACTTCCTCTGGTGTTTTGGCGAGAAATTTAGGACTATACTTTCAGGGATCATTTCTATAGTTATTTTACTTGGAAATGTGTTTCGTAAGTGTTTGTTTCCCAAACCACGATGATGAGCTTAGATGCTTCTTTTAGAGCGTGAATCTGGCATTTAGTAGTGATTCGGTTTCACATGCTTTGTGCTGTTAATGAAGGTTCTTTATTGCTTTTGGTGATATTGAGGAAAGTAGCATGATCTAAGTGGCTTCATGTCTAAGTGAGTACTTGAAAAAAGAAATAGATTTAGGCAATTAACCTTGAATCAAGTCCTAGAAACTTACGCCTGGTTTTCCACATTTTGATCAATTGAGTATTCCTATTAAGTTTTGTCTGGTGTTTTTCAATTGTAGGATGTTTCTGTTTTTGTCACAAATTGCAGGAATTGGTCATGTATCATTCAGATACTAGAAAGATACGCCTGGTTTTCCACATTTTGGTCAATTGAGTATTTTTGTTAATTTTGTCTTGTGTTTTCATTTATATGTCGATACTGTTTTATAGTCAGAAATTGCAGGAATTGGTCATGTTTCTGCTCCTTTTTTTTAAAAGCAAAAGAATACACAAAAGGATATGTCTGCCTGTTGTTTTGACGTATACGTTTAAAAGTGGCTCAATCGGGAAGGTTTGAGCTTCCAAAAACGCTCCACACCGTTACTGAGGAAATACTCTTCAGATCAGAATTCCTCTGGTGTTTTGGCGAGAAATTTAGGACTATACTTTCAGGGATCATTTCTATAGTTATTTTACTTGGAAATGTGTTTCGTAAGTGTTTGTTTCCCAAACCACGATGATGAGCTTAGATGCTTCTTTTAGAGCGTGAATCTGGCATTTAGTAGTGATTCGGTTTCACATGCTTTGTGCTGTTGATGAATGTTCTTTATTGCTTTTGCTGAAATTGAGGAAGGAGCATGATCAAGGTGGTATTCTGTTTTTGTGATTGGTCAAAAAAAAAGTTTTTCTATTTTCAACCTTTAGTTAGTGTGTAATGTTTGGTTTAAAGCATAAATCATACCTGCAAAATAATAAAGCTCAGAGTTCAGTGCCAAGCGAGATATTGTCAGCAGTCTTCCCCATGAATCTGTAGCCTACAGAACTAGACTGAGAGACCATTTAAATATCTTTGCATGTGTTTTGAGTTAATAAGCTGATTCGAGTTTGGCAACAGGTGTCTTCAATATTGTACCTTTTCATAATATTCTAATGTTCTGAGATACTGAATTTGGGGTTTTCATTAGTTGTCAGTTACTATCATCAAAATTAAAAGAAATAAAAACTTGAAATATATCAGTCTGTTTGGAATGAATGTATACATTAAAAAAAATTCACTTATTGAATGGAAATGCTGAAATAAATCAACTTTTTTTATGATATTCTAATTATATGACCAACAACTCTATACTATTGTCTATCCTGAAAGAGGATTTATGAAATGATTGTGAGGTATTAAGAGCACAACTAAAGCAACCACTGTTCACAATAGTGGTGATTTAATTAATCTTCAACATTACCTGCAGATGCGAATGAATAGTTCAACACAATTATAGATGTGATAATAGAGATCACCTGGACTTCAATAACAGACGTCACAAAAAGACGTCATAAAAACTTTCATTCTGGCTCTTCAGGGTAGGTATTTCCAACTTCATCAATGACATAGAAAAGATGTCTTTTATTTGATGGGTTAACTCACCAACTCAACTCAACTCAACTTTATTTATATAGCGCTTTTTACAATTTTCATTGATACAAAGCAGGTGTACATGAGACACACTGAATACAAGAAAAACAATTAAAGTCATATACCTGTAAAAACAAGAAAAAGGTGAAAACACAAAGGACAGACATACAAATGCTCCATACACACAATATGCATTCATACTTACACACATTGACATAGACGCACACACGCAAACACACTCGCACACACGCACAGTGAAACCACACATTTGAGATAAAGCAGAGAGAACCACAGGTCAAATATTAAACAGACTATAAATTCCTATATGCATTAATTATGTAAGACTTCTGAGTTCTAAAGCAGCCCCCCCAGCCAGGCAAATAGTGCAAAACAATATGCAAACGGTGGTGAGGAACCCAAAACTCCAAACGAGAAAAAAAACCTCAGGAGAACCCAGGCACAGCCAGGGGATTCCAGTTCTCCTCTGGCAAAAGCTGCTGCCTCTGCACAAGCTCAGCAGTGCTTGCACAACAAGGCTAAATAAAAAATAAATAAACTTACGAATAAGGTAAATTATAGATAAGAGTAATGATAATAAGACTATCATTAACTATCTAATAGCATTTGAAATTTTGTAGTGAAATCGTGTCAAGTTGCCGCGTTCTTTATTCAGCTCTATCATCTCAGCTCTTGTCAGGTCACCGCTTCCCATTTTCAGCTCTGCCATCAGGTCTGGGCATGAGCTGCATCCTGTGGTAACTTTGGAACAAAGAGACAAGACTGGCTGAGAGTAGAGTACTGTTCTGCACTCTTTGATGCAACAAGTACATAATTTGTTGTTGGATGTGTTCCTGGTTCCGGTTGATCTAAATAATGCAGCCTAAATCCTCTGAGGATTAATATTATGGAGGTGTAGTGTATGCCAGATTGAAAAGATGAGTCTTTAGTCTAGTTTTAAACTGACAGAGTGTGTCTGCCTACTGGACAGTGCAGGGAAGAATATGCCAAAGTTTAGGCGCTAAATAAGAAAAGGATCTACTACCTGCACTTGATTTTGAAATTCTAAGTATTACCACCTGACAGGACGCCTGAGAGGGTAATGCACGTGGAGGACTGTAAATCAATAGAAGCTCATTCAAATACTGCGGCGCTAGACCATGTAGGGCTTTATGGATAATAAGCAAGATCTTAAAGTTAATGCTTTATAGGTAACCAGTGCAAGGTTGACAGAACCGGGGTTATATGCTCATACTTTTTTGTACGCGTAAGATTTCGAGCTGCCGCGTTTTGAACCAGTTGGAGTTTTTGTAATAGGCCTGCAGGGCAACCACCTAAAAGTGCATTACAGTAATGTAGTCTTGAGGTCATGAATGCATGAATTAATGTCGCTGCATCTGACAGTGACAGCATATGGTAGTAGATTAGATATATTCTTAAAATGGAAAAAAATGCAATTTTACAGGTGTTGGCGACATGGCTTAATTGAGTTGAAACTACTTTTTCCAGAACTTTCGATATAAAAGGTAAATTCGACATAGTCCTATAATTTCCTAGTTCTCTAGTGTCGAGTTTGGGTTTTTTGAAAAGAGGCCTTATAAAAGCCCCCTTAAATGCTTTAGCCACATGTCCTCATGTCAGAGATGAGTTAATAATACTAAGAAGAGGATCTATAATTTCTGGAGCATTTCTTTCAGTAGTTTTGTAGGTATACCCAGATAGCAATTTTTTGCGGCCCAAATCTGGCCCACACCTTACTCCCCATACTTTACTCATCTGGCCCACATATGGCGTGGAATGATGGCACTTGTGCGGTCCGCTCCTGTTTGCCAGATTTGGGCCACAGGCATGCCAAAGCTATGCCACATGTCAAACATCAAAACAAAAAAAGAAGAACTGAACCAAATATAAACAACAGTTCATTTCAATTCTGGCCCAGATTTATCCCAAAACCAACACCTTTCTGTGCTCCTGTTTGACAGAATTTGTAATGAGTTTCAATATTATTATAGGGATGATTGAGTTATTAGTGATGAACATCTGCTTTTTAAAATAAAAAAATATTTGCTCAGAGGAATACAACAACTACAACCTGAAATACAACCCAGCTAACAAAAGTTTGTTATAAGAACGTTCCTTTTAAAATATTCAAAATGTCAGTTTTTAATGTTTTAAGATAATTTCCAGCTGACAAAAGTCACCATCATGGTGATCAGTGTTTCCTTGAGCTGGGCTCGTGACCCTTGACATTTTCTCTTGGACATAGATGTACTTATAAAGTACATTTGTCGAAGAAATTGAAATGATGCTCTGATCAATGGTGTTGGTTGGTGGTCAGTGAGATATCTACCATGTTTACATTTGATTAAATTACTGTCCTGCTGATCTTGAAATTACATTAAAACACCTGGGAGTTTTATTACATTTTTCAATCTCCAAAACTTTTTTGAAAAAAAAAGTCTCAGAATTTAGACACACAGACATGAAGAGTCAGTTTATGAATCTCAACAATGGTGAGAATAAACAAAAGAAAACTTCAGGCTGTGATGCATGCTGGGTAACATCGTAGCACAAAACGAATTAATAATTCCCAGCATGCATTGCGGTTGATCCGCTTATCTGAGTTAGGTGGTTGTTTCTCACCATTGCTGAGATTCATACATTGATTCTTGATATCTGTGTGATCCTAAAATGTTGTTTGATAAAAATACATCAATTTTTCACAAATCTTTCTAGATATGTAAAAACAGTCAAATTTCCTGATTTTACAATGTCCTATCAGGATCTTTAGCATTGCACTCAACCTAAATGAGTACTGAACCAAGCTAAAACATCACAGAGGTTTCTGTTTGTTAACAGCAGATGTTCATCACTAATAACTCAATCATCCCTATAATAATATTGAAACTCATTACAAATTCTGTCAAACAGGAGCACAGAAAGGTGATGGTATTTGGATAAATCTGGGTCAGAATTGAAATGAACTGTTGTTTATATTTGGGTCAGTTCTGCTTTATTTGTTTTGATGTTTGACATGTTGCATAGCTTTGGCATGCCTGTGGCCCAAATCCGGCAAACAGGAGCGGACCGCACAAGTGCCATCATTCCACGCCATATGTGGGCCAGATTAGTTAAGTATGGGGAGTAAGGTGTGGGCCAGATTTGGGCCGTAAAAATTTGCTATCTGGGTAGGGTCTAGCATGCATATTGTTTATTTAGAGGATCTAATGATTTTAGACAGTTCATCGTGATCTACGGTAGAAAATAATTGCAATTTCTCCTTAGGGATGCTGTAGTTAGTTTGTTCAGCGGGTTTCACTTCTGGTTGCATTGTTATAATTTTTTCTCTAATATCTTGGATTTTACTAGTAAAGTTGTTCATATATTCATCACTGTTATGCTGATAATCAGAATCTGAAGTCGTTGACGACTTATTTTCTTGTTAATTTAGCCACGGTGTTAAATAAAAACCTAGTGATGTGATGGTTTTCTTCTATTAGTGATGAAAAGTAGGCAGATCTAGACGTTTTTATGGCATTCCTGTATTTTCGAGTACTATCCTTCCATGCTGTACGAAATACCTCTAATTTAGTTTTATTAAAGTTCCTCTCCATTTTACAGGACGCTTTCTTTATAGCCTGAGTGTGTTCATTATACCACGGTGTTTGGCTGCCATTTTTAATCTTCTTTAAACTCATCTATGATCAACTGTGTCCAATGTTTCCGAGAAGGTGGAGTTAAAATTTTCAATAGTAATGTCAAGATTTTCGACATTTTTACTCATGCTTGAGAACTGAGACAACTCAGGCAGATATTCGAGAAACGCATCTTTGGTAGTTGAAGTAATCGTTCTACCATATGTGTAACAAGGAGTTTGATTCATAGGACATTGAAGCAAACATAACATCAGATAATGATCTGAAATGTCTTCACTCTGCTAAACGATTTTAACATTGTCCACATTTATACCGTAAGGTAGTATTAAATCTAAAGTATTATTACGAAAGTAAGTGGGTCCTGACACATGTTGATTATCGCCCATGGAGTTAAGAGTGTCTTTGAAAGCCATTCCCAAGGCATAGCCATCATTATCTACATGGATGTTAAAGTCACCAACGACAAGGACCCCAATCCTGGGCCAGTACTAGTTCGGATAAGAACCCACCAAATTCTTTAATAAAATCTGTGTGGTGCCCTGGATGCCTATATACAATAGCTAGAACAAAATAATAAAAATGTTTTGTCCTTAGTATTAGGTATTGATACATGAAGTACCATGACTTCAAAAGAATTGTATTTAAAATTAGACTTCTGAGAGATGCTTAAAGAATTATTGTGAAGTGCAGCGACACCTCCTCTTCTACCATTTAGATGAGGCTCGCGTTCATAGTAATAATCTTGGGGAACGGATTCATTTAGAGTAATATGATCATCTGGCTTTAGCCATGTTTCTGTCGAACAGAGCATGTCTATTTTATCATATCGTTAACAAAGTATTATTTGAGAGAGATCTAATATAAAGCAATCCGAGTCGTAACAGTCGATTGTCTGTATTTTGTTCATGTTTGATTTGTTTAACGTTTAGTAAATTACTTTCGAGAGATCTACGCATTATCTTATGTTTGCTAATCCGGGGGACGGACACAGTCTCTATTTTATGATGTTTGTGAGAAGCAGAGGTGGACAATCCTGGGGCCAAAAAGTAAAAGTCCTGCCATATTTTTGTTTCACCCATGAACTCAGCAGCTGATTTCACCAGCGGAGGAACCAAAACATTCCTTTCAAGTCACAAGCAAGTCTCAAGTCAAATCCCAAGTCCTCAAAGAGTTAAAGTTAATGAGATAATTAAGTGAGTAATTAAATGATGATTGAGTGATGAACACCTGCTGTTAACAATCAACAACACTGAAGAAAAGAGAAACACAAGAACTACAACTGACTTCAGCCACAGCCTTGGATGACATCAGCTGAAGAAAAAAACATTTCCACCATAATTGTGATCAGTGTTTGCTTTAGTCGTGCTCTTAAGCCTTTCAGTAATATGAAGTGGGTCTGTTTCTCTCTCTCCTCTCCACCTATAGCTGGTATGTTGTGAGCACACTGGTGGTCTCACAGACTCCCCACATATGATTATAAAGCACTTTAGGTGTACAGGAATGCACATTTAAGTGCTATATAAATGTCTTAACAATTCAAAATTAATTGTTTCTTAAAGAATTACAATATTTTTTTCACAGCAAACGTTTGTTCAATGCTGAATCAAATCTTGAAGGAACAGTATAGTTTGTGTTTCTGGTTTAAATCTCTCTGGGTTTATGATCTGCATTTTGATATAAAGTTCTCCAACAATCAACAGCACAATAATGCTTCAATATTGGGATTGGGAAGTCTTTTACATATGATCATTTATCATATGAACCTCAACAGCGGTGACAATTATTAGTCATACTGCATTGCATGATGGAAGTTTTTCATGCATTGCAGCTTGAAGCATTTTAATGAGCGTCACTATTGTTGAGCTTCATATGCTGGTTCTTGATGTCTTTCTAGAAGGTTTTAAGTTAGCATTTATTTTGTTGCTTTAAAATTTTCTCACTGATACTGTTAGATAAACATTTTGTTTAAACACCTAGTGTACAGGGTTCATTATGCTAAACAGAAACATGAATATGATCAGAAAGAGATATCTTGCCTGTTAACATCTCAGTGTTAGATCAACTCATCTTTAAAAAACAGTGAGGAGTTAAACAGTTCACAGAACTGATCTCTCTGCTTAACAACAGTACATAAATTGATACATAGAGAAATCTAACATAGGTGTCAAGGGTCAAGAGTCCAACTAAAGCAAACACTAATCTCCATGAAGGTGACATCATTTAACCAATAAAACGTCAACATCTCAATTACAGCAGGTGTTCATCACTAATGCTCAATCATGATTTAATTACTCACTTAATTATCTCATTAACATTAAGTCTTTGAGGACTTGAGATTTGGCTTGAGACTTGCTTGTGACTTGAAAGGAATGTTTTGGTTCATCCGCTGGTGAAATCAGCTGCTGAGTTCATGGGTGAAACAAAAATATGGCAGGACTTTTACTTTATGGTCCCAGGATTGTCCACCTCTGGTGAGAAGGGATTATTACATGTTGTATATTTTGTGTATTCTGCAATGCGAGACGGCAAGCAGACAGTTGGTTAAGCAATTCTGTCTCCTTTCTGACTTGGGCCCCAGGTAACTCTAAATTGATGTTAAAAAATTTTCACTGACAAAGCTGCAGTACAGCAGATTCAGTTAAGGCTTGATTTTTTTTATTCTTTACTGAGTTGTATGTATTCTATTAAAGTAATATTGAAATATTGTTATTATTGTTAACATGTTATTATTCCTCACCTATAACCTCAAAGGCATGTGTGCTTCCCAGTCAACACAATGTCACAGTGATCTCACAGGGATGTCACCATGAGCTTTTAGAATTCTCAAGATGAGACCAAAGAGGTACCTCGCAGCAAACTCACTGTGTGCTTAAACTGTGATCTTAGAGGTTTGGATGGGACCGGTTTGTCATTGGAAGTCACCATTATGTTGATGAGTGCTTGCTTTAGTTGAGCTCTTGGCTCTACAGTGTTTGACTACTTATGGTATAGACTAGTATACTTGCAGTATTGAGTCTTTGATGATAATATAATCATTGGTAAATGTTGGTGAGAAAACTGTCTGTTTGTGCAATTGTAGTGTGTGAGATTCTGCTGTTTAGAGAAAATCAGATATTTCAAAGGTCTTTTAAATGCCTTAAGCACACAGATGGTGTGATATGGTGACAATAAGCGGAATGAAAACTTCATGCTGCAATGTATGCTGGGTACTATCATAGTTCAAAACTCATTCATGACTCCTAGCATGCATTGCAGCATGAAGCTTCTCATTTTATTCTTACCATTGTTGAGTCTTGATGTATTTGTGTCCTATAAATTATTGCAATGTTTATGTGTGTAACTCATTTACACTCATTTTTCTGTTCGTCTCAAAACAACTGAATCTCACTCTCTACTATGACACATTTGGCAGCAGAACTCGGCTCTCATCAACATTTACCCATGATTATACTATCATTCAAGCAGTTTAGCATTACTCAACATAATAAATGTGCACCATGTAGAGAACATGAAGTAACAGCAACAAGAGGAAAAGAAGTTTAACACTATAGAATCAAGAGCTCAACTAAAGCTACATTCATCAACATAATGGTGACTTCAAATAACAAATCAGTCACATCTAAGATCACAGTTTAAGCGCACAGTGAGTTTGCCGTGAGGTTGCATTTTGACCTCATCATGAGTAGTCTTTAAACTCATGGTGACATCATCGTGTTGACTGGGAACCCATCTCATATACTATTTTAATTGAACCTACCACAACTGGCAGCCCTACTCTGTTATTCTGCTACCTCGCGTACATAAATACACATTATATTGCTACTATGTATTTACATGTATGGAGAATTGCTAACTTTGTCACTTGTTTTACGTACAGAACATGTCTTATTGTCAGAACAGGTTTTTGTACAGATATGTTTATTCTATTTATTGTCCTTTAACTATAATAACTGCATTATTGGCTGCAATTGCACAAAATCTTGTCACCTAATATTGCACTTGTGCATGGTAGAGTGACAATAAAAGTGATTTTATTTTTGATAAGTATTTTACTGTGGTTAAACTCATAGTTTACCCGAAATACACTACATATATTGGTGGAGAATGTGCGGGCAGTTTTAAACGTTATTTGTGAGCAAAGCCCAGTGCTCCGAAACAGCCTCTGAGTTCCTATCCAGGAGGTCCTAGTCAATGTTAATGATGAATTTCCTCATTAATGTACACACAGCACCCCATATTGACAGAAAAACACAGAATTGTTGACATTTTCGAAGATTTATTTAAAAAGAAATACTGAAATGTCACATGGTCCTACCCAGTAAGCAAAAATGTGTTCCTTAGACGTTTATTAGACTTACAAAAATAAAAAAACACATGAGAATTTAACTATCAAGTCCTCTATTACAATTACCAACTGAAAGAGAAACAATCCATTTCACTTTTTGTCAAGGTGTTTTGAATGTGCTTCAGAAAGACACTAGTACAACTATCAACAAACTTTCCATAAAGAATCAAGGGTGAGACCTCCACTAAAGGAAACACTAAACACTAATATGGTGACTTATTATTTTTGGTTTATTTCACTGATTGTGGTTGTTATTTCATCATTAATGAGATAATGAAGTGACAGTTGATGCCTTAACTCAACCCGATTTAACTCATTAACTTGTTCATGTGTTTTTTAGAGAGACATCCAAAACATTCAGGGTGGGAATGCACGTGGGCTGGAATGGTCTATGGAACACACTTTTTGCTAGCTGGGTAAGTATTCAGACCCTTTGCTGTGACACTCATATATTTAACTCAGGTGCTGTCTATATTTCTTCTGATCATCCTTGAATTGGTTCTTCAGCTTCATTTGAGTCCAGCTGTCTTTGATTATACTGATTGGACTTGATTAGGAAAGCCACACACCTGTCTATTTATGACCTTACAGTGCATGTCAGAGCAAACGAGAATCATGAGGTCAAAGGAACTGGCTGAAGAGCTGAGAGACAGAATTGTGGCAAGGCACAGATCTGGCCAAGGTTACAAAAATAATTCTGCAGCATTTAAGGTTCCCGAGTGCTCAGTGGCCTACATAATCCTTAAATGGAAGACGTTTGGGACAACCAGAACCCTTCCTAGAGCTGGCCACCAGCCAAACTGAGCTATCGGGAAAAGAGCCTTGGTGAGGGAGGTAAAGAAGAATCCAAAAGATCACTGTGGCTGAGCTCCAGAGATGCATTCGGGAGATGGGAGAAAGTTGTAGAAAGTCAACCATCACTACAGCCCTCCACCAGTCAGGGTGAGTTCACCAATATAGAACTTTTTGGCTTTAATTCTAAGCGGTATGTGTGGAGAAAACCAGGCACTGCTCATCACCTGTCATAAACACTCCCAACACTGAAGCTTGATGGTGGCAGCATCATGCTGTGGGGGTGTTTTTCAGCTGCAGGGACGGGACGACTGGTTGCAATCAAGGGAAAGATTATTGCAGCCAAGTACAGGGATGTCCTGGACGAAAACTTCTCCAGAGTGATCAGGACCTCACACTGGGCCGAAGGTTTACCTTCTAACAAGACAATGACCCTAAACACACAGCTAAAATAACGAAGAAGTGGCTTCACAACAACTCCGTGGCTGTTCTTGAATGGCCCAGAAGACCCCTGACTAAAACCCAATTGAGCATCGCTGGAGAGACATAAAAATGGCTGTCCACCAACATTTACCATCCAACCTGACAGAACTGGAGAGGATCTACATGGAGGAATGGCAGAGGATCCCCAAATCCAGGTGTGAAAAACGTGTTGCATCTTTCCCCAAAAAACTCATGGCTGTATTAAATTAAAAGGGTGCTTCTACTAGATACTGAGCAAAGGGTCTGAATACTTATGTACCCACTGTATGTACTTTACCGTATATTGTTAAACAGTAGATAGCGACCGTTTAAAAGGAAGCGTTATAAAAATCTTGATCAACTTAATTGAATGATGGCGAAGAAATCCTGTTGCGCTTGTCTCTGAGATTTCTTTCTGCGATGGAAGGCCGATTCGCCACAACATGAGCGACTGGTCAATGACCCATTAGCAACTAGATGAGCAACTTGCATAACAGGATCAACTTGAAGAAAGACTTGGAGAGAGGATTTATTGGAGAACATGTACTGTAAGTAGTATTGCAAAGAGTTTGTACTGCAGATGAGCTTGAACTGTGATTGTTCGCTCTCGTTACGGTGCTTATGATTAACAAGCTGTTTAAAGTTTCATCTACTGTTGATTGTGTCATGTTTATGTTTCTGAGTAATAGAACTAACACAGAGACTTACTTTGTCACATTGTTGACATTGTATTGGAACTAAAACAAGAGACCGTGTTTCTTTAAACATATTCTTTGTAACATTCCGGAGTGAAAATCTAAGACTTTCTGATGAATATAATTCGATCTGCTTTCTTGAAATAAAAATGAACAAAATACAGTAGGCTAGTTCTTCAACTCTCACATCCAGGAAGTAAAGGTGAGACCCTATAACACTGACCATGCGGCACAACTCCTTGTCCAAGCCCTGCTAATCTCAAGGTTGGACTACTGCAATGCTCTCATCTCTCTCCACTGGCTACCGGTCGAAGCCCGTATCAGATTCAAGTCACTAACGCTTACCTACAGGATCATCACTGGATCTGCACCGGCTTACTTTCACATCCTCCTGCACTCCTACACCCCATCAAGATCCCTGCGTTCAGCAAACCAGCGGCGTCTTGTCTGCCTTTTCATAAGGACAGTAAATCGCGTTCCTTCTCATTCTGCTACACAACTTCTTCCTGGTGGAACATTCTTCCTAACTCTTTATGGTCAACCACATCTCTCACAACATTCATAAAACTACTTAAACCCCAACTCTTCTGTGAATACCTGAAAGACAAGTAAAAAATAAAACTAACCCTTTCTCTCAACAGGTAGTGGTCTAGCTTTAGTTGAAACCAGTAACTTTGTTTTGGCACCTAATGTATTATGGCTCCTGTATGACATATGGCTTGTTGCTCCCTAACTCTTTGTAAGTTGCTTTGTATAAAAGCGTCTGCTAAATGACTAAATGTAAATGTAAATGTTTTCCAAGGGTGAAAAGACATGTCTGAAATTGATGTTTATTCTTTTAAATGAGTTGATATTCCATAAGCAAACTGTTCAGGCGGTGTGAACATATATAGAGACCAGAGTTCCAGACTTAATAAATTGTTGTGGACAGCTAGATGTTGCCTGTGACAGTGGCATTCATTTAATGATCATCATTATTATCATCATTTTCATCATCAAAATAATTGTCATTATCTTCATCCTCATCAGGATGGATTTTGCCTGTTATCACATCTTCGATCCAGGTGTCCAGCTCGTCAGCTGTGGGCATATCTTCTTCATCATCCATGTCCATCCACACACTGTCAGCCTGGCATACAGACATATGAAATGAAGACGGTCACAAATGAACCCACTTAATCGCTTTTGGCTTGATCAACCTATATCTATACTGCCACTCACATCCTCCACATCCACCACGCCAATCTGAGGAGATGAGAGATCGATGCCAAAGGTCTTCTCCCAATAAGGCACCAGCTGCGGGGTACATAGGGGTTCAAGGTCAGTGCACATTGCCAGACAAAAGGTTACTAAATCTATTGTTTGCATGTGTTTATTAAGTACTGTAGTGTGTGCCCAGTGAAGTTCTTAGACAGGTTTTAGAGTAGCAAAGGCCTGTGCAAAATTAGCACAGAATTCTCTGGAATGTTATTGTATGCATTTAATTTGTGGTAAAGGTAAACCAGTGGTAAGAGCATGCCATTAACAATGCCAAGGTCATGGGTTTGATATAAGGGATTGCACATAATTAGAAAAAAATGTATAATATAATGCAATGTATAAATTGCTTTGGATAAAGCGTCTGCCAAATGCATAAATCTTAACGTATTGTTTGTATTTATTACCAAATTTAGTTTTGGTCAGAAAATTAACTATGCTATTTGGCTTACTGTGTGATGTTTATGTGTGTTACTGTGTTAAGAGTTTTAAAAAGCACTTAAAGTATTGGAAAACGCTTGTTAGCAATTGGAAAAAAGTAAATTGGAAGGGGGAGTCCACCTACTTTAAAACCTGACATTGGCAAAGTCCTGTAGAGGGCAGCAGATATTTCTAAACAGAACTCAATGGGAGCTCGGTGTCTCATTTTCTTGTTTGATATTGCATCATTTGTACTGCTTAATTTTAAATTATAAATTTAGGCCATTCCATTTCCTTATTTTTTATCCAGCACACATTTTTTTAATTACTTAGCAAATGTATTCTCTCAAAAGCAAATAAACGTTGAAAATTTATAAAATTATGCATGCTGATAAATGTTCTCTAGGATATAAGCGCAACAAATCTATGCTATACTTTAAGATACTATACCAAAAATATAAAATTTTCAGACGTCCACCCCTGCAGGATTGATGTAATTTAAACCTAAAGTATATGGATAGGGTATCACAGCAGACCATACCAGCGGGAAGTCGTCTGGATCAATCCAAATAATGCTTAGGTTTGGATTCTCTGTGTTGTCTTGGGCCACTTCCTTCAAGATTTCCAGGAGCTCATAACCGTCTGTCGCAAGGCAAAAAAGAACAAGAAAAATTCTTAATTTCTGGCAGCTAAGCTTTATTAGACTGTGAAAGGGTTCTGCAAAAGAAAACAGCTTTTACCTGGGTCAGACTCCTCAGCAAAGGCGACAATGTGCTGTCCATTAATATCATCTTCCTAGGGGACAGAAATCACACAGCTAGTCAAGGTCACAATAATGCTTAATGGTGGAACTAATAAAACGAGGAACAGAAATAATAAAGTCAAATAACATTTTAAAGGAGCAAAATTGTCTGCAGTACATGCACAAACAACAAGCACACCAAAGAGTGGGAACAATGAAGTTTGTATTGGGCATATTAAACATCTGACAAAGAGAAAGTTTAGATTTATGGCAACGCATGTCAATAATGAAATGAATGTGAAACAAATATACTAAAACGTGACCGTGGACAACAAAACCAGTCTTATGGGTAAATTTTTCGAAATATACATAATCTCAAAGCTGAATAAAAAAGCTTTCCATTGGAGAATATTTGGCCGAGATACAACTATTTAAAACTGTGAAATTTAAAGGAGCAAAACAAATCAAAATATTTTTCTCAGCAATCATGCTGCACCCACTCACAAAAATAAGGTTTTGATATTTACGGAAGGTAATTTACACACTATTTACTTACTATTCTGATGATTATTTGTTATAAAAGTAAAATCTATTATTTTGACCCATACAATATTTTGTTATCTTTCACCACAAATGCCCCCAAAACACCTGTGTTATATAAAGAGAAATTCTGTTGTCTTAAAAACTCTGTATAAAAAATACAGGATAACACTTTTAAATTGCCCCCAAAAAATGCTGTTTAGCAGATAAAGGGTGAAAGATTCCTACTAAAGCAAACACTGATCACAATAATTGTGACTTTTAACAACAATAAAACATGTAAAATCATGAATGTTATGCTGCAGTCCCTTTGAAGCAGAAGTGTTGATCGTCTTCAGTATTCTGACATATTTCCAAGATGAACAGTGGCTCATGTTTTCACTGTGAATTGATTGGATGAATAAAAATAGGATGTTCCGGTTTTTTTATAGTAGTTTACTGGTAACCACAGCTACCTGTATTTTACCATAAAAACTACAGAACATTTTTCACTGTGTACTTAAGACTGTTTTTTTAGTCCATGGTCACAAATGTAGTAAATATGTAACATTATGCAGTGGCAATGATTTCCACTTCAACTTTTCACAAAATATAGAATAGAATAAAATAGAAAATAAAATAAAATAAAATAAAAATTTAAAACCAAGCAAAGTTCACAGAATTGAAAAACCCTGCCCCCCCTGTGTTCCTGTTGCTATGTCCGACAAGCTTTCAGTATCAGCCATCTGATCCTTGTGTAAATATGTGCTCTCTCTGGGGAAATATTGAAGAATGTCTGGATAAATGACAGAAAAATTCAGACCTACAATATGCTTTCGAGGGATACATTCAGGATTTGAGATCACTATTACAATAATTGTACCAATATTTGCGTCCATTTGTAGCAAAGACAATTTTAGAGAGAGAGTAACTTCGGGCAGAGTTTCGGTCGGACATTATCCTTTTTGTGAAAACGAAAGTAAACTTTTAAATATTAGTTCTGTATAGAAAAGAATAACAGTCCTTCAGTGTCTGAGTTTTTATTTGTGTTTAATACAACAAACACAGTACAGCTGTTGCTTTTACAACATCATTTTCCTTTAAAAAGCTTTCCTGTAGCTCAGTGGTAAGAGCATCTCGATACCAATTTAAGGTTGTGGGTTCGATCCCAGGGGATTGCACATACCCATGTAAAATGTATAGGATAATGCAATGTAAGTCGCTTTGGATAAAAGTGCCTGCCAAATGCATAAATGTAAATTTAAATGTAAAATGTCACTACCAATGCTGTTCTCTGAAGGCTGGAGGTTTGTCATCACATCACAGGGACGCAAAGCATATCTTGGAAGCTTGCTCATACATGCAATGTGTAGATATCAATTAGTATTTTATCAGCCTTAAAACCCCACTTCTCGAACGCTTCCATCTGTAATTCGTAACGTTACATTAATGATTACAACATCATGTCTCGTAAGATCGCCTGTCAATCAAACTGCTTGTTGAGTGTGTTTATTGTTGCAACATTGAGACAGAATCAAGTTGTTCCTTACCCAGATCTCATACATGCTGTGGGGCTCCAATTTCCTTAGAGTCGGTCTAAAAAAGGGAGAAAACATTCAGCCACATTCACAAAAAATAGTACAGTACCGAGGATCATTTTTCTTTTACCATATTTCTTAAACTATTACTGTTGTGTTTACCTGTTGTGTTCTTCAATGTAGCTGACAATGTCATCTTCTGTGTAAGGTTTTCCAGGAATGGTGACAGGGTGCGCCATGAAGGGCTCATAGAAGTCTACCTCATTGAGTTTTAGATTTAATTTCTTAGCAATCTGGAGGTATTTAAAAAATAGTACCACGCTAAATGAATGAATGTTTGAAATTTTCAACTATTTCATATGGTTGATGGTGAATAAATAACGTGCAGAGACTCTGTGTCATAGTTACATTTTTGCTTATGCATGTAAATGTGGGAACCTGCCTTTGGTTCAAAGGTGGCAAAAAATTTGATGAAAGGGTGAAATTCCTCTGCTGCATCGTCAAACTCAATGAATTCTGGAAAAAAAAGACATGATGGTTTACAGTTGTGTTCAAAATTATTCAACCCCCAATGCTGTAAATGGTTTTAGGGAATTTAGTGTACATTTGTAATTGTATTCAGAATTAAATCCTACAAGGACTTCATAAAGAACCATATGCAACTAAAATGACATCAATTAGTTTTGTAATACAGTAGTAAATGTTTCTTTTGTGAATTCTTCATTGACATACTTATTCAACCCCTTAAAGACTACCACTCTGAAGAACAGAGGTTCAATGAAGTGTTTTCAATCAGATATTGAAAACACCTGTGGATATCAGGGAGCAGCAATAAAGCCTAATAAGCACCAATTAGGCAGCTTTAAAATGACTTGTGATACTCAGCTCCTTCTAGACATTTACTGGTGTGGTTACAAACATGGTGAGGTCAAGAGAATGGTCCAGGAAGACAAGAGAACAGGTGATTACTCTTCACAGGAAGGGCAATGGCTATAAGAAGATTGCAAAGATGTTACACATACCAAGAGACACCATAGGAAGCATCATTCGCAAATTCAAGGCAAAGGGCACTGTTGAAACGCTACCTGGTCGTGGCAGAAAGAAGATGCTGACTTTGACTGCTGTGCGCTACCTGAAGCGTAGAGTGGAGAAAAGTCCCCGTGTGACTGCTGAGGAACTGAGAAAAGATTTGTCAGATGTGGGTACTGAAGTTTCTGCTCAGACAATACGGCGCACCCTGCGTAATGAAGGCCTCAGAGGTGGACAATCCTGGGCCATAAAGTAAAAGTCCTGCCATATTTTTGTTTCACCCATGAACTCAGCAGCTGATTTCACCAGCGGAGGAACCAAAACATTTCTTTCAAGTCACAAGCAAGTCTCAAGTCAAATCTCAAGTCCTCAAAGAGTTAAAGTTAATGAGATGATTAAGTGAGTAATTAAATGATAATTGAGTGATGAACACCTGCTGTTAACAATCAACATCACTGAAGAAAAGAGAAACACAAGCACTACAACTGACTTCAGCCACAGCCTTGGATGACATCAGCTGAAAAAAAAAACATTTCCACCATAATTGTGATCAGTGTTTGCTTTAGTTGTGCTCTTGAGCCTTTCAGGAAGTGGATCTGTTTCTGTCTCTCCTCTACACCTATAGCTGGTATGTCTTGAGCGCACTGGAGGTCTCATAGACTCTCCACATATGATTATAAAGCACTTTAGGTGTACAGGAATATACAATTGAGCGCTATATAAATGTACTATTCCTTCAAAGGTAATTGCTTCTTAAAAATTACAATATTTTTTCATAGCAAACATTTGTTCAATGCTAAATCAAATCTTGAATAGTTTGTGTTTCAGGTTTAAATCTTTCTGGGTTTATGATCTGCATTTGGAAATAAAACCTCCTAAATCAATTGCACGATATAGCTTCAATATTGAGATCAGTCTTTTACACATGAACATTTATCATATGAACCTCAACAGTGGTGACAATTATAAGTCATACTGCATTGCATGATGGGAGTTTTTCATGCATTGAGGCTAAGAGTATTTTGTTGAGCGTCACCATTGTTGAGCTTCATATGATGGTTCTTGATCTCTGTCTAGAAGGTTTTAAGTTAGCATTTGTTTTGTTGCTTTAAATTTTCTAAGTGATACTGATAGAAATACATTTTTAACACGGAGTGTACAGGGATCATCACGCTAAAGATAAACATGAATATGAACAAAAAGAGATATCTTGCCCGCAAACATTTCAGTTTCAGATCAACTCATCATAAAAAAACAGTGAAGAGTTAAACACTTCACAGAACTGATCTTTCTGCCTTACAATAGTACAATAATTGATACAGTGCAAAATCTAACTATAGAGTCAAGGGGCAAGAGTCCAACTAAAGCAAACACTGATCTCCATGATGGTGACATCAATTAACCAATAAAACATCAACATCTCAATAACAGCAGGTGTTCATCACTAATGCTCAATCATCATTTAATTACTCACTTAATCATCTCATTAACTTTAACTCTTTGAGGACTTGAGATTTGACTTGAGACTTGCTTGTGACTTGAAAGAAATGTTTTGGTTCCTCCGCTGGTGAAATCAGCTGCTGAGTTCATGGGTGAAACAAAAATATGGCAGGACTTTTACTTTATGGCCCAGGATTGTCCACCTCTGGAAGGCCTCCATGCCAGAACTCCATGCGCACCCCCTTGCTGTCCCCAAAGAATAAGAAGAGTCGGCTGCAGTATGTCAAAAGTCATGTGGTCAAACCACAGAAGTTTTGGGATAGTGTTCTGTGGACTGATGAAACAAAATTAGAACTGTTTGGGCCCATGGATCAACGCTATGTTTGGAGGAGGAAGAACAAGGCCTATGAAGAAAAGAACACCTTGCCTACTGTGAAGCATGGTGGGGGGTCAATCTTGCTTTGGGGCTGTTTTGCTTCTGCAGGTACTGGCAAGCTTCAGCATGTGCAAGGTACCATGAATTCTCTTCAGTACCAGGAGATATTGGATGACAATGTGATGCAGTCCGTCACAAACCTGAGGCTTGGAAGACGTTGGACTTTTCAACAGGACAATGATCCCAAGCATACCTCCAAGTCCACTAGAGCATGGTTGCAGATTAAAGGCTGGAGAATTTTGAAGTGGCCATCGCAGTCACCAGACTTAAATCAGATTGAGAACCTCTGGTGGGACTTAAAGAAAGCAGTTGCAGTGCGCAAGCCTCAGAATGTGACTGAACTGGAGGCTTTTGCCCATGATGAATGGGCGAAGATACCCGTAGATCGCTGCAAGACACTTGTGTCAAGCTATGCTTCACGTTTAAAAGCTGTTATAACTGTAAAAGGATGTTGTACTAAGTACTAAGATTGAATGTCACTAGGGGGTTGAATAAAACTGATAATGATGTGAGCTCAGAAAAGACATTTGTGGTTATTTCATTATAAATGTTATGTTATATTTGTCTGACCTACACGTGCCTCTTTGATTTAATTGTAAGCAGGATGACTGAATGATCATAATCAATGTCAAACCGACCAAAACAGTCAATTTCAGTGGGGGTTGAATAATTTTGAACACAACTGTAGTTGTGCTGTGAGAATAAATTACAAGAAAATCTATTGTGCAAAATTACAAAAAAAGTATTGTCAATGATGTTTAAAAAATTAATTTATTTTGCTGCACAAGTGACAATATTGTCTCCATGAATTTATCAAAGGTTGTCTGAACTGCACTGAAAAGACTGACTAGGGTTAGTAAATATTACCCATTCAATTTCATTTAAATTTTACTTACATATATTTGGTAGGAAAGTAAACTATATGCAAACTTACTGAATCTAATTAATAAATTGAGGTAACAATTCGCACTCAATTACAGTAGATTTTATTCTATGTTTTTAAGTAAAGAGTACCTAAATTCATCAGATATGGGTCATGAGACACTAAAATAAATTAGATAAAGTCTACCTAATATTTCTCAATATGAATTACTTTATTATAAAAATTTAGTAATATTAGTTTATATAACTAACAACAGTTCATCTGCTTATTATGAATTTGTAGGTAAATTCAAGCTTCTCTGAACAAGTCATATTTAGTGTTTAATCATTCAATATTTATCATTCATAATAAGTAGATTAACTGCTGTCGTTACGTAAACTGATATGACTCAATTTTAATAAGTAATTCATATTGAGAAATATTAGGTAGATTTTATCTCATTTCTTTAAGCGTGTCATGACTCATATCTGATACATGTAGGTACTCTTTATATAAAAACATAGAAAAAATCTACTCAATCGAACTGAGTGCAGATTGTTGCAGTTTGCATATAGTTTACTTTGCTACCTAAAATTTGTAAGTAACATTTTACTGATTTTGCATGGGTAATATTAACTAACACTCAAGAATCATTTTTTTCACAGTGTGTACTGTACTAACGATGAGATTGTTGACTCTTGAAGTATCCTATCAGTTTAATGTCCTCCTCTATGTTATGGAATCCTTTGAGCTCTCTCTCATTATAGATTATCTCCACGGGTTCTTCAATTACCTGAGAGGGAAAAAGATTCATTAATATTCAATTACCTAATGGTTTAACAATAATCATGATTCATTATCACTAACATCATAGAGGAATTCCACCAATGTGTCGGCCGCCATTTCTCCATCGTACTCGATGACCTCATCATCAGCAAATATGTAGATGCTGTCCACCTCATCCAGACCTGCCAAAAAACAAGTGCCTCACCAATGCATGAACATTTCATAGCCGTCTGATGCATTGTCTCAATAGTCACAGATGACAAGATAGTGTAAAAGCTTGAAATATAACAATTCGGTCCAGTCAGTCAATCAGGAGTGTTGTGTCAGCACGAGCAACCAGGAACAGACTACCATTAGCTACAGATTTTTTTATGAAATTTGCAATATTTAAAGATTTTAAGATCAGGTAAGGACAGGAATAAAAGGTTTACCCAGCTTCTTAGCAACAGTGATGTCTTTCTTTGAGTCCACCAGTGCAAATCCAATGTCTTCATCTTCAAAACCATCGAGCACCTGGGCAGCCAGCTTAATGAACAAAAAAGGGTAAATACACTACGTGTATTTTAATGAGTTTAAAGCCCTCTAAGAATAGTGCGCTCAGGCCATTCAGCATCGCAGGCATTAAACAAACCAAAATGACAAAGAGAGCTGTTTCTTTCAAACTCACAGCCCATAGGAGCCGAAGATAGACAACAGATCTGACCAATGCACTGTATGGACAACATATTTAGACACCAATGCAACAAAAAGTATGCACATTCCACATGGTCTTCCGTGTAACTGCTCTACTCTATATGTTCAAATGCACACAGACATACATGCCTGAAATGACTGCATGTATAAAAAAATGCACTTATCAGACAGAAGATTAGAAAAAAACTTTTAACTATTAATCTATTTGGTCTTTATCTTTACTTGAAAACAAAATCAAAATACTTTAAGATGCTCTAAGATATATTTGCATTCCGACTGCACCATACCCAGCAGCGACCATTGAATCAATGTTAAAAAATGTTGATTTGTAACATTGTTAATTGCATTGAATCAATATCACATTTGCACCTGCAATTAATGTTGATTGTTTTTTCTTATTTCAACAATCCACCATTATAGTGATCAGTGTTTGCTTTTTGGCTGGAATACGCTACAAGACTTTTAAAATATGAACAGATTTTTACTAGATGTCATACACTTGCAGACTTTTTGAAAGTTTCAGATAGAAACACACTAACTGATCAAATCTGCAGACTGGAACAGACTTTCTGCAATAAGTCCAGACAGAAAATCGGGGCAAAGTCTGAGCAAAAGTCTTGTAGTGTATTTTAGCCATTAGATGGGCTCTTGACTCTAATCTTTCAATGGCAGGTTTATTTTGGCTGTCCATGTGTAGTAACGAATATTTGTCGAAGCAAAGAGAAATGATAATTAGCAGTATCAGAAAATTGTGCAAAGTTCATCACTATGAATTTACATTAATAACTTTTGCGTGTGTTGTGCTAGTAATAATGTGTGAACACTCATTCATGACTCCCATCATGCATTGCAGTGGATCTGTTTATTTGAATTTGTTTGATGATTCACCCTTGTAGAGATTTTAATCAGAACTGTTGATGTCTGAGGCCTTGTCCACACAATTATGAGTATTTTCAAATTTTCTTTTTATTCTATATGATTTTTAGATTAGATTAGATTAGATTCAACTTTATTGTCATTACACATATACAAGTACAGTGTAATGAAATGTAGTATAGGTCTAACCAGAAGTGCAATAAGCAAGTGCAGGATATACAGTGTGAATAAATACAGAATACAATATTAGGAAAATACTATACAATGGGCATGTACTATGAACAATATAAACAGAAGGCTATATACTGTGAATATTGTTCATAGTTACATACCGACTGTCATATTTTCATAGTACATGCCCATTGTATAGTATTTTCCTAATATTGTATTCTGTATTTATTCACACTATATATCCTGACCTAAACTACATTTCGTTACACTGTACTTGTATATGTGTAATGACAATAAAGTTGAATCTAATCTAATCTAAAAATCATATAGAATAAAAAGAGAATTTGGTTGTTCATCCACATTGGCTTCAGTATTGTCGTGAAGTCGGTGAAAGTGGAGTTGATGTTAGATTGTGTGCTGCTATCTTCTTTAATTGACGTCAGTTTGCAGGCATCTGATTGGCCGACACTGCTTTTGGCATGCTTTTGACAGCGCTTTACAGTGTTTTTGCCATTTCTTGTGGATGCAGTTTTTTTTACGAAGAAGGAAAAACTCTATTTATAAAAATACCCATTGCTAGAATAGGACTGAGTGTGCCAGTAAAATTACCCTGGACTACAAAACCAGTCTTATATGAGACAGATGAAAACTATGGAACCTGATGGAGCAAAAAAAAAATATTCAGAAATTTGCGAGCTGCTGCAGCCTGCCATCCACTTGCAAAAATAAAGTTTTTATATGTTTAAGGTAGGAAATTTACAAAATATCTTCCTGGAACATGATCTTTACGTAATATACTAAAGAATTTTGGCATATAAGAAAAATCGATCATTTTTCCCCATACAATGTATTTTGGTGTTTTACTGAAAATGTTCCTGTGCTACTTCAGACTGGTTTTGTGATACAGGGTTACATTTTATCTTTTTTGTTTTACACTTGTGAACCAGAATGTTGACACCCTATTTGTATTACTTAAACAAGCTGTTTTTTTTATTTTGCTACCGCATGACACAAATTAAATTGTTCTAACATCCGCTTTTCAGAACATCTCTTTCTTTATCACTAAACATAGGTTCTTATTGAAACACTACTGTTGACATTAAAAGATGACAGAGAGTTGGGTTAATGAAAGTCAAGAGTTAGGGTCCCAATTAAAGCAAACGTCACAGTTGTTTTTTTCAACATTAATTGCAAGTAATATTTACTCAATGGAATTAACATTAACAAATCAACCAATTTTTACATTGATTCAATGGTTTTCACCTGCTCTGTTGGTGTCTGGGTACCTCATAACCGAACAGACAGTTTTACAGAAGGTTGCACATTTTTTGGATTTTTGGAAAGCAAGGTCAGATATATCCTTCATTTCCCCAGACTGCAATAATCTAAAACCGCGATAGTCCTAACAGATTCATATGCATCAACACGACTCACTGCGAGATATCTCATTGCTATATTAGAGCTGGTTCCCGTCTCACTAAACAAATGCAAAAGTGGCTTACATCTACAGATTGTGAGACATGCTCTGCTCCTATGGAAGTTGAGCTCAGAATTCATAAAAAGATGAATAAGCACACAGAGCGGTTAATATATGCAGCTGGACACGTGTTGCGTTTCGAACTCACAGGAAGTGCAATCCTGTAAAAACTCACTGCGACAGCTCTCACCGCCAGCCACATCCAACACGTCTGAAGAAGCATCCTTCATTCTCTCCAGTTCTTACAAACCATTCATTTGTCATAAAAGGGCTTTACAGTGGACATTGAGCAGCCCTAGAGAGGGAAGAAGGATGCTGCTCAGATATTTTGGATGAAGCTTTAGTGAAAAGTGTGAAAAAGAAAACAAACAAACAAACAAACGTGATTTGAAACTAGTCATGTGAAGGCTTGAACATACCTGGTAGGTCAGAGCGGCGGGGCTTGTTAGCAACTGTAGAGAGAGGTCAGTTCATCAGAGTAACGCATTAAACCGTTAAACAATCAGATAAACTGAGCTCTGAATAATATTTGCAGGGATATTATCAAACATGCTCATGATCATGAACAGATGCTGAACAACATGCTGAAATGTGCTTTTCAGACAGAACGTTCAGGTAACGTAAAAATCAGGGTGATGTTTCTGAACATGTTTGTGAATTAATCTTTAAACTCTATAACAATCTTGTGGACATATTTGACCAAAATCTTTTTTTATATAAAAATAGTTCCCCTAAACTGATCGTTACGAAATTGTCTACTTTTCGAAGTCAGCCCCCTGAACCCACAAAAAAAGAAAACAATTATTTTTTATTTGTCCAATAACCATACATACAGGTACATCTAAAAAATAGAATACATTGAAAAAAAAAAAAATTTTGTCACTCATTTCAGAAAGTGAAACCCATATAAGGTGTTCTGCTATTGGACTTCTGTGCTAGTTACAGTTTGGCCATAACAAACACCATGTTTAAGCATAAGGGTGTCCATCAGTGCATATGGCACCAGGACACCCTTGGCCGGAGGTCGATGATCGACTTTGTGGTTGTTTCATCTGACCTACGGCCGTATGTCTTGGACACTCGGGTGAAGAGAGGGGCGGAGCTGTCAACCGATCACCACCTGGTGGTGAGTTGGATCCGATGGCGGGGGAGGAAGCTGGACAGACTCGGCAGACCCAAACGTACTGTGAGGGTCTGTTGGGAACGTTTGGCCGAATCGCCTGTCAGAGAGATCTTCAACTTCCACCTCCGGCAGAGCTTCGACCAGATCCCGAGGGAGTCTGGAGATATTGAGTCCGAGTGCACCATGTTCTTCACCTCCATTGTCAACGCAGCCACTCGGAGCTGTGGCCGTAAGGTCTCCGGTGCCTGTCGAGGCGGCAATCCCCGAACCTGGTGGTGGACACCGGAAGCGGACTGCAGCCCGGGTGGTTGGCGAGGCAAAAACTCGGCCTGGGAGGAGTTTGGTGAGGCCGTGGAGAAAGACTATCGGTCGACCTCGAAGAGATTCTGGCAAACCGTCCGGCGCCTCAGGAGGGGGAAGCAGTGCCCTACCAACGCTGTTTACAGTGGAGGGGGGCAGCTGTTGACCTCAACCAGGGATATCATCGGGCTATGGAAGGAATACTTTGAGGATCTCCTCAATCCCACCGTCACGTCTTCCATTGAGGAAGCAGAGGCCGAGGGCTGGGAGGCGGACTCGTCAATCACCCGGGCTGAAGTCAGGCAGGGCACCGGGGGTGGATGAGATCCGCCCTGAATACCTCAAGTCTCTGGATGTTGTGGGTCTGTCTTGGTTGACACGCCTCTGCAGCATCGCGTGGCAGTCGGGGACAGTGCCCTTGGACTGGCAGACCGGGGTGGTGGTCCCTCTTTTTAAGAAACTATCGGGGATCACACTTCTCAGCCTCCCCAGGGAAAGTCTATGCTAGGGTACTGGAGAGGAGAATCCGGCCGATGGTAGAACCTTGGATTCAGGAGGAACAGTGTGGTTTCCGTCCCGGTCGTGGAACACTGGACCAGCTCTATACCCTCTCCAGGTTGCTGGAGGGTTCATGGGAGTTTGCCCAACCAATCCACATGTGTTTTGTGGATTTGTAGAAGGCATTCGACTGTGTCCCTCACGGCATCTTGTGGAGGGTGCTCCGGGAGTATGGGATTCGGGACCCTTTGCTAAGGGCTATCCGGTCCCTGTACGACAGAAGCAGGAGCTTGGTTCGCATTGACGGCAGTAAGTCAGACTTGTTCCCGGTGCATGTTGGACTCCGGCAGGGCTGCCCTTTGTCGCCGGTTCTGTTCATAATTTTTATGGACAGAATTCCTAGGCGCAGCCAGGGGCCGGAGGGCGTCGGGTTTGGGGACCACACGATTTCATCTCTGCTCTTTGCGGATAATGTCATCGTGCTGGCCCCATCAGACCAGTACCTTCAGCATGCACTGGGACGGTTTTCAGCCGAGTGTGAAGCGGCTGGGATGAGAATCAGCACCTCCAAATCTGGGGCCATGGTTCTCAGTCGGAAAAGGGTGGCTTGCTCACTTCAGGTAGGTGGAGAGTTCCTGCCTCAAGTGGAGGAGTTCAAGTATCTGGGGGTCTTGTTCACGAGTGAGGGAAGGATGGAACGGGAGATTGACAGACGGATCGGTGCAGCTTCTGCAGTAATGCAGTCGCTGTACCGGTCTGTCGTGGTGAAGAAGGAGCTGAGCCGCAAGGCGAAGCTCTCGATTTACCGGTCAATCTACGTTCCTACTCTCACCTATGGTCATGAGCTGTGGGTCATGACCGAAAGGACAAGATCCCGGATACAGGCAGCCGAAATGAGCTTTCTCCGCAGGGTTGCTGGGCGATCCCTTAGAAATAGGGTTAGAAGCTCGGTCACTCGGGAGGAGATCAGAGTAGATCCGCAGCTCCTCCACATCGAGAGGGGCCAGCTGAGGTGGCTCGGGCATCTTTTCCGGATGCCCCCTGGACGCCTTCCCATAAGGTGTTCCGGGCATGCCCCAACGGGAGAAGACCCCGGGGAAGACCTAGGACACGCTGGAGGGACTATGTCTCCCGGCTGGCCTGGGAACGCCTCTGTGTCCCCCCGGAAGAGCTGGAGGAAGTGTCTAGGGAGAGGGAAGTCTGGGCATCTCTGCTTAGACTGCTGCCCCCGCGACCCGGCCCCGGATAAGCGGAAGAAAATGGATGGATGGATGGAAACCCATATATTTCATATAGATTCATGACACATAGTGTAAAATATTTCAAGCGTTTATTTCTTAAAATTTTGATGATTATGTCTTACAGATAATGAAAACGCAGAATTCTGAGTCTTAGGAAATTAGAATATTATATAAGATCAATAAAATAAGGATATTTTAAACTGAAATGTAAGACTTCTGAGAAGTACTTGGTTAGGCCTCCTTTTGCATGGATTACTGCATCAATTCGGCATGGCATGGAAGCAATCAGCCTGTGGCACTGCTCAGGTGTAATTGAAGCGCAGGTTGCTTTGATAGCGGCCTTCATCTGCATTGTTGGGTCTGGTGTCTCTCATCTTCCTCATCTTCCTGCCCCAAAATTTCCTGATAGATGTCTGCGTTGACTGTGGACTTCAAAATACACCAGAGGGTTAAATGATCTATTATCTGTGTATATTCAGTATGTTTCATTAACTAAAATCCCTCAGAAATCCGTCGGCACCTTATTCAGGTTATTTCAAATGAATGCTCGAGTCACCTTTATAATGTGTAAATCATATAAAAGTCTTTAATTTTCTTATTTTTCTTTGTGAAATAATTCTGCTTGACATTTGGCTCGCCAAACTGTTCATTTTAAGCAGTTTTAGTTTTGAGAAGATGACAGCTGAAATGATTCAGCGATGATTAATAACTGACAGCATGTGTTCGGAGAGAGACAGACGCTGAAAAAATATTTGTGTGAACTTTTTTAACACCGAAACACTTTGGCAGAATCATGGATCTTTAGTGTGAAAATGTACAACTGAACAATTTTGAGTCTAACTTTCCCCTCAGGAACATTTTTTTTAACTTGTTTGTGATTGTTGCAAAGGTCTGACATTTTATTCTAAAATGAATTAGGTCAGCAAAAAATTGCATTTCTCTTCACACTTAGCCCATCACAGGAGATGGTCAATTATTCCTGTGACCTTCTGGTTCAGGGATAAAAAATTTTATAAAAATATAAGCTTTTTTTGATTTCTCTTTCTCTCTCGCCCACGCACACACAGTATGCCCATATCAAGTTTTGTGTTTTCACACTGAAAAAGTATCACTGGATTACAGGATCTAACAGGTTTGGATTTTCTGCTGGCCATGACTTTAACATACCAATCCACCGGCCACTGCAATCATGGCCTCACATCTGACCTGTTTCCTTCACAGACTCTCATCAACAGCAGATACAGACAGTGTGTGCTCAAGACACACCGCAACAGGATATTTTTACTGGGTCTTGCTGTTTCTTAGCGATAAAATTGAAGTGAACAGTAACAAAATTAAGTTATGTTTCAATAATAGTCAAATGGTTATCAAAAAAGAATTATGTTTTTTATTTGGTGTCTATACGAAAGACATAATGAACAGTGTTGTCATTTGAACACACAGTTGAGCATCTAAATGCTCTTGGGAAATATGAATCGGCTGCAGTGTGATCACAAAACTAAAACTGAGTATGATAATAATATCTATAATCCTCAAGGACAATATCTAGTGATGTACAACCCGTTCACTCTGATAATAAAGGAAATTAGGCTATTAAATCTATGATCTCCAACCAGGAGGTACTGAACTGAAAGCTGTCGGAATGGTTGAAGGCGCGAGCACACTTATGGGTGCGATTCAAATGTTATATTAACCAATACAAGAACAGGTCTCGGTCTCCATCAGCACCGAAACACACAGCACTATAATGAAGCATGTGAGCTCGGGGCTTGGAAGTGATTACTCATTCAGAAAGTCTCTATGGAGTCTGGTTGCATAAAATTCATCCGGGCTTGTAGCTGCTGTCTGGATGAAATATTTGAATACGATAATAAAACAGCTTAATTACAAATTCAGAAGAAGGAAAATGTCATAGAGAGGAATAAAAGCTTTACCAGCAGATGAGCATATGTACTCAGAGGCAAATCTATGATGTAACTGGCAGGGGAATTTTGTTTTGTAACACAAAAAATCTTTACCTTGTTTGTCACTATATCTTGGAGTACTATATCTATAATTGGGAAAATGAAAATATTTCAGTTGTATGTGGATAAACATTAGTTAATATATATTTTTTTAAAGTGGGCATCGAATGATTTTAATGCAATTTATTGTAAATGAAATTCCCTAAAAAGTGAAAAATCCCTAGGAGTCTCCCTCATTTATGAGGTTATATAGCGTTAAAGGAGTACAACACGCCAACACGAACCTGTGGCGAGAAACCCGAAATGCAATGATAAATAAATGGAGAATTTGTCACAGCTGCACTCAGTGGGACTCATTCATGAAGCAGGAGCAGAACGATTTTTTTGTAAATTGTTCGGAAAGTCCTTTTGAAGTACATTTTCAGATTTATGACATCCGTCACACTAGATTCTTACATTTACATTTAAATGTAAGCATTTGGCAGATGCTTTTATCCAAAGCGACTTACATTTCATTATCCTATAAATTTTGTTTCTAAGTATGTGCAATCCCCTGGGATCGAACCAACGACCTTGCTCTTACCACTGAGCTACAGGAAAGTCCCCTGTTTGGGCCTGGGTTCTCCTGAGGTTTATTTTCTCTTTTGGAGTTTTGGGTTCCTCGCCACCGTTTGCATATTGTTTTGCACTATTTGCCTGGCCGGGGGGCTGCTTTAGAATTTAGAAGTTAGACATAATCAATATTGCATAGAAGAATTTATAGTCCGTTTAATATTTGACCTGTGGTTCTCTCTCCTTTATCTCAAATGTGTGCTTTCACTGTGCGTTTGTGCGAGTGTGTTCTCGTGTGTGCGTCTATGTCAATGTGTGTAAGTATGTATGCATATTGTGTGTGTGGAGCATTTGTTTGTCTGTCTTTTGTTGTTTTCACCTTCTTCTTGTTTTTACAGGTATATGACTTAAGTTGTCTCATGTACAGCTGCTTTGTAACAATGAAAATTGTAAAAAGCGCTATATAAATAAAGTTGAGTTGAGTTGAGCAAGAGGCTACGCAATGCTACAAAAAATACAAAAAATTCCAGTGGATATGTACGCAATATATCCCTAATGCTATTAAATGCCATGAATTTAATTAGTTTTATTTAAAAAAAAACATGTACATAAATTTCCTCAAGTCTGCAAATATTTTCACAATAAAGGCATGAATAATTAATAAATTACTTAGAATGAGCAGAAATACAGCATAACGTGTCATGAGCAAGCATATGTGACATTAAAAGATGGGAACAACATGAAATTAAGTTTTAAAAAAAATGTTTAGAATATTCTGATGTTATGTGAAGGTATTTGTAAAATCTTTGGGAAACAATAAAGTGTCCCACCGTTGTCATATTTGGTAGCATTTAGGTTAAACCTGAAAAAGTTTACTACTAAAAAAGGGGCTTCTTGATGCCATAGAAGAACCATTTTTGGCTGAATTCTGATTCAGGCAAAATATCAGTTCTGGTTCTACTAGATCTCAGTGCTGCTTTTGACACGGTAGATCACACCATACTCCTACAAAGGCTGGAAAACTGGGTAGGGTTAGGGTCTGGGTTGGTACTTAAATGAATTGGGTCATACCTTAAAGGGAGAGATTACTATGTGAACATAGGCAACCATAAATCTGACTGGACACCCATGACTTGTGGTGTTCCACAGGGCTCAATTCTTGCTCCGCTCCTCTTCAATTTGTATATGCTCCCACTTGGCCAAATAATGAAAAAGTACCAAATTGCCTACCACAGCTATGCAGACGACACTCAGATCTACCTAGCCCTCTCACCCAATGACTACAGGCCTATTGACACTCTTTGCCAATGCAATGATGAAATTAACAGCTGGATGTGTCAAAACTTTCTTCAGTTAAATAAAAAGAAAACCGAAGTCATTGTTTTTGGTAACAAGGATGAAACTAACAAGGTAAACACATACCTTGACTTAAGAGGTCTAAAGACACAAAGTAAGGTAAAAAATCTTGGGGTCATTTCGGAGTCTGACCTAGTCAGAATCAGATGTTTTGTCTCAAGCCAAGATTTAGAGAAACCAGTTCATGCATTCATCACCAGCAGGGTGGATTACTGTAATGGACTCCTTACAGGTCTTCCCAAAAAGACAATCAGACAGCTGCAGCTCATGCAGAATGCTGCTGCCAGGATTCTGACCAGAACCAAAAAATCGGAGCATATCACTCCAATCCTCAGGTCCTTACACTGGTTACCAGTTACTTTTAGAATCAACTTCAAATTATTATTAATTGTCTATAAATCACTTGATGGTCTAGGACCTAAATACATCTCAGATATGCTCATTGAATACAAACCAAACAGACTTCTCAGATCATCAGGATCAAGTCAGTTAGAGATAACAAGGATTCACTCAAAACAGGACGAGCGTTTAGTCATTACGCCACCCGTAGCTGGAATCTGCTTACAGAAGACATCAGATGTTCATCAACAGCAGCTACTTTTAAATCCAGATTAAAAACACCCTTGTTTAGCTGTGCATTCAGAAACCGAGCACTGTTCTGGTTTACATCAACTGCACTTTTATTTCTAAATTATTTTTATTTTGCTTATTCTTTTCATATATACACTAACATTTTTTAATCAATTTTATTGCTGTTTTATTGTTTCTTAAAAACCTAAAGTTTTTTTTATCTTAAATCATTTGCATTTTAAAGATACATTTTATTTCTTTCTGTCAATCGTTCTATGTAAAGCACTTTGAATTACACCTGTGTATGATATGTGCTATATAAATAAACTTGCCTTGCCTTGAATTGTTCAATTAAGAAATCTTCAACATCCATGGAACTATTCTGTGTCACAAACGTTCTTTGTAGTGGAAAAAGTCCTTGAGATTATAAAATAAATGGTTATAAGAACCTTTGAATAAATATTTGGATCTTCTGTAGCGTTGTGAATAAACTCTTGAAGCAGGCTACTTCTTATTTTAAAGAGTGTACTAACTAACAACACTAATTATCAACCTTGTGAAATAGTCACAAATATCCATGAGATGGCTTGTGTGTCTTTATCGGAAAGATAAAGTATCTAAAGGCACTTGCTTTTAGCATAAATTGATATAAACAGGAAAGACAAAAATAAAAAAATGCTTTACACATTGTGCCTTGCATTGGAAATGAAATGGTATATAATCTGATCAAATTTTGCCTGAATGTATGCGTCTACACTTTATCTGAATAACTGGTGTCTTCTAACATGCCAGCTCAAGTGAAAAATCCAGAAAGCACAAGACTAATGCCGTTTCAACAGTCCATTATTAGAAGGGAGTTTCTGTGGGGGTCTGTGATGGTAGAGCTGTGATAGCTTAACGGATTAACTGTGCTTTCAGACAGATTCACATTCTGATGAAGAGGCAAATCAGCCATAGAAGATTTCAGTCTCCCTGTTGCAACCAGCAATACAATAGGCATGAGACATATTTAACTTGACATGTTTCTGAGTAAAGGAAACATTGTTAAGTATTGGTAGGAAACAGGGTCAGTTCGCCTAGTTGAGTCTACACTGGAAAAAAATGATTCTTGAAGGTTAATAAATATTACACATGCACATCAGTTAAATGTTACTCACATATACTAGGTAGCAAAGTAAACAACATGCAAACTTCCTGAATCTACTTAATACAATTGAGGCAAGGATTTCCACTCAATTAGATTGAGTAGATTTTATTATTTGTTTTTTAGTAAAGAGTCCCTAAATTTGAGACACTAAAATATATTAGATAAAGTCTACCCAACATTTCTCAATATTAATTACTTATAACAAATGGAGTAATATTAGTTTATGTAACCAACAACAGTTAATCCACCTATTATGAATGCTAAATATTGAATAATTAAACGCTAAATATGACTTATTCAGAGAAGCTTGAATTTATCTAAAAATGGTCAGAAACAGGAGATCACATCAAATGCTTTTATTGATCAAATAACAAATAATAGTATATGTAAGTAAAATTTAACTGATTTGCATGGGTAATATTTACTAATCCTCAAGAATTATTTTTTTCAGTGTATGCATTGCATCCTATGCAATTAACAATACAATTTTAATTTCAAGATAATTCATTCACCCACATGTCATACAAGCCGTCCGTGTGTTTATTTGTTCTATCAAAAACAAATTGAGGCTCATGAGGAAAGATATCTGGGGTTCTTATCCATATAATGCACTTAAAAGGGGGCTATTGGTTTAGGTCCAAATTCCAGATTCATCGCAGCTTCAAAAGATTGAATAAGAGTGTTGTCCATAGAAACAATTGGTAATTTCCAAAAAATATACCTTTTAAACACAAACATATGGCTTGCACTGCCTTAGAGTGCCTCCATGTAGCACGCCCACGAGTTCACGTAATCACGTTGGAAAGTTGTTCACGAATAAAACACCTCTAAAATTTATGTTAGTCTGGGACTAGGTTTAAGCCCTGTCCGGGAAACCACCACATAATGTCATATATGTTATTAAAATACATTTGTCAAAAACTGTCTTGCTGCAAATGTTGCGAATGGCCAATCAGAATCAAGCGTTTCAACAAGCCTTTTAATAAGTATAATTTGAATATACTGTATATCGTCCCTTCGGAAGGTTGAAAACCAAAAAAATTCTAATTATTTTATTCGGATATCACATAGGATGTGTTCCCTGTCAGTCAATGTATTCTTGCATACCACTGTGCAGCCTGTTCACACAGACAGTTTTTCATCTTCACGTTCACTGTTGAGACAGGGAGAATGGCAGGCAAAGACCAGCAACATAACTTTTCTCATGAACCCACAACAAATGATCTATGAAAAAGCGGTCCTATAAACATGACGAACAAAAACGTCTGCATCAGCAAAGAGTTAAAAGCTCTTTCAGCATTTGTAATGCGTCTTCATGGTGCAGTCAACAGCAGGAGTCATATGACCAAAGAAGATGACACGGTTGCAGAGATTCTTTTGGACCGGTTCAGTGCATGGTATGATTTGATTTTAAAGGGTTTTGAAAGTAACGCATTATGTCACTTATAGTTTCAATAATTAGCTCAATGACAAAAGCGTCCAGTGTCTAATCAGAAACTATTATATCTTCAAAGTTACAAGAAAATTACCACTCACATTTCCAAAAACAAAGCTTCTGCTGTGCACATTCATGTGTTTTGGAGGGGGCGTGGCTTTAAATCACTTTCTCTACAGCTCTTTTTGACAACACTTTCCATCCATGATTGGATAAAACATGGCCAAATCCAGCCGTTGGCAATGTGATGCAATGATAGGTTGACTGCTAGGTTGTTTCTGCCCATGTTTGGGGTCAAATATGGACATTTTGTAGGTTAATTTAAACCAACAGTTGGGTCTGTCCCTATTTTACAAAAGCACTCTATGATGTGCAAAACATGCCAAAATAGGGCAGCATTTGTTTGATCTAAACCGGTCGTAACAAATATGTTAAAATGGACCCAGAGCCCAACCTGCCTCCAATTGGTTTCAACCCTGTTTCCATTGACACCAGCTGCTCCACTGGGAGTCAATATACACAAATACTTGGAACTTTCCCAACTCTTACTGTATCATCCCCTCCTCAAGTTCTCCTCATCATTTCACATACCTCCAAAGCGAGTTCCTCCACTTCAAACTGCTTCCTGGACATGGGGTCCACCCCAACAGGTTTGTGATAGTAGATCACCATGACATCATAATTCTTCATCACAGACTTATAGGTTTTGTAAGTCAGTTGATGGACCCGGTCTAGCCCGTCATATTCCGGGACCTCCAAGCCCTTCTCACCCCAACTGAGAGAACCCAAGGATAGCAGAACCTCCACCAACACCAAACCCCACCTCATGTCTCCTGGTTGTCCCACGTGAAAGAGTTAAAAAGATTATCTCAGTTTTTCTATTTTGCTTTGCTCCTAATTAAGATCAAACTATTAGGAACAAGGTCCAGTTCGTGTGCCTGCCACCCGGAGCGGAGCAGGACTTGCTTTCCACATTCCCTGTTACAAAGATACATGTACATGTTAGCTAGCTGGTGCCCTCTGGGGTGGGGTGAAAGCTGGAGGGCGGATTTAGCTCTGGATGTGGGGTTGGTCTGACGTTGTCGGTTGAATCCTAATATGAGACTCGGGTTTCATCCAGATCAAAGATAGTCAAGGTTATTAAGTTAACTATCATTTATGGTTGCAAGAAATGCTGTAAATGGGTGGAGTAAAATGTGACAGTTTTCACCTGTTCAAGAAAACATTCTCAAAGCAGAGCAGAAGCTAGAGACCAAAGAGGCTGGGTGACAAGATTCCTTGCCATATTAAGTTCTTCAGGGCTTTGACCCTTACTAAAAATAAGTTTTCGGACAGTGAAAGCAAGATGGCAGCCCTGGTGTATGTCATTATAGTGTAGCTGTCATAACAGAAAAGCTGAAGTATCTAGTTTCACCCTGATACAGCTGGCCAGGCACACTTGAGCTGAACGTTCTACTGTACATGAACAAGATTTATTAACACAAGAGTTTTGCACTTCGTTTTTGCATGATGTTTTTCACTTGTGCACAAAGAGAAAAAATAATAGTAATGCACTGTATAAAATAATTTTGACAATAATTAGGCTATTACAATTTTTTCCAACTGCTTACACACAAAATCTTTTCATGTCACATGCTTTTTGAAACCTCTCACTCAAAGTGCAAAACTACACACCAAATCTCCAAAACCATAAGCTATTTCTCAGCCTTTGACTCAGTGTTTATTGCATAATACACTTTTTTCAAAACACTACACACAATTCTCTACCTAAAACACAAAAATCTAACAGGAAGTGATTTGCTTTCCTTTTCCAAACACAACCAATCAAAATGCTACACGTAATCACCAGGTCACACACACACTCCTCACATGTGGAAACACTAATTGCTTAACTGATCACTATCCAATCACTGCTTTATGGTAGTATTGGCCTATAAATAGATTGAAGGTCAGATTACCTGTTTTGAACAATGGATGCCAACAATGGACAGAGAGCAAGAGGAGTAGGAGGAGTAGGAGGAGTAGGAGGAAGAGGAGGAAGAGAAGGAAGAAGAAGAGGAGGAAGAGGAGGAAGAGAAGGAAGAAGAAGAGGAGGAAGAGGGCAAGGGCAAAGAAGAGAAGAGAAGGAAGAAGAAGAGGAGGAAGAGGGCGAGGGCAAAGAAGAGAACGAAGGAGAGCAATCTCTGATGAGATTAGGGCAACACTTGTTGATCATGTGATCAACCACGGTTTGACCATGAGAGAGGCTGGAATGAGAGTCCAGCCCAACTTGAGTCGATTTACAGTGGCGTCAATCATTTGAACTTTCAGAAATGAGAACAGGTGTGGAACTATCTAATGACTATTTTAGCTATAAAGTAATGTACAGTAAAAATACCCATTACTACATAGTATTGCATAAACATTTGTAATTCTAAACCATCCATTTTCTGCACTGCATTGAATGAATGAGGTTTGTTATCATGCTGTACTACAGTTTGTGTTGTAAGTTGTTTGAAGTTCCTATGCTGAACACATACTGTGTTTCAATTCTGTACAGAGTGGAAAGGCAAAGATATCATGGAGGACGAAGACGCTTGTTTACAGATGTTTATGGTTTTGTTGAATTCTACTGTATAAAACAGTAATCTTTGGCCTAATAAATATTTTCTGTTGGTACATTGCAATTGTGTTTACAGTGTACTTGTTACCACTCTCAGCGGATTACTTTCACTGTTGAACATTGTATTGAAATATAGATATAAACCCATGAAAGACCAAAGAGCTTTAAATTAAGAACAACAGTGTTTACATGGTATATCGAAACTATTCAGTATTATGAAAGAAGTGTTTGCCATTTGATGCAAATGCTTCATTCTGACATGTGTTTATGGTATTTTGAATGCAGTGTTACATTTTGAAGGAGATGTGAGGCATTTTGCATTTTGTGTGTTCATTTTTGGGAATTGTGTTTAGAGTTTTGAGAAAAGGTGACATAGTTTTGAAAACGTGTGTAAGCCATAAGAAAAAACTGTAATGTATGCTTACTTTACACTAGGGATTTTACATGTTTATAAACTGTTTAAGAAACATAACATCAACATTTGAGGATTTCTTATTGATTTTGGCACATTTAAACCTTGCACACATAATAACGTCATCATTATCTTTCAGCTTCTTTTCTTGTTAGATTTAATTTCTGCTTTCTCTGAATATCATTTATCATTTCCTAGTGCATTTAAAAAAAATTGTTAAACATAACTCGTAAATGGTGTTTTTTAAGGAAATGCATTTTATATATATATTAGAAATTATAATATTGATGCTTTTGCATTAAAAAACAGTAAACACGCATCAAAAATTTAACTTTGAGCACAAATAAAATGGCTTTAAGGCAATTGTGTAATTTTGCCTGAAGAATCAGGTTTTGTGAATCTAGTTTTGGTTTTGTGTTAAAGGTTATGAGAGAGTTGGTAATGGACATGGACAAATGTGTTTAAAACAATTGAGAAAAAAATGTAATTCAGAATCTTACTTTACTTTAACCATTCCAGTCAACACGATGATGTCACACTAATCTCACAGTGATGTCACCATGAGTTTACAGAATACTCACGATGAGGTCAAAATGTAACCTCACAGCAAACTCACTGTGTGCTCAAACTGTGATCTTAGAGGTTTAGATGTGACTGGTTTGTCATTTGAAGTAACCATTATGTTGATGAGTATTTGCTTTAGTTGAGCTCTTGACTCTACAGTCTCTGACTTATCTACCTCTGGCTGCTGTAGCTGTGTGTTAACTTTATGGTGCACATGAAGTTGAGGAATGCCAAAGGAGTCTTTGATGAGAGTATAATCTTGGGTAAACGTTTGTGAGAACAGTGTTGTGCTGCTGAATGTGTGATAGTAGAGAGTGAGATTCAGCTGTTTTGAGACAAACATATATTATAAAGATCTTCTAAATGAATAACTCACATAAATATTGCAAAGGTTTGTAATTAAGACTCAAATACATCAAGACTCAGTGTATGAACCTCAACAATTGTAAGAATAAACTGAGACCCTTCATGCTGCAATGCATGCTGGGAGGTATGAATTAGCGTGAAGAGGTTCAATTTTGACCTCATCGTGAGCTTTCTGTAAACTCATGGTGACATCACTGTGTGATTACTGTGACATCATCGTGTTGACTGGGATATTATCAGGATTACTTACATTTACGCATTTTGTAGACGCTTTTATCCAAAGCGACTTACATTGCATTAACCTATACATTTATACTTAGGTATCTGAAATTAGGTCTTTTTTTATTTGATAGTCGATTAATCTAACGATAATTAGATTGACTGGTCGTCTATTATTTCAATGACTAATCGGTACGTTTTTAATGATTATTCAGCTTTTGCAACTAGTTAAACATTGAGTTATACATAATTTACATAATGAATAAAATCAATTCAGCTTTTGAAATTTGTTGTAATGAACTTGAACCAACTGGTTACTCTCTTCAAGTTTACTGATTCTGTCCAACTCTTATCACACAAATACTCCCTACAAACTTATAAATACAAATAAATAAATAAATCAGGTACATTACAGACCAATTTTATTTTTTAAATGTAAACATTTCTATGACAACAGTTCAGTTTAACTCTTTCCCCGCCAGCCTTTTAAAAAAAAAGTTGCTAGCCTACGCCAGCGTTTTTTTTAACATTTTAACTAAACTTTAATGGCTCACAGTACATTTTCTGTAAAGAATATATGGACAAACAATATGTCCAATGAACGAAAAGAATCTCTGCTTTTAAACAAAGGAGACCCTATTCTTCAATCTTGATTTGTTCTTCTTTTAACACTCCTTAGATGTGGGTAGGTTTCTTTGATTAAAAGATAATTTTGAGATAATTATCGGTTTTTAATGATTGTTCTGAGTGTTGTCTGGGCGGAAATATTTCACAAAAAACGTTAAGAAATATAGGTTCTGGGATTCTGTACTTTTTCCCAAATGTGTGTAACAGCGCCACCTGCTGTACAACAGGATAAACACTGATTCCAGTAATAACGTCTTTGGCGGGGAACAGTTTTTTTAATGACGAGATAAATCATCAATGTCGGTGAAAGAGTTCATGAAAAAGAGCAAGAAACAGAAGAAAATATTTAAAAAAAAATAAGGCAAGATATAAGACTCCTATCACTTTACCTAATAGTGTTATAATAATCAAAACAGGCTTCACTCGTAAGCTCGATCAAAGCTTTATACTTTGCAAAACAAATAATAACATTGATGTAATTATATGATTATTGTTGTTATTATCATTACTGTTATTATTGCATTCTCACATAAAAATATTTACCAAGTTAGTTCTAGATGGAGAACAGTCACGTCTCTCCTGCTCATTCTCCGTGATGTTTCCTTTCTAAATGCTCCAGCATGCAGGTAGTGCTGCGAGGAGGGTCTGGCTGCAGACCAGATGCACTCTCAGACCAGATGCACTGTCAGCGGCGCATGCGCACTCCGACACATGCAGTCTCAGCCGCGCATGCGCACTCAAACAAACGCACTGTCAGACACGTGTGTGAATTAAATGCACCTACAGGCCAATTATGAGTATATTTATTAAATATTCAATTTATTTATTTATTTATTCTCATACAAGATTAAGTCGAAGTAAAAGTGTTATTATGAATTATTTGACAAATATAATCGAAAATGTTCTTTAACATTATCAGACGAATGTTGTAAGTATATTGATTTCATTCATACAGTATTAGATAGATGTAAAGTATCGTTTCAATATATAAAGTTTTCGAAACCTAACTTAATCCTTATAATCAATGGTAGATATATCGCATCTATGATACTTCATTAACGATACATGTTATTCATACAGTAATTTATTGAAGAACTAACGTTATCTAAATTAATTTTGTAGCGTTGCTTGAAAACTCACAGGAAAGTTTGTAGGTGACCTGTACTAAATAGTTATTTTTTAATGTGTTTCTCAAAATTATTTAATATGACGTTGAAATCTATCAAATATAGTGATGTAACGATTCACTCAGCTCACGATGCGATTTATTCAAGATTTATTTTTACAAAATGAACAACTTCCCTTGTATTATTTCTAAAATGCTTCACGTTTCTTTGTATAATAAATTATGTTTTATTTCAAACAACAAAACTAACCTGCAATTTTAAAACAAATGAATATTAGAACAATTATTTTTATATAAACAAAGGTTTTATTTAGTCATGTATTTTCATTATTAGTGTAGATGCTCATTAATGTATTTCAGCTATAATTATAATAAATACCTGGCCTTGAACCGAACCACCAGTATTCACGGTACTCTTAAAAAGCAGTAACCTTAAAAAAAAATTAATAGAATCTTACAGTTCACTTCGTGAAATACGTTAGAGCGTGCATGTGACGAGTGCGCATGCGCGGCTGAGAGTGCATGTGACGAGTGCGCATGCGCGTCTGACAGTGCATGTGACGAGTACGCATGCGCGGCTGACAGTGCATGTGTCTGACAGTGCATCTCGTCTGCAGCCAGATGCTATTGAGTGCTGCCGTGAAAGGCAAGTTCCGCCTTGCACACAACCGCATTTTTTGTTTTCAATTTGGTAAAGCTTTCCCACACTTTACTTGTTCACATTCGTTTGTACTCCACCATAATTCTCGCTGTGTGTCCTTCTACTGCGATAGCATTCGAGAAGGCTGCATTACACTCTAGCGCTACAGTGCCGTAGCGGTCAGATTGTGATATTGCAGGCCCTTAAATTAAGTCATGAATCAAACGACTACTCGACAACAAGAATATTTGTCGACAATTTTTTTTTGTCGACAATGTCGACTAATCGTTTCAGCCCTATCTGCAATCCCCTGCACAACCTTGCACTTACCACTGAGCTACAGGAAAGCTATACTTATATGAAGTTTTCCATACATCTAGAAATACAATCAGGTTTTTAGCAAGTAAATGCTTCAGTGAAAATTTTTTCGAACGGATCTACATGCAGATTCAATTGAGCTTAATAAATCCCAAGTAGAAAGAAAGTCTATGAACATGAACAAGGACAAATCCTGACCACAAACATATACCGAGATGAACATAAATACTTCACAATTGTACTTTGAGTCATTCAGAACAAGGGAAGACAGAAAACACTGGGGTATTTATACACCTAGAATTCAAAGTGAACAAATCCTGAGCACAATAGGGGCTGGGCAACAGTGAAAGAACATGAACACGACTACAGCAACAAGTGACAATTTAACCAGAATTCAAGATTAAAAATGACAAACAAAATCAAATTTTCAACCCAATCTTTCTTAAGTGGTGGTTTTCCTAATGAACATTGTCTTAAAACAGCTTCACAAAAACATATCAGTGTAAATTACAGTCGAAATGCCATTGTTGAGCATTTCCATTTAAAGGGGTCATTTGACACGGCTAAAACTAATATAATAATTTGTTTTAGATGTAATGCAATGTGTATACTATGTAAGGTTAAAAAACGCTGTATCTTCCACATATCATGCATGGTTGTATTTCCTCTTTGCCCCGCATCTCTGATACGCGCAGATTTTTTACAAAGATCATAGCTCTGAAAAGCGAGGTGTGCTATGATTGGCCAATTAACCAGTGCGTAGTGATTGGTCGAATACTGCAAGTGTTTGATGGCAATGTAACACCTTTTACCATATTTGGAACATCAGCTTCCAAAGCAATTGTACTGACAGGTACGCCCATCATACTTGTCTTTACATTTGGGCGGTCTTAGTCAAATCAAACATGAACTGACGTAGATTTTTGGGGTGTGGTTATACGAGGCGTATAAGGCAGATATGGGTGAGCCTTTGCTTTTAGATAAAATTCATATTTTTTTCCGCCACTTAAATTTTGCATTTTTTTGGTGTCTAATACATGGATAGGCAACTTACAACACACCAATGACACAGAAAAACACATATTTGTGCCTTTAATGTGTTATAAAATTATGTCCTAATTGATTTGTTTCCAAGCACCCAATGGGCAAACTAAAGGTGAATTTGGCAGAAGAAAAGACTAGAGAAATAAGACCTGTCTCTATGGGTCAGTTCTCCGACAAAGTTTGAACATAATCTGTAACTGTAATACATTGTATTCATATGATGATGCGATTCAAATTTATGAATTCAAATGTATTTACTGCAAGCTGAAGGTAAAAGTGCTATGTAAGAGAGGTTTTTGGCTGAGGTATATGACAAGATGGGTTTGTATGAGTCAAAAAGGGCATGTACATGTATATATGAAGAGCTCTTTTCCAAAACGCATTAAACACCAAATTTATCAAATCAATGTTTCATGCAATATCGCTATATTTGCTTGATTAAAATGTACTGCAAGATGCAGTTTCTTTCCAAAACGCTATAAGTGCCGAACCTGTTTTAAGCCTAAATGCGATATGTCCTCTCGACCAATCAGAATTTGCTCGTTAGTGGTATTTGTAAGCGTGTTATTTTTAAATTATTTGTTGTATGTTGTGGAAAATATTGAAACAAAATATTTATTTTATTTGACTATTTAGTTTGTTACTATTTATTTTATTTGGCTGGTTTTTTTCATCCATTTGCATTTGTTTGATTTATATTAATTTATAGTATGACTCCCTGATGTCATATGTTTGATGTTCTCTTCATTTTTTTTTCATTTTAAAAAGAAATAAACCAACATTTTTGGGAAAAAAGGCTGGATTCGTAGTGTTTTCAAAAAAATAAAAATAAACTTTGAATTTATAATCGACTATATTGCTGTTTCATTTAACAATCATTGTTTAACATGTTCAGACTGAGCCAACAGACCATTTTAACAGGATAAATGAAAAATTATCAAAATGTCAAAATAAAAAAATGTCATTTTCATGAAAACTATTAAAATGGATTTATAGCGTTAAGGAAAAAAGCTCTTCATATGTTCATACAAACTGTAGAGAGAGACGGTTTTATTCAAATTCAGTCTAAAATATTTTTTTGCAGTGAATCTTGTTGCTTGGCAACTACAAACCTGAGATACTGAAATGAGTTTGTCATCTGTTGATTTTTTTTTTCTTTCTTTTTACCATGATGTCAAGCATTTGCATATTTTAAGAACTGTTTATTGAAAAAATAAACATCCATTTTTACTTTAAAAGAATAATTGGTCTAAAGCTTTTCATAATACTGCTAATGTGAAAGGTTTTCAAAACAACAGGTTAGTGTGGTGAATTTACATTCCACATAATTTTAATAAGAATAGAAAATAACTATAGTTCCGTATAACATTATATTCTTTGCAAACCCAGCTAGCAGAAGTTTGTTATAAGAACGTTCCTTAGAGGTTTTTCATGGTTTTGAAAACGTTTTAAAAAGATTCAAAATGTCTAGTTTTTGTTATGTTTTAAGAATGTTCCATCATGGTGATAAGTATTTCCTTGAAAAGGTGTCTTGTCCCTTATCTCTCATGTGTGAAATTAATTGGTGAATTTAAACTCTGTGTAGGTGATGTACTGTTGTTATGGCAAGTCAATAAGAACCTGAACGAGCAAAGTCCATTGATTGGAATTAAGAGCATCATCTCTACTATAGATTGCTCCACAGTATAAATACTAATTGTAAATTGTGCTCTTGACCTTGAAAGAACATTTTACTATTACAGAGCTAAGTGTTTTAATGTCAAGAAGATTTGTGAAAAGTGGCTGCAAGAAAACTTCAGCTTTATTCAGACAAAGACAGACTTTAAGAATAAAGATATGAATCTCAACAATGTTGAGAATCATCAACCTAATTCTGATAAACAGATCTACTGCAATGCATGCTGGGTATCCTTAAAATGTTACCCAGCATGCATTGCGACATGAAGTTTTGTTTAGTTGGCTGTCACTATTGTTGAGATTCATACCCTGGATTATTGATGTCTGTGTTTGTCAAAGTTATTTTGTAGGTTATGTTTATATTTCTATCCATAACTCAGTTGTAGACATTGTACACACAAACTTTCATTTTCTCTCAAGGTACTGCATAAGATTAGATCCATTAAACTAACAACCAACTAACAGTGGTTTAAAATACCCACCAACAAATGCCATTGGAACAGATTCTCATGGAATTGCCATAAGAATAGTACAAAACATGCATGCAGTTAAACTCCCCAATTAATCTCACAACAAGACACCAACTCAAGGAAACACTGATCACCAAGATGGTGACTTTTTTTAGCTGGGATCGTTCTTAAAACACAACAGAAACTAGACATTTTGAATATTTTTAAAACGTTTTAAAAACATGAAAAACCTTTAAGGAACGTTCTTTAACAAACTTCTGCTAGCTGGGAACAGCGACAACTTCGTTCCACATAAAACACACCGGCATTGCATTCATAAAACAACGTAGGATGAATGCATAGTTGTCTTTCCATTACTCTTTGTTTGCCCTATTCTCGCTGTCAACTTTCCTCTTTATTGAACGTTCAGACCACCACTGTCGAGAGCGTCAAAAATTGCTCTGGCTACCCTGCCAACAACGCTGTAGAAATAGTCTTGGGCGTGCTGACGCTCTAACGTAGATCAAAATCTTGCATTTAAAGGGCCCGCAAAGCACACACGCTTGTTGATTTTGTGCAGACTGACCACAAGAAATAGATCGGTGGAATGAACTTCATTGTAGTTTCACGTTTGCTAACGAAATAATATTCAACAGCAGTACCACTGTTGTTAGCATGAAAATCCCGCTTATTTACAGAAAATGTAAAACGTTAATGCACATCATCATCAACTCACCAGGAACACAAACAATCTGAGACATCTTTGTCCACACCTTTTTTTTTATCATTTATGTTCCTGTATGGAAACAGAGACGCATCGTATATGTAAGGGATACCCCCGTAGCAATAATCAACCTCTCCTCCATTTTGCTTGGGAACAAATGTGGTCAGAACCACAGATTACAGGGCTGCGTTCTCTGGAATCGTCTCAAGCGGTAGACTTCTACGTTGCCGCCGAACGTCGTCATAGCTCAATACCATAAAGTTAACCTGATTTCAACTCTCCTTAATGCCAAAACCAAGTTGGACGTATTACGTCGTATTTTTAGTCTCCAAACACTCCCCCAGCGATCGTACAGGTTTCGGATTTTTTTTAGAACAAATAAAACATTTTCACAACAACCTTTCTTAATAATTATTGGACAATTCTACCTGAAAAGCACGCAGCACAGCCGTAGGAGCATGTGCAGACGTCACTTTTTCTTGTAAACAGGAGAGAGAGTGCAAACGTTCGCGAAGTTCAGGTGTTTGTTTGACTGCATTTGGGTGATGAATGTTATATAAACGGTGGATATAACACTGGATTTGGAGATCGTTTAAAACCGATTTATGGAGCCGTCCAAGTGCTAAAAGATGCCGGACATGAACCCCATGCGGTAAGTGAAACTGATGTCTGTGTTTTGTTGACAATGTCTGCACACGTGCTTTGGTTCAGCCTAAATTGTCCTTTAACTATGTTCTGGCCCGCCATTTAGCCGCAAATTAGTTTTTTGGCCCCATGTCAAATTAACTTGCCGACCCCTGCCCTACATAAATGGCCATTTCAGCACTAAATTTTCGGACTGCTGCCAAAGAAACTCACAGAGCCGTTTCATACCGCACGAGTGAGCAACATGGAAGCAGCGCATCTTTTATACTGCGCACATGTTCAAAGATTAGTGATGGCCGGTTCGTGAACGAATCGTTCTTTTGAACCGGCTCTTTATAGTGAGCCGGTCGAACCGGTTCACCAAATCGAACTGAATCGTTCAAAGCGGTTCGCGCCTCCAGAAACACTTATCCACATATTTCCTCGGTTACTTACGCACGCACCCCCAAGAGCGGTTCTCGTTAATGATTCAAGAATCGGTTGCAACAGTTTTTGGATCACCAGTACATTCATTGAACCAAGAGCCGGTTCACTGTCTTTCGGACACTTTCGAGATGTGAACCAGACCGGTTTAACTGATGAGTTCAGCTGATGCACGTGCGTCTTGGCAGAGTCTAAGCATATTAATAAGCCCTTTGCCTAGATAATAGTTTGCTTTATATTCCTTTTAACGTTTATACTTAAAAATATTTTGAGAATAAAATGTAATAATGTAAGAAAAAACAAAGTGTGTACAAAAATGTTTATTGTGCTTTTTCAAATACACCAAAATAGAATTACATACAAAACATATACTATACATATAAGAAACTACATTTGCAGCATAAAAACATTAACAGGGAACACACTTTATAATTGTCAGAACTATTTGTATTTTATTTATGTTAACGTGGCTTAAAATGAATTAATGTTGTGCATTTTTGCTTTATAATTACTTTAAAGATTGAAAACAATTCCTAGGCTATCAGTTTGTAAAACTAAACTACACATTCATTTGTTTCATGTTGAATCCATGGTATTTTCATGAGTATATCTTATTTCATTTTTAAACAAGATGATACAAATCTAAACGTTATCATGCACGGGAACGAAACAAGCGGATTGAACCGTTCTCGCAGAGAATCTTGAGTCACAAAATCCAATTGGTTGGATTGCATTGGCTTTCCGGTCATGAACCGAGAGCCGTGTCTTTTGAGTCATCAACCGAGAGCCGTGTCTTTCGAACACGTCCGATTTGTGAAGAATATAAATGTGAACCGGTTGTTCAGCGCTAGTGAGTTGATAAACTGCGGCTGCGCATGCGTGAGTGCGAAAACTAGCATGCTTCTCTCACTCTGAAGTTAAAAAGATTCTTGGAATTTAGAAAAACCAAAGTATGAACACAATAAGCACGGGTGACGACGACGAGTCGGGCAATCTGACAAAACCTAAATTTAATTAATAACAGATTATTCACTTTACAACGTTCGCTTGCATATTACTGCCTTTGTCTGTATCAGTGTGCATTATTTGCCAAACTTAAATGTGATAAACTTATCAGATCATGATGATGTTTTAAGTGATGGAAAGTCTCTTCATTAAATGTTCAGCCAAGTGTATTTTCATCCCGACCGAACGTCGTTACGTCATAACAGCACGTCATTACGTTCTGGCGTAAATGAACCGATGAACCGGTTTTTTGAACCGGTTCATTGAAACGAACTGTCCGAAAGAACCGGTTCGCGGAAAAGAGCCGGACTTCCCATCACTATCAAAGATGACAGCATTCATACCGCACGCGTAAGCAGCGCATGCTCGCGTAGCAAGGAGCGGCGCGTTAACAACAGTGCAGTATCGAAAGCCAACAGTATCACAATTCGCGTGCTTTGGATCGCCGTATTAATATGAAAACGCCGATTTCCTAAGAAAAAAGCGCCGTCTGCTGCTAAATTAACGTCATGCGCCGCCACGCGTTTACGTAACGCCGGTTGCCAATCGACGTTAATTTAACATCACACGTCACTCAAAATGCGAATGTGTTAGCTAATATACATACCCCCGCTTCTGGGTTTGCGCGCTCTACGGCAAGTCGGATGCCCGTGTCATATCAAATCTATATCCAGCTTAACTTTGTAGAAAAAAAAAAAATGGAAAGAAATAAAAGACCCGCTGAAAAGAAAATCACATAACTAATGCAGTATGTTACAGTAAGCTATCATTGCTAGTCTAGAGGCAACCGAACCATTCAAAGACACAGCATGCAATTGCAAGCCAACCGAGCTGACCTCTAGACTAGCAATGATTTATATTAAATATTGCATAAGCATAGTGAGAATACTGTACCCTCTTTACTTTTCAAACCTGACTGTATAATGTGTAAACCGTATAAACACAAAAGAAGATATTTGAAAGAAAGTTAGTAAAAGAAAACCGTTCGTCCACACCCAGATAGCAAATTTTTGCGGCCCAAATCTGACCCACACCTTACTCCCCATACTTAACTCATCTGGCCCACATATGGCGTGGAATGATGGCACTTGTGCGGTCCGCTCCTGTTTGCCAGATTTGGGCCACAGGCATGCCAAAGCTATGCAACATGTCAAACATCAAAACAAATAAAGCAGAACTGAACCAAATATAAACAACAGTTCATTTCAATTCTGGCCCAGATTTATCCCAATACCATCACCTTTCTGTGCTCCTGTTCGACAGAATTTGTAATGAGTTTCAATATTATTATAGTGATGATTGAGTTATTAGTGATGAACATCTGCTGTTAACAAACAGCATCACTGCAGAAAAGTTCAACAATAACTACAAAAAAAGTATTTACCCAGAGAAACACAACAACTACAACCTAAAATACTTCCTGAAATACAACCCAGCTAACAAAAAATTGTTATAAGGACGTTCCTTAGAGGTTTTTCACATGTTTGAATACGTAAAAAATGTTTTAAGAATGTTAGCTTCATGGTGATCAGTGTTTCCTTGGGTTGGGATCTTGACCCCTTAGCAAAGGTATGTTTGAACTGCTGAAACTGTGTCCTTATAAAGAACACTTGTCACTTGTCAAGAATCAATGTATGAATCTCAGCAATGGTGAGAAACAACCACCTAACTCAGATAAGCGGATCAACCGCAATGCATGCTGGAAATTATTAATTCGTTTTGTGCTACGATGTTACCCAGCATACATCACAGCCTGAAGTTTTCTTTTGTTTATTCTCACCATTGTTGAGATTCATAAACTGATTCTTCATGTCTGTGTGTCTAATTTCTGAGTAATTTTTTTTTTCAATAAAGCTTTGGAGACTGAAAAATGTAATAAAACTACCAGATGTTTTAATGTAATTTCAAGATCAGCAGGACAGTAATTTAATCAAATGTAAACATGGTAGATATCTCACTGACCACCAACCAACACCAATAATCAGAGCATCATTTCAACTTCTTTGACAAATGTACTTTATAAGTACATCTATGTTCAAGAGAAAATGTCAAGGGTCACGAGCCAAGCTCAAGGAAACACTGATCACCATGATGGTGACTTTTGTCAGCTGGAAATGATCTTAAAACATTAAAAACTGACATTTTGAATATTTTAAAAGGAACGTTCTTAAAACAAACTTTTGTTAGCTGGGTTGTATTTCAGGTTGTAGTTGTTGTATTCCTCTGAGCAAATATTTTTTTATTTTAAAAAGCAGATGTTCATCACTTATAACTCAATCATCCCTATAATAATATTGAAACTCAATACAAATTCTGTCAAACAGGAGCACAGAAAGGTGATGGATTTGGGATAAATCTGGGCCAGAATTGAAATGAACTGTTGTTTATATTTGGTTCAGTTCTTCTTTTTTTGTTTTGATGTTTGACATGTGGCATAGCTTTGGCATGCCTGTGGCCCAAATCTGCCAAACAGGAGCGGACCGCACAAGTGCCATCATTCCACGCCATATGTGGGCCAGATGAGTAAAGTATGGGGAGTAAGGTGTGGGCCAGATTTGGGCCGCAAAAAATTGCTATCTGGGCATTGACTTTTCTTCATACAATACAAGTCAATCGGGACCATTGGTAAATGATGACAGAAATTTCGTTTTGGAGGGGGGGAACTACGGTACCTTTAATCATGACTTGACTTAATTTAACATATTACACATTTTACACATAGCTTCCCAGCTAGCAAAAAAGTGTGTTCCATAGACCACTCCAGTCCACGTGCATTCTCACCCTGAATGTTTTGGATGTCTCTCTAAATAACACATGAACAAGTTAATGAGTTAAATCAGGTTGAGTTAAGGCATCAACTGTCACTTCATTATCTCATTAATGATGAAATAATAACCACAATCAGTGAAATAAACCAGAAATAAAAAGAAGTCACCATATTCGTGTTTAGTGTTTCATTTAGTGGGGGTCTCACCCTTGATTCATTATGGACAATTTGTTGGTAGTTATGATAGTGTGTTTCTGAAGCACATTTAAAACACCTTGACAAAAGGTGAAATGGATTGTTTCTCTTTCAGGTGGTAATTGTAATAGAGGACTTGATAATTCAATGTAAATGTGTTTTGTTATTGTATGACTCAGTGAGCCGAATAATTTTGTGACGGTTAGTATATTTTAATTTTACAGTAGAAATATCACCTGAACAATTTAGAAATCAATAATCAGCTCATGAAACTCGACTGTGGTGACACTCAACAAAAGAAAGCTTCATGCGTCTATGCATTGTGGGTAACAGCCTAGAACAGAACTCCTCCATGACTCATGACACGCATTGCTGCATGAAGAAATGAAGCAACTCAACTTTGTCACCATTGTTGAAATTCTTAAGGTGATTCTTGATTTTTGGAAGTTAAAACGGTTTAAAAGTTTCAAACTTTTAGATTTCTGCTGCCTCCATCTAAGCTGTTAAAACCAAGATGTAATCTAAGGGTAAATACGTCTAATAAATAACACACCAGCACTCAAAGTTGTGCGAATTTTCCCAACAACAAGAAACAAGATTACTTTTTCTTTTCTTGGTAGCTATATTTGTGCTTCAGAAAACCTCCTGTAACAAATCAAGGGTAAAGCCCAACTAAAGGGAACACTAAACACTATTATGTTGACTTTTTATTGCTCATGTTTTCTTTAGTGATTGTGTTTGTTAACAGCAGCTGTTCATCATTAATGAGATAATATAGTGATGATTGATTCCTTAACTCAACCTGATTTTACTCATTAACTTGTTCACGCGTTGTTTAGTGAGACATCCAAAACATTCCCTGTATTAATGCAAGTGGACTGGAGTGGTCTAAATAACGTCTAAATAACGTCTAAGGAACACATTTTTGCTTGCTGGGTACCTGGAACATACTGCATTGGTTATGTGATTTTCTTTTCAACAGGTTTTTCTTTCATTTCTTTCCATTTTTTGTTTTTCACAAAGTTAAGGTGTATATGGATTTGAGATGACACGGGCATCCGACTTGCCGTAGAGCACGCAAACTCAGAAGAAGAGGGGCTATGTATATTAGCTAACACATTCGCATTTTGAGTGACGCGTGACGTTAACTTAACGTCAATCGGTGCACAGTGTTACTTAAACACGTGGCGGTGTATGACGTTAATTTAGCCCCAGACGACGCTTATTTAACGCCTGGTGGCGTTAAGAAATCGGCATTTTAATATTAATACAGCGATCCAAAGCACGCAAATTGTGATACTGTTGGCTTTCGATAGTGCAGCGATCATTTCGGCGGCGAGTCTGTTTTCGCTGCGCTTCTTACGCTCAATAAGAGCGACAGTGCATTCTTTACGGACAAGGTTCACATGGATGGACAGAAAAAATTAACACTTTTACCTTTAAAGCATGCAAGTGGTGTCTAAGGGATTTTTAACAGTCGCCATGAGTTTCAAAAGCACTTCTGCAAGGAGTTTTTTTGCAAAAATCACAACAGCACATTTAAATGATTAATAATACAATTATATCTTAAATGTTATGATTATATCCCGCTTCCGACTTGTGTGTGTGGAGTTTGCATGTTCTCCCCGTGCCTCGGGGGTTTCCTCCGGGTACTCCGGTTTCCTCCCCTGGTCCAAAGACATGCATGGTAGGTTGATTGGCATCTCTGGAAAAATTGTCCGTAGGGTGTGAGTGCGTGAGTGAATTAGTGAGTGTGTGTGCCCTGCGATGGGTTGGCACTCCATCCAGGGTGTATCCTGCCTTGATGCCCGATGACTCCTGAGATACACACAGGCTCCCCGTGACCCGAGGTAGTTCGGATAAGCGGTAGAAAATGGAATGGAATGTTATGATTATATTGCATATAAAGGAGTGGAAAACTATTGCATTACTCTGTCAGTGCACTGTAAAAAATGTTCTGTAATTTTTACGGGAAAATAAAGGCAGCTGTGGTTGCCAGTAAAATTCTGTAAAAAATACAGGAAAAGAACGTAAACAGCTTTGCAGTTTAAAACTTCAGGGCACAAACTTCAAGCTGTGTAGGAACTTAATACATTTTACAGTCTTTTATATTAACACCATTTCTTTATTTAAAATGAAAACTTTGTCCAAATGCATAAAAGTGAAAACATTACATTTACTTAATGTATTTCTTTGTAATTCATTTTTAAAAACATCAAAGTCACTTTTAAACAAAGCAACATGCAGCGTGACATCAGCATCTTATTGAGCTTGACTTAAACACAGATTCCACTCATCAGCACTCGTCACTCGATAGTGGTCGACGGCGCCGCGGGCCAAGAGCCTGGGGCAGGGAAGGGTATGAATGAGCCGGGGCTCCGGGTGGAAGCAAGCTAGCGTAGCTTCTTGCTGAAGAAGGAGTTGTTTGCCATTCTGGAACATCAACACTGGTGTCCCTCAGGGTTGAGTGCTCAGTCCACTATTCTATACACTGTACACTGTGACTATTCTACCTTCCTTCCCATGGATAACATCATTCAATTTTCAGATGAAACAACTGTGCTTGACCTCAAAGCAAATAACAATTAGCCGGCATAAAAAACTAAAAGGGTGTTAATAATTTACTGCCTTGTTTCTACACCAGTGGCATGTAGGGTTTCTCTTAGTTGAGGTGGATTGTAAACACCTTCATCCTCCGCATCTTCCAAAGCCTAATTGAGTGCTCCACCAAGTTGCAGGTGCTTATGTGTGCATGGTTGTAACTGTGCTCGGCCTGGGCGGTGGGGTTGTTGACTTCATCTAGAAGATATGTTCACTGTCTCCTCAAAAGATGGTTTGCCCAAAAACTCCTCTTTCAGCGTCTTAACAGAGTGCTGATTTGCCCACACAAAGCTGTGGTGTGTACTACATGGACACTTTGCAACCATGTCTGAAAACATCCCCCTGTGGTACACCACCACCTCGACATTGATAGCTGTGTAGCCCGTATGACAAATGAAGGCCTGGTCGAGCACTGATTAGTTGGCAATTGGGACAAGTGTCCTGTCAACAAGGCCTATTTCTTGTGGCATACCGGCAATGGCATGGAAACTTTGATTTGCCTCCATTACTTTGTGCCTGGCGGATGGCATACGGATACAATCTGTGGTTTGTTGGAGCAGGATGTTTGTCACTGACTGAACGCACTGCCACACCGATGTTTTACTAACACCATATCCATCCCCACCCACCTCCAGAAAACTCCCCACTGCATACTGTAAAAAATGGAGAGCCTCTGGGAGCTGCATGTTGGCGCTAAGAGGCAGTTCCGGCAAGTTTGTCTCGACATAATCGGACCAACAATATATATATACAATATATAATTCTAAACAATATTTAGAATTATATTTCTAAAGCTATCGGTAGCCGATATATGTTTTGAATTACAGCGTCTGTCATAGTAGCCAAGGGATTGAAGTACTCACGTATGAAGTAGTTAACATACATCAAATGTATGTTACCATCTCTGTGGATGGTGCAAACCGCTCTGTAGCTGCAATAGTTTCACCAAACCCCTCCACCCACATTCATTTCCTTTAAATTGTCTCTTACGCCTTAGCATCTTTTAGTTTGCAGCTGATGTATGTTTGGAAAATATAATAATTAAAAAGCCAACAACCATCAGTGAAATGATGGGAATGTTTTAAAAAATGATTTTTCTTATTGAACACGTAGTGTATTGAAACTTTTTTCACAGATATTTAATTATATGCAGTGGTGTGAAAAAGTATTTGCCCCCTTCCTGATTTTTTGCACATTTGTCATGCTTAAATGATCCAGATCAAACAATTTTTTTATTTTACACAAAGAAAACCAAACTAAAAACAAAATGCAATTTTTAAAGGATGGCTTTAGTTATTGAGGGAAATTACAATCCAAACATTTCTGACCCTATGTGAAAAGGTAATTGTCCCCTAAACCTAATAACTAGTTGTGCCACCCTACCCAAGTCTTTCACATCAATGTGGAGGAATTTTTGCCTACTCTTCTTTGCAGAATTGATTTTATTCATCCACATTGGAGGGTCTTCGAGCATGCACTGCCTTTTTAAGGACATGCTACAGCATTTCAATTGGATTTAAGTCCGGATTTACCATTATTTAGATTTTTTTTGCCATTTAGAGTTGGAATTGCTGGTGTGTTTTGGATCATTGTCCTGCTGCATAACCCAAGTGCATTTAAGCTTGAGGTCACAAACCGATGGCTGGACATTTTCTTTTAGATTTTCTGGTAGAAGCCAGAATTAGTGGTTCAGTGATTCAGGGACAGGCACTACAATGGTTCAGATCTTACTTAACAGACAAATATCAATATGTCCATTTAAAATGGGAAATCGTCAAATCTCACGCAAGTAAATTATGGATTACCTCAGGGATCGGTTTTAGGACCCTTGCTTTTCTCCATATACATGCTGCCCCTCGGCAACATTATTAGAAAACATGGAATTAGCTTCCACTGTTATGCAGATGATACTCCGCTATATATCTCATCAAGACCAGATGATTCCTTCAAACTATCCAAACTGGCAGAGTGCATCGAGGACATAAAACATTGGATGACTAGTAATTTCCTTCTTTTAAACTCTAGCAAAACGAAAATATTACTTAAAGCACCAAAAACACGTAAACAGAATATCTCAGATTACAGTCTGCAAACTGAAGGCTGCACTGTTACCCCAACAAATACAGTTAAAGACCTAGGCGTTATATTAGATGGTAACCTGTCATTTAAAAATCACATCTGAAATATCACAAAAACAGCCTTCTTCCACATTAGAAATGTTGCCAAATTACGAAACATTTAATGTGTTGTTGCCTAAAAGCTTATTCATGCCTTTGTGACCTCAAGACTTGACTATTGTAATGCTCTACTTAGTGGTTGTCCTGTATCATCAATAAACAAACTACAGTTAGTTCAGAATGCAGCTGCCAGAGTTCGTTTGTTGTGGGGAGTCATCTGCTGGGGCTGTGTGGGTCCGGTTTTGCCTTGTTTAGGGGTCGATGTTGTACAACAGAGGAATAAAGTTACAACATGCCATTTCTATTTTCCCTGGTTGTTCCTCTGTTTTCTGGTGTCGATCGTGGAGTGGGACTGGGTTGAACCTGCTCGGTTTTCGGTGAGTGGGACTTTCTGGGTTGCAGATGGTGGGCTCTCCCTCTTCCTCATGGATATTTGCTCGGTGGCTTTTGGTCGGGGTCACTGAGTGCAGCTATGACACGTCAGAGGGAATCTGGCCCTCCCGGCTGAGCCTGGTTTCTCCCGAGGTTTTTTTTCTCCATTAATAAATCACTGGAGTTTGGGTTCCTCGCCACAGCAGGGCAGTGTTGGCTTGCTCACCGAGAGACTGCATTTATTTATTAATTAGATATTTATTAGAATGATCTTGCTTGTTCTATAAACACCATGCACTGTGCTGTGTTTTACCTTATCTGTTTTTCCTGTTTGCCCCTGTAAAGCTGTAAAACAATGCACATTGTGAAAACTTGAATTGAATTGAATAAAGATCGTATAATCTTTACTTTCAAAATGTAATTTTGACAAGTTCAAAACTTTATTCTTGGATTCAAAATCATAACTGCTTGACGTCTAAACTACATCACATGTTTAAGTTCGGCATTCTTACAACCCAGTGGAATAATCTTAATAAAGCTCATTAGCTTATACCATACCTCTGCAGTTTTTCTTTATTCAGTATTAGCTTTTCACGACCGGCGGCACATTAGAAATAACAACTTTTTTCGTCGGACTGGACAAAGGCAGTTTCACAAGTGAAAACAAAAAAAAGACTAAGCGCAGAGGTGAGTGTTTTGTCCTGTAGCTGATGATGTTGGTGATGAGCTGCAGGTGCGGGTGAAGCTATATAAGCTATCCCACGGCTTGCTATCCGGAAAAAACATGAATAAGGACTATTGTTGTAATGACACTTGACAGGTAATTATTTATAATGACCTGATGTCTCCGTAAAACTGACCATTGAAATATCAAGCCTTGAATATTACGTTACAAAATACATATGTATGTTAAATACACTATTGTATAGCAATTTATGTGGCCATCTTTAGCTCAATCATAACCATTACATGTGTTCATTTACTAAAATCTAGGATGGAGTAAAAGATTTTTAGCATTTTTTAATTAAACACCTGTCAAAATATCAATAAGCTGTACTTTCTATTTATTTCATATTATTGGTTTATATTTGTAAAAGTTTTTATGCTTGTTTTTGACACTATAACACTGATATTGGCTTGTTTTTGTAATGCATTTCATCACCGAGATACTACCGTCTACACTCTTAGAAATGAAATGTTGTATTTAATTAATAAAGTTATGTCAACTGGTCCCACAAAACTTAGTTGCTTAAATGGAAAAGGTAATATACAATTAATCATAACATAATTTTTTAAGTAAATCGCTCATAACTTTGTTAATTAAATGGTACATCACACACTTATTTTGAATAAATGTAAATTATTGTCTTGAATTTAATGATTATAGCTTGATCTAAGATGACCTGATTTAGTTCAATTTATTTAACAGAAATAAGCTTTGCTAATGTTATCCATTTGTGTTGATTGTACTTAATGATTGGAACTTAGAGCAACTAAGTCTGTAGGTCAAATAAAAACACTAAAATAAAATGAATTGCTCAACATTTTTTATATTATACATTTGTGACATTTATTAGAGATTATCTCATTTAACTTCAATAAGATGATATTAAGAAAATAGAACTCAACAGAAATGCAAAACAATTATTGTTACCGCCCACTACCTAACCAAAGGCAACACTTTTCTGAACAAGGGTAACCACCAAACTCAAAAATATAACTAACTCTTTAAAACTTTTAAGATAAATGAACATTAAACACTAACAAGTGTTTCTTTTTACTGAAAAGTGCACAATATAAAACACTTATTTAAGAAAATAACTCTCAAAATGTAGTGTACTCAAAGCATGCTGGGAAATATAAGTCCTCTGCCCCACTATAACTATTTTATGTTAACACAACACAACTCCTTTATGTTGTCCCAACATGAATGGATTCAGTTATATGACTAAACATAAAACAATCATGTTGTAACCATATTTTCCAAAAGTTGTGTTGATTTAACTTAAGCAAGTTAAGTAAATTGAACAGGCAGCAAAAACATTTTTTTTGAGTGTACTGTAATAAAAGCTTTATTAATTACCGCCTCATAAAAATGTACTACCAGCACAAGCCTAGTAGAGACTCCCTCAAAGACGCACTCACTCACGTCAAACAACTCTGATCTCGCACATGCACACACACGGGAGAGAGAGAGGGTGAGAGAGAGAGGTAGGCGGTCTAAAGTGACTCTGCATTTTCTTTGATTCTCTTTGTCGTCTCACTTCCCCATTTACTCACACCCATACTGTCACATATTCCAGAAACAACCAGTTCCTTTCAGCGACATCACAGATTGAATCCAACAGAAGCATCAGATGACACAAAGACATGTGCTCTCTCTTGCTCTCTTGCTCTCTTTCACTCTCTCTCTCTCTCTCTCTTTCTCTCTGTAAAGGTCATGCCACTCTTCACAAACTATGAGGATCAACATCGCACACATTCCTACTGCACAACTTGCCAAATTCTTATTTAAAAAAACTGTTATTATTTTATGCGAATATGTGGTTTGCTTTTTTGATATCAAAGTGTGTTGTTTTAGCTGTGCTAAAAAGGATTTAAAGGATGAGGTTATTTAGCAAATGTCACAATTTTATGTAAAATAAAATCTCATTTTTTATTAAAATCTTCAATTTTACATTAGATAATAGACCTATTTTCGGTTTCGGTTTTAACAGTGTGACACAATTCTGTGGGCGGAGCTTAATTGGTGGCAGAAAGTGTCAAGGGTGAGCGCTAAAATCAACCTTCTCAAATATTTTTTTGTATAGTTTACAAGCAGAAAAACGACTGTCATACATACATTTTTGTGAAACCTTGCTATGGATATCCGTTTATATCCGCTTCACGTCGTGCGAGAACACCCTAAGCTGTTATAAAATGTACTGTAAACCACTGCTTCTTGGGGGTTATTGCTTTATTACAGTCTGCAACTTATTATTACTGATCATCTTAACTGTACACTTTTTCACCGTTTGTGGTTCCAATATCTATAGCTTTGTAATTGCATCTAAACTATCGTTCTTAACTACATACTTTAATATGCATTTGTGTGTGATAAGCAGTGGAGACAACCTTAGCTGAATTAAAATAAAATACACAGAGAAATGAGAATTCCGGATGATTTTGTTAGTCCAGCCTGCATTTTCAACGACGGCATTCCATAGGAAATAATACCCTAATTTTTGCCATTCCTCTTCTGACATTCAACAAAACAAAATGTATTTATATCAATTCATGTTAATTTCAGCATTTACTAATGCTCTTTCAAATATGAATAACTGTATTGACATGAACTAAAACGAAATTGTTCAATATTTGCTTATGTTAGCTAATGTATTTATCAACGCTAAATAATAGACATTAGTTAAAGTTACCGATAATAGTTTATGTAAAAGAAAGGATCTAATTCTAGTTGCCTAATAGCAACAAACTCATTGAACCCACTCTCTTTTTCTTTCATCCTTTCTTTTATTGCCATTTCCCTCTCTCTCTTTCTCTCTCTCCCTCTCTTTGTCACTGTGTTTCCTCAGGATGTTTTTAGAAGTTTTTCTGTGGGACTCTTTCTTCTCTGTACCCTGGACAAGCCGATCCTGTGACAGGGGGAGAGAACTCCCCCAACCTTATGCACATTTAATATGATAGGCTTTTTTAATTTCCATATATGTTTTGCGTGTACATGAACAGCCTGGGGCGGTAACTGAAACACACGTGAAGCTGTATTAAGTTAATAAGTCACAAATGCATTTGACAAAAATCTACTAACATGAGGATCAGACTATCAGATCTTATGTCAAAATATCATTCTGCAACAACAACAATGTCAACGTAAACCAACGGAACTTGAGCATGGCCGCATTCATTTTGAGCACACTATTAAAACATTTTTACATAGCTCTAAAAAGACTGGGTTATTTTATGTACATATTTGACCCAACAATAGGTTAAAACAACCCAGGTTAATTTATAACCCAATGGTTGGTTTCTTCCCTTTTTGACCCAACCAAAACCCAGCATTTGTTAAGAGTGTTAATGCTACTATGCTTATGATAACTTTCATTATCTTCTGCAGCAAAGTATTTGCATTTCCGAACAGCTGCTTTGAAATTTCCATAAATCTTGCCACACAACTAAAATACATTCAAATGCACAAATGGCATTATATTAGGCATGATCCACTTTCCACTTTCTGTAAAGCATGAAATTCTTTTTAATGCTCTACCACACTCTCCTTTCTTTTGATATTTTAATGTCAAATTATCATGAACTCAATCATCATTAGGATGTATTTACGTTTTAACGCTAAATAAATTAAATCAATTTCTTCAGTATAAAGGTAAAGTATTATATTAAATACTTATAAAAACTTTCAAGGTACATGAACAAAGGCACTGGGACACACCTCTTAATTAGTAGTTCTGAAGAGCTCAGAGGATTCAAGTGTGTTCTGTAATAGGAGGACACTTTTGCAGTAAGTCAGTTTGTGAAATTTCATCCCTGCTAGATATTCCATGGTCAACTGAAAGTGGTATTTAGGAACAGAGGGAACATGAAGCGGAAGACCACATAAACTCACAGAGTAGGGTCACTGAGGGCTGAGGTGCATTGGTCCGTAAATGTCGACAACGCTATGCTGATCCATTAATATCAGCAAAAACTGTGCTGGGATGGAGTTTCCATGACCAGGCAGCTGCATACAGGCCTCACATCACCAAATACAATGCCAAGAGTTGGATATAGGGGTTTTGTATGTTACAATACAATTTACAGTGACTTCATAAATTAAATAAAAACACAAAGAGTGAAACACACTTGATGTGCATTTATTTATTATTCATTTTCTATATCCAAAGTTAACAAACGTTGCTGTGTTTTTGTGTAAATCATTAATAGAGGGGGATTTACCAAACATGATTGTAGTAGAGTAGGCGGGGCGAGACCGTGGTTCGAGTCCGGTGAGTAATTGTGAATTAGCGCCAGCTGTGCGCACACCGGGCTCGAATCACGTAGGAGATAGTGAGCATATAAAAGGAACGAGCGACCGGACCGTCGGAGAGAGAGGAACGGGCGCGAACTTATGTTAAGTTTATATTTATGTTCTTGTGTTTTGTTTTTATGTTTTGTTCGCAGGCGGTCGTCCGTGATGGGCCGCCGGCTGTTATATTACTTTATTAAATGTTTAAATGTTTGCCGGTTCCCGCCTCCTTCCTTCCTTTTAATGAATTTTGTTACAATGATTTACCAGCTCATGCATATAAACAGGCTATGAGGATTTAACCATGCCATATACGAATTTGAGTCTTCATGAAATAGAAATTTATATTGTGGGTTAAGGCCCAAGCCTATTTCTGATGATTCCGTATATTGGAAACAAACACATTCTCTGGGGTTTTTATGTGTATATATATATATATATATACACCTATTTTTTTAAAGAGAATTATCTGAACCCTTCAGATTACAAACATCTTAAAAGTTCAGAGAAGGACACCAACGAATGCATGCAAGGCTGAACTAATAATATCCAAAAACATTCAAATTCTGGACACATCTTAACTTCCCCTAACACATTACAATACACTGAAAAAATAACTTGTAGAATTTACTTTATAAAATCCCTGTAACAAGTTGCATGAATTACTTTCAAGCCAGAATAAAGTAAATTCTACTTCTTTAACACATTAAGTATTTATTAAAATTAGGTAAATATTCAGAAACTTCACAGTTCAATTTTTTACAACATAGATGGTCCAGTGAGAAGACTTTAGGTTTCTTTGTTGGCATTTACACAGATGTTCCCTAAGCAAAATAACACACACCACAAATAATATTGTGCCTCCCTCATCCGATATACAAGCAATGCTCTTCTGAACAACAGTAAAAAACCCAAACAAAATAATACAGAAACTCTACTAAATCTCAAAGGTAAATCAACACAAAACTTCTTCGAATCTTCAAATGCAGTCAGATGCAAAGCATGTTGGGAACTACAGATCAACTGCCAAGATAGTAATTCCTTCTAAAATTATTTATGTAGTTTCAACACAACATAAATAAGTTGACTTGATTCGACCAATTGAACAGGTTTAACATATGTGACCCTGGACAACTAAACCCTTTCTTAAAGGTCAATTTTTCGAAATTGAGATTTTTACATAATCTTAAAGCGGAATAATTAAGCTTTCTATTGTTATATGAGTTGTTAGAATATGACAATATCTAGTTGAGATACCACAGTTTAAAGCTCAGGAATCTGAGAGTGGAAAACATTTGAAATATTGAGAAAATTGCCTTTGAAGTTGTTAATCACGTGCACTGTGGCAGGCCATCCATCTACAAAAATCTAGTTTTTATATATTTACGGTAGAAAAAATTGAGTTAGATTTACTTCATAATTTGTTCAATTAAAATTACGTTATTTTAACTCAAATTCTTGGACAAAACAGAAACATACATCTTTTCACAAAATCTACTAACGCGCATAATACATTTTTTCAGTAATATGAAGCACTTAAAACCCAAGAGCAGAGACCTAAAACCAGTCCCATCTGCAAAGCTGGTTTTGAAACTTCAGACCAGCACTACAGAACAAATCCAAATCAGACCAAATTACAAAAAACAGTTAAGAAAAAATGTGTATTTATATTATGTCTATTTTTGTTATATGTTTAATGCTTTGAATACGCAGTCATGCTCAAAAACTTATCTTGAAACGAGAGAGAGCGAGAGATGCGGATGTGGGATTCTGTATAAAAGAAAAGGGGGAGGGATTATCTGTCTGACCGGATAGCAAAGTGACATCAGGCTTGAAAAATGTGTGTCTGTGTGACCGAGAGCGTTATACTTTTTTGATTTTTAACATATTTATTTGTGTTTACATAAGCAATAAGCGTATGGTAAGACTCAATTTTAGCATGCCAATACAATTATTTATATCTTGAGAAAAAGAGACACATGCAGAGAGAGAAAGAGAGGGAGGGGGATTAAACTGAGGAAAAGGGCGTTTCCATTATCAAACCGGCGACAGTCAGTATCACGCACAGGCACGGCAGGTCGGAGGAGTGAACGGACGAGAAAAGTTTCCCGGATCAAATCACATCACATCCGTTAACCAACCCACCGAATGATTACACTTAATTACCGAACATACGTTAGCTTTGCAGATATTTGCTGATGTTTTGAAGCAGTGCTGAACTAAAGCTATTTGGGAGCCCAAAGCGCGAAGCGGATCTCATCACACCGGGAACATCATCCCTTATCATCATCATCAGTAAGTCACGCATCCAAACCGTTACATCTATCAACCGAACCAAAACTACCATGCTTTTAGGACATTTACTATGTCTTTCTAAATGTACTAATTTACACCTTTTTTACTCATTTACTCGCACTTCTGCTGTAATACAATATCATATTTTCCTATTATTGTCGTCGCTGGAATGAAGCGCTTGATCTGATGTCACGGGTGCGCACTCCTGTCATTCGGAACCAGGAATGGGCTTTTGCATTAAAAGAACGTCGTTAAATCTGCGACGAAAGTACATTTTAATTTTGGTCAAGGGTTTCACGTCATGGATAAGGTTCAGGTGATGGGTGTAGAATAATGATTTTTTTTTATTCCAGACATTTTTTTCAATTCGAGAGAAGCTTAATATTTTATTGATCCGATTTGTCCTGTTTTCTTCTTGCATATCTTATATGTAAACGTTTATAGTGCATTCTTCTACGTTTTCAGCACAATGCAGCCCGTTTATTTCAAAAAGTGCCAGGAATAATACATTGTTCTTATTGGGTATCCGAAATAGAGCAAAGAAAATCGGATGCCTGGACGAGCTAATAGTGCAAGAAGCTCGTGAGACAAAGCCTCTTCCTCTTTGACTGTCATGCTTCCCTTTTCCTTTCATTGCTTATTTTCTTCTCCTTGAAGGAAGTAAAAGCAGCCATATCTAGACTGTGTATGTGAAAAGAGCCGATGCATTTGCCAGTTACAGGTGTGTGTGTGTTTCCTACCCTATACTCTCCTATCTCATGCATTGATTTGTGTTTTGCCTCTTGGGAGAGCAGCTGGCAGCTCAGCAGAAACACACTCCTCGTACCCTTTCCTCTGTTTTTGTGTGTGTGTGTGTAAAGGACTGTGTCATGCTGCAGTTGTTTGCTGGCAGAGAACAAAGTCGGTGCTGGAAACCTTGTTTTACAGAAACTCAAGACAATAATGAGACAAACCCCATAACAGCCTGGCGGTCTTCAGCCACTTTGTCCCCCCAACAGACTCATCAAATGATTGAAATGTAAACCATTCCATTCATCAATTATGTATTAACCGGTTGTGGCAATACTTTGAACCTTTGTTACCCTCACTGCTGTCTCCGGATGACAGTTCTGGCTGAAGTTTTGATACCTGATATCTGACTGAAACGCCTCAGGTATTTCCTGTCGCCCATTTAAGTCGCAGGAAAAGTATGTCACCCTTTGTATTACTCCAATTTCTCAGTCACAGAAATATAGAGTCACAACAAAAACAGTTAAGCATTTGCTTAATTATGCCAAACAATGATAGGTGTTGATGTTTATTGAACACTTATAAATAAACTACTGCAGGATGACAACAGGCTGTATCTGCCCTGAGTCATCAAACAGCCCCAACCATAATGTCATAGACTCACTCAGTTTTTGTTCAATCATCATTGAGCATTCTGTGTCAGACGTGCAGTCAACCTTCCCAGCGAGAAGAGCGACAGAGAGGAACTTGCTCCATTTTTAGACAAACTGGGATGGTAACGACTGATGGCGTAACACTGTCTCACACGGAATAATAAACAAAAGCACTCGATCAGAAGTGCACTAGGGACATGAGAGTCTCTCTTGAGTGCTGTTACATAACCTCTATTTTGGGGTTGCCGTGTTTGTTCCTCTCAGGGTTCATGTCTTGAGTGACGGCGGGTCTACATCCAGTTTAGTGTCATTCACAAATCCGAGCTGAATCTCTTCTTTGCTGCCTACCCCTCGAGAAGAATATAAACATTCCATCAAGTGCTTCAGTTTGTTTGGCAGCACTGGTGTTAGTAAGTTCAGAGTTTATGGGAAAAGTGATATTCACAGCAAACATAAAATGCACAAGCATGTTTTAAAGAACAGTGCCCGGTTGCAGGAAACCCCTTAAGTTAAGAAAACCCTCAGTTACAGGGTTAATGGAACTGTAAATGAGATACAGGTTCCAAGAAAACACAGAAGGGTTCACTTAAGAAACCTTGGTTGTCAAAGGATTTAGCCTTAACTGCTAAAGTGTTCCCTTAAGTTCTGTTATGCGTTTCAACAAAGTCCTTAAGTTACTTTTTTACCTTAAAAAATAAAGGGAACTATATTGCTTCCTTAAATCTCAAACGAAATGAATGATATCATGTTCATTGAAGCAGAGAAAGTAATAACGCTTATTTTAAGAGATAAAATTTGAGTAATTATATTAAGAAATATCAGTTTGATGCCTCATATTTAATCATTGTTTTTTTCTTTTTGCGGATTTATCTTAAATTGTTGCTTTAGCGTCTTTGTGTCGTCTTTTTACCTGTACTGATAATACTGTCCGCAACTGAAATAGTTTAGTGACTGAAATGTTAAATTTGTTGTCTATTAAAGTCAATCTTATGTATGTTTTATAGCGTAACTATGGCAACTGCTATTCTCTGTTGCCTTGTTTTCGTGGAATAATAAGTATTGACACAGGGCATAGCCGCAGGAAGTGGGGGTTATGCAGCAGCTGCAGCACCCCCTGGTGTCAAGCGAAAGAAATCCACCACTATTTACAAGTATCAATTGCATTTAACTACTATTTCTAATTAATCTAAACAATGTTTTCAGTAAGAGTAAATAGCCTTGCTGCCGTGGACGGGCTATTTGTGTAAATAGTCACACTGTAAATAAAAAGGTTTTATCAAATATAAATATAATACATTTTATTAATAACGTTACTGTTACATTGACAAAACAAATGTCTCATGACTTCATGCCGTTAGGTCAAGTGTTACGAGCGGTCTTGTCAAAATGGTGCAAAAACGAATTTCAGACTTTTTTTACTGAACATTAATGTCCTCATGCAGGACTTCATCAGCATCGACCCAGAAAGAAAGGCCACTTTCGGAGTTTTGCATGCAGGCCAGCTGTAATGTAAGACAATTTTGTCTTGATTTGAGACACGCTAGGGTGTTAAAGTAACAGTGTTGAAGATAATGAGATAATGAAATGATTAATTAAGAGCTGATTGATCATTAATGATGAAAACCTACTATGAACAAACACAATTACTGGAGAAAAATGAACAAGAACAGTTGATTTTGAGGTCACCATTATGTTGAACAGTGTTTCCTTTAATTAAGGTCGTAGCCTTGGACTATTGATGTCAATTCTTTTTCAAAAGCTTTCAGTGTTGCTATCTTAATGACACTTTTATTTTGTTGTAAAACAAGCTTAGCAGCTGAAAATATGTATAGGTTATAGATTGTGGAACTTTTATTGTTTAGGTTTCAGTATCAATGCTGTAAATGTAAAATGAATTTTATTACATATAAATGATGCTGCTGTGGGTGAAAGATCACTTAAATCAGTCTGGAGAAACATTTACTTGCTCAAAGAATTAATACTGTCACTAAGATACATCTAGACATCAACAATCTTCATTCAAACCTAAATGATGGTGACAAGCAACAAAATAATATTATTGAATTGATCAACTGCAATGCATACTGGGAGTTTGGTAAGACATGTTTCCCATAGCTAGATAGAATGCATAGCTGCATAAAGTTTTTCTTGTTGATTGTCACCATTATTGAGATTCATTCACAGATTCTTGATGTCCGTGTACTTAGATGGTTGAGAACTTTTGTTCCCATCAACAATGCTATACTGCTGAATCAGGAGGTCAAAAGACAAACTCAAGATCATCAAACCTTTTCTTACTTTGCTTTCGCTGTAATAAATACACCCATAAAGCACAATATTACAACTGGAGAATCAAGAGCCCAACTAAAGGAAACACTAAATACTATCTGGGTGATTTCTTATTGTTGGTGTTTTCTTCAGTGATCGTGTTTGTTAACAGCAGGTTTTCATCATTAATTATCAATCATCACCTAATTAATCACTTCATTATCTCATTATCTTCAACACTGCTTCAGTGTTACTTTAACACCCTATAGCGTGGACACATACAGACACCCAGCAGTGTTCACTTAACATTGGCCAATTTGCTGTGTGGCTAGGTGTACAGGGCAGAATGTTTAATGTAACGGGTTGATTTCTGTGCTGTTGGTTTGCAGAACACAGTTGTGTTTAATCACGTGACTGCTTTGCCCATAGTTTTTGTTTTGGGTGGATAAGCTGCCGCCATGCAGCTAGTTTTCGTACAACAGATTGTGGGTTGGCTATAGGCATACATATATGATGCGTATATGTGTTTGTTTTTATGCTGTATCCTATGATCACACTGGGATCTTCTTTATTCTAGCCTCCATTATTTATTAACATACAACTTAAGCGGCTCCCCCATGGCACAGTCATAACTTTTGCCCTGGCGAAAAAAATCACAGCACCCCCTACTTAAAATATGTCCCCGCGGCTATGCTTAAGGGTGATGGTTAAGACCTTAGTTGCAACGCTCTTAAAGAAATCCCTTACCTTAGGGATACTTTAAGGCTTTCATGCAACCGGTCACTGATTCTGATTTATGCAACCGGGCAAAGAAGAAAGAAGACTACTTGTTGTGCAATACTTAGTATTTAATGCTAAACTTGCATCACATGACAGCAGTTTGAAGTTATAGCTGCACTGAAGTTATAACATTGTCTGATATTGGTCACAAAATTATTCAAAGTTAGACCTAAATAGTAGGCCTGGGCGATATATATTGCGATTCATGCTAATTATACATGTCTAAATCGATTCTGAAATCGATTCTGTGTTTTATGCACATCTCTTCCGTGAACTACGGCTCTTTGATCAGTAGGTTCTTCTTGATCTAAAATCACTACGAGAGTCTTATATAACATGCATTTGAAAAAGCAACACTCGTCAAACATCATCACAATAAATGTAATTTATTATCATTATAATATCTGAAAAGATTCCAAGAACAGCAATAGGATATGACCATTGGCATTTCCTGGAACTTATCCTTCTTCTTCTGTTTCCCATATTTGGAGTTTCGGATGTAGCAGGATTTAACCGTAATTCATTGAGAAACTGAGAGCATAAGAATCGCACAATATATCGCCCGGCCCTAGTCGCACTGCCATCTTCTTGTGATCGTCAACTTCTCTATTTATTCATATTCTTGCTTGCTATAAAACCTATTTTAGTAAGATACCAGAATAGCTATTTTCTACCTTGAACACTTCTGGCACATTCTAGTATGTCCTTAAGTTCTTGTCCCACTAAATTTACTTTTACGAGCTGCTGCTTCCTCAGACAACTTTATTTAACTGCTACCAGAAACAAAGCATACCTGCATGACCACCATTTCACATAATTCCATACTACCACTAGACTATGTCAGCTTTCGAGTGAAATCATGTGATTTGCAATTTCTCAGGTACGATAATCATAATATTATCTTGTAGTGTGTGATGAGCAAGGAGATTTGAATCTTTTAGTATAAACATGATTATGATTTGAAGTGAGAGAATCTGTCAAGATTCTCCTTATTTGTGTTCTGCAACCGTATTTTATAATCGGTCAGGATTTTAAACTCCTGTAGTCTAAGGCAGGCTTAAGCTTTGCTTAGTGTTCAGTGCCTACATGTAAAGTAACTTGCGGGCTGGTGACGAAGTAAATTTAAAAAGCGAATAAGAGAAATCTCCAGAAGGACCTCTCAGCATCACTCCCAGTGATTTCAGTCAGTGTTTGCAAATGCATCCAAGGATTATAAAAAGAAAATGTGTGGAACAGCTTTTGAGTGACAAGCAATTTGCCCTGTGCGATCCAACATAAACACACTGATAAACACACACTCAAACAATCACAAGCACAAACAACACCTCTCATAACTTACTCACTTTTCAGCCAAATGAAATGTCTCACTGGGAGTAATTGGATTTAATAAGACCTGATTCAGTTTAGACCTCTGCACTCAAACTGTGCTGCTACTGAGAGCATCAGCCAGGGAGCGAGGAGAAGATTGTGCCTGTGTGTTGTTGTAGTGTTGGTGTTGGTGTGGGAGTATGAAGGAACGAAAGCATGATACACCGCCTGCTGTTTGGATTAAAATAAATAGATAGATTAATGTCAAGGTATCAGAGCTCTGTTTGTCAGTTTACATAAGACTGAACTATTCTTTGTAAGTTTACAGAATATTAAAGCAATCTTTCTGTTTGTTAATTTACTGACTATTAAAGCGATCCTTTTGTTTGTTAGTTTACAGAATTTTAAACTGTTTGTAAGTTTGCATACCCTTATGAAACAATGAATATGAAATATATTGGAATATATAATGCAACATATTCAATATTACATTTATTGTAACCAAGTGCTTATATTTTTCAATGGCATCTATCTATAATAATCAATAAACTGTAATACTGTATATTAACAATGTAAATTGTGTTTAAGGGTAATACTGAACCATTTTTGTTTGTAAATATACAGAATACTTACAATAACGGATCTTTATGTTTGTTTCTGGAGTTTATGAAATTCTAAACTAAGCCTTATGATTCTTGTTAACAGATCTTTAGTTCAGTGATTTTTAGTTCAAGTTTGTATATTTTTTCATATATACCAAGTTGGTTAGTGTATGGGGGTATTTCTGTTTGTCGATTCTTACTCACACTTTTTGATGAGAGTTGTCCTAACATCAGAAATCGTGTGGTAGTCAGAAAAGCTATGAATTTGACTTTCGTACAGCAAGTTGCAAACAAGGAACACAATATCGGGTCTATGTATTTATGAAAGTGCAAGCCTTATTAAAGTCATCTTAAAGGGATAGCTCACCTAAAATGAAAATTCTGTCATGAATTACTCACTCTTCAGTTGTTCCAACCTGTACAAATGTCTTTGATTGGTTGAACACAGAGAAAGATATTTGGACAAATCCTTTTAACCAAACAGTTGTAGGACCCCATTGAAAACCATAGAAAAAAACAACACAATGGAAGTCAAAAGTGCTCCAGAAATGTTTGCTGTACATTCTTCTAAATAACTTATGTAGTATATACACACAAGTTACTTGTAACCGAGAGGACTGCATAATTTGTAAACCAACTTTGTATTGTGTTTTTTGAGCATCTTTAATAGTTGATGTGTATTATTACCTCAAAGTATCCCTATGACTGTTTTTTTTGTGGTAAATCTGGACGTGATTACCAAATTATCCTTGTGCACATATATTTCTAAAAGATCTTCTAGAATAATCTAGTATGATTCTGGCACGTTCGACTGGAGCGGATGGTGGTTGCTATGACGACGACTTTTCTACAATCTCGATGATGTCATGTTTTCATGATGTGTGTATGGATTAATATTAACTCTAAGGTACAGTAGCTTGCTTATTGTAGATTTCTTTATTTCTTGCTGTGGATTCTCTTCTTTCTTACCTTCATGTGACATTTTAAGTCTAATCGGCTGCAAGTTCTGTTAAGAATGGATACAAAGATATTGAGATATTTAATTATTTGTTGTTAGAAGGCTAAAAAAGTCATTGCTGATAGTCAATTCATTCGTTTGTAAGATTTATCCTAGGCTTCGGCTACAATTTGCAGGATAAAGTAAAAATGCCCTGAAGATGGCAAGTACAGATTCCTAATAAAGAGACGTTATTTGTACAGCACAGCTCCTTGATGTATGTTGAGAATAAATTGTTATTGAATATATTTAATTTGAAAAGATATATTAAAGGAGACAAAAGGTTTTATTTTATTTGTTAATTATTCATCCACTCATGTATATGTGGTAGTAAATTAACCTTGGTGGGAATTGTTTGAAAACTACCATCAATACCATCAATTAAAAACTAAAGATGTAACATGGAACAGAAAGGCATGTTGTGAATGTTATTGTGAGGTTTCTAACGTGGTCTAGGTTGTGTTTATTATTGTTTCAGATGTATCTCCTACAAATTCTTATTCTTAGACACAAATGAGCCAACTCTTGATACTCAGTAAGAATACATGGTGGCGTTAATGTAAACAGTCGGACTTATTTTTACATTTGTTGTTTATTTAATTACATATTTAAAGGTATAGTTCACCCAAAAATGAAATTTCTGTCATAATTTACACACCCTCAGGTTGTTCCAAAACTTTTTAATTGTATATGTTCTGCTAAACACAAAGGGAGATATTTGTAAGAATTTTAGTGACAAAACAGATCTCACCCCCATTTACTGCCATGGTAGGGAAATAAATACTATGCCTTTAACATCTCAATATTGATATTTCTGTTTCTTTTATATGAGTGTGACTACCAGCATGTTTGTTCGAACTGTAAGTAGATGTAATTTAGTGAAGATATGAAATGCATCAATCAGAGGTACAGACCAAAAAATCAATCAGAGATACAGATCTCAGTATGTGTGTGGGTGCGAATGGGAGTGTGTGTGTAAGAATACAGAAAAATGTAACGGGCTGAAAAATATATGCTGCCATTGTGAACGAGGGACTTCTTTACAAAAAAGAAAGAGATAAAGATAGAGAGAAGGAAAGGTAACCATAAAAAGACCACAGTAAAATCAATCACCCACCTCCACTCCCGTAAAAACACATGCAAAATAGATGAAAACAAAAGAGTAAAGATAAATATCAAGGCGTTACCAAATATTTGTAATCTTGCTGGAACCTAAAAACCACAACAAAAAACAAAACAGGGATCTTGTAAACAAAAGGTTAGAATTTGAGACATCAGAGACAGTGACAATGTAAAGTGATGATAGTAAGTTATGTATGTACTGCTAAGATGACATAATAACATAATTGATCACAAAGACAGATTTTCCTGCAAGTGTAAATGTTCATGTGTCTCACTTGAGCACTTGAAACACATCTTATTACCAGGTGGAAATTTGCCATATTTAGGAAAGAAGTAGACATGGTGCTGTGAAAAAAAAACAAGACGCACAGAAAAAAGGGAAGAAGTGAAGAGCTGAGAGAGCATCACTCTCACCTGACGAGTTTCATTGCTGTATGCATACATTTTCTTTGTCTTTAGATTTTTCTCTCTCACACTAACACACTGAGCGAGCAAGCAAGCAAGTGCCGGCCTCATTCTCCCTGAGGCATGTGGTATTTTCAGCTAAGGAAATAAAAGCTTCATCTTAAATACAGTGTATCTCAGTGTCACATGAATGGTAGTGACTCACAAAGTCTCAGTTTTATCCTTCAAAACATTAGTTATTCATTAAACAATTTCATATGGGAGTTATATTCTACAGCCATTACATTTGGTTTTGTAAACGCTGCTGTCACAGCTTCATAAAAAAATGTGGAAATCCGAGTTGATGTCCGTTCAGTGGCTTAAAATGAACAATACATGTGTGTATCTGCAGAAAATGGAAACACACTGTGGTGTTTTGATAGTGATGCCTGTGGAAAAGTTTGGCAACGGTCACAATGCCACACCCACATCAGAGAGAAATCTGTAATGCATGACCTCATAGATGTAATTTTAGATGTAATTACACCAAAATCAAACTAGTTAAAGCATAATAGCAATAAATATGACTATAAAAAGGAGGTTTTACATTTTTAATAGATAAAAAAAATCACAAGTCAAAACCACTGACTAAAACTTCAGAGGAACGATATCTTTAGGTTCCATTTATTCTTCCTGATCAACGCTAAGACATTAACGGCCCAAATCCATTTAAATTTTAAGGGCTGTTAATTTAGCATATCGGTGTCATCTGTTGGCGTGGACATCAACATTGTCAATTTTATTGTTATCGAGTGAAGACTGTTACTTAATCTCTCCCTTGAGGACTGAGTTTTTTTTTTCACGGCTGTAAACCAAGTTTGTTCAACTGAACACCACGTTGAGATGCCTTGAACAAACATTATCTGTGTAGGCCTACTTGTGCAGATTATTTGTCTGGCATTATAAAATGTAGTTGTTTGTTTGCTTTCTGTCTCTCTCGCTCTCACACAAATATAAGCTCTTTGACCATCTTCTTAGGAGAGACTGTCACGGCCATCCCTCCCTCTATCACACAAACACACAAGCTTGCTTTTGTGTGTCATCTTTTCTTGTGTGTTTTAGACAGAGGCTATCTATACGGAGATTCCATGTGAGTCTAGGCAGTTTCTCCACATATTTTTGCGTCTGCATGTGTGTGTGTGATGGGGTGTTTTGTGCTTGTCTGCCCGTGACTAAACTCTTAATACCCCTCCCCATCTGCTACAGCTCAGGGCCAACGATACACACACATTTATCAAGCTAAATTACTTTTATATAATGTCTTTATATAACTCTAATTATAATGTCCTTGAGCTAAACGCCGTCTTCTTTATAAAAAATAATAAAAAGTAAACCTTGTGAACCATAAAAAGTTTACTGCACACTGTTAAGTGTTTAAAATGTTTTTCCAACATCTCTGAAACAATGAATGTTTGTGTTTGTAGCCTTCTTCCATTAGGCATTTCTTTAGCTCGGACTGTATGGCAAAGTCATGGTTTGATTTCCAGGGAGTACATGCATTGTAAAAATGTATAGCTTGAATTGAAGTCACTTTAAATAAAAGCTTTAAATGTCTTAATGTAAATGTAACAAATGGCAAACTATGACAAACCCCAAAATGTGGCAAAGTACATACGCACCACACACACACACACACACACACACACACATACAAACACACACACACACACACACACACAAACACTCACACAAATGTTGCACATTTCTTGTTAAATTAAAATATATTTTATGTCAAATAACCAAACTAAGCTGCAATTTTCAAACAAATTCCAAATCAAATGAAAAATAAAAAATACAAAAGTCTTTTTACTGTAAAATAAACAAATTAAGACTTGTAAGATTTGTTTACATTTAAGAAATATCAGCATATCCACGTTTTCCAAGTTTGCAGTAAACACAGCGGGCCCTGCTGTTCAAAACATGTATTGCGATTCAATTAACATGTCAATCAACTTTAATCGATTTTCGACCAGCTTGCCTTGAATCATTACATATATGTTGAAAACAATTGTTCATTTTACATTACATTTTTTATTTGGGATACTATACATTATATCTTATATATGCCAATTTCTATAATATTGTTCATGATATTTGTATTATTTTAATATTTACTATTTTTTGTAAATGCATTAACGAACATAAACTAACAAAGAGAAATGTAGCTTTTCAGGATGTATGAATCCTTGTTAATATCAGTTAAAGAGATACGTCATTTAAAAATACAAATTCTGTGATCATTAACTCTATTTGTTCCAAACCTGTATAAATGTATTTGTTCTGCTAAACATAAAGTAAGATATTTAGAAGAATGTCGTTAACCAAACATGTCTCATAAATACTGTAGGAGTCAATGTGTTTCGCAGAACAAAGAAATTTGCAATCTGAGGGCGAGTAAATGATGACACAATTTTCATTACTGGATGATCTAGTCAACGGTACATTAACTAATGTTAACAGATTTGATTTATTAGTAATGCTGAAATGAACATGACCAGATGCTCTAGAAGTATTGTTCTTTGTTATTTCATGTAAGCTAATGCTTTAACACATTGTCTTATTGTAAAGTGTTAGCAGCTTTTCTTTCTTAAAAAACAAGATTGACACTTTGATGGCCCTATGTGTCCTCACAGAGCACATGTGAACACACACACACACACACACTCTCATTCATCTCACACATTCCCACAGTCCCCACCCCCCTCATTTTTGTCTCCTTCACTTTGTTTGCGACTAGCTGTTCCTGTCACGCATCGTCATGGCGACTGCACTATCAGCCCGTGATGACGCGTTCACACAAGAATATCAAGGACAGAGGGTCTGTGTGTCTGTGAGTGTTTGTGTGTGTTCATTGCCTTCCAAACTTCACTTACCCTTCACATTGGTGGTGTTGCCATAACAACCAGTCCAACTTGCCTTTCAGCCTGGTGACTGTAACCTAGCAACTGTGTTACCCCCATCATCACCCCTGCCCCCTGCCCCCTTACACCCTGTACCCCCCACATCCCCCTTTGGGAACACACAGTCACGCTGGAAATCAATGCGAATGGATGCTGAGAAAAGCTTCAGAGACACAGATTTGAAAGACACTGTCTCACACAATTTTTTCTCAGTCACTTGAGTGCCTCACAAGTCATCTCTTAGACTGTTCTAAACATTTCCAATAAAAAGTCTTACATTTCAATTTGAACCCAGGAATTACTCATCAATTCTTCCACATCAAGTTTGGAAAAAGTTGATATTTAACATGAACATAAAACATGGACTGGAGCTGTATTAGGATATGATGGTCCATGTAAATTTTCTACAGAACTGACCGTATATTTATTTAAACCATTTTTCCAGACTTCTTTTTTTAACAACATTTTACTTTAATTTACTTTTGACCCACTTCAGGTTTAAGGCCCCCAACCCCTGTTCTGTCCTAAAGATACTGAAGTCTGTATCTCTTATAATGACAATATGTTACATTTCTGAGAGCTGCTGATTTCACAAGGCTTTTAAGACAAATGAAACTGGTTTGAACCAAAATTGAGAGGGTGACCATAGCAACCCAGTGACCATGGTAACCTAGTGTCTGATCAAAATTTCTGCAATCTGTGATGTTGCGCACACAGTTCACAACTGGACGTAGTGTTATATTCTACAGAAAATATTCCTAGAGCCCACTTTTTTCTGTATTTACATTCTGGGAGGTCAAAGGGCCACTTCCTGTCAGCATCGAGCTAAACGCTCCATTAGCCGATGACAACCAAAATATGTTCTCAAAAACCGAAACCCTGCTGGACTGGTCCAGAGCAGTGTGCTTTAAACACACACACACACATAGCAGAGCTCTTAAGTATGTATTTGTTGGTGTGTTATATTCTGCAGGCAAAAGAGAGAACTACAAAAAGGTCCATATGGAGAGGTAAATGACATGAGTTAACAGACAAACATGTTATTGTCACTTTTTTACGAATAGTCCTGATGCATACCCTGTCTCTTTTGTTCTCTCTCTCGCTCTATTCTGTGTGTTTCTTCCGTAATGCATCTCACATCTGGCATCTATTGCATTCCAGCATGCTGCATAAGCACAAGGCCAGGAAAACGTGTTTGTGTACATGGCTGGGCAAAGACAAACAGCAGAACATAACAGGATAAATGCACTCTGTGCTATAGAAACACAAACTGAGAAATGCATTACATGTGAAGGTCAAAGGTCAAATGTAGCACGCAAGTGTTTTTTAACAAATCACATATTTGATGTGTATTACAGAAAGCATTCCACACTTTGGTTCTGTCATCTGTGGTCTGTGTTTAAGAAATTAAAGTGGTTGTCATGGAAAGCCAGCTGTTAGCGATCGGCCAGCCTTACTTCCTTCCGTTTCTGTGGTTTCACTTCCTAGCTGGACTCAAAGTGCGACAGAAGCTGCATGAGCAGTAATAAAACATAAATTCCCGCTGTCCTCTCTGCTCTAATGGCCTCTTCTCTACCGTTTGATTACAGGGAAAATGATTTACTTAAAAAAAAATATTACATTTAAAAAGGTTATTGATATCAATTTGAGTTCATAAGTTTGCATACCAATGGTATGAGAGGAACAGCTAACACTCTCAACCAAACAAACATTACCAGCCAATCAGAATTAAAACGGGGCGGGTGTTGGTTGCCGAAGTGGAGAGTAGCAAGCAAACAGTCGGCAGGATAGAGAGTTATATAAAGTCTGAACCTTTTAAGTCCATAACAAGTAAAACATACACAAATTTTTCAAAAACACTTTTTCACAGCTTATAGCATCTATCTCACAGAGTTATGTCATAAACGTGGTCATACCGCTTATTACACGCTAATTGCAACATGAGCAGAATACTGGACATAAAATGTGAATTTGAATTATATTATTAGCTCATTTTTACCGAATGCAGACCTTCCGTGAGGAAAAGCCGTTTCAACATTCAAACATCACAAACACCCAAATTGGTTTAATCATTTGTTAATATAATGTCATGTTATTAAAAGACATATTCATAATGAATATTTTCCTCGTTCATTCTCTTGTGTGTTTACATTCCACCGCAAGCGCATGTGAGACTGGCGTTACAACAGGTCGCCGATCACATCACAAACACTGAGCAAAAACATCCAGACTCTGTTATTATTTTTCTTGGCGAATTTAATCATGCAAAACTTACACTTTAGCTGCCAGAATACAGACAACACATCACATGCCTTACCAGAGACAAAAATATTTTGGGCCATTGCAACACCACAATAACAATGTCTGATCACTGCCTGGTTCACGTTATCCCAGCCTACAGGCAGAAACGTCTCGGTTACATCTGTAACCTCAGTTCCCTGATAGAGGGAACGAGACGTTGTGTCGAGTCGACAGATAGGGTTCGCCCTTGAGAACCTATCAACTCTGACTACTACAGAAGAGGCCAATGAAATTTGGCTAATGAAATTTGCATGCCCGTCTCCGCCCCCGGATATCCGGTATCAAATGAAGACGGCGTGCAGCATTCATTTACCTTTTTCTTCTGAAGAGCCTGAGAGCCTCTTACGACTACAGCAGAGTACGAAACGTGTTGGGGCATAAGGGACACAACGTCTCATTCCCTCCATAAGGGAACTGAGGTTACAGACGTAACAAGACATTCCCTTTCTGTCGGTCTCTAGACGTTGTGTCGAGCCGACAGATGGGGTTCCTATGGAAAACACAACAACGTTGTATCGTGTCACAATCTTAAGAGAAGCGACGGTAGCAGGCCTGGGCGTGTCCGCACGAGGCTTTCGCGAAACTGTAACCTTCCAGTGGGATGGTCGGGGATCCCAGTGCTTTCTTGGAGAAAGATGGGTACACCCTGACCCGTGACCTTTCACGGACGGAGGCCTTAGCTCTCTATGGGCAAGAGGCCAACTGGATCGGGTTTACACCGGGTGAGCGCGACTTCCTTAATTAGGGATGCGCTGCAGAGGCAACTTCCTATCCGGGGGGAGGAATACAGTGGATATAGATATGGTCTCGCTCGGGAGATTGCATGGAACATGCGGACTGAGTAGTTTACCGCGAGGTGGAGGTCCACCTGGGGGAGGTCATGGGTTATCAGGAGTGGGAACCATCTCATGAGGATACATCAGACGGAACAGCCCACGGAGGGGGTGTTACAAACGTCCGGTAGCGCTTGGTCCGGTTAGAGCTATCTTTGATAGTTCATATCTTCTCCCGGCCTAAGGGGGAAGGCTGCTCTGCCCAGCCGACCCCCAGGGGGTGCTTGCTTGGTGATGGATGGAATGCCTGTTTTTAACCATGTGGTTGGGAAAGAAGGGAGGTGGATGGGATGCCTGTTCTTAACCATGTGGTTGGGTAAGAAGGGTGGTGGATGGGATGCCTGTTCTTAACCATGTGGTTGGGTAAGAAGGGAGGTAGATAGCACACTGACCCAACCTGCTGGAGGGTGGGGAGATGCTTTCACAGGCATACGCCCCGCCGGATGCAAGTTCTAAATGTCGCCACGCAGGACGTGGGCTGACACCGGGTTTATGCGAAGGTCGTAAAACCTTGCGAAGGTGTTGGGCGTAGCCCAACCCGCAGCTATACAATGTCAGCCAGAGAGGTGCCTCTTGTGATCGGTATGCTGCCATGACTGCATAATGTGAGAGTTGCCAGGGCCGAATTCAAGGCAATCCGTGGACACGGAGAATGCTTGAAGGTCCCCTATCCTCTTGAAGGTCCCCTATCCTCTTGAAGGAAGCGAGCGCCATCAGGAGGGCCGTCTTCCTTGAAAGGTGAGGAAGATCAGAACCTTCGAGGGGCTCGAAGGGGGACCCAGAGAGGCCCGCAAGGATCACATCAAGGTCCCAAGAGGGTATGGAGCGGAGACAAGGCGGATTCCGCCTTCTCACCCCCCTTAGGAACATGGTGACCAGGTCGTGCTGCCCTAGAGACTTGTGGTGATAGCGACTACATACACCTTCAGTGTGGAAGGGGAGATGTTAGTCTCCAGTCTCTCTTGCAAGAAAGACAACATGATCCCGATCGAGCACCTCCTTGTGTCTTCTCGTTGAGAGAGACACCAGGGCGAGAAGAGGCCCCATTTATAGGCGTATAACCGCCTAGTAGATGGGGCCCTAGCCTGGGTGATGGTGTCCACCACAGACGGGGAAGCCTACTCAGGTTGTCCTCGTCCCATCTAGAGACCAGACATGGAGGTTCCAGAGGTCTGGTCCAGGATGCCAAAACGTGCCCTTCCCCTGAGAAAGCAGGTCCTCCATCAGGGAAATGGACCAGGGGGGAGTCGTTGTCAAGAGCATCCGCTCGGAGAACCAAGTGCGGTTGGGCTAATGGATCACCTGTTCACTCCACAAATGGACCAATGAAATGGAGTGGGCCTTACAAACCTGTTTCGAGTGCACCGATTGGAGTCTTTTTGAAGCTGCTACCATCGATCACAGAGACTTTAACATCATACATCTGTTTCAGTGAGGATTTCTGCATTCCTACTAGGACTTCCTTAAAATACATCAATGATAAACTATGGTTCTAAGCAAAACTCAGACTGATTCGCCAAGTCAAAGGAGGATGCCAATGGAGATTAGAGTCGCTAAGAGAAACTACTCTAAAAAGTTGAAAAAACGCTTTTCATCCAACAACCCTGCGTCTGTGTGGAAAGGCCTTAAAAACATCACCAAATACAAGCCACCATCCCCCAATTTAGCAGGCAATCAACACCTGGTCAATGATCTGGAATGACTTTTACTGTAGATTTGAGAATGTTAACTCTACACCTCACACCAACTCACCAGCCCCACCTCCTGCACTTCAGAACAAGAAAAGCACCAGGCCCAGATGGTATCTCCCCAGCCAGTCTTAAAATCTGTGCTATTCAACTGGCCTTCATCTTCTCACAGATCTTCAATAGATCACTGGAGCTGTGCACAGTTCCTTCCTGTTTGAAGTGCTCCACCATAATCCCCATCCAAAAAAAAAGTGTCCAGTGTCACCTTGACGGCCATCAGCCACTTGTGGCAGGCATCCCGGAGCTGCTAAGCCATCGCAGAGGGTTGGCCACACTCCCCAAGCTCCAATGAGCGGAACTGCTGTCGCTGTTGTTCGGGCCTCAGGGCCACCCGCTAGAGGATGTCCTTCTTGAGGTCCGCGTAGAAAAGGAGATGCATGACTGGCAACTGCTGGGCTGCCAGCGGGGCCTCCTCTATTAACAGGGGGATAAGCCTTGCCGACCAAACGTCGAGTGCCCATCCCTAAATCTCTGTGGACCTCTCGAACAGCTCGAGGAAAGCCTCCGGGTCGTCCTGAGCACCCATCTTGTGTAGCGGAATGTAAGCAGCTAAGGTTGTAGTCGATGACTCCCTTGTGGCTCCCTCCTGACTCTGCCAGCTCTGGAATGACTCACATCGTCAGCCAAAATTTTAGAAACTGTCTATTTGTTTTTTATGTCAACTTCTGACAAGTTAAACATCTTATTTGTAATACATTTTAAAACTGCAACATGCCGAAATAATGTTCTTGAATGACTTGCAAGGCTCGATGTGAGAAAATGCCGAATTCAATTATGCATTATATACATTTTATTTCCCAAATTTAGTGTTCTTCAGTTCTTTTTTTTCATTCAGTGTGAAAAATCCAGTCTCTGTTGAGTTTATCAAGCCCATTAAAGTCAGGTTGAATGTCTGAGGTGGAGATGCGAAGCACAGCTGACAGATGTTCATCAGTGAGAGAGGATCTGTACCTGGATTTGGTAAACTTCATGACTGAGAATGTCTGTTCACATTTGTAGGTGGATCTAAAGAGACCAACATCTTCTGAGCATGTCTCCTCATTTTTGGAAAGTTCTCCTCCTCGAGAGCAGAGCAGAACTCTAGCAGTGATGCTGACTTAAAGTTTCTTTCAGTAGTGAATCAAACTGCAGGTCAATGAGTTCAAGCTGAACATCAGTGGGTGCACTATCAACACTGCAGGTAGAGGGGGAGGAAACCAGCTGCATTTCATCCTCAACCTTTTTGAAAACTTGAAAACGCCTTTCAAATTCATAATGCAGTGCTCCTAGCATGGATGAGTACCTGTGCCGGTGATCAGCTGATGGTTTGACTTCTTTCAGGGTTTTCATGTGTTTGAGATTGTTGCTGCCTAGTTGCCTTGAAATTAATTGCAACTTTGTCATGAAGGCTTTCACATGGCTATGCATTTCATGAGCAAAAAGGCCCTTGCCCTGCAGTTCTGTGTTCAGTTCATTCATCATTGCAGTCACATCAACAGCAAATGTTAAATCTGCCATCAAGTCCTTATCAGACAGCTCTGGGATGGTTTTGCCTTTCATCTCACAAACTCTTTTATCTCCGATTTCAGAACCCAAAACCTTTTTAGCACTTTGCCCAGGCTGAGCCATCTGACAGCTGTGTGGTACCTGACATCACCATGTTCGCTCTCTTGCTCCTCCAATAGTGAAACAAACTGCCGGTGATTTAATGCTCGCGCTCTGATGAAATTAACTGTTGTAGTAACAACATCAACCACATGGCTAAGTTTTAGCACTGACTTGCACAACACTTGCTTATGAATAATACAATGTATAAACACCAATTTCTGCTCTGCGTTGAGTTCACTCACTTTATCTTGTATTCTTTTCAAAAGCCCAACATTTTTCCCTGTCAAATTCGGACATCCATCCGTAGTGACCCCTGCCAGTCTGTCCCATTCGAGTCCCAGTTTGTCCATGCATGCGTTTACCTTGGTGAACAGATCATGCCCCGTTGTGGTTCCTTTCATTGGCCGCATTGCTGCCAGCTCCTCCATAAGCTTGAAGTCGCGCGTTATCCCCCGGAGAAATATGAGCAGCTGGGCTGTGTCACGGACGTCACAGCTCTCATCCAAAGCCAAAGAAAAAAAGTTGAAGCTTCCCACTTCACTTTGCAGCTGAAACTCCAGATTCTCTGCGATCTCCTCCACCCTTCTCGTCACGGTGCGACGGGACAGCGGGATGTTTTCAAACTCTTCTTTTTTCTCTGGGCATAGCAGTGCTGCAGACTCGACTATGCACTCTTTAACAAACTCCCCCTCTGAGAATGGCTTACAGTTCTGGGCGATTTTGTGGGCTATCACAAAGCTGGTTCTGGTCGCTGCATCTCTGGCTGCATTCAGCTTTGTAAAACAGCCTTGTTGTTTTTCTAGATTTGCTACTAAATCCGTTGATTTCCACGCTCGTTAGGCATCAGTCAAGTTTTTGTATTTCTCGGCATGTTTCATCTCGTAATGCCGTTTCAAATTGTACTCTTTAAACACGGCGACATGCTCCCCACAAACCAAACACACAGGTTTACCCTTGACTTCTGTAAAGAAAAAAATATGAGTCCATATTTGTTTGAAAGTTCTGCTTTCGGCATCCACTTTCCTCTTTTTGGCATGAGCCGAATTTAGCATTTTTCAGGGGTGACAAGGAAAGAAGACAGGTTGTCAATCACACGCATTTTACGTCCACAGTTGATGTGCACAATTGCGTGTGTAACGGAGGCAAGCTAGTGAAGTGCTGTGCTGCAAGTAAACCTCACCCCGGCCTCAAGGACTCTCTAGCGACAGACGCCAGAGACTGTGGTCTTTAGCCTCCTCGCTAGAGTGCCCGACTCCCATGCCGTTTCGACCCGGTTCGAGGCCCGCTTAGAGCGGTGCGGAGCGTTCTGGTTACATTGGGGCCGTGACCCGCATTGGGAGTGAGGTTTAGGGGGTTGAATGTAACGGAGGCAAGCTAGTGAAGTGCTGTGCAGTAAGTAAATCTCACTCCTGGCCTCAAGGATCTCTAGCGACAGACGCTAGAGACTGCGGTCTTTAGCCTCCTCGCTAGAGCGCCTGACTCCATGCCAGACTGACCCGGTTCGAGGCCGGCTTAGAGCGATGCGGAGCGTTCTGGTTACACGTGCACTGTGAGAATAAATCGGCTTCAAAATAAAATCAAAGCGGTTTTAGTCCACCCATAAGATAATTTGAAAATATGTTTTATTTTCTAATTATCACAGAATCTTTCGCGGGCCAGTCAGAATCGGCCGTACAATGCCCAGGACTGCTATAACACGAAACTCAAAAGAGGTGAAATGTAAACAGGGATTTTTACCTTAATGACTTTATAAAGTGTTGTATTGATAAAGAAAATATGAAAACATTTAATTGTTTGGGATTTAAACAAGAGGTCATTACAGAATTTTAATATGTTACATGTAATATTAAAATAATTGAATATGGGATGTAAAGTAGCAGCATTACGATTATAAAAAGCATATTTTTGCAAAGATGTTTCGTTTATGTTTGGAGTTAAGTTTCTTATTAGTGTTAGGGCGTCTTAAATGTATTTGTCACCCTGCAGGTGAGACATTAATTTCTTTACTCTGCTATTTAAAAAATTAAGTCATTCACACCTCTCCCAGTCCCCATCCCCCGTCAACTGAGAAGTGGAATCTGTTTATAAAAAGCAGAAACCAACTGACATGGAGAGAATTAAAACATTTCAATGCATGTCATTTAAACGCAGGTCAGTACATTATTTCGTCAAACTTTTATTTAATAATGATGAAACAGTCTATAAACTGGATATTTTGGCAAATATTATGTTGCCTCGTTCACGTCTTCACACAGCCTCTGTTCTAGCTCATTAATAATAATTTATGTTACATTTTCGCCTTGTGCAGTTTACTTTCGCCGGTCCGCGTTCATTTATAATTATAAAATTAGTAACATTGTGTAACATTCGCTCTCACGCCTTCTTGTCGCTTTGCATCATTTATTTGTTATTTTACTACTTGTCACACTTCCGCCCGCTCCGAGCAAGCCTCAGACCGCCAATCGGTCCACACCGGCATAGAAGAGTGACACGCTAATGATGAGGCTATGTTCTGTTATAGTCTTCATTGGCATGTTGAGGTAGTTGGTGCAAACTACCCACTCCTGCATGATCAATGTGATGGCTTTCACTGACGCACATTTTTGTTTAAAATAATCGCTCATGGTAATCTTTGTAAATGAGCTTAAAAAAATTGTACACTTTGAAAACAAAGATTACATTAATGGTTCTGCCCTGCCCTGCCGCTCTGCTGTTGTGCATTCAAAATGTTTACTTTTTTGTTTCACTTGGTGATATGTTAAATGAAGACTGAAGATTTGCGCTGTTGTGGAAATTAGATTATCCTTAAATAAAGATACATTTATTATAAAAGCTTACCCACAATTAGGGACTTATTTAACTGTGTTTATTCAACTTTTTAAAGACAATCAAATGGTTCAACAGTTTGGTCGTATAGGGACCGAAAAGACATTTTATTATAATAAAGAGTGTTCTTATAACTATCAGGCATATGCAGTTGCTTTAGACTGTCAGAAAAAAAGATCCTTTCATGAATCTCTGTCATCATAACACTTTTGGTTAAACTCTGCATTTTTTTTATATTATGAACGAGAATAACTCTTGTTTTAATCTTTTATGTGTTGCCTCCTTTCATGTAAAAATGAATTTATCACATTGAATTTCACTGTTTTAAAGTACATGTGGTTAAGTACTGAATTTCCTGGCAGAAATTTCGCGAACTAGTTTCACATCTACATATTTTTTAAACTGCCCCCCTTCCCCAACGGCGGCAATCAATGCGGCGGTAGAGAGAATTCTGGTTGACTACCTACTGTATCTGAAGGACATCACAGAACCCTTACTGGACCCCTGCAGTTTGTCAACAGAGCAAAGGGGTCTGTTGAGGATTCAGTTAACATGGGGCTGCATATTATCCTGAAACATCTGGATAGACCAAGGACCTATGTGAGGAACCTGTTTGTGGACTTCAGCTCCGCTTTCAACACCATCATCCCATCACTGCTCCAGACAAAGTTAGCCCAGCTATCTGTTCCTGGCTCTATCTGTAGGTGGATCACCAGCTTTCCGACAGACAGGCAACAGTTAGTGAGAATGGAGAAATTCACATCTAGCACCCGCACAATCAGCACTGGTGCCCCCCTGGGGTGCGTTCTCTCCCCACTGCTCTTCTCCCTGTACACAAATGACTGCACTGCTCAGGATCCTTCTGTCAGAATTCTGAAGTTCGCAGACGATACCACACTCATTGGCCTCATCCAGGATGGTGATGAGTCTGCGTACAGACAGGAGGTTGAGCAGCTGGCTGTCTGGTGCAGTCATAACAACTTGGAGCTGAACACGCCTAAAACAGTGGAGAAGATTGTGGACTTCACGAGAAAATTAAATACAATTTAAATAAAATGTATACCCTGTATTCTATCGTACTGTATTCTTTCGTGTTATGGTCTATGTGTACTGTGTACTGTTACTGTTTCTGTGTACTGGATGCTCCTGTCACCAAAACAAATTCCTTGTATGTTCAAACATACTTTGCAATAAAGCTCTTTCTGATTCTGAATGTTTGTGTAATATTAAACTGCCCCTCTCAAAATGATTTGCAGAATCTGGGTTACAGGGTGTTATTAGTTTTAAGCGGTTGTTATTTGAAAATAACAACCCTTGGAATGTGGTCAATTCCTGGTCAATCAGAATCAAGCATTCAAATGAGCCGTGTATAAGCTATGTTTTTAAATACCATAATTGCATAAAACTGTTTTTGTGGGTTATATTTATGCCCCCCATCTTTCGAGTCTTTCTGTGATCCATACATACATGGCATAGCATGAAAGTTTAAGAAACGTTTGTCTGATAAGCCCCAAAAATGCATGTTAATAGTTAGTTTCAAGGGAAATAGTGTATGTTCCAATATTTTTCTTTTGGGTTTCACAAATGACCCTGAGGATGTGTCTACTCTCACAACCCCACACATTTTTTTTATTGTTTTGTGTTAACTGAAGCAGGAACTCCATCTCATCTTGTCCGTCCATTTAAACACCTCTGTTCCTTTCCTATACATTAATTTCAAAGAGCCACAACGAATATAAATGCCTGACAGAAATGACACGTTGGATCTTCCTACGGTTTTACAATCCGCAGTACATTGACATTCAAATGTTTTAGATTGTATGAACAGCTTGTGAAAAATGCTTGAAAATGCCCGGTGTACAAAAATAACAGTTTTACATAAAACTCTGTTATAAAACTCATAACATTTGTTCACTTTTTATTTAAACTGTAAATTCAGTTACAACATGGCTGACTAATAGTCCTCGACACATGAAATATGTTCTACTCCAGTAAAGATTTAGTTTTAAATTCTCACAGATAGCTCCGGGAAAAGCGATAAATAGCTGTTAAGCACTGAAGGTAATAGTTTCATCAAGGATTCATCAGGAGAACACTCATGTTTATCTGTTCACTTCTATACTGATGACACATCTTTGAAGCGAGTGATTCACTCACAAACATAAAAGTCCAAATAGCATCTGCCTGTATCATTCTTATGTTTAACTGGTACCGTTGAGCAATGTTTTACAAAAAAAGTATTCTAAAAAGACTTGAAAGACAACATATGAGTGTGAAAATTTTCCCTGTGGACAAACCTTTTACAACTTGGGATTGTATCACATAAGATACAAATTTAAAAGATGAAAGATATATATGTTGTCAGAGTATTTTGTATGAACTGTAGTTTGGAACACAGATAGCTAGTGTATTTGTGTGAGAGAAAAGAATAGATTTAAAATAATGTTAATTTTGGAGAGAGGGAAAGAGACTAACTCTCAGATGGGCTTTTTGTGCTTAATTTTCACAAAAGTAAAAAATGTTAATCGTTTTCTCTCAACAATGTATTGTTTTGATACAGAACACATATATAGTATTAACCCCATTTGAAATGATTTGGATTACTTTAATGATGGATGGACGAATGTGTTCTTTTGAGCTTCACTATTTAGGGGCACATAGAGAAGATAAAATGACAGCATTTTAAAATACAAAATACTCTTCTATTAATTTAAAGAAAGTAGTCATATACTTCTGGGATGGCTTGAGTAAATCATGATATGAGTATATTTTGGGGTTAGAATAGATGAGAGAAAAGAGACTGATGTAGCTATTAATGTTTCCTGGGAGCTCGCATCTATTAACGCCGCTGTGTTACGATGCATTTGAAAGCAATAACTCGATACCAGCTCAGAGTAATGTAGTGTTTTAACTGCATTAGTATCCACTATCATTAAGTATTAGCCTGCAAACCTTTTCACCGTACAGCCGAACTGCTGCGCTGCTTATGTCAATGGAAGAGCAAAATAACAGCATGGGTTTTCAAGCTAATTTGAAAAGGCATAGCCAGCAAATAATTATGTGGGAATGCAAACGTCAAAGTGGATTAAAGTTATAAAACGTAATAGTTCTAAAATACTTTTAAATTATCCTATTTATAAATCCTAATGTATAGATAGTCTGGTTATTCATTAATGAATGCAAAAATGTATGACTGGGCTTGAGATAGGAGATATTTACTTTCAGATCATACAGTGTTATAAGACTTAGGTATTCATTTATTTCTTATGAAAATTGTAAATTTATATTTTTTTAATATTGAAACAAATCTGATGAATCATTTAAATGGCAACTATACAACAAAAGGATTTATTTCATCCACACCAATAACAGTTCAACATGCCCAGATAATGCCAAGAAATTGAGAATTAGAACATAAATAACAATACAAAAGATTTTTGTAAAGTACACTGTCACACATTTGTCTGGTCCTATCGATGCTCTTTTACTATAATAGTAAAATATATTAAATGTATGCATATAATATATTAAAGGCTCACAACGATAACAATGATCCAGTCTTCAGTTGTCTTAAAATTAGCCCTGCAGCATAATTCAACAATATCAAAGACAATGAACTCTTACATGCCACAAGATCCGAAAATAAGATTGTTTTATGTAATGACGTTTTTCAGAACTGATTGTAAAGTTGCAGGTTTGTATTTTAAGAAGTGTAAGACTCAATTGTCATGGTTCATTACCCCATTATGCTGCCCTTTCTGGCCTTATCAAGTTTTTATTTCCCCTGCTGGTGGGTCGGTGTAACAGCAGTGACAGTATTTAGGTCAAAAGCAGATCAGCGCAGTTTCCAGATGCTACGAGTCACAGACAGCTGCAAATAAACAGCACTGCGTCGACAGTCTTTGTGCGGATGTGAAATTTGTGAGTGTGTGTGCCTCCTACACCTTCCACACACTGTATTGTTGTTAGTGGCATTGAGGGCGAAGATACAGTAGACACATTCTAATATAATCTGCCACTGTATGACTGTAGAATGTTTGCACTGTTAAACCAGCTGCCACGCTGCACAAATAATACATTGAAAAATAACAGAGGCGTCCATCTTGGCATAAGAAATGACACAGTTTCCTCAGACCTCTGTCCTTACGTGGGTTGGAAACTGCAAAAGCGTTCAGATTGATTTGTTTGCCATCACTGTCAATGCAGTAAGGACATGTGGTGGTGCTAGCAGTATATCATACAACATCTTTGTAATCATCTGTACCATCATGTTGTCAAAATACAAGGCCATTTATGAGAGAAATTTTGAGATTTCTATTGGTTAAGAGCTCCACTAGAGGGCAGTGTACAATTCTATCAGGGCATCCGGTGAATATAATGAAAATGTTATAAAAAGAAACGTTCATATCATATTTTATCCCACAACCAATAGAAACATCAATCAAATTTAGATGGAAAATGAAAGTAGCTTGGTATAAAGAAAGAATTTTCCAATAAATAAAAGAATTCTCTCATTATTCCTCTCTGGTTATAGTACTGGTATATTGTTTCATATGTTTCGTTAGAAGTAAGGTTTAGAAAGACTACTTGTAATTCCTCACACAATCACAAGGTGATACCTGCTGAATACATTTGTTGTTCTGGTCTTTTGCAGAGCATGTCGGAATACAGTTCGCTGTTGAGTGACCTGTCTGACAACATCACTAATGAAGACCTGGAACAACTGAAATCAGCTTGTAAGGAGGACATCCCAGAAGAGCAGAGCAACTCCATGTCCTCCTCCAGAGACTGGTTCAGCTACCTGGAGAAGAATGACAAACTGGCACAAGGTGAGAGAAACATTTCAGGCATAAACTGAACGAGGCTATCTTACACTGTGTCCTAACCAAAAGTGAGACGAAAAGGTGACAAAAGACCCTTTTCACATGACATCAGGCATCTTCTGTTCAGCTGCGAAGCATTGTATCGTTATTTCCGCTAGTACCTCAGAATGGAGTTTACAAAGTCTCTTGCACAGCTGCCACAAATACGACTAGATGATGTACAAAATCTTGCAGATACGTTTTTGCTTATAACAAGATCAAAGCTAGTTAATGGATACAAATACTTCGTTAAACAGTACCTGTTTGATTATGAATGTTTGTTTTCCTTTTTGTGATAGAGAAGGTGCTAGGATAAGGACTTGAATATGGGTTCTGTCACTTTTGTTAACTGTTGTTAAATTCCAGCGCGACGGCAAAACAGTTTATTGCAAGACGGATGTCATGATAAACTGCTGAAGGTGAAAGTTAGGTGACGTCATTGTGAAAACGGCCCATTAGTTACTACAAAGTTTCATGTTACTTCCAGTAGTTTTTGTCCTAACCAGCTGTGATCTCCGTAGCTCTGCCCACCAAATACTTGATGCAACATTTTCCGGTTTGTTTTTATTAGGACTAAGTTTGGCAAGAAACAATAAAGGCTTTTCTCAGCAAATGTTGATTCTATTTATTGTATCAGAATACAATTACCACAATAATAAAAAAATTAATGAAAAAATTTAAATAAAAAGTCAAAACAATAAAGGCTTTACTCAGCAAAATGTCGCTCTGAAATCATAAGGTTGTATCATACATTTTTGTGAAAAAGCATTATATTTGAAATTGATAAAATAAACAGACGCATTATTATTCCTATTATTATATTTTTGTATTATTAACTACATTATTAGTTCATGGATGTTAATTCCATGTACAAAATGTAGTGGAATTATTTAGAAGATGAGCTATGAGAGGCAAACCTTTGGTGGAAATGGTGTTTTTAAAATTTGCCGTTTTCAGTATCGTTGCAAGTACCTGCATGTACAGCTTGACACTATTTACTCTTTTGTTTCTTGGTGTTCTCTGTGATCGTGTGTAATGCACAGATAACTTATCCTACATCGAGCACATCTTCGAGATCTCACGGCGGCCGGACCTCTTGACCCGGGTCATTGAGTACCGCACGACTGTGCTGAAGATCTCTGAAGATGATGAGATTGAAACCAAACTCACACGCATCCCCTCTGCGAAGAAATACAAGGGTACAAATCCCATTCATAAAAAAAACTCAATATTTGGATGTTTTTTTTTTTTTATATATATATGTGATAAATATAATATATATTTGTAACACTTTTCTCCTCTGTGATTTAGATATCATTCGCCAGCCATCAGAAGATGAGATTATTAAACTGGCCCCTCCGCCCAAAAAAGCATGAGGTCAAAGTTAAGCTCCTCTTCTCCACATTCCCTGGCACTTCATCATGCCCATCATCATCACTAAACCACACCCGCCCCCGCCCACCTACCCCCCAACTTACCCCCCACAGAAGCCAAGCAGCAAATCAGATCGCCAAGATGCTCTACAGCTTTGCCCAAGCCACGGAGGCATACCAATTATGGAAAATTTGGACGAAAGGACAAAGAGACTAGTAGTACAGTTGCAAATGTAAAGCGAACGGGTCGACATTCTGTGTTTGTTTACTCATGTGCAGTCTCATGTCTGTTAGAGAGAGAGTTTGTTTAAAGGAGTTGGTCGGACCAACAAAACAGAGAAGTACACCGTTTCTTGGGCTAACTGATGTGAATCTAGAAAAGATAACACATTTAGCTCCTAAGCCACATTTTCTCCATAGCTAGTAGTGTGGGAAGACCTGAAGTCAGTACATTCCCTTTAAAAAGGCGAAAAATACTTATTAACAGATGAATTGTCGGAATTTTGAAATAATCCTTGAATTTGTGTGATTGCCACATAGAAAGCCAATATTTGCCTTCTTTAGATATATAATGCATTATTCCAGCGTATGCACTAACCTAAAGTAGATCATTATAATTGCTTTTTATATTTCCTAATTATAGAAATGATAGTTTATTATATTCTCGGCTACTCATCATTTTTTATCAAACAACAGCTGTTTAAGCAAAAATCATTATGAATGAAGGATTATATGAACACCTATCTATAACAAACAGGTTTGAGTACAGTATGGGGGTAAAGGAGGTGTTTACATCTTAAACTATAATCACAGGCCTATTCAAAATAAGAACAAAAAAAGAGCAATTCATTTTTTTATTAGATTTTTATTAATTGTTTAGCTCCATGACTGCACTATTTTGATTAGTAAATAGAAGGCATATATTTTTTTTAATACCACAAGTTGTTAAACGTAATACTACTGTGACTGATTTAAATGTCTCACAATGCCAGTATGTGAAACATTAGGTCGATCTACAAATAAAGGGGATTTCTAAAATAGAAATATAGAAATAATTTGGTTAAAGAGTAAATAAATATATTAAACAATTACAGCGCTCTACATTGCCAAAATCTGTATGTATCTCTCATAAAGTATCAGTTCATAATTTAAGCATTTTTTTATATTTTAACCATTACTCTACATCTTTTTAATAAGTGTATTTTAATACAGACACATTTTCTTTTACCTTTTTAACACAGCAGGCTCATGCTGTGATTATACCTTTTAATATCACAAATAATCATCTTCATCTGCTGAAAGACTGTTTTAACTTAATGTGCTTATCACTGTGTGTCATAGCTCAGCCTTAGACTGTTGTTTTCACTTTATAAACCCGCAGCGCTTTCGAGGACATCGTGCGTGTTTTTAGCGCGTCTGTATTTCCATGCATGCATGAAAGCAGCATGCGTCGTTTAGTTGTTGTTTCTGTGATTTTTAATTATTCTGTTTTGTTAATTTGTTGAAGAGATGCAGACGGGCGCTAAATGTCTAAAATGTAAAAAGCTTTGATGGCAAATGGCCCTAAATATGTGTTGCCCTTTTAAATATACATTCAAATTAAATAAGCAAACGTACCCTCATGTCATTCCAACCCGGTATGAATTTCTTTCTAACATTGATTTCTGGGATGAGAAATGCTATGGATGGTTTACGCTGCTCTTGTCCATAGCAATGAAAAAGAATGGGGACTAGGGATATGGAGCTTCATAAGTGTAGTCCAGACGACCTGCGTGTTATTTTCCGAGGCCTGTGACAGCTTAGTTGGAGGAACAGAAGAATTTAATGCATTATTTTCGGCCATCAATTTGTAAAAGGGATAGATTACTCAAAAAGGAAAATGATGTCATCAATTACTCAAACATGACAGATCTGTCATTTTTTGGGTGAACAATCCCCTTAATTATTTATATTTACTCAAAGACACAGTATTTTCCATAAAGCTGCTTTTTACGATAGAAATAAAACTTACCTGACTTGCACTTTTGCTTAGTCACACTTTTTCTTGACACGGCACACTGGTCACCATCCACTTTCATTTTATGGAAAATTGCAGCTTTAACACTCTGTTAAACCTGAAAAAGTTAAATGTAAACAGTCCATCATTCCACCTGGAAAACAGATTGTACACTATATTTATTCTGGAGTTTTTTATGTTGTTGTTGTATTGAAGTTTTTTAATTGTGTAGAAATAGCATCTTTGTGATTTTGCTGTGTGTGACATCGTGACTGTGGTGATGTTCCCGCTGTAATGTCCTTAAGGGTTTCTTTGGACATTTGCGGCCAAAACTGTTCAACCACTCTTTTTGTTCTGTTGTATGCTGTTCAGTGATGTTATGGTTGTTTACGTAATTTTGTTTCCTAATATCTTGTGTTCATTGGAAATTCAGCTCTCTATATGCTAATGCTAGTTTTACCAATCAAGCGTAGAATTGTATCCCCTGACCAGCAACCAAGGGCTTCACATGTCCTAACGTCATCGATGGTGGTTTTCAAACACTAGACGTCTACGTATATCTACAAGATCCTATATTTCATTTTGAGCAGGTGCTTCTGTAGATTTCTCTATGCCAAGGGCCTCTTTTAAGCACTGTGCTTTGCGTCTACTTTAATTTTGGTGATCTTTTGAAGCCCCTCCATGGGAGCATTGAACAAGCCTTATTTAGTTGCCCTTTTCAGTGTGTCCCATTGAAACAAGAGGCATATTAAAATGAGTTTCCTCTTCTAACCGGAAATAAGCAAAGCTCAGTGGAATAAGAAGCTTTTTCTTTGCACACTCGTGTCGTCGTTCATGTATTTGTTCTTCCTCTATGCAGAGAATATTCGGCACTGTGCATGCATGTGTCGCCTCTTTTGCTTGGAGACGCATTCTTGTTGTTATTAACCACTACATGCAATTCTCTAGACTATTCTGTGTTCTGCCAATGAAACCATGTGATTATGTATGAGAACCATTTGCTTGTCAAATTAAATGTCACGGTAATGAAAACATATCAACCTTGATAATGCTGCAAAAGCTAGAAGATGGTGAGGATTTATTACTATTGGCACAACAGAAATGCTTACACACAAGTGTTTGATGTTTAGTATAAGCAGATAAAACACATCTCACAAAGCACTGAAAATTAACGGGAAGTGAAGACAAACAAAACATTGCTCTCAAGGATTTTGAGTGAATCTCATGAAAAGAACTGCCTGGATCATATTTTACCCCAAAAGAAAATAATTAAGTTACATTTGGTTTAAAGCATAGAAGACACAATACTTACTTTACACTACAAATAGTCTACAGTTGAATTTTTATCATGACATTATTTTGTAGTCATTTTAGTTTATGGCTGATTAAAAACATCATTGGATGAATATTGTTTTTGTAGTGAGAACCATGTTTGATCTTTTTCTTTAACCTTTTTTTATCTTTGACCATGGTAAAATATAACCTGCACATTTCTTCGTGAGATGTTTTGTTCTCGTACATTAAGTTTTACATATAAAGTATATTGTGGATTTATATAAGTGTTTTATTATGAATTAATTTATTTAATGCAACTGTATGTTGTTTTGGTGTACTTAAGTATGTTTACTAACTGGACATGGGGAGCCACATCTATTATTCATTGTAAATATAAGTGTGATGGGTTAGACGAGGTCATTTTAATGCAGGGCAGGGGGCTATAGATCCTTTGATATTCGATTTTGATAACTTTATAATTTACACATAAATTTGTAATTTCTTTTTCTTTTCAAATTGCAGTGTTCAATGCTAAACTTGACCCTTGTGTAGCAAAACGTTTTTATTGGAGGCCACAGGTAGCAAATGCAAGAAAGCCTTGAAAGTCCCCATGAACCGGAAGTTGGGATCGTTTTTACTTTCGTATTCTGACACATTTCCGAGTGAAAAGGAATTCCAATGGAGAAAATTAGTGGGCATGGCTTGCGGTTTTGACTGCGAATTGATTGGATGTGTAAAAACACCTGTTGCATTTATTTTGAAATGAAACTTGCAGCAAACTGACAATTGAACGAGAGGAGTTAACGGATGCTCTGGCCAAGCCGTCTAGTTTACGTCATTTGAGATAGATAGTCATTACAGGGCAGAAGTGCATTTTCAGATTTTAAATGAAGATTATGAGGGTACATGAATTTTAAAAAGAATATGACCCACATTGATAAACAATTTACTATAAACGCTACAATATTTCCCGAAAAAATAAGAATGGTCATTTTTTATTTCACTGGGACTTTAAAGAGCACTATAGTGTTAAATTCCCTGTCGGTTGTGAGGTGGGCAGTTTATGCAGAAATGGCGCAACAAAATATTTGTTGATGTGTGATACTGTTACTGAGATTGTGGAAGGATTGTAAGAGTGATTTCGATGGGGTTGTGAAGATGGAGTAGAATGTAGTAAATTAGTAATTCAGATGAGAAATTAATCACAAAAATTATACATGAATACATATATGTGAACAAAATCTAATTCTTGGACGGTTTATGTATAATTTCATATGCCTCAAATAAATAAGGAAAATAGACTTGAGTGAAATATATTGATCAATTTATGCATATTTGTAGCAAAATATTAACATGCAACTTGCTAAAGCAAAATGAATGTGCCAATAAGATCTTGTAAAGTTCCCATGAAGAACTAAAGCGTCTTAGAATTTGATTTGTTTGTGTTTGCATTTGTCATGATTCTCACAGGAAGAAGCTTCAATATGATTTGAAAGGGTTTGCACCTGTTGCCTTTAGCTTAATGGATGTGTTGCAAAGTATGTGTGCAGTAGAGGTTAGCAGCAGTGTGATGTTTCGTGGGCACTTGGCAGGGTTCTTCTAGAAATGTGGTTGTGTATAACTGGTGACAGTGCTATAGGATTTGACTAGAACAGGTGTTTGGAAATAGTATCGTGGCTATAATCAGCTGTGGTCAGATTAAGATAGGTTTTATTTTGCTTTTTATATTTTATACAGTCTCTGCATGGTAACAAGCAAATAAAGGAACAAATTAAACTGGTTGGAGCAAGTCAATCCAGCACCATGTTTATTTATTGTCGTTTTCCCTTTTAAGCCGATTCTTGCTTTGAGGATTGTTCTCGCTGAAGTCTTCTCTGTGCGCGTCTTATTTTTCCTCTTCTGGCATTGAACCTATCAGCATTTTTCAGTATTGGTTTTCTCTCCTTGTCTTATGTTGTAATGAAAGCAAAGCTATAAAAACACTCTTTTTATGGAAACTTGTTAGTTAAATATGCCTAGTGTGGCTTCTCTCTTGGAGTAAATTAGGCTAAGCAAAATTGATGCCATTTTGTCATTGTGCTTTAATGAATATATAAATATTATATTGTATATTAAAATATATTTGCTAACCTAAAGATTTGTATGGATGCCTGTTTTTTGACATACTCAGTGTTATAAAGATATTTCAAAAATTGTAATCACTCAATAACTATTATAACTTTCAAAAAACTAAGCCACTGGAAAATAATTTGTGCATATGCAAACTCCGTTATGGACAGAGACCATGGCATCAAGATTAATAAAAAAAAGCAGAAGTCCTTATATCAAAGGTTCAAGAATGTGTCCAAATCTTGTATGCTTAAATGAAAAAAAGGTCTCCGTAACAACACTGTTGTTTTATAAATGATCTTTTAATGATCTTATTTCCAAAATTGTATATAATAATAACTATATCATTTAATTTCATATATTTGACATCTTGACAAAAGGAATTGAAAAAAGGTGCAACTTAGGTCCACTCCAAACTGACATCCCTGTTAACATTTGTACCCTGGGCTTTTAAACATGTTTCTCCAGAGTCTCTTTTTAAATAAATAATACTGTCAGAAAGATACCGCCAACATTACATTCTTCATGTGAAAAGTAATAAAAACATTTCACAAAGCATTAATTCTTATTTTCTGCTTAAATAACAGCAAAGCACAGAAACATTCAACCAAACTCTTATAGAGTAAAGGAATAAATATCGACTATCGAAGCACACCCTGGTACGAAGGTTTTTGCCACTCAAGAATCTGATGGCAGTTCAAATTATTTTTTAGTCATCTTCCTCCTCGTCCTCATCTTCCTCAGGAGTGTAATTTTCCTCTGCAGACTCTTGTCCAGTGCTGTTGTTCTGCTCCTCCTCTTCCTCACTCCTCATCTCCTCCTCATACTCATCCTCTACCTCACTAGTGCTGTCATTGTCGTCATCCTCAAAGCTTTCTTCATCATCCTCGTCCAGCTCCTCCTCACCATCTCCCTCAAAATGACCTTTAACAGGCAAATAAAATTAATAATCAATGTGTTCACACGTGATGTTGAACTACAAAAAAATAATCAGAGAGACACATTTATACTACCGTATTTTTACTTATTTTTATTCAGTAATTTACACTCTGGTTGTGGTGTGAATAATTGGATCACAACACGTTTTTGGAGCGAGATGAAAGGGTTAAGACTCACAGACACTGCTGATGAGTGTGCTGGTGTGTTGGCGTAACTCAGCCATGAACTCCGCCATCTTCCCTTCCATGGTTTCATACAGCGGCTCAGTGTCGACTGTGGGCTCATCAGGAAAAAACAGTGGCTTTCTTAACAGTCTCCGGTACCTGAACAATATCCAGGATTTTAAAATGACAACCAGCATGCCAAACAAACACACCTCAATCCAAGTGTGATTTCAAACTCATACCTTTTTGCAGATGAATTGTAATCCTTAAAAACAAAATGAAGAGAAATGCCTCAAATAGTAACATACACCGGAAACTCTTAATATAAAAAAGACAATAGCAACACACAAGTCATGAAGGTGTAAAACTTACCCTAATAAACTGGAATGGGTCGCTCTTCTGTAGAATTTTTTCAAGGCCCGACTGAACCTCCTGTAGACGAGTCTGATCTTGTGCGATTCGGGCAAGGTTCTGCTGGACTCCACCACCCTGCTCAACCTCGTAAGTGTGAATGCATTCACGCACGGAAGCAAGAAATGCATCCAAATGTGCAATCGAGGTCTCTCGGAATGAGTCCAGCTGCTGATCTGTATCGTCCAGGTAGGACTACAGCATAACAAATGTTTCAAAGAAGCTTAAAAACTTGCACAATGCTAGTGTAATCTACATTGTTTGACATGGTTAACTTGAATTGCACTTAAATTCTCGTTTACATCTATTCATTTAGATCTATTCATTTAGAAGACACTCTTATCTAAAGCAACCTACAAATGAAATAGCATTTATCAAGTTTTTCCTTTTGTAAATGTCTTCAAAATCAACATTTAAATATTATCATAAAATTAAGCAATCGGTGTTTAGAATAACCAGCCTAACACAGGGTGAAATTGACCGTTCTCATTTCTAAATGTCTTTTTCAACTTTCAAGGTTTTGTGCTCTCGATAGATATTTACAATATAAAACACATTATACGTTTTCAAGATTAATTTTTTTAAAACATTCCACATCATCTTATTTTCGGACTATGAACGTCACACCTTGTTCTGACGCTCAATCTCTTTTTGTTCCAGTCTGTTCTTTTCCGCCCTCACAATCTTTCTGTTCACCTTTTGCAGCTGAATATCGAGATGCAGCTACGGTAGACAACAGGGAGAGCAGATGATTATTAAGATCTGACATATGAAAACAACAAACACAGTATCCTTATGTTTTCTAGTCAGTAAGTAAATCTACAGGGGTGGGACAATGAACACCTTGTTTTATACCACAATCATTTATTAGTGTGGTGTAGGACCTCCTTTTGCGGCCAATACAGCATCAATTCATTTTAGGAATGACAGATACAAGTCATGCACAGTGGTCAGAGGAATTCTGAGCCATTTCTCTTGCAGAACAGTGGCTAGGTCCCTACGTGTCGTTGATGGAGGAAAACCTTTCCTGACTCACTCCTCCAAAACACCCCAAAGTGGCTCAATAATATTCAGATCTGGTGACTCTGCTGGCCACGGAAGACGTTCAACTTCACTGTGATGTTCATTAAATCATTACCATGCTGATACACGTTACCACCTTTAGGGTACAAAGGTTATACCACTGAGTATACATGCAGCCCAAACCAACACTGATCCCCCTCTACGCTTCATTCCGTGCATGCTTTAGTCCAGGTGGTTAGCTTCTTTGGGACTTCTACACACCTTTATTCTCCCGGATGTGGGAAAGACAGTAAAGATGAACTCATCATGGAACATTACATCTTTCACATTGAATCCAGATATACGCTACTGGCACCATTAAAAGGACATTTGGCATTGCCAGTGCCAATGTGTGTGCCGTGTCATGCCATAATACCTGTTCAGCACTTCACATGAACCTATGTGTGTCACGCAACCTGTGAAAATACATGACTGCGGCAGAGGCGTTGAAAGGGTTAATAAAACAAGAGATGCTCGAGTTCACAAGATACTTGCAAGACACATGCTTATTAAAGACAATTTATCATCAGTTTTAGGGCTTTGACATTTAATTCTCATACTTTTTTCATTTGTCTTTTAAACGACCATATTGTTCTAAATATAAAACTTTAATTTTCTCTTAAAAAATGGGGTCATCATATATATAAGGTCATGGTTTTTACATGTCAATAATACAGTCGGCAAATACCTGTAAAACGAGATTGATCAGGAGTAGGGATGCACCAATTGTTTGGCCAAAAATAGCAAAAACAGCAATCGCAATCACTCGCGTCATCCTTTGACATCATACAGTGGTCGCGTGCACACAGGTCCCTGTACTAAACAACTTACCAAAGTATGTTCTGTGCATCCCGGCCATGAGTGCAGCGTTAGAGAGAACGTCAGCTTTTGGGGGCGGAGTTTCGAGGAGAGACTTGAACTGAAATGGTTGTCTGTCAGAACTACATTTTGCAGTGTAGCCTATAATACTCCAGTTTTCATTTATTCATTTTTTTGTCTAATATGTTGAATGACACTTTTAATGAAGTGTTTTGTGGTAAGGGTACAGACTACCAAGTACAGTACATTCTTTCAGCAGTCAGTTATAAGCCTAATATAGGATATTTATACATCGGTTCTCAAATCTGATTGGCTGATAGCCGTGAGATATTCCCCTAAATCATCACGGTAACGGACCGTTGAATTGCGTCACTGACTGTTTGTATTACTCCGCAACTAAAATGACTCGTACTATACTGTCCTCGCAACTGCGCTACTCAGAAGAAGTTAGATTGCTAACAAACAAACACACAAAGCAGTTTATGTAAGCACTGATGTAAGAACAGTGAATTCAGTCCTACCTTGAGATCTTTCATGGCGTTCTTCAGAGTTTTGACTGAATGTCCATTGTGTGTTCCCTCAATGGTGCAGGCATTACACAAGAGCAGCCGCTCATCCACACAGTAGTACCTGAACATTTCATCATGTTCCATACACTTTCTCTTTCTCATATCATTCAGTGGCTCCACCAGAGGATGCTCACGGAATGCTGGGAGTTCCAGGTGAGGCTGAACGTGCTTCGGGCACATAGACACTTCGCATTTTAAACAGGTTTTAACTGCCTTGGGATCATTCTCTACTTCGTTCACTGGGCAGTAGTCACATCGCACCTCTGTGAGGGTACAAGACAGGCCTTTCTGGCTGTGACTGAAAAGGTCCGACTGCCCCTGGCGGCGGAAACTGTCAGCAATGTTTGCCAGTTTGAAGTTCTTCTGCCAGGTTATGGAGCTTCGGTGACTCTGTCTGCACTCAGGGCATCGCAATTGGCCGTGGACAGAGCGAGTCTTGAGCCTGCGCAGGCATGGCAGGCAGAAATTATGGCCACAGGGCAGCAGGTGGGGGTCGCGATAAATGTCCAGACACACTGGACATGTTAGCTCCTCCTCAAGAATGCTGCTGTCTCCACTGGATGTTGCCATGACGCCAAATCACATATGATAATGTAGACAGACCTATTTCAACACTAGAAACATAAAAAAGACAGTTGATCATTATGTCAACAACTGTTTATTTAAAAATGTGTGTTTGATGAGCAGTGTGTTAAAGCCATGTAACTGCAAAGCCATTAAATTGAATTACAGATATACCAGTAATATCAGTTACAGTTCAACGCACACTTGTAAATCCTGTTAGCCAACCAAATTAACCTGAACGCCGCAAATAAAAATAAAGCCCACAAAGCTGTTAAGTATGTCTTAAGCAAAACGACGTGACCTAAACGTATATAATGTAACTTTCCTCAGAAGAATGAAAGCAACTTTGACGTAATCTACGCTATCCTTAGTAGGCGAGATTTAAAGGCCAGGATTTCACCTCTGATAAGGTACAATATAAGTCTACAAGAATTAAATTAAGCTATACAATTTTTTTGTTCGATTTCTTATAATGTTTGCGTTAATTTTGATTCGTTTTATTTTCAGATAAGAGTTCCTCATCACTTCCAACGATACAGAGACAAGCAGCGCACATCACGTGACGCATACACATTTCTCAGCGCTGCAACACATACCACAGCAAGCTTTCACTACATTTCAAAATAAAAGTGAAAAATTTATAGAGATTTTCATAGAAGTCAAACCATTGTAAACAAACAGAGGACTGTAGCTGTACATAATCAATTTCCTCAGAGACACACAAACTTGCCAAAGAATGTAATGTGCAAATTCAAAGCACCTGCATTTAGCAGCCTTTTCACCCCATTCACTACACACACAACAGGCATTGTTCTGTTGTTATTCTGTGTTCTAGTGATTTAGAGAATATACGTTTGGTTAAGTATCTTAAACAAAACAAAACAAATAAACACACATCAAACACCGACAAATATAAAGTAGCAATGTCTGGATTACTTGTTTGTTTTTTTTTTTTACGACAGTCAGTTTGTACGCAGTTTTAGATTACGTATTTATTTATGGAGTATGTGAATAGTGGTTGCTAAATCAAACTACAGTGCCGTAAGTACGTTACAAACATTTCCGCCTGCGTCGAATGCACTTGTTGCTTACTCCTTACTTAACGTTGCTTGGAGTCATCATGTACATCTACAATACTTCATAAAATTAAGTATATAGATTATTACAGCATATAGATGTGTTACTTACCCGAAACTCTCAAAAAGCAAAATCCGCCACCTCATGAGTTCACGGACGGATCATGTGGGATTGCCCTTTATTGTAGGTAAAATCACATTATTATCCAGCCGGTACACTCTGGAGCATTCTTACAAACGCGATGTTGATGTTACTGTCACTAACGGTTATTCTACTAAATAAGGTAAAATGTCTTCGTACATAATCGCACTCAAAATCAATCATATTTTGGCGAAATAATTGTAAAAATTATGTTGTTCTCTGTTTGGTGCCTCTGCATGGGCTGCACTTACTAATAGCGTTGACCAATAAGAAGCGTCGTTCAGCATCATGTGATCGGACATGTAGAACCAGAGTGGAACGGCGTCTTCCATGGGGTGCATTCAATTTAAATCGGAGCTGCGCAGACTCATGCATGCGTAGACTAGCATTTTACGAGAGAGCAGATGGCAGCGACGTGCTTCAATGCGTCATGCGTCATTGACTGAACGTCTGTTACGTCACACGTGGTTCTTCGGGTGGTCGGTGTAAAGTGTTTGAATTATTTAACGTTGGATCTATCATTTAAAAATTTAGCGTTTAAACAAATGGTAGTTAGGCGGGTGTCGGGGCGGCGGAAGTTTTCCAGGAGCGTGTGAAAACTTTGCTCGGGAGAGAGAGAGAGAGAGAGAGAGAGAATCCTATTTATCAATCTTTAGAGGAAAAGGGAACATTTTACATTAAACATTCAAATTAAAAAACATTTTACATTAAAATATTAAAACACAATTTCAAGAGTGGTAACCGTACACATTTTGATTTGCAGGTGAGAAATGCTCCCTCAATAATCCACCTGAGAACATTAAGGTAAAGCTCGTTTTTTTCCCTTTGGAGTCTAGACTTTTTGTTTTGAATCACATTCCATTACATTAATCTGTATATTTTCTGAAAAGTTATGTAAGGTCTTTTTTGCACTTGAGAAAATGAAGCAAACATGAGACATCTGCAGTTACAGTGCATCCGGAAAGTATTCACAGCACTTCACTTTTTCCCCATTTTATGTTACAGACTTATTTCAAAATGGAATAATGATTTTTTATTCATTATTTCCCTCAAAATTCTACAAACAATACCCCATAATGACAAGGTGAAATCTTTTTTTTTAATCTTTGCAAATGTATTAAAAATAAAAATAGAAAAAGGCAAATGTACTTAAGTATTCAGACTCTTTGCCATGACTCTCAAAATTGAGCTCAGGTGCCTCCTGTTTCCACTGATCTTCCTTGAGATGTTTATAAACTTGATTGGAGTCCACCTGTGGTAAATTCACTTGATTTGGACATGACTTGGAAAGGTACACGCCTGTCTATATAAGGTCCCACAGTTAACAGTGCATGTCAGAGCATAAACCAAGCCATGAAGTCCAAGGAATTGTCTGTAGACCTCCGAGACAGGATTGTATCGAGGCACAGATCTGGGAAAGGGTACAGAAAAAATTCAGCAGCATTGAAGGTCCCAATGAGGACTGTGGCCTCCATCATCTGTAAATGGAAGAATTTTGAAATCACCAGGACTCGGGGGAGAAGGGCCTTAGTCTGGCAGGTGACCAAGAACTCCAAGCCACTCCTCAGTAAAAGGCACATGACAGCCCGACTGGAGGCCATTAGGCACCTAAAGGACTCTCCAACCATCAGTAACAAAATTCTCTGGTCTGATGAAACAAAGATTGAACTCTTTGGCCTGAGTGGCACGCGCCATGTCTGGAGGTAACCAGGCACCGCTCATCACCTGGCCAACACCTTCCCTACAGTGAAGCATGGAGGTGGCAGCATCATGCTATGGAGATGTTTTTCAGCGGCAGGTACTGTGAGACTATTCAGGATCGAGGGAAAGATGCATGCAGCAATGTACAGAGACATCCTCGAAGAAAACCTGCTCCAGAGCGCTCTGGACCTCAGACTGGGGCAAAGGTTCTTCCAAAAGGACAATGACCCTTAGCACACAGCCAAGAAAACCAAGGAGTGGCTACAGGACAACTCTGTAAATGTCCTTGAGTGGCCCAGACTTGAACCTGATTGAACATCTCTGGAGAGATCAGAAAATATCTGTGCACTGCCGCTCCCCATCCTACCTGATCGAGCTTGAGGTACTGCAAAGAAGAATGGGAGAAACTGCCCAAAAATAGGCGTGACAAGCTTGTAGCATCATACTGATAAAGACTTAAGGCTGTAATTGGTGCCAAAGGTGCTTCAACAAAGTATTGAGCAAAGGCTGTGAATACTTATGTACATGAGTTTTTTTGTTTTTTATTTTTAATAAATTTGCAAAGATTTCAAACAAACTTTCCCCATTGTCTTTATGGGGTATTGTTTGTAGAATTTTGTGGAAAATAATGAATTTAATCTATTTTGTAATAAAGCTGTAACATAACAAAATATGGAAAAAGTGAAGCGCTGTGAATACTCTCCAGATGCACTGTATGTTTATACCTTAAACTAGTAGTTCTCAAATCTGGCCCGCTAGATCCACTTTCCTGCCGAGTTTAGGCCAAACTGTGATTAAACACCTGAAGAGTCTAATCAGTGACTTCAGGAACAGACACATTCAATTTAATGTTGGGCTTTGCAGATTGTTTGGCATATCGCAGTAAAGTACCGCGAGAGCGATTCAAATGCGTACCGAGCAATCTGCACTTGGATCACTATCAGGATACTTAAATCTCATACGCTGATAGGTTTGTGCAGTGCTGCATTAAACTGAACGCGTCTGTTCCTAAGTACGCTGATCAGCTTGTTCATTTGTTTTATATCAAGAGTTATCAAGACAGTGGATTTAGAGCAGGGTCTGAACAGTCCCAGCCCTTAAAAGACCTAGCAGAGGAAATAATGGCCAGGAAGTAATGAAAGTAGCACTGAACCAATCAGACACCCGAATAGTCCATGTCCACCTCCAGTTCAGCAAGAAGCATGGGTCACAAATGAAACAAAACTTGCTCTGCAAATGAAACTTAAAAATAATGACACAGCTGCAACGGAAAATTATTATGTGACACTGCTAATTCGAAAGCAGGTAAAGAGCAAGAGAAGAGAACATATGTAGGGGAGTATGACACTGACATGAAGCCTTTGGAGAATGATGCATGTGAACCAGCCAGGACCAAGGCTTCTGATCAAGAGCCGTCTTGTTTTCAAAGCCAGAAACTGGCATCTTTAGTCGGTGCACAGAGTACTTCTTCTGAGCTCAGGGAGCATACACGACTCTGCTCTGTACAGCTCAAGACCATCCCAATACTTGAGAGGCCAAGCAATCAGTTTTACATGTGCCGCTTTTGTAGCAAAATCTTCATGTTCCGCAAAACCCTTAGGAGGCATAAACATTTACACATCAGCAAAAGACCTTACCACTGTTCGCACTGTTACAAATCCTTTAACCTGCGCAACATAAGAAAGAACACTTCAAGAAACTCTACAGCTGTACTCGATGTGGTAAAAAATACAAATATTCCAGAAACCTTCACCTACATTGGGGTTGCCATGCTGGATGTAGTCCGTTTCTGTGCTCCAGCTGTGGGAAATGCTGTAGGACTGTCCCGAATCATCATTGGAACTTGACCAAATTAACCAAGACTACTGACTGACCAATTGAGAGAAATCAATTTTGTCACAGAGGTTTACAATAGCAGTTTTTTGTGGTTGTGAAGACTGTAGTATGATATTTGTTTTTGTTTGTTCATACTAAAAACAAATAGCTTGATGTGTTGTTGAAGTGTTATTGCAATATTTCCGCTTGTTGATTTTAATATAAATAAGTATTTGTGTTGTAAGTAGTGACAAAGAACACTGGTAATACTTTGTATTGACTGTAAGTTTGATTTTGCAATCATCTGTGAACTGGACAAGGAAATCTGCAGTAGTTTATTTCTACTGAAGATCTAATCAACAGTATTTCTCTTAAATAAATTTGATCACTGTTCAGTATACTCTTATTTATTCTTTGTTTTTGTAGTTTGGAGCATCTTGTAAGGATCATTTAAAAAATGTAAAAAAAGAAAATTCCTGTGTGCTTCCAGAATATTAGATCGGCGTAAACAATATTTTAATTCAACTGAAGTTATTTGTTGCATTAAAAAAACAATGCTGTTATCCTCTGCTCTTCTCTGCAAAGATTGCGAAGCTGCTCTACACTCTTAATTAAGTGCAAGTGATCTCACCGGCGCGTCCATGTCAGCCTGTCATGTAGTATATAAACGAGCTGCTATTCAGCTTCCACACACAGTCCACACAAACACTTGAACATGCGCGCATTTAATATAGACATTCTCCTACATGTAATACAGAGAAGCCCTTCTTTATTTTAAGATGATTTTAATGTTTTAAGAACATAAAAATTCGGGCTACGCCGTTTAAGCCAGATTCCAGAATTAATCTAATTATGAGATGAAATGTAGGCCTGTCAGTGATGATTGATGACCACATTTCTAATAATAAAAACAACAAAGGCAAAATTATGACAAACAGAAACGATTAATTCATTATATTAGTAATTGTTTTATTACACTGACTATAAAGAAATTACTTTCTTACCTTTCTTGTGGGTCTTGTAATGTCGGATGAAATTCGACGTTGTGGTTGTTGTGTCAGAAAACCTCGCGTTGCATACTCTGAATCTGGCAAATCTTTTTTTATTTTCACGGTCCAGTTCAAAGGCCGTATAGCCATACGTGACTATCTGTGGAGCTCGACTGTTGTCCGCCATTGTAACGGCCACAACTGTTTCAAGCCGCCAGGGCATGCGCAGTTTCCTCTCTATCGTAACTGTTCAACAGTAATTGGCCATAACACCTAGTTTGGCGCGGTTTGAGTTGAGCAGTGTTAAAGGCACAGGCGCTGTAGTGCTGCCGAGTCACAATAATTATTTTAACTAATTTCATTACTTTACTTTATTAAAAGTTCAAGTCGTTGTCGAGTCTTCCATTTAAAGTCAAGTCAAGTCTCAAGTCATTTGCTCTCAAGTCAAAGTCAAGTCAAGTCATTTTCACACTTCAATCAAGCAAATCGCAAGTCCTGAAAATTGGAACCAACTCAGTCTTCACCTGATCATAGTGATAGGTTGAGAATATCAGCGGCTCCTGTGTGGCCCAAGGAGGCCCCAGGAGCCTGAAACCTTGCAGAAAGTTGCGTCGCGCTGCCCTCGAAGACACACCAAGAAGGCTAGGCGAGATACAAAAATAAATATTTTATTATTTTTCATACATTTCCCTGGCACTTATAGATCTCTATTGGCCCGCAAACCCCCTCGTGCAATGGGTTCGGGAATGTCGGCGACTTTATCAGCTATTATAATCTTAATTCAAAGTGATGAAGGAGTTTGAATGTATGATACTAATCAAAATCGAGTACTGCTGTAAAGGTTAATCCCATTTGCTTTAACTATTGGAAATTTAGAAATGTAATCAAAAAGTTACTTTCCTTTGTAAAATAATTAGAGCAATACTTATTTTAAATAGAGATATGTGTAATATGCCCAACACTGGACTAAAACTTTTTCTCGGCCATGTAGCTCAATGTGTGTGTGCCAGATTGGAGTTAAAATAAATAGACAAATGGCCATTCAATGCTCGGCAACTTCACCACAGTAAAAGTTCCTGGTAGATCCAAAGACAAAAAAATTGTCTCACAGGCGAACAACAGACCGAAGCTTCGGACACAGGACAGAGATGTCGTCGTCTGAGAAAGCAGAGAGTAACCTTTGCAAGTCAAGTGACAAGGTTTATTTACAAAGAAAAATAAATTAAATTGACTTAATTCATTATTTACTCTAATCGTTATAGTGAATATTATTGTTACTTGTTTAGCATTGTGTCAGTGATGTATTCGCTTATTTTGCATTGCATTTTTTGGCACGGTAACTTGGTTCGTAATTTACTGCCTATTTTAAACCGCTTGCTAATGAATTTCAAAAAAATGATTTCAAACTTGATTTGCACACGGCCATGCAAAAAGGAATTATAGTACAATTAAAAAGTGCTAAAAACAAGGAAAAACTCACTTGATGCTCATCTATTAGCTAAAGCTATCAAACAAACAGTTCACTTATATAGCGGAAATTAGACAAATTTACCGGTCTGCCAGAAAGCTGGCAACTTCGGCGCCGCTTAGCAATTCCTTGTCCACGCCGATGTTTATTCAGGTTTTCTGCCGTTTTTTGTCTCGACTTCGCCTTGCACTTCATCGTATTTTCTCTTTTTTGAACGAACAGATTGACGCTCTCTCGGCTCTTGTGCAGAGTATGTGTGGTCCGCCATTATCGCAAATTTTGCTTCTTACTGCAACAGAGAACCGTTTATATTTCTAATAAAAAACACGACAAGTAAATGCTGTTATTTTTCTTCCTCTTCCTCTGATTATCTATGTAGTCGCTTTGCAAGCTGCCTCAAAACACAGCCGAAGAAGAAGAACTAGTCCCGTGCATCCTTTGTTTTACGAAACGTGCTTAGTTTGTCCGTGTAGTGCAACTATAGAAACATGGCTGTGCACATTGATAAATTACATGTAAGGGTGTGCCCGCGCTGTATATACATAAAATGGCTCATTGTAAGGTAATATAAACATTTCGGTTCATTTTATGAGGTATTTCTTCACTACTCACATAGTTTTGTATTATATATAACATTTTGGTAAATAAATCCTTCAAAATCCTACACACTGTACCTTTAAGGCTAGCTTGAACTAAGAAGCCTAGTGTAGCAATAATCTTCAACAACCACGTGTCACGCAATCAAATTTGTTCTAAGTTTCTAATACCCCATTACGGTAGGAGGTTTTCCAATTATGGGCAGGTCAGACACCAACTAAAAAAGTGCCCAGTGGTCCCCTGGGACTGTGACAAACATAAGCAGAATTATTTGTAGAACCATCATTAAATGTAAACATTTGTCATAGTCGGTGGTTTTACTCTGAAAATATTATATGGGATATTAAGTTCATCATAGCAAAAATTCCATTGCTTTACACACAAACATAGCATTGTTGGTCATGCTTGCAAACCTCAGTAGAGCAAATCTCAAAAAGAAACCCCCCCATCACAATATCCAGTTCAAATTTTTATTGGTCACATCATACAGATATCACAATAGAGCCAATAGTTGCTTCACCTTCTGAAAAAGGCCTGAAAAAGAAAAGTTGAAAGGGCATCAAGGTATGCACTGATGTTTTTTATGAATTGGATTGAGTGCCCTTACTGTACCGCAATCAGACAAGGATCTCCCTTTCCTACTAGAGCCACACGTGGAATCACAGCACATGCACACCTGATCATTTTCTTCTGCAGAGGTCCAACTGAAGAGATGGTGTAAAATGAGTCATGGTACAGAAAACCAATTTAGCAGAAACAAAGTTGTTCATGACATGCCCATTAGCAAAGGAGCAAGCCTTGCTGTCCTGACTAGTGGGAGTTGAAGCAAGGACAGCCTTCAAAGCTCATGTAATGTACACCTAGACAAAACACAAGTTGCTTCAGGTTTACACTCCCCTAGAGGATGCAAAGAATTTAGAAGTTATACAGGTTCTTTTCACATACCGAGCCACTACAAGTCTGCTGAAATCTGAATGCCTCAAACTGAAACTACAGCTTGTTATTCTGAAATCGGCGAATGAAATGGGAAGGTAAACCTGTAACCTTTGCATCAACCATGCACCTAAAAGGGGAGGAAAAAAAATTTGCCCACTGCCTAACTTATTGAAGGTAGGGAGAGGACCCTTACTCAACCATTATTCTCAACAAAAGAATAACTTGGAACAGAGTTCACATCAGGGGCCGCAGTAGCAACACAGTCGTCGATGAAAATACGCAAAGGAACATGGTTGTACAGTTTCACGGAGCTTCAAAGTTCATAAACTGACCCAGAAAATACTGATTGGCAGGCCTCTCAAACATCCAGTCATCTGCAATAAAAAAAGGCAACTTAAAGGCTGGGTCAGAAATTGGGTTAGAGAGATCTTCGTTACCAGTCATAAGCTTGAGAGAAAAGACAAGGACTTCCTCTCCAACTCTTGCAGCAAAAGGTACCCAAGCAGGAATCAACACATTGTTGCTCTTTAGGTTGCACAATGTAAGCAGCAAAGAAGAGTTAAAGCATAACCCAGAATGAAAGTGCTCAACCTTTGCAAAATATTTTTACTGTACCTTTGATAATAACACTCAATTGCAACCACAGCTGCTTCTGCTCACACTATGAGAGTTTCATCTACAGTCTCTGGAGTGTAGCCTAGTGAATGTGTACACAAGCGCATAAACTTAGCGCAATCGACACCATTTTCTCGACGAGAAACAAAGGTTCGGGTGAACCTGAATGCCCTGACGGAACGTTCGCAGCTGGCTACACGATGGACGCGTGAGAAAGATGGCGGATCGTGTGTCTGGCCACTCTTTCCGTGGAGGACATTGAAGATATCTACCTTTTTGGAACCATGATAACAGGTATTATGTTGATTGGATTATGCTTTGCCCTGGGTTATTGAAAAATTCTTAAAACGGGAACAGCTGTCCAAAGCCTCACAAGGTTCGTTTGACGGAGGCCGTGGGAAGAGCGGTCAGCACTGAGACTGAGACTATTAATCGCAATATGGATTATATCTTGAAAAAGCTCATGGCTATGGAAAGGAAAATTGATGATGCTAGAGACCAAAATGGACAAAGAGAGTAGCCGTGGAATTGGAATGCGGTTTACTCGCGTCAACACGAAACAACTGCAATCTTATCTTTTCGGCCCCCCTGAACCAGGATTAGCCTTGGCCGAGGCCGATACTGGAGAAACAACCCTGAAGGGCAATGTGGCGAGACGCTCTTGCGTTCCCTCCCCCATCATACACACACACACACACACACACAGACTTTTGGACCTTCCTCATACAGACACAGACACACACACAAACACAGACTCTGACCGATTCCAAACCTCCGTCGCTTTGATCCGCCAGCTTGGCAAGCGGGTCTGTGTTAAGCGCCGTAATGGCTGCAGGACCGGATGGCTGCTTGCCGGAGCTGGATTACTTACCCTATTGCAAGTCTTGTCTATGTGTACTGTGTGCTTGTTTTTCTCCCCACCTTCCTCATGTTATGCTGTATTTCCTTCTTGATACATTTCGTTGCATAGTACTTGTACATATGTAATGACAATAAAATTGAATCTCTCAATCTCAATCTCAAAACTCAAGTAAGAATGCTGACCACATCCCAGAGAATAAAATTTGCCGCTGTCTTCTGGTCATGGCCTTTGGATTTCTTGATCTCTGCCTGCTTCTTGGCATTTTTCTGCTGAGACTGAAGATTCTGGTGTCCATGAGCCATGCTGACAGATGAGATCCGCAGGCAGCTATAAGGTTGTTAAGTGTACTGCACGCTTAAGACAGCTCAAGTGTCACTACCTGATCGTCACGGAAACACGATTTGTTCCGCGCATGCGCGAAAGTGCAAAGTCTACTTGCGGCCGAAATAACTTATGGCAGTTTTTTTAAAAAGTACACAACCGAAACCATACCAACCATACCGGAAACATTTTTTTATAAACTCTTTATTGAAAATCGCATTTACCATCAAAAGACATTAAACAATTTGTAATGGTTTGGAGAAATGTACTGAACGAGGGATAGGCTTCACTACCCTTTTAAATTAATTTTGTTACTTTTTTATTTTTTAATACCAAGGAAAAAACAAAATAAAAGAGTGATATGCGTCAGGAGTGAGAAATATTTTTTATTTATAAAAAATGTTTTTTATATATAGAAAAACTAATATCCAGTACGTTTTATTAGTGATTCTCTTTTTTTGGCTAAATATGTCATGTTTAATATGTGGCACAAATTGTTACCCCAATTGTATAATTAAAAAATTATACATAATAGTTACCATTTGTTAGACACCATTTAGTAAAGTGTGTGTTTTATTTTTAAGTCATGCTGTACATATTTGAGCGTACTTTAACAAATGTCTGTATTTAAGAAACACTTTTACTATTATCTATTGGCAAACTGTATTAATAGACAAGGCCTAAAGGAGAAATGCAATTCTCATTAGTCAGCAATTTAGGTATATGAATAGATGAGTGAGTGAGTATGTAAATAAGGGAGGCAGGGATGGAGGGAGGTAGTGAGTGAGTGAATGAATGAATAACTTAAGAAGAGAAGGAGCAAATGTATTAAATAATAAATTGAATGAATTTAGAAAATTCTGTGTGTTTCTTAAATACAGTCATTTGTTAAAGTACGCTAAAAGGTGTACAGCATAATTAAAAAAAAAATACACACTTTACTAAATGGTGTCTAACAAATTTAAACTGTTAAGTTAGATTTTTTTTAATTATTCAATTGGGTTAACAATTTCTGCAACTTATTAACCGTGACATATTTTGCCAAAAAAGAGAATCACTAATAAAAACTATTGTAGATTAGTTTTTCTATATATATAAAAATATTTAATATATATTTAGGCTACACTACCCTTTTAAGAGCGTCATATCAATTTTTTATATTGTATTTTCATTGGTATTAAAAAAAAAGTATCAAAATGAATTAAAAAAGACTAATTTTCGCTCTTATAAGGGTAGTGTAGCATATCCCTCGTTCAGGACATTTCACCAAACCATTACAAATTGTCATTTGTTTAATGTCTTTAGATGTTAAGTGCAATTTTCAATAAAGAGTTTATAAATAAAAATTCGGTAGGGAACGAGTTGTGTTAAACTACTTTTCTTTTTAAACTGCCGTAAATTGTTTCGGCCGGACGGAACAAATCGTGTTCCTGGGACGGATCAGGTAGCGACAAGTGACACGAGGTACTCGCTCCCCTACGGGATGAGAAGGGGGGAGTCTGCAGACCTGGGGCATGCAGTTTTGCGCCCCATGCAGTTTTACGCCCCATCCAGTTTTAGGACCCTGTGGTTCCTTATTTCTACACTAGGGGTTTGCTGTTCATTATGAACCACCAGAACAGACCTAACAGATAACTTCGTCGTCAATCGCGAGTTAGAGTTATGGTAAATAATCGTTTTTCTTACTAAGAAATGGTCCAACATGAAGAAATAAGGAACAGCAGGGGCGTAAAACTGCCGGGCGTAAAACTGCCTAGGGGCGCAAAACTGCATGCTCCAGGTCTGCAGACTCCCCATATAGTATGGGATTCCTTTTGTGCCAATACCTCCCCCGGCCAGTTAAGTGCCATCTCGTTCCTAGTGTGGAATCTTATTGGTGTGTTAGCCAGAGGCTGATCACGTGGATTGTTGCAGGCGAGGAGAAAGCTGATAGACGCACGCAGCTATGGGACGGAAGTGAGATACGCTCTGGACGCCATTTCCATCTTCACATACTCAACTCAACTTTATTTATATAGCGCTTTTTACAATTTTCATTGTTACAAAGCAGCTGTACATGAGACACATTGAATACAAGTATGAATTCGAAAGCAGCCCCCCCGGCCAGGCAGTGCAAAACAGTATGCAAACGGTGGTGAGGAACCCAAAACTCCCATCGAGAAAAAAAACCTCAGAGGAACCCGTGCCCAACCAGGGGATTCCAGTTCCCCTCTGGCAAAAGCTGCTGGCTCTGCACAAGCTCAACAGTGCTTGCACAACAAGGCTTAATAAAATATAAAAATTAAGGATTTAAGATTATCATTAACAATCTATGTTGTAGGAAAAGCAAAGTTGCCGCGTCCTTTATCCAGCTCTATCCTCTTAGCTCTTTTCAGGTCACCGCTTCCCATTCTCAGCTCTGCCATCAGGTCTGGGCATGAACTGCATCCTGCGGTAACCTTGGAACAAAGAGACAAGACTGGCTGAGAGTAGAGTACTGTTCTGCACTCTTTGATGCAACAAGTACATCATTTGTTGTTGGATGTGTTCCTGGTTCCGGTTGATCTAAATAATGCACCCTAAATCCTCTGATGATTAATATTATGGAGGTATAGTGTATGCAAGATTAAAAAGATGAGTCTTTAGTCTAGATTTAAACTGACAGAGTGTGTCTGCCTCCCGGACCGTGCAGGGAAGAATATTCCAAAGTTTAGGCGCTAGATAAGAAAAGGATCTACCACCTGCACTCGATTTAGAAATTCTAGGTATTACCAACTGACAGGACGCCTGAGAGCGTAATGTACGTGGAGGTCTGTAATGCCATAGAAGTTCATTCAAATGCTGCGGCGCTAGACCATGTAGGGCTTTATAGGTAATAAGCATGATCTTAAAGTTAATGCGATGCTTTATAGGTAACCAGTGCAAGGTTGACAGAACCGGGGTTATATGCTCATACTTTTTTGTACGTGTAAGAACTCGAGCTGCCGCGTTTTGAACCAGTTGCAGTTTTTGTAATAGGCCCGCAGGGCAACCACCTAGAAGTGCATTACAGTAATCTAGTCTTGATGTCATGAATGCATGAATTAATTTCTCTGCATCTGACAGTGACAGCATATGACGTAATTTAGATATATTCTTAAAATGGAAAAATGCAATTTTACAGGTGAGAGTCACTCGCTCCCCCGGCCAGTTAAGTGATTTCCTCGTTCTCCTTTTTGGAAACTTCGTTGCGTTATCTCAGACATTGAATGTGGGAACTTTACTGGTAGAGTGGACGATATCGTTTCCGGAGCGAGCCCTAACAGGTGGATTGTGTGGAGGAATTTGCGCCGAATCGCTGAGAACCGCAAGAACGGGGCGATAGAGGACGGGTGAGTGGAACTTTGGACTGTTCGCTTTCTTGCCTTTATTATCCCATTTTTGGACTGAGTTTTATTGGTAGCAAAGGTAGTCTCATTTGCAAATTTAACCTCATCAGAGCACCACTGAAATTTATCTTCGCGTGTGTCTCGTGCTGAATTAAAGCTCTACGTTAAGGGTTTGAAAGTGTGTGCGGTGTGAGTGATGCTGGAAACACAAAGGAGTTAAAGAGCTTGCTCTGCTTTATTCTTTGATTTAAGGGTTGTTTGCATTGTGGAGTAGTCCTTTCTTTTGTGACTTTGTTTCTTTACCCTGCTTATAAAGGCCTTATTTTTCACGGCATTAAGCTGAAACCGGTTGTGAAAATTATAATCTCGATGGTGTAAAGTGTGTATTGAGTTTGGGACTGCCTTGCTTTTTAAACTATTTATGCCCATAGCAATTTTAGATTACATTTGTTATTGAGAAATAAAGATTTATTTTGTACAAACAGTGTTCCCTGTTGCATTCTTGAGCAATTCGGTTTGCTCCCCGGAAGTTCGAGTAGAGTATAATTAAATTTGTGCAACCTGCCACACTAGTAATTCTAAGGTCATGGGTTTGATCCCAGGGGATTGCACATAGTCCGATTTTTTTATATAAAACAATGCAATAAAATGTCGCTTGAAGTTTAGTTCAGAAATCGTTAATGTGAAAGCTGTCAAGCATACCCGAGATTTTTATGATCTAAAACGAACACAAACGGACCAGGGATCATCAAGTTTAGTCTGAAACTAAACCAACAATCACACTCAAGTTCGGAACGCAGCAAACGAGCCCAATCAGAAAAAAGCCCTGTAATTCGCTTTTGATAAGTGTCTGCAAAATATGTAAATGTAAACACTTTAATTCCTAAAATTAATTATTTATCAAAACGAAAAATGAAGAGAAGTGTAAAAATGGTGTAGTTATATGGACGAGGTAAGAAAATAACAGGTGAGGTGAAAGTTAAACGAATGCGTGGTCGGATAACATTTGGATAACATCCAAAACATACTTGGCACATAAAAAACACCACAGAAGAGATTTGCTCAGGTTTTTTTAATATTACAATAAAATGCACATTAGAGCAACATATCTACGTAAGAGACCTCCATAAAATGGAAAAAAAATAATTCGCAGCAGTTTATATTAAAGAATATTTCTTTAAAAAAATAACATCCACACAGCAAAATATGGAACCCTCAAAATAACTCTAGGAGTTCATTTTAACACTTTGAAAGTGTCCCATGGGGTCCACTCCCAATAGAGTTATTTTAACACTTTTGAAAGTGTTGGCATATTGACACTCTTAAATAGTTAAAAACGTACTCCCCATATATTTTAAACACTAACTACAGCCAACTCTAACCAGTGTAAAATAATTGATGTAGGTTGTTACAAATAAGCTCACCCCAGTGTAATTTGTTAACTCCTGTGGCGTTTCATGAAGTGTAAATATGGTAAACAAAGACAATAACACATAACTTGAGGAAAATATTTTTTAATTGTGCTAATTTCAGCCAGAATGTAGAAACATGTAACATTTTTTCAGTAAAAAATTTACAAAATAGAGAAATAGTTCAATTGTCAGACAACATTTTTTTAAAATGTAACAGTAAGGGACCAAGAATTCTCGGTCATCCCCATAATAAAACATTTTATCGAAGGGCTTAAAATATGTAAGTTGATCCATATTTATAACAGAAAAGTGGTTACTACACTCCTCAATGCAGTATGCATTTAGGTGTTTTTCAAAGTACAGCGTGCACACATCACATGCAATAAAAAAAGCACTCTGTCCATGAATGACAATAGTACAGATCTTTTTAAAAATAGGAAGCTCATGACACATTCCAGTACAGACAAACAGATTTATCTGGTATTCTGTACCATAGCTTTTGACCCAGCTGGTAGTTGACACTTCTGAAAATGGGTCCAACTTTAGAGTTCGTTGAAGAATTTCACTACCATCTAAATTGCAAACATTTTTAACCCTCACAGGACCAAATTCAAACCTATGGAAACTATAATTTTCATAATGAAAAGCCAACTGGCGTTGGTGTTGTTTAATTAATGATTTGGTTAAGTTTTTGAAATTTCTGACAGATCTCTTAAAAAAAATATGCTTTGCCTCAAAACGCATACACCATACATGAATCAGAGAACCTATTTTTTTCATACATCTTGGATAGTGTATCATAAGGGGATGCTTAGGAGGACTTGAAGAGATTATGGTGCTCTTGGATTAAATTTTTTAGGTAGCAAATAATTCCATTAGTCACAATGGGTGAGAACACAATATTTACAATCTGTATGAGATGTAGTAAATTCCAGTAACTGTTACCCTGTTCAATAACATCTCCAAATATAAGAGGAGTGTGGCGTGGAACACACCACGACTGGATAGCATTCCAGCCCAGGTGTTTGCTGTTATCATCAATTTTCAAATGGCCAGGTTTGTTTTTACGATTGGTAAAACAGTAACTGAAACTCTGTTATCTGTCCGAGTGTGCACTTGGAGACAGACAACCATTTTTTACAAAGTACTGAAAAACTAATTTAAGTTCATATTGTACAACTCCTTCCAACAAATCATGCATAATATCAACAGCAAAGTTATCAGTGCTATGAAAAAACTGTAACGAATTTAACACACAAGGCTTTTTAACACCCTGAACTGAATGGAGTGTAGAACTTTCATTAAGTGCTTTACAATGTTCAGTGTGAAGTTCTTTGGAACTTAAAACAAGTTTCGGATGATCCTCAGTAAATACAGTTTGAACTTCATCCTTACTAACCAAACAAAACCGACAGAAATGTATTTTTTTCACTGTATATTCTACTACCACTGTCTCTACGTACATCCAACCTTACACCAAGTACACATTCAAAATGCTCAACTATTTCCCACTTTTCTTCATAATACTTGTATCTCTTTGCCTCTGTGTTCAGCTCTCACTCTAAAAATGGCTGGGTTAAAAACAACCCAATTGGCAACCCAGCGCTGGGTAAATAAAGTAACCCAGCACACTGGGTTACACATGATAACCCAGCATGCTGGGTTATTGAAAAAAAAAAAAAATGTAGTCATTTTAACTATTCATGTGTTTAATTCTGGGTTATTCTTGCTGGGTTCTTAATTTATTCTGTACTTCATTTTCAATCAAGACAATTGACATTTGTTTTTAAAAAAATAATTTTTATTTGACTGTAAAAATAATTGTTATTAAAAATGTCAACTTTTACACCCAGTAACAGCAATATTTTTAGATTTCCATAATTAAAAGAAAACAGTTTAATTATAATAAATAAAAATGTTTCATATCAAACATTAACAAGCATTATAAATAACATTATAAATGACTAATAAACATACTCCACAATATGTAGCAACAAATGTCAATTAATAAAACTAACTAAAGACATATAAATTATGTATAATACATTATGAATTACACCACTTAATACACTAAGAAACCACACGTGCAGCAAATCAACTCATTAAATACAGGCTACCACACTCGTCTTTCTTTAATATATGCACAAACCTTGAAATGTTGTGTTTAAAACAGAGGGAGCAACATAATTGACTGGCCGCTTAATATCCAGAGTGGACACAGAGAGAGGCGTTCCTGAACCGTGAATGCCAACCCAACACCTTGAAAACTAAAACTACCCAAAAAGTCTTTAACATGTGGAAAAATAACCCAACAAAACAACCCAACGGACTCAACCCAGCGGTATGGGTTAAAAAATAACCCAGCCATTTTTAGAGTGCTGAAAAAGGATTATTCAGTTGATTGAAAGAGTGCTCGGTTTTTTTACGCAAGTCAGAAGATGTAGTTTCAGGTGAGAAATTTGTTAAAACTGTATCTTGTGCTCTGGGGCCTGTACCATGAAGCCGGTTTAGGTGGCTAGCCAGGTAAGTTTAGGATTACTTTGCGCCAACCCTGGGTTTTAGGTACCATGAAAGTAACTCAGCTTTAATCGGTGTTCATCGCCATGGTAACTTACGCTGCACGGCTAACCTGCTCCGGAGCAGGCTATGATCTAGATTAGAGATCTCACACCGAAATCTGGCCCACACCTTACTCCCCATACTTTACTCATCTGGCCCACATATGGCGTGGAATGATGGCACTTGTGCGGTCCGCTCCTGTTTGCCAGATTTGGGCCACAGGCATGCCAAAGCTATGCCACATGTCAAACATCAAAACAAATAAAGCAGAACTGAACCAAATATAAACAACAGTTCATTTCAATTCTGGCCCAGATTTATCCCAAATCCATCACCTTTCTGTGCTCCTGTTTGACAGAATTTGTATTGAGTTTCAATATTATTATAGGGATGATTGAGTTATTAGTGATGAACATCTGCTTTTTAAAATAAAAAAATATTTGCTCAGAGGAATACAACAACTACAACCTGAAATACAGCCTGAAATACAACCCAGCTAACAAAAATTTGTTATAAGAACGTTCCTTAGAGGTTTTTCACATGTTTGAATACGTAAAAAAAAATTCAAGTGTTTTAAGAATGTTACCATCATGGTGATCAGTGTTTCCTTGGGTTGGGATCTTGACCCCTGAGCAAAGGTATGTTTGAATTGTTGAAACTGTGTCCTTATAAAGAACACTTGTCATGGCAGAGCAAATATGAACATTACTATATGGTATTGGTGAAACCTCTGTGATGTTATGGCTTGATTCGGTACTCATTTAGGTTGAGTGCAATGCTAAAGATCCTGATAGGACATTGTAAAATCAGGAAATTTGACTGTTTTTACATATCTAGAAATATTTGTGAAAAATTGATGTATTTTTATCAAACAATATTTTAGGATCACACAGATATCAAGAATCAATGTATGAATCTCAGCAATGGTGAGAAACAACCACCTAACTCAGATAAGCGGATCAACCGCAATGCATGCTGGGAATTATTCATTCGTTTTGTGCTACGATGTTACCCAGGATGCGTCACAGCCTGAAGTTTTCTTTTGTTTATTCTCACCATTGTTGAGATTCATAAACTGACTCTTCATGTCTGTGTGTCTAAATTCTGAGTAATTTTATTTTTTCAAAAAAGCTCTGGAGACTGAAAAAGTAGTAAAACTCCCAGATGTTTTAATGTAATTTCAAGATCAGCAAGACACTAATTTAATCAAATGTAAACATGGTAGATATCTCACTGACCACCAACCAACACCATTGATCAGAGCATCATTTCAATTTCTTTGACAAATGTACTTTATAAGTACATCTATGTTCAAGAGAAAATGTCAAGGGTCACGATCCCAGCTCAAGGAAACACTGATCACCATGATGGTGACTTTTGTCAGCTGGAAATGATCTTAAAACATTAAAAACTGACATTTTGAATATTTTAAAAGGAACGTTCTTATAATAAACTTTTGTTAGCTGGGTTGTATTTCAGGTTGTAGTTGTTGTATTCCTCTGGGCAAATATTTTTTTATTTTAAAAAGCAGATGTTCATCACTAATAACTCAATCATCCCTATAATAATATTGAAACTCATTACAAATTCTGTCAAACAGGAGCACAGAAAGGTGATGGTATTGGGATAAATCTGGGCCAGAATTGAAATGAGCTGTTGTTTATATTTGGTTCAGTTCTTCTTTATTTGTTTTGATGTTTGACATGTGGCATAGCTTTGGCATGCCTGTGGCCCAAATCTGGCAAACAGGAGCGGATCGCACAAGTGCCATCATTCCACGCCGTATGTGGGCCAGATGAGTAAAGTATGGGGAGTAAGGTGTGGGCCAGATTTGGGCGGCAAAAATTTGCTGTCTGGGACCCAGCACTTGATTCGTTAAACCACTTCGCTGAAACGCTCCCACACGGTACTTATCTTTCCTATCTTTTGTTTTGTTTTTAATTCTCCCTTTTTAAATTTCCCTCGGATCCGTTTTGCCTCCATTTCTGCTTTAAGAAATAGACCGCCATCAACCACCGCCACGCGAGCATTTGTTTTAAATTACTGCAAATTAGCGCCTGATTAAAAATGCATTTAAAACATGTTCGTATTTTTGAGAAATGTTGTTAATATTGTATATGATATCATACACCCGCGACCCACCCGCAATTAATCAGAATGTATTTTTTATTACCCGACCCGCGGATCATCCATCCACAGCGCCCACGGATATAACCGCCATCTGCGCATCACTAAAGTGTTAAAATGCTCCCTATTGGATAAACGTAAAATTGCTGTCAAATACTAGGTGCATTATCTTATTTATAGCCCTTTTAATCGAAATAATCGCAGCTTTTGCGATTTGAACATCGCACCCCTTCAAATTGCGATTTCGGTTTAAAAACGATTAATCGTGCTGGCCTAGTCTGAACCGTGCTTTGGGAGACACCTGAAGCCTGCAAATGTGCAACAATAGAACCGCAGATTGATTACAGTTGCTGTTCAGAAACAACATTTTCTGAAGAATCAGGGAGAACCTGTGAAGTATCGGAAGCTGCAAAGTCACCACAACTTAAAACTTCCTCATTCTCTCTTTGAAGGGTGACATTCTGGGTTATATCCACTGGTTGATATGCAGAACGTCTATGCACAGTGTTGAGGTGCTTTCTGAATTTTCTGATTGTACGTACAAAAAGATAAAACGCATCCTTGTTCCCCACATTGCAAACGCAACGTTTTAGCAGGATATAAACCATGGTGAAACTTTAAATGTTGACAAAGCTAAAAACAGTCTTTTTGCTGCACTTTGCAAACAAAACAAGTGAACATCTTGATGTAAACAAAGTTTTTCTTTTCAATCTTCTCGTGACAACAGTCATGCTCTAAGTTCCTTCACACGTGGGCTCTCCTTTGCACTTCCAACATCAATGTTATAGATTGTGGTTTGAACAAATGTATAAAAATTGATGAGTGTTTCATCATAGGAGAGACTGAAAATGAAGTGAACTTTGAACAGCTCATCAAAAGCTGCAACAGATGTACGAGCCTTGGTACAGCCTTTTTGTCAATGACAACGTAGAATCTTCTGATTTTGCAATTGCCGTAATCGTTCTTCTCAATGGGAAGTGTGGATGGGCCTGTATTGCTGAAATTTAAAGGTGCGATGAATTAAAATCACAATTTTAACTCAAGCTTCTGTTATAGAAGAAGGAATCAGTAGTTGTATCATATACTGTGTGTCAAATAGTTTGATTGATTTATGACCCCCTGTCAATTTTTCTGTCCACCAGTCACTCAAACTGAGACTTTTATGGTATGACAGCCCTGATGACAGATATGTTTTATGGTTGTTTTTGTGGGTATCCTCTGACCCCAACCCATCCTTTAGTGGGTCTAACTACCTCACCCCCCTTCATTACTTCCTTATCAAGAAGTCTTGTTTTCATCCTGTTTAGCTTTTACTGCATGATATTAGTGAATAACAATTGTCAACTAGTGTGATAAACTAAAGGTGTTATAAGTGTTTTTCCTCTAAGAGTGTTGTATCCTTTGCTTTGTGGTTTTTATCATGCAAATGAGTGAGTTGATGTTAGTTGTTTGAAATCTTCTGAATGTTTGTGTGTCTCCCCACTTTCCCCCTAAGTAAGTCATTTAATCAGTAAATCAAAGTAAGTGAGTTTTTTATGATCTGGCAGACTTGTTTGATAGTTTACATTTTATAGTTGTGTTAATGTATATTTGTCCTCTTCCTGTTGGCCTGACATCCTGATGGCCAGGCAATGTTTGATCTTGCATTAAACGCTTGAAAACCTGGCAGGGGGTGTGTTAGAGTTGCGTCCTAACGTTTAACGAAATGTTTCAACTAAGAGTGATATGGGGACATAGTTTTAAGTTTTTATATGATAATGATTAAAAGCGATTGGGTTCCGTTTATCATCAATAAGACATAAATTACATATGCTTCAAGGATATGTCTATGAACTGTTTCTTCTAATTTGTGTTATAAATATTTTATAGAATAAGAAATGTCAACGATAGTTAGTTAAGTTTTAACAGGCGTCTGGTATTGTTCTGGATGGCTGTGTATTTTTCACATATTAAACAGGGTGGTGTTCTCTAACTCTAAAATTATAACGTTTAAGAGTTAATGCAATGATCCATTTTTAAACAAAATGGTGTTCTGAGGCGCGTCATGGCTTACCGACTGAGTGGTGAGACGCCAGTGTGTCTACGTGAACCAAACTGCTTTAAATCGTGTTCTTTGAAATGTCCGTCACCTGTACATCGCTTTTTAAATTAAATACTTCCTTATGTCTGAGAGGATATCGTGGATCTACGATGATTTCAACATGATAAAGAGTTTTGGGTTTGTTGGAGACTGTGTGAATGGTCATTCATGTTTATCACAGGTAGTCTAGTGTTAGTGCGTGTGAATATGAGTGTGTAAAGTTACAATGACCGGGGGTGTGTTTTGCATATGTTAATAGGGTCACCCCTTAACTTTTTTTAACACCAAGCCCCGTATGTCTTTATAAGTTGAAAATGTTTTGGTTTCTTTCGTTACGGAATCCTGTGTGTCAAGACGGTCGTCCAGAGTCGCGGTAAACAGACATTCATCTCTTTGTCGTTTTGAAAAACTACCCAAACTTCTAAAATGGCAAGATTCATTAACGGTATGTGATTTTCGTTTTTTTATTTGAAACAAATAAAAACAAAAAAGTATAACTAGTCATTGTATTGGTGCCTTGTTTAAAAACAGGTTGTGTGTAATGAAATAGGTACATTGAACGACCCCCGATATTCCTGGCTTATAGAAGAAATTAACGAGCTAAATGGTCCAACTGGTATGTAATTATATAATAGTATATTAATATGAATCATAAAAATAAATACTAAAATATATAATAAGTGTGTGTAATTTTATCTACAGTATCGAGACCCCTGAGTGCCAACACAACACAGCAAAACCCCGGCTGTTTAAGAAGACGCAATGGTACGTAGAACTGTGTGTGTGTGTGTGCGTGCGTGTGTGTGTGAGTGTGTGTGAGTGTGTGTGTGTGTTTGAGATAGTGTTGAATATTAATAATAATATATGTTATACTCTTTTTATATTACCTATAGTTTCGGATGAAATACAAAACGGGGGAAATGTGCATCGTGTGTATGACTCTGGTAACAGTGCCCTAGGTAAAGTGTTTGAAAATACTACTTTTGTTTATATACTTTGTCTATATCCGACAGTCATAAGTTTGAATAAATAAAATAACATACTGTTTTGTACTTTATAGGGTCTTTATCGAACCTAGTGAACAATTTACCCAGCTTGATTGGTAACCCCCGAGATACGTTGAACCCTGTTGAATTACCCACACGTGTTAGCACAACAGCAACGGTAACACGAGCTCAAGTACATGCGACTGCCTCTGGACCAATCACAACAAACCTGCCTCAGACAGAACAATCAACAAGTGGCATAGACGCACGTGAGTATGAATAATACAGCGTAACCATGCGTTTGCTAAGCTATCTATTGCCTGATAAATGTTTTTGTATTATTTTTATTACAGAGTCTGTTGTAAACGACAACGAAGTTTGGGATGATAATTTGTTTGAAGCATGGGATGCGGCCTCATTTTCCCAAGATGAACCCTCCTCACCACCGCTACCAGACAATCAAGAAGCGTACAGGGCGGCGTCTACTACGAACCAAACGCCAAACATTGTAGAGGGCTTAAGAAACGAAGAGGAACCGACGTATTCGGCGTTGTGTGATCGTTTGGATCTGATTACCGAAGACTTAAGGATCGCAAGAGAGGAACGCCGGAGGGATCGACGAATGTTGGAGAACTTCAAGCGAGTTGTCAGCGATCAGATATCAAGAAATTCTGTCGGCCTCAGAGAAAACATCGCGAGCTCCCGCCTGATACGTAACGCCGTAAAATACATTTTGGACAATCAGGCACAAAGTGTTGTTTTATTTATGGAAATTATCAACATGTCTAGACGGATATCTGGTGAGTAAAAACTCTCATTTAAGTGTTTATTGTGGTTAAAAATGTATTTTATTTCGTGTTGGCCATGGTGTATTTTATATGATTATTAATGTTATTCTATAGATAGCACACGTCAGTGATTTTTTTTTTTTTTTAACATATATTTTGAAAATGTCGCCAAAACGTTGTCAAGATTCAGATGGTTCTAATGCAAAAAGGTTTAAACGTGAAACTGTTGGCCAATTACGACCCCCACAACAAAGTGTTTCGGATGTGTTACAAGGATTAATTTACTCAGTCAGGGGTATGCATAGGCCGACATCTACAAATGAGTCACTTATAGCATTAATAAACACAGTTCGATCAATGTCGGACGAACAGCCAGACCCTATATTGGAGATAGATGTCAATGATTTAAACCAACATCAGGTTGGTTATGGTTTAGATGACCATACAAGTGATGAAACAGACCCCCATATGTCTTTAACGCATAATGATGATGATGTTGAAATGGCCGTATTAGATGATCAGACAAATCATACAAATCATAAGTCTTGACGAAACACAGGAGATAGTAAGAAAGGGAGGTCGCATAGGTGAATATACTGTGGTCCCTAGAGCTAAATTTAACAGTTTGGAAGTACACAGGATTTTAAACCTACGATCGATAACAACTACAGACATGGCAGATTATGTTACATTTTTACACGACGCATTATCTGAAATAGTAGCATTTTCCAGACAGTTGGCTGGTGATGGCGGCCTAATTAACATCACATTGCGGGGTCCTAGTCTGATGTCAGATGTTAATGCAATTCTGTCATCTGTCAATAACTATAGTGTGACTATTCTTGAAGATCAGCTCGAAAAGATAATGCAAAGTAACTCCAATGTATGTGTTGATGAGAGTTTGGAATTGAAAGTGACTATTGCTATGTGTAGACAAGGGGGGGCGTATAGAAAACTCTGTGACACCGCACATAACGAGGTGATAACTAGAAACAGAATGAATCTTTTCTGCCCGCTTAATATTTCAAACAATCTGTGTTTTGCCATATGCTTGGCGCATTATCTGAACCCCCAAGTACCACACACAGATCTAATACCCATTGCATCAGACTTGCAAAAAGCTGCGGGGTACACTGATCAGGATACGAATGGTTTTAATGACATAGCCAAGTTTGAACGCATGTCATACATTAAAATAGTGGTCTTTCACAGGTCAGAAGAGGGCATGCTAGAGAAATATATCACAAAAGATGCGCCACACTCCAGAACAGTGTTTTTGTACCTGCACGATGGTCATTATTTTATGATTAAGAATTTGAAAGCGTTCATAGGCACACCATACATTTGTGACTTTTGTTACAACGGGTTCACGTCACGTAGAGACCATAGATGTAAATATGTGTGCGATATATGCAATGGATCTGAATGTTTCAGACATCATGTAAAAAAAAGGCAATGTAACGATTGTCTAAGATACTGCCGTTCCGACTATTGTTTTGACATGCATAAGAAACCCCCGTTAGGACAAGAATTCTCACAATGTGATGTGACCAAATATTGCCCAAAATGCAACAGACGTTATCACATTAGTGGTACAGACCCGAAACCGCATAGGTGCCCAGCCTCTTGCTGTGTACATTGTAGAGAAGGATTGATTAGTGATGGCGTGCATCAGTGTTTTATACAGCCTATACCGCTCGCTGACCCTGGTGTCAAATACATTTTTTATGATTTTGAAACGCGTTACCAAGACGGCAAGCAAGTCCCCAATTTTGTGTGTGCAATTACATTTTCTGGTGAGGAATTCACAGCAGAGGGTACGGATTGTGTCGAACGTCTACTAAAACGATTCAGACAACCTCGTTATAAGAATTACACATGGATTGCACATAATGCATCGGGTTTTGATAATTTTATACTTTTGGAACATTACACAAAAGTAGGACTCACCCTTAAGATCACAATGCAGGGATGTCGAATAATATTGATGTATGACAATGCGTATAAACAACGTTATATCGATAGCTACTCGTTCATACCGATGCGTTTGGCCAATACAGCATCTGCGTTAAATCTAACCTGTGATGACAAAGGATTTTTTCCGCACATTTTTAACACATTATGTAACGAATCTTATGTGGGGCCATATCCGGATAAACATTTCTACGGTTATGAGACTATGTCTGATAAAGACCGAGCCTCGTTCAACGAGTGGTATGATACAGTCTGTAATAAGACATTTGATTTTAGAAAAGAACTAGCCCTTTACGGCAGGAATGATGTAGTATTGTTGAGGGAAGCTTGCATGAAATACCGTGATGAGTTCATACAATGTACAGGTCTTGATCCGTTTACGTGTACAACACTAGCCTCATGTTGCATGGCAGTTTATAAAACCCACTATCTGCCTAAAGACACCATAGCTCTGACACACAACAATGCGTACACTAGGCAAAACAAAGCGTACTCCGATGTCTCCATCGAATGGCTCGAGTATGTCGGAAAAACGCAAGGTGTAGAAATTCGTCATGCTTTAAACCACGGCGAGGTGTCAATTGGTAGATATTATGTTGACGGATATTTTGAAAACACAGATGTAAAGACATGTCTGGAATATTTTGGTTGTTTCGCACATGGCTGCACATTATGTTTCAGATCTGATCATACAAATCCGCTATCAAAATTGACCTATGGAGAACTTCGAAGACAGGCGGATGAAAAAATTGAGGTATTGAAACGGACACACGGCATGAATGTATGGGTTATGTGGGACTGTGAATGGAAAGCTGCCAAGCAGACAGACCCTAATGTTATTGCATTTATGTCTACATATAAACACCCCGAGAGATTGAGACCACGCGACGCACTTTTTGGCGGGAGGACAAATGCTTACACACTTTACTACACGTGCACTGAAGGTGAGAAAATAAAATATGTCGATTTCACAAGTCTGTATCCTTTCTGCCAAGCCAGAAAAGATTTCCCCGTGGGGCACCCTCAGATAATTTTCAAAGATTTTGAACCTTTAGAAAATTATTACGGACTTGTGAAATGCTGCGTTTTACCACCACGTAAATTATTATATCCAGTTCTCCCCATGAGATTCGGAGGAAAATTAATATTTTCACTCTGTCGGACGTGCACCGAACAACAAAATCAGACAAATACGTGTAGACACACTGATAAAGAGAGATCCATCACCGGTACATGGGTCAGTATCGAATTGCTAAAAGCTGTAGAGAAGGGATATTCTATTATTGATATAACAGAGGTATGGCATTTCCCACAGCGCTCCGAGACATTGTTAAGACATTTTTACAACACAAACAAGAAGCCAGCGGCTATCCAGAACATGCGATAACAGATGCAGACAAACAAGCATACATCGACGATTATTTTGAACAAGAAGGTATTAAGTTGAATCCTGATAAAATATGTCACAACCCTGCACGCCGTTCGATTAACAAACTTTTGCTTAACAGCTTGTGGGGGAGATTTTCAATGAGGGAGAATCTTCCCACAACAGAACTGCTTTCAGACCCTGAGCAGTTTGCTCAACATATTTTTGGCAACGGATATGACATTAAACACTTCTCATTTGTTTCAGACACAGTTGCCATAATTCAATGGTGTTACGCCGATGGTAAGGGGGGTCAGACAAGAGACATAAACATATTTTTAGGGGCATTCACAACTGCTCATGCTCGTTTAGAACTGTACGATCTAATGGACAGGTTGGGTGACAGGTTGTTGTACAGTGACACAGACAGTGTCATTTATGTTTCCAAAGATGGTGTGTGGGAACCAGAATTGGGGCCATATCTCGGTAATCTCACCGATGAACTTGGGTCAGGTTCGTTCATCACAGAATATGCCTCAGGCGGGCCTAAGACCTATGGGTACCGTACAAATATGGGTAAAGTATGCATGAAAGCTAAGGGGATTACTTTAAATGGGCATAACTCAAAGACAATCAAACTAGACACACTGATTGGTCTAGTCAATAACTTTGTTGTGGGGGACAGCGATAGCCAACATGTGATGGCCCGTATGGACGGCATCGTGAGGGATAAAAAACGGTTCACACTCCATAATAGATCATTAGACAAACGTTTTCGTGTGGTTTACAACAAACGAGTTCTGCTTGGTGATTACACAACATTACCTTATGGATATTGACAATGTTTCTGAACACAGAGGTGTGTTGGACACTGATACTTTTGATTTCCGACTTCAACACCCTTTTTCTTGTGTGATTAGTGGTCCATCTAATTCCGGTAAGAGTTATTTTGTAAAGATGTTGTTGCATAATGCTGTAAAACTGATTTCTAAAAATATTGATAATATTGTCTACATCTATGCATGTTGGCAACCAATGTATGATGAATTGTTGAGAATGTATAAAATTAAATTTATTGATTGTATTCCAGCCTTGATGCCCGATGACTCCTGAGATAGGCACAGGCTCCCCGTGACCCGAGGTAGTTCGGATAAGCGGTAGAAAATGGAATGGAATGGAATGGATTGTATTCCAAAAACTCTGAATGATGACACTTTATTTCCTGTTAATAAAACGTGATATTACTAATAATTACTTGTATTGGATGATTTAATGAAAGAAGCCAGTGGTAACAACGAAGTGGAGAGGGTATTTACCCAGTATGTACACCACAGAAATCTTAGTGCTATATATATTGTGCAGAATTTATTCTGTCAGGGTAAAGTGAGTCGTACGATCAGTTTGAATACAAACTACTTGGTCTTATTTAAAAACCCTAGAGATGCCACCCAGGTAATGATACTAGCCAGACAAATGTATCCGGGAAAAGCAAAATATTTTATGGAATCTTATCAGGACGCAACCAGTAAACCTTTCGGTTACCTTATGATTGATTATAAAGCAAAAACACCCGAACACTATCGTCTCAGAACAGATTTGCTCTCACCATATCCAGTAGTGTATATGCAGAAAAGATAACATTGATTCCTAACACAGGTGCTGAAACATGTCTGTCAAGCTTTATAGAAATCTGCCTGTGCTGAAATTGCTTTTAAACGCCACACCCCATCAGAGACGTATTATTTTACAATCTACCACAGACAAACTTATTCTAACATTGTGTGAGATTGCACTCAATGTGCTTCACGGTAACATACCGCTCACATCGCAACAGTACCAGAAACTAAAACGTAGGAAATCAGCACTTAAATTTGTGACAAACAGGAAAATTGCTATTAAAAGAAAGAGGCATATGATAAATCAAAAAGGTGGGTTCTTATGGCCACTACTAAATATCGCAATTCCGTTCATCTCTAGCCTGATTACATCTAGATAAAAGAAAAACAATGGAGTATGCGGAGAAAATGTTTTTAGTTCCACAGCATCAGCTCGATAAACTAAAATCAGGCACACCACGCGAATCTATACAACAGGCTGCGGAGAATGAAATGGATGCTGCTATAAGAGATATTCTTCACAGTTCTATGGACTCTCATGAAAAAGCTAACCGTTACACAAATATCTTACAGAGATATTTATCATTTGCTAAGCAGTCTGATCGGGACACAAATATGATCACGTTAAACATGCCTATTAAAGAAACAAGTGGTTATTTGTCGGATGTCAAAAACCCTGTAGCAGATGATAATGTAATAAATGATGTGTTAAAGGATATACCACAAAGGAGTTTGAAAAACACGCGATACATTTTAGATAAAATGAGTATTTCTAAAGACATCGCATCGTGGTCTGATTCTGGGGAATTTGTATATAAAGGACAACCCATCCCTGGTTCACATATGTTGGATCTATTAAAAAATGTGACGGCTCCGTACAATGTCAAAGATGGAAACAGACCTTTAGGATGGACAGAGTTTTTGGAGAGCGTTGCATTACTTAACATACCTCAATCTACAGTACCTAACCGAGATGTACGCCGTGTAATCACTATGCTTAAACATGGTTCGGCACACGATTATGATGTTTCGACCCCTGCGGTTAATAAGAAAACGAAAAAAGCTAAGGTTCGGCCGCGTGCAACGCACCACGATTCTAGTCATTCAGACGCATCCATTTTCACAACACCTGAACACGAACTTAACCGATGGATTACTCTCTAATATTATATGATGTTTTTAACACAACATTCCTTCATGTATATGTATGTATATGTGTTTATGTGATGTGTTAATAAAACAATCAAAAGAAGACGCTATCTCTATTATTATTATTTTATTACGGTTTTACATATCATCAAATACATGTCCAGTCTGAACACATTGAATACAATTATAGACATTTTTCCTATAATCATAATCATGGGGTTTTATTTTTTTCACAAAAAAGGCAACCATATTGTCGTTTTTTTGTAAATCGTCGCTGTATTTCATCATCACACGTTCATAATCAGAAGTCCTGGCCATATGTTGTAGAAAGAATACACAATGCTGACCGCATGTGTCTGACGAATAATTCTGTACTTGTCTGTTTGAGTATTGCATCCGATCGCAATTACGAAATAGAAATGTTTTAATTTGTACAGGAAAACGGATATGGTCTGGTTTATTACCAAAACTGTCGAAGAAGCATCCGACTCCATCTCTAGTTATGTATATCGCCACCCAGTGTTCTCCTGGGAGTACTGAGGGGTGCGTGTTAATTATAGTCATAGTTGGTGCTGATCGTAGACGATCTTCTGGTAAAAAATCGCACGGTAACACACCTAGAAAATGGGTGTCGCATGCCATTTTATCCATCACGCTAGTGAGCTGTACGGTGTTCATGTTAATAGTAATCAATCAGGACTTGTCTGCGATTTGAAATTTCAAGGAGCGAGTCGTAAACCCCATAGACGATAAGATTTATAGTACGAGGGAGTGGTTGACGAAATCGAGCTTCTAATCTAATACTTCCAGACTTGATGAGCGATACGTGTCTAGAACATTCTTCGTCTGGTAAAAAGCTGAAATGGTACAATGTGTATCCTAACAAATATTCTTCACGGTTAATAGACAGGGCTTGATTTTTCAGATGTCTTCCAGATGACAGGGCTAATTGGTAATATTCCCTTATAGCCGAACCGGAGGCGTAGTCAGGTTGTAACGGTTTGGCTGGATATTGCTGTCCGTCCACATAGACTGCCATGAATTCTAAATCGTAATTTTTAAAAGCAAATGGGTTTTTATCATAAGCACCCGTGAATGCATCGTTATCGACCATTGCTCTTTGGGTAAGGTGCCTAGAAACAGATTTTCCTGTGTCACTACACGAGATCCAGCCGGCAGCGAGTGTGTTTTTAAAATTACACGCTCAATACAATATTTAGCATTGGCTGACAATAATGCCTGTCCATGCCCTAGTCGCACTGGTGCTGAAACAGACACTTTCTTCACAAAAAGCGAAGCTGACTGAATATTTATTTTATAATTTATAGCATCGTTCCTCATCAGACAAAACTCATCTTTACACCTAGTCATACGTACTTTAATGTCCACGCCATTAAGCATGAGTTTTTCCTGAAAAAATATATCGTTGTGTATGGGTGAAATTAATTCTACAACATTGCTGGCATTAGTATACGCAGATCTCTTGGTAAGACCCATATTCCCCCCAGCCGGATCTGTAGAATCCATATGACCTGCGGTATCTTTGTAAAAGAGCCCCGCTGAAAATGTCGTTTCGAGAACATCTTTTCCATAGTTAAGAAGACATTCTATAATACATCTGTAGGGATAGGTACTGGAACTCTGTGATATCAATCTATCACCAATCGATACATCAACCTGTGAAAATATGGTGGCACCAGCGTAATTAATTAACCCCACTGGAGCCCCATCTGCGATATCTGACCCGTCAGGGTTTGTGATTTTGAGACGCAAAAACAACAACGTATTATTAAGATCGATGTAGTCCTCTCCATTCCCCGCTATGTAAAACTCCAGGGGCGATGTGTCGGTTATGGCCGATAAGGGCTGTACTTCGATATATGCATTTTTTTCAATAGCTGTTTGCGTTGGTGGTACTGTGAATAAATCCAATTCTGATTTGACACATTCTTCTGACATACTATGTAGTAAAGCCATGATCTAAAATATGGTTTTAGAAGTTTTCTTTGTGGATCTCTTACGCTTTACCGACACTCTGCGCTTATTTTTTACAACTGAACTTTTCCTAGATTTACGCGTTGGTATGTTAATCTTGGAACCCCTCCCTCTCTTGACACCTGGCGGGCGTAACAGGCGTTTACGAGTCATAACCATCAGACCCGAACCGTCCTGAGCATGGCTGTTGTTGTTGTTGAATGCGCTCGACATTGTGTTGCTAACAACATCAGTAAGTATATTTTTCGCTGCTGATTTAAGATGTGGTTTTGCTATACTGAAACCTCGTCTTAGCAGAGGAATAGCCATTCTAAAAATACTTCTAAATAGACCACCGACCCCATTACCATACATGACAGGTCCACCAGCATAACCAGGCAGGGCGCCCTCAGCCTGATTCTTGTAGTAAGACACATAGCGTTCAGGATCCTGGTCATATCTGTTGTACATAGGCATTATCACACAAGTTGTTTCACAGGTCTAAAGTGTAGTTTAACACTAACTTTACCGTATGAAAACTTTACGTCTTTGTTTTGATCGTCTTTGACCTCAATACCTATGTCTGTGATAATAGATTTATCAATAGACACGTAGTGCGGTTTATCGTATCTTAAACACACTATATGTTTGTTTTCACCTGATATATGTGCAGTACCTAAGAGTGGTACGAATGAATCACCAACTGATTGGTACTCGATAATGTCTGTGTATAAATACAGGGTGTAGAAGCCTCCATTTATATCCGCTTGATGGGGTGCGTACGTCACTACATTCTTGTCACTATTAATCTCAACAGATCTCAGTGTAAGCGCTCCTATACCAATTCCTGGTTTCACACCTAGAATATTGGCTAATTTCCCATAGAAGGTTAGAGATATATCAGGTTTTGCATTCAGAAACACTCGGTTTTTCACCCTGTCGTACCCCAATGATGCGTTTGGTATAATGAGCTCATTTATTTCTCTAACCAACAAATCAATGTCATCATAATACCCAGTTTTTATGTGGTAACGTGACGACTTCTTTGCGATTTCAGGTTCATATGTATTCTTTTTTACTTTTACACCCTTGAGTAGGGGCGAAATGTTATTAATTTCAAAAAAAGACACGTCATTATTAAAAGTGTACCAGCTTCTAGGATATTCTTATTCCACCATACTAACCTCCCATTTACCTCTCAGGTGTATGGGATTGGCTAGACGTGTCCTATAATTGGAAATAGTATTGCTAGGATACACTGACAATGAGGCATTGCACGGTAGCACAACGTAAAATCCACCATCCGTCATGGTTGTCCTCTTTTTTCATGTATGCCTGGGGGTCTCCGCATACATCCTTTTAAAGCGTCTGTGTATCGACCACTTCTTTTTCGGGGATCCAGCTATTGAATTTAGCAGGCCATCCGTACCATTTCACCAAGACCATGTGCTTTTTGCCCTGCTTTTTCTTATCCAATATTTTTTCTACTTTAAACGTATTGTTTTTGTTCACAGATATTTTTTGTAATTCCGGTTCGTAAAAACTTCCATCGATAATATCTCCATCGTAGTCACAAAGCTTGTAAACTGGGGGGTCACAGGGCACACACATATTCACAGTAAAATATTCTTCCGTATAATTTTTCTCATAGCCCTTGGCAAAGGGTCCTCGGACTTTAGATATTCTCACAATATCACCGACTTTGTATTTAAATGATGGTTTAACACACCCCTCACGCAAAGGTCCATAAAGGTTTTGAAACACCATAGATTCGTTGATCTTGTTAACATCCACCGGTCTCATTTTGATACTTCTATGGGTACTGGTATTGTAACCCTGCATGAGGTCTTGTAACACATCGACATAACGATTTGTATTGGATGCTGTTAAATATCTCCACATTCTGCTTTTCAGAGTTCTATTGAAACGTTCAAAACGCTTGCTTTTAAATCTGAGGCTGTTGCAAAGTGGTGAATATTATGCTTTTTAGTTACACACTGAAAATGCTTATTAAAGAACTCACGACCTAAATCTGTCTGTAAACGCAAGGGTATGCGACCTTCATCAAGAATTGACACAAACGCTTTTGAAACTTCTGCACCGGTCTTATTCTTCAGTACACGAGCCCACGCATATTTACTAAAGATATCGATACATGTCAAAAGAAATTTTAAACCATCGTTAGCCTCCGAGTAGGCAGACATGTCAACCAAATCTGCCTGAAACTGCATATCTATCCCGTAGACAATTACTCTGTTTCGCTTGTAGTTTAGAGGAGCCGTTTTATGTAATGTATAAGCATCCTCAGAGGATAACCATTGATCAATTTGTTTATCAGTTAGGCAGACTCCCGTATCATTGATTACCCCCTGTTTTAAACGTTTTTTACCACCTAAAGACCCGGGGTTAGAAGGGGTATAATAAACTTTCTTCATGATCTCAGACATGTTGGCATTTCAACGGTCACTAATAAATAAGCTTCCGATTTTAAAATCAAGGGGTTTTTATTTTCGAAAATACATCGATATGAATTACATTCACAGACTGTCTAGATAGCCAAGAAAACTTATACATGTAAGAACATCCTTTTCGATCATGTAATCACACACAATTTCAACAATGTCGCAAACATCATTATTATCTTTTTTCTCGGATAACAGATTTGTGCATATATCAACAACGTATGCAGACATTGTGAGGGCATGACCAATGTCAAATACCTTATCATTTTTACACAATGTTTTGATTACTTTTCTAATGAAAACTGCTACAGTATCAGCACCAATAATGTCTGTCTGTGTCATATTAACCCACGAGGTTGACAAATTTCTAACAACATTCATTTCATTCTTAAAATTGGTCACGAGTCGGGGGTCACATGTTATACAATCCGAAGGAACTTGCATGTCAACATTATCATATATCACACAGTACAATAGATTTACTATTTTACGCTTATAACACATTTTAAAGATACTTTTGACAACACCAATAATACATGTGTTCCCCATAACAATACAACAGTCACACACTGATATTACCGCCACTGTTTTTCCATAAATCTACAGCATCGTTGACAACTTTTTTCGCACTGATTATCCAATAATTTATCGGTGATTTCGTTGAGTTTCTCCACGATGAAAGGTTCGTAGCGTAGCTCACATAGAATAGCCTCCACGACTCCTTGAATTCTCTGGGGGTGTGGTCTCAATCCACAGGTTGTTAACGCCTGAACAAGGGCACGTTTAAACTGTGGTTTGAATAGTTTGCGCGAAAATTCTTTAAAATAGACTTCGAAGAAATAGACCGATGGTTCAAAAAGAAAGGAATGTTGCATCTGACTCGGATGATCAATCTCACAGCCGTTACACAAATCTTTGAGTTTCGTATTAACTATATGTGACATCAGAACCGCCACTATAGCTTTTATTATTTTAAAACCATCCTCTCCGATAAATCCATCAACGGTGTCACCTTCAGCGCATTCCACGCCCTCGGCGATGTCTTGGCAACGAGTCGTGATAAAAGTAAGGTTATGTTAACCCAGCTCGGTGCAGAATTTATCCAACCAGGTGTTGTTGGATTGGTCTTGCGAGCTTGTTGATACGTCGGCACTATCCCCACATACTGCGGGGTCGTGTTCGATGGTATAGCATGTGTCTGTAGACTCCTGTGACATGGTTAGTTTCTAGACAGTTGTGGCTTCATGGTTTTCTGAACAGCAGCTATTTATTGGTTTGTAACACATGGCGGGGGTGTGTCAGAACTCTACGGCCACCACATCTACTTCCGATGTAAACAATTTAACTCTCACAGAGTTGTAGCGATCACGCAGCTTACACCATTTGAACATTTTGTTAATGTCTGTAAAAACACTGTCAAGCACAGGTACATCTCTCCATTGAAAAGTAATTTTCAAATCATAACAAATTTCACCACGAGGTGAAGCACAATCACTGTCGACAGCTACCACCGTAGAATCAAGTCCACACAGAATATATAATGAATCATCTTGGGTCACGCCGCATCCGTCAGAGAACATACGATACCATATACCCGGTATTACGCTGCGCCATTCACCGACGAACCGGGGGTCCTGACGATATTTGTCCAGGTCGGTCCATACATAATTGTAAAACAGTGACCAGTCTTGTGCTGGTAGAAACAGACAGGGGTCAAGAACGTTGTTCTCCATACTACGTTCGGTGGTATACAGCGAAACACAGCGTCGTTCCTTGTCGAACTCGAAACTCCCAACACGGTCATCAGATAGCGAAAAAGTACGCTTAACAAAGTCTTCATCTTCATGTAAAAAACTAGTTTTGTGTATACGACCCGCACGTATCGGCGCAAACGACAAATCTACCGAATCCAATCTCTCTTCACTATTCACGATGTCATTTTTAGGAGTCTCAGCATTAGATAGAGCCATTGTAACAATCTTAACACACAGACTGTAGTCTCTGGTTTAGAATCACGAATAGACTACCAGCATTTAAACGTTAGGACGCCACTCTAACACACCCCCTGCCAGGTTTTCAAGCGTTTAATGCAAGATCAAACATTGCCTGGCCATCAGGATGTCAGGCCAACAGGATGAGGACAAATACACATTAACACAACTATAAAATGTAAACTATCAAACAAGTCTGCCAGATCATAAAAAACTCACTTACTTTGATTTACTGATTAAATGACTTACTTAGGGGGAAAGTGGGGAGACACACAAACATTCAGAAGATTTCAAACAACTAACATCAACTCACTCATTTGCATGATAAAAACCACAAAGCAAAGGATATAACACTCTTAGAGGAAAAACACTTATAACACCTTTAGTTTATCACACTAGTTGACAATTGTTATTCACTAATATCATGCAGTAAAAGCTAAACAGGATGAAAACAAGACTTCTTGATAAGGAAGTAGTGAAGGGGGGTGAGGTAGTTAGACCCACTAAAGGATGGGTTGGGGTCAGAGGATACCCACATAAACAACCATAAAACATATCTGTCATCAGGGCTGTCATACCATAAAAGTCTCAGTTTGAGTGACTGGTGGACAGAAAAATTGACAGGGGGTCATAAATCAATCAAACTATTTGACACACAGTATATGATACAACTACTGGAATCGTATTCACACGAACATATTTGTGTGAATGTAAGAATACAACGTAATTGTCAAAACTGAAAAATGTTCTTGAAACCAGGCCCAGTGAACGCCAGGTTCTGGAATGCACCTATCTGACATTGATAGGTTGAACACCGCCTCCATAGAAAAATATCAACGACTACTTCTCTAGCCCCACCCACTGGTTCGCGTATTACAGAACCAGTGGCACGGAACCAGAAAGAGCGAGCAAGCAATAAAAAAACATGCAGTTAAAAATAATTAAATATTGCACAACCCCTGGTTGTGGTTCGCATTCCGATTTTAGAAATGCATGGTTAAAGTTTATTTTTAAAGACGTTCCAGCTCATGTGGGAAAAACATGGAGCGTTTGCTCGTTTAATTTCTCCGAGGATTCCTTCGTGAACAAGGCACAGGTCGACATTGAATTTGTGGAGAGTTTAAAATTAAAAAGCAGTGCTGGAATGACGCAGCAATCTTATGCGAGTAAAACATGTTTGTACTATGCGTCACTATGCTTTGTTAGAGATCGCTTAATGTACCCTGAGCACTATTCGGACCTCTAGTCATTTGTATTAATTGCAGAAGTTGTCTGTGATCTTAAGGTCGTGCGAATCACCATCTCTATGATTTGGTGGGCTCATATATAACCTTTCAAGGTTTTATACACTGAGAATAATGGAGGCTGATTTGAGGTGTTTTGGTATTATTTCGGGTGCTGGGTGATATTCATGAGTTACCGGAGTCTCCCGTTTGTTAGTTTAGCATGGAAACTCTCGTAAAATTTGAGACCCGTGATCACGGTGATCTTTTGTCCGGTTCGGGATCACCGGGATATTAATGCTGACAGGTACGGTCATATATCATTAAACGCAATACAAGTATAGGCTATACAAACTATACGCAAAGCCTTGCCATCACATCCGGCAAAAAGTCAGTAAATTTGAGTAAAATCATGTCATGCGATTGCGTCACATGAAATACTGATGTGGGAAGGTCATTTATAAATCACAGGTGGTCTGCAGATAATATTGATAATGTTCGATAGCAAGTTTGTGAAGGTCGGACTGCATTAGTTGAAGGTGTGTATCTAGCCTTCCTCAATGGGGTGTCGATTAGAACACAATAAATCCGACCAGTTCCATGAAAAAGGGGGTTTATTTGACAAACTGGGAGGTACAAAACACAGCAGTACACAGGCTAGTTGTATAAATCTCTGTGTGTGGTCTACAAAGGAAAAATTAAGGTATATATTAACATATGTATTTAGCATTATTACACAATATTATTATAATAACAAGCCACTAATAAAGAAGCTCTCATGTTATATTGAGAGTAAACCAAAATACAAGCATTAAAGAGTACGTAGCATGAGATCATGAAAATGACACTTCATCCGGTCTGTTATGTTGCTGTGTTTGACAGTAAACTGTCTGCCAAGTTGTAAGTCCGAAGGTGAATAAATAACAAAGTTATTTGCTTGTAAAAATGGGAGTCGACTCTGAATCATACAAACGAGACGTGGAATACTACACCCGCGTATTTACGTCACTAGACATAGTCCCCGCCTACATTTTGCTGAGACTGCCGGAAGACGTATTTCTCCTCCCCCAAACACTGTCACTCGTTTGTGATGCGTGTGTATCATGTCTAGACCCTGTGTTCTACGTTGTGACACTAAATCGGTCTTATTTCAACTACCAAAGAAAGAATGTCTGATGGAAAAATAGTTACAATTCATTTTTCAAACGATACCAAAGGAGTATAACCCCAGGGTTGTACCGTGCGCGGGTCATTTCAACGAAGATTGGTTTAATAATCTTGGCGCGTTCACTGCAGGGTATATGAAACGACTATCCTTGAAAGAGGCAATACCAACTCTATTAGGACCTGTTAGCTCCACCGAATCCAAACCTTTAAGTGTGACTTTAGATTTTTTGCTTAACTTCAAGAAATATTTTCGTACCTTATGTCTTTTGGCCCTATTTTAACGATCTGAAACGCAAGTGTCAAAGCGCGCAACGCAAGTAACTTTGTGGGCGGGTCTCGGCGCTGTTGCTATTTTCCCGGCGGGATAAATGGCTCTTGCGCCCGGCGCAAATCTAAAATGGGTTGGTCTGAAGTAGCTTCATTATTCATAGGTGTGGTTTGGGCGTAACGTGAAATAAACCAATCAGAGCGTCATCCAACATTCCCTTTAAAAGCAGGTGCGCAAGTTCCATTATGGATTGCTATTATTATGGCGTATTTACCAGGCGCAAAAATATGAGCACGCTCAATTTAACTGGTAAGTTGAAGACTAAGGTTTTTAATGTACTTACATTATGGTAAAGGTGATTTCACAGTCTTTTTTTTCAGTCTTTCAGTTTTTCAGTCGATTTTTTTTCCTGGTTCTTGACGGACAAACCAATTTGTCAGATGTCCTTATATACATATATGTCTTATTGCCACTATTGGGCAAACAGGTCTGATCCTTAATTACTACAATTAGCCTGAATAATTTGTAAGCTAGATTTATGCCTATTTTTTCACATCTTCGTGGCACACCACAATGAATTCCGTCATCTCATGTGTTAATATTTTTTTAGTGTAACAATTTATGATTTGCAAAAATAACTGTTGCATCTGTGTAGATTACATGAGCAAAGTGTATGCGCGTTGTGCACGCTATACATTATGGTCAAGCATGCGCCCTTAAAATAGCATAATGAACAACGCGCAACGCGCCACTGACTTTAGACTAGGTTTTTTCTGGTCAGTGGCGCAATTGTTTAATGGAACAGCAAAATAGCACCAGGGATTGTTTGCGCCGGAACACGCCTCCTTTTTTGCGCTGAACCGCCCAGGGAGCGCAAGTTCATGCACTAGTTTAGCGACGTGCTTCTGTGGAGGGAAAAGCGCGCTTTGCGCGGGTGCAAAATAGGAATGACACATGCGTCGGTGTACAAAGTCAATTGCGCTGGGTGCAAGATCGGGCCCTTTGTTTAAATAATGCATATAACGCTAACATTAGCATGTAATCCTGTAATGATGGTAGGCGTTCCATTTGCGACAAATGATGAACGCGTTTGACCAATCACAACAGCCTACACCATCTGACCAATCACATGACACAGGGTTAGCGGGTAGGAGGGGCCTAGTCGAATGAATCGCGGAACGAATCATTTGAGTCAGACAAGAAGTAAGGTACGAATAACTGCCTATTATTACGACATTATAGTGTTTTTACACATTGTATGTACATAAACTTGTTGTGCGACACTTCATAAACCAAAGTAGGACCTTAAAAAACATATTCTATGAACTCTTTAACATTCTTGTATTATACTGCCACCCAGTGGTATAATCGGAAAATACGCTTATACCCGAACCAATTATCATATGATTTAGACGAGCTGTGCATTATCTGAAAAATTGCATACGTGAGCTATAAATTAGCAAGCATATCAGCGACTAATGATATACGTACTAAGTTGTAGGTGCAAGATACAAACTACAGATGGCAAGTGATACTGAACGTAATCAACACATTCACGTGGGCTCAGAAGCACGCGATAAATGGCATCAACACGCATAAATAACCGTCAGTTAGAAAGGCATTCTATATATGCTCAACAAACAACATGAGAAATATGTATCTTCCGTTGTTTAAACAAGAAACTTGCATTTGTTTATTAACGCACACTTAGCGCACAGTCCCGTTAGCATCCTATGCTGAGTCACTCTCACCAACAAAGAAGACTGACGTAATCAGCGCATGCCCACAGGACTCAGCCTTCCTAACAGATAACGTGCGAAAACTGTGAATGGTGCTTATGTGTAACCTAACGTTACGTCTTTAACCATATTCACAGAAGCCTCCAACTACCCAAACTGCTATCCATTCAAAGCGGTGGGCGTTTACTTCCAAGTGTCTTCAATGCGGCATATAACAGTATAAAACAATAAACAACAACACTTCATCGCACCTTTAACTGAAAAAACGCGTCGCAAAATCACAAAGCTGTTGTATTCTTTTTAATTGTTTACTTTTATGAAAAGCATATAGACCTACAAGGTAAAAATAAAATTACGTGAACATGAAGAATATTAAAAAGAAAATTTAAGCTTTATTTCATGTGTTGTTAACTTGTACAAGATCCATGTTACGGTGTTAATGCAACCTAAACCCAATGTTTCGGTGTTAATGCAACCTGTGTCTCATTACTTAATTTGTTGCGCTAGTCATTACATCACATGGCTCATCTCTGGCCCACACTCCAGTACAGTAGGTGGCGGATATGCACCTCAAATGTAAGTTGCCTCCCGCTATTGAAACGGAACAGAAGAAGAATCACGTCACATGATCACGTCAATATGGCGTACGTCGGCCGTATCGCATTCATACTACACAAATTCAGGCAAAACAGTTCGTACCCAATTAGCCTTCGTTAAGCAAGTACTCACTGAAAGTGTTATACTTGGACTTGGTTTAAATAAAAGTGTAATTTATACACTATATCTAACTTATCCTGATATCTCAATAACCCTGTTCTTGTTATTTACTTAAAGATTGTAAACCAAAATTGATAGTTAATTTAACACCGTTACAATAGCATTAGCGTGTTAGCTTGCTTTCTGTTTACACTGTTAATCACAGGCAAACAGAAACGAAGACTAACTAAACACTGGACATGAACTAAACTCAAGACTTACTGAGACAAGACAGAATAATCCTAAAACAGGGACAGGTAAGCACATGGGTAATCAGGTAAGCGTAACAAATACAAGTAAGCACAATAGTACAATGAACGAGCACAGGACAATGAACCCGAGGGCTATTCAAAGGGGAGCAAACAAGAGGGGACAGGTGTGGGGCATGAACTTATTAACAATCAATAACAAGGAATACAATAGGGCAGGAACAATGACGAGACCATAAAACAGGACAATTAATGGTTTAACTTTTTAATGAATGGTTAGGCCCTCCTTCCTGCTCAGTCAGTGTTATTACATTTATGCATATGGCCACCGCTTTTATCCCATGCGACTTACATTGCATTATCCTATACATTTGTTTCTAAGTATGTGCATCCCCACGATCAAATTCACGACTTTGGCATTGTTAATGCCATGCACTTACCACTAATCTACAGGAAAGCTGTGATATGGAAATTATTATCATCATGATCAAGAATATCTTCTGTTAGCACACACTCTACCCTTGAGGAGTTTTTGTACAACAACCACCTTAATCCCTTAGTACACCTCAATAGACATAAATATGTTACCAAGAACTCACAGAAGGCTGAATTATGTCCTTAAAGTGGTTGTCCACCAACTTAACACACGTGGCCCCTTCCTATAAGCTTCAGGTGGACAGTGAAAAACTGAAAAGAGTCCCCATGCAGTTTATTGGAATAGCCCACACATATTAATTTTGCTTGACACGTTGTTCATTCAATAACTCTATATTTAAATTCATTTATTTGATTCAGCAGCCACATTAGTCCCTTAGTACACTTTATTAGACATAATTATGTTAGCAACAACTCACAGATTTTTCAATTAATTGGAAAAGTGCTAAAATGAGTGCTACCTTGAAGAACAGGCTGCTGTTTTCTCTGCACTTACAGACAGGAAAGTTATGATGAACATTAAGGACATTGTTACTCTGTCTGATGAAGATGTTCAAGTAGTTGAGGACAGCCTTCTGTTAAGCACTGAACAGATGCAAACTGTTTCAAAGATAATGACACTGAAACACACCATCCTGGAATCTATGAAAGTGAGGGACAAAGATAAAGCAATTGTGAAAGATGTCAAATCTGCCATGTCGAGAGATTAAGACTGGCTATCGCCGAAAGCTTTGGTTAAAAAGTGGAGTCATTCCAACCTTTAAAACTTCACTGGCGCTTCAGATTCGCAACCTGTACATATATTTTCATTGTAAAAGACTTTGTTACAGATTATTGCGAGTTGAGTTGTCATGTGTTTGTGATCTGCAAATGCAGAAACGCGCACAACATGAAAAAAGACAACATAAGTCCTAATAATCAGTAGTAATGTTCCAACTAGAGGCAACAAATGTTGTCTTTATAATGTCTTTTTATTTATTATTTATTTTGGGTTTGTTGTCTTTGTTGAGTTGTGACGAGACTTGGTGTAAGACTGGTTGATCGAGAAGGGCCACAGCCCTCGCGTTATTGTTATGTTACCATTCCCTGCTGTAATGCAAGCTTGTTTCTATATCACACAAACTCTGTATGATGTTTATGGTTGTTTGTTTATAGTCTTTAAAACGTTGTATATAAAAGGTAAAACAGCTAGCTATAGTTTTTAAGTATTAAACATAATATTGTTTTAATAAACCCTGACCAATCAGTTACATCCTGCTCAAGTCGCGCTGGCAAAGTTGATGTGTCGGCTTAATCATCTTCCGGATCATATTCGGGCTCAAATTGATATAAAGAAGACACAATGACATTTTATCACAGGTCATTACAATTGCTTGTGAACATGATGTTCCGAATATGGTAAAAGGTGTTACATTTCCCACACACTCTTGCAGTATTCGACACATCACTACCCACTGGTTAACTGGCCAATCATAGCACACCTCACTTTTCAAAGCGATATTCTTTGTATAAAATTAGCGTGTTACAGAGAGGGGCAAAGGGGAGATACAAACATGCACGGTATGTGAAATAACAGCGTTTTTTAACCTTAAATCCTGTATACACATTACATTATATCTAAAACAAACGAAAATATTTGTTTAAGCAGTGTCATTTGACCCAATTAAGTTTACAGTAGTGTAATATATTTTATTTTGTTTACTGAGGCTTACTGCTCAAAAAAATATAAAATAATGTTTAAAGTCAATAAAGTTCAAGTAAAGGAGTTAAATTGTTGTTGCTATTATTAAGTTAAAGCGATTGTAATTTTTCTTTAACGCTGATTTTGCAATGGCATGAATCCTGCCCTCACATCAAAGAGAACCCCGAACCGTGGTTCCAAAACCGTCTTATGAACCGAACCGTGGCATTGGTGTATCGTTACATCCCTACTCTACGCTGCGGAGGGTAGGTACACTGTAATTTTTACGGAAAAATACCGGTAGCTGTGGTTGTCAGTTAAATTCCGTAAAAAATACAGGAATGAACTTTGAACTTAATACAGTTGCGTCTTTTACATTAAAAGCATTTCTTTATATAAAATGAAAACTTGGTCCAAAAGCATAAAAGTGAAGACATTACATTTACTTAATTTATTTCTTTGTAATTCATTATTAAAAACATCAAAAACACATTTAAACAAAGCAACATGACATCAGCATCTCATTGTCTGACCTTGACTTAAACACAGACTCCACTCTTCAGCATAGTGGTTTACGGAAAAATACCGGCTGCTGTGTTTGCCAGCAAACTACCGTAAAATTACGGGAACATCCTGTTTTTATTCGTCCAATCAATTCACAGTGGAAAACATGAGCCACACCCACTATTCATCTTTGAAATATGTCAGAATACTGAAGACGATCAACACTTGTGCTTCACAGGGACTGCAGCATAACATCCATGACTTGATGTTTTGTGGTTGTTTAAAGTCATCGTTATTCTGATCAGTGTTTGCTTTAGTTGGGCTCTTTCATCCTTTATGCGTAAAATGGCAGTTTTCTTTGGGTTGTTATGACAGTGTTTTTTATAAAACATCAAAAGAAAATGTGATCAGATTCTTTGACTTCTCCGGTGTTGTTTAGTTTCATTAGGTTTTTGTTACAACAGTCCACGTGAAGTGACACTTAAGATCCACATTTCCTGCAACAATCAATATAAAGAGGTTTTGATCGGTTAAAAGGTCTGCATTAGGTCTTTGACTCAGATATCAAGAATCTGTGTCTCTCAACAGTGGTGACCAACAAATGAACCCCTTACAGCCGCAATGCGTGCTGGGAATCATTGATGAGTTTTGTGCTTTGATGATACCCAGAATGCATTGCGTTTACCTTAAGAGGTGTTTTTTTGGTTGTCACCATTTTTGAGACAAACTGTTTTATTCTTGATGTCTGCTAGATGCTTTGCATGTGTCGGATGTGCTGTTAAAGACCTTCAGTATATTATTTAATTTCATACAATATCAAAAGTGATGACTTTAAATCACTGCCCTAAACTCTAAAACATGTAATAACACTAAAACAAAAATTGCAGTTATTTTGCTGAGCTTTTTTTCCCACCTGTTTTGGTGTCTTTTTCAACACATAGATATTACAACTAGGGAAGGATTTAACATAAGAAGCAAAGGGTCAAGATCCCAACTAAAGCATCAACATGTAAACTTGTGTTAATTCTCAATTAGAACTTTTGTAGATGCTCAACAGAAATAAAGTGATAGCGGTGTCTGTAAGTGAAGGTGATAATAGTGTTTGTGGAGTTGAAAAAAAAACCTTGTGAAAACTATGGAATTTCACGTCATACAACTACTGACAAGAACCACATTGACTTCTATTTTATTAGGTACAGACCGCAATGCCTCAGAAAATCCGACCTGCCTGTTTACATGACAGTCACATTGACACATATCTGATTTATATCTGATTTATTTCCACATATGAATGAGCCCTGAAACTGACCTCAAAATATCCGAATGCATGCGTTTTATTCCTGTTAACACTATGGTTGGTCATATCCACTGTTCATATCAACTGTTCTACTGGACAAAACTGACATCATAAGTTAAGGCGATCTTCCGAAAAGGCATGATTAATCTTGTTTTTGGTTTACAGAGAGGGGATATTTTGGAATGGGATGGCTGAACCATGAAGGACTTGATCATCATCTCGTACTGTTCTCGGTGTATAATCTTCAGGGATACCATGAATGCCTAACGCCTGCACTGCAGGGTGGAGTAGAATTGTCCTCTCTGATTCATCGTCGAGGAAGACAAAGGTGTCCAAGGATGACCTTCATAATGCTGATTGACAGGAACTATTTATGGCGTAACTCGACTTCCGATTAAATCCAAATAATTCCGACTTGAAAAGGAACTTCTCAGGCAGCTCTTTTCTGGATTTGCTGAAGTCTCAAGGGAGGGACTAATGTTTACCTCATGAAGGGGGCGAAGGTGATTGCCCTAACAGAGATGGCATGGCTTGAGATGGGTGGTGTAGTGGGTTAAACCACTGAACTGGTAAATCAAAGGTTGCTGGTTCGATCCCAGCAGCCACCACAAGTGTGTCCTTGAGCAAGACACTTTACTCCAGTGTTGCTCCAGGGGGATTGTCCCTGTAATAAGTGCAATGTAAGTATCTTTGGATTAAAGCGTCTGCCAAATGACTAAATGTAAATGTAAATGGATTCTTCAGGACACACTGGGCAGCATGATGAGCTCGCCAGCTACGTCAGCAACAATTGTTTTTATGAATCCATGCCTTTACCTGGTCGTGACTGAGTTGGTCTAAGGAGGCACACTGGCTGAAGTAATGTTCAGTCGTATCACAGCAGGGACAATAACGTCTCCCCTTGGCAGGCTTGGCGGAGGGAATATTTCAGAGGTACAGGAGCCTCTACTACAGGTTCTCCAACTGCATGTAGAAAGATTACAGTTTTTTTCCTGAAATCTGGCTTAGTTGCAGATGTGTCTTGCATGCCTTTAAAGGCTGGCTCTGTATCATCAACCATGGCACCAGGGGCCTCATTTATCAACAGTGCGTAGAAAAGGTTCTATACTTTGTCCTATGAATGAAATTCAGAATGTGTGTAAATACAAAAATATCCGTATTTATCAAACGTGCGTACACTGGTCTTGCACACCATGAGTTTTCATTGTTGATAAATCCCACATGTTCTTAAGCGCCGTGCTCGTTCAAGTTCAGTGTAGTAATGGGCAGAGCAAGGCTTCATGAAACAATTAAATAGTTTAATCAAATGTGCTGTATCGTGTCGAGGCTTCGACAGCAAATAAATCACGTGAATGTCCTCGGCGCTCTCACTAAACAGATCACAGCCCTCTTTGAAAACACATTCTTTGCGCAATGTATGTTTTGCTCAATTAATTGTTAATTTCATAATTATTTATATTTATTTTGCATATATTAAAATGTTCACAAAATAATTTTCTATTTTAGTATGATTTGGTAAAGCGATATAGTAACAGAAAAGCAAAAAGATGTTAAAAATATATTTTTATTAATAAGAAAAACTAATTTTGTAATATTTCTGTTCGTTTGAACAATTTTAATTTAAAAATTTTCATGTATTGTTCTGTCAAGTGTGTCTTTAACATTGTCCTTCAATAAAAGGTTTGCCAAATCGTCCAGCAAAGTGAGATCAGCCATGACACTATAACTACATTTCAGATGATTTCCCATCAGTTTTTAGTATCTTCTCACACCAATTATACAAATGTCTAGCTTGAACCAAGATTTTACTGAGACCGCAAATAAAGTACACAGGAAACACACGGTGACACTTTCTTTTTGTAGTACCACTTTTCTACAACTATATTTTCTGCGTAAGCTTGCTCAGAGGTGTGCTTATATTTACACACAATTCTACGTATAAGTACAAGCTGGTAGATCCCACACTTTGCGTGAAACTTTTCTTACGCACTCATTACACACACATTTGTACGTACGCACTGTTGACAACTGAGGCCCCTGGTTTCCAACCTCAGCCAGTTCGAGAGGTCAACCAGGTTAGGGACAGTTCCAGGCCGGCAGAACAGATGGCCGCGAAAGTACGCTCGCTGCTCAGGGGGAGCTTGCTCAGAAGGCGAGCTACTTGAGAACCCAACAACTTAGCTTCACTTTACCTTCACGGCCTAAGGTTTTCAACAGACCCACTAATGACTGCACCTGGAGGGCGATTTCTGGAAGGCGGCATTATTGCCCCTCTTTACATTAGGACGATGCCTATCCTCCTTAAAGCCAGCTGATGTGGTAGGCCAAATTTATCATGTAGAGCAGCCATCGTATCTGTGAACGGCATAGGTGAATTCAAACACGAATCCGCGATCAGTCAAGCTTCCTCCAGCTTTAGAAGATTGACTATGATCTGATATTTGAAGAACTGCGTCACATCCGTGAGGAGCAGGTTTTCTAGACTGAATTTAGGGATAGGTAAGTGTAGGAAAGACGGCTGTACTGGTCGCAGATGGTGCTTTACTCTGGGCACATTGGGTGGATGACTTGAATGAGCAGGAATAATCGATGTTTGGACTGAGGCGCATGTTTACAGGTAAGAATGAGCTTTCAGGGGTGAATAGCTCTCGAAGCTCTTGGTTGAGGAAGATCATTTACAGCTGGATCATAAATTTGCACTGAAAGTGGTTCCACAGCTGTGAACATGCTGTATTTCTCTGTCTCATCTACAAAAGAGGAGGTAAACCCAGCTTCATAAAAAATATGAAGACAGGTTGGTTGGTTTTATGCAGTGTTTTGAAGGCAGATGAATGTCAAAGGTTGCAACAATCAAACTGAATCATCAAATGCAGAGGTATCCGTTTAGTCTTGAAATAAGGGTACAATAAAGAGAATGAATAAGCTACTTGTGTATTACTTCAGTGTCCGTTTTTAAATCAGTGGATTTGCAATTACTTATACTGTTAGGTGCACAGTTTGAACAACATCAGAATCAACCAATCAGATTTCTGAAATATGTTTACAGTTTATATTAAGTTTAATATTAAGCTTATATTAAGCCCCATCGGACTGCCTTACCTTGATTATTCTCCACGTTGCATGATATTTTTATTTAGTTTGATTCTCTTTATTTACTTTTATTAAGACTTGTGCAAAAGCAACTAAATAAACAGTTAGGGCAATATGAAACAATTCAGAATAGGTTTTCTTTACAGCACACATAACACAAACAATTTCTAAACAGCTAATGTAAATTTCAGTTAATTAGAGACATGACACCATGTTTTCAAACAAATTCAAATATTGTATTTTTAACCCCCAAATATCTAAAAACATAGATCAGAAATGTAAGAAAAAAATAATTTGAAGAATGTCTATGCGTTGTGTGTGCATATATGTGCCATTTCTTTAGCCTATCTCTGAATGATTCCCATTTTCAAGTGTGTAAGGCTTTTTAATGTGAGCTCTGGTCTTGTTATTTCCAGAGCTAAAGATTGGATAGCAGGCATGATTTGTGTGACAGCCAGACGAAAGTTATTGTGCATGTCTAGCTTGATGTGTGCCTTGGTTGTGATTGTTATCATCTGCTCCTATAGCAGTTACTTGTGAATCGTGAATTCAGGGCTAAAGGGCTCAGGTAAATTAATCCAGTATGTTTGAAAAGTGATGGAAAGTGCTGTAGTTCCGGTTTCATCAGTTTATTCTTGCTGAATTCCAATGATTTCCTAGCATTCCATGGCGTTCGTGTCGCGGTTTGCATGCGCTTGTTTGTTTCGTTGTATAGGCTGAAAATATCAGCCAGGTATGACGTTCTTATTCGAAATTCGTTGGTCATTTCGTCAAGCAACTTCTGGTTGTTCAAGCTCAGGAACTCCTTTATTTTTTCGTTCAGCTATAAAAAACGGACAAACATTTGACCCCTTGATAGCCAGCGCACTTCAGTATGACACAGGAGTGTTTGGTGCGCCTCATCTTCACACAGCTGCGCAAGATGCGTTTGTTCAATGAACAAGATTTGATAAAGTTGAAAAAGTGAAGAACAAGACAGTGAGGAGGCATTTTTTTACTTCAGACTTAAAGCCTTTGTTCTTTCCCATCATTAAAGTAGCTCCATCTGTGCAGCATGCGACTAAGTTATTATAAGAAATGTTTTGCTTGTTAAAATACATATCAATGACATGGAAGATGTAAGGCATATTTTATTCAAATATTCTCGGTTCTCATTTACTCTTTTTGTGTGTTCACTGCTTATTTGCGTCACTACGCTTCCCGTTTTAAGTGTCTGTAAGTGTCTGTGACTTTTCATTTTCAAACCTGCAGAAATGTGCATGCTGCTCCTCTGATGTTTTCACTGAATTTTTCCATGGCTTTTTTCCAGTTGGCAAATCCAGTGATTTGAAATGTGTCTATTTTAGACTTGTTGCCACCAAATGCGTGACATGGGAAACAAAAAGCCAGATCAATGGCGGGCCTATATAACAGCCATTCATAAATCCCATACCATTCTTTCCTGAACTTTCTACCGTATTAAATTACTGGTTGATATGGCCCGATTTCAATAAAGTTGGCAGACATTTTTGCTCTGTGAACTGGATCTCGCTCAGGACGCGTGCTGTCTGTCGAGGCCAGGCGTACGGCTGCAATTTGCAACTGACCTGATAGCTCACATTGGAGATTCTCATTTTCAAATCTGCTCAGTTGTCTGCTTGTTTGCTATGTTACATGTCCTTCATAAGCAGCAATATCTGTTTTTGATATCTTGTTGAAGTAATTATCCAACATATTGGGATGTTTAGCCATTTTGTCGGATAGTAGTAGTGCGTATTACTAGGTGATGCGTAACATAGTACTTGATGCTTAGCTTATTACTCTTATTTCGTTTAGCTCCCCCCTATCAATGCGGAGATACACACATAATAACATAGGAAACAATTTTCACATCTGGAACTCTTTGACTACAATAATTAAATTACGACATGGAGGGGCATCTCCCCCCTTTGTCCCCCCCAATGTCGCCCATGAATATAGGCATACTTTATCAAAGGTCTGATGAACTGGAACCTGTTTATTGTTTTATACTGTTATATGAGGTCTACTTATGACATTTGCGTGGTTTTTACATCCAAAAACATCAAAATCAATAAGTAATAGGCTATTTTCTACCCAGGTTTTGAGGCCAGTTCTAAAAACGCTTGGTTTTAATGGGAGTGCCGCATTGAAGACTTTATAAGTAAACGCAAACCACTGTGATTGGATAACAGTTTGCATAGTTGAAACCTTCTGTGAATTTGGTCAGAGACGTAACGTTAGGTTACACATTAGCACCATTCAAAGTTTTTGCACGTCATTAGTATTATCTGGAGACCTCCTGTGATTTATAAATTACCTCATCACGTCAGTATTTCATGTGGTGCATTTGCGGGATGATTTTACTCAAATTTACTGACTTATTTCACGTATGTGATTGCAAGGCTTTGCGTATAGTTTTATAGCCTATACTTGTATCGCGTTTAATGATATATGATCGTAACTGTCAGCATTTGATACCCGTGATCGCGAACTGGACAAAATATCACCGCGATCGAGGGTCTGTAATGTTACGAGAGTTTCCATGATAAATAATCAAACAGGAGACTCCCAGTAACTTATGGATATCAGCCAGCACCCGAAACGTTACCAAAACACTTCAAAACAGCCTCCATTATTAGCAAACAGTGGATAAAACCTTGAAAATTATATATGATCACAGACAACCTCTGTAATAAATAGAAACGACTAGAGGTCCCCAGGTAATAATAAATAGTGCTCAGGGCACATCAAGCGATCTCAATAGTGACGCACTGTACAAAGGTGTTTTACTCACATAAGATTGCTGCGACATTCCTATCGGATCCAATATTGATGCCACAGCACTTCTTTTTAATTTTGGTCTATGTCGACCTGTCTGCCTTGTTCATGAAGGAAACCTCGGAAAAATGAAACAAACAAACGCTCCATGTTTTTCCCACATGAGCTGGAACGTCTTTAAAAATAAACTTAACCACGCATTACTAATTTCGGAATCCAAAGAAAGGATATGCAGCGACTTTGTTCTTCCACAACCAGGGATGGCACAATACTTAGCAATCTTTAATGGCATGTTTGTTTATTGCTTGCTCGCTCTGTCTTGTTCCGCCACTTGTGGTACTTCAGTTGTGTAACGCACGGACCAGTGGGCGAGGCTAGAGAACTAGTCGTTGATATTTTTCTTTGGAGACAGTGTTCAACCTATAGGTGCATTCCAGAACCTGGCGCTCACTGGGCCTCGAGTCAATAACAGATGTAATCATTGTAACAAGGGCATTTTTAGTTCTGACACTTACATGATGTTGGCGTGAATACAATTCCCTATCATATAAGAAAAGCTCGGTTTGAAATTGTGATTTTAATTCATGCCTCCTTTAATACAATTATTATACAGTAAAATAATAACACAAATTATTATTAACATCAATTAAATAAAAAACTAGCCACAAATCGGTAGTTAAATGGAGGTCAGGTGCACGCACGTCCGATGAAATGGTATGTATTTAAAAGAAAATTATTTTTTGTCTTTAAATATTTGTATCTTTAGCACTTTCATTTCCTCCTAAGAATAATGAATGGTGTGGCATTCTTCTTTTTGGACTTTATACCTTTAATTAAACAGTTTCTAACTTTATAATCTTAAAATTTATTATAGTCTTTGTCTTTATTATTCAGTCTTTGTATAGAACAACTGAGAATGTTTTGTGTACAATACATGCATACTGTACATACTTCAGTATTATTTATCATTCACAATTCTTTTTTACAGCACTTATTTCTCAATAAGTTTTCCTCCAAAGCAATATTGATACATGGACCTGACCAAGGCCAAATCTTGGTTTGCCTATTATAAGGGTCACACTGGAGCAAAATTTCTCACAAAAACCCATCTACATTTGTCAACTAAAATAATTAAAAATGCTGGGGAAAACAATGGCAGCGATCAGTTAAAGACTACAAGTAAACAAGCTATGCCGCAACACATTAATTTTCCTTCTTCTTTGAAATCTTATTTGTTTATTCAGTTGTAGATCTTAATACATGGACCTGTTAATAAAACAAACAAACATATACTGTATACTATTACTGTACTTTGTGATGTTAGTTTTATTCATGTAGAGTTACAGTGTAAATTTTCTTACCCTGCTTTGATTTCGGTTTCACTTTCTGAGGTAGTTTTGTCCAGGTGAGTGTGAAATTTGAGTGTCCTTTGGATATAAGAAGAGTCGTCATCTTAAACAAAGATAATACTGCTTCAGTAAAAAATATACAGAGAGTCATATGCTTGTCTAAGCCAAGTCAATAGGACTCGGATGTAATTAAATATTCTATTAAGCAATTAAAGGAAAAATTGCCTGTAAACACCCTGTAGAGGACCTCAAAGCCAATACAGTAGATATACAATAAAAGCAACAACACTTCAACACACATCTGTAGAAGGGTCAATACAAGGTAAATTGAAATTATAGCAGATTCAGATTTTACAGATGTATATGTTTGTGTGGGTGTTTGTTAGCCATGTGATGGACTTGTATGTCATTTAGACAGATGTCTTTTAAAGTACTCTTAAAATGTTTCTCATACCTGATATAGAAGTTTTCCGCTCTGTGCTGGATCAGCTACATTGAGACTCGAGACAAATTCCAAGCTCATAACAGCTAGATGAACTGTAAAACATAAATACACAGGTGGAAAAGTGAAAGGTAAGAATCCCTCGTTTTCAACAACCATATTTGAACCTAATTTCAACCATGTTGTGTTTTATCATTTTTGAATCATATTGATGTTGCAATTATATTTAAAATAAGACAAAATGGACACTACGGCCTGGACAATATTTCCACACTTCACTTTTAAAACTGTTGGCAGAGTTTCCATTAGATTTGAGTGTATTGAGTGTATAGATTGCCAAGGCATTCATTTAGAAACTTAAATGTTCTGATTTGTTCATCCATTCTGCCTATATGTTTCAATTCTGTGTTTAAAATGAAAAATGGCTCATCTATGGCATTGCTGTGTAGAACATTTTAAAGCACCTTTTTTAAGAATGCATGTGTCAGGAGAGATGAGGGCCATCTCGCAAACCACAAGCTGGACGGTCATCAAGAATCCCAGGCGTCTATTTTGACAGCCCTGCGAAAGCAACTGTGTCACACACCCCAAGTGTGGGTGAGAAAGCTGAATAGTTTCCATGCAAGGTGAGTTAGAAGTCCTCAGATTATAATATGCATTTAGATTTAATAAGCTTGAGTGTCAGCCAGAGCCAGCCCTTCCCCTACGTGAACTAAGCTGCTGCTTAGGGGCCTCCGAGGGCACACACAATTTTTGTGATATATTCACGACCCACATCAATTTTCTCATGCAGGGCCATACCCACTAATTTTTCTGTGTTGTGTGTTACAATTTGTAAAATTACGGACTAAACGCAACATTGAAACATCAAAAAAGGTTGATTTAAATGAAACGCATCTAAAATCGGACAAAGTCCCTGGCTTTATACAGTGCTATAAAGTATCAGCTATAAAAGATTGATACCCCCTAAGAAATGTTATGTTCCGAAATGGTCACGATTTGGAGTTTTTAAATGGTGTGGGGATGTTATTTGGGGGACCTTCACAGAACATTCAGGATGTTTTCTAACGTATAGGAGACCTTTACTGTAGGACAATCTCATTTGATGCCTAAGTGTGTCAATAATTTTTTTGCTTATTTTGTCACGGTACTTCCACCTTTAATTTTTTTTTAATTAATCATGAAAGCATAAATCTCAGTATTACTTTAAGCACCTTAATTTTTTTATTGCACAAATCACAAGTAGCAAATATTACAACTTAAACTTTTTTTATAGAAACACATCACATGCGATGATATATTGAAATCGAGAGTCAAGAGCCCAACTAAAGCAACACTTATCACAGTAATGGTGGTTTATTGAAATTCAAAATGATTTCACCATTAAAAGCATTAATAAACATTAACAAATCAACAATTTTTTACCATTGATTTAATGGTTTGTTAGCTTGGTGTCTGTCCCCTATACTAAAGAGAATGTCCTGTATGTGCATCAAATAAAACACCCCACTCATTAAAAAAGTCCACATCGTGACCATATCGGAATGTTCTGGGAATGTGTTAGACACCAAGCAGGGACGTTCTTAGAATGTTCTCGGAACAAAACATTTCTTAGGGGTCACTCGCCGAAACTCTCTTGGGCAGGGGAAAATAGTCATAGGCTCTTTGTCTGGTTCAACACAAGGTGCTGCAAGGAGAACTGAATTCCCCTCTATATATTATTTACCTACTAAGGTAAGTTTGACTAAAATTTCCACTCTGCAAAATAATCAGAGGGATCATTCTCTCTACCTACCAAGTGACCTAAATCGGTCTGCTGGCAGAAAGCCAGAAGAGGTGAAAAAACCATTGGGTTTTCCGTTGCCCAAATCACCTGAAGAGGTAGGGTTGGCAGAAGCTCCCACTGGGGGCACAGAAGGGGGGCCTGGCATGAGACTCCCCCTCAGATTAATTTAACTAGACACAAACTAGACACAGAGATGTGTTCAGTTTTAGGACAGAGAGTTTTTTTAAATAACAGTTGTAAAAATTCCATAGCACATTTTTTATTTTATTAAACAGTGTTGCATCCATGGAATTTGCTTAATGGTGTGGAGATCTATGGCCCAGGGTTGGTATAAATTAACCTAGAATTAACCTATGTCTTGGATGCAAATGGAAACTGGTAATTAGAAGCTGGTGATCAGAATTTCACGATAATTACCTTTTTTATACACCTGCACTTCACCCAAAGAGAGAATTTTCTGACTTCCAGGTATAAAAACATTCACATATCTTCCTCTCATTTCACCACAAGACAAAGACACGGTCTGGGCCGTTACCACATGATCCAGCACAGCACATCTAAAAAAACAATATGCAGTGTTTAGTGTTTTGCACTGTTTTGTTTTCTTTTTCCTTACACTTTTTCGTAAAGCAATAGAAACAGATTGTTTGAGCCTACAGTACATAGATTAGGCATAAATCTATATAAATAAATGTTTTTAAATTATTAATTCGGTTTCATACTACTTCAAACCTTTCAAAGTGATAAAGGTTACATTAAATTCAGTATTTTAATTTTATAAAACTATTAGACTTCTTTAATGGAGTATCATGGAACAAGTCAAAAATTAAACTGGGATCTACACATGGGCGTCGGAACCAAAAAATGGATACAAATAGGAGTCCTCTCCAGAAAAAGCAAGAGTGTAAAATTGACACTACTTTACCTGCAGCTTCAGTGGTTTAGTAAAAAAAAATGTAACGAATAGTTTTGGCGCTATCACACAAGTTTGAATGCGCCTTTTGCCGAACTGGCTATATCAGATCGTATAGGCGTTTTGTTCAACAAAATTAAGAAAACATTTGATTTGAATAGATGTTTAAAATGAACCTTGGGTGTAGAGAGATTTAATTTTTTTTATATATTAACAATAGCAATGAATTTATAAATGTGAAATTAAAAACAGTGTAACTGTCACAGTATTCATAAACTTTGAAAAAATTGTTTTTTGTCATAAGCCGCCATTATTCCTTCGTTAACATCCGCGGGGACATATTGTCTGTATTGGGATTCTGCAGACCTGGAGCAGGCAGTTTTACGCCCCAAGCAGTTTTGCCCCACAGGCAGTTTTACGCCCCAGGCAGTTTTACGCCCCTGTTGTTCCTTATTTGTCCAGTAGTTGAACGACAAAATAAAATATTTGTAACCAAATCAAATTGTTATTAAAAAATGTAATTATGTATGTGTAAGTTTAAAAGTACTTAAGTTTAATCAGGATCATTAATCTATTTTAACACAAATGTATCTTATACGTACATTACATAATATGATAATTTCTTTTTTTTTTTTTTTACATATAAGCCTACTGTAGTAACGTTATGTATTGATGCAAGTACACAGGGTCAGAAATATATCTTACCAGAAAAGGCCATCCCAACGGATAGAGACAGACAACAAAATAAAAATGAAAATAAAATAATCATGAAAATGAATAACACTGTCCCCCTACTGGACAAATAAGCAAAAACAGTGGCGTAAAACTGTGTGGGGTCCAAAACTGCTTGGGCGTAAAACTGTTGCTCCAGATCTGCAGACTCTCCCTACTCCAAATTGTTGCAACCTAAACCTGTTATCTTACGCAACAGCGAAGATGCATTTTATAAGGGCTAAAACATTGTTAGAATAATACATTCAGAACTTTTTTTATTATTATGCATGTTTTTATTTTTTCTGACCAACAATATTAAAAACTGTGAAAATACACAAAATATTGTCTTTATTTATTATTTTCTTTCTTTATTATTTAAGCATATATACATATAATGTATTTTTTGTTCAACACTTTCATTGTATGATGTACAATTATAAACTACCTTGCTATGTCGAAACGGAATGTAGTTTAATTTACATGGACTGTAAAGCCAGGTGGATTGGATTTAATGAATCAGCATGACGATATCAAGGCTGTAATTTTTTTTTTTTTGGCATTCCTCAAGTGGAATGGATTTGATGTACAACATGGTTCTTAATGTCTGCGTGAGCCAGGTTTTGCTCAGGTCCACCTGGCTCATTCAGAGTCCATGTAAATTTAACTCCATTCCGTTTCGTCTGCTTTATTGAATACAGTGCTCGAATTGAAGGGGGCTAGGGGGATCCTGGACCACTAGGGAGTAAAGAAGTAAGAAGTAAAAAATAGATTAAGGGGGTCCCTCAGATATTTTTATTTGAGCAAAAGTGATAATGATAAATGCGATTAAATTCATGCAATGATACAGTACATTTTGGTTATTAATTATTAACAATAATTGATAATAAGTTTGTTTATGGGCTTGTTGTCATGTAAATCACCATCCACCCCACTTCTAAAGACCGCTTAGTGCAGGACATCGATAACATGACTGCTTGATTGGTGTTGCTCTGGCGAAGCTAACTTTAGCTAAAAAATGGAGAATAATAAACCTCCACTCAGTAAGAGGAAGTTTCTACTTTTCTAGGGGTAATTTTTTCTCTATATATATCTTTCCACTATTATTATCATCTCCATGTCGGGGCTTTTGACTACCTTGCGTAGATTATTATTAGGCCTGGTTCTGGGTTGCTAGAGATCTAGATGAATGACTGTGTTTTAGTAGTCATAAAGTTGTGCGGTTTCTGTTCTATATCCCAGATAGCAAATTTTTGCGGCCCATATCTGGCCCACACCTTACTCCCCATACTTTACTCATCTGGCCCTCATACGGCGTGGAATGATGGCACTTGTGCGGTCCGCTCCTGTTTGCCAGATTTGGGCCACAGGCATGCCAAAGCTATGCCACATGTCAAACATCAGAACAAATAAAGCAGAGCTGAACCAAATATAACCAACATTTCATTTCAATTCTGACCCAGATTTATCCCAATACCATCACCTTTCTGTGCTCCTGTTTGAATAAATTTGTATTGAGTTTCATTATTATTATAGTGATGATTGAGTTATTAGTGATGAACATCTGCTTTTTTAAATAAAAAAAATATTTGCCCAGAGACATACAAAAACTGCAACCTGAAATACAACCCTGCTAACAAAAGTTTGTTATAAGAATGTTCCTTTTAAAATATTCAAAATGTCAGTTTTATATGTTTTAAGATCGTTCCCAGCTGACAAAAGTCACCATCATGGTGATCAGTGTTCGCTTGAGTTGGGTTTGTGACCCTTGATGTTATCTCTTGTACAAACATGTACTTTTAAAGTATATTTGCAACAGAAATTGAAATAATGCTCTAATCAAAGCTGTTGGTTGGTGATCAGTGAGATATCTACTATGTTTACATTTGAAAAAATTACTGTGCTGCTCATCCTGAAAAACATTTGGGAATTTCATCAAATTATCAGTCTAGAAAGATTTGTTAAAAAAGAGTTACTCAAAATTAAGACTTACAGACAAGAAGAATCAGTTTATGAATCTCAACAATGGTAAGAATAGAAAAAAGAAAACTTCATGCTGTGATGCATGCTGCATAACATCATAGCACAAAACAAATTTATAATTCCCAGCATGCATTGCGGTTGAGCCTTTTATCTAAGTTGGTTGTTTCTCACCATTGCTGAGATTCATACATTGATTGTTGATGTCTGTGTGATTCTAAAATTTTGTCTGATAAAAACACATCCGTTTTTCACAAATCTTTCTAGATATCTAAATACAGGAAAATCTAATAATGTTCTTTCAGGATCTACAGCATAGCACTCAATCTAAATGAGAGTACTGAATCAATTTATATCATCAGAGTGGTTTCACCAATACCATTTGGTTAGGTTCACATTTGCTCTGCCATTACAAGTGCACTTTATAAGCACCCACTTTCAGCAGATCAGTTAAAGTTTTGCTCAGGGGTCAAGAGCAAAACCCAAGGAAACACTGATCACCATGATGGTAGCATTCTTAAAACATTAAAAAAAATTATGTATTCAAACATGTGAAAAACCTCTAAGGAACGTTCTTTCAATAAAGTTTTGATAGCTGGGTTGTATTCAGGTTGTATTTTAGGTTGTAGTTGATATGTTTCCCTGGGAAAATATATTTTTTGTAGTTTTTGTTGAACTTTTCTGCAGTGATGCTGTTTGTTAACAGCAGATGTTCATCACTAATGTCTCAATCATCACTCTAATAATAATGAAACTCAATACAAATTCTGTCAAACAGGAGCACAGAAAGGTGTTGGTTTTGGGATAAATCTGGGTCAGAATTGAAATGAACTGTTGTTTATATTTGGGTCAGCTCTGCTTTATTTGTTTTGATGTTTGACATGTGGCATAGCTTTGGCATGCCTGTGGCCCAAATCTGGCAAACAGGAGCGGACCGCACAAGTGCCATCATTCCACGCCATATGTGGGCCAGATGAGTAAAGTATGGGGAGTAAGGTGTAGGCCAGATATGGGCCGCAATAATTTGCTATCTGGGATATATAATCCATTCAGAATTGTGTAAAATTTATTTTTCATGCTGCTAAAACCAAAGGCCACATACACGCTGCCAAGTTTCGGGAATTACATCGGCATGCGTTTCACTTTTGAAATAGCAATGATTGACATATTGATAGCCATAGTTAGTTCCTGAATAAAGCAGACTTAACAGTCCCTTGCCGGCACCTACTGGATGTAACTATTTAAACTGCACTGAAATCCTTGAAAAATCCCCACAATACTAACACAAAGACTGACAGTCGGTCTTTTTACAATTATATTTTAATATCTAGTAATCTAGTTTCTTGCATTTAAACAAGTCTTTTGGAACAAACATTATTATCACAATGTGTCAACCATCCAGTTGTTTTTTAGGGAAAATAGTAAATGCTATATTGGTATATAATGCTAGAATTATTCTGTTGGAAAGTAATTTCTGTTCACCAAGCCTGCATTGATTTGATCCAAGATACAGTAAAAGAAACCTGTTCTTTTATGTAAGCATGTTTTTAATAAAAAAATATTGTTATGCATACATATTATGATCAAATATATCGTGCATTTTATATAAATTGTATATTCCAAGACTAACCCCCACCCCCACCAAAAGAAATTCTTATGGTGGGGACCCCCCAAATGACTTGATTCAATTCGAGCACTGATTGAACACCCATTATCCTTCATCAAAAACTATCAAAACAAAGTTGCACGGATAACCAAACCTTGGATTATTGTTGCCGTTGTTATCCAAAGAGTTTCCAATATAAATTTCTGCTCCAATAAGGCGTTCGCCACAGCAATCAACTCTGTTAGTGATGACAATTTTAGCGATGTGATAAGAATCGAGAAGATCCAGCCTCCACCAAGGGTTATCAGTGGAGGACGCCGTGTGTGAGAAGGTTGAGGGCTGACCGTCAATGGCATATGCACCCACAAACGGATAATGAATGGATGACTGTACAGTTCTTCCCCTTAATGCCAAATTCTCTAGAAAGGGTTTAAGAGATTTTAAAATGGACATGTATCAGGAATATTAACTGAAATGTTAAGGTTTGTCTCTTTATATTTTGTTATCTATTAAAGGATTTTTATAGTTATAACCTCCTTGCTGGGGTGTGCTGGCTTGTGTGTTGAAGTAAACTCCTGCTCCTTAAGAAAGCAAAAGGCAAATTATATCTTTGTTTTTATTTAAATACTGTCCAATGTGAACAAACATGTAATTTAAAAGCCAATATCATTTAACAAAAGCAAGATCTTTTGAAACCAGTATACACTTGTAAAATGTGTTAGGAGGCAAATTTAACTAAGATCTGTCGCAAGAACACAAATACAGTAAAGAATGTTAAAGATTGGCCACTCAAAAAATGATCTGGCATTATCTCTGCCAGTAGATGTGCTGAACGCTGTTACAGGAAACGACTGAGGTGCATTCAGTAGAACTAGTTTTGCATGTCACATTACATCATCTGCTTATATCTGACTTAAACATAACTGACAATATGCAACAAATAATCTGCGCTGGTTTATTGTATGGAAGCAACACCGCAAGCAATACGCCTTTTTAACAAGAGTTTAAAACTGTCTCCATGTGGTAAAGTTACTTCTGCTATAGATTGCAACCTATTGTTATGGAAAACTCTTGTGTCATTTATACATTTTTCATATTTTATATCCTTTTCTGCGACTTTAATATATAAATAAACATGAAAATGAATATTCGTCCATTTATGTATTTTGTGCTCACTGTTTTTCCTCATTTAACATTTTAAATTAAACGTTTTTCACTAACATGTGTTTTGATTCACTGAAAAAGACAAGTAATTGAAAAACAACAAAATCCTTTCCAAATCCAGTTTTATGCAAAGCATGCGTAACAAATTATTTATGTTGTCCCAGTTTAAATGGATTAGGATATATGAATGAACATAAAAAATTATGTTGTGTCAAAATTTGTAAAATTAATAGATGAATTACCTTTTTTTCAGTGCAGTAACGCTGCTACTATATTGGGAGTTACTTGATGGAAATAGTTTTCACATCATTGACCAACAAAAATATGAGGACAAGTTAACAATGCCATTATAGACATTTATGGTTTGCAATGTCCAATAACAGGAGTTACCAAAATAATGTAATTTCTACATGTTAATTAGCCTGAGAAACTAGTTATGAGCCATTTGTGTTTAGCATTTCTTTAACAAAGTGCACACTTAACCTAAGGACACTTACCGTGGAGCAAAAAGAGACACCTGAACACCCACATCTCACTTCTTAAGATTAAATACGGCTCCTTCCTTCTGTCAGTTGATATATATATATATATATATATATATATATATACTGTATATGATATAAACCAAAATTCAAACAGATATAATTATACATATTAATATACTGATATATACCTATTATAATACTGATTTACAATTTGGGTATTTTCTTTACTCACAAGTATGCATTTAAAAAAACGTACCTTGTTTTTTTCCCCTTCTTTTCTCTTTCTAACACTAATCTGTTTCTTTTTCAGCTGCTCCCTGTTTTCTATCGACGACCAAATGGAAATATAGTTTTGTCAATATCATTTTTAAATGTATGCAAAGGAAGACTGCTCTTTTGTAAAGCAAATTCTTTCTAAGAATCTTCAAGTCAAATTGTGATATGCCTGTCCTCCTTGTCAGGTGTTTCCTAGTTATTTGAACAGGGTTGGGACAGTATCATGTCTTCTGTGCTTGTGGTACCATTGTTTTTTTTGCACAGGGGCCCGTTTCAGAATGAGGTTAGTGAACATTTACCGTGAAATTTAAGTACATTAACCCTGGAATGAGGGAAACTCTGGGGTTTCTGTTTCAGAATGCAAGTATCTCTAACCCTAGAATCCGGGGTAACTCAAGCTTCTTTCTAAAGGAGATTTAACTTATACTCAGAGTCAGTAACCATTGTAACTTACTCTGTGATCCTAGCTTGATCGGGAGCAGGTTTTCATTAGTAAACCCAGAGTTTCTTTCGCTCTGGTCCCCCTTTTAAGTCACAAGTGGTGTACCTCAATCTTTAATACAGTCATTTATGGCACACATTTGGATAACACGGCCACAATCTCAGTGACTAAAATATGCTTTTATAGAGGATCCTGTTTGTAGAGGTCGGGCCCGACGGCTAGTCCATTCCGGTTGGGCCGTTTTTTTTTTTCTTCAGATCGGGCTCGGGTTGGACTCGAGCTCATTTAGCTTCTCTCCTTTTAATATGCTCACACATAGTCTACTGCATGAAATATGTTATATTGAGATATACATATATATTTTAAAAGTTAAACATCACCTACCTACACAACGTATGTGCGATACGCACACGGCCAAGCATGCATTAGCAATAGCGGAGAACATCTCTGATGCCTTCATCGGTGGATGTTAATCTTTTTTCTACACAACACGCAATAATAAACACTGAAAGATGACCACTGTAGGCATATATGCCAACGGTTCCACGGATTTATTTATTTTTGTATTAGGCTACTATTTAACATGAGCAGTTGGCGAAAAGTTCTTTAAAACATTGTCTCCGTACTCTGAAAAAAATGATTCTTGAGGGTTAGTAAATATTACCCATGCAAATCAGTTAAATTTTACTTACATATACTAGGTAGCAGAGTAAACTACATGTAAACTTCCTCAATTTACTCAATAATATTGAGGCAAGGATTTCCACTCAATTAGATTGAGTAGATTTTATTCTATGTTTTTAAGTAAAGAGTACCTAAATTTATCAGATATGAGTCATGACACACCAAAAGAAATTAGATAAAGTCTACCTAATATTTCTCAAGATGAATTACTTATAAAAATTGAGTTATATTAGTTTATATATAACCGACAACAGATCATCTGCTTATTTTGAATGATAAATATTGAATAATTTAACAATAAATATGACTTAATCAGAGAAGCTTGAATTGACCTTAAAATGGTCAGAAAATGGAGATTGCATCAATTGTTTTTATTGACCAAATAACAAACATCTACAAAACCCCTTTTTGACAATGCACACAAGATTAATTTGATGTCACCGTTATTGTGATCAGTATTCATTTATGCATTTGGCAGACGCCTTACATTCCATTGTTCCTTGGGATTGAACCCATGACCTTGGCATTACTAGTGCCATACTCTTACAACTAAGCCACAGAAAAGCACACATTGAAAGCAAACACTATAACACCTTGATACTTGATCATCTCTGACTGTATAGATATTATTTGGATATAACCATATTTGCTGCAGCAAATGAAAGCGCTAATAGCTGTTAAGTTGTGTCTTTCTGAACATGACTGAGTGGAGTCGATTTATATTTGATTAATAGCTTCAGTCCTGCCACGTAAATTATAAGTGATTTTGAGAAGTTTAAAGCTGCCTAACTACACAGATGTGTATCATTCATTCATCAATATTTATCATTCATAATAAGCAGATGAACTGTTATTGGTTATATAAACTAATTTTTCTCAATTTTTAAGTAATTCCATTCCATTTTCTACCGCTTATCCGAACTACCTCGGGTCACGGGGAGCCTGCGCCTATCTCAGGAGTCATCGGGCATCAAGGCAGGATACACCCTGGATGGAGTGCCAACCCATCGCAGGGCACACACACTCACTCATTCACTCACGCACTCACACCCTACGGACAATTTTTTCCAGAGATGCCAATCAACCTACCATGCATGTCTTTGGACCAGAGGAGGAAACCAGAGTACCCTGAGGAAACCCCCGAGGCACGGGGAGAACATGCAAACTCCACACACACAAGTCGGAAGCGGGAATCGAACCCCCAACCCTGGAGGTGTGAGGCGAACGTGCTAACCACTAAGCCACCGTGCCTTTAATATTGAGATTAACAATAATTAATATTGAGAAATATTAGGTAGACTTTATCTAATTTCCTTTAGTGTGTCATGACACATATCTGATAAATTTAGGTACTCTTTACTTAAAAACATGGAATAAAATCTAATCAATCTAATTGAGTGGAAATCCTTGCCTCAATTTTATTGGGTAGATTCAGGAAGTTTGTCTGTAGTTTACTTTGCTACCTAGTATATGCGAGTAAAATTTAACTGATCTGTATGGGTAATATTTATTAATCCTCAAGAATCCTTTTTTTCAGTGTACATGCCTATAATTCAAAGAATTTATTCATTTTTTTATTATTATTCAAAGCTAACCAGTTGGCGAAAAGGTCTTTGATGTTAAGTAACTGACGAACAATGTTTAAAGGGAAGGTAGGCTCTATTTACTTTTTAGCTCCTGGCTATATGCTCTAGTGCATGCCGTCATGCTTTTCACAAATTCCATGTGAGACTGTGTTGGCTTTCTGTAATGGACAGTCTGTATTGATATTTGTGGGCATGATTGTCTGTGGTGATACTTATGTTTCAGGCTTATAATAAAAGTATACTTGTGACTGTGTGTGTGTTTGCGAGAGCGCACGTCAGAGTGAGCGATGTTGGTCTCTCGGGTCGGGTTCTGGCTGAAAAATTGCAGACGTTGTAGGGCTGGGGCCGGGTTTAGGGGTGCACACCACGGGCCAGGGCCAGGTTGGGGTTGGATATTTTGGCCTCTGCAGGGTTCTACCTGTATGTGCAGAGGCTGCATTAATTCATAGGGATGTACTTTGATTTTAGAAGTGCAATTTAGGACCCGAGTGGAATTTTGTCATTTCACTGTGCATTTTTATTAAAACCTGTACCATTTTTCTTTACAGTGATATATATCTAAACATATAATCAATCATTACATCAATAACATCAGCCATTGTGGCCATCTATTACATCTGAGCATACACTTAATATATATAATAATAATATATATCATAACTTTTCTGCAGTGATGCTGTTTGTTAACAGCAGATGTTCATCACTAATGTCTCAATTATCACTATAATAATAATGAAACTCAATACAAATTCTGTCAAACTGGAGCACAGAAAGGTGTTGGTTTTGGGATAAATCTGGGCCCGAATTGAAACAAACTGTTGTTTTTATTTGGTTCAGCTCTGCTTTATTTGTTTTGATGTTTGGCATGTGGCATAGCTTTGGCATGCCTCTGGCCCAAATCTGGGAAACAGGAGTGGTCCGCCCAAGTGCCATCATTCCACGTGGTATGTGGGCCAGATGAGGTGATATTGGGAGAAAGGTGTGGGCCAAATTTGGACTGCAAAAATATGCTATCGGGGTTGGCAATAATATCAAACAGGTTTGAAAATATATCGTAGCATCTTGGATAGCTGGAGACAGGTCCATATCACGTTTCACACTTGTTCATACTTAACAAGCTTCAGTAAACAAAACGGTCTAACAATGAATTTAACAACAGAAATAAAAACAGCAATGATAAAAAAAAACATTATGTTCACACTCCCCATCAATACTGTAGTGATGAGTGTGAGACATCATGGTGTATAGGAAACTGTGGCCCAAATCTGGCAAATAGGAGCAGACCACCAAAGTGCCATCATTCCATGCAGTATGTGGGCCAGATGAGGTGGTATGCTGAGTAAGGTGTGAGCCATATTTGGGCCGCAACAATTTGCTGGTAAGGTTGCTATCTGGGAAGGGATCTCGTTGTTTCTGACACTGTGGAACTAATCCAGTCAATCACAGTGCAGAAGGTTTGCAAGAAATGATTACTTGGTGGAACTAATAAATGTTGGCATGTATTAATGAACATTATAGAGTGTTTTAAATGGCTAGAAAAACAGACATAAAGATAATTTAAACCATTCAAAAGCAACAAGTCTGTATAACAGAATATAGAAAACACTTTAGCAACAATGTTTTATGCTTCATTCCAGTGGATGAGACATTTTGGGTCATCTCCCACCAAATCAAATGTGCCTGGAGCCACAAAATATTTGAAACCTTTAAATTACTATAACAGGTTGTTATGCAAACACCAGACATACGAACCAGACGGAGAACAAAACAAACAAGCTCAGGACAGAGAAACATGAGGACTATTTAAAGGGTTGAAATCAACAGGGTACAGCTGCTGGGGATTAACTAATTCATTAACACTAACTAGGAAACAAGAGGTCGGGGACACTGACTTGACACAAGAAAGTGCATGGCATGTCTAAAACAAACAATGCCATGTCTTTCTCACGAAAAATAAAGTATTATTAATGAATTTTTACAAAAATACAACAATGTATTTTTCTGTCATTTATAGCATCAGGAAATAGATTTTTTTCGTTATATTCATTCTGTCGTGCGCTTTTCTGCCCCACGCACATGGAGGTGCACACACAAAACAGTGTGTCTTATTTAGATAGTCTGTCTCTTGATTATGTCTTAAACCTTACCTTTCATTCTGTGGAAAATTTTGGCAGTACTGCCCAGCGAGTGCGAGGTCTCTCTTTCCCAGCGCAGGGATCCCTTCTCTCGTAGAGAAGAAGGGATTGGCATGGCCAATGACGAGACCAGACAGAGAGCATGGCAGGTCAAAACAAACAATGCCATATCTCTCTACACTAAACATGATGGATCTGCCATGATTCTGCTAGTAGGCTAGAAAACCACGACCAAGGAGCAGACCAACAAGACAAGACAGACTGGGACAGTGACAAGATAAAAAAATGGAAAACAGAATCAATGGCAAACAGGCAGGACTCACAAACGGGATGGGGTGGGATAGTTAAAATAACAAACATGGGAGGGGGGGAACAACCAAGTCTGTAGGGGGCAGTCCAAATGGATTGGGACTGGGTGGGGAAGTCTTGGCCCGGGGCGGCGCATGGGAGCGCGGAGTCCGTGGAGCTTGGTAGGGGCAAGGGCAGGCTTCATGGATGTTCGCCAGCCCCGTGAGAGGCTCAGCCATGGACGTTCTCAACCTGCACATCTCAGCTGGTTTACTCGCTGAACCCCGAGTGCAGTGGAGAGGAAGTTCATGGCAAAGTCCTTCACGGGGGTCCCCTTCTGGCGGAACCCGAACAGGGCATGAGCCTAGGGGCTCCTAAATGCCTTGTTGTACTTCATGTGCCTGCTGGGTTCTGTAAAGGCCAGTTCGTTCTGTCACGATTTTTAGGAAGAACCCAGATGCAGGCAGCACTGAAAGAGATAACAAAGAACAGATTTTAATAAGGCTCAAAACAGAAAACAAAAACCCACAATGGGGAAAACAGGACACGATAAGAAAACAAGAATTCAAACAAAACACTTCCCATGGGGGGCAAAAATAAACTAACAAAACAAACTAACGAAACAATGTCTAAATGAAAAGCAAGGTAGGACAAGGCGAGGCGAGACAAGACAAGACAGGGGTATCCACAAACAGTTTATCCACTGGGTAACGTAGCATACATGGTCTAAGGCAGGGGTTCCCAAACTTTTCAGACCACGACCCCCAATATTAGACTGCTGACGACCCGCGACCCCCCCCCCTCCTCCCCCTCCTTTCTCCTCTTTGTGTTTTCCTCCGACAGCTTGTAAGGATTTGCGATTTGGTTACATACTGACAGAGCTAAAACAAAAAGGAACACAATCTCTAAGCCAGGCTATTTTATTAACAAATTATGGACAAAAACAAATACATCCCATAACTGTGAAATGCCTAAAGACAGAATACGAACAAGCTGCCTGTAACACGCATACAACAATAACTTTGTATTCAGAAAAAAACGCCTAATGTGATGGATGGGCGCTGTGCGCGGAGCAAAGCAGATCGCCACCCGCAGATCATCTTCCACGTTAAGCCGTGACCTGTGTTTATTCTTAATGTAAGTCAGCGTGGAGAATGTCTTTTCGCATAAATACGTTGAGCCAATTTGCATGAGTACATCCAACGCGGCTTTCGACGACTGTGGATATTCCAGCGCGACAGAAACCCAGAACTCATCCAGCGTCTTGCTGTCAAATGCCGTCCTCAGGATTCGATCGGATGAAAGTTCTATCAGCGCATCTTCCATATCTGACGCCAGATTATTTGCCGTGGTTACATTAAATGGTGACCTTATCCAGTCATATTGGTCGGGAAGTTTTATTTCCTGTTTATTTTAATTATCCTAAATTTATACTCGCATCATTACAACCTTTTTTAACATATACAATTTCTTTTTTTTAATTAAGTTTCTGTAAATCATCTCGCGACCCCCCGCCCCCCACTCTGCGACCCCCACTTTGGGAACCACTGGTCTAAGGCACACGACTAGGAAACAATAACGAACGAACTGACACAAGAGAGCAGAAACAAGGGCATTAAAAAGGGAGATGAACAAAGGATAATTAACAAGGGACAGGTGTGGGTAATGGAACACTCAGGGAAAGCAGAACGAGAGAGCAAGGGGGCAGGGCTGATGACGAGAACAGAGAAAGAGCATTGCATTCTGTCACTAAACTAGAAAACCATGACCAAGGAGGCAGAATCATGACAGATAGTTGAAGTGCTACATTTCTCAATAAATCTGCCCCCGAAAACTTAACTTTTATAAATGTTTGCAGAGCTATTAGGATAGGCGGAGGAAAAGCTGTTCTATTTAAAGATCTCTTTCAATGCAAGCAAGTTTTACTTGGTGACTACCTGTCCTTTGAAAACTTGAGTATTGCTTTAAAAGGTGCACCACGCATTCTGTTTACAATTATTTACAGACTTCCCCAATAGTCCTCAGTCTTTGTTGATGACTTTTCAGAACTGCTATCAGCTATTTCCTTAGAATTTGACTGTTTTGTTATTGCTGGAGATTTTAATATTCATGTAGACAAGACAAAAAACAACACTGCAAATGAACTTTAAACACTTTTCATCTGATCCAGCATGTGCACGGTCCCACACACAACCTTGCACACACTCTGGATCTGCTCATTAGCAAAGGACTAAACATTTCATCCAGTTTTATAAAAGATGTTGGGCTGTCCGATCATTTTTGTATTTTCTTATATATACAAAATGATATATTTATGATATATCAATCAGTCCTGCCACTGAAGATAGACTGTAAAAAAGAGATTCATAAATGACAGCACCAGTGAGCTATTTATGCGCAGGCTCTATGGATGTTCTCCTTGATAGCTTTAATGCAAAAGTTAAAATTGTGAACAATTCTATTGCTCCAGTAAAGGTCAAGGTGATAAGTGGCAGGCATAAAGCACCCTGGAGAAACACACCAGCAATACAAAGCATGAAAAGAACATGCAAAAAGGTGAGCGTATATGGTGAAAAACTAAACTTGAAGTTCTCTATAACATCTATAATGACAGTCTGGCCTCTTCAATGTTGACATAGGAAAAGCTAGACAGAACTTTTTCTCATCATTTATGCTACATAAATACCACTCGCACTCTTTTTGCAACTTTAGAGAGACTAACAAATCCCCCGAGTCAAGTTCCCAGGGAAATGCTGTCTGTTGACAGACGCAATGAGTTTGAAACTTTTTTGATCACAAAACCTTGGAGGAAACGGTACAGCATCTTAAAGTGTCAACTTGCAGCCTTCAGACACTTCACACATCCTTTTTCAAAAAGTTTGGATTACTGTTTGGAAGCAGATCTCCTAAAAATAGTAAAAACCTAACTGCTTGCAGGAACCTGCCCAGAGTCCCAAAAAATGCAGTTGTCAAACCTCTACTAAAAAAGAGCAATCTAGACAAAACCTTACTGTTTTACTAATATACACTAATATCAAATCTTCCTTTAATAGGTCTTCAATCAGCTGACCAAATTCTTGAACTCAAATGGCTACCTGGACAATTATCAGTCTGGTTTCACTTCCTAATATTTCTTTAGTAAAGTGAACAATATCATAATAAGTTAACTTAAGGAATGATTTTTAGTCAGCAGTGCTTAATTATACTTGATCGGTAAGTTCATACAACAATTATTATTTCGTTCTACTAACTTAAAATTAAAATACTTCTTTACTTTCAATTTTACAGAGCAGTTAATGTTACTAATTATTATAATATCAGTCTACTTAGAATTTAGTGCAATGCCCTTTTTTTGATGGATGAGTTGAATATTTAAAGTTCACTTTACTCAAATATCAAACATGCATAGAGAGAGAGAGAGAGAGAGAGAGAGAGAGACCAGGCTGGGAAAACGCATACCAGGAAATCCGAGAGCCGGTGTTGTGCCGAAAAATGCACCCCTGCCAGATTAAGCACCCCCTTCAAACACACGCTCTCTGATTGGCTAATTCTAACCACTCCCCTCCCCACACCTAATCCTAACCCCTCCCCTAACACCTAATCCTCACCCTAACCATTGTGGGGATGAGGGGGTGCATAATCTGGCAGGGGTGCATTTTTCAGCATAACATCGGACGAAATGTCGAGGATTATCCTGAGGAAAAGGAATCGTCACAACAAGAGATTGTGTGTGTATACTTACGTTTTCCCAGCCACGCCGACCCCGCCTCCTTTCTTCCTCCATTCTTGAACCTTTTTACAATGAGTTTTATATGAAGTGGTGCTCAATTATAAATATATGAAATTTTATAAACATAATAAACGTATTTGTAAATAGACGTGACAAACAGTTGATTTGTTCTCTTTATTTAAAGCTAATACAAAAAAGTGACAAATAAGGTAAAAATTCACTTTGCGATCTATAAAGCCACACGAGCATAATATAAGCATTATGATGAATGTCTGAGACACCACTGTCAGACGCAGGTTATATCAGTGTCCGAATCAGTGTTCGGATGCGTCAGTATAGTAGACTTTTGAGCAATTGCTATAGCCTTTAGTGAATGAGCGAACGAGTGAGCGTATTCATACACAGCTTGTGTGTCTATATGTTCGCTCCGCCCACTCTTTGCTTCCTTTACATCAGTATTTTTTAACACATTCGCAAGGGATGATCTTACTCAAATTTTCTGACTTATTTCCCGGATGTGATGGCAAGGCTTTGTTTCTATGATAAACAATTAAATGGTAGGCTCCCGGTAACTTTTGGATATCACCCAGCACCCGAAATAATACCAAAACACTTAGCCTCTATTCGCAATTGCTGGATAAAACCTTGAAAAATGATATATGTGTTATGATTCTGCCTCTTCTAGTCAGTTAATTCTTAGTTTGGAGGCAGAATCAGAACGGAACTCCGTTTCATGTGGAGAGAGGCTTTTTGGCGCTTTTTGCGTGCCATACTCTTCTACACCTGTCCCCTGTTGATTTACTCCCCTTTATATAGTCCTCGTGTTCCATTGTCTTGTGTTTGGTCATTTTGTTTTACTGTCTCTGCGCCTTGCGCCATGTTAGTTTGGATTTTCTGTTACCCATGCTCGTGTTCCTGTCAATGTTATCCTGTCTCGTCTAGTAAGTCTTTAGTTTAGTTTAATTTCAAGTGTTCGTTAGTCTAGTGTTCAGTCAATCTTCGTACAGTGCTTTGGTATTATTTCTTGTTCCTGTTTTTACCCCATCGTGGGTCCTTGTTTTGTGTTTATTGTTAAAAATAAAGTATTTTTGTTCCCCCCGTACAACCGCTGCCTGCACGTGGGTTCTTCCTTGCAAATCCCTAACAATATGAGCCCACCAAATCACAGAGATCCCTAATCGCACAGGTTTAAGATCATAGATAACCTCTGCAATAAATACAAATGACTAGAGGTCCCCAGGTAATACTAATCTCATGCGAAAAGTGCTCAGAGCACATCAAGCGTTCTCTAGCAAACCAATAGTGAATATGATAACCGAATGCTGAAACTGTGTGTATATTTGTGCAGTGATATTTGGAAATGTTTTAATAAACCTAACTCAAAGTATTTATAATAAATACATGAAGTTTAACAATAACAGCTTACATTATTTTATTTAAATATTTATTTCATTTTTAAAGGTTAAATAATACAGCGAATAATCAAATAAGTTGTGAATGCTGAATTGCGATGGGTGAGATTGGAAATGTAATTGTAATATAATATAAAATTATAATACATTATACGCAATCTGAGCTGTGACGCCCCCTCGACGCTCATCAAAAACTCTTTGCCTGACTTAAAATCGGTTTTGACGAAGCACTTTTATTGTTTGGCGTTTGACTATGATTAAGAGGGAAGTAATATTTGAATGTTTCAATTTTGTTTTAGGTTGGTATGTATTGTTATGTACTGTTTGGGCTGCCATAGCGTCAGTAGAAATGTGATATATAAGAAATTAACCAAACCAAATCATTTATGAAACAGAATTGAAGAAAGCTTAAATTGAACACATCTGGTTTTGTTGATCTGAAGGTGCGGTACATTTTTTATTTTATTCTTCACTTGAAAGCAGGAGATGTTCATGTAATGGTAAAATGACATGTTGAATATTTGCAGAAAGGAAATGAGACCGTATGTGACTGTGTCTGTATTACCATCTTTGCAATTGCTACTTTCATAAAAACTTAATTCACCACAAACACCTTTCCTTACAGTATATGTGCCTTTATTCATTTTATTACATTGCATTTACATAAACATATTCTCTATACTCTGATTGTACAATTGTATTAGTGTCTGTATAGCTGTACTGTTTAGATGACTCATATGAACACTAGGGAAATGGAACATTAAACATTGAACGATGGAGATGCTTTAACATGCTGTGTCTATGACCAGGTGTGAATTGAATTTAAAAAAGTCCTGTTTGCATATGCTCTTAAAGAAAGACAACAGTGGAGACAGTGACAGTAAACTCTGAGAAGCCAGGAAGAGATCAAAATCGGGCTCTGTCATAAAGTGATTATAATGATGTTAAATTTTCTACAAGCACAGAGGGATTAATGTATGTATGACGGCTGAACATACTTAAATCCACTGTATAATAACTTCCATAATATAAATTCAGGGCAAGCTTTCAGATTTATCATTCAACAGAAGAAAATAAAAGCCATAAATCTGTCATGAGCAGGAAAACAAAAAAACAAACACATGTCAATGCAAAGTGCTTTCAATGAGAATTTGACAACCAGGAGACAGTTGAAAAGTCAAAACCCTGCCTGAACACAAGAGAAAGGTAAAACAGGGTAAGCACGTAACTATTGAGTAGTTATACAGCCCTCTTGTAAGACAGAACAGATATTTAAAAATAAATACAAAATAATTTTGAAAAGCAGATGCAAGTGAAGGAAATAAATACTGTAGTAGTATGTATGGCCTATGACATAAGGGTTGTAAAGAACTACTGATGATACATTTTAGATCAGTTTTAGTTTGGGGGAAAGAAAATGGTAAAAACTATTCCAAATGCCTGGAAAGGGCTACATTGCTTACCAGTAACATTCCTATTGACATCATCCATTTACAAAAAACATTGAAGAAATTGTAAAGTCTATTTTAGCTTATATAAGTTAAATGTATGTCTGATGAATAAATAAATAAAATAAATAGTTGTACAGTTGTCAACATTTTGGGACAAAAATACATCTTCGCTATCTCTAGAAAATAAATCATGTTTTGTTTATCAATCTTCTAAACAAATAAACAAGCAGTGAACTCATTAATGCTTCTAATAAGTAAAAATAATTCATTTTATATATGCATATTACTTGGGGAGTGGTAATATAGAGCACGATGCGTGAAAACACTTCTCATTCCCCACCAGAGGGCAGAATATACAAAGTAAAGGTACATTGTAAAAGATGGTCAGCTGTGTGTAGGTTTTCTGAGCATATCACATCAAAATATTCATAATAAATACAGAGAGCAAATAGTTTAATATATGTATTTAAAGAGATTCTGCCTCCACAAATAAAAAATGATTTCATGCTTGTGTACTGTTATGTTATTTGTGAGTAGTATTCATCAGTGAGTTTTGTGTCTATATTAGTTCAAGTGTCTCTGTACAGATTATATCCTAAAGCACCTTTAGAAGGAACATGAATTGCGCTATTTGTAAAGGCTTGTGATTATACATAGCTAGAATAACTTTAAACAGCGCTAACACATTAACTCTCTTTTGTTACCAAAAGACTATTTTTATTAGTAGGTAAATGTGTTATCTTTTAGCCTTACAGTAAAGCAATGAGCACAGGTTGAATTAACATTTGAATTTAAACTACACTTTTCCATGCATGTATTTTCGACTGCTTTAGATTGTAGAATTTCTGACAGGCAGAGAGGTCCAGTCCAAAAACACAGAGACCTACTATTTAGGGAAATCCGTGCATATGGTTTTAGCAGCTTTGAGTGCCTAATATATGTCTAAATGTTATTTTAACACCTAACTACAGACTATAAGCACCTACACATATCCCTTTGTATTATTATTTAACATGTTTTTTTTCATAGATGAGCGCATACTAAGGTTGCTCTTTCATACCTATACTTTTTGCATTTCATTTTGTAGAATCCTCTAGTGCACGAGGCGTTTTTGAACAGTTGGTGTACGACCACAATCGACACTGCAGCTGAACTCCTATATGAACAAAAGTGTTCCGAACTTTGCAGAATTTTAAAATCTCTTAAAACCGAAAGTTGAGCTTCAATGGCAGCCATTTACAGATGAGGAATCATACATCACAATGCGTCCAATTATGTTTCTTGGCCTCTTGACACACAAGCAGATAAAATAATATTTAGATCAGTGTTTCTTGATTGACGTTCTGCATCCATTTAAAGACGTTCTTTGCCACTGTATTGCAAATCACTTGTACAGGCTTTAGTGAAGGGGTTACCGGTGCCCTTGAAAGCCAGCAAATGAGACCTCGTGAAATATTAGGTGACAAAATAAAGCACTCAAATACTTGGGGTTAGCACTAATACCGCTGTAGGACCAGAAGTGTTTTTTGTTTAAACACGATCAACACATGATCACATTCATCCATTCCGTCTCAAATTAACCACCAATCAGATATTGACTGTTATATATTTGGAGTTAGGCATGTAACGGTTGTGTTGTTAAAAATTTACATAGTTATATAATTAAATAAATTAATAATACGCAATAAGTAGACGAAACATTATTAGAGAAGGGAAGGAATTTTCGGTAACACTATTTGTTAACAATTAGTTAAAGCATTCGCTACCATGTACTAACAATGCTTCAATACTTTTACAGCATTTATTAATCTAGTTCATATCAATTTCAGCATTTTTAAATACATCTTGAAAAAATAAAACATTGTATCTGTTAATTAATGAACCATTCACTATTAACTAACATTAACAAGTATTAATAAATGCTGAAAAACTATTTGGCTCGTTGTAACTGTCGTCAAATCCCTGCACTGTATGAACTCTCTATGGTATTAGTCAGTGATGCCGCATGTTCACAGCATGTAAGAGCGCCCTACAGAGACTGAGAAATGACCAAACGTCTGTGTGGTTATAAATCTTTAGTGCACCCTGCAGAGAGCATAAAACATAGAAGCAGGATATTAAAACCATTTAGTAACACAAAAACTTTCATGTTGCTCGATTTGGTTTAATAGAATATTTTTTACACTCCTTGTTGTAAGGAGTCCTGTGTTTCACGTAGTTGGATTGATGTTGGATGAAAAGTAGGGGTGGGAATCTTTTGGTACCTCACGATTTGATTTAATCTCGATTCTTTGGGTCACGATAGGATTTTAAAACGATTCACGGTTTTTCGATTTTTAATAAACGATTCTTCCTCAAAATTGTATTCTTATATATTTAGATTTTATTCAATTTTGGTGGCATGATGGCGTTCGATGTGAGTCTTTACGTTTAGTGTTCTCAAAAAAGTGTCATCATCGTTTTACAAATAAGTCTTGTCAAGCTCCTTCTTACAATAGAGTTGATCAAATCCAAAGTATTTCCAAAAACCTGCAAGACGATTTTTTTACTAGGAGCACTGTAGCCCCTAACCGAAATTTTTAGGAGCGCAAGCAAAAAATTTAAGGGGCACACCTTAAATCAGTCAGCAATGCATTTATTCACATGTTCCTCAAAATAACTGTATTACTGGTACTGAAAAATAAATTGATGACAGCAGATTTGATTCTGCTATTTAAAAAGAGGCAATGTCTACAGAGCAACTTCGTTATTGATAGGTGCTATATAGAGAGACTGTAATCTGAATTCATTTGAACCTACAGAAATTGTGATTGTCAAAAAGTATGTAATTTAATTGTTTACAGTGTTAGACATTAAAGCAAATGGAAGGCTTCGTGTTATGTTCTTACGATGATTGTATTGTGTATTAAGGACACTTTTCCTCATGTTCACAACACGTAACGTCAAATAAAGCTTAACAAAACATTCGCCTGTCGATGTTTCTTGCAGTGAACGGATTTAAAATGATTCAGAGATGTCTCTCAAGTAATCCACAGATAAATTACGTTTTCTGAACACCTCCGCGGAAAGTTTCGTTTTAAACGTCTCCTACATCAAATCGTTTGTCCGTGGGCTCAAGAAATCAGATACAGAAAACAGCAACTCGTAGTAATGCGCTCACGTTGTGCGTTTATAAACTTGTCAATGAGGATCTGGATTGTGCGCGTGCGTGTCTGTGCCAGCGGTAAACTCCAGTGACATGTGAGTGACCCATGCACGCGCAGTTGACTATCAAACACAGCCTGCACTGGTGGCGTGCTGGCGTTTCTTCTTGTCGTTCCACATGAAAAAAATACAAGAAATTGCAAATATATAGGTCGCACATGCGAGAGTAGGCCTACTTGTCAAAGAACAAGTTTCGTTTTTAGTTGCAGTCTGGAGCCCTGGTGTATTTCTTTAACCCCCGCCATCGCTGTTGCTGAGCTGAGGCTGTGTAGTCTCTCGACTGTACGGGTGCGGCACCCCAAAATAATCCACCTGTTTTGTTCCGATAACATCAACAATTTTTATATTAACTAGAAAATCGATTTTGTGAAATCTGTGAATCGATAAGAGTCGCTAGAGGACTGAATCGCGATTCATGTTTGAATCGATATTTTCAACCACACCTAATGAAAAGATGTGATGTCACAGAGAACATACTTGTATGAAGTGTCTTTAGCTTCATGAAGATGTGTGTGTTTGCGTGTGAAGAAGACAGGTGGCTAGACGGAGATAGGGCAGACAATAGACTTGTTCTCCAACAGAACGCTGACCACCAGGAAGACAATATAGAGAAGGAACATGATGAAGCCCAGCAGTTTGCTCATTTTCCACTTACAGGCGGCGATGGAGATGATGACGAAGATGAGCATGATGAAGAGCAGCACGATGGCACAGAACAGACCATTACTGCTCACCCTTACTGGAACCATATTGTTTATGATGGAATATAGCAGCCATGGGAACGGTAACCTGGGAAACAAAGACATGAATGTAAGTGTATAAAATATCCCTGTAACAAAGCAGACTTTGAAGAAGCGTCTTACCCCACAGTAATGTCGAATATGTTAGAGCCCACAGAGCTGGACACCGCCATGTCCCCAAGACCCTTCCGTGCTACTATAACACTTGTGATGAGATCAGGGATTGAGGTTCCAGCCGCTAGAATGGTCAGTCCCATGATCTCCTCTGTGATGCCTATAGTCTCTCCAACCTGTGTGAACACAGAACACGTCGACTGATGAATGGTTGGTTTTGGGATGTATTGAAATATCAGTTGTAAAGGAAAAGAGTTTACTCAATCCCTTAAATTGAGTAAATAAAGTAACACAAATAAGTAAAGTCAACTTATTTGGGTTTCAGAAATGTCATGTACTATCCTAAGTAAATATATTGACTGAACATGTAAATCGCATGCAACCTCAAACAAAACCCTATTAAACTGGACTTTTGAAATATTTAGTTCACTTCATTCAGATATGACGCCATCTGTATGCTGGTTCCGTCGTAAAAGTTGATAAAAAAATATTTCCAGAATTTTGTCTGATAATTATTTTGTATGCCATCCCACTTTTAGGTATCAAAAGAAAATGTCTTGTTTTGCACCATCAGACAACAGAGACAGGTCTTACCTGGTGAGCCCACCAGACCATCAAGTATGAGAAGGCAGCAATCCAGCAAATTGCCCCCAGAAATGTGATGGGAAAAAATTTTTTGGAAGTCTGAAGGGAAAGAATAGGAAATGTGTCATAGTCACGTTAGTGTCTCGGTGCAAAAACCACAGCCGTCAGCAGGTACTCACCGGCTTCCTCACATCTGGCAGAGTTATCCACAGAGGGATGATGATAGGTAGGAGTAAAAGGTATGTGAAGCGCTTACGGCCGCTCTCTGGCCACGAGAGGCTAAGAGGCTGATCTTCCTCATCGTCTTCTTCACCCTGTTTAATAGAAATTACTGTTTACGTGTGAAAGTGAACACTGCAACATTTTCAAGCATATTAACACAATGGTGTATAGAAGAGAAAAATGACAACTTGGACAGTTACTCATCAACATTAAGAAGATTAAATATCAAATTAAGATTCATGTTTAGGGCTTTTCTTCAGAAACAATGGAGTGGTGCCGATGTGATGGAATTTTTTTTTCGGCCAACCCAAACTGGTTCCATCGACCTTCAGCCTATACATTTTTGCATAGACTTTTGGGAGATTGCAAAAAACAAGATCCGTGATTGTGGTGAGTAAGGGGTGCGCACACCGGTCCCGCATATCTCACGGAGGAAATCAAGAGCATAATATGACGAGCGACGGGACTTCTGAGAGAGGACCGGACATGTTTTAACTTTGTATTTATGTTCTTGTGGGGGGCAGTCGACTGTGAGGTGGCTGCCGGTCTTTTACTTCCGTGTTATTGTTTGTTTATTTTTAATAAAGTTTGTTAAATGTTCGCCGGTTCCCGCGTCCTTCCTTCCCTACTTTGAATTGTGTTACAGTTATTAACAAAGGTTTATGATGTTTACACTTTTGTCTATCAAGATAATTTACAAATGAACACAACATTTGTTACTTTTAAAGCTGAAATACAATCGCCAAAATTTAAAAGCTAACATGATGCTATCTATACACAAACTACACTAGGGTGGCTAGATATAAATATCACCACCACTAACCTCCTGCTATATTTTTCATACTCTATAAAAACGAGTTCCCTGGAAAGAAATTACTCTGTGAATCCAAAGAAGCTTGTCACTTTTAGCAACTTGTTAGCAACTGTTGCTTTTGTTGCCATAGACGGAACCTGAAAATATTTAGAGATTTTGTTAACCAGAAACTTTATTTAAGGCGAATTACAAAAGACCCAATAAAAAAACCTAGACTTTGGAGGGTCGCTTCCGGAACCATCGCTTCCGTGGTTTCATACAAATACGCCATCTCTGCGGCTCCCTTTTAGTGTCACAAACTGTGTTCAAACTGCTCCCTTTCTTTTTTGTAGTTTATAATGTAGGTTGTCTGCCATTTTTCAAACTTTATTTCAACTTATTTTCTTGCTTTTTTACCCACAATGCACTCTAATTTTGAGTGACACCTTACTGGAGTCAGCTGGAGGAGACTGACATTAACACAACAAATGTGTGTTTACACAATAGCCACACTGTTTATTACAATAACATTTTTTTATAACCTAACCCTAAGTCATTCAAGGTGAATTCTGTACCACGGTTGCCACCAACCAAATAATTATATTTTCAATCAGGTTGCATCCACCATTAGTTAAACATATATATCTACATGTAACATAACTTTCCATAAGGTCTCCAAATGTAAAAATAGAGCAACCTCTAAGCAATAAAATGATCCTCTGGGCACACAAACACACAAACATTTAACACACTCGATTGCTTCCCTGAATCACCAATTAAAGGTCTTGCAAACCAGGGGGGACAAAGACGGTCATGTCTGAACATGCCACATGTACAGGCGGGTCTAAATCCAACTGCCATGCCCCCCTTCATCACCTGACTGAGGGTGTGTGTGAGTGTTTTTGTGCACCTGCAGCATGTTGCAGTGAGCGCAGCCGTGATCCTCTGAGACGAGCTGTCAGCTGCTTAATGGCAGTGATGTAAGAAAAACAAAAGCGGCAGCTTATTGTGAAGCTCACACTGTCTCATATATTCTCCCTTTCTCCTCAGTCCAGGCATTAGACTGGTCAAAAAACGGGTCAAGTGTAATAAATGGATTCACTGACTGCGTAGCATAGTTGACAATTAATGTTCAATCAAGCCATCAAAAAAATGTGTGTTTTCCCTTTAAGGATGTGAAGTGGTTACTATGGTGATGGGCAATGAGTTTAAGAGGTTCCAGCTTGACTGATTTGTAAAGGAGGGGAATTTGTGGATGGACGAGTGATCTGCGAAGCAATAAAATCATACAGATGATGACAGACCAGCATCTTTTGGGAGTTTGGAACTCAATTTCAAACTCAACCAACCCAAGCCAAGCTATTACCAGCCCGCAAAATCAGTGACACAATATAAATCCTCAATACAAGCACTAAATTTAGCTTTTAAAATTTGAGTATTTTAGACCAACGATGATATTCATCCAAGAACACAAACGTTACTGACATGTATTACTTTAGCTGTACCCACGGGCGCCGTATGGGGGGGTAAAAGTAAAAAATCCCCATTGACCGAATCACATCTATATTGACCGACCACCCTATCTGCATAAAATGGTTTGGTCCTGCCTGAGCGCAAATCTTTTGAAATCTCTGTCTATAAGTTGAGGTGAGCTGCTCGAACACGTTGGATTCGCCGTGTTTGGATGCTGATGTAGGTTCGCAAAGCCAACTTCTAAAGCAACGAACGTTCACCGTTATTCATGCCGTTGTGCCGGTATGTTTGTGTTTGCCGCTTTCACGTTATCGTTGCTGGGAAAAATGAGACGTATTCGGTGATGTAACACCTTTCTCTGTATTGGCTCTCTTGCCCGTGGGAAAAAAAAAACGATTCTTAAAGGGCTTGCCGGTCGAACCAACTAAGAACTAGCAATAGCACTGTCTCTGAACTAGCACCTGGTGGTGGAAAGGGGGTATCAGTGACGGTGTTTAGTTGCAGTCAGTAGATGCGAGTAGATTGCAGTAGAACTACAGTGACAACAATGTTGGCTAGTAATGTTAAATCCAAATGTGGTTTTCGAAAAGGGAAAGAGAGAAAAGAAAGAGAGGAAAGACAAAGGAAAGGGTGTCAAACTGAAAGTTTTTCACAATGAAAGGTGGGTAGCATGTAGTCTGTGAGTGGTATTAACCTGTTGGCTTAATGTCCATAGTGAAATAAGCTGGCTAGTTTAAGACTAGTGTTAGCCTACATTTAATCACCATTTAATCAGTCCAGGGAAACGTTTAGCAAGATATTCATATTAATATATATGCAGCTAAGTAAATCAATCTGCTGTTTTCATTGTTTTAAAAGGATGATGTGAATTTATTTTATAAGTTTGCCCGTTTTTTTATATTTAATTAATAATAATAATAATAATAATAATCAATTATAATAATCAATACAAATTTTGTTCAGAGAACATTTCAGTTTGTCAAATTTTACAACAAAAAAAATACATTGAGGCATTGTAAAAGATGGCCTTCAGCACATTTTTTATGGTTGCCTTTAATCTTGCATCATATAGTGAACTTCATACTAGACTTGCATGCATGTACAAATCACCAGCAGTAAATATTGTGCTAGTACTAGTATTGAATTACAAGAAGCAAGACAGTTGCAAGCCTTTAATTGGAGTTATGTAAAGCTTTTGATGGGACAGTTGGGACAGGGGGCCAATTCGATTTTTGTCATGGGGCCCAAAATTCCTGGCACCGCCCCTGCCTGTACCGTGACCTAACAGTTACATCATCGGTGTCCATCCAAAACCCCAGATGTCCAAATTCACTTTCTACAATTAAAATGAATTAAAACTGTGCAGTCAACTTTTGGTCAGATATTTGCAAAACCCAGTGACAATTTTTTTTGTTACTAATAAAAAAAAACTTGAAATGTGAAGATTTCACAAGGACTGCAGTAAGCACTAATCTGGCATTTCGACATTTCCTCCACCAACTGTGGCCTTACTCAGCTAAAAATAGCTGCTTGTTGAGATTATTAGAGTTTTTTTTTTTTTTATGTCACCTTCAGCTCGAGTGTATGTATGTGTGTCATGGGACGGCATCCTGCAGGAGCAGAATAATTATCGTCACGACACACTCGTGAACGCTCCTTCGGGTGGGAACATTGCGTCGTGGCCTTCTGACAGACACAGACAGGGAAAGTGTGGGCGAGTGCGTCTGAGAACTCAAAATAGTTTCAAGAAACCTGACGGAAACGACATAGAGAACTACACAGTGAATTCTGAAGATGCAGGTAGTTTCGAAAAAATATAACTCCTCGTCATGTCATACTGCTTTGTTTCCATCTAAAATATATAAAAAGACAAGCATAAAGTCCCACTATGTTGAGCAATATACAACCATTGAAAACTAAAACCTCTGCTGGAAAAACTGGAGAGATGTCTTTTTTTAGTAACTTCCGGAACAATTTGTTCCGACATGAAAGTAGAAATCCTTCCTTCTCTTCATCAATAATGTAGCATTCAATTCTCCACATGCAAGCATCGGATTTACAGGACTACACAGCTCCCTCTGGCTTAAAGGGATAGTTCCCCCCAAGAATTGTGTTAAAAAAAGCTCATTGTAAAACTGGACAAGTTTCTTCTGCAAAACAGAAAAGAAGATATTTGAAAAATATGGTAACCAAACAACATTGACCCACTTTGACTTCCATTGTATGGACACAAAACCACTGAGACATTTCTAAAACTATCTTCTTAAATCACACAGGTTTGGTATGCCATGACGGTGAATAAATTATTACAAAATTATTATTTTGGGGTGCACCATGTCTTTAAATAAACACATATGGCATTTGCCAAATATGCCAAAGTATAAAATATTTCATTTTAATGCCCCTGAAAATAAATACAACCATAGTATGAAGTGTGTGGTAAAAATGGTATGGTTCAGTATTTTGGATAAAAAAACTTGGCATAAATGCAAGCCAAAGTGTAACAGGGAAAATTTCATTAGAATACACAAAAACAATAAGATCACATGAACCAAAGCATCCATTGAATAGAGTTTATCCGCTTTTAATATTTTTTTATAGCTTCAATTGTAGTAATGTTTTCTAGCCATTCTCCTTGACTCAATAAGCTTTGCGCATGTGCTATGTGTTATTTTTTGATTATCCTTCATTAATCTTTCAGTTTACACTTTAAGTGCATTAACAACTATGAAACACACATACATAGAATTTAATTCTGTCCTCTACAGCATTTTCTTATTAGCATTACAATTAAAATGCTTTATCTTAATCATATTAATATGCAGATTAGATAAGTAAACTTTACAGTGTGAATGTATGACATTCACTATTATAGACATTTTGTATTGGCCATTGACCCCAAAAAATAATGAAAATCATCCCTATTCAGTGTATTCAGTCTGCAGTATACTTTAAGGCAACCAAAAGTATGTAATGTTTGTGTTAACAGAATTCCTGAAACTGATCCATAGTTTATGTGTATGCATGCGGTTTATGAGTGATGGGCCACTTGTGACCTGGTTGTCACAGTGACATTGAGAGGGCTACATGCCTGCTGCGCCGTCTGTTCCTCTGGCATGTTGCCGTGCCAACAGGGGGCATCGGCTGAGAACGCTTCATCTTTCAAACCGGGAAAAGTGAATGCTGGCTCTAGCATGAGGCAGTTTGTTTCTGTGTATGTGCGTGTGATTTGATGTGTCGAGACGCAGTGCAGCGGGGAGCGAGCAAGACGGCCAAATGTGTTTTCCATTTCAGATAAGCTTTTTCTGTGACTTGGCCTTCACTTTTGTTTACAAAGTCAGAGCTATGATTCACTTTTTGAATATCACTGTTGGGGAGCTGTGGAGTACAGGAGAATGTCTTTTATTTTAGTATCAGCGACTCACCGTTTCACCGTCCGGCCCAGCAGTGCCGTTCATGGGTGGGGTCACATCCACCTCCACACTTGAGCTGTTCGGCAAATTTTTATCTGCAATTTACACAGAAAGAGGCATTGAAAATTTTCAAAGGCCTTCTGAAGCAAATCGATGCGTTTGTTTAAGAGAAATATCCATATTGACAAGTCTATTAATGATATTGTCTAGCATGCACGGCAGGTGAACGAGAGGCTTGTTTTTCCAGCAAATGATGCAGGTGTGTTTTAAGTTTCTGTGACGAACACAGCATTTTTCGTTTTCAGCCAATAGAAACAGCGCATCCTCTGAGCGGGAGCTTTTGTCACCCTCATTTAGCGCAAAAGCAAGCCTGTTTTTCGCCCTTCAGCGAATGTTAGACATGATCATTATCTGAAATTTTGATTCAAGGCTGAAGTACCGCTTTAATATATTCCTGCAATTTAAAGGAATAGATTACTCATAAATACAAATTCTGTCATCATGTTTTGAATACAGACTGTGGTCCTGTTGACAGAAATCACATCAAAGAGAGATGCTTTCAATGGCCCTGCTTTTCATGATAATATGCTAATATGGAACTGTTAGCATAATTTTCCCCTTGAAACGAAAGTGCATGTATGTCTTTAACACACTGCAAAAAGAGACTCAATTTATGTTATGAAATTGTAAAATATTATATGTAATATTTTTATTATAAAATGTCATGCTATCGTGTAATAAAGAACAATCCCGTTGGTGTTTAACAATTAACAATCCCGTTAATCTGCGGAAGTCTGTTATCAGAAACTTGATTAGATTAGATTAGATTAGATTAAACTTTATTGTCATTACACATATACAAGTACAGTGTAACGAAATGTAGTTTAGGTCTAACCAGAAGTGCAATTAGCAAGTGCAGATATACAGTGTGAATAAATACAGAATACAAGATTAGGAAAATACTATACAATGGGCATGTACTATGAAAATATGACAGTCGGTATGTACTATGAACAATATAAACAGAAGGCTATTTACTGTGAACATTAATGTACAGGTGGTTATGAACAGATAAGAATATAGACGTTAACATATGAAGCAGATGTTAGGTTCCTACACTTACCAGCAACCCCATTTGAATCCTCCACCTGGCATTTCTTTTTGGCAATTTTGTGAAGGATGGAAGCCTTTTCGCGGAACTTTCCTGAAAAACACACGTGGAATGAAGTGAGTAATTTGGATTAAGACATATCTTACATTTGTACTGTATGTATCCGCTGTGCTAGAGAGTGCTTGTCAAACTTTATTGTATTTTGCCAATTTGTTCATTGTAGTCGAATATTTATATTGCTAGTAGAAATAGCAGAACATAATTGCACCAGTCATGGAAGTGCTTAATGGACAACTGAAACAACATCACGAAAGTACAAGATGATATTTGACTCATTAGACTGTTCCCATTATCAAACAATTTATCAAAAATATATAAATTATAAATGCAGAACTGTGGTGCTGGATGTTCCAGGCACGCTTATATACACATTGTTATAACTTTTGCCTCAAAGTTAACCCACCTATGATGTCATTTTCTTGGAAGAGTTGTTTAACTACGTTTTCATAGGTGAGCTGTTTTGAACTACCGAAAGGAGTTTAAAAACACATTTCATTTGAAATAATATTACTTCTATTCTTAACCATCGTATGGTGTTCATGTTTTTGTTATTTGGCCAATGTTTGCAGGTCTAGTGTGCAGTACCCACAGCATGTTTAGTATTACCTAAAATTGCTATTTATTTTTTTGTGTTAATATTAATGTATGAGGTTATAAAATTAATGAAATATTTATTTAGTAAACACTGAAAATGGGCATTTAGCATACATTCACTAAATGGTTGAAAATATATTTTAATTTTATTTTGAAAAAAAGGTACAAACACTGTGTGACCTTTAACACAACTGTAGAACACAACAGAGTTAAACACAGTTGCCTGCAGCTGGTTGGAGTCTAAAACTCCTGAGTACCAGACTAGCAGCTTAACAATCATCAATACAGTTGCACAACTTTTTTTCAACCTCTATCAATGTGGCAATACAACTCAACTGAATGCACACAGACAGGAACAGAAGAGAAATTAATGACGTCTCACTGCATTTAGATTGAGAGTGTCTCTGTGGTGTGTGCGCGTGTGTTAGGTATTGTTTAAACTCAGAATAATGAACATAATGTGTGTGTGCCAAACATGTCAACCAGTAAATGTCTTTGACCTTGGAGGATCGCTCACTTTGCTGTCTGTCTCAACTTACACACCATATAACACAGAAAAGCTGGCTAGATCTTTCTAGAATATAATAAAAGAACTATTGTCTGAATCCAGCACATCGTGGCCTGATCAGCACGCTGATGACAAATAGCATTGTTATCTGGTAAATTCTTTCCATTGTTCACTGAACTGTTGTATAAAGGGTATTTCAAACTCACAATAGTGATTTAATGCTGGTCTGATACCCAACTGAACTATCAACACAGTCTCACAGGAATTCGTGAAATTTTCACAAACCCTAATCCATTAATTCGTGTTCATCGACACAAACTTCCCCCTTTATTCGTGTCAGTCAGCACGCAATATTTGCGTGTCACCCTGCAAAACTTTCCATCAAAAGGACTTTAATACGCGATATCTTTTGTATGTATAAATATATATCAACTAGGGCTGCCCCAAAATAGTCGACTAAAGTTTAGTTGATGTGAAGGGGGATTGGTCGAATATGTTTTCATTGGTTGGTTAGTCGCAGAAAAAAAAAAAACTTGCATGACGTCACGCTGACAGTATTTACGTTAAAACTTCACTGCGCTGTGCAGCTTGGTCAGTGTATGACATCAAAAGAAACAATGCGAGATCAACGCGAACAGTGCCTATGTTAATAAATATGAAGAGACGCCATTTGTGCTGCACGATGATGACAGCCTGACCACAAAAGCACTGAAGATACGACACGCAAAAGCAATTGACAAGAGATGGGAATTGAGGGGAAATCTAACAACCAGCATTTATAGACAAGCTGCAGTATTTGACCCATGTTTTAGGAGCGTGTCATTCCGCGACGCTGACAAACGAGAAGCAGCATACTCGGATCTGGCAGAAAGTTTATCTACAGAAGCTGCGCAATATAGGGATCATGACAGCATTAGTACTACAGTCTACAGAGGAGGGTGAGCCCACACCAAAAAAGATATATCAGGCCGAGATATCCATGCTGATGGCCATTTATGAGGAGGAGCATGCAGAAGAGAAGAATTAAATAAAGATGTACTTGGCGGACAAAACAAAGGTTGATTCGGGACCGTTGACATGGTGGCAAAAAAAAGAACAATATTCAAAGCTTGCTAAAGCAGCTTAGCGCCTGCACTGTATCCCCTCCATATCATCACCATCAGAGGACGTTTTCAAAGACCGGCTTCATTGTGAATAAGTCAAGAAGCTCACTTCTTCTCAACAATGTGGACAAGCTGGTGTTTCAGACGTGTAATATTTAAAAATGATCGTATGGAAAAATAGTGACGGTAAAAAGGAAGCTTAATTCCCCCTTTTTGTAGTTTTTCTGTTTGCTATCTGTTTTTTGTTTTTATTTATTTAATTTTATATAATATAGAGGTTGTTTTTAGAGGTTGATTTTTATATTCGTTGTTTCTGGTCAAGACTCATCCGTCGGCCTTATATGGCAGTCTGGACTGATATTTTTCAATTTGATTTGTATTCGTTCTTTTTTATTATTTGCTCCACGTTTTGTTAAAAATATTTTTTTGCTCGAAACCATTCAAGCAAAGAACTTAAGGGCTTGTTATTTGTTTGTGTTGTTTTGAACAAAAAGTCTTTGTTTGTATCCTGTTCTTTCCCAGATAGCAAATTTTTGCGGCCCAAATCCAGCCCACACCTAACTCCCCATACAACCTCATCTGGCCCACATACCGCGTGGAATGATGGGACTTGGGCGGTCGGCTCCTGTTTGCCAGATTTTGGCCACAGGCATGCCAAAGCACTGCAACATGTCAAAAAACTAAACAAATAAAGCAGAGCTGAACCAGATTTATCCCAAAACCAACACCTTTCGGTGCTACAGTTTAAAAGAATATGTATTGAGTTTCATTATTATTATAGTGATGATTGAGTTATTAGTGATGAACATCTGCTGTTCACAAACGAAATCACTGCAGAAAAGTTCAACAAAAACTACAAAAAATTATTTACCCAGCGAAAACACAACAACTACAACCTGAAACACAACCCAGCTAACAAATGTTTGTTTTAAGAACGTTCCTTAAAGGTTTTTCACGTTTTGAAAAAGTCAAAATGTCTGAATGTCTTTAAGATCATTCCCAGCTGACAAAAGTCACCATCATGACTAAAATTGTAACGTCAATATTGCATCCGATAGGAATGGTGCGGCAATCTTATGTGAGTAAAACATTTTGTACTATGCATCACTATTGCTTTGTTAGAGATCTCTTGATGTGCTATTACCTGGGGACCTCTAGTCATTTGTATTGATTGCAGAGGTTGTCTATTATCATAAACTCTAGCGATTTGGCATCTCTGTGATTTGGTGGGCTCATATATAATTTTTCAAGGTTTGTCCACAGTTTGCGAATAATGGAGGCTGTTTTGAAGTGTTTTGGTATTATTTCAGGTGCTAGGTTATATCCATAAGTTACCGGGAGTCTCCCGTTTGTTTATCTATCATGGAAACTATCGTAGCATTTGAAACCCGCGATCGCAGTGATCTTTTGTCCAGTTCGCAATCATGGGTCTCAAATGCTGACAGGTACGGCCATATATCATTAAACACCATACAACTATAGGCTATACAAACTAGATGCAAAGCCTGCCATCACATTCGGGAAATAAGTCAGTCAATTTAAGTAAATTCATGAAATACTGATGTAACGAGGTAATTTATAAATCACAGGAGGTCTCCAGATAATACTAACGCCGTGCAAAAACTGTGAATGGTGCTAATGTGTTACCTAACGTTGGAATGTGAAGCAATTTCACATAAGGCTTCCACTACGCAAACTGGTATTCAATCAAAGCAGTGAGCGTTTGCTTATAAAGTCTTAAATTCATTAAAACCGAGCGTTTGCAGAGATGGCCTCAAAACCAGTGTAGAAAATAGCCTACGACTTATTGATTTTGATGTTTTTGAATGTAAAACCACGCAAACGTCATAACTAGGCCTCATACAACAGTATAAAACAATAAACAAGCGCAGTTCATGAGACCTTTAATCCTCCTAGTAGCAAGGCCTTGCAAACTAATAGTAGTGTTTATTGTGGTGACAAAATTGTATATGCTCTCCTACTTGTAAGTCGCTTTGGATAGAAGCGTCTACCAAATTAATAAATGTAAACAAATATAAATATCGATGACAACTTAAATTCCAATTATCAACATTATCATAACACATAATAAGAATGCTTACAGATAGTAAATAAACTTACCGGCATATGTTTCTCCAAGGCAAAGATTGTATGCGTGCTAAACTGAAACTGATGCACATTGATTTTTTAGATCTAAATCAGTACTGCAATTGTATGGAATAACAAACTTCAATACTGAAAATGGCCACTAGTTTGCAACTATACACTATGACAATGGGCATAACACCGATTTATGAAATTGAAACACAGTAGTCAAGTTGTCAATGTTAGAAGTGTCTCTTAGTTATTTATTCACAGCGCTCATGGTTTAAAAATAACAGCTTGGGACTTGATGGTCTGTTAGGCTGGCTGTGTCAACTTGCTACAGTGAGCACATTAAAAGCAATGGAAAGTGCCACAGTCCAATGGTATTTACACATTCTCAACGATTTCCCTTTTCATTTCTCACTTATAACTTCACTGAAGCAGTACAGCGCAAATTTAAATTAATGTACGGTTCGGAATTGGTAACAGAAGACCTGTAAGCTGGGCTGGTATTCATGGCAGAAGAAAGACCTCGAAAACTGTTGAGTGCTTTGTTAATTCATTTATTAGTGCCCCTTTAACTACTACCCTGGAAAATCCCCCTTCCCCTGGGGATGTAAAGAAGCTGCTCTATGTTTTTGATCCTACACTGAAAAAAAAGATTCTTGAGGATTAGTAAATATCACCCATGCAAATCAGTTAAATTGTACTTATGTTTACTAGGTAGCAAAGTAAACTATATGCAAACTTCCTGAATCTACTCAATAAAACTTAAGCAAGGATTTCCACTCAATTAGATTGAGTAGATTTTTTTTCTAGGTTTTTAAGTAAAGAGTACCTAAATTTATCAGATATGAGTCATGACACACTAAAAGAAACTAGATAAAGTCTACCCAATAGTTCTCAATATTAATTACTTATAAAAATTGAGAAATATTAGTTTATATTACCGACATGAGTTCATCTGCTTTTTATCAATGATAAATATTGAATAATTAAACACTAAATATGACTTATTCAGAGAAGCTTGAATTTACCTAAAAATGGTCAGAAACAGTAGATCACGTCAATTGCTTTTATTGATCACATAACAAACATCTACAAAACCCCTTTTTGACAATAAACACAAGATTAATTTGATGTCACTATTATTGTTGCCTCAATTTATTGAGAAGATTCAGGAAGTTTGCATAAAGTTTACTTTGCTACCTAGTATATGTAAGTAAAATTTAACTGATTTGCATGGGCAATATTTAATAACCCTCAACAATATTTTTTTTCAGTGTACATGCTCTGTTATTTTGGATTCTGTGGCCCCTGTCAGAAATATTTCCAACAGGCCTAAACCCCATCCATGGTTTAATGTAACAACTTAGAAACGCGGAGCATAGGTGGAAAAAGGATGGTCTCCAGGTGTGCTTAGAAATCTTTAAAGAGTCTCTTTTTATGTATCAAAGGTCCGTTGAAGATGAAAAAAAGAAATTCCTGTCTGCCAAAATTGCTCGACATCATCACAACTCAAGGATTTTATTTAACACCATAAACTCCGTTATTAATCCCCCTGAGACTGGTCCGATTGAGGAGTCCCCCAGACTGTGTGAAAATTTTAAAAACTTTTTTATTGACAAAATAACAGCAATTAGATCTGCGATTATGACCCCAAACCTAGACCCTGTGGTCTCCCCCCGTGCACTGTGATTTTTACTTATTTTGAGCCAATATCTCTTGTCACACTGACAGAAATTGTAGGTCGGATGAATCCTTCAAACTGCCCTGCACTGTAAAAAATGACAAATATTTATTTAAAAAAATTAAGGTAACAGTATTACACAAAACATTTTTAAGTACTTTGAAGCATATTTTTAATGCAATATTCCACGAATGAATCACGTAAAACTACTTAAATTATTTAAGCAGGTCACATGATAAACTTTCAAAATCAAGGAGAATTAAGAATTTGAAAATTTGAGTTAACTTCTTGATCTTTTTGCACTTCAGTTTAACATTTACTATTGTTGAAGACATATTTAATGTACAAGTAAGCTGAGAGTTGACTCAGTACTGACAGTACAGCATTACTGTTCACTGTGGAAAAAACTCCACATGAGCTCTCCCACAACCTAAGTACAAGCACCACTCTTCTGAAAGATGGTAACCACGAAACTCAGAAATAAAAACAGAATATCTTCTAAATCTTAAAGAGAACGGAACAATAAACACTGTCAAGTCTTTCATTTTATTCTAAAGCACATAAAATAGCACTTTTTCACAAAAATGACTCTCCTAATGCTGTCGCATGCAAAGCATGCTGGGAACACTAAATTCACTGCTCAGTTAGGGAAATTAACTTAAATTATTCATGTAGTTCCATCACAAAATAATTAAGTAAAGATCCTTCATACAAGTTTAAGTGGGTTGAACATGATAAAATTAAGTTGAACTCACTCAATTATTTGTGCATTAAGAATTCTGAGATATTTCTATAATTTAAACTTAAATTTTGGTTAAAAAAACAAGAACACAGTTGTATTAAGTAAAGTTTACTCAATTAATTTCATGAAATCTACTATGACAGAATAATTTTTTTACAGTGTACCATTTTATCCAAGGTCCTAGGAAACTATGTTTAATCATCTACTGGCTTTTTGTGATCAAAATGATTTGCTCAAATTATTTCAGTCTGGTTCTAAAGCTAACCATAGCATAGAATCAGCTGTTCAAACGTTTTTAATGACTTTTTTTATCATGTGACTCTTTTATTCTGTTGTTCTTATGCTCTTGGATTTAACTGCAGCTTTTGACACAATCAACCATGGAATTCTTATCTCACGTATTGAGAAAGTAGTAGGCATTCAAGGCACGGCTCTAACCTGGTTTATGTCATTTCTATCAAAGAGAAGCTTTCTGTTGACGTAGGCCAGTGACCTACTCTCAAGGGTCCATCCTTGCTCCCATACTATTCGCCCTGTACATGCTACACCTCCCTCCACTCCTTCCACTTATTTGCCTGTGCATAAAAATAATACAACCATGTTGGACCCCCTCATGATTTGTCTAAACGAGGTGATTTTGTTGCTTTGGATGTTATGCATCCTCAAAGAGACTTATCCAAATCAGCCATAACCAGATGTCTAAGAACTGACATTACTGCATTAGTGAGACAAATAAGAGAGAGAAAGAGAGAGAGAGACTGTTATTATTGCATTATGACTGTACTGCTGGTATTGCATAACTCTAGTTACAGAATGACTCACTCATTCCTCACCTCAATGGCGTGACGTACATTTCTTACCATCTATTTTGTGTGTGTGTATGTGTTTGAATTTAGGAAGGCGCATTATCTTTCTCTAATAGATTGTCGAGCAGTCTCAGACAGTAATGGCTAATGCCTTGGAAACCGCAGTAATCTTATCGGAAAAGACCACTATGTTTATGCACATTCGCCAAACTATTCCGATAATTGCATTTTAAAATATATGACTTGAAAAGTTTGGCTGGAAATGTAACAATAGCGTTTTAAACTACCAACTTCCCCTGTACACCCAAACATAAAATGAAACAACACAAAATTTCATTTAAATCCCAGATAGCAAAGATAATTGCTTCAATGCGGAATCAATGTTAAATCGGTTATGTTTAACAGTGATTTAACATTAAATCAGTTATTTCGCTATCATGGGTACTGTCAGTAAAGCATAACAAAACACGAATGAATTCACATTGAAAAAAAACTAAAACATGAAATTAGTCCATCAAGGTTAAAAATGATGTAAAATTAAAGATGGAAACCACGATTTGCACTTATGTTAGTGAAATCTTGCCAAGAGAGGACTTTAAAATAAAATGCAAAAGAAAACATTCTCTTTCACACAGGCTTAAACAGATGGCACCATGGATCGATGGGTAGAGTTGAGATGAATGACAGAAAGATTCTTACCTTCTTCGGTCATTGAGTGATAATATTTTAGCTTGCCATAAGTCCCCAGTTCTACAATATCACATACAGAGACAGGGGTAAGGAAACAAAATGCAGCACATTTACAATGCCCCTGCTGAAAAAAAAATTGAATGCTGGTTAAATGCTAGTATTGATGGTAAAGTTGGACACTTTCTGGGTACACCAGCATCCAAACTTCCCATCCAAACCACAACTTCTGTTGGTGATGCTAAGATTTTCAGCACCTCAGACACACATAGACAAACAGTATAAGTGTCCTTGAGAATGAGGAGATTATGCAGCAAACAAACACCTCACTAAGACGATCTCACCAGCATGAGTGAACACAAAATGAAAACAAAAACTTGAAACAAAATGGATCTTAGATTCAACTGTATGACTTCATATGAAGCGGAACACATAAAACGTGTAAATCTTAATACATTTCTACTACTGTTTACTGACGCTCCATACATTTGGGCCTTTTTTCACACCAGTCAGTTACTATGGTAGCACCTATTTTACATTAAAACAGCGTAGGATGTCATATTAAAAATCATGCGTATAGAATCAGTTCTAGCAGACCACGTTTTATCAGGCTTAATAAGATGATCTCATTCGGTGCAGCTAATCAGTGTCAACCGATTGTGATACAACACATACTAGACTCTCCCTGCAATCCAATCCGCACACTATCTGAATTCGTAGAATTAGTAGAATTAGTATGTCCCAAATCATAGTATGTTGAAAATAGTTTTTCAAACATTCCGGATGTTCTACTACTTCCGGTAGAAATTCAAAGTGCAGAAAGATGCACACTCTGATGGCTGATATAACCTACAACTCACCACAAGAAGGCAGAGTTTAGTGATGCTCCACTGCATTAATAAATTATATAACTGATGCGTCCCTAAATAAACAAATGTAAGTATACAGTAAACATTACATTTTACAGAATTTGTTCAAAACAGTTTCATTCCGCCAACCTTAAATAATTGCTATTGTTTAAATCTTTGACGGTAGTGGTTCTGATAGAACTGTAATTATTCCTCAATTTATATGTGCCACATTTACATAAAACATATATAAACATAACTTAGGGCCAGGTTTGAGTTGTAATAGAGAATGTTTCGGTAACACTTTAGATTAAGGTTTTCTTCATACATCATTTATAAACGTGTTCATTAATGAATAAGAAGCCATTTACAAATGCATTATAAAGCAGCGGTAACTGCATAAATTAAAGCGGGGATTTTAATGGAATACCCCCCAAATAGTGACGAAAACCATGAAAGTGTCCCTTAATATAGTGGATTCGTGCAAACCATTTATTAATGTTGCATTTTCACAGGTTACTAACGTTCATAAATCATAAATAAATTGTTCACAGGTGATCATTTTACAATAAGGTGAATTTTCACAGGTTAGTTATGTTCCTGACAAATCCACTAGATTAACACACACTTTCATGGTTTGCTAACATTTTTTAACGCTCAACATTTATAAGTTAAGTGATTAAAGGTTTGAATGAATACTTCACATGCATTCACTTTTCTTTAAAGTGTACATTCATGGGATGTCAATACTTCTGACTATATGATTCACATCTGAGATGAAGCTTTGTGAGCAAGCATTCTGTTTTAACAATAAATAAATGTGTTCTGGTTTTGATTAACTATTGGAAGTAATTGAATCATTAATAATTCATCATAAACAAACAGATTTATGACTACCTTTGTGCATTTAGTGTTAAAAAGTGGTTAGCAAGAAAAACTGCTTTGGATAAGCATCATGATCTAAAGACAGTCTGGAGGGCACTGTGAGACATTCGAATTGGATCAAGTAAGCAACATGGTTTGAAAAGTGACATAAGATATGAAATATACAATAATAAGAAAGACAAACATAGGACCCTACAGTCTCCAGTCTGACAGCCTATTTTGCAAATAAATAATGAATAAAAACATTTATTAAGCATTTATAATATGTGAGTTAGAATAAGCTCACTATTTGGCTTCTAATTTCATTAGAATCCTTTTTAATTCAAGCAGTTATAAGTGCTTTATAATGCATTTGTAAATCACTTATGTATGATTAATGAACACATTTACAAATGCTTTATAAAGGGAACCTTTATGTAAAGTGTTACCAATGTTTCAAAGAACTGTTCCCACGCTTTCCAATTAATTGTCAGTGTATTTAATTACATTTTATAATTGATTAATTATGTATTAAATACAACTGATCCTAAAGTGAGCTTAAATATTTAATTCATGACATCAAATTTTAAATCATCTCTTTAAAATACTAAATAAATGAATACTATGAATAATAAATTACTCATTTCACAGACTTTTCTCATGTCCTTGTTAAATGTTGAGACCAGTGACCTTGCAGAATGACCTCTGCAGGCTGGATCCTCATCCCAGAGGCAGAAAGCTTTTAACATTGATTCAGCTGGGAAAGGGTGTGCGTTTGTGTGCTTGTGTTACTCAATAAAGGTCAAGCATTATAATCTATCAGACAGTTATTGGCATGTGTGAATGTTCATACCCAATCGGCTGGAGGACACTGTATGATGCAAGACGGCGCATTTACGTGTATGTGTCCATTTTCCCGTATCGACAGTTAGTAGTTCCAAAAATAGAAAAATTGCTGGTTTGGCATGGGGGTCGAGTGCAATAATCAATAATAACTGCAGTGAAAGAGGTCAGTCGCAGTTTAAAATGAACACACAAATGCGCCACATCTAAGGTTTATAATATCTCTGAGAGGTTTGAACATCTGATTGTGTGATCTCTGTGTGTGTGTGATAGAAAGGGCCATGTACATGTGGAATTATTTAATGAACTTATGCAATGAATCAATGAGGCTGTTATGTGGGTGTGACACACACATAAAAGTCCAAGAAAAGTACTCGCTAACTTAATGATATTTAGAAACTTTAGCTGTCCCAATATCTAGCAAGCTATCTGAGGCATAATGTTTATTTACCTATTTACATCCGAAAATGTCTGGATGTAACACTTAAAACAACAACTTGATAAGTACTCAATACAGTTTGGCGTCATAAACAGACAGTACAAAAATACACAACAAACAAATGTCTAAAATATTAACAGGCTATTAGTTTATTCATTAGCTCTGTTGTACTTTTTAGAAATACATTTTCAGAGGACTTAAAATAAAAATTTCTGTCATTTATATTTTTCAGTGAAGTTGTTGCAATGGGATATCCTTTGCACAGACTAAAAGTAAACCTCACATTGCTCTCGCAATACAATGACAGTTCATAGCGACCCAATCTATTAAAAATTCATAAGAGTTAATTTAAGGGCCAATTCAATATTTTCTAGTGAAATGCTGATGCGGCGAGAAAAATTTGTGTGCTACACCATCTGCGTGCTGGGACCACGTCCCACCCTATTTGCGCGTGCCTGCCGCGTGACTACATTAAAAATAACCAACTTGCGCGTGCAAAAATATGAAATGTGAATCGTCCCTTAGGCGTGTTATATGCATTTTATTCTTATGAAGTCATGCCATAACAATGAATGATTAATTATTAAGATTTCAATATGGTTTGGTATCTCAATTCTGATTTAAAGGGGTGATATGACGCGGCTTAAACAAATATTATGGTTTGTTTTAGATGTAATGCAATGTGTAAACACGATTCAAGTTTAAAAAACGCTGTATTTTTCGCATACCATGCATGTTTGTATCTTCTCTTTGTCCCACCTCTCTGAAATGCGCCGATTTTTACAAAGCTCATCGCTCTGAAAAGCGAGGCGTGCTGCGGTTGGCCAGTTAACCAGTGTGTAGTGATCGGTGCAATTGTACTGACAGTTACACCCACCATACTTGCGTATACATTTGGGTCTTAGTCAAATCGCGCCATATGACCCCTTTCTTCCTGAAGTCTTATGTCAAGTGAAATCAAAATAACAATTGAGTCAATGTTATTTATGGGTGGGGTTTAAAATACCTGCTGAAAAACAGACAGCTTCGAGTAGCTGGTGTTTGGTTTGTTGCTATGTGAACCTATCATAGTATAGATGAAATAACAATTATGGTCAATTTTAAATGAATTTGTTCATTCGGAGCATATTTACATGTTATCACACATCATAAATTGTCATGAATGCCAAGCCATTTTGTTCTTCTTTAGTTTTTATTGGCCGTTCTGGTTTCGACCATTCGTTTTAAAACATTTATAAAACATCTCTGCAAACAAAGAGCAGTCTGGCTAGGCTAAAACCACCATACCAGATTAAGACGGTTTAAGATTTTTCTTCAGCAGGGACTTCAAACAGATCCACAGAAGATCTCAAACTGTTGTTGACTGGGGTTGTAGCAAATTAAACACACAATGAAATGTGACAGACCACAAATGAAAACTAAAGGAACAAACAGTATTCAGTATTCATTCCTGAATACTGAGAAGAATCACCACATACAGGGACGTACGGCTCAGTTGTGTGTTTTGGGGGGTGACATGGGGGAGTGGTCAGCTGTGACTGTGATGACAACGACATTTAGAGAAAAACTCACCAGAGTCAGCGAATTCTGAGGAAACAGAAAGAGAGAGACAGAAAGAGAGGGAGAGATGAAAATAACAAGCAGAAAAACGATTTAGCTAGTCCAAAGCCATGTAGTGAATAGAAAGATGCAAATGTGTCTCTGTGGCTAAAATTCCATTAACACTAGTGCTGAATGAGTCAAATGGGATGTGATGAGTGACTTGCAACTGACATACAATGAATCAATTGCATGTTTCTTATGTTTTACATTAGGAAATGAGTATATATATTTACTGATATAAAATAGATTTTTATGATATATATATTTTTTATTTTAGCCATTTGAGATTACAAATAAATCACAATACTAAATGTTAAGTAGCTAAATACCAGGCATTTCATTATATTTTAGACAAATCTCAATACCACAGCAATAACCAATACAAACCATTTCGGTAACACTTTATAATAACTGCACGCTATGAATCATTAGTTAAGCATCAGTACATAGTTAATTAATCATTTATGAGGACTAAAGTGAGGACAGGTATGCCATGTAAAGCATTTACAAATGAGAGTTAAAGGCTCAGTTATCTTCTAAACAGAAATAGGAAAAAACACAACACAGAGGGATACAGAACACAGAAATATTTATTTCAAGATGCAAAAGAAATTAAACTGTACAACTGTACATATTAATGAATATAAAACGATTTAATAAAAAATAAAAAATAAATCTCTGCAAAATTAAAATTGTACAACCGAACATATAAATTAACATTAAATTAATTGATATAAAATGAAAAATTAACTTCTGAAAAAAAATTAATTCCTGCACACCTCCAGAAAAAATATAACTGTGAAGTGATATGCAACTCTCATTTGTAAATGCTTTACAAGGCATACATAGTCCTCACTTTAGATGAGCTCACAAAAAATAGTTATCTAACAACTATTAAATGTTTTATAACTAGCTTATTTAATCATGAATTACAGCAGGAATGTGTGTTAAAAAAGCATTTATTAACAAATTAAGTAAATGTTACTATATGTCAGAATAATAAGATATAAATGTGCATTCAAAGAGTTTATTAATCATTTACTTACACTTTCTAAATGATCTCATGAACCACTGACAACTCTTAACTAATTGGTTTGTAAGTAATGTAATCCTTAATTTAGAAATGATGAATTCATCCTTAATAAAGTATGAAAATTTGATTATTAACCATATTATATACATGCTTGTAAATCAAGAACAAAGCATTTATAGCTGTATTTATAAACTGCTTACTAATGTCTATTAATGTGGGGCCAATGCTTCATAAATGATTAATTAACTATGTACTGATGCTTAACTAATGATTCATAGCGTGCAGTTATTATAAAGTGTTACCACAATTTCATATGTAAACAATATTTCAAATTCTTTAGATTTAGTAAAACAACAATTACAAGTAAACTTTGTATTTATCTAACAGTAGTATAAAATAAACGGTAACACTTCATAGCATTTATAAATGTGTTCATTGATGAATAATAAGTGATTTCCAAATGCATTATAAAGCAGTTATAAATGCATGAACAAAAAGGGGATTCTACCGAAATACAAATTGTGAGCATGTATATTAAAAACAACATAACACCCCAAAGTGTCCCGTCTGACAGCCTATATTGCCAACAACATCAAGATTATAATGAATCTGCTTTCGAGTCAATCGATGGTCAATAAATACATACATAGCCATTTGTAGGCTCACTATTTGGCAGGCATTTGGTTAGAACGCCTCTTTTTATTCATGCAGTTATAACTGCTTCATAATGCATTTGGAAATTACTTCTTATCTTTATTTTTTGTCGAATATTGATATTTGATTAATATTATCCATCATTAGGTATGAACGTTATCAGTTGTCATAAGTTACCGTTTACAGTTAAACCAGGAATAACTGGCAGGGATAAGTTATTATTCAGAAATATCCCGACCCTGTATCCAGTTGACAATCAGAACCAAATATTCCAGAGAGGTTAATCATAAAACCAAACACACCATACTGTATGAATATAGACATTAATAGACCCTAGTGCTATATTGCTATACCATACAGAGGATAGTGTGCTGTCAGTCTGATTTAAACACTTTGGGGGCCTTTTTTCATAGCAATTACACAAAGTGAGATCCTCAAGGAAGGTAAGTTTTAGCCCAAACTACCTCAAGAGATGCAATAAACAGGCCATCAACAATATCAAGCCCTTACATTTTTTAAGAGACGTGAGAAACGTTATAGACTTAATTACTGTTAATAATTATTTCACTTATTGAAAAATATCTGAAGGTGCGTTTCCTTTACCTCTTATAGGTCCCTTTGGAATTCCAGTGAAGTATATAACTTTTCAAAAATATCCTATCTTATCCTATCAAAACACACATGTTCTGCACATAACAGACTCACCGTCTAACTGTCATCTATTCCACATCTAACTCTGTTAAAAATCGATATTCTATGTTGTTTATCTTTTCCTTTAGCTCTGCTAAGCTAATAGCTCCACCGAACGGAAGCCAACTTCTGTTTTGTCAGAAATCATCCCTGGAGGAGCTTTTTCACACACTGAATGAATGACAAGCCACCAGATCCAAACCTTTTCCTCAGCCAATGACGTCTGTTTTCCGTGACGATCGTGTAACCTAGTTCTCCTATACACTTTAATGACTAATCAAATAAAAAAGCAGATACTACACAGTCTGTCACATCTCCCCGATACGATTATCTGAGACAGATCTTTGAAAAAATAGCAACAACAGGACTATTTGTATAAATATCTCTTAATATCGTACTGTACAAAATATAAGCACTTTATAACTCACATAAGGGTTCAAAGACGTTCTTAAAAGTTCTGTAAAGTTTTGACAGACAACCGGCTTTCATTCTTAAATATAGCTCATTGTGTGTTAATTCATGTCACAGACACTCACACAATTATATACTGTAAGTATAAAAATCTTAGCACTATTGGGAACATATGAATGGATCACTTGCAATCACAGACATCAAAATCCTATGTTATGCCAGTTAGAAAAGTGAAAGTGTCTTTTTCATGTTTTTACAGTTTGCACCTGAAATAGCGTGCTTACTGTCCCCTTTTAATTGCACAGATTATAAACACATGACAATATTTGTGTGTTTTTAACACATACAATGTAACCTATAGTGTATATATTGTGTTATTCTGTACATGCACAATGAAGCCCTTACCCCAGACATGAGAGCATGTGTGACAAGTTGCAAGTCTGAACACCTGCCAATGCTTTTCCAACCCTGAGGTATTTTTTTTATATTTTACATTCATTTTTAAATAAATAAATAAATAAATAAAAAATTGAAATAAACTTTTTTCCACACACCAGGCAGTTTGGCCACCAAATGTTTATGTTACATGAGCAGGTAAAAATATAAGAACTTAAAGGGATAGTTCACCCAAATGAAATTATTGTAATTATTTTGCTCACCCTCTTGTCATTCTGAACCTGTATGACTTTCTTTCTTCCACATAACACCAAAGAAGATATTCTGAAGAATGTTGATAAACAAACAGCGGTTGCTACCATTGACTTCTATTGTATGAACATAAAACCAATGCAAGTTAATGGCTGCCATCGCTGTTCCGTCAACAACATTTTCCCAAATATCTTCTTTTGTGTTCCGCGAAACAAAGAAAGTCATAAAGGTTTGAAATTACAAGAGGGTGAGTAAATGATGACAGAATTTTCATTTTTGGGTGAACTATCATTTAAAGATCAAATAATACTGGTAGGAATGCATGATTCAGATGAATGGGGGAATGGTGTGAAATGAAATTGTATTTTAAATAAAAAAGTTAACAAATATATGTGTATTCTCTTCTCTCACAAGTTTTATATTTCACTGGAAATCTTTAGGGCCAATAGAACCCATTATGTTTTATTTAAAGGATTTTTTAAATATGCATTACTGTATTGCACAATTCTGCATAAACAATAACACAAAAAATAAAGTACAATTTAAAAATGTAAATAAATATCAGATTTTAAATATTTTGTTTTAAGTACTTTATTCAAAAATGATTGTGCTCATATATGTGTTAAATTTTTGCCTGTATTATGTTGTATGGTTGTGTGTATATATTGTGTGTTTTACCTTCGCTCAAAGGGTCAAGCGTGTGGATCATTAGCTGAAAGATGCTGTTTCTCATCAGGCTGTTGTGTAACGAAGCGGAGCTTCCTCCTCTCTGAAGCCGGGGTTTAGCCTGTCAAAGGACAACAAGAACGTCAATCAAAACCACGGACCGATTACAGCACAAAACAGAATTCCAAGTGACAATACAGTCATCATAGAGACAGAATGAGAGCTCATGATCTCGGGAGGAGAGCGGCTGATAGATCTGTAGCGAGACCGGACACGTTGACCCTTCAAGGGTCAGGGACCAGGGCAGGGGGGTTAGAGGTTGATTAAAGGTTAGAGCATTACTGCTGGTTCACTCTGTCTGGCAGCTGATGCCATGGCAACACGTCAGTGTTGATTTACATGATTCTGAAGGTGTCAGGAGTGTGTGTATGGATGTGTGTTGAGACAAACAGTAAACCCGATCAAAATACTGAGTTATTTGGTGCGACTGTCATGTTATAATTCTCTGTTTCCATTCACTTGTCATGTTCTAAACTAGTGTCTTGTGATATTTATTTAAGTTTATATTATATATATTATACACCCTTTTTTTATAAGGGTGTGATACAGTATCTCCCAGAAGTGAGTACACCCCTCACATTTTTGTAAATATTTTATTATATCTTTTCATGTGACACCACGGAAGAAATTAAACTATGCAACAATGTAAAGTTACGAATGTACAGGTTGCATAGCAGAGTAAATTTGCTGTCCCCTCAAAATAACTCAACACACAGCCAGTAATGTCTAGACCGCTGTCAACAAAAGTGAATACACCCCTAGGTGAAATATCCGAAAAGGGCCCAATTAGCCATTTTCCCTCCCCGGTGTCATGTGATTGGTTAGTGTTACAAGGTCTCAGATGTGAATGGGGAGCAGGTGTGTTTTTACTGGAATTACTGTGTGGATTACTGTGTGGATTGCTGATGAGACCAATACAAACTTTTTTGGTTCAGATGGTGTCAAGCGTGTGTGGTGGCAACCAGGTGATAAGTACCAAGACAAGTGTGTCTTGCCTACGGTCAAGCATGGTGGTGGGAGGGCCATGGTTAATTGAGGGAACCATGAATGGGAACATGGACTGTGATTAGTGTTGGGTATCGTTTTAATTTAAGCGATTCTGATTCTGCTTATCGAATACGGTTCTTATAGATTCTCTGTTCCGATTCCAATATTTTTGGGGGAGAGAAAAAATAGCAAATACTTAAAGAAAGCAGTTTTTACCTTGTATTCTTGTCACAGCCTACTGGATATAACCAGTAGGCTGTAACTGTTCACTGTGGCAATTCGTCAAATAATGAAATAAAAATTCCATTTAGGTAAAATTTAGAAGCAATTACAAACCCAAACTATTTAAGTAAATCACAAAAATACAACATCAAATATATAACATGCAGTTGCTAGATCGTCCATTATCTAAACTATTATTTGTGAATAAAATACTGAATTATTATTTTTTAAAGTGATTAATAATTCAAATTAATATAATTTAAAATAAACTTGAACATGTTGTCATTTAGCTTTCCAAATGTAATTAATTGTGATCACTAAAAATTAAGTAACTTATGCAAAACTGATTGTCTTTTCCTCTCTATCTGTATTTTGTACCGTAGTGTGAGACGCTGCTAATAGCTTAAAGTTATCTGGTGCGTTGTATCAAGAGGTCTCAAGCCTGAGACTAAACACGGTGCATTCCTTTAGATTAAAGACGCTTTTCATCATATAAGAGGTACTTCCTCCCTTTCACAAAATATCTTTACCACCTGTAATGTGGCAATGCTATCATGTTTTTTTCACAAAGTTTAACCAAACTTTTGAACGTTTCATAATGGTAATGATGGTAATGAACTGCGGATGTGTGTAATGAGATAAGGTCCTTGTCGCAGGTCCTGGCAGAGAGATACAACGCTCACTGCTGTTCGCGAGTGTTTGAAAAAGAATTAATAAACAGAACAGACTGTGCTGGAAAATAATGGTGGCCACACGAAAATTGAAACTTTGAAATTTTGACATTTTCGCTTAGGGGTGTACTCACTTTTGTTTACAGCGGTTTAGAAATTAATGGCTGTGTGTTGAGTTTTTTTAAGGGGAAAGCACATGCATACTGTTATACAAGCTGTACACTCATTACTTTACATTGTAGCAAAGTGTAATTTCTTCAGTGTTATCACATGAAAACATACAATAAAATATTTTAAAAAGGGGGGGTGTACCCAATTTTGTAAGATACTGTTTATTTAGAACAAACGATAACCCAGGGGCCATGCTTCAAAATACACAGACAACAGACCACAATGGACCACAACTTACATATACAGTACAGTATACACACGGACAACACTTACCGACACTTTGCTGTCATCTTCCACTCCATTTGGGCTCAGCTTCACAGTCACAAGATGAACAGAAAACAGAAAAGAAGGAGAAGAAATAACAGTACGGTGAAGTGAGACAGGACCAGTACGACTTAAGACACTACACTGACATCAGACTCCATATAGACAATACACATAAGCAACACATCCACTGACATTCAAAGAGCGTGCGCTGTCCTCAAAGAGCATGTGCACTGACCTCTCCCAGTGTGCACTGTCCTAACAGACTCTGATCTCACAAGGTGTGCACACTGATCTCACTGAGTGTGTACTTTGCTCTCACAAAGGGTGTTCTGATATCACACTATGTGCTCTGATCAAAGAAAGTGTGTTCTTCCCTCACAGAGTGTGTACTCTGACCTCACAAAGTGTGTATTCTACGGTGTGTATCAATGTGAAGGCTGCACACTTACAAGGCTCCATATAAAAAATATATCAAATTAACATTTATTCCTCAAAAGACACAATAACTGTAGTGAATTTTTTACCTTGAAATGTAGCGTTTTTTTATTTGAAATAAAACCTTAAATAATAAACCTTGATGATGTATATTGCCTACAAACTGCGCTGCCTTACCTTTGGAAAGGATATTTTGAGTGTGTTCAATGACCCCATTGAGTTTGCGTTCTCATAGCTACATATAACTAGATGCGACATTCAAAACGTCAACATACACTCACCAAAAGGATTATTAGGAACACCCTTCTAATACTGTGTTTGACCCCCTTTCATCTTCAGAACTGCCTTAATTCTACGTGGCATTGTTTCATCAAGGTGCTGAAAGCATTCTTTAGAAATGTTGGCCCATATTGATAGGATAGCATCTTGCAGTTGATGGAGATTTGTGGGATGCACGAAGCTCCCATTCCACCACATCCCAAAGATGCTCTATTGGGTTGAGATCTGGTGACTGTGGGGGCCATTTTAGTACAGTGAACTCATTGTCATGTTCAAGAAACCAATTTGAAATGATTGGAGCATTGTGACATGGTGCATTATCCTGCTGGAAGTAGCCATCAGAGGATGGGTACATGGTGGTCATAAAGGGATGGACATGGTCAGAAACAATGCTCAGGTAGGCCGTGGCATGTAAACAATGCCCAATTGGCACTAAGGGGCCTAAAATGTGCCAAGAAAACATCCCCCACACCATTACACCACCACCGTTATTGCATTAATGAGAAATTGAACAGGTGTTCCTAATAATCCTTTAGGTGAGAGTATTTTCCATTTTGGAATGGTCCACTGGCATCACCACCTACCAGTTTGCTAAATTGCAGCAACACTGTGCAGCCATGGCTGAGAAAACCACAGGGATTGAAATTCCCAAAAAATTGGATACCCATTTGTAGTTGTCATGTGTTAGTTTAACAAACATAATTAAAAAAAAAGTAAGTTTTCATAATCATACACGCCTATAACTAAAGACCAAGGTCAAGATCTATGTAACAAACTGAATCACTAGCCTTATGTCCAAAGTCCATAACAAAACTTTACACTCATACAGAAAATCATTTTAAGAAAGACACCTAAATAATGAAAGCTTTTCATTCATAACCTGGGAAAAAAACAACCCCTAGCCCAGCAATGAAAAACCTTGGAAAGACAGTTCAACACTAGTTCGCCAGTCACTACCTTGCTCCATTTTAATATGGTGGACGACCCATGTATGTCAGCCCATAAAAACAGCTTCTGATGAGTCGTCTAGTTATAAATACATCTATGTGTGTTCTGTTCTCATTAAGTGTCTTTTCTGACCTTGTCAAGAATGTTTTCTGAATTAAGTGTGCTTTCTCTGACCTTACAAAATTTGCTCTAATCTTATCAAAATTGTGCAGACCTTTGATGACACACTGTTTATTCTGACATCAAACATTTTTGACATATTATAAAATGTGCAAATCACAGTTCTCTTGGTTTACACATTTAATGCCCATTTAATTTCCTCGAAAAATCATAAAAAGTGTTCCCAAGGATGCATGTGAGTCTTGTCACAGACTCTTAAAACAGCAAAGTGTGATGGGTAATTTTACCTGTCAGTCAAAACCAAGTCTACAGTAAACAGTCTGCCTCTGCAAAACAAGAGCTATGATACGTATTAATGTCCACAGGAGTCCAACATCTAAAAGGTCCTTGTCTGCAGAAGTCAGTACGCCTACCTGCCGAACGGACCGCTCTGAGGTTCTAGAACCAGTGGATCTTTAGTCATGAAGCTAATGAAAGACAATCTAAACTAAGATGCACATAGAGCCCCTGGCAGTCCATTTTTAAAAGAGAAAATCAATCTGTTTTTCCCCGTCTCAGAACACATACAGTAGTCTACTCAACAGCAGTTGGTAAAATTTAATGCAGGACCAACCTGCACTATAAGTCCATTAAAAACCATGATCCATTTCCAACCTTCCATTTGGTGGTAAAAATAAATCTATTTGTTTCCCCAGAGCAGAAAACTTTAAGAGCTTGTTTCTGTTTTAGCCAAGACTAATTTATGGCTTGAAAAAATGAGGTCTCGGAGACAATCCCTATATTAGCCTCTTCATCATATTCCAGAAACAACGCCACAAAGATGAGTACATTCTGAGTCCTTCCTCCTCATGCTTATTAGGGATCTTATTTTCTACAAGCAGAACTAATTAGAAAAGAAATTCACACTCATCAGCTGCATGGGATTACAGGACAACACAGACGCCAAAGTGCTAATTACAACAAAGGAGCCAAATAACTAACCACCAATACATTTAAACATTTAAGTGCAGAATCCCATAATGAAATCAGGGGAGGGGTTTCTTACAAAAACATTAAAGATCAAGTTTCATCCTATGTCACGCATTCTGACTTCTTCACATTGTTAAACATGCTCGCTTCTTATGCTTAACATGGTCAATTTATTAAAAACGAGTTGGACGTATGATGTAGTATTTATGTACTTGATACACTCCCCCAGCATTCCAACTTTCAAGAATCTAGTCTGTGGTCTTCTGTCCGATTGCCATCAGAGGTCACCCTTTCACGTATGAGTGAAGGGTCGCGTTCCTCCGCCACACCCACAATGAACATTGAACCAACAATCAACAAAGCATAGTCCATAAACTGACTGAAAGATGAGCTGGGTAGTTTACGTCTTAACCTAGACCTTAAGGATAATGATAGCTATCGTACCATGATACAGTTTTGTGGGGATGGTTTGTGTCTGTGAATCAAATATTTGGAATACAAGAATATAAGGCCCATTAACTAACTAAATAGTGCATCTATGCGCAAGGATTTCAACAAAATGGACAGCTTAGTTTCAATTTCTGTAAGCGGCTTAGGGCAACAAGCCAGACACATTTTAAGACGTGATCAGGGCAATAAAATGTCTGACTGTCAGATTTGAGATTAATGCCGAAAATGTCATGGTGAAATTGTGATTTTGGAGGTGGTAGACTGTATATTCAGGTCATGATTTAAGCATTAGTAAACTGTGATATAACTGATTAATATCTTTTTCAACTACTTGCATGTCATTGGTTATATGACATATACATGTAGTTGATAAAAGATGAAACATTTTTTTTCACAGTGATCAGTTATGATTGGGATAAAAGACATTGATATTGACCAAAGACTGAAGTGTGATTGTATGTGTGTCTGGGTCACCTTGATGATGACCAACAAACAGAGCTGGATGTGTTTGAGATTATGAGCACATGCTACTGAATGGCGTTTACAGAGTAAATTTAGTCATAATGATAATTAGCCTTTCATAGACCCCATCACAGTAACTGATTGCAATCAAAACTGCTTTAATCTGCTTAGTAACGTAGACAAACACGATAAGTGCCAGGCCTTGAATTTCGGCGCGGGATTGTGCATAATTTAAATAATTCCTGCAAGTCTAGCTCTTATTATGCGAGAAATTAAAACAACCTTTAAATCCACCCAATGCTACTCATGTAAGGGGGGAATTCCCCCCAGAATGAAAAACTAAATTTAAACCACGACCGCTCTATGTGAACAAATAAAGGCCTCATATACTGGACAGAAAATGAATCAAGTGTACAACATGATTAAAATCAGTCTCTGATGCTGTGTCTGTGATAGGTTTATGGGTAATTCCTACTGAAAATGTATTAAAAGTTCTTAAAGAAGCTAGGAATTGAATAGTCATTCAAAATGCCGAGCAGTTTAGTGACCGATAATCAGACACTGAAGACAAACAGCTACAGTAGGACAACAACGTGTCCATTGTGTCCAGCACAACATCCCATACAGATGACGTGATGGTTTACTAAGAAAAGTCCTCCCTGTTCCACTGCCTACATTAGCTATTTCCCTAACCTTTTAAAATAGCTGAGATCGATCAAGCTTCAGATTTCTCTCTGTCTCTCGGCTCCTCACCTTCAGCTCTTGTCACGAGTGACCTTGCTACTCGAAACCAAATATAGACTAGCACGATCTCCTTACATAGAAACATAATTACATGCATAAGTCTGACAACAGGAGCAGGACGTAATGTCCATTTTAATTTACCAATGTACATGTGGAAACCATTGTTTGTCTTTGTTCATTTTGTTGTTTTTTGTTATTTTTCAATAAAACCATCACAAGTTTGGATGCAAAAGAATGAAAATTTAATTCAATCCAAGGACTGAATTCACGACACTTGTTTATTAACATCTGTTTATTTAAGAAAGCAATTAATATGCATTATTACATATTGATTTACATTTACATTTTTATTCATACCCTCCTCTAATGCAGATGAGGGCTGATATTAGCAAAACACCACCTACAAGCCAGATGCAACGATCAATTTAGACTCTGTATGTCATGTGGCAAGAGGGTCAAACATTCTGCTGTCACATGGACAAAACATGTTATTTTAACATACTGGAGCCGATACCATCAAAGAGCATGTAGTCTGTGACTAAAAACCTGTTTGCAATATTGACTCAATGCTTAAACCTTAATCACTGTTCTAAACAGAGTATGTATATGTTGCTTTAGCTTTCACTGGATGACCATTAAGACACAAACTTTCCGTACATATAACGATTTTCAACATATAGGCTACTATTTTTACAGTTTGTAATGCTTATGTCCGCAATTTGCAACCAATGTCATGCATGGCTGTCGGAACCATTGTATGTGTGGAATACACCCACTTTTTAAGACCAATGATATTGGACTCACTTTTATCGCCTCTAATTTAGTGTATATTTACATTTAGTCATTTAACAGACACTTTTATTCAAAGCAACTTACAGAGAGTCAGGGAGCAATTAGCGACAGGAGCAATAATACAATATGTGTTTATACAAAGTTAATAGTTTCAGCAAAAGCTAGATCAATACGTATTGAGAGGGTAAGTTTTTATTTCATTTGTCTGTCAAGTATTTACAGAAGAGATGGGTTTTAAGTAGTTTTTTGTAGTAGTGTTTGCACGGACTGAGTCAGGAGGAATGTCTTTCACATTTATGGTGCTGTCAGTTAAATCCATTCCACCTGGGTCATTCAGAGTCCATATAAATATATTAGTTCCGTTTCGACACAGCAAGAATTGTTGTACATTACACATTATAAAATATTATAAAACAGTTATTTCTAGATCTCGAATCTGATTGGCTGAGAGACCTGAACCGGCACTAAGCGAGGTCGGACTTATGAAAGTGAAATTAAAACACGCACATTGGCAGTGTCTGGCAATGCTCAGGAATGGTTTAAAAAATTACTGCATGCACTGTAAAAAATGACACAGATATTTACTTAAAAAAATTAAGGTAACAGTATTACACAAAATATTTTAAAGTACTTTGAAGCATATTTTTAATGCAATATTCCATGAATAAATCAAGTAAAACTACCTAAATTATTTAAGCAGGTCACATGATAAACTTTAAAAATCAAGGAGAATTAATAATTTGAACATTTGAGTTAACTTCTTGAACTTTTTTCACTTCAGTTCAAAATTTACTATTGTTAACGACATATTTAATGTACAAGTAAGCTGAAAGTTGACTCAGTACTGACAGTACAGCATTACTGTTCACTGTGGAAGAAAAAAAACACTCAGCTTGAGCTCTCCCACAACCTAAGTACAAGCACCGCTCTTCTGAAAGATGGTAACCACGAAACTCAGAAATAAAAACAGAATATCTTCTAAATCTTTAAGAGAACAGAACAATAAACACTGTCAAGTCTTTCATTTTATTCTAAAGCACATAAAATAGCACTTTTTCACAAAAATGACTCTCCTAATGCTGTCGCATTTTTACAGTGTGCAAAGCATGCTGGGAATTCTAAATTCACTCCTCAGTTAGCGAAATTAACTTAAATTATTCATGTAGTTCCACCACAAAATGGGGTGAGGATCCTTCATACAAGTTTAAGTGGGTTGAACATGATAAAATTAAGTTGAACTCACTCAATTATTTGTGCATTAAGAATTCTGAGATATCTCTATAATTTAAATTTAAATTTTGGTTAAAAAAACAAGAACACAGTTGTATTAAGTAAAGTTTACTCAATTAATTTCATGAAATCTACTATGACACAGAATATTTTTTTACAGTGTGGGACACAATGGTCTCGATACGTTATTTACCGTACACAAGTGCATGTTTACATTAAAACGAAAGGTAACCCAAGGCAAAATGCGTAATAACGCTTTCTCTGTGAGTTGCCTCTTAGTCTCACTCTCTTTCATTCAATCACACGTCTTGTCTCATTATTTCTCACTTATAACTTCACTGAAGCAGCACTAAGCTAATTCGCTAACACGATGGTTTGGAAACAGTAACGGAGAAATAGAGGGTTTGTTTAACGTTTATGCTGGGCTGGAAATTGTGGCGGAAAAAAGTATCTCCCCATTTTCTTTAAAAACCAAAGAGGTTTTAAGACCCTCCAATGTTGTTTTTGATTTATCTACACACTTGTTCAGTCAAACTGTTGTATAAATGCAATATTTAGGCATTTTCCTAATCTCTACTTCATTTTGTAAAAAAAAATCTGTTAACCTTCTTAACGTTCGTTCTAAAGTTGTACCTTATCGTTAATACGTTAATACGCATCAAATTTAATTTAAAATACTAAAATTAAAATTAAATTTAGTATTACATTTACATCTTTACTTTAACTAAGTTTTTTATTGTACAAATAAAGTAATCAGGTTTAATACACTCCGTGTAGGCTATTGAAGTGTTTTCATGAATAAAATGGTCATACAGTGATGGTTGTTAGTGTTTTTAATTACAGCCTATATTTCCAAGACACAGCAGCTGGCAAACCATTTGACAGGTAAGGCGTAGTCTACATAAAGGGAATTTTATGGGGAGTTTGGTCAAACTATGGCAGCGAGACAGCGAATAGTTGTCTTAAATCATAGACAGCGCCGTCCGCGGAGCCAGTTGGTATATTTGCACAATTTAATTAGAGAACATTTTAGTCCCCTAGCTACCATGTCAGAAGAGAAAATTCTGCACGGGAGAAAATTCTGCAGCTCTTGCATCTTGTTGGCCCAACTTTGTAGAAACAAACTCGACGGAGCTACTCCCTCAGCCCTGAAAATCAGCTGCTTGGCGGCTCTTCGTTTTTATGCCATGGAGTTTTCTGGAGGTGTTTGGGGATGAATATGGGTTAAGGAAGACCTCAGTGTGGCGGTGCGTTCACCCAGTGACAAACATCCTTCTCCAAAGTGCCACCGATTACATACATAGGCCTTTCGCCAGGCACGAAGTGATGGAGGCAAATCAAGGTTTCCATGCCATTGTGGTCGTCCTGTGAGTGATTGGCATTCTGGATGGGACACTTACCCCTATAGACAAATGAGTGATTTACGCCAATGATCTGAATCAGCAGGATCATGGAGAACATCAACACATGATGGCAAACAATGAGAATATAAATGACCCTTTCAAAAACAATCGAAGTCAAACAGCCAGATAATGTAGCTGGTTAACGCAGAAAATGTATGGACGTGAGGAAGCGGGATCGGACACTTGCAAAATTATAAATACATACATACACTCACACATATTTCTTTCTTTCTTTATACTATTTCAGTGAGCCCTGAAAGGCGATTCTTTATAATAAAATTGTTTTCTCAATACTTTACCCACTCTATAACGCAAGGTAGAGCAAACAATCGATTCTCGAGGCATCGCTATCAACCTATTCAGCACCACCGCCATGGACAGCACCTTCTAACACTGCACTTAAGGAGGTTTACCTTAAGTAACCTCAAAAGGTTAGGTTCGGAGAACACGCCTAGAAAAGGTATATCTTGAGATATGGTGTACCTTTATAACCTGCGTAGCGCTCTAAGAGACAACGTTATTGGGAAACGCAGCTCTGGTGTGTCAAGAAGAGGAGTGAGTTGCATCGAACTTGCGTCAATGGTGTCAAAAGTATTTGTCTGGTGTCTCTCTCACTGCACCACTGAAGCTTTTCTATTTTTTCTTTCTTTCTATACTGTTTGTCTCCACTATTTGTTGTTAAACGTATTTTTTGTGAACCTGTTATTCAACAGTGCTTAGTGCTACATACATTTTAATTTATCTGACTTTCAATGGGTCGTATTTTTACCACTCCTCAACATCATTATTGGTCAGTTTAAATTTAAAACAAACTTCACAATTTAACATCATAAAGTTTGTCCTTATGATAAAACAGTGTTCTAACATAACAATTCATTTTGACATAGGAACAAATATGTTTTGTATTTATTGCATTTAAGAATTTTTTGTGTATATAAAAAGTGTCCATGACTGATGCTTTCATCCTCTGCAAAAGGACTTTTTACACATGATCTTAATATTATGCTTGACATCTGCCAGTACATTTCTAATGGATACCGGTTAGCAGATTTCTCCATAGATTGTGGAAAGCTATTACGCAGACACAAAAATCAATTTCATTAATGTCTAATTATGTGTGGTGAATAAACACTTCATTGGGGATCATGATTTCTTTTTTGATATTGACCATTGACATTGATAAGATTTTTTTAATTTGTCAGTTAATGTTTTGAAATTAATTAATGCTATTTCAAAAAAACATGTATGACATCCTTGAAATCTAGATTTCATAATAATCACCCACCCTAAGTCAGCATGAAACATGAAGTAGTTTTTCCCACATAGTGATGTATATCCACGTGAAACAGTGGATACAAAGTGATAGATTATCCTGCAGTAACCACAACAAGACTAAGTGTCTCTAGTGATTTCTATTTAAAACTTAAAATACCTCAAAAATATGTGCCGGGAACCGTTTTTAAGCTGGACTTTGTGTATGGTGTATCTGATAAGGATAAGAATTATACCAGCTCAGATATATCTGGGCTCTGCATCATATTCACATATGGACAAGCATATTGAATGTTTAAGTAGGCAATGATGAAAAAGCACCTTCTGTTCATTTTTGTAGCGCTATGCCAAGCTGTTAATAATGCAAAACCACATTCTGATTAAGCAGCAAGCAGCTAACAAGCAGCTTTTGAACAGAGAGAATATTGTACTATAAACATTGAGGAAATATTTTGGTATTGAACCGCCACCCCCTCCCCCCACAGCCATTACAATATCTGACCATATTTTATGAAGTCAAGATAAATCCTGATTTAGTTAAAGCTTTCGGAACTCATACCTGCACAACTCATTTATTTCTCTTGTCACAAGTAAAAACTAAATCCTTACAGAGAGCAAATCGTGCGGATAAAGATGCTTTAGCTTAACCCGTGCAGAGCAAAGGGGTCCACATAGCCTGAATATAATCACAGTTCACCGCTGGACATTAAGACTAACAGTCATTCACATTTACCAGAACCGACTGATCCTGTTACCCAACTGGTACAGCATTGCATTAGCAAAGATAATGACTTTGTGCTGTTCAACCAAAAGTTATTTGATTTTCAATTTCTGATAAAGAAATGTAGAAAATCTATATAGAATGATACTTACATAACTTACCTAAAAATATTTTAAATACTTCCTGTGAAGAAGCTTGGTAATATCCAAATAGTAATTGGCCAAATCAGGTCCTGAGGTATATTTTACACTGCAGTGAAGAGAAAGGTTGGTGTTTTTTTTGTGCCTTGTTAACCCTGAAGCCTGTGCATTCATCTTCCAGAACTCATGAATCACCAGCAATATGCTTCACCTCACTTCACATCACCATAGAGACCTGTCTCATGTTAAAGTAATTAGGGTTAAAGAAAGACAGTGGCATCCATATTTGACATGTCAGTCTAAACCAGCGAGGCGCTACATAGGAGATACATAAAAAATAAAAGATAATAACAATTTGTGCACTGCTATGACTAATGGGTGATATGCAAAAGTCTATGTGGTCGATCTAACACAGAAAGTTCCACTTTCCAGTAAATTAAATCAATCATTAATGGTTAAAGATCTTCTAGAAGGGGCTCTACAGAGGTGTACAGTCTTTTGAGATATTTGGAGACCTGTGCGTATGCACAGTTGCTGAAATGATCTCAGAAAAAAGGTGTTTTAAAGGTGAAACAAAAGTTAGGGTTTGGTTGATGTCAAGTTTATTTGTTGTTTGAAATGATGCTATTTAATTGTGGATTTAGCCAGCAATTTTAGACATCTCTGTCTTCACCCATTCAAGTACATAGAAATTTCATATTGTTGACAATAACACGGTCGCAGAGTGTGCTAGCATTCCTAAAGAGACTTTGGATCTGTTTTTTGACACTTTAATATTACATCACTCGAATAAAGTCAGTGCCAGTGGTTCTTACCACCTCAAATGAACCTTTTCAACCCTGTGTGATTCCTGCCCACTGAAGTTAAGCCTTCAATAGGCACCATCTGATATCTGAATCACGTCAGCAGATCCAGGCCGAGGTTGTCAATATGCTCAGAGGAGCGTAAAAATATTTTCTTTAAACAGGACACAATTTGTTCAGCTTATCCCGGCAGAGCTTCATCCACACTAGACATTGTTTAATCCCCTGTGAATAGAATGACGTAAGGAACACGATTCCACAATCCCCCACTGCTGTGATATAGCCCACTCTAAACTCCAGTTTAACAACGATTCTCTTGCCTCGTTTCCACGCCAAAATGGCAGCATGGTTAATCAAAAATCTCATATTGGCTTAATGTATCACTCAATGTCAACTTTGTTTGGTTGTTGTGGATGTCATACTTTATCACTCCTAAATCTCAGAATTCTGGTAAATGTAGGTACCTAAGACAGTCTGATTTCACAAATCTGGTCCACACGAGACCAAACACCAGGAGCAGGGCCCCACAGCAGCTACACTATGTGGCCCTATTCCACTTGATGTGGGCGGTCTCGTAGATTTCGCTCAAGCGTGCTCATCAAAGTGAGAATGACTGCGTAAGAGCTACAAAAATACAGCTTGCAATTATTGCAGCATTGATCCTAAATCCACTTTGCTGAATTTGTGGATTTTGCAGGGTTAAATGTGCAGGTGGTAAAAAAATAGTGCAGAGTGTTCAGATGGAATGATTACGGATCTAAGCTGTCTGAGAATGCTGCACAAGCAAATAAAATCGTTTTTTTTGTGTTGCTGACAACAATCATAAAATCTAAACCTATTTTTGATTAAGAGTAGAAAACTCTTTTACTGTAGCATCACCTGTCTGTATATTTAAAGCCTGGCATATATGATGGGCATATTTTTCTCAGGAATATAGGCCATACTGCCAAATGCAGATAACGGAAAACATGTTTAGATTTTTAGGTGACTAGTTACATTTCTAACAGTTTTACAAAAAAAAAGACTTAAAATAAGCAAGATGGACATAATGGATGTCTATCACAAATCCAGCTTGATATATACAACTTTATTTTTCATCCACGCACTGACGAATATTAAAAAAGAATAAAACTGAAAACATGAAAAGGAGCCCATGGAAAAGGCATTTTTGATTGTGTCTGCATTTTATTACCTTTGTTTTACATTATTATTCTATCAAATATCACAAACTATGCATCATTTTGAAAGCTAAAACACTTAACATTTATATTCTGAATTTATCTTTGCAATCAATAAAATGCTCAAAAAGGGGTGATTATAAAAAGTTGCATTGTTGTTTATATGCTGTTTTTAATATGCTTTAAGATAAAAACATTTGCAAATACATAATTTTAAACACTTGCAGAGTATATTCTCCATCAAACTGCAGATTATCAAAGACAGTAAAAAAATGATTTTTGAAACTGCCTCTGCTCCCATCACATTCATATAATTGAGCCGTTGCAATGCTCACACGTCGAATGATGCATCTATGTACCAGTGATCCAAACTCAGTCAATTAAATAGATGTAGGGCTAATTTGCATATTCAGTCATCTGCATTTACTAAATGAAGCAAAGATGTAGAGTTACATTCAAGTCATTTTAAGGCATAAAGAACTTTGACATATGTTGTTTTAATGCTTAAAGGTGAATTTTAAGTGATAGAATGATCAAATGCAGAGGGACTTTAACACTTTCTATGACAAAGACCAAAGCCCAGTTTTCTGGTTTAGTCATGTGTTGTACAGTACGGCACTTCTGGGTTCAGGGATTAGGTGTGAGGTGAAACTGTGGTATTAGATCATGATTGTTGTTACAGGAGGCCTAGCTACAACTGAGACAAATGGATTACCGGACATAAAGCCAGCAGGATTACTGCCGTTTCATGCATGAGTGCTGCGGCGCATTTAAACAACATGTGCCTTCGTTAGCAACCAAAACATTTCCTGCAGCAAAACTATATTTACGGACATGAAGGAGGATCTTTATGTGTCCTATTAAGAATAGATCTACCTGTTGCCTGGCAACATTGATGGGCCAACTCAGGTCCGGTACTGTGCATTTATAATGTATAGGAGTGCTCATTGTCCTCCCGAAAGGTTCTGCATGCCGACTATCCTGTCCTGAAGCGGTATGACCCATCTGGCCCAAATCCTGCGACTGATTTGCTGTCCTGTGCTGTTATTATCACTGTCACTACAATTGAACACTGTCTTTGGACAAGCTCACGACGGAAGTATTGCTGGTTTCTTGAGAATTCCAATACTTTAATTTGAGCAAGGGTGTTGTCCTAAGAACAGCAAACCAATCCATGTCACTACATTTTAATCATATTTCTGTCGTGCTTTCTTGCGGGTTTGTTTGGTCAACAAATGAATAACAGGGCCAGCCCCAAATTACACATTTGATGAGACCTCGTGAACTCGTGTCCATGAAGTCCATGACACCGCAAGGTGTCCAATCTGTTGCTTTCTGATTCAAAAGCACACTTACAAGTAGCATTTGTAGCTGTTTTGCTCCTGCATTGGTTCTGGATTTACAGCAGACTACAACCTGACAGTTGATAAGACTTTATGTAACCAATGTTTTGCAAGACCACAAGGAACCCATAGAATCTATTAAAGTTTGACATTCTGAAAAGGAAGAGGTGGTGTCAACTCACCTTCGGTTGAGCCTCCACCTCTACGACCTGGTTTCTGTAAATGATGCCCTTGACCAGAGTCTCTACATTTCCATTGAACTTCATGAACACAACATAGCAAGCATAGGCCAGCAGCAGACTAATGCTCTCCCAGTATGTAATGTAGTTATCCAGGAAGAAAACAATAAGCATGATGAGGCCAACAATGTAGAAGAAGACATCCCTGAACAGAGGCCACCACGTCAGGTTCAGGATCTCTTTAGAGAAAACGGCACACATCCCAATGACGAACAGGATGTTGAACACCGCAGAGCCAACAATGGTCCCGATGCCCACGTTACTGTGGGAAATGAAGACGCCAATGACAGAAGTGAAGAGCTCGGGAGCCGAGCCCCCGGCTGCCATGAATGTGGCGCCTGCAACATCGTCTGAGATTGTGAGTTTTTCAGTGATGACGGTCAGCGCTGGAACGAAGAACTCGTCGCACACAAGGGCAAGGGCAATGAACATGTACATCATTCCGAGCATGTGCAGTATCACCGCGCCCCGTCTGCGGTCCTCTAGGCTGAACAGGTCAGTCGGGTAGTCCCCCTGACTTTCATTCGACTGCACGGATGAGCGCATGGCCACGGGCGTGTCCTCTGAGAGGTTTCCCAGGTGTGTGGACAGCAGAGTCCTGTGTGGTGTGTGGCTCTGTAGCTCTTCCCACTGGGAAGGCCGGGGCCACAAAAAGGCCACTGCACTTATTGCTACGAGAGCAATGAGGAGGCCGAGTACCCTTGCAGGCCGACACTTCCTCCATGTGCAGTGGGGGCGCTGGCGGGCACAGACAGTCTGGTGGTACTGCAGCAGTGCATCTGAGTTGGAGGCCATGGTCGACCTCCTGGCTTTGACGTTGATGCGCTCTCTCAGTACGCTATGGATGGGCTTAGCGCATGCCGGGCATGCTACTTGTCCAGTAAATCAGCGGTATCCAGAAGTCCTTCAGCACACCATAGGCTCCCTCATATTAGCCTGAGAAAAATAATCACAGAGACAGCCGAGATGGGGGGGGTTAATCATACACAGTACACAGTGGACGAATATCTGCACTCACTATCCAGACACGCACATGAAGTATTAAAAGCGTGTCCGTGTGTGTGCACGTGTGAATCTGTGAGCGTCCGTGATTGCTGACTAGCTCTTCCTCTCAGCTGCATCTGCATTTTCAAGGTCACATAGAAATTGCACAATGTCAAAAGCACGTCTGCACCTCTATCATGCTCGGCGCAGCAGTTTCACAAACATGAGCCTTACATAACCAAAAATAACAGCTTAAATTAATTCACATACATCACTGACAAATAGAAACCAATACAAGACACATCTAAACCAGTTCTAAAGGGCTAGTTGCGCTTCTGATCACCTGAAGATTCCAGAATCAAACCTAACGCTGTCCCAAAACAATGATCAAAATCTCTCTAGATCAACACTAGCCTATGGCTCAAGTCCTGTATTCTGAAACGTTATTTTATTTACATGTATATATGTGTTTTCCAGGTTCAGCAACACTGTATAACCACTAAAGTGTACAGTGTAAAATAGGTCAGCATTACAAGTGCTGTACAATTATTAACCTATTATTTAAATCTTCAGCAGTTGTATTTTAAGCCAAAGTTGTTTTAGTTATTAGTCATCAATATTTGTGGGAATGGAAAAACTTGGGAATGTATATATTAAGGATAAATAACAAAAAGTAGTAAAACAAGTAAATAACTGAACGTATAAAGAAACACATTTCTCGAAACCCATTAGGTCATGCTAGCAGCATTGTTTTTTCAGATATTCATCATTTCATGTTCTGGACACAAGCTGTACAATCTCAGTGCGTGGCAATGTCACATTTAATAATGCTGTCATTTATCATGCTGTTTTTTGAAAGAGTATGGCTGGCATACCTGAAAATTCAATGCCTGTCTGTTATGCAACAGACGTGTCATTCTTATGACCTCTAAGCTATGTGTGAGGAAAAATAAATAGCTAATAAATCCCAAAATATAAAACTGTAAAATGGTTTAGTCATACTACAGCAAGTTATAATACAGCGCAGCGTCGTGTGCCCATACTCATCACTAACAATGCGTCATGTGTAACGAACCAATTCCGACGTGTCCAATAAGGATAGACAAGTATATGCGTTGATCAACGTGAATATAAGAAACGAAATACTTACATTCAGATGTGATGCATGAACGCTACGGCAGGGCGCGTGCAGCAGGTCGACAGTCCGCGTGCGTCCTCTCTCATGCCCTTTGAGGAGGATAGTGATGCTGGTGCTGATGTTACTACGGGGTGGAGCTCCTAGATCGCACCTCTATCATGCTTTTATTCCCAGAAATCACCTATAGCGATGACCAACGATATGACTCACCACGAGCTCTCTCTCTCTCTTTGCGTGTGTGTGCGTGCGTGCGAGCGGGCGTGTGCGTGTGTGTGTGTGTGTGTGTGTCTTCTTCACACAGGTGCATAGATCCAAGTGGCCCTGTAACGTCACGATGGCCCGGTTAAAGGGTTGCCCTGGTTACGGGACCGCGGTTCTCCGATCGGAGAACTCGTTCATCAACATGAGTTTACAACGATATCATAATCAAAAGCATTTCCAAATCTGCACACATTTCAATCTACATATAGCACGTATTTATTTCACACACTGTTTTGCACAGAATAGTTCCAAAACTTCAGGTCAAAATAATTGCAAAAAAAGTATAAATAGCAAATAGAAATAGTAAAATATATAAGATAAGATATTGATTTGGGGGTAGTAAAGTTAAAAGACAAACAACCAAAATGGCGAACATTTCATTTTACAGAAATATGCTAGAAAAAAAGGTTTATTTTTACACACAAGCATATTTAATTATGTCTTTATGAATAAACAAAAACAACACAACCTTTTAATTTAAGGTCAATTTTCATAATAGAACAGCAAATTTGCATTTTTCATTTTAAAAGCATACCCGTGTTTGGGAATATTTAAAAATGTAATTGCTTTTTGCATGTGCAGATCTTTGCAGTACATCTTTGCTCAATCTTTACAAATGCCTAGAGTCCTGGACACACATCACTAACGTTTCCTCACCCTAACGCACGTACGCACACGTTAATATATGTCATTCACACGTCTCTTTTTCTCTTTAGGCTATTGTCCTCACAAATAGTAACGTTCTTGTAGGAGATACTGGAATTGAAGACAATTTGTGTAAAAAGAGCTACAAATATTCCTTAAGCTAGAATTTAGAGCACAGTAACATCAGCATTGAAATAAAAACCTAAACAATGTTACCCAAACAAAACACATGAGTAACATAAAATCAATAAAAATGTTAACATATACCACATTAAACTGTTCATTGTTAGCATGAACACATCACTGAGTACAGGATATACACATTAAAAATATAGTTATCCACTTACACACACATAATAATAATAATAATAACGATCAAATAAATATATACCCCTTTAAAATATGTTGTAAATTGTGTGTTATAGTAAAACTGCCCAACAGTGCCACCATGGGGAAAAAGTGTGTCAGAATATAGGCATCAGGCCTTAATTTTTTTTTACATGAAAAATTTCATTAAAGCAAGTGTTATCGATCAACTACTTACCCTCTCTCTGTTACATCCCCTCGTTATTTTTTTGTTTTTATTTAACATTAAGTTACATATTTTAAGTCCCTGTCTATTGTTTGCATTTTTCTAAAGAACCTTTAGGCAACATGCAAAAATACCTTATTAACATTTGTTAATGCCACATATTGTGCGTGAAAGGTGAACATTCTTACATCATTTGCTTTTATCATCTGCAGAACACAACAGAAGATATTTTGAAGAAAGTTGGTAACCGAACCGCAGGCCTCTATTCACTTCTATTGTATGACAAAAATACAAATGCAAGTGACTGGGGGCCAGTTACAATCCATCCATCCATCCATTTTCTACCGCTTATCCGAACTACCTCGGGTCACGGGGAGCCTGCGCCTATCTCAGGAGTCTTTGGGCATCAAGGCAGGATACACCCTGGATGGAGTGCCAACCCATCGCAGGGCACACACACTCACTCATTCACTCACGCACTCACACCCTACGGACAATTTTTCCAGAGATGCCAATCAACCTACCATGCATGTCTTTGGACCAGGGGAGGAAACCGGAGTACCCGGAGGAAACCCCTGAGGCACGGGGAGAACATGCAAACTCCACACACACAAGTCGGAAGCGGGAATCGAACCTCCAACCCTGGAGGTGTGAGGCGAACGTGCTAACCACTAAGCCACCGTGCCCCCCTCCAGTTACAATCATTCTTCCAAATATCTTCTTTTGTGTTCTGCTGGAAAAAGAAAGTCATAAAGGTTTTAAAATGACAACATGGTGAGAAAATGATGTCAAAAGTTTTATTTAGGGGTGAATAAGAATGATGTTAAGTCAGATCAACTTCAGTCTAAAATATTATCTTGTGACTTCGTAAATTTCACAAAAATAAACTTCTATAGTGAATTAATAAAATCTTAAAAAATCATTTAAGTGTTATTTTCAGTGGGACATATTTACAGAAATCTTTTAAAAATACAACATTTTTTTAAAATGTACATATATTATTTACTTTTTTTAAAGAAAATAACTGACTACTTAACTTACAAATTAAATTTTAATATATACCTTTAATATTTTCCTGAATTCTAAAAAAAATATTTGAGGATTATTTACTTGTACTCATCAGTTTTAAAATCAAAAATTATTTAAGTACATTCGATCAATTGCCTTTGTATTTAACTTCAACTGATTAAATTGAGTGAAATTTCCGGCTAAAGTGATCACATGCGCATCATGTCTTCTTTCCTCAGCGACAAGTCCAACTACAAGCCATCGCCACACTTTGTAAATCTTGGTAAGTAACATTTAGGCAGCTAATCATAATTATCTTTGAAACATTTTATCCAATGGTTAAATATTAAGCATGTACTTGCAATTGTCTTTGTATTTTATCTCAGCTTAAAAAGAGAACCCCTAACTCGCGGCTAAGGGAGAGCCAACTAAAAGACTTCTTTTGGAAATCCTGGTAAGTAGTCAGCGTAATAATACATATTTTGGAAAACTTTAAGTTAATTAAACGTTTACAGTCTGTTGTAGAAGTTTCACAACAGTGTAAGTTGTTTTTCTAAATGTTGGCGCATTCGTTTGTATTTTAGCTAACATTTAAAGTTGATTGACAGGTGGTTTCAGTTACCTCAGCTCCAAACACGTCCCGCCTCTTTCCCATTTACGATTATCCGCGAGTTAAAAGCTGGTCGCCCTCCATCTGCAGTGAAGTGTCAAGTGTTCGAAAAATGATGGCGGAAACATTTATTTTATAAACATTTATAGTATTTCACTGATGTTGTTTTTTCCAACAACATGACTCAACTTCTGCTAGCATTCCAAGCAAACCCTGCATTCCTATTTTTGAAGTCTATAATCATATTAACATATATTCTTGCTTATTTGTGATGTTTTCTCGTAATTTAGCTGTTTAAACAAATTCATAATTTCAAAACATTGCTGAAGATGCAGGCATATTTTTGTCTGTTACTACCGCTAGCATACATCATCAGAACCCAATCGTTTTGAGTATAAAGTGTTTGGAGAGGTTTTCTGAGATTACATGTAATGTTTTCCATTTGTAATACCGTTATTTTTCTTATGTTGAAGGAAATGGTCTGGCTGTCGATTAAGAGGTTGTTAATCATCACATCACCTGCCCTATTGTGGCCCTGAGCTACGCTTTTTGTTTGTTTTATGTCTTGAACATAAAATACCCAAAGGAGATGGGACTTATACCCTGGAATTCATACAAGGGTATGCAATACAGTTTGGTTTGAATTGTTGTGTAGACCATATTGCTGTGCTGCTGTTCATTATATTCAACATTTTTGAATCTTGCTGTTTCCAGGATGAAATACTTAAAATACAGTTTAGCTGATAACTGCCATTTACTAAAATCTGTTGTTAAAGCAGGGCTAAATCACAGTTTCTGCCAATTTCTTGAGTACCTATACAGTAGTATTGCATACTTCTTATCTCCGAAGAGTATTTAGTTTGATCACATTTTGAAAAAACAATTATGTTCCTAGAGGCGTGCAGGGAAGGCGGAAGTGAAGCATGAGCACACCATACATTATCACATATTACAACATAACTGTTGAATCACTATAAGTTTGTGTTGTTTACATAATGCATGTACGCGCCCATTGCCAAGAAAAAAAGAGACATATGACTAGGGTTGCGGTGGAGATGATACAGGCAGAGATTTTGAATTATTGTCCTAATTTTGTTAATTTTATTTTGTTGTTAATGTTTCATGCCCTCGCATGTTCTTCCATACATCACACAGATTTCGGTGGGTCATAGAGCCTGTAATGCGCACTTAAAAAAAAACTGTTTTAAATTTTTTACCTACTGACAGGCTTAAAATTAAAAACTTGACAAATCAACATTTTCAAACTGGAAAACTGGTGGGGAAGCACCTCAAAATACAATTGCCATTGTAATAGGAACCCTTTACATTCTTATACTTCACCCGAATATATGGTTGGTTTGACCATGGGACAAGCAGAGGCAGACGCCATGATTGGGCATAGAAGTGCTTTGCGTAGAGAGGTCACGAGTTCGACAATAGGATCCGATGTGGCTGGTTTGCTGGATTCCATCACAATGTTTGAAGGGTTAATCTTCTGTCACCATTTATCAAGGATAGAAAATGGTAAGTAAGATTAGTATCTCTTTATTTGAACAAGCAAATCTTAATGCCATGAGAAAGGTCCAAGAGCGAAGGTACTCTAAAGTCTCCGGAGGAAGCGTCGAAGGATAGAAACCTTGAGATCAACCAGTGAGTGAGTGTGAGATGACTACCGCTATTACATATCCCATTGGTCTATGGAACTGCCAATCTGCTTTAAACAAATCTTATTTCGTGACAGCTATTGCTAAACATTCAGGTCTTTCTCTTAAAGCTCTTACTGAAACCTGGATCAAACCGGGGGACATTGCCACACCGGCTGCCCTCTCCAATAACTGCACTTTCTCCCACAGCCCACGCATATCAGGGAGGGGTGGAGGAACCGGTCTACTCATTCCTAACGACTGGAAATTCAAACTGCTCACGGCCTCATGCGACAACGTCGCCTTTGAATCTCATGCTGTTACTGTTATCCACCCTGTTAAAACTCATGTTGTTGTTATCTTTCATCCCCCAGGTCAGCTTGGACTTTTCGTGGAGGAGTTGGATACGTTTCTGTCATTCTTCCCCGAGGATGGTACTCCGCTGGTGAAACTCGGAGACTTGAAGATCCACCTTGAAAAACTGCAGGGAGCCGACTTCAACAACCTGACTACATCATTTGACCTCAAGCGAGTTCCCACATCAGTAACTCAAAAGTCTGGTAATCAACTAGATCTTATCTACACACGCTACTGCTCCACTCATGACTCACAGGTCACCCTGCTGCACATGTCGGACTATTTCCTAATCACTCTTGATCTCGACCTAACCCCCCCAGACACTACACTTCCCTCCCCGCTGGTCACATTCCGATGCAACCTACCTACACTCTCTCCCTCCCGCTTATCCTTTTCAGTCTCCGCCACGCTCCCTCCTTCTGAACAGCTCTCTCTCTTGGACACTAACACTGCCACTGACACTCTCTGCTCTACACTTACCTCCTGCTTAGACAGCTTATGCCCCATTACGTCTAGGCCATCTTGTGCATCCCCTTCTGCCCCCTGGTTATCTGATGTTCTCTGCGAGATCGCGCCACACTCAGGTCTACTGAGAGAAAGTGGCGCAAATCTAAAGAATCAACTGACCTCAGTCTTTATCAGTCTCTCCTCTCTTCCTTCTCTGCTGATGTCTCATTTGCAAAGACTCAATACTACCATGCTAAAATCAACAACTCGCCTAACTCTCGTACTCTCTTAAAACCTTCTCTGCTTTTTTTTTGCTCCCCCTCACCTGCATCGGACTTAACAGCTGATGAGTATGCATCTTTCTTTGTAAAGAAAACTTCCACTATAAGCAGTCAGTTCTCTGTGCTGCCGCCTCTTGATCACTCCCTAACCCCAGACATATGCTCGCTCCCCTCTTTCTCCCTCCTATCTGAAGATGATATTTCCAAGGTCATCACTTCGAACCACCCAACGACCTGCCCGCTAGATCCCATCCCCGCTCATCTACTCCAGGCCATCTCTCCATCGGTTGTTCCCTCTCTGACCCACGTTATCAACTCGTCTCTCATCACTAGTACATTTCCCGCAGTCTTCAAGAAGCCCGTATCACCCCACTACTGAAGAAACTGATGTGGCAAAAGTTGATTTTGCCGTTCAAAAAACTTTATTTGTTCGAATGAAACAAAGTGAGGTATCCCAGAGCATCTGAAAATCTAGTGCCTTCCAGCCTCTGTTATAGCAAAACTTCTGAGGGGAGTACTCCTCAAAAACCATGTAAATTCGCTATATCTCTTATTTTGGTCGTCCAATGCTTTTGATCTGCCACGTTTGTTTTGTAGGCAACGAGATACGTATCTAACGGTGGTTCGCCCGTTATGGTCTTATTTTCAAAACATATTTAAATTCAGTGGGCAAAATTTAAATACGTGTGAAGTCATCAAAAACTGCTGGATCATGCCCAATAAACAGTGGAAAAGTACCCAAGGTTATGAGAGAACAACGTGTCACAAACTTTCAGGCCTCTGGTTTTTAGGCCTCAGAAACATCAGTTGATTTTACATTGTAACAAGTGCTCAACATGTGCTCTAAACATGCCAAAAATGACATGAAGTTCATTTATGTGAATAATCATTGAACAGATATACAGATTATAACATTAAATCATTAAATCATCATCACAAACTAATTCATATGCAATTATTTTTAGTTAAATGTGTTCTCAGATGTTTCAACTGATGCACATATCTCAACTTACATTCTAACTGTTCCTATAAATACTTCTGAATACTTTTTAGGTATAAATGAATGAACAAAAATAAACCTTTGTGAATTTTTATATTATCCACAATCAACACCTGCTCAGCACAAGGTTTTATGAACTGCTTCCCTTTGCAAAACTCAATGTAGATTGTTGTCACAGTAACAAGGCGATGGTATGACTGGGGCCAGAACATGTCTTCTAAATACTGTTTAGGTATTTCTCAGGTATATAATAGCTGTGGTGAAGACCAGTGCCCAGGGCATGTAAAATACATCTAAATAGGTATTTCTCAGGTATATAATAGCTGTGGTGAAGACCAGTGCCCAGGGCATGTAAAATACATCTAAATAGGTATTTCTCAGGTATATAATAACTGTGGTGTAGACCAGTGTCCAGTGTGTGTAAAATATATCTAGAAATGTCTTGTTTGTGCCCAAAATCACCCAAAATCAATTACAAAATAAATCCCACTGTTAATCCTGCAGTTTTACAAAACTACAGACCGGTATTGCTCCTCTCCTTCATTGCTAAATATCTTGAGCCCGTTGTGTGTAACAAGCTCTGCTCCTTTCTCACGCAGAATAACTTTCTGGACAGCTTCCAGTCAGGTTTCAAGAGCGGTCATTCCACTGAGACTGCACTGTTCTTTGCCATTGAAGCCCTGAGACTGGCAAGATCTGCTTTGAACTCATCTGTACCCATCCTGCTGGATCTATCTGCTGCCTTTGACCGTTAACCACCACATCCTCCTGTTGACCCTCAAGGCTATTGGTGTCTCTGGAATGGTGCTTCAGTGGATCAGGTCTTACCTTTCAGGTAAGTCATTTAGAGTATCCTGGAGAGGTGAGGTCTCAGAGTCCCAATCTCTTGATACAGGGGTGCCTCCGGTCTCAGTGCTTGAGCCGCTGCTCTTTTCTGTATACATGAATTCCCTTGGCTCTGTCATTCGTAAACATGGCTTTTCCTCCCACTGCTATAGGGATAATACACAACTCCACCTGTCATTTCAGCCTGGCGATCTGACTGTTTCTGACACATTTCAGCATGCCTGAGTGACATTTTGCTCTGGATGATGGACCATCACTTGCATCTGAAACTTGTTAGAACAGAACTGCTTGTAATCCCGCCCGACCCTAAACTCCATCACAACTTCTCCATTCAACTGGGCTCATCAACCATCACATCTTCCAGAACGGCCAGAAACCTGGGAGTGGTGATCGATGATCAGCACCACTCGGTCCTGTGGATTCATCCTCTACAATATCAGGAAAATTAGACCTTTCATATCTGAGCATGCCAGCAGGTCCTAGTCCAGGCTCTTGTTCTGTCCTGACTGGACTATTCCAGTGCACTACTAGCTGGACTTCCTGCTTGCACGACCAAACCTCTACAGATGATTCAGTATGCAGCAGCAAGGGTGGTCTTAAATGAACCGAAGAGAGCACACTTCACTCCTCTTTATTAAGTTACATTGGCTCCCTATAGTCGCTCGTATCAAATTCAAGACTCTGTTCCTGGCCTACAAGACCACCACTGGTTTGGCACCCCCTTATATTCATTCACTTATGCAGACTTATGTACCCGCCAGATCCTTGCGCTCTGCAAACGAATGACGTCTTGTGGTGCTATCCTAAAAAGGAAAAAAATATCGCTCTCACGAACCTTTTCTGGATCGGTTTCACATTTGTGAAGACTTTGTGAGACTAATTAGTAAAGCATTTTATCACTGGAATGCAACATGGAAAATACTATTATGAAAATACCTGAGAGAGGGAGAGAAATTCAACAAAATGACAAACATTTATACATAATATAGGAGAATGCTCAATAAATTCATACCCGGCTCATGGTTTCAAGGTTTGTCCTGCCATGAAAACTGTACAACCAGTGGAACACTATGGGATTCCTTTTGTGCCAATAAGTACGAACGCGAAATAAAAAAACCCAAACAAAAATAAACAACACGAAAGAAGAAATACACTTTGAAAACGAAAACAATGAACTCCAATTGCAAACTTTTAACATACTTTCAAACAAACTGCATTCATCATCAAATGTTTTCTAATGATCCTTTTCGAAAATCATTGTTTATGAATACGATGCCCGAGATTTCGTTTGCGCTTCATTATTTTTCGTTTACGCTGCAAAAAGTTACGTTCGGACTTTTGGCACAAACCTCTCGCGTGGGCGGGAGTTAACAGTGCTTTACTCTCATTGGCTAGTCAGATTTTGATCGACAGGTCCGTGACCTGGAAGTGGAAGAAGTCTTAGTGGCGGCGCGCAACTTTAGAAAGCGATCTGGAGGTGGACGGTGAAGTTACTTGTGATTAGTTACCTTTGTTATTAAACGGGTTTTCTTGCTACAGTTTGGATTGAAATGTACGGAGCCCGGCTAGTCTTTTTGCATAACCATACATTTTTAGAAACATCTACTATTCATTTACATTCTTAACAAGTAGTGCTGTTATTTTCCTCAAATGCGGTCAATTATGTAAATGAATAAAAGGAACCAGTGTTTAAATACATTGTACAGAATACTGTCTAGTAACTCTGTCTTTCTGTCTCTCTGTTTACCCTTATGTGTTAAAACTGTTAAGCGCAGATTGTTTATTCCTTATCATATGATATGGACTGATTTGATTTAATTCAATATTACTTTGGCTTGAGTCTACCTTATAAAGAGATCCTTTATATATTTAAGTGTCAAACACAGGATAACTATTAGTCTAAAGACACTCAAAAAAATCCTGTGTAGAAATGGACTATTTGGATTTATTGACAACACAAAAACAGCCCAATTAGGGATATCCAGCGACATTTACGACGTGGAGATGCTGACCCACTTGCTGGAGAGAGGAGCTTCATCTATGGCAAAAGCAAAGTTTCCAAATTTAGGGATATATGACAGAAGTCATTCACCTGATGTTTTATATGTCCCAAAATAATCTGAAAAGTGTTTAACAGGAATACAGACCCTCATGTCATTTAATTTCTGTTATACAAAATATATACATTTTGAGAAATGTGTGGTGTCCTTAACATGGAAGGCTACTATTACTTCTAAAACTAATAATAACCATATTAATTATTCTAATTATTATTATACAATAAGGGCAATGTATTCTGGTTATCAACATTCTTCAAAATATATTTTGTGTTCTGCAGAAGGAGGTCACATAAGTTTGAAACTATATCTACATGTTTGTTTTGATTTTATGACCAACATAATTTCACTTCGATTCATGCTGTCCTTCGTTAGGAATATTTTCATGTTAATCATATTGTCTGGCACAAAAGTATTTTTATGCTTTAATAAGATTTCCTGTGTCTCAGTGGTAAGAACATGGCGATTGGTTCGATCCAGTATATTGCACAACGTCAGAAACAAATGTATAATATAATGCAATGCTCGTCGCTTTCAAAGCATCAAAAATACTTAAATTATGTAAATGTTCTGTTTGAATTCTATTATGTATCGAGACAAAAACATGATCTCTATGTATGTTTCCTCACTGGTAACCGACTACCTTGCGAAGCTTATAGTTTTTTGTAATAAAAGTAATCACTTGTTTTTGGGTATTGATTATTGGCAAACCCATGGATTTTACTACGGTAACCATGTTCTAAACAGTAGTGAAATAAGGGCTGTATGCTTCGTGCAACATTTTAATAAATCCATGATTCTACGTTTAATAACAAAGGTAACTAATCACAAGTAACTTCACCGTCCACCTCCAGATCGCTTTCTAAAGTTGCGCGCCGCCACTAAGACTTCTTCCACTTCCAGGTCACGGACCTGTCGATCAAAATCTGACTAGCCAATGAGAGTAAAGCACTGTTAACTCCCGCCCACGCGAGAGGTTTGTGCCAAAAGTCCGAACGTAACTTTTTGCAGCGTAAACGAAAAATAATGAAGCGCAAACGAAATCTCGGGCATCGTATTCATAAACAATGATTTTCGAAAAGGATCATTAGAAAACATTTGATGATGAATGCAGTTTGTTTGAAAGTATGTTAAAAGTTTGCAATTTGAGTTCATTTTTTTCGTTTTCAAAGAGTATTTCTTCTTTCGTGTTGTTTATTTTTGTTTGGGTTTTTTTATTTCGCGTTCGTACTTATTGGCACAAAAGGAATCCCATAGAACACAACCACTAAGAAAAACAAAACACAGCATGAAACACATAAACAAATAGGCTATTAGTACGTTTCTTTTTCACTTTATATACATGGTAGCGCTATATATAGGGTAATTATGGGGAGGAAATGGGATGGAGATACATGTACGCATACTCTTCCTCTGTTAAAGATTAATAAAAGGAATTATGTGCAAGCTATCTGAAAAGTAAATGCGTGAAATCTACACAAAGTTTTATAAATGAGATCCCGATCATTTAATCTCCAAACACTATTTCAACTGATTTCGTTTTCTTATTGAGAAAATGAAATATGCTCAAAATGAGCATAGAAGAGTCAAGATGAGTCTGTTTAGAGTTAAACACACAAACATGTTGATGAAGATCTTTCAGTTTTATTGTAATAAGTTTCGAAGACTGACAATAAGTGTATATTATCAATTGTGTTTACTCAAATTGTGTACTCTAATCATTAAAATATTGTAAATAATCCAGTGAAAGTAACTATGATATTAAAGACTATTATTGATACTTAGTTTACTGTGAAAATTGTAATTCTGAAAATAAACAATTGACATCTTCTGTTGACAATCCAATATATTACTAAAAAGTTATCATTCTAATACACTTAATGTCTCATTTTCTTGATTTGCTGGTGTTTTTTCTATTTGCATGTTTACTTATGTTGCTGCGCAGTGACCCCTGGCGGTCACCGTATGACATGTCTGCACACAAATTTCATTATTTGAGGTCCATGAGACTTGACACATGCAAAAGCATCACATAAAACATAACAGAGAGCATTTGAATCAAATCATCTTCAAATACATTCAAAAATGAAGAGAAACAGCTGCAGGTTCAAGCAAATGTCTAACAATGTATTACAGTTTTTTTTATTGCTTAGACACTAAAAGTGATACTTGAGGCTCACTCAGTGAAACCATTCACCAAATCTATAGATAGAGTCTGCAAAACCAAAATCACATGACATGCTTTAAACTCAGTTTTGTATGGTAAAACAAACTTTGATGTATCAACCTATGTTTAGAGTTTTGCACAGAAACAACATTTAAAACTAATAGAACATGTGTTACATTGGTAAAATACTGATATTAAAGATTCTACCCTCATTGAAGGAGGTATGTTAAAACACTTCCAACTTTTGTTTACTTGTTGTATATGTAGAAAGTGAGCCAAAGATGATGATGAGAGGATGAAGACAGCTTACACAATACTATTTAAACTAGAGCAAAAAGCATATTTGCTTACAGAATCTTCCAATGCATCTGTTACTGTTTATCCCTAAGCAGATGTGTAAAGAGTACCTGAAAACCATACTCGACTAAAAGTACAGATACCTTGCAATGAAAATTATATCATTAAAAAAGTGAAGTAAAAATGACCTATTTGTCAGGCATGGGTCACCATACCGAAATGTGACCTCTGCGTTTAACCCCTCCAGTGAGTAGTGAACACACGCACAGCCGAAGCAGTGGGCAGCCCTGAGAATCAAACCAGCAACCTTCTGGTCACTAGTCCGACTCTCTAACCATTAGGCCACGACTGTGCCAACAAGTTACTAGTCACAAATTCCAAAACGACTTGAGTAAAAGTCTTAGAGTATCTGATTTTACTGTAACAGAACTACAGTATTTTACTCATACTGAATGTAGGCCAAAAGCAGCACTAGTCCACAACAATTACAGTAAGAGACATGTCTGTGATAAAACAAGAAACAGCTGATTAGTGAGGAGAGCAATCGCATCAAACTAAATAACTCAAAACAGCAAAAATCAAGCACACACTGTAAACCCGGATTTTAAGAGGTCCTTGGTTTAAGTAAGCAGAACTTTCCAATTTTGAGTACTGTTCAGTTTGATTTCTTACCAAACCTTAGCAAGCACTTCAACTTATGCATCCCAAAATGAGCAAGAAAAGACTGCTCTCATAACTAACATTAGCACAGTTCCTAGACACTGGTAACATAACACATTTTACTGATCAAACGTAGCTTTGCAGAGTGTAAGCACAATGCACCACTCTTCAAAACAATGGTTACCACAAAACTAAAATATATGTCAAACTTTTCTAAACATTAAACACTACCAAGTCTTTAACTTCACTAAAAACGTGTAAATAAATCATATTTACATTTACTCTCCTAATGCAGTCTGACACATAGCATGCTGGAATTGGAAATCCTTCTTGACCAATTGTGTTGAAAATCAAGTTAAAAACTTCAAGTTAATCAATAATAATCATTCACTCAAAAGTAAAAAAGTGTTTCAGGAACTTAAAATATTTAAGTAAGTAGAACTTTTATATAAAATTAAGTTTACATTACTTAATCTGAATGATTATTTTGAACATTTGGGTTTAGAGTTTGGGGATGCTGCTAAAAAAGCCACCACATACATAGGTATCTATGGAACCGACAGATTCTGTGTTTTGTTCCTATGCACCTGCAGTGCCAATTTCCAGATATAGGGTCAAGTGTGCACATAGTTCACGCAAAGCTGCACCGATTGTCCTTTTGGCCTGTACACTGAAAATAAGTACACTCCATTTTTATTAGTAATTAATATTGAGAAATATAAGGTACACTTTATCTAATTTCTTTTAGGGTGTCATGACTCATATCTGATAAATTTAGGTACTCTTTACTTAAAAAAATATAATAAAATCTACTCAATCTGAGTGGAAATCCTTGCATCAATTTTATTGAGTAGATTGAGGAAGTTTACATATCGTTAACTTTGATACCTAGTATATGTAAGTACAATTTAACTGATTTGCATGGCTAATATTTAGTAATCCTCAAGAATCATTTTTTTCAGTGTATACACAGAGAAGTATATGGAGCACAGAGGGAGGCTATGTTCACCCCAATAAATGGGATAAACAATGTCAACATTTTCTGAGCATGGCTTGTGGTTTAATGTTTCTTGTCTTGATTTAGATTTTTTTTTCATCCATCTCCTTCAAGTACTCAGTGCACAGTGCTGCTGGGGGACTATGTGATGTTGCCATCTTAGTTCTTTCTAAGTGAGGGTTTCCTGGGTTTCCACTATTTGCTGCAATACACGTGTTATCCATGATTATGTCCCAACTTTATTTCCAAAACATTTCTTCTGAATGTGTATAAGTAGTCTCAACCCATGAAATTATTTTGTTGTCACATATATTCTATTTACATAATCCATGCCTATCATTGGTTCATGCCTGTCATGCTTTGCCTTTTATGTCTTTTTTAATTGGATGTGTTAGTGAAATGAATGCTACATTTCTTGCAATGTAGGTTCCCTCTATGAACTGGATGAAGATCAGTGGTGTCAAGGCAGGGTTCTCCGTCATCTATGAAATTGTCATGATACATGGCATTATTACATGTGCAACTTTATTTCCATTACATTGATTTAGTTTAATTGTATAGGGCGTTTATGTATTATACACTGACATGAGGGTTGTGCAGTCACCATCATACCTGTTATCAGTCCAGAAAAACGAACAAAAGTTAAATGACAAAATAGACAGATAAGCATCGAAAAAACAAAGACTACAAAATGTATACTTACCATTTTTCCTTAAATAGCCCTTAAAATCAAAGAATCAAATAGGTATTTTGCCACAACTTCAGCAATGCCAGTGGCTCCTTTTCCCACCCTTTCCTGTCTATCAGAACACTGACATGGTATTGGAAACTTCCCTACAAGGAGAGGTTATGGAATTAACTTCAGAAATTATTATGACAATAATAAAATTCATTTTAATATGGATTTTAAAAGCGATTACAATATAAATCACAAAAAAGTGTCACTATTTTAAACAATTACTTACTTGTGTCACCTTCAGTATAGTGGATGGCAGATCTTAAATCTCTTTTTGATATTTGATCCCTAAACTACAGTAACAACAGTACTGGGCCGTATTAACGAAACATTTTATCTCAACACTAACAGCTCTCCTAATCAGCAGTAAAACATTTAAGATAATATTTTCCACTTAAAACCTATTCACAACTTTTACTAAGGAACACAAAAAAATCTTAAACTAAGAAAAAGGGCGGGGTTGACCTCGCTGCTATGGAATCAAGTCAGCAAGCTTACTGATTACGACCACAGTGATTGGCTGATAGAAGATTGGTCTCTGTCAGTCGGTAAATCATGTTAATATTATAAAGTGAGGTCTTATGCTGACAAATTAAAATTAATTATACATTATAACATTCATATTCCATTCCATTTTCTACCGCTTATCCGAACTACCTCGGGTCACGGGGAGCCTGCGCCTATCTCAGGAGTCATCGGGCATCAAGGCAGGATACACCCTGGATGACATTCATATTAATTAAAATAAAATATTTTGATATATAATTATTACCTTATTCAAATGATTATCAATTATACACTAGGTTACTAACGCATCAAGTAAAGAGTTAATTTACAAAAACAGTAAACTCTTTTTTCAAAGTTCACGTTTTTATTGTACATTCCAATTAATATCAATAAAAGTAAAAAAAATGTTTTACTAAGTAAGAATAACTTAAAAATAACAGCTAACAAAACCTCCAGTGTTAAATTAACACTGGTAGTGTTTATATAATTCTCACTCAGAGTGTTAAAAAGTAACACTGCAGCAGATTTAAAGTTAATGAGGTAATTAAGATGATTACTGAAGTGATGATTGGTCATTAATGATGAACGCCTGATGTTAACAAACACAATCACTGAAGAAAACATGAAAAATAACAAGTCACCATAATAGTGATTAGTGTTTCCTTTAGTTTCCTTTTAATTTTAACTCAAAGTTAATAACAATAATAACATAAATAACATAGATAATAACAATAGCAGGGGTAGAAAGGTTGTGCGTATTTTTGTCTGTTGTTCGGGGAGCAGGGAGAGTTCACCCCACCGAAGCGCAGATAAACGCAGGACAGCAGCAGGATATCACAACCCACAAAAATGCTAGGCTTGAGGTTGCGTTGAAATTGGATCGCATCGTAGCTGACCTGGGTATGAAGTCCCTGAAGGATTGAGTGGAGCTTTGGCAGACGGAAGTTTGAAGGGCACCTGAAGTGGGGTGCCTACCGCGGTTGCAGACTACACTCTAAAAAAAGGCTGGGTTAAAACAACCCAATTTGGGTTATTTTGGTAACCCAACGTTGGGTCAAATATGGACAAACCCAGCGTTGGGTTATTTTAACCCAGCCAGTTGGGTTAAATCTTTGACCCAACATGCTGGGTTGTTTTATTTAAATCAACTTTTGCTTAAAAATTACATTGCTGGTTTAAAACAAACCAGAAATGTTTAAAAATAATAATAACAAAATCACAGAGAAATACTCGAGGCATCAGTAAGAATCAAAAGTTTTATTAAGGATCAGAATGCAAGACAAAAGGAATTCATAAAAACATGCAATATGTTATGCTCAATGAACAATAAAATGGCATATAAAACACTTTGATGAAATGTATGTTTATACATATTTAAGGAAAATTTACTTCAATAAATTACATTAGTTTAGATTTTAACATATACATTTAACAAGGTTATTAAAGTGGCACAAGTAAATATAAATAGTTAGACAACTTAACACTTCAAAAATTCATATACAGTTAACAAAGTGGCACGAGTAAAATGCTTTAGGGCAATTCCAGCGTTATGGATGCGACATAAAAACACTATAAAAGGTATTTTACTAAACCCTTGTTGATAGAACCGCATTTATATGATAAAATATCAGTCTATGCACAAGTTTTCTATAAAAAAAGAAATAAACAAGCGTTATGGATGTGAAAAAGGGACACCGTAACTTTCCTCTGCATATAAACTCACAAAACATTTTAAAGAGCGTTAGTTCTTTCGGTTTCAGCACTGCTTAACCTGACATATCCATGGAGCAGTCTTACTAAAGAGGATTCTTTTCCTGGGAGTTGTAGACAACAGTGTGGCACTTTTGGAAGTGGATGTTCAGCAGGAGGGTTTCTTTATCAATTTGTTCATCTATAAAGAGAAAAAGAGACAAGAGAAGAATGTAAGGAAACTGGCCTACCCAGAGCACAATGGATTATAATAAACATATAAAGAAGTACATTAACATTTTACCTAAATAATGTTTACCTTTAAGCCTGTTATGAAAACATCCACGTTCCAGTTGACTTACACTTGAATAGAATGATCCATTAATATTAGCTGTTATTCTGCACGCTGTCAGTGGGGGAAAAAGAAGAGTGGGATATAGTACAGAAAGGGAAATACAGTCTTAAAAAATAATATTATAAACGTTAACACAACTCTTAACTAATTCGACACACTCGGGAATAAGTAGAAGTCTAAAAAGAGCAACAATTGTTCGTCTCATATACCCAAAATTAATTATATCGCATTGTTAACCACTAACGTTATAAGAGCGGCTACTCCCGAGGCAATGGCCGAGATAGAGCTGCTCTCCACGGAGCCACGACCGCTGACAGCCTGAAGCTCACACCTCCGACAGCATCTTAACACAATCTCAAAGAGGCGTTATGTTTATATATAAATCACGTATTTGTGATCTTAACAACTACATTCTCGTCTAAAAGACTATTTAAACTAAGTTCCCTCACCGAACATTAGCGGTATTTAAAATAAAAAAATTGCTGGATGTTTGCTTTTTACACGACGCTCTCTCGTGTCGACCTTAAACTAATATCAAGATGCGTTACTGAACTAAATGACTCATACGAGTCAGAAATTTCAAAGGGAAATGTTCACCAAAAATGAAGTTTAAATGATTAAAAAGCTGTAAGAACAACGTGGGCATAACGTTACAGACTAGCTATACAAAGCTAACGAAGCTAGATTGTAACGTTACTTTCAAACCTAATGCGAACAGCCGAATTTTGTATACTTTTGCATTTTTTTTGTACAGTAATAGTTTTATACATTAAAAACTCGTAAAACATAACTTTTCTTCTCCGAATAACAACTTTTCGAGATGAGGTGAATCAAAATGCCCGCGAAGGTAAAGTTTGTCTGATGCGTCGAGGAGTGGGAGGGGTTTACTCTCTCAACTGTCACTCAATAGGTTGGTTTCACGTGACGTCACGATGCTGCATCGTGAGAGCGCGAAATTCAGCTGGAGGGCAGGAAGTAAAATAGTTGAGGATCTGCCAGTGCCGTCTGAAAAAATGCCAATGTTTTGTGTAGTTTACGGCTGCTCCAATCGTTCAAACAGAGAAAAGGATTTTACAGAGTACCAAAGATTGTCACTCATAAATGTGAGAAATGTAAAAAGTTCACAGAACAACGCCGTAAAAAGTGGATTTTTAACGAACTTCTGCGGTCGGGAGGAGCAGAGTCTGTTAATGCCCGTGTGTGCAGCGACCACTTCGTCGGAGGTTATGTTATATAGACAAATTGTTTTTTGTGTCTGTGTTTATATAGCATTCGGTTTTCGTTAAATGCTCTTTACTTAGTAATTATTATAAAGTTACCGGTAGTCTAATATGCAGTTCATTTGGGCTTTTTTGACTGCCCTAGCGCTTTGGGTGACGTTGAGTCGGTAGATTGGGCTCCGACGGTCAACCTAAGGTCCCCAAAAACTAAACCCAAATCAGAGGCATCTCTCAAACGAGAGCAGAGGATGACGCTCAAGGAAGACCAACAAAGACGGTCGAAATGTGCAGAGGCTATGTTGGATCTCCAACAGACAGATGAGAGCCAGGATCTGACACAGACAGCCGAAAGTTCCGAACCGAAGCAGCGTGACTAGTGACCAGTGGATAAAAGTATTACACTTGTGTAAAACTAGTGACGAGGGCTAGTGACTAGTCCAATTGTACTGGCTATATGTATTATATGTAATGAAATGGAATCTAATCTGTTATTGCACACCATGTTCTTATTATAACAATTGTTGAAAAATCTAATATTGTAAATAAACCACCATTTATAATTCTGTCTTCTCAATGGCATTTAATGTTTGCATTTATATTAAACAACAGCCAGAACTTACAAAGACCACACTTATAACAATAGTCAAAATGATAGATAGTTGGTGATGTCAACAGCATCCACTGTTGGCAAATCTTCAAGTTCGACATAAAAGCTCAATCATCTTCACGAGTAACGGGTCACGACCAACATATCTGTTTACTAACTCCTTGTATATTTTGCTTGAAACTGGTCCTAATTTCATACAATACGGACTCTCCGCAACGGTTTCCTCCATAGACGTATTCTCCATATTTACTTCCTGCCCTCCATCTGAAATCGCCCCGCCTTCGAGCGTCATCATAATCACGTGACTGAAACCCAGCTATTGGACCAGACTGCTAACCCAGCGTTTGGGTTACTCAAAAAATGACCCAACACTGAGAAAATAACCCAACAAAATGACCCAACAGGCTCAACCCAGCTGTTGGGTTAAACAAATAACCCAGCATTTTTTAGAGTGTAATTCAGTTGCAATGCATGCTGGGTAACATCATAGTTTAAAACTCATTCATGACTCCCAGCATGCATTGCAGCAAGAAGCTTCTCAGTTTATTATTAACATTTTTGAGGTTCATACATTGAGTCTTGATGAATTTGAGTCTTAATTATAAACCTTTGCAACATTTATGTGAGTAATTCATTTAGAAGACCTTTAAAATATATGTTTGTCTCAAAACAGCTGAATCTAACGCTCTACTATTACACATTCAGCAGCACAACACTGTTCTCACCAACATTTACCCATGATTATACTATCATTAAAGACTCCTTTAGCATCACTCAACATCACAAATGTGCACCAAAAACAGTTACAGCAACCAGAGGAACAGATGTCAAACACTGTAGAGTCAAGAGATCAACTAATGCAAACACTCAGAAACATAATGGTGACTTCAAATGACATCAAAAGTCACATCTAAGCCTCCAAGATCACAGTTTGAGCACACAGTGAGTTTGCTCTGAGGTTACATTTTGACCTCATTGTGAGCTTTCTATAAACTCATGGTGACATCACTGTGAGATTGCTGTGACATCATCGTGTTGACTGGTTAAGTCACATAGTCAAGGTAAGGATAAAAAGGAAATGTAAGATAAGCTCGGGGCTCTTTTCCCTTGGCTCCTCGCTGAATGCTCTTCTCCGGGAGCTCTGGCTCTCCTTGTCTGGCTCTTATACTTCTTCAATACTTTCTCTGTTTTCTTTACTAACATCTCAAACCATATGACGTATATTTGGAAAATGTTACCGTACGTTCAGACTGCCGCCGTCGAGAGCATCAAAAATCGCTCTGGGAATAACCTCACTGTATATGTTTTGCTTATTGCTTGTGATGTGGACTATTTTAAGTTGTCATAAGTCATGGTGTTTTTTGTTTGACTAACAGACAAAATTTAGACATCTTTTTAAGATCTGTCACCTTGAGTTATATTGATAATGAGCCTTCTGCTGTAGATGGGTTAAAGGAAACCATAGCTTTGAAACACATAGTTGGTTTTTAAGAATTTATCTTTGTTCCTTGATGTTAAACGGATGTAAGTTGTCTAAAGATAAGCAGGTGTTTTTGATTGGGGGTGGATACACACACAAACAAAACCTGAGCAAATGTTTGTAAATATGCAAAACAGTGTGGATAGTCAGCCAATGGATTTTGTCTTTGGAAATGAACGTTAACAAAGGGATGGTCACTGGAGGGAAATGGAACTTAACTGAATCATAAAAGAGGCACAGATACTGCATACCCTGAAGAGAAGAATTCACTTCTTTGAACAGGTAAGTCTGATTTCTGATCCTTTGTGTGTGACTTTTACTGAAGTGTATAGAGATATGTAAATTAATCATCAGGTCTCTATTCCCTGGACTGCTGTGTCAAATCATAAAATTTGAACTGATGGACAGATTTAATCTTCAGTGACTTTGTGAATGTTTTGTTTTCCCCCCCAAAATTCATCAGAACAAAGACATTTACACAGATTTAGAAGTGAGTATATGACAGAATTTCTATTTTTCAAGATAAAAATATTTTGATTAAATAATAAATAAGCATTTCATAAATTAGCAAACGGTTATTTTCAACGGTATAACTTGTTGTTTCAAATTAAGTCATTATTTTGAGATGTTAGTTAGGTATTCCGAAATAAAAGTTGTTATGTTGCATTAATATCTTGTTATTTAAAAAAATAAGATGTTATCTCATAATAAACTCTCATTATTTAAAGGTTATACTGATCTTAGCCACTATAGTGCAGAATACAACGTTTGCATTTCTTATATATTGAATACATTATAGAGAAAACCTCTTCAAGAAGCTTGTTTAATGTTATACATGGTATATGATTTGCTTTGATTTGTTTTATCCATATGATTTTCATCTTCTCTCTGGCTAAAAGGACATTTTGTATGTTGCTATAAACCAGTAAACCACCAACGCTGGTCTAGAATAATGTGACCAGACATGCCATTTTCAAGGGACACCGCCTACCCTGTTCGCATTTGTTTATCATTTACATCATTATAAATGCGACCTCTGGCGGATGCAGACTCTCCTGATTTTCCCAAGTGAGAGATGTCGTTGGGTTAACATCATGTTCACCCTTGGACAACATTTCAATCAATTGTTTATACAAATTTATAAATTTCAACATTATTGCGATCAGTGTTTGCTATAGTTTGGCTTTTGACCCTTGACTTTGTTTAAATTAAATCTAAGTGTTTACAACAGTTTTTTGATAAGATGCACTCATGCATTAATAAGAGAAAAGAGATGTTTTTAAGTTAAGTTTTTGTGATGTCTATGATAAAGATGTGAAGTGACACTAAATAAGGTGGAAGTTAATCTTCTATGTTTTATGATGGATTCAAATGTATCCGTTCACAAATGTATATGTAAGGTGATAAATAAATCAACAGCTGTCTTGCCCCACTTAGACATCAACAGTCATCATACAAACCTCAACAATAGTGACAATTATCAAACTAATTCAGAAAATCAGATCATCTGCAATGCATTCTTTGAGTCATGAATGAGTATTGTACCCAGCATGCATTGCAGCATGAAGCTTTCATTTGGTGATTGTCAGCATTGTTATGATTCATATACTGATTCTTCATGTCTAATGGAGTCAACAACTTTGTGTTTTTCTAGTGTATTGTTTATTTCATACAGTATTTTAATACCACTGTTTAAATCTCTCACTGTAGGATCAAACACTATTCACACATTTATAACACACTCCTGAGCAATTATTAGAATAAACACACAATGATCCTAACAGATCTTAATTTTCAGTATCTCAACAACTGTTTTTTTAAACAACTGTTTTGAAACACAATGAAAACTTATGGTATTGTAACTTTCCTTGATCAGAGTCAAGAGCCCAACTAAAGCAAACACTGATCACAATCGTGCTTGTTTAAATGTATAAATATTTTTAGCAATAAAAATAATTTGAGAATAAACTAAATGATCATATTCCACTTTACCTTGCACAATATAAGCAACACATTGTGTGTAGACTACTTGCTTAAATATATAATAAACCTTCAAGAGGGTAGTATGACATTTTGATTAGTTATAAATGTTCTGTTTGTTTTATTTTATTAACACTATAGTGTAGCGTAAACTTTCATTCGCTAATTTCATCAGCCTTTTCTAAACTAATCGCAGTTGATAGGTTCTTAAGGGCAAAAGCCATCTGTCGGTTTGACATAATGTCTCCCTCCCTCTCGCCAAGACGTTTTATGATAAACAAATATGAGTTTTATGATAGAACTAAGCTTCATTGTAGCTTGCCTTAAATCAAAGTCAAAATAACTCATCAAGCCTGCATGCAGTGAAGAGCCACCATACAAGTAAATAAATACAGTATTGTTCAAAATAATAGCAGTACAATGTGACTAACCAGAATAATCAAGGTTTTTAGTATATTTTTTATTGCTACGTGGCAAACAAGTTACCAGTAGGTTCAGTAGATTCTCAGAAAACAAACAAGACCCAGCATTCATGATATGCACGCTCTTAAGGCTGTGCAATTGGGCAATTAGTTGAAAGGGGTGTGTTCAAAAAAATAGCAGTGTCTACCTTTGACTGTACAAACTCAAAATTTAGCAATCCTGTGAATCACTTAACTAATATTTAGTTGTATGACCACAGTTTTTTAAAACTGCTTGACATCTGTGTGGCATGGAGTCAACCAACTTGTGGCACCTCTCAGCTGTTATTCCACTCCATGATTCTTTAACAACATTCCACAATTCATTCACATTTCTTGGTTTTGCTTCAGAAACAGCATTTTTGATATCACCCCACAAGTTCTCAATTGGATTAAGGTCTGGAGATTGGGCTGGCCACTCCATAACATTAATTTTGTTGGTTTGGAACCAAGACTTTGCCCGTTTACTAGTGTGTTTTGGGTCATTGTCTTGTTGAAACAACCATTTCAAGGGCATGTCCTCTTCAGCATAGGGCAACATGACCTCTTCAAGTATTTTAACATATGCAAACTGATCCATGATCCCTGGTATGTGATAAATAGGCCCAACACCATAGTAGGAGAAACATGCCCATATCATGATGCTTGCACCTCCATGCTTCACTGTCTTCACTGTGTACTGTGGCTTGAATTCAGAGTTTGGGGGTCGTCTCACAAACTGCCCAAAAAGAACAATTTTACTCTCATCAGTCCACAAAATGTTCCTCCATTTCTCTTTAGGCCAGTTGATGTGTTCTTTGGCAAATTGTAACCTCTTCTGCACATGCCTTTTTTTTAACAGAGGGACTTCGCGGGGGATTCTTGAAAATAGATTAGCTTCACACAGACGTCCTCTAAGTGTCACAGTACTTACAGGTAACTCCAGACTGTCTTTGATCATCCTGGAGGTGATCATTGGCTGAGCCTTTGCCATTCTGGTTATTCTTCTATCCATTTTGATGGTTGTCTTCCATTTTCTTCCACGTCTCTCTGGTTTTGCTCTCCATTTTAAGGCATTGGAGATCATTTTAGCTGAACAGCCTATCATTGTTTGCACCTCTTTATAGGTTTTCCCATCTCCAATCAACTTTTTAATCAAAGTACGCTGTTCTTCTGAACAATGTCTTGAACGACCCATTTTCCTCAGCTTTCAAATGCATGTTCAACAAGTGTTGGCTTCATCCTTAAATAGGGGCCACCTGATTCACACCTGTTTCTTAAAAAAATTGATGACCTCAGTGATTGAATGCCACACTGCTATTTTTTTGAACACACCCCTTTCAACTAATTCAACTAATTGCCCAATTGCACAGCCTTAAGAGCGTGCATATCATGAATGCTGGGTCTCATTTGTTTTCTGAGAATCTACTGAACCTACTGGTAACTTGTTTGCCACGTAGCAATAAAAAATATACTAAAAACCTTGATTATTCTGGTTAGTCACATTGTACTGCTATTATTTTGAACAATACTGTACATATTTTTTCATGTTACTATAATGTTTAAATACAAAAAACCTGGTAAATAGTTATTTTTTCACAAACAATTGTCCGTATTTAATTGTAGCGCTAACGCCTTTATAATATGCATTGTTGCAGAGGACTTTAAGAGAAAGCACAAAACACATAGGAAACAGGAAAGAAGGAGCAAAACACATGAAAGACCAAAATATAGTAAAATTAATAAAAATAGGAGATTACAAATACATAAAAATGCAATAACATCATATTTAGATATTCATTTGAAATGTAAATTTACAAACAGCTGTGTCAATATGATTCTAAGGCTGCTGTATTGTAGTGATATTAAGAAAGTTTGTGTCTTGAACTATGTTATCAGTCTCCCAGTGAGCAAACGAAACTTGAAACGGCAAGAAATTACTCTTGAGAGTAATCTTGATAGAAAGCAAACTCACCAGGAAGCACCAGTTCTTCTTCGGCACATAATGAACTGATAAAAAGATTGCATCATGTTATAAGGATTGAATCTTAGGCTGTGTTTACATTTGTTATTTACATGGCATCTGTATCTGGATATTGTCCACAATCACATTAATAAGACAAGTGTAAATGCAGTTCTGATCGTAATGTTATCAGATCTCAGTTTAATGTAGACGCAACCCAGATAGCAAATTTCGGCACAAATCTAGCCCACACCTTACTCCAATCCCAGATAGCAAATTTTTGGTTCCCAAAACTGACCCACACCTTACTCCCCATACTTTACTCATCTGGCCCACACCTTACTCCCCATACTTTACTCATCTGGCCCACATACCGCGTGGAATGATGGCACTTGTGCGGTCCGCTCCTGTTTGCCAGATTTGGGCCACATATCAAACAACAAAAATTTAAATATTCAAAATGTCAGTTTTTTATGATTTAAGATCGTTCCCAGCTGACAAAAGTCACCATCATGGTGATCAGTGTTTCCTTGAGTTGCGCTCTTGACCCATGACATTGACTCTTGTACATATATGTACTTTTAAAGTAAATTTGTTATAGATATTGAAATGATACTCTGATCAATGGTGCTAGTTGGTGGTCAGTGAGACATCTACCATGTTTACATTTGAATCAATTGCGTTCTTATTACAAATTTTTGTTAGCTGGGTTGTATTTCAGGTTGTATTTCAGGTTGTAGTTGTTATGTTTCTCTGGGTACATTTTTTTGTAGTTTTTGTTGAACTTTTCTGCAGTGATGCTGTTTGGTAACAGCAGATGTTCATAACTAATGGCTCAATTATCACTATAATAATAATGAAACTCAATACAAATTCTGTCAAACAGGAGTACAGAAAGGTGATGGTTTTGGGATAAATCTGGGTCAGAATTTAAATGAACTGGTATTTTTATTTGGGTCAGCTCTGCTTCATTTGTGCTGTTGTCTGATATGTGGCATAGCTTTGGCATGCCTGTTGCCCAAATCTGGCAAACAGGAGCGGACCGCCCAAGTGCCATCATTCCACGCCATATGTGGGCCAGATGAGTAAAGTATGGGGAGTAAGGTGTGGGCCAGATTTGGGCCGCCAACGTTTGCTATCTGGGATGGAACTATTTTTTAATTGCAGGCTTTTTAAAATAACGGGCAGTAAACTTGAGATCCAATCAGATATCCAGATGTGCACTGAAAAATAATATTCTTGAGGACTAGTAAATATTACTCATGCAAATCAGTTAAATTTATCTATTATGTAAACTGCAAGGATCTCCACTCAATTAGATTGAGTAGATTTTATTCTATGTTTTTAAGTAAAGAGTACCTAAATTGATCAGATATGAGTCATGACACTAGTCAACCTAATATTTCTCAGAATTAATTACTTATAAAAATGGAGTAATATTAGTTTAAATAACTGACAACAGTTCATCTGCTTATTCTGAAAGATAAATATTGAATAATTTAACAATAAATATGACTTATTCAGAGAAGCTTGAATTTATCTAAAACTGTCCAGAAACAGGAGATCGCATCAATTGCTTTTATTGACCAAATAACAAACGTCGACAAAAGCCCTTTTTGACAATGAACACAAGATTAATTTGATGTCACCATTATTGTAAACAGTGTTCACTTAACAAAGTAATTCATATTGAGAAATATTATGTAGACTTTATCTAATTTCTTTCAGTGTGTCACAACTCATATCTGATAAATTTAGGTACTCTTTACTTAAAAACATAGAATAAAATCTACTCAATGTAATTGAGTGGAAAACTTGCCTTAATTTTATTGATTAGATTCAGGAACTTTCCATATAGTTTACTTTGCTACCTAGTATGTGTAAGTAAAATTTAACTGATTTGCATGGCTAATATTTACTAACCCTCAAGAATATTTTTTTTCAGTTTGGAAACCAATTGATTGAACAACAAGTGTAAACGCACTGTGTCCTGATTGTCTGAAGATCCGATCTGCCTGTTTGGAAGACAGAGTTTGCATGTTAATTACAAATATTAAAAAGAGCGTAAGACCTAAAGATGCTTGTAATATCAGACTGTCAAGAGATTCACAAATTGCCTCATTAGCTTCATCTACCCCAGATATGGCCAAGACTCGACTAGACAATATTGGTACTCTGCCACCCCCTGTACATCTTGAAAATAGATTTGAGGCACTAATGAATATGGGTGAAAAATCCCCAAATGTGGTCAGGTGGACAAAAATCAAAAGTGGACACTGCAGTTGGCAGACGCTCTGTGTCAAACAGGCAACGGCACTCTGCTCAGAAAGCAGCCGAGCAAAATACTCTGATAGTGGGGGACTCTATTATCAGAAACCTTCGTAGCAGGGCTATACATACATACTATTTCCCTCAATCAATGATTGTTGATGTAAGCAAGGAACTCTCAAACATCCTGAAACAACGTAAGTCTGTAAATCGGATTGTCGTACATGTGGGGAAAAATGATACTGGAAAAGAGCAATCAGAGCTCCTAAAAAGGGATTTTAATGAACTCTTTGAAATGCTTGGAAAGCTAAAAGTACAGGCATTCATCAGTGGACCTCTCTCAGCTAGGGGAACGAATATGTTCTCTCGGCTACTCAGTCTGAACATATGGCTGCAAAAAACCTGAAACATGAGAGGACTGAACTTCTGACAACTGGACTGACAACTTTAATCTCTTTTGGAGTCAAAGTCAACTTTTACAACAGATGACCTCCACCCAAACAAACTTGGTTCAAGAGTGCTATAGGACAATATCCTCTTCTCCCTTCTTCACCCATCAGTAAAGTGTGCCACTCCACTCCTAAATGGCACAAATACACCTGGCCATAGTGACCCACCTCAGCAGTTGGATGGACATTTGGATAACACCACTGAGGCTGTACCCTGCCCAGTGACATCACATCAGTTGGACGAGGAACCCAAGGAGGTTTCTGTGGATAACAACCGGGAGAGCCAAAACAACATACTTCAGTCTTCAGAAACACCAGACTCGCAGCCCCTCTCACTACACACCCTCTCCCTCTCTACTACATCATCTATTTGAGCTTCTCAGAGAAAATGGAAGAACTAGTATTTGCTTTAAAAAAACTGCTGAGTCCACAGGTTTCAACTAAAAAGCGACGGGACCCAAAACCACCAATGCTTCTGGATCAACCTGGCCAACCTGTTCCATATGAAAGAGCTCTCCGGCCTCTGCAACAACGCCAGGGATAACACAAATCCCCATCTGCTGGAGATGGACTAAACAAGATTGCAAAGAGCACTGGTAACTGATATGAATTGGGTCCCTGCTATGATAACAGCAACAATTTCAAATATTTACAGAACAAGTGGGAACCCAGTGTTCCTTTAGTTTTCCCTGTATCTGTCCAGATAAGTGAACGAAAAACTAAGGCCCCTTCCAGTCGTATGGCAAAGCTATCTAATCTAATACCTTTAGACGATACTCTGAGAATGACAAGGGAAAAAAAACAGTTACTATTCAATTAGCACTTTTAAACATCAATTCACTAAAAAACAAATCCTTTTTGGTAAATGACCTCATCACTAGTAACAAACTGGACTTCATGTTTCTAAATGAAACTTGGTTAGATGATAGTTGTAGTGCTACAAACCTCAATGAATCTGCCCCCCAAACTTTACTTTTATAAATGTTTGCAGAGCTGTTAGTCGAGGTGGAGGAATAGCTGCTCTATTTAAAGATCACTTTGACTGCAAGCAAGTTTTACTTGGTGACTACCTGTCCTTTGAATACTTGAGTATTGCTTTAAAAGGTGCACCACGCATTCTGTTTACAATTATTTACAGACCTCCCAAATACTCCCCAGTCTTTGTTGATAACTTTTCAGAACTGCTATCAGCTATTTCCTCAGAATTTGACTGTTTTGTTATCGCTGGAGATTTTAATATTCATGTAGACAAGACAGAAAACAGCACTGCAAATCAACTTTTAAATGTTTTAAACACTTTTGATCTGATCCAGCATGTGCACGGTCCCACACACAATCGTGGACACACTCTGGATCTGCTCATTAGCGAAGGTCTAAACATTTCATCCACTATTATTAGAGATGTGGCACTGTCTGATCATTTCTGTATTTTCTTTGATATATAAATCAGTCCTGCCACTGAAAATAGACCCGTCTCCGTAAAAAAGAGATTCATAAATGAACACCAGTGAGCTATTTATGAATGCTACACTGTAAAAAATGTTCAGTAATTTTTACGGAAAAATACCGGCAGCTGTGGTTGCCAGTAAAATTCCGTACAAAATACAGGAAAAGAACCTAAACAGCTTTGCAGTTTAAAACTTCAGGGCACAAACTTCAAACAGTGAATGAACTTAATACATTTGAGTATTTTATATCAACAACATTTCTTTATAGAAAATGAAAACTTGGTCCAAATGCATAAAAGTGATAACATTACATTTACTTAATTTATTTCTTTGTAATTCATTATTTAAGTCACATTTAAACAAAGCAACATGCAAGCATGACATCAGAGTATCTTTGCCTGACCGTGAGTTGAACACAGACTCAACTCTTCAGCTTAGTGGTGACCCACAAAACATTTGATATCAGAAAAGAAAAGAAAAAATACAAATTCCGTAGTTTTTACGGAAAAATACCGGCAGCTGTGGTTGCCAGCAAACTACCGTAAAATTACGGGAACATCCTGTTTTTATTCATCCAATCAATTCACAGTAGAAAACATGAGCCACACCCACTATTCATCTTGTAAATAGGTCAGAATACTGAATCATCACTTCTGCTTCACAGGGACTGCAGCATAACAGCCATGACTTGATGTTTTATTGGTGTATTCAAAGTCACCGTTTTTGTGATCAGGGTTTGCTTTAGTTGGCCTCTTTCAGCTGTCATAAATAAGTTTACAGTTTTCTTTGAGCTGCTATGACATTGTTTTATATTTAACATAGTTTTGTAGCAAATCACATCAAATGAAATTGTGATTAGGTATTTACTCTTTATTTGGGATGTTGTTTAATTACTTATTGTATTTTTTGTTTCAAATGAATCTACTTTTAAAATTCACATTTCATGCAACAATCAACATAAAAAGTTTTTGAACCGTTAAAAAGCCTGCATTTTGTCTTTGACTCAGACATCAAGAATCAGAGTATGAATCTCAACAGTGGTGACTAACAAATGAAAAGCTTACAGCCGCAATGCATGCTGGGAGTCATTGATGAGTTTTGTGCTTTGATGATACCCAGAATGCATTGCGTTTATCTTTAGAGGTTTTTTTCTGATGTCACCATTGTTGAGACAAACTGTTATATTCTAGATATCTGCTAGAACATTTATCAAGCGTTAGATTTGCTGTTAAAGACATTCAGTATATTAATTAATTTCATTCAATATCACAAATGAGGACAACAAGTAACTTTAAAGCACCACCTAAACTCTTGAACATGTACTTACTCTCCAACACAAATAATTTAATGCGTTAGCTTTATCTGAGCTTTCCACCCACCTGAGTCAGTGTGTTTCAACTCATAGATGTCAATACTGGGGAAAGACTTCTTCACATGGCAGGCAATGGGTCAAGACCACAACTAAAGCAAACACTCATCACCATAATGGTGACTCAACAAAACCATCGACATGTAAACTTATGTTCATTTTCAATTAGAACTTTTGTAGACGTGCAACAGAAATAAAGTGACAGTGGTGTCTGTAAGTGAAGGTGATAATAGTGTTCGTGGAGTTGAAAAAAAACTCCTCTTGAAAACTTTGGAATTTCACTGTTAATTTCCAAGAGAATTTGACAGAGTTATCCGTATTTTATGGACGTTTTTTGACAACAGTTTTCTCTGTGAAAACTACAGAATTTCACTGTTAATTGCACAGCATTTTTTTACAGGGTTTTTCCGTAAAAACAATGGAATTTTTGCTGTTAATTTTACAGACAATTTTACAGTGTTTTTCTGTATTTTTTACGGACACTTTCTGATAACAGGTTTTTTGTGTGAAAACAACAGGATTTTACCGTTAATTTCACAGGCATTTTTTACAGTGTATGTCTTTGTCACCAAGTATGTCTACAGACCCTATGGATGTTCTCCTCGATAGCTTTAATGCAAAAGTTAAAAATGCTATCGATGCCATTGCTCCAGTAAAGGTCAAGGCGATAACTGGCAGGCGTAAAGCACCCTTGAGAAACACACCAGCAGAAAAAAGCATGAAAGGAACATGCAGAAAAGCTGAGCGTATGTGGTGAAAAAACAAACCTGCAGTTCACTCTAACATCTATAAAGACAGTCTGCATGCCTTCAATGTTGACTTAGGCAAAGCTAGACAGAACTTTTTCTCTAACATTATAAACTGCAAAATAAATAACACTCACACTCTTTTTGCAACTGTAGAGAGACTGAGGAATCAGACAGGGAAATGCTGTCTGATGACAAATGCAATGAGTTTGAAACTTTTTTCCTTCAAAAGATCAGTAATATCAGAATGGAATTCAGCAAAGCTCCATACGGCAGTCAGGTCAGTCTGACTTCAGCACATAAGAAATTAGTAACTTAGTCTGAATTTCAGACAATTGATCTCAAAACCCTGGAGGAATTGGTACAGCATCTTAAGGCATCAACTTGCAGCCTTGACACACTTCCTACATCCTTTTTCAAAAGAGTGTTTAACTGTTTGGAAGCAGATCTCCTAAAAATAGTTAATATCTCACTGCTCTCAGGAACTTAACCAAGTTGCAGTTGTCAAACCTCTTCTAAAAAAGGGCAATCCAGACAAAACCTTACTGTCTAACTACAGACCAATATCAAATCTTCCTTTTATAGGCAAGATCATTGAAAAGGTTGTCTTCACTCAGCTGACCAAATTCTTTAACTCAAATGGCTTGCTTGACAATTAGTTTCTGTCAGCATCATAGCACAGAGACAGTGCTCACAAAGATAATTAATGATATTCAATTGAATTCTGATTCAGGCAAAATATCAGTTCTGGTATTACTAGATCTCAGTGCTGCCTTTGACGCCGTAGATCACACCATACTCCTACAAAGGCTGGAAAACTGGGTAGGGCTTTCAGGGTTGGTACTTAAATGGATTGGGTCATACCTTAAAGGGAGAGGTTACTATGTGAACATAGGCAACCATAAATCTGACTGGACACCCATGACTTGTGGTGTTCCACAGGGCTCAATTCTTGCTCCGCTCCTCTTTAATTTGTATATGCTCCCACTTGGCCAAATAATGAAAAAGTACCAAATTGCCTACCACAGCTATGCAGACGACACTCAGATCTACCTAGCCCTCTCACCCAATGACTACAGGCCTATTGACTCTCTTTGCCAATGCAATGATGAAATTAACAGCTGGATGTGTCAAAACTTCCTTCAGTTAAATCAAAACAAAACTGAAGTCATTGTTTTTGGTAACAAGGATGAAACTTACAAGGTAAACAGATACCTTGATTTAAGAGGTCTAAAGAGACAAAGTAAGGTAAAAAATCTTGGGGTAATTTTAGAGTCTGACCTAAATTTTCAGCAGTCATGTCAAAGCAATAAGCAGATCAGCCTACTACCATCTCAGAAACATAGCCAGAATCAGATGTTTTGTCTCAAGCCAAGATTTAGAGAAAGTAGTCCATGCTTTCATCACCAGCAGGGTGGATTACTGTGGATTACCTGGCTGCTGCCAGGATTCTGACCAGAACCCAAAATTCTGATCATATCACTCCAATCCTCAGGTCCTTACACTGGTTACCAGTTACTTTTAGAATCAACTTCAAATTATTATTAATTGTCTATAAATCACTTAATGGTCTAGGACCTAAATACATATCAGATATGCTCATTGAATATAAACGAAACAGACTTCTCAGATCATCAGGATCAAGTCAGTTAGAGATAACAAGGGTTCAATCAAAACAGGGCGAGTCAGCGTTTAGCTATTACGCCACCTGTAGCTGGAATCTACTTCCAGATGACATCAGAGGTTCACCAACAGTAGATACTTTTAAATCCAGATTAAAAACACACTTGTTTAGCTGTGCATTCACAAACTGAGCAGGTTTGATGGTTTACATCAACTGCACTTCTATTTCTAATTTATTTTTATTTTGTTCTTATTCTTTTTATATATACAATCACATTTTTAATCAATTTTATTGCTGTTTTATTGTTTCTTAAAATCCAAAGTATTTGTTATCTTAAATCATTTGCATTTTAAAGATACGTCCTTGTGTATGATATGTGCTATATAAATAAACTTGCCTTGCCTATCCTGCGTTCCCTTGCCCTTTTATAAATCTAAAAATATTTAGTCTAAATTTGACACGTCACAAAAACTACATCATTTGACATTGTTCAGCAAAAATTTGATAAACAGTAACTTTGAGTCAAGATACTCATGTTCAGCCCATGTTTGACTGTTAAAAATGTGCCTCTAAAACACACTATTACAGATAATTAAAAATAGATATTAAGTTTAAGAGCCAAACTAAAGGAAACACTAAACACTATTAGGGTGAGTTCTTATTTTTCATGTTTTCTTCAGTGATTGTGTTTGTTATCAGCAGGTGTTCATCATTAATGATCAATCATCACTTCAGTAATCATCTTAATTATCTCATTAACTTTAAATCTGCTGCAGTGTTACTTTTTAACACTCAGGGCCCGGTTTTTCAAAAGTAATCCACTAGTATTTTGGATAACGGATTGGATCAAATCTTGAAAATGTGTTTTTCAAAAGAAAAAACGGATTACATAATCGGATCAGTTCACGTAATCCTGGAAAAAAATCTGGATTAAACTGATCCCATCAGAAAGGTGGATTAAGCATGGAATCAATGCCCAAAATGTAATGAAAACTTTAAAATTTGTATAAAATAATACTATATTTGGATCATGCAGTATCTTACAAGATATCATATTTATTCATAAGGTTTTAATTTTATTTGTTCATCCGTCAGGCTACAATGATTAGGTAGGCTTTAACGTATTCAGCCTTTCAATATAGGCCTACAGCAAAGTAGAAAGAGTTTGGCCTCATAAAATAATCCTCCAAACAGCTGTCAAAATTTACCAAAAACAATAAATTTTATTCTGTCACTAATTTATATATATATTCATCACAATCGAAAATATTTTTGTTTTTAGAATATGTATTAGTGATGCATGCAATGATTACAGAATAACCAAAAAAAATGCAAAGAATGGCAATCACTGACTTTTGAAATCCAAAACAAATCCAAATCAGAAATAGTGTCTAACTATTTCGTCCCTTGTTGGACGTCCTGTTTGCTGGACGTTTCCAGAATGCAGGAGGTTGGTTAGGGTCTCCAAGGGGCTCAGGTGCATCATTGTCAACAGAGAGAGGGACATTGCGCTTAGTAGCGATGTTGTGCAGGACAATACAGTTATGTTGCATGCTTGCTTTCTGTGGTTCCATTCTCAGAACTCCATTTAAACGCTCAATTGCTCAATTGTTTGTGTTCAGATGAGCAGACTGCTGGAAGAGGATGGGTTGGGGTTTTTCTTGTTTTTAGTTTTTTTTAAATGTGTGTGTTTTCATTTCAAATAAAATAAACTTATATTGACCCCACGCTGGCTATTCTACTTGTTGCTTTTTACATATCTATAGTTCTACATTGCGATTTCCTATCCTGTTTGAGCACTGGTTATCCAGCACTGGTTATCCAGATTTGGTGATCCTGAAAAGTTCCTATCCGGATCAGATTGATCCAATCCGATGTTGCTTTAAAAAACTGGCTCCAAAAGTAAGCTGGATAACGTGATCGCGGATCGCAAAAAATGGATTACTAAATCCGGATCAATTTTATCCGGATTAAACCTTTTGAAAAACCGGCCCCTGAGTGAGAATTATATAAACACTAACAGTGTTAAATTAACACTGGAGGTTTTGCTGTGTATCTTCCTATGAATTACATTGCTTCTCGATTAAAAAAAAAAGCATTTTTTGACATTTTGCCGGTTCAGGTGATAGATATTAAACACATTGTTTTGAAACACATCTCCAGCACGTTTTATTTATACAAGCCATTTCTTATTATTATGACTATTCAAATCCTCAGGTGTAAACTCAGATCTAATCACCATGGCTTCACCTGTAGATGTCCCTCGCCACCGTCAGTGTCTCATCTGTAAGAACCTGTTTGAAGATCTGGTCACCAATGGCTGTGGACACAGCTCTAGTCAGCGCTGTATGAACCAGCACATAAGCATGAGAAATCAAGAATGCCCCATGTGTCAGGAGCCTGTGTACACCAAAAGCAGCGTGAACGCTGCTCTCGAAACCATTCTTCAAGAGTTTGTCCAGGTGCAGAAGGCCGACCGAAGTCTCTATACCAGGGAGACAGGTGAGATCCCCTGCGACATCTGTGAGGAAAACCTGCCACTAAGAGCTGTGAAGTCCTGCTTGACCTGTTTGCTCTCGTACTGTGAGCGGCATCTGAAGCGCCATCAGTCTTTGAGGAGGCACAGGGGTCATAAACTGGTAAGTCCGGTGGAGAGACTGGACGAGAAAGCGTGTCGTGTCCATGGCAGACCTCTGGAGCTCTACTGCAAACGGGAAAAGCGTTTGATCTGCAGCTTATGTGTGAAGACCGGGGAAGATGTTGTATTTATCGAGACAGAGAGAGAGCTGAAAGAGGTATAAACCTTTCATAGAAAAGTCAACAGGGGGTAGTTTTAAGAAAATGAATATTGAGTTTATCCTGTTTTAATGAAACGATAATATGAGTTTTTACAAAATACCCAGTGAGTACATACAAGTTAATTCTAATACCTGCTGTGCAAAAAACAATCAGCACACATTAGGCTCTAAATCTTGTGAGAGACATCGGTATGGTTGGGTGTTTAAACTGTATCAATGTACTCAGACAGTTTGGTATGTTACTGCAGGCCGAAAAGCAAAATACTGTTAAAGGATTGGAAACCATGACAAACCAGGTAAGTGTATTTCTTTGAAATGTAGAAATATTTTGACATTTCTGAGAGTGAATCTATAAACAGACACTTGATGATCAGTCGCTTCTTATCTTCTCACAGGCTCAGATAGACAGAGAGCAGAGGGAAATAAAGAAGGTATTTGCTGAAGTGATGGATGTTGTGAGGAGAGCTGAGGAGGAGCTGCTCTCTCCTCTAGAGGAAGGAAGAAAATTTCTTGAGAAGAAGATGGCTGAGAAAAATCATCAGATAGAAAAGGTAACCCTTAAGTATAGAGAAATCATCGATCACCTGAACCAAAATAAGAAAGAGGAAGATGACATGGTCTTTCTACAAGTCAGTGACAAATTCTGTATTCTGTGCATTTTAAGAAATATAAAAATCCTAGATGTGCGTTGAATGATTTGTCACGTATATTTTAACTTGACACTTATGAGATGCCTTTGTCATGTAAGTCACGGCTAAATTGGAATTTGACTGCCCTAAAATTGCCAAACAGGCCTGTAAATGTGTTGGATTTGCTTTGGTTGAGCACTGAAAAAAATGATTGTTGAGGATTAGCAAAGTAAACTATATTCAAACTTCCTGAATCTACTCAATAAAATTGAGGCAAGGATCTCCACTCAATTAGATTGAGTAGATTTTATTCTATGTTTTTAACTAAAGAGTACCAAAATTTATCATCTATGAGTCGTGACACATTAAAATAAATTAGATAAAAGTCAACCTAATATTTCTCAATATTAATTACTTATACAAATTGAGTATTATTAGTTGATATAACCGACAACAGTTCATCTGCTTATTTTGAATGATAAATATTGAATAATTAAACACTAAATATGACTTATTCAGAGAAGCTTGAATTGACCTAAAAATGGTCAGAAACAGGAGATCACATCAATTGCTTTTATTGACCAAATAACAAACGTCTACAAAACACCTTTTTGAAAATGAACACAAGATGAATGTGATGTCACCATTATTGAGTCACAACGTATGTACTCTTTTGTTAAAAACATAGAATAAAATCTACTCCATCTAATTAAGTGGAAATCCTTGCCTAGATTCAAGAAGTTTACATTTAGTTTACTTTGATACTTAGTATATGTAAGTAAAATGTAACTGATTTGCATGGGTAGTATTTACTAAGCCTCAAGAATATTTTTTTTCAGTGCATGGTCTGTTTAAATACTTAAGTCTGATTGGCTGGAAGGTTTGCATTTAAACATGCACATTTCCAGAGAGTTGAATAAAGGTTTGAAATTATCTGACCAATTAACCGTAACAAATATTTGCAGTTTTTACCCATCTGAGGGGTATTGCACAAAAGTAGAATAAAGAAATCCAGGATAATTGAGCAAGTGGCTTGACCTTGTCTGCTTGGCACATCCTGGCATAATTGGTTGCATGTTTGCTAAGCCAGGATGACAACGCGAAGCTAAGTCAAGCCAGGTGTAGATAGCTGGGATGAGTGCACGTTCACGGCATTCTTAAATAGACCTCTTGATCGCTCACAGAATCACTGATGGAAACATGGATAAAAGTCGAGCTTCATACTTCACAGCCGCTGAAGAACATGTCCTGATGAAGTTTTATGAAGAGGTGAGAGATACCATAAGAAAAAAAGGCAATACCAATCCCAGAATTAACTCATTCCCCACCAGCCTTTTTTTAAAAAAGTTGCCAGCCTACTCCAGCGTTTTTTTACATTTTCACCAAATATTAATGGCTCACTGTAAATTTCGGTAAAGAATATATGTCAAATGAAAGAACAGAGTCTCAGCTTTTAAACAAAAAGAATGTATTCTTCTATCTTCCTTTGTTCGTTTTTTATCACTCTGAAGATGTGGGCAGGTTTCTTCAAAAATGCATCACTTTGATTAAACAGCTAGATAATTAATTTTTTTTGCCAAAGATTCCACCCAGATTCCACTTAGAACAATCATTAAAAACTGATAAAATATATACGTTGTAGGTTCTGGGATTCTGTACTTTTTCCCAAAGGTGTGTAACAGCGCCACCTGCTGTACTACAGTTAAAACACTGATTGCCGTAATAACTCGTCTTTGGCGGGGAACCGTTTTTTTTAAATGATGAGATAAGTCTTCAATGGCGGAGAACGCGAGAAAGCCTGGCAGACAATAGCGGACCGACTTAATGCGTAAGAAGTCCAAACTGTACAGTTAATAAAAAGTCCTCCACTGGAACTGTCATAATTAGGCAATAAACAAAGGAGTAAAGGAATTAATCAATTTTTCTCATGTTACGTTTTTATAAATTTTATCTTTCTATCCTTCATCAAAAACAAACGTGTTTGGCCATAAAAGGACCTGGTAGCAAGTTAAATTTAAACATAAGAACATTTTGCAGGCTGTAAGTGACTTTAAAGTAGATAACAGTGAACAAATGAGGTGAATAGATAAGGTGTCTGCTTACATGTTGAATGTCTGTATGATTGTAGCAGTTAAAAAAAAGCCCATAGAACTGGCAGAGGGGGCGGCCCACCAGTAAATCTATACACATTCATTAGCATAGCAATATAACACTTGGCCTGAGTAATAATACTTGAATCAATATAAAAATACTGTTGCAATTACAAAAAGCCAACAGATTTAAATGAAATGAAAATTGAGTATATATGTAATATTTTAATACAGGATAATTAAAATGATGCAACATACTTAGAAAGACGGGACATGGTGCAATCAATTCGGTGGATTGACGTTGGAAATACAGGTGAATCACTAGGATTAATTTTAGCCTGGCTGTTAGCCTGGTCTGGAGCAGGCTAGCTGCAGAGAATAAATCACCATAGTAACTTGTCCGGGTTAAGTTTGAGCTGCTTTCATGCAACCGAGTTGAGGCTAAATTCAGCTAGGATAACGTACTCGGTTACTAACGTAACCTCGGTTCCCTGAGATACGGGAACGAGTACTGCGTAGCAGGATGCTATGGGGAAAACTCCTTTTCTCCGATGACTGAAGCTTTATAATAACGCAGCGAAAATGCTGCACGGCCATTGGTGCGTGTAAAGTAAAACTTTACGCCAATGGCAGCGAAGCTGCACGGGCCTATGGCGATGGCGCCCGCCAAAAGGGGCGGGGCTTATGGCTATATAAGCAGACACATCGCCGTAGGAACCTCAGGTTATTTCGACTGAAGCGACGACCATATGCAGCTTGTGAGCACGGCCAGGAACGCAGTACTCGTTCCCGTATCTCAGGGAACCGAGGTTACGTTAGTAACCGAGTACGTTCCCTATCGATACTTCACTCGTACTGCGTAGCAGGACGCTATGGGGAACCAGTATAATCCCGCCGTGCCACAAGTAGAACGAAAAACATCATATAATACCGGAGCCGTAGCTCGAGTATTTGTATAATGCAGGGAAGCCCTGTAGAAGACGGAAAAGCCAGGCTAATAGGTGGCTTAATCCAGTTAATCGTCCTAAGAATGTGCCAGGTGCCAGTGTGGTTGAGAGCAACCACGGTCCAGCAGTCTAGTCTTAAGCAGAAAGGACCCGGGCCTGTAAGGCCGGAATGTCCAGACTGTAAAATCTGGTAAATGTGGAAGGCGAGGCCCAGCAAGCCGCCGCACAAATATCCGCTATGGAGACTCCACTAGACCATGCCCATGAAGAGGCAACGCCTCTATTAGAATGGGCCCTTACTCCCGTGGGGCATTGAAGGCCCAAGGAAGAATATGCCAGCGCGATAGCCTCAACTAGCCATTTAGATAGTCTCTGCTTGGTGACCGGGGACCCTTTGGTGCGGTCTCCGAAGCAGACAAAAAGCTGTTCCGACTTCCTGAAGGCGGCGGAACGCTCAATGTAAATTTTTAACGCTCTGACTGGGCAGAGCAGATAAAGCTCCGGGTCCTGCTCGGAGGGGGGGAGCGCAGATAATGTCACCACCTGTGCTCTAAACGGAGTAGAAAGCACCTTAGGTACATAACCGTGTCTTGGTTTGAGGACTACCCTAGAGTCATCAGGCCCAAATTCAAGACAGGAGGGGCTCACAGAGAGCGCTTGTAGATCACCCACACGTTTTACCGATGCTAACGCTAGAAGCAGTGCAGTTTTTAGTGTTAGGGGGCGGAGGTCTACGGACTGTAGAGGCTCGAAGGAAGAACCCTTCAGAGCTCTCAAAACAGTAGGTAGGTCCCATATAGGAACGGTGAGGGGGCGAGGGGGACGTAGCCGCCTGGAACCCCTCAAGAAACGAATAATCAAGTCGTTCTTTCCCACTCCTTGGCCCGCTATAGGGGCATAGGAAGCTGCGATTGCTGCCACATATACCTTGAGTGTTGAAGGGGAGCGGCCCTTATCCAACAGCTCTTGCAGGAATGACAGAATTATTGATATATCACAGGATTCTGGGTCTGTGCCGCGAGTTACACACCAGGCGGAGAAGACAGACCACTTAAGGGTATAGAGTCGTCTCGTAGACGGCGCTCTAGCCTGTGATATTGTGTTCATGACACTCTCGGGGAGAATCGTAGGCCCCCGTCGAGTGGCCAAAGGTGCAGCGCCCAGAGCTCTGGCTGGGGGTGCCAAATGGTGTTGCCTGCCTGAGAGAGGAGGTCCCGTCTCAGGGGAATAGGTCACGGGGCTGCTACGAGCAGCTGAGACAATTCCGCAACCCAAGGCTGGTTCTTCCAGAGTGGGGCTACGAACAGCACTGTGTGCGCTTGTTCCGTGATCCTCCTGATCGTCTGCGGTATAAGAGCGATCGGGGGGAAGGCATAGAGGAGCTGGTTAGGCCAGCTGTGGGCCAAGGCATCCTTGTCCTTTGGAAAATAGGTTGGGCAATGAGAGTTGTCTTTTGAGGCAAAAAGGTCGACTTCTGCCCTGCCGAAGACCTCCCAGATTTTCTGTACCGACCTGGGGTGGAGCGTCCATTCCTTTGAAGGGACATTGCTCCGGGATAGCATATCTGCTCCCTGGTTCAGTCTGCCCGGTACGTGAGTTGCTCTCAGTGAGCGCAGATTGCACTGCGCCCATTCCAAGAGGCGAAGTACCAGGGAGAAAAGGCATTTTGAGGCGAGGCCTCCTTGGTGATTTATGTAGGAGACCACTGTCATGCTGTCTGATCGGATTAAGACATGGCGGTCCCGTAAGACCGGCAGGAAGTAGCGAAGGGCCAGCCATACTGCCTGCATTTCCAGGTAGTTGATGTGCAGCCCCTTCTCCTGAATTGACCAGTGGCCGAAGGCCGGTGCACCGTCGCACAGCGCTCCCCAACCCGTGTTGGAGGCGTCTGTCGTGATCACCTTTCTTCTGCATGATGTGCCCAGGGGCACACCCTGCTCCAACCAAGGAAGATCCTTCCATGGGGCTAGAGCAGTTATTCAGATTTGGTCCACCTGGACGCGTAGGCGTCCATGACGCCAAGCGTGTGGCAGAACTCTTTGTTTCAGCCAGTACTGCAGTGGACGCATCCGAAGAACGCCTAACTGCAGCACTTGAGAAGCAGAGGCCATGAGACCCAGCATCCTCTGAAACGACTTGAGGAGGCGAGACGCTCCCAGTGTGAAAGAAGCCGCGAGCCGCCGTATAGCCAGGGCGCGGTCTGGCGCGATCCTGGCCGTCACACGACTCGAGTCGAAAAACCGCCCCCAGGAACGAAATGCGTTGGCTGGGGGACAGAGAGCTCTTGGCAAAGTTGATTCTTAGCCCCAGGCATTCTAGATGGCTGAGAAGAAGGGATCTGTGGGACCTTAGCTCTTCCTCTGACTGCGCTAGAACAAGCCAGTCGCCGAGGTAGTTCAGAATGCGGATTCCCGTCTGCCTGAGAGGGGATAGAGCCGCGTCCATGCTCTTCATGAAAGTGCGAGGAGCTAGAGACAGTCCGAACGGAAGGACCCTGTATTGATATGCAACCCCCTCGTAAGCGAATCTCAAGAATCGTCTGTGGTGGGGAGCTATCTGGATGTGGAAGTATGCATCTTTCAGATCCAGGGAGAATAACCAGTCCCCTGGGCATATTTGCGAGAGGATCTGTTTCAGAGTAATCATCCTGAAGCGCCGTTTCATAAGGGCACGGTTCAGATGTCTGAGATCGAGGATGGGGCGGAGACCGCCATCCTTCTTGGGTACGAGGAAGTAACGGCTGTAGAAGCCTGACTCGGTTTGATCTGGGGGAACCAGTTCTATGGCTCCTTTGTCCAGCAAGTTCCTCAGCTCCGTGCACAGAACGTGTGAATTCGCGTTCTGAACCTGGGTTGGGATGACCCCGCGGAACCGCGGGGGTCTGCGAGCGAATTGGAGTGAATATCCTCGAGATATTATCCCCATCACCCACGCCGATACCCCAGGTATGGCCTGCCAGGCCTCGGCCCGTATGACAAGGGGTTGAATGCATTGGGGAGGTAAGCCGCCTTTTGGGGGCTTGACTTCCGCTGAGAGTGGAAGAGGAAGGTTGCTCTTTTTTTGAAAATGTTTGTGTTTTATTAAAGTGTCCGCTATAACAGCGGTAGGTTGTGCGGGCATTAAAACAGGCCCGGTTACCCTGAACAAACATACATGTATGCCGGCACCCGGAACAGAACGGGGTGCTTGGGCACACAATAGAGCTTTCTTGGGAGGAGGTCCAGCCGGACACGATCTCCTCCTCCTCCTCTTCCTTGCTTCGGTCTCAGGAGGATGCCTGAGGAGCCGGGTCCAGCGTGATCTTGGGCCGGGGTCCCTGGCGCTGAGGGAAGCGTCTCCCTGAGCGAGAGCGTTGACGCGTCTCGGCACTTGATGCCTTCTGAGCAGCGGGGGGTGTGATCCTGGCCGGCTGCTGAGTCGGCTGTGGCTTGGGGTGGGCAGACACTGGTCTGGATCCGGGTCTCTTGGGCAGGAAGTGCTTCATGGCCTGCGAGGACTTCTGCGCTGCCGTGAAGCGTTCCGCAAAACCCTCGACTGCCGGTCCAAAGAGGCCGTTGGCTGAGATGGTAGCGTGGAGGAAGGGGACCTTGTCTGCCTCCTTGATCTCCGTGAGCGTCAGCCACAGATGGCGTTCGAGAACCACGAGACTGGCCATCGATCTGCCTATTGCCTGGGCTGTGGCCTTGGTGGCGCGTAGAGCCAGATCCGTCGCACTCCTCAGCTCCTTGAAGGGCGCACTGTCAGTGCCAGACTCGTCCATTCCTTGGAGAAGTTTGGCCTGGTACACCTGCAGTACTGCCATGGAGTGCAGAGAGGAAGCCGCTTGGCCGGCGGACGAGAATGCGCGTCCAGCGAGGGCCGATGTGGTCTTACATGGCTTTGAGGGGTGAGACGCTTTTGCCTTCCACCCGATAGCTGAGGGCGGACACAGATGTGCGGCCACAGACTCTTCGAGGGGAGGCAGCTTCTCATAGCCTTTTTCCTCTGCGCCATCAATGGAGGTGAGGGCGGAGGAAGAAGGTCGTAGACGGGCCGAATAGGGGGCGCGCCATGACCTGGTGAGTTCGTCGTGAACTTCCGGGAAGAATGGTGAATTTCGCTGCCGAGGGGCCGTGCGACGCCCCGGCAGAAACCATTCATCCAGACGGCTGCGAGTGGGTTCCTCCGGAGAGGACCACTCTAAGCCCAGCTCTTTCACGGCCTCAGCGAGAACCCGAAAAAGCTCGGTATCCGCGCTAGGCGCGTGTCTGCTGTGCTCTACAGACGGAGAGGGGGTGGGGTCAAAAACTGAGCCCGATAGCTCCTCCCCGTCTGAAGCCGCTAACGACATGCTGTCGTCTTCCTCGAGTTCGCTTCCACCAAACGAGACTACGTCACCGGCGGATGCCGGCGGGCGCAGTCCCGCCCGAGAGAAACGAACCGGAGAAGTTTCTCTCTGTGGAGAAGGCGAGGCACGCCGAGGGGACTCGAGCTCGCCTTTCCCCGAGAGCTTAGTTCCTCTTCCCCGCCGCTCCGTCCCGGCAGGGTGAAGCGGGAGGGAAGGAGGGGCGGAATCGCTCTCTGAAAAGAAAGCTATCCGCGAGCACAGAGAGGAGAGACTCATGCTCTCACAATGAGGGCATTCTGTCTCTCCGAGTGCGTCCTGAGCGTGGGAAACCCCCAAGCACGAGACGCACTCGCCGTGCCCATCAGCGGCGTGGAGGCGGACCCCGCACGAGTGACAGGGACGGCGCGGCATTTGAAACAACGCCGCAGGAAATTTGCTCGGAAAATGAGTCTTTTAGCTCTTTGCCGGATAGCGGCGCGGAAAAAGATTCGACGCTGCAGGAATCAGCGGAATCGCTGAGCAGAGAGGTCCAGTCCGCTGCAAGGCTTTCTCAACGGCGAAGCTGTCAGTCCGGGTAGCGAAGAGAAGTCGTCGCTGAAGGAGAAGAAATCTGAGGGCGATGTGTCTGCTTATATAGCCATAAGCCCCGCCCCTTTTGGTGGGCGCCATCGCCATAGGCCCGTGCAGCTTCGCTGCCATTGGCGTAAAGTTTTACTTTACACGCACCAATGGCCGTGCAGCATTTTCGCTGCGTTATTATAAAGCTTCAGTCATCGGAGAAAAGGAGTTTTCCCCATAGCGTCCTGCTACGCAGTACGAGTGAAGTATCGATAGGGAACCAACATATCCCAGCTTAATCCCTTATCTTGGTTTTGTGCAATACCCATCTGATCAAAATCTAATCAAAATATCAATAACAGGTTTTAATTCTGCAAATAACCATAGTATAAGCGGGATAATACATAGCTAGCCTTTGCTTCGTGTAGGGTGGTTCGTCACCTCCACGTTGTGCTTTAACTGCATTTAATCCACGGCTAGCCATATATTATACCATACGCATGCACTATTATGTGAGAATCAAAAGAAGGAAAAATATAAACATGTCAACTCTGTAATGTTGTGTTGATTTTGTCTCTCTTTCAGTCAAACCCTCCTGTACTTGCTGAATTCAAAGATGATTGGACAGTTTCTATTGACACTGAACTGAAGTTTGGCTCCATGAGAAATATAAACTCATCTGCTTTGGCGTCCATTGCGACTCAGCTAGAGAATCTGTGCTCTTTTGGTGAGATATGATGTCTGTGAGTAGTGATGTAATGAGTGAGGTAACTAAGGCAAGCACTTGTTCATACAGTCACTTTTCAGGATTGACAACTGAATATACTTAAAGGTGTGAGTCTTGAAATGCCCTGTTCACACACCTGCTTACAGTTGCAGCTTGAATACTGTGTGTATGAACGATCAACTGAACTCAAGCCCGTATTCTATCTGCATGTAACACCTGTAACATAGCAACGCACACAAATAGCATTGATATGTGCCTTCCTTGTCAAAATAGTTTGATAAAAAAAAGTCAGCGTATGTAATACTAACCTGTGTCTAAAAAACACTTTACAAGGGGGATAGCATATTTAAAATTGATTTTAATTTGAAAAATGAATTATTATACCATCAGTGACAGCAGTAGCATGTTTAACCAACGCAAACCCTCGCAGTCAATATCACTCAGCTCCTGCAAAAGGTCGGTTTTATGACTGGCGAAGAAATGCGGCCATCTGCTGATGACTAATTAAACAAACAACTGAAGCAATTTCTTTTCTACCCACATATATAATACACTTCTTAACCTTATATTAAGCTTTTTAATATCTAAAACTTTATCAAAAGTTATCAAGTTTTAAATGTTATTATCGCATGTGATCTTATTATATTATTAAAATGTACTGCTCATATGCGCGCAGTATATTTACACAAGAGGGCTCCCATAACACTGTGGCATCTATGAATTCTACAGTCGCTGTTGTTTAAGGACAGAAAAACTGATGTGCATAATATTACGAGGCAATTTTTCAAACATCTTAGTGCACTGTACGTGACAGGGAATTGCGGTTGACGCAAAAGACAACTAGCTGTCCAGTTCGATTCCGTTCACACAGTATCATGCCATTTTCAAAGTACCTTAAGGAAACACAAAAATACCGTTATACTGATGAGCCAAAACATTATGCACACCTGCCTAATGCAGACAATATATATATTTTTCTGTGGCTGCTCATAATGTTTTGGCTAATCAGTGTATATATTGTAAAATAACATCTGATCATTAATAACATCATTGTGCCACTGTAAGAATAAAGTCTTTTAACTTTTTGGTTACAGAGATTAAAAGAATTCAGAGGTTTTCAGGTATTTATAAGAAGAACACAATTTTGAACTGCTACATTGGTTTATTAAACTTTTAAGCATTCCATGAGTGAGACTTTTCTCTTTAAACAGTGGATGTGATTCTGGATGAAGAAACGGCACATCTGAGTCTGGAAGTGTCTCCGGATGGCAAAATCGTGAGTGGTCCCGGACAATTCTGTCTGGTGGGTGGAATCCTGGGAAAGCTTCAGATTACATCTGGAAGAGCATTCTGGGTAGTTGAGGTGGGGAAGAAACCAAGTTGGGAACTGGGTGTAGTGAGTGAAAATGCCAATAGGAGAAGGAATGTCTCATACAAGCCTAAAGAGGGTTACTGGGCCATCGTGCTCTGCGATTCAAACCTGTATGGAGCTTTTGAAGATCCTCCTCTTCAGCTTCATCTCTCCACCAAACCCCAGAAGGTGGGAGTGTTTGTCGACTATGAGGATGCTCTCGTCTCCTTCTATAATATGGACAATCTGTCACATATTTACTCTTTCACTCAGTGCGACTTTAATGAAACCCTCCGTCCATATTTTAACCCTCTTCCCAAAAAAGATGGTAACGATTCTCATCCAATGACCATATGCTCTGTCAACCCAGATGACATCTTATTTAGAAGCTGTACTGTGTGCAGTTAAACATTACAACACACATGCACACATACACACAAACAGACACGCTAACAAACGCACGCAGAAAAAAAGAGACCATTTCAGAGATAATTTTTAAATGAAATAATTAAATGTAGATGTATGTGTTTAGGTAAAATTATCATTTGTGTTTCATTCTGAGAACTACTAACAATATTTCTGCTAAATTTCAAATATAAATATTATTTCGTTTTGCACTTATATGAAGAAATGCTCTGTATTTTTTCAAGAAAACAACATAATATTCACTTTTCAGTAAAACAACAATAATATTTGTTCATGCGTCTTGTCATGCTGAGTCTTCCACATTGGCTGTTGGATGATTTTGTTACTCTTGAGGTTTGATTTCATTGAAATTCAAAAGACACAAATGGCAACAAGACATCTTTTGAAATGAAATTTTGGAGCGTACCTATATATATATATATATATATATATATATATATATATATATATATATATATATGAAATATAGATAATTATTAAGTGAGTGGGGAGTGGGATACTATCTCTTCTGGTTAAGCATTCTTATTCTAAGTCCTTTATAAAAACAATGAAGAAAATGACATATTCATATTTATCTAATATTTGCACCAAGTGGTTGATTGGATTGAGTGGCTGATAGAATCCTACAGGTTTTAAAAATACTAAATGCATGAGAAGTCTTTTAATCAGGGTTCAAATCATGAAAAACATAGTGTATACAGAGATATGTTATACATGTATGAAAAAAAACCTGAACAACTAAAACCACACATTTGAAACCTCTGTAAAATACTGCATGGTTCTTTTTCCCCTGTGCATCATGGTGTGAAAAAGAATTAAGGGAAAAGTTTGAAGTTTAAGATAAAATATTATTAGAACTGAACGAAGCCTTATATTACTATTGTTGGTAATTTTAATGTCTACATTGTTCGGCATATTAAGCTCCATGGTTTATGCAATTAAAATGTATAATACATGTTAAACAAATACTTATCTATGTATATTTAAATTAAATTTTACATGTTATATTTACATATATCTGAGGCCACCAGATCTGGAAAAAAACATTAAAATCTCCAGCAAGATGTTGAAGTTTAAATATATTTAAACATCCCATCAATATTAATTAATGATCTAATTCCCACATGTAAGTCGCTTTGAATAAAAGCCTCTGCTAAATGACTAAATGTAAATGATCTCATGTCTCTGTAATGAGTCAACACGTGAGACATTTTGTATGAATTTCTTGTACGTGTATTTTCAACAAAGTACCTTTCTTTTACCAGATTAAGGCACGTTTTTACTACTGTATGTTGAGTTTTGAAAACCCCAAATTTCAAACCGGAAGTTCCAAACCTTATGTTGTTCCCGTTGCCTACCTTATCCTGTAGATCATGGCCAGGGGCGTAGCTAAAGATTTGTGTTTATTAAATTAAATACAGTGGTTTGCGTCATATAAAATTTCTATATTACTTTATAAGCATTGTTGTTATATGGGCTGTAGGTTTATTTGTATTCATATTTTTTTCTGCTATTAAAAAGTAGTTGTTATTTGCTTGTAAGGGTTCATCCATTTGCTATTGTTATACAAACTAATGTAAAAGTAGTAAGCAGCACTTCTAGTTCTAGCTTTATTGTTATGTTTTGTTATTTACCTCAGGAATGTTTATGGCTGCACCACATAGGGAAAAAAGCGATTTGAGACTAACACGACCATAGCTTGAAGAACACATCTTCACAAAGTTGTATTTTTATATTGCACAACAATTGAGTATCAAATAATCATAGCTGCATCAGTCAAATAAAAGCATTAATTTCTTTTAAATTTAAAAGTTAAGTTACAATATGTATTTATATTATAATCTGCACAACCGTCGCCTTTCTTTGAAGATGTTGCAGGGCATTCCAATGAAGAGTTTTTTTGTAAGAAAAGTCCTTTTTAACAGATATCCCGTGCTCAGGGAGCAGTGAGCAGTGGGAACCCTATCAAATGGAACACAGCTATAGTCATCACACTCATTCTTTGCTCACAGCGTGCATTGCAGTTGATCTATTTATCTGAAGTAGTTTGATGAGTGTCACCATTGTTGTGTATGAAAAGTGATGTTTAAGTGTGTCAATAAACCTTTCTAATTTGTTACAGCATCTTTGAATCAGAACATTCAAACCACTCTCTAACTCTGCTGACTTTTTTATAGCGTGACACCTATTACAAACAGTATCAAAACACCTATTTTGTTATTAATGCTCAAGTGTTTTTTATTGAATCAACTAAAGTAACTAAAAAAATAAAAGATAATTAAGCAATATGCATAAATCAAGAGTTATGAGCCCAAATACAGCAACAATGATTACAAAAATGCTGATTTGTTCAAATATCCACATTTTTCAACAATACTTGCAAGGTGAAAAAAATGATATTAACCATTTTAAACATTTATACAATGGTTTTCACCTGCTCTTCTGCTATCAGGGATGAGCAATAAGGTACTTAAACATAATAATAATAATGTATACAAGCCCAGAATGAGTAAAAATTAACAACATAATTTACCAGGCAGGTTCAAACATCTATCATGGAAAAAAAGACAGAATCAGTATCATTTATCTAGTCAATCGATGTAAAAGCTATAATGTCATGTCAATACACACACTGCCATTGATTGGGAAGTTCTGGTTACAGAATGCTTTCTTGTGCTTTTTGCCGCCTTATACAGATGAAACGGAAGATTCATAGTCTCAAAGTTCCTATGACCTCAGGGCACTCAACTACAATGACACTATACAAAAACAGATCTTTAGGAAAAACACAACCAGAACAGGAGAGTGGAAGTTCTTCATTGAACGGTGCGGGATCCTTTTACTAGCAAATCAAACTTTCCCCATGTTTTACTCACCCTCAAGGCATCCTAACTGAATATGGTTTCTTCTTGAAGAATATTGCGGAGAAAAAATACCACGTATAATTTTACTTCCAAGCTATATAATGGGAGTTAATGGGTGTCGACTTTTTAAAAGCATCAGCGCCAGTGTTGCTGCTAATGGTGGGTTCTCAGGACGGAGATCATTTCATCTTGGCTAATCCATTTGGGGCCTACATGGAACCTGCGTAACAAACTGGCTGAGATTCAGTTGGACAGTCCAAACCAATCTCTACCCCAAATTATAGCTGGGAAGCGGTCACACACACACTGACAGCACCAAACTTTTTGGTTGAGGGTGAGGGCAAGTACACGCCGATCTCATCGAGCAAGAGAGAGCATGTGAATGTGGGAAAGAGGACACGCCACAACTCTGCTCTCGCTCCCCGCAAGGCAAGTTTATTTATATAGCACATTTCATACACAAGTGCAATTCAAAGTGCTTTACATAAAATGATTGACAGAAATAAATAAAATGTATATTTAAAGTGCAAATGATTTAAGATCACAAAAACTTTAGTTTTTTAAGAAACAGTAAAACAGCAATAAAATTGATTAAAAAATGTTAAAAGAATAAGAGCAAAAAAAGAGATAAAAATAATTTAGAAAGAAAAGTGCAGTTGATGTTAACCAGCACAGTGCTCTGGTTGTGAATGCACAGCTAAACAAGGGTGTTTTTAATCTGGATTTAAAAGTAGCTGCTGTTGGTGAATGTCTGATGTCTTCTGTAAGCAGATTCCAGCTACAGGTGGCGTAATGGCTAAACGCTGACTCAACCTGTTTTGAGTGAACCCTTGTTATCTCTAACTGACTTGATCCTGATGATCTGAGAAGTCTGTTTGGTTTATATTCAATGAGCATATCTGAGATGTATTTAGGTCCTAGACCATTAAGTGATTTATAGACAATTAATAATACTTTGAAGTTGATTCTAAAAGTAACGGGTAACCAGTGTAAGGACCTGAGGATTGGAGTGATATGCTCAGATTTTTTGGTTCTGGTCAGAATCCTGGCAGCAGCGTTCTGTATGAGCTGCAGCTGTCTGATGGTCTTTTTGGGAAGACCTGTAAGGAGTCCATTACAGTAATCCACCCTGCTGGTGATGAAAGCATGGACTAGTTTCTGGGTCAATATATAATTGAGGGAGTTTTCATGTCCATGAGATTTATCTCGCAAACATGCTTATTAAATTAATTTTTAAAGTCTTCAGTGTTCTTCATGATCTTGTCTTTACAAACTCCATAGTTAATTATTATGGAAAATCATTTATTTATAAAAATTTACTAGATATCCCTAAAATGTCAACTAAATAACCGTCCGAAATGAATTACAACCACAATCTCATTACCTAAAAAAACATTTCAAAAACTTTTTTAAAAACAGTTTTAATTATATTATTTACATTAAGTTGAGGTAATTGTGAAGAATGTGTCTTTTTGGGCAATATGTCACATTTTCAATAGAAATTGACAAATTGAATATGTGTCCGAGAAGTCGCTGTCATCTAAGTTACCCATAGCAAATACAACCCTCAAGGAAGAGTGTGTTTTCCAAATCACATGAACTGCTCTACATGATGTCATTTCCTCATGATGAAAAAACTTGCAAGACTCCAAGGTATGTTCTCCCTCCACATTTTCAGTTATTTCACCTAAAGTAGTGCTTGGGGCAAATGTGTACTTATCATATGTCAACAATTTTACTACAATGAATTCATAAATAACTTTGAATTTCAATTTTACTCAGTTGTACATATAATATTAGAAGAACCTCTCCGTAAAATGCCATGTGGTGTCTGGTGCTAGGCAACCTTTTTGATTTTATCCCTAAAAACAGCAAAAATGTCAACTAAGTTACCAGTCACCTATGTTACTCTGCAAATGTAACTTAGTTGACCAAGAGTAACATAGTTGACATTCATGACATGTTCTTATAGTTTTCAGGAGTTCATTTAATATTCAAATTGTTCAGTAACTATAAATGGTGGTGAGGAAGACCACTTGTGCTTCACAACAATTTCGCCATGCAAAGAAAAGGGTCCACCTGCCATATGGGCACACCTCTCCCCAGTACTTAAACATCTCAAGGAAACATGCCCAACAGTGTCAATTATCCACTTTTTCAGTGATGGTCCCTGCTCACAATACAGGCAGAAGGGCAACTTTTACATGTTCACAACTGAATTGTACAACCAGGGCTTCACTGCGGGCACTTGGAACTTTTTTGAGGCCAGCCACGGAAAGGGTGCCCCCGATGGGGTAGGAGGCCTTCTGAAGAGAACAGCTGACAGATTGGTGAGCCAAGGTGAAGACATTTCCATTGCTAAACATCTTTTCAATGCATTGGTAAACACCAATACAGCTGTCAAGATCTTCTACATTGAAGAGGCTACAGTGGAAAAGGCGATACAGCAGATGCCACAACGACTCCCCGCTTTACCATGCACTATGCAGATTCACCAGGTCATCACGCAAGCACCAGGGAAACTGACATACCGTGATGTGAGCTGCCTGTGTTCAACAAGGCAGATTCTGCAATGTCAGTGTTACCAAGCTCAGGCCTTCGACTTCAAAGTCAACTCTGCTGTTCCTGCATTGCACCAAGGACAACCAGACCTTGAGGTACAGTGGGACAGAGTGGGACACAATCGTTACTACTGGCCAATGCGAGAGGATGCGCTCTGGTATCCATTTGAGGATGTGCTCAGGTTGATCCCTGCCCCACAGCACGTGACAGCACGTCATGTTGAAATAAAAAGAGATGTGTGGGAAGATATTGCCAAATCATATCTTCATTGCCAAGGACATGCACACACACACACACACACGCTAACAAACACGTGGCACAAGCACACATATATAGACACCAGACGTGTATAGTCCAGGTGCCAGAAAGTAAAAATCCTGCCATGTTTTTGAATCCGCCTCTACATCTAGAACAGGTGTTTTCACTAATGAGCTCATCTACCTGGTAGAGGAGCTGGTTTAGTGATGGTTGGAACAGCTGCTGGACAGGATTTCTACTTTCTGGCACCTGGACTATACACCTCTGATATACACACACGCACAGATAAAGACACACACACACACACACACACTCAAAGATTACTTGATTGAGCTTGACAAAGTCATTGAAAAACAAACCATAATTGGCCATGGTCTTGGGTTAGAAAATGGGGAGTGTGTTCTGTCTCCGCCGGTTTCATGGGTGCCTGGAAGTTGGAGGCTATGCCAAAGTTTTACTTGGGTTCTGACATATGAATGTTTTTGAGATACAACTGTTTGCACTATTAAAATGTTGATCCAATTTAGCAAACTTATTCTGTTAACCAACAGAATAAAACACTATTTGGTTATTGTTACTTATTGCAGTGCACTATTATTTTTTGTTCAATACAATGCACTACTGTATTTCATTCCACAAACAAGATTTTCAAAATGTTTACATGGTGGAATTTTTGTGTAAGTGCTGTTTTTGATACTTTTGTTGTTGTTGTTTTCTATGTTAGGATATCATTCTTTTTATATATGTGCTTGTTAATAAAGTTGTGATTGATCCTTGTAAACTGATGTGCGTCTGTATTTCTCCTTTATGTCATGAAATATTTAACAGGTCTTGATTAAATGCAATAAAAGATTATTTTTGTTAAATACATCATCCTACTTTGTCATGTCCAGTCAACTATGCTACTTTTGTCAACTATGATACTGGGCTGTCAATTAAGTTACCATTATGTTTTTAAAAAAATACATGTATTTCAATGGTTCCCTAATCTCCAAGTAAGTATTTAGAAACTGAGTAGCTGTCAAATATATACCTCAGCATAATTTCATTAAGAAAATTAGCATGAATCAAGCAGTTTGGAAACAAAAATATACAGACCGGTTACTTCAGTACTTGAAATTTGGGGTTTCAATTGAACAAAATGTGTATTTTCTTAATTAATTGGGTATTTTAATTGAAAAGGTAGGTAAATAGACTCATATTCTTCCAAGAGTAATGATTTTTTTCAATGTCTGCCATTTACTTTAAGTTCAAACTTATAGGTTTTGTCCGTAACATAGTTGACCAAATAATGAGTAAACTTCTTGTTTTTAAAACTAAATATCTGAAATCAATTATGCCTGAGCTTGGCAATGACTAAAAACGAAATATTTCAGGGATGATTTATCAGGGAAGATAATAATATTTTGTAAATAAATATATTTTTTCCCAGAATTATTCAAACTCAAAATCTCCCACAATTATATATTGACCCTTCTCTAAATCTTGGCTTGAGACAAAACATATGATTCTGGCTATGTTTCTGAGATGGTAGTAGGCTGATCTGCTTATTGCTTTGACATGACTGCTGAAACTTAGGTCAGATTCTAAAATTACCCCAAGATTTTTTACCTTACTTTGTGTCTTTAGACCTCTTAAGTCAAGGTATGTATTTAACTTGTTAGTTCCATCCTTGTTACCAAAAACAATGACTTAAGTTTTGTTTTTATTTAACTGAAGGAAGTTTTGACACATCCAGCTGTTAATTTCATCAATGCATTGGGAAAGAGAGTCAATAGGCCTGTAGTCATTGGGTGAGAGGGCTAGGTAGATCTGAGTGTCGTCTGCATAGCTGTGGTAGGCAATTTGGTACTTTTTCATTATTTGGCCAAGTGGGAGCATATACAAATTGAAGAGGAGCGGGGCAAGAATTGAGCCCTGTGGAACACCACAAGTCATGGGTGTCCAGTCAGATTTATGGTTGCCTATGTTCACATAGTAACCTCTCCCTTTAAGGTATGACCCAAACCATTTAAGTACCAACCCTAAAAGCCCTACCCAGTTTTCCGGCCTATGTAGGAGTATGGTGTGATCTACGGTGTCAAAGGCAGCACTGAGATCTAGTAATACCAGAACTGATATTTTGCCTGAATCAGAATTTTATTGAATATCATTAATTATCTTTATGAGCACTGTCTCTTTGCTATGATGCTGACGGAAACCAGACTGATAATTGTCCAGGTAGCCATTTGAGTTAAAGAATTTGGTCAGCTGAGTGAAGACAACCTCCAGAATGGATTAAAGTTGTCAATAAAGTTCAGTCCTCTCATGTTTCAGGTTTTTTGCAACCATATGTTCAGACTGAGTAGCCGAGAGAACATATTCGTTCCCCGAGCTGGGAGAGGTCCACTGATGGATGGCTGAACTTTTAGCTTTCCAAGCATTTCACTGCTCTTTTCGAGTATCGTTTTTGCCCACATGTATGACAATCCGATTAACAGACTTATGTTGTTTAAGGATGTTTGACAGTTTCTTGCTTACATCACCAATCATTGATGGAGGGAAATAGTCTGTATGTATAGCCCTGCTACGAAGGTTTCTGATAATAGAGTCCCCCACTATCAGAGTATTTGGCTCGGCTGCTTTCTGAGCAGAGTGCCGTTGCCTGTTTGACACACAGCGTCTGCCAACTGCAGTGTCCACTTAGATTTTTGTCTGACCACATTTGGGGATTCTTCACCCATGTTCATCAGTGCCTCATATCTATTTTCAAGATGTACAGGGGGTGGCAGAGTACCAACATTGTCTAGTCGAGACTTAGCCATATCTGGGGTAGATGAAGCTAATGCGGCAATTTGTGAAACTCTTGACAGTCTGATATTACGAGAATCTTTAGGTCTTGCGCCCCTTTTTTGCCAACGGTTTGTGTCCACAGCTACCTTTTGTTTGCATCTGTACAGGTTTGTCTGAGCTAATTATAATCTGATGAGAAGTGCTGGGTTCTCATAACTCACCGGCTGTATGCTGAGGGGGTCCACGGCGAGTATCAGCTGTGTGTTCTTGCAGGGACGGCAATATTGGGAGTACCTCATGCAGCAGTGTGTGTGTATTCTATCTATCTCGACGACTTGCTCATCTTGGTGCACTCGCGAGATCTGTTGTGTGCGCACAGGGACCTTGTGCTCTGGCACCTCGACCGACTGGGCCTACGGGTCAACTGGGACAAGAGCAAGCTCTCCCCCATGCAGAGCATCTCTTATCTCAGTATGAACTAGACTCTATCATCCTGATGGCGCGCTATGCATCTGTGGCACTTCACAGTCAGCAACCAGCGGGCCAGCGAGGTTGATGCATATGAGACTGCTTCAGGGCTTTCTTTGGCTTAAGAGTCGGGTTCCTTGGAGCGACAAACTTATTGCGAGTGATCAGCAAAGCGTAAATCAACTCTAAGAAATGTTACTTTCCTGGCCTCAGAAACACAATACTCTTACTATAGTACAGTTCCACTTCAGAAATCATAATGAAATCAAGCATTTTAAGTGACATTAATATGTGATAAGTAAACACAGAAACAATTTGAGCGTGGATAAAAATGCGGGTTTATTGACCACGCTAAAGGGAAAACAAACGGACTAACTAACAAATAACAAACGCTAAACAAACAATACATGAAACTAAAAGCTGTAAAGAAATGAAAGAAAAAGACAAACCAATGAGTGGCAATATTACATCAGCTATTCACATCTGCATTATCCATCAAGCCCATTATGGTTATTTAAAGGGGTTACAGCTTAAACGAGATATTTAGAATATAGTTCAATACTTGCATTGGCTTCTTGGCTGTGCTGGGACAATTTCTCAGTGCGCCTTAAAAAGATCACAGTACAAGAGTAAGATCACAGTTTGAGCACTGAGTCTGTTTGCTGTGAGGTTACATTTTGACCTCATCGTCAGTATTCTGAAAGCTCATGGTGACATCCCTGTGAGATCACTGTAATTAGCATGCTGGACTCCGCCCCCGGATATCCGGGTAAGAAAGGCAGATGGCGTGCTGCATCCATTCACCTTAGTTAAGAGGAGACTGAGGGCCTCTCATGACTACTGCGGTTGTTGGTACATGTTTGTGGATAGAAGGACTTGCTTACCGATAGATGGAATGTCCAGCCCGCCCGCAGGGGGTGCTTACTTAGTGATGGATGAAATGCCTGTTCTTCGCCTCGTGGGGGGAAGAAGGGAGGCTTTATTCTCTTTCCGCCTCTGCCTCGGGATGCCCATCCCGAGGTAGGAAGAAGTTCCACCATGTCCAGACGACGGATAGATGCCCATCCCCAATTTGAGATTACACCAGATACAGCTGCAGACTGACCGAACATCCCAGCTCCATCTAAGGCAATTCCACCAGCTGCCAAGAGAAATATGACCATCGGACCATCCCAGCTCAGACCACTACATCCCCAACCAAGAGCAAAGACGGACTATTTGTCTTATTAATGCTGAAGTTACAATATTTTGTATTAAATGCTAAACTTAAATCACATGTCAGCAGTTTGAGTGCAGCTATGACACGTCAGAGGGGATCTGGCCCTCCCGGTTGAGCCTGGTTTCTCCCGAGGTTTTTTTCTCCATTAATCAATCATTGGAGTTTGGGTTCCTCGCCACAGCAGGGCAGTGTTGGCCTGCTCACCGGGAGACTGCATTCATTCATTTATTTATTTATTTAGAAATTAGATGTTATTTATTAGAATGAACTTACTCGTTGTATAAATACCATGCACTGTGCTGTGTTTTAACTTTTCTGTTTTTCCTGTTTGCCCCTGTAAAGCTGCTTTGAAACAATACACATTGTGAAAAGCGCTATATAAATAAACTTGAATTGAATTGAATTGAATTAAGTTGCACCCACCTATGGTTAGGGGGGAAGGTGCTTTCGCAGGCATACGCCCTACCGGCTGTCGGTCCTACAAGTTGCCATGCAAGACGCGGGCTGACACCGGTTATACACGGAGGTTGTAAAACCTTGCGAAGGTGATTTGCGTAGCCCAACCCGCAGTTCTGCAGATGTCTGCCAGAGAGGCTCACTGATAGTGGACACGGGTGGTCCTGGTATTGGTAAGCCGTCGTGACGACGTCCTCAATCCAGTGCGCTACTCTATGTTTGGAGACAGCCCTCCCCTTCTGCTGACCTCCAAAACAAACAAAAAAGCTGATCAGAGCTCCTGAAGTTCTGCGTACAGTCTAGGTGGAGGCGCAGTGAGCCTACTAGACACAACACGGATGGGGTTGGGTCTTCCTCCCCGGTGGGCACGTAGACAGGCTGGGGTCTCAGGATCATGTGAGAATCGCTGGGCCTGAATTCTAGGCAATCAGGGGAAACGGAGAATGCTTGTAGGTCCCCTGCCCTCATGTTCAAAGCCAGCACCTTCAGGAGAACTGTCTTCATCGTTAAGTGAGGTAGAGTGGCGTCTTAGATGGGCTCGAAGGTGGGCCTATTAAGGCCCACCAGGACCTCAAGGTCCCAAGAGGTAATGGAGCACGGAAGAGGCGGGTTCTGTCTCTCGCCCCCCCTTAGGAACCTAATGGTCAGGTCATGCTGTCCCAGAGACTTTCTAGCATCTGAGTAGTGCTTAGCGGGAACAGCGGCTACATACACTTTCAGTGTGGAAGGGGAGAGGTTAGTTTTCAAGTCTCTCTTGTAAAATGAACTAAAAGTTCCTGATCAAGCAACTCCGTGGGTCTTCTCTGCGAGAAGAACACAAGGACGAGAAGAGGCGCAACTTATAGGAATATTGCCGCGTAGAGGCCCGGACCTAGCCTATGTAATGGTCTCTACCGCCGGTAGGGGTAGGCCACTCAGGATCTCTTTGTCCCGTCCAAGGGTCAGACATGGAGGTTCCAGATGTCTGGCCTGGGATGCCACAATGTGCCCTTCCCCTGAGAAAGCAGGTCCTTCGTCAGGGGAATCAGCCAGGGGGGAGTTGTCGTCAGAAGCATTAGCTCTGAGAACCAAGTCCAGTTTGGCCAGTACCGCGCAACTAGTAGCACTTGCTACTCCTCTTCGCTGACTTTGCACAGGGTCTGTTCAATGAGGCTCACTGGGACGAAGGTGTACTACCGCTTGTCCCTTGGCCAGCTGTGCTCAACTCAACTATATTTATATAGCGCTTTTTACAATTTTCATTGTTACAAAGCAGCTGTACATGAGACACACTGAATACAAGAAAAACAACTAAAGGCATATACCTGTAAAAACAAGATAAAGGTGAAAACAACAAAAGACAGACATACAAACGCACACACGCAAACACACTCGCACACACGCACAGTGAAAGCATACATTTGAGATAAAGGAAAGAGAACCACAGGTCAAATATTAAACGGACTATAAATTCTTATGTGCAATATTAATTATGTCTAACTTCAAAATTCTAAAGCAGCCCCCCCGGCCAGGCAAATAGTGCAAAACAATATGCAAACGGTGGCGAGGAACCCAAAACTTTTGAATTTTTTAGAAATTCTAGGTATTACTAACTGACAGGACGCCTGAGAGCGTAAGTCACGTGGAGGATTGTAATACAATCGAAGTTAATTTAAATACTGCGGCGCTAGACCATGTAGGGCTTTATAGGTAATAAGCAAGATCTTAAAGTTAATGCGATGCTTTATAAGTAACCAGTGCAAGGTTAACAGAACCGGGGTTATATGCTCATACTTTTTTGTACTTGTAAGAACTCGAGCTGCCGCGTTTTGAACCAGTTGCAGTTTTTGTAATAGGCCTGCAGGGCAACCACCTAAAAGTGCATTACAGTAATCTAGTCTTGATGTCATGAATGCATGAATTAATTTCTCTGCATCTGACAGTGACAGCATATGACGTAGTTTAGATATATTCTTAAAATGAAAAAATGCAATTTTACAGGTGTTGGCGACATTGCTCTCAAATGACAGATTTCTATCGAATACATGGGCAAGATTCTTAGCTGACGACGAGGATTTTATGGAGCATCCGTCAATAGTTAAGCAGTATTCTTGGTTGTTACGTATGGCGGTTTTTGGTCCAGTAGTAAAAATTGTTACTCATCCAGTTTTTTAAATCAACTATGCATTCCTTTATTCGATGGAACTGCTGGGTTTCATGAGGCTTCGAGGAAATATAAAGTTGAGTATCATCAGCACAACAGTGAAAGCTAATTCGGTGTCGCTTTATATATCTCCTAGAGGTAGCATATATAATGCGAAGAGCAGAGGCCCTAAGACTGAGCCCTGTGGTACACCGTACTGGACTTAAGATTTGTGGGACACATCATTGTTTATTGCTATAAAAAACGGTCAGATAAATAAGACTTAAACCATTTCAATGCTATTCCATTAATGCCAATGTACTTTTCGAGTCTGTGTAGGAGTATGCGGTGGTCAATGGTGTCAAATGCAGCACTAAGGTTTAGCAGCACCAATAACGAAATACAGCCACGGTCAGACGCTCAAAAGCAGATCATTTGTAACTCTGATCGAAGCTGTCTCTGTAATTTGACATGCTCGAAATCCAGACTGGAATACTTCATTAATGTCATTCCTTTAACTGAGTTGAAACTACTTTTTCAAGAACTTTAGATATAAAAGGTAAATTCGATATAGGCCTGTAATTCCCTAGTTCTCTTGGGTCGAGTTTGGGTTTTTTGTGCGCCAGAGCATCCGTACCGAGGGGGGCCCACGGACAGGGAGTACCATAGTGGGCATCCGGTGGTGTCCAGGGAGGCGAACAGGTCTACCTGAGCCTGCCCAAACTGCACCCAAATGAGCTGGACTGCGAGGCGTCGACTGACAAGAGAGCGCGCCGGGTGTCTACTTCAGGTCGCCTGATATATGTGGCTATCATGGAGCCCAAAGGTATTCTCGGTCTCCCTGGGGTCTTCCCATGGGGGCCGCTTCTGCTTCAGCACGTTCCACCAGGGGGACATCGACCTATCCTCTAGCTGACCCACCATTGAGGAGGAAAAAGGGTGGCAGAACTAGTTTGACGTGCACGCGCCGAAAAAGGGGGCGTTTACAGGTCTACTGAGTTCCTCATGCCATTCCGGGAAACACGGCAATGGGAGCAGGCATAGCTTGGAGCCACGTTCAACCCTGAGGCACCATGTATCCGGCCGCGAGCACTGAGAGAGGCAGTGCGGTGCACTGCAACCCAATGCTTGTGGCGGCCCGGGAAAGCATGGCTGACAATCCGACATCTGCTTCTTCCTGAGCTCGTTCCCGGAGGAGGGAAATGCCAGGTATCGTCGGAGTCAAATGCCAGTAAGTCACCCCCCCGAATGCTGAAAGGGACATCTCATCATCACGCACCGTTACTGATACGTGATCGAGGAACGAGATGATGTGACCGTCTCTTGGGGAATCGGTCAGACGAGACGAGGTGCGAACGGTCCACAAGCCAGTGGCTGACGGATTTAACGCTCACAGTAATCCTCACATCACCCTCATTGCTCACGGTAGCAGACGGCAGGGCTGTAGCCACTGCCGTCACGGAACGGGAAGCAGACGAGGTGGTGGGTGAGTCCGATGGGAACACAGTCGCCCGTGACGCAGTGCGGGCAGAACTTATCCAAAACGGCTGCACCAGCGTGCTGAAAACTCAACACTTGAGGCAGCCATCGTGTCCGTCCCCCTCCACGATGTGTGTATTGCACCCATGAGAACAGCAGGACATGCCACGCTGGAGAAATATTCCTGTTTAAGAGAAAAAAACTACAACACTTCTGGAACTTCTGAGATGCCCAGGGGAAGTCGCCGCAGGAAGGGACAGTCCGCTGCATCACGTCGTGAGACTCCTGCAGTAATTTGGCGTAGAGTTGAAGTATGCAGCATGCTGTCTCCCTTTTATATACGGATATCCAGGTGCAGAGTCCGGCATGCAAATTTAATTCGCTAATTTCATTGGCCTTTTTCTAAACTAGCTTTCACCTCTGGCTCCTGGATGGAACGAGGAGATACTGAGTGACAGGGCCGGCACGCCTGCGAAACACCTTCTTCCTTTTCTGGGCAAGTCAGTGCATTCTTCTGGCTCCTTACTTCCCCAAATGGGTGAAGTACAGGTGTCCTATCCATCCCTAAGCATCTCTTCTGGTTATGGACGGAGCGGCCCGTCTACCAAACTCGGTATAAGCAAGTTTCCATCACGGGGTTAACCCTTTTAATTGAGCTGTTGCTCAACACGTAGTGACTCCCCAGTTGGTACATCAAATCTGATGTTTTTTCCTCACTCGTGGTTCCCCGCCGTTGAACCTGTGACCTCTCCACAGTGTACTCCGTTGGGGACCGCTTTATCCCATGAGTTCTCCCCACTAGTGGGACCTTGTAGGTAATTTCCACATATCACCTCCCTAAGGTAGGATTTGGCCTCCGTAGTGCATTTTCCTCTTTCGAGGATCCTGCGCTTCCCGGTGTCCCTCACAACGCCAGTGCTGCCTTACTTTTGCACTGGAGAATCACAATTTGCGGCAGCGCTCACTCGTGACTCGCCTTGGTCCCAACCCTGGAAGTCGTGTTCCCGCAAAGCACAGTGCCGTTTCATATAGGGACACCATTTGTTGGTTCGACACATGTCGAGAAACCGATAGAAAGGGAACGTCTTGGTTACCTATGTAACCTCAGTTCCCTCTGTCGGTATCTCGGTGTTCTGTCGAACCAACAGATGGGGTTTGACTTGAGAACCTATCATCTTCTGACTAGTTTTGAAAAGGCAAATGAAAAACAGCGGGACGATGTCCACACTTGTGGTCAAGGAGAGACACCTCTGAACCTTGCTCAGATGAGTGAAGCCGAGAAAGTTTGCTTTCTCGATGCACCCATCTCAGGAGGGTGACTTGTCGGTGATACTGTTGAGGACTTCTCCCAGCAATTCTTGATAGTAAAGAAGCAGACGGAGGCTATCAAGCATTTTCTCCCCCACCGAGATCCTGTGCACCCTCTGCTTCGGTCCTCTTCGAGGCTGGCTCCAGCTTCCCCACACAAGTGGCCCCCCAGTAGAAGATGTCGAGGAGGAGACGACAGCCCCGTCAGCAGCTGCCGCGGAAGCAGAATCGGCCCTGACGGGAAGATCCCAAGGAGATCGAGAACACCATCGGGCCCGACCCTAACCATTCCATCGCTGGTCTGTTGATCCGGGAAGGTCCCAACATCTGCCGGGCCCCTTCGGGGGTCTAGCGACCACATTTTTGCAAAAAGAGTTTCCTTTCTCTCTCTGGGTGTTTATCACAGCCGCTCTCACAGATCATACCCCTGTAATAAGTGCACTGTAAGTCGCTTTGGATAAAAGCGTCTGCCAAATTAAATTATTATAATTACTCCCCCTGACTCTGTCCCTGGGAGCCTGGCTAGAGCTTCCCAAACTGTCACGGTGGCTACGGAATATGATCCGTCTCGGGTACGCAATCCAATACGCCAGATGCCCACCAAAGTATCGGGGCATCCTCTAACCTCAGTCAGAAGCAAGGATGCTCCCGTGCTTCAAGTGGTCATCAGTACAGGATCCTCCCCTTCGGTCTGTCTCTGTCCCCAAGAGTCTTCACGAAGGTAGTGGAAGCCGCCCTCGCTCCCCGCAGGGAGAAGGACGTGCGAGTACTCAACTATCTCGATGACTGGCTTATCTTGGCACACTTGTGAGATCTATTGTGTACACATAGGGACCAGGTGCTCTGGCACCTAGATCGTTTGGGACTACAGTTCAACCGGGAAAAGAGCAAGCTCTACCCTGTGTAGAGAAAGCTCTTTTTTTCTAGGTATGGAACTCAATTCTGTCTCTATGACAGTGCGATACATACACAGAGTATACACAAGTATAAGAAGCGCACAGGGAGGCCATATTCACCCCCAAAAATTGAAAAAACAATGTCAACAGCTTCTGAACATGCCTTGTTGTTTAATGTTTCTTGTCTTGATTTGGAGAAAAAAATTTTTTCAAGCATCTCCTTCAAAGACTCCTCAAAGTACAGTGCTGCTGAAGGACTATATGAGATTTGCTTTCCTGGTCCTTTCTAAGTGAAAACTTTATTTTTCCTGGGTTTCCAAAATTTGCTGAAATACTCATGTATTCCATGCATGTCTTAACTTCACATCCAAAACATTTAATAAGTGAAGACTTCTGAATGTGTATAGGTAGTCTCAACCCATGAGATTATTTAGTTGTTATTTACAGAATCTATGTTTATCATTGGTTCATGCCTGTCATGGTGTTGCCTTTCATGTCTTTTGTTTGATGTCTTGCTGAAATGAATGACACATTTCTTGCAACATAGATTCCCTCTCTGAACTGGATAAAGATCAGTGGTGTCAAGGATCAAAAAGTGTCACTTTTTAAGCAATTACTTACACGTGTCACCTTCAGTATAGTGGATGTCAAATCTTAAATCTCTTTTGGATATGTGATGCCTAGATGCTGTTACAGATACACTACAGTAACAGCAGACCTGCACCTATATTCACAAAACATTTTATCTCAACACTAATAGCTCTCCAAAATTTGCTATCTGGGCTCCTAATCAGCAATAAAAAAAATTTGTTAAGATTGTCCACTTAAAACCTATTCACAACGCTGCTCAGAGCAACTTTTAAAAAGGAACAAATCTTAAGCTAAGAAAATGGGCAGGGTTGACATTGCTGCTATCATCAAGCTCACTGACTACATTTACATTTAGATTTACATTTAGGCATTTGACTTTTATCCAAAGGGACTTGCATTTTACATAGATATTTGCACTCCCCTGGGATTGAACCCACAACATTGCGTTGTTATCACAATGCTCTTACCACTGAGCTACAGGAAAGTTTGAGGTTATACTAGGACCACAGGACATTTAACAACTTTAATTAAAATAAACAAAAACCCCAACAAAAAAAAACCAAACATAATGTCAAGGCATGGTCCTCTCTGTCCGTACGCTCCTCCGTGAGAGATGTGAGACCGGTCATTATCACTCGCGTCACCTGCCTCCCATCGTTATATTAACTCAAAGAGTTATTTTTGCAAATAGTTTATACGTTCATTTTAAGTAGGTGTTCAGCTTATTATATGCATATTGCCTGTTTCATAAAAAGTTAGCAGATATTAGTGGTCTATTGTCATTATCATGACATCTTTTTGAAATGTTTACGTTTCAAGGTAGACTGCCGGTGTTACAGCCATTTTAGGATTGTTGTGAGGTGGTCTGAGTGATTAAGGAGTCCTCTTCTCTTAGATTCCAATTCCGACTAATAAATGTGATGCCATTACATAACTTTAGTTCACAGTTTATTTGATTCAGAATTGGTGACACGATGCATTTTCACTTTCACACAAGATACAAATTAATAACATTTCAACATTTTAAATGCAGTTCCTAACTTTTTACTACGTTTTTGTTGATTATTAATACGCAGGCTACTGTATTCATTTTTTAAAACAAGTAGAAAATATGTTGAATTTAATTTCAAGTTATATCGAAATTATGTGTTATTTCAAAAAGATACGACATACAAAACTGTAAGCATACATTATAAATAAAGTATAAATTGTTCATCTGAACATGATAACCAATTACTAAGCTTGTTGTTTGCCTCACAGTGGACACAAGTGAAGTCTGGCTGCTCTTTCTTGTGTTTTGTAAACGATAGGGGGCAATGTCAACATTAATGTTATCCCCTGGTTGGGCCTTTGTTCTCCTGAGGTATTCTTTCTCCATTGGAGTTTTGGGTTCCTAGCCACCATTTGCATACTGTTTTGCCTGGCCGGGGAGGCTGCTATAGAATGTAGAATTTAGAAGGAGAATTTTAAAGTTTTACTTAATTAATAATGTATAAAGAAATGTATAATCTGATTGATGCTTGATCTCTGTTTCTCTCTCCTTTATCTTAAATGTGTGACTCTCAGTGATGGCCACTGTGCGTCCGTGTACTGTATGTGTTTGCGCATGTGTGTTTACAATAGTTTGCGTGTGCCTTGTATGTGTGGAGTGTTTTGCATGTCGGTGTGTTTGAATTGGTGTGCGTATCTGTCTTCTGTTTTCACCTTTTTTTTTTTTAACAGGAATAACCTTATTACATATGTTTTGCTTATTGTCAAAATTTTTCTTTTACAGCTGCATTGCAACAATGATAATTGTAAAAGCGCTATATAAATAAAGTTGACTTGACTTGTGATGTGATCTAGTTGAAGTTGTCATAGGTCATGGTGTATTTTGTTTGACTAACAAACAAAATATAAACACCTAATTTTTAAAGGTTTAAGAACCTTTCATGATCTCCTTTGGTTTCGTATCTCCCGGTTGCACTAAAAGTCAGTCCGTCGCAGTTTTCTGACACAAAATGATGTTTTTAGGTATCCTTGCGCTTTTTTAAGTGGGTACACGGAAATTCTTGATCTTTTCTATTGGGTATACGGCATATACCTGCGTATCACATACACCACTGCACTCCCCATACCACCTCATCTTGCCCACATATCGTATGGAATGATGGCACTTGGGCGGTCCGCTCCTGTTTGCCAGATTTGGGCCACAGGCATGCCAACTCTATGCCACATGTCAAAAAACTAAACATATAAAGCAGAGCTGGCCCAGATTTATCCCAAAACCAACACTTTTAAGTGCTCCAGTTTAACATAATTTGTATTGAGTTGCATTATTATTATAGTGATGATTGAGTTATTAGTGATGAACACCTGCTGTTAAAAAATCACTGCAGAAAACTTCAACAAAAACTACAAATGTTTTATGACCGTTCCCAGCTGCCAAAAGTCACCATCATGGTGATCAGTGTTTCCTTGAGTTGAACCTTGCCATTTCCTCTTGAACAAAAATACACTTTTAATTGATATGGTAATGAGAATCTAATCAATGAAGTTGGTTGGTAATCAGTGAGATAACTATCATGTTTCCATTAGAATAAATTGCTGCTTATTTTAATATCTCGTATGATTGATTGTAATTTGCTGTATGCAAAGGTTTGTGAAAAACAAATATCACAATTTAGACACACAGAGATGAAGAATCTGTGTATGAATCTCAAAAATGGTGACAATCAACAAACGAAAGGTTCATATTGCAATGCAAGCTGGGTAACATCATGGCACAAAACTTGCATCAATTTGCATCAATTTGCATCAACTTGTTCGTTTGGTTGCTATCTGGGCCTTCTGCTGCAGATGGGAAAAAAATTAGCCATAGCCATGAAACAAAGAGTAGATGGTTTTTAGGAATGAGAATTAAACTTTTTTCAATGATATTAAAAGGATGTAAGTTGTCTAAAGATAAGCAGGTGTTTTTGATTGGGGCTGGATACACACCCAAACAAATCCTGAGCAAATGTTTGTAAATATGCAAAACAGTGTGGATAGTCAGCCAATGGATTTTGTGCTTGGAAATGAAAGTTAACAGAGGGATGGTTACTGCCAGGAAATGAAACTTAATTGAACCATAAAAGAGGCTCAGATACTGCATACCCTGAAGAGAAGAATTCACTTCTTTGAAAAGGTAAGTCTGATTTCTGATCCTGTATGTGTGACTTTTACTGAAGTATATAGAAATATGAAAAATAATCAACAGCTCTCCATTCCTGGGACTTCTTTGTAAAATTGTAAAACTTTATCAATCTATGAAACTGATGGATAGATTTAAATATTTCATAGACTTTGTGAATGTATTGTTTTACCAAAATAAATCTTCCAAAAATGTTTCTCTGTGTTCATCAGAACAAAGACATTTATACAGATTTGGAACAACTCGCGGTGAGTAAATGACAGAATTTCATTTTTGGGTGAAATATTACTATGTATAATATAGCTATTTTGATTACTTAAAAATGCAGTATTAAATAAATTAATGAATTATTATTTTCAATATAGCTTGTTGTTTCAAATTAAGTCGTTATTTTGAGATGCTCATTCAGTATGACGAGAAAAGTCATTATGTTGCATAAATATCTTGTTATTTGAAACAATAAGATGTTATTTCATGATAAACTCTCATTATTTAAAGTTTATACTGATATTAGTCAGTAGAGAGCAGAATACAACGTTTGTATTATTTATTTATTGAATACATAATTGAGAAAACCTCTTAAAGAAGCTTGATTAATTTTATATACGTTAAATAATTTCTTTGATTTGTTTTATCCATATGATTTTCATCTTCTTTCTGGCGAAAAGGACATTTTGTATTTTGCTATAAAGCAGTAAATATCAGAATAAGAATAATAAGATGACCGGACGGCCATCTTCCAGGGATGCCTACCATTTTCGCATTTGTTTATCATTTACATCATATATACATGCGATCTCTGGAGGATGCAGACTCTCCTAATTTTCCCAAATGAAAGATTTCTTTGGGTTAACATCATGTTGACTCTAGGACACCATTTCAATCAACCCATCAGATAAGAGGGATACATTTATTTTTCATGCAAAGTTTTAGGTCACGCTTACACGATTGTTGTTCACATATATCAAACTGATATAGGATATCATTGAGGATTGTTTGTGGTTATAGGATTTATTTATAAAAAATATTGTTCCAGCGTCAACAAAGTTTGCTCACTTGGCAAAATCAGTTTGAGGGAGGGCACAGACGAAAATGGCACATGTCGTCACCTTAGTCTACTCTTATCACTTCTTTTGCAGTTTCTTTTAACACTGCACAAACATTTGTACAAAATATAACGGATGGAAGATTTTTTATGTTAAGAAAAGATTAAGAAATCATTTTTAAATGTTATTTCATATAATATCTAGATTGTGGCCATTCCACTCCAGGGTTTGTTGTATTTCTGCAAAACTAAAACTCAGAAATTTCATAATGTAATCCAACAGCAATGTGATAGACTGACATAATGATAGTTATTTTGACCTGTATCTCCAGTTTGCAAAAAAAATGCAAATATATTTATTTGAAAGATGGTAGAAATAATAAAAGTAGTTCAGAGATTTAAAAAATATATTATTTTACCCAAACACATACTATAAATAGTCATTTAAAAAATAAGAAAAAGGGAAATGGCCTCTTAATTTTATTGAACGGTTGAATCATGTATAAATATTATATATATAAGATATAACATTTAAATAATGAAAGTGCTTTTGGACCAGTGTTTGGATCTTGAGAAATGGTCTATACATTGAAAAAAGAGAAACGTTGGACCATCTTAATACAAACAAAATACGTCACTGTTACAATCAATTTAAATAGTTTTTCTCGAATTACCTCCATGGCTTGGTTCAAAACAAAATTTATCAATTTCAACAAAACATCATTATTGCCATCAGTATTTGCTTGTATCCCTGACTTTGGTTAAATTAAATCTAGATTCACTTTAGGGTTTCTTAATAAGAAAACTTATGCATTAATAAGAGAAAAAAAATGATATTAAGTTAAGTTTTTGTTTTCCAAAACAAAAAAACAGCATCAATAAACGGTCATATGTCTTGCCAAACTTAGACATGAACAGTCAACATACAAACCTCAACAATGGTGATTATCATCAAACGAATTAAGATAAACAGATCACCTGCAAAGCATTCTGACGAGTCATAAATGAGTATTAAACGCAGCATGCATTGCAGCATGAAGCTTTCTCTTGTTAATTGTCACCATAGTTACGGTTCATACACTGATTCTTCATGTCTAAGTGAGTCAACAACGTTTTATATATGTTTTCTCATAGTTCATATGGTGTTTTTGTAAAAGTAAATAATTGATTTACTGCAGGAGAGAGAGTGAGAGTGATTGACAAAACAACACGCTTCTATTCCTCTCTGACTTGCTTTGACCATGCTTTGTATAGGTGTGGTTTCTATTTCACTTGAAGTTATGAAAACGAGGATCCACCCAGTGCAAATGGTCAGGATATGATCGTATTCCACTTTCCCTTGCACAATATAAGCAACATGTTGTGTATAGACTACTTTGCACGATACAAAAAAATATTTGTTCTTATCTTAAATATATAATAAAACCAAGATGATCGTATGACATTTTTATTAGCTATAAATGTTCTGTTTGTTGTATTTTATTAGCCCTGTTGTGTAGTGTTATAAAACTATAACAGGAAGTTCTTCTAGAAGAGCATTGGATCAGCGTTGTTTATGTTTTGTGACATACAAATATGACTTTATGATAAAACTAATCTTCTTGTAGCTTGCCTTAAATCAAAGTCAAAATAACTCACTAAGCCATCCCATATAACAACCAAACCAGCAAATTTTTGCGGCCCAAATCTGGCACACACCTTACTCCCCATATCACCTCATCTGGCCCACATATCGTATGGAATGATGGCACTTGGGGGGGACCGCTCCTGTTAGCCAGATTTGGGCCGCAGCCATGCCAAAGCTATGCCACATGTCAAATACCAAAAAAAAATAAAGCAGAGCCGACCCAAATATAAACAACAGTTAATTTCAGTTCTGGTTCAGATTTATCCCAAAACCTTTCTGTGCTCCATTTTGACAGAATTTGTTTTGGGTTTCATTATTATTATAGTGATGGTGGAGTCATTAGTAATTAATATCTGCTGTTAACAAACAGCATCACTGCAGAAAAGGTCAACAAAAATTGAAAAATTTGATATACCAAAAGAAACACAACAACTTAAACCTGAAATGCAGCCCAGCTAACAAATGTTTGTTATAAGAACGTTGCTTAGAGGTTTTTGATGTGTTTGAATATGTTTAAAAAATATATTTTAATGTTTTAAGAATGTTACCATTAGCTTTCCTTTAGCTCAGTGGTAAGAGCATTGCGTTAACAACGCAAGGTTGTGGGTTCGAACTCAGGGGATTGCAAATACCTATGTAAAATGTATAGGATAATGCAATGTAAGTCGCAATGTAAGTCACGTAAAAGCGTCTGCCAAATTCCTAAATGTAAATGTACCATCATGGTGATCAGCGTTTACTTGAGTTGGGATCCTGACCCTTGTTTCATACATTGTTTGATCTGAATTATAATAGTGTTTTGTGCTTTGAGGTGATCCAGTGTGGTGCTGATAGTCATCATTGTTGAGATGAATACACTGATTCTTCATTACTGTGTGTCTAAATGCAGCTCTTTGTTTTAAGTTTTGTTTTGTCAGACACTAATCTTCAGTCAAACTCCAAGATGTAATGGTGTTCTTTCAGGTATCGCAGAACAGCGTTTAATCAAATGTTAACATAGTAATAATCTCACTGACCACCAAACTTTTGTTAGCTGGGTTGTATTTCAGGTTGTAGTTGTTGTGTTTCAAGTTTTCAAATCTACTTATATAGCGCTTTTCACAATGTGTATTGTTCCCTGGGTAATTTTTTTCTTTTTGTAGTTTTTGTTGAACATATTTTCAATGATTTTGTTTATAAAAAAAAAAAGAGACAATAATTTTTCACTTAATAGAACTACGTGCTATAATCACACTATTTTACCAGTTTTGTTGCCCAATAGGCAGGGGCGTAGCCATAACAATTTTTTAGAGGTGACCAGGTAAGACCGAGTGATTTTAATAGGGTGACCAAAAAAATCCTTACAGACAGAAATTCTTTCGTTTCTACCTTTTAAACCAATTCTTCATTACACATAGTTTGCTGGCCAAAAACATACATACAAAAATGACGTAGAGTAATTTTTTTATTTACCATGCATTCATAGGTCTTTTCCTGCTTACTCTTAAACGTGTTTGTTTTCTGTTGGAACATTACAAAGAGATAAGATGTTAAAAATTACAAGAACATTAGCAAGGGGTTATATGAAACAAAGTGTGTAAAACAAGGAACTGAAGTCATATTCTGTTATCAACCACATGTTCTTTCTTTTATCAATTACACATATATTATAGTGCTGTATATGCACTTTTTTAAATCAAGAGTAATCTAACACCTTAATTATTTGCAAGACTACATGGAATTGAATTGTATAAATCGAATGACATTGCATTTCTACAAAATAACAGTACACAGACAGTACCCCAGCTAGCAGAACTTTGTTATAAGAAAGTTACTTAGAGGTTTTTCATGTTTTTGAAAATGTTTTAAAAACATTCAAAATGTCGAAAGAATGTGTTTAAAGAATGTTCCCAACTAAAAAAAGTCACCATCACGGTGATAAGTATTTCTTTGAGTAGGTGTCTTGTCCCTTACCTCTAATGTGTGAAATTAATTGGGGACTTGAAACTGAGACTTGTTATGGCAACTCAATAAGAACTTAAACCAGTGTAGTCTGATGGTTGGCATTAAGACCATCATCTCTATTGCAGATTGCTCCACAGTATAAATACTAATTGTAAATTGTGCTCTTGACCTTGAAAGAACATATTACTATTAGGGAACTAGGCGTTTTAATGACTAGAAGACTTGTGAAAAAAGGGTGCAAATAAAATTCAGCAGTATTCAGATAAAGACAGGCTTTCAAGATCAGGATATGAAGCTCAACAATGGTGAAAATCAACAAACTAATTCTGATAAAAAGATCTACTACAATGCATGCTGGGTATCATGAACCAGTTTTGTTCTAAGATATTACCCAGCATGCATTGCGACATGAAGTTTTGTTTAGTTGGTTGTCACCATTGTTGAGATTCATACCCTCATTCTTGATGTCTGTGTTTGTCAAAGTCAATTTGTAGATTATGTTTATATTTTTATCCATATCTCACTTGTAGTCATCAAATTGCAAACAAAACACACAATCTTTCATTTTCTTTTGAGATCAACAGCACTCAAATCAGATTAGATCCATTAATCTGAAGAATCTTCCTGTTTCAATTAGCTCATCCAGATTAGTGGCTGCAGCCTCAACAACACTTGTTTTTCTGGTAGCTTGGTGGCATTACGCCTCAACGCATCCATAAGCACCAACCTATTTGCTAAGGCTGTTCTAGTCCCACTGCCAGCGTTGATGCATTCTCAGTGCCACTGGTTTCGTATGGCATAACATTACAACACACAACCAAACCAATTCAACCATACGCATCATGATGACGATTAAGACGTTGCGTTCATAGGCGGTTGTGCTCCTTCAGAACCTACCCACCACCTCATCTGGTTCCCATTCCGTGAGAGCAGCGGCTACAGCCCTGCGGCCCACTACGATTAGCAGTGAGGGTGATATGAGGATTAGTGTGAGACCTAATCCGCGAGACAGTCCGTTCGCTCCTCCTCTCGCTCGACTGACCGTTCCCCAAGAGCCGGTCCCACTTCAACCTAGACTCCCGTCTAGGTCGAAATGTAACTAAATGTAGGTTTCGGCACCTTTGGTTTTGAGAGCTTACACTGCTGCGGGCCAAGCTGCGTGCTCTCTCACCGCCATGGCCATCCTGCATGTTCATCAGGCCTGGAGAGAGCACCACAAGGCAAAGACCGACCCAAAACTTATGCAGGAACTCCGCATCGCCACAGGCCTCGGTCTAATGTCCACACTTGTGGTCCAGGAGAGACACCTCTGGCTGAACCTTACGCAGATGAGTGTCGCCGAGAAAGTCCGCTTTTTTAATGCACCCATCTCACAAGGAGGGATGTTCGGTGATACCGTCAAGGACATCACCCAGCAGTTCTCGACAGTAAAGAGGCAGACAGAGGCTGTCAAGCATATCCACCCTCTAGCCATTGAGATTTCCAGCAGGCCCAGTCCTCTTCGACGCCGGCGCCCCCCTCTCTGGCAGCCTCCCGGAAGAATTTCGTAACCATTGCTGGTTTGTAAATCTGGGACGGTTCCTGCCCTGTCCCAACAGCCCACTTTCTCACAAAAAGAGTTCTCTCTCTCTCTGGGGTGTGAGTGAATGAGTGAGTGTGTGTGCCCTGCGATGGGTTGGCACTCCATCCAGGGTGTATCCTGCCTTGATGCCCGATGACTCCTGAGATAGGAGCAGGCTCCCCGTGACCCGAGGTAGTTCGGATAAGCGGTAGAAAATGGAATGGTCCCCCGTCTTTTTTGCTCAACCAACACAGTTTATACTACTGTTACAGTCATTAAAATAGCTCAGATTTTGTATTCAACGTAAAAGTGATTATATTTCGTTTTATTTTGTTTATAAAGTTAATTTTAGAAAAATGTTTAGTGTTTTTTGTTTGTTAAATTTATTTTTTTATATTAAATCTGCAAAGTTTTTAGTCCGAAGGTAAATAAATAACAAAGTTATCGGCTTGTAAAAAAGGGAGTCGACTCTAAATCACGCTAAAAACTAGTCCGAGTCTCTAACTGCCACATATCTACGTCACTCAATATAGTCCCCGCCTATGTTTGCTGGGACTGCCGCGAAAACTTCACTCTCCTCCCCCAAACACTGTCGCTCATCCGTGATGTGTGTGCATCATGTCTAGAACCTGTCCTGCAAACAAAGGCAAGTCCAAAAGACGTCTTTTCAACGTCGTTGATGACGTTGCATAGACGTCCCCTGAGTAGCCAGAATTAAAGTTATGTTAAAGTTAAAGTTAATATAATAATATTAAAAGTAGCCATATGGCATCAAAGGAGTAAATGTATCAAGCAGTCTCACAATGTCAATCCTACACGCGCACACACAAAGGAGAACAAGGTATATCAGAGGCAGGTAAGCTGGCAACTAAGCCAAAGGCTCCTATATTACAATCGTAACACAAGGTGCATACCCAGATAGCAATTTTTTGCGGCCCAAATCTGGCCCACACCTTACTCCCCATACTTTACTCATCTGGCCCACATATGGCGTGGAATGATGGCACTTGTGCGGTCCGCTCCTGTTTGCCAGATTTGGGCCACAGGCATGCCAAAGCTATGCCACATGTCAAACATCAAAACAAAAAAAGAAGAACTGAACCAAATATAAACAACAGTTCATTTCAATTCTGGCCCAGATTTATCCCAAATCCATCACCTTTCTGTGCTCCTGTTTGACAGAATTTGTATTGAGTTTCAATATTATTATAGGGATGATTGAGTTATTAGTGATGAACATCTGCTTTTTAAAATAAAAAAATATTTGCTCAGAGGAATACAACAACTACAACCTGAAATACAACCCAGCTAACAAAAGTTTGTTATAAGAACGTTCCTTGTTTTAAGATCATTTCCAGCTGACAAAAGTCACCATCATGGTGATCAGTGTTTCCTTGAGCTGGGCTCGTGACCCTTGACATTTTGTCTTGAACACAGATGTACTTATAAAGTAAATTTGTCAAGGAAATTGAAATGATGCTCTGATCAATGGTGTTGGTTGGTGGTCAGTGAGATATCTACCATGTTTACATTTGATTAAATTACTGTCCTGCTGATCTTGAAATTACATTAAAACATCTGGGAGTTTTATTACATTTTTCAGTCTCCAAAGCTTTTTTGAAAAAAAAAATTACTCAGAATTTAGACACACAGACATGAAGAATCAGTTTATGAATCTCAACAATGTTGAGAATAAACAAAAGAAAACTTCAGCCTGTGATGCATGCTGGGTAACATCGTAGCACAAAACGAATTAATAATTTCCAGCATGCATTGCGGTTGATCCGCTTATCTGAGTTAGGTGGTTGTTTCTCACCATTGCTGAGATTCATACATTGATTCTTGATATCTGTGTGATCCTATAATGTTGTTTGATAAAAATACATCAATTTTTCACAAAACTTTCTAGATATGTAAAAACAGTCAAATTTCCTGATTTTACAATGTCCTATCAGGATCTTTAGCATTGCACTCAACCTAAATGAGTACTGAATCAAACTATACCATCACAGAGGTTTCACCAATACCATTTAGTAATGTTCATATTTGCTCTGCCATGACAAGTGTTCTTTATAAGGACACAGTTTCAGCAATTCAAACATAACTTTGCTCAGGGGTCAAGATCCCAACCCAAGTAAACACTGATCACCATGACGGTAACATTCTTAAAACATTTTTTACGTATTCAAACATGTGAAAAACCTCTAAGGAACGTTCTTATAACAATTTTTTGTTAGCTGGGTTGTATTTCAGGTTGTATTTTAGGTTGTAGTTGTTGTGTTTCTCTGGGTAAATACTTTTTTTGTAGTTATTGTTGAACTTTTCTGCAGTGATGCTGTTTGTTAACAGCAGATGTTCATCACTAATAACTCAATCATCACTATAATAATATTGAAACTCATTACAAATTCTGTCAAACAGGAGCACAGAAAGGTGATGGTATTGGTATAAATCTGGGCCAGAATTGAAATGAACTGTTGTTTATATTTGGTTCAGTTCTGCTTTATTTGTTTTGATGTTTGACATGTGGCATAGCTTTGGCATGCCTGTGGCCCAAATCTGGCAAACAGGAGCGGACCGCACAAGTGCCATCATTCCACGCCATATGTGGGCCAGATGAGTAAAGTATGGGGAGTAAGGTGTGGGCCAGATTTGGGCCGCAAAAATTCGCACAGCACTCAGTGACTGGAAGTCCACCACTGCACAGCAAGACTAGCCAGCTGCCTGCCCTGGACCGAGACTCCTGTAACATAAAGAAAATGTACGCAGTGCTTTGAAGCAGTGCAGACGATACGGCATGGACAAAACAGCAGATCCGGAAGGATATGCACAGAGTAAAACTAAAAATGACCCAAGCCTCTCAACTGATCCTCAACTCCTAAATTAAAAACTGATTTGTTACACAACGAACCAAATTCAAAAATATGTGTCTGAACGTGGAGTTTACATACCCTTATATCATGGCCACAGTGGAGCGGCCGCGAAGTAATAGTCGCCAGACAACACTACGCAAATCAACAATTAACTTATTAAAATGATATCCCTCATCAGTATGAGCTGGCTGCAAAACAACAGGTGCCTCTATTACGGGTAACTACTCAGAACTCGAAAGGGACTGTCCTCGGACATTGTCGCTAAAAAGTTAATTTATACAACAGCAGTGCCCAAACGTTCCGCTTTTATATGTTCTGGGGGACACACAATTGGGCAAGGCAAAATCAATGCGTAATGAGCTACTGACAACCCAATTAACTAAAGTTTGTAATAAGAACGTTCCCTTCAGGTTTTTTACATTTTGTCAAATAATGTCATTTTTTTAGTTCTAAGAACATTCCCATCTAACATAAATCACCGTCATGGTGAAAAGTGTTTCTTTGACTTGTGATCTTATATCTTGACTTTCAGTGTTAGATATATAGGCGTGTAGTAACTGAGTGCATGTGCAGTTCTGTTGTTATGGCACATGGGGTCTAATACAATGAAACTAATCTAGTGGTTAGAATCATTGATCTCCAATGGTGTGAGTGTGATGTTTAACCCAAAATAAAACTGTTGCATCCTAATGTCTTTTCTTGCATTTTAATGTTTTTAAAGAATTTGTTAAGTCTGGATATAAAATTACAGCTTTAATTAGACTAACACAGACAAGAAGAATCAGGGTATGAATCTCAAGAATGGTGACAATCAGCAAAGAAAACGTTGTGCCGCAATGCATGCTGGGTAACATCTCAGTTCAAAACTCATTCATGATTTCCAGCATGCATTGCACTTGATCTGTATATCAGAGTAAGTTTGTTGATTGCCACAATTGTTGAGATTCATACACTGATACTTGATGTCTTTGTTTGTCTAAGTCCTGTTGTAGGAGTTTTGCATCCTATTATGACTAAATTTCTAAATATTGAATTGCAATCACACTCTCTCAGGATCAAGAACAAAATTTTCATACGATATGCAATTAAACAATAAAAAAAACTTCAATAGGAAGTTTTTAACGCTTGCAACATTGTAAAGTAATTGACATAAGAGAGTGAAGGGACAAGAGAACAACTCAAAGAAACACTGGTCATCATGATGGTGACTTATGTTAGCAGGACATTTTGTATGTTTTCAAAACGTTTTCAAAAACATGAAAAACTTCTAAGGAACGTTCTTATAAACAAACTTTTTTTAGCTTGGAAGACGGCCCATACTGCTTGTCCCACTACACTCACATAAAGCATATTTAGTAATATTTCTAAGATATTATATATATAATAAATATATATTATTATAAAAAAGTATAGTGCTTCTCGATTTGAAATGAAGCAATTTTTTACATTTTGCACGTTCAGGTGATAAATATTAAACACATTGTTGTGAAACACGTCTCCAGCACGTCTTATTTACAAAAGACATTTTCATTATTATTATTATTACTCAAATCCTCAGGTGTAAACTCAGACCTAATCACCATGGCTACAGCTATAGATGTCTTTCGACACCTTCGGTGTCCCATCTGTAAGAACCTGTTTGTAGATCCAGTCACCACAGGCTGTGGACACAGCTTTTGCCAGCGCTGTCTAGACCAGCACATAAGAATGAGTAATCAACAATGCCTCATCTGTCAGGAGACTGTGTACACCCAACGCAGCGTGAACACTGCTCTCAAAACTATTCTGCAAGAGTTTCTCCAGGTGCAGATGGCCGACCTGAGTCTCTGCACGGGAGGAAGAGGTGAGATCCCCTGCGACATCTGTGAGGAAAGCCTGCCTTTAAGAGCTGTGAAGTCCTGCTTGACCTGTTTGCACTCGTACTGTGAGCGGCATCTGAAGCGCCATCAGTCTTTGAGTAGGCACAGGGGTCATAAACTGGTGAGTCCGGTGGAGAGACTGGATGAGAAAGCGTGTCGTTTCCACGGCAGACCTCTGGAGCTCTACTGCAAACGGGACAAGCGCTTGATCTGCACCTTATGTGTGAAGACTGGGGAAGATGTTGTATCTATCGAGACGGAGAGAGCGAGGAGAGAGGTATAAACCTTTCATAGAAAAGTCCACAGGGGGTACTTTTAAGCGTATGAATATTGAGTTCATCCTGTTTTAATTACATTATAAATATATAATAAGTTTTTACCAAATACCTAGTGAGTAAATTCTAGAAAATTCTAATATCTACTGTATAAAATACAATCAGAACAAATGAGGCTCTAAAACTTGTTTGGTTACATTGTGATGGGGCTTTTAAAGCTGAATCAATGTACTCAGACAGCCTGGTATGTTTCTGCAGGCTGAACAGCAAAATGCTATTAAAGAATTGGAAAGTATGACAAACCAGAGTGAGAACAAACTTGAGGATCTTCAAAACACTGTCACAAAATACCAGGAAAGTCTGTTTCTTTGAAATGTAGAAATATTTTGAAATTTCTGAGAGTGAATCTATAAACAGGCAGAATGATCATTCGCTTCTTCTCTTCTCACAGGTTCAGATAGACAGAGAGCAGAGGGAAATAAAGGAGGTGTTTGCTGAAGTGATGGATGCTGTGAGGAGAGCTGAGGAGGAGATGCTCATTCCTCTTGAGGATGGAAGAAGACGTCTTGACAAGGAGAAGGCAGAGAAAACCAAGCAGATAAAAAAGAAAATCCTCAAGTATAGAGAAATCATCGATCAATTGAACCAAAATAAGAAAGAGGAAGATGACATCGTCTTTCTCCAGGTCAGTGACTAATTATGTAATTTTTTTTAAAATATCTAATAATTTACTGACCCTCATCCTCATAGATCTGCATTGAATGATTTGTCACATATATTTTCACTTGACCCTTGTGAGACGCCTTTGTCATGTATGAGGTTGTAAATCATGCCTAAGTTGCAATTTGACAGCCCTAAAATTGCCAAACAGGCCTGTAAAAGTGTTGGAATTGCTTTGGATGAGGCCGATGAAAGGTGAACGAATGAAATTGAGAGACCCCTGCTGTTTCTTTTATTCATTATTATTACTTGTGCACCTTACTTTTGCTTTTGTATTGGCACTTATGGAGTGCAATTGCAAATGTGTTTTGCTTATATTCAGAAAAAAATGAATAAACTGCTATATAATATTTATTAAACATGCACAAGAAGTTCCCTACGGTTGAATCAATGTTTAAAATTTGCTGACGAATTAACAACAGAAAATAATTGCCTATTTCAGTCTGATCTAATGAAAACATCGATAACAGCTTTTAATACGGCTAATTAAAATTAATTTTAATTAATATAAGCAGGATAATCCACACTAGCCTCTACTTCGTGTTGGGGGGTTTGTCACCTCCAGGTTGTGCTTTAACATCCTTTTACCCACAGCTAACCATATATTATCCCATTCTGATGCACTAAGATGTCAACTCTGTAATGTTGTGTTGATTTTGTCTCTGTTTCAGTCAAACCCTTCTGTACCTGCTGAATTCAAAGATGATCGGACAGTTTCTATTGACACTGAACTGTTTGGCTCCATGAGAAATATAAACTCATCCGCTTTGGCTTCTGTTAGGACTCAGCTAGAGAATCTTTACTCTTTTGGTGAGATATGATGTTTGTGAGTAGTGATGTACATTGTAAAAAATGTTCCGTAATTTTTACGGAAAAATACCGGCAGCTGTGGTTGCCAGTAAAATTCCGTAAAAAATACAGGAAAAGAATGTAAACAGCTTTGCAGTTTAAAACTTCAGGGCACAAACTTCAAACTGTGAATGAACTTAATACATTTTAGTATTTTACATCAACAACATTTCTTTATAGAAAATGAAAACTTGGTCCAAATGCATAAGTGATAACATTACATTTACTTAATTTATTTCTTTGTAATTCATTATTAAAGTTGCTTTTAAACAAAGCAACATGCAAGCATGACATCAAAATATCTTTGCCTGACCGTGAGTTGAACACAGACTCAACTCTTCAGCTTAGTGGTGACCCACAAAACATTTAATATCAGAAAAAAAATTCCGTAGTTTTTACGGAAAAATACCGGCAGCTGTGGTTGCCAGCAATCTACCGTAAAATTACGGGAACATCCTGTTTTTATTCATCCAATCAATTCACAGTGGAAAACATGAGCCAGACCCACTATTCATTTTGGAAACACGACAGAATACTGAAGACGATCATCACTTCTGCTTCACAGGGACTGCAGCATAACAGCCATGACTTGATGCTTTATTGGTTTATTTAAAGTCACCGTTTTTGTGATCAGGGTTTGCTTTAGTTGGCCTCTTTCAGCCGTCATAAATAAGTTTACAGTTTTCTTTGTGCTGCTATAACAATGTTTTATATAAAACATAGTTTTGTAGCAAATCTAAGTGTGATTAGGTATTTACTAAGGTATTTACTCTTTATCTGGGATGTTTATTTAATTACTTATTGTATTTTTTGTTACAAATGCCCCATTGAATCTGCTTTTAAAATTCACATTTCATGCAACAATCTAAAAACTTTTTGAACCATTGAAAAGCTTGAAATTTGTCTTTGACTCAGATATCAAGAATCAGAGTATGTATCTCAACAGTGGTGACTAACAAATGAAAAGCTTACAGCCGCAATGCATGCTGGGAGTCATTGATGAGTTTTGTGCTTTGATGATACCCAGAATGCATTGCGTTAATCTTTAGAGGTTTTTTCTGTTGTCACCATTGTTGAGACAAACTGTTATATTCTAGATATCTGCTAGAACATTTATCATGTGTTAGATGTGCTGTTAAGGATATTCAGTATATTAATTAATTTCATTCAATATCATAAATGAGGACAACAAGAGTGTGTTTCAACTCATAGATGTCAATACTGGGAAAGACTTCTTCATGTGCAAAGCAAAGGGTCAACTCATCACAATAAACAGTGAAGAGTTAAACACTTCACAGAGCTGATCTTTCTGCTCTACAAAAGTGCATGAATTGATGCAGTGCGAAATCTAACAATAGAGTCAAGGGTCAAGAGTCCAACAAAAGCAAACACTGATCTCCATGATGGTGACATCAATTAACCAATAAAACATCAACATCTCAATAACAGCAGGTGTTCATCACTAATGCTCCATCATCATTCAATTACTCACTTAATTATCTCATTAACTTTAACTCTTTGAGGACTTGAGATTTGTTTTGAGACTTGCTTGTGACTTGAAAGGAATGTTTTGGTTCCTCCGCTGGTGAAATCAGCTGCTGAGTTCATGGGTGAAACAAAAATATGGCAGGACTTTTACTTTATGGCCCAGGATTGTCCACCTCTGCCACTTATAGTATCATGCCATCTTCAAAGTACCTTACAGAAACACATAAAGAAAACATTGATATACTGATTAGCCGAAACTTATGCACACAATAGTCCTATTTTTTCTGGCTACTCATAATGTTTTGGCTATTCAGTGTATATATTGTAAAGTAGCATCTGATCATTGATAACAAAGTCTTCTAACTTTTTGATTACAGAAATGAGAAGAAATCAGAGGTTTTCAGGTATGTATGAACAACACAATTTTGAACTGCTACATTGGTTTATTAAACTATTAAACATTCCATGAGTGAGATTTTTCTCTTTAAACAGGGGATGTGATTCCGGATGAAGAAACCGGACATCAGAGTCTGTAAGTGTCTTAGGATAGCAAGAAGTAGGAAGCCAAGTTGGGAACTGCGTATAGTGAGAGAAATGCAAATAGGAGAGGGAAAGTCTCCTACAAGCCTAAAGAGGGTTACTGGGCCATTCTCTGCTTTCCCCCCTATAACAAGCTTTTGAAGATCCTCCTCTTCAGCTTCATCTCTCCACCAAACCCAGAAGGTGGGAGTGTTTGTTGACTATGAGGATGCTCTCGTCTCCTTCTATAATATGAACAATCTGTCACATATATACACTTTCACTCAGTGCGACTTCAATGAAACGCTCCGTCTATATTTTAACCCTCATCCCAACAAAGATGGTAACAATTCTCATCAAATAACCATTTGTTCTGTAAACCAAGGTGACATATTTATTTATGAGCTGTACAGTGTGCAGTAAGCATTACGACACACACACGCACACACACACACACACACACACACACAAACACACGCTATCAAACGCACACAGAAAAAATTAAGAGACCATTTCACAGATCATTTTTAAATGAACTTTTTGTATGTACATGTATGTGTTCATGTAAAATTATCATTTGTGCTTCATTATAAGAACTACTTACAAAATTTCTCCTAAATTTCAAATATAAATATTTTTCTTTTTGCAGTTATTTGCAGAAAACTAAAACCAGAGACACATGTCAACAGAAAAAATGCTCTGTATTTTTCTAGGAAACTAGTTCATTTTGACTTTTAAATAATACAACAGTAATATTTTTACATGCGTTTAGGAAAGTCAAAAATTGTGATAACCTCAATTTTGTATCAGAGTTTTTATGTGTCTTGTCATGCTCAGTCTTTCACTTTGGCTCTTAGATGATTTTGTTTCTATTGAGGTTTGATTTAGTTGAAATTAAACAGATACTGGACTGAAATGGCCACAAGACATCTTTTAAAATGAAATTTTGGAGTGGTCTCTTTATGTTTTCTGCATATGTGTACCTATATATACTCTATATGAAATGTAGATAATTATTAAGTGAGTGGTGAGTGGGATACTATCTCTTTTGGTTTAGCATTCTTACTCCAAATCTTTTATGAAACATTGAAGAAAAGGACATAGTTATATTAATCAGTTGGTTGTGGTCGTATTATATTAAACAAAGTGGTTGACTGAATTTAGTGGGTGACAGAATACTATAGGGTTTTAAATGTGAAATCTTCAAATCAGGGTTCAAATCTTGAAAAGCACCATAGTTTATGCAATTAAAATATATAATAATTTAAGTTATTTAAATTATTATATATATTATAAGTTATATATATTAAGTTATAGTTATTATTTAAGTAAAATATAAGTTATTTTACTTTTAGTATCATTGTTATTATGTAGGCCACACATTCAAGATTGTTTTTAGTTGTATTTATATTTTATTCTGCAATTAAAAAGTAGTTGTAATATGCGTGTTAGGGTTCATCCATTTAGCTATTATTATACAAACCAATGTAAAAGTAGTAAGAAGCAGCAGTTCGAGTTCCAGTTTTATTGATATGTTATGTTATTTACCTTATTTATGGCTGCACCACATAGAGAAAAAAGGTGATTTGAAATTTAAAAGTTAAGTTACAATATTTATTTATATTATAATCTGCGCAACCGTTGCCTTTCTTTGCTGAAAAAAAAGGCTTAATTGGAATGCCCTGCAACATCTTCAAAGTCCTTTTCAACGCATATCCCGTGCTCAGGAAGCAGTGACACTGCATAGGAACCTTATCAAATATGGAACACAGCTATAGTCATCAAACTCATTCATGACTCCAAGCGTGCATTGCAGTTGATCTATTTATCTGAAGCAGTTTGATGAGTGTCACCATTGCTGTGTATGAAAAGTGATGTTTAAGTGTGTCAATAAACATTTTTGTCCCAGCATCTTTGAATCAGAACATTCAAATCACTCTCCGACTCTGCTTGCTGATTTTTTTACAGCTTGACACCTATTTCAAACAGTATCAAACAATAACTTAAATTCAAAACAGCTATTTTTTAATAAATGTGCAAGTGTTTTTATTGAAACAACTGAAGCATTTAAAGAACTACACTGTAAAAAATGTTCCGTAATTTTTACGGAAAAATACCGGCAGCTGTGGTTGCCAGTAAAATTCCGTAAAAATACAGGAAAATAACGTGAACAGCTTTGCAGTTTAAAACTTCAGGGCACAAACTTCAAACTGTGAATGAACTTAATACATTTGAGTATTATATATTAACAACATTTCTTTATAGAAAATGAAAACTTGGTCCAAATGCATAAAAGTGATAACATTACATTTACTTAATTTATTTCTTTGTAATTCATTATTAAAGTCACTTTTAAACAAAGCAACATGCAAGCATGACATCAGAATATCTTTGCCTGACCGTGAGTTGAACACAGACTCACTCTTCAGTTTAGTGGTGACCCACAAAACATTTAATATCAGAAAAGAAAAGAGAAAATACAAATTCCGTAGTTTTTACGGAAAAATACCGGCAGCTGTGGTTGCCAGCAAACTACCGTAAAATTACGGAAACATCCTGTTTTTATTCATCAAATCAATTCACAGTAGAAAACATGAGCCACACCCACTATTCATTTGGGAAACAAGTCAGAATACTGAAGACGATCATCACTTCTGCTTCACAGGGACTGCAGCATAACAGCCATGGCTTGATGCTTTATTGGTTTATTTAAAGTCACCGTTTTTGTGATCAGGGTTTGCTTTAGTTGGCTTCTTTCAGCCGTCATAAATAAGTTTACAGTTTTCTTTGTGCTGCTATGACATTGTTTTATATAAAACATAGTTTTGTAGCAAATCTAAGTGTGATTAGGTATTTACTAAGGTATTTACTATTTACTGGGACACTGTTACTTATTGTATTTTTTGTTACAAATGCCTCATTGAATCTGCTTTTAAAATTTACATTTCATGCAACAATCTAAAAAGTTTTTGAACCATTGAAAAGCTTGCAATTTGTCTTTGACTCAGACATCAAGAACCAGAGTATGAATCTCAACAGTGGTGACTAACAAATGAAAAGCTTACAGCCGCAATGCATGCTGGGAGTCATTGATGAGTTTTGTGCTTTGATAATACCCAGAATGCATTGCGTTTATCTTTAGAGGTTTTTTCTATTGTCACCATTATCGAGACAAACTGTTATATTCTAGATATCTGCTAGAACATTTATCATGTGTTGGATGTGCTGTTAAGGATATTCAGTATATTAATTAATTTCATTCAATATCATAAATGAGGACTAAAATTAACTATAAAGCACTACCTAAACTCTTGAACATGTACTCACTCACTAACACAAATAATTTAATGTGTTAGCTTTATCTGAGCTTTCCACCCACCTGAGTCAGTGTGTTCCAACTCATAGATGTCAATACTGGGGAAAGACTTCTTCACATAGAAAGCAAATGGTCAAGACCACAACTAAAGCAAACACTCTTCACCATAATGGTGACTCAACAAAACCATCGACATGTAAACTTGTGTTCATTTTTAATTAGAACTTTTGTAGACGTGCAACAGAAATAAAGTGACAGTGGTGTCTGTAAGTGAAGGTGATAAAAGTGTTTGTGGAGTTGAAAAAAACTCCTTGTGAAAACTTTGGAATTTCACTGTTAATTTCCCAGAGAATTTGACAATGTTATCTGTATTTTATGGACGTTTTTTGACAACAGTTTTCTCTGTGAAAACTACAGAATTTCACTGTTAATTTCACAGCATTTTTTTACAGGGTTTTTCTGTATTTTTTACGGCCACTTTCTGATAACAGGTTTTTTGTGTGAAAACAACAAGATTTTACCGTTAATTTCACAGGCATTTTTTACAGTGAGGAAAATGAAGCAAATAAGCATAAATTAAGAGTTTGGAGGTGCATCCATAGCAATACTGTTTATAAAATTGTATTTTGTTGAAAATCTAAAATTTTCTACATTACTTGCAGGTGAAAAAAATATATTAAACATTTTAAACATTTATACAATGGTTTTCAGCCGCTCTTCTCTTATCAGGGATGAGCAATAAGGTACTTATACCTAATAATAATGATCTTTTCAAGCCCAGAATGAGTCAAAACTAACAACATATTTTAACAGGCAGGTTCAAACATCAAAAAGAGGAAAAAATAAAGAAATCAAATACAGACACATATACGTATATACATACTATGTACACATATATAGTATTTATAAATGAACTTTACAGTGATTACTGAGTACAGCTCTCATGTTATTTGGTGTTCATGTTGCAAGTCTTGCAAAAGATGACATAGAGAAAAGCCTCAGGCTAAACTTGTACACTGAAAAAAAAAAATCATTCATCCAATTAAAAAAATGTAGGGTAATGGTTCACATCTATATTTTATAACTTGAGCCAATGAAAAATAATAACTTACCCTAACCCATATTTTCTCTGTCTATGAAAACTATTTTATAAACCCTGGCACAAAGTATATTTTTCTTGTTGTATTAAGTCAATTTATTTAAATTCTATTTTTGATCTAAACAAAAATATATAGATTTAATCAAAACAAAACTTCTCATTTAAGAAATATGTGTTAGAAATTATTTGTTTTCTCCAATCAAATATATATAGATTTAATTAAACAATTATTTCTCATTTTTAAAAATACAAGTTAATAGAAATTATTTTAAACAAACAAAAAGATATGGCTTTAATAACACATGTTTCCCATTAAGGAACATTACTTAATATTTAATCTTATCCAAAATTTTATTAAAAAAAGAAATTTTCATTGCATCAATTTTTATTAACTCATACACATCCACAATTATAGGGCTTAAGTGTCATATTTCTTACTTCTGAGCTGGCAAACATTGACCTGAAAACAACAGCCATAAAGTAACACCACCGTCTCAGTGCATGCATTGGCTTAGTTTGGCTGTGCCACCACTAGCTGATTTTAGCATAATGAATTTAATCTTTTGGTGCCAGATAGCATGTCGTGAGTAAAAGTGATAAAAAAAAACGAATTACTACTTGTGGCCTGCGTATTCACAACGAGAACAAATAGCAATGCAGATTAAGACTAGGTAATTTCCTCGGCAGATATTGACTTGGGACTATATTGGGGCGAATTACTGCTACTTGGGCATAGAGATATCATTCAGGTGTTATGTGATATTTCCACACCCAAGTAGCAGTGATTCGCCCCAATATAGTCCCAAGTCAATATCTGCCAACTGCGACAATGCATGCACTGAGACGGTGAATAACCTCTATTTCAAAAAACGGTGGCGTGTGCAATGCAGAATTAGGGAAATGCAACAATTACTCAGTTTCATCAGAAATGCTGCTGTGGTTTCTTACTATCTCTGTACATTGATATCATTTGTAGCATCATAAAATACAAACCGTAAAAAAAAAACGAAACAGTTGAAAAATCAGAAATTGGGAATGAAATTACAGAATCCCATCTCATCCCATAGGTGTAAAACTGCAAGTAGTTGCAGGTTCCAACTAGTCTCATCGCAATTTTATCTGAACTGGGTTGCTTCAACGAATGACAAGTTCTACTACAGAAATACTGAACCTTACTTTAGAACGTCGAACCATAGCCAGTCACTCAAACATGACATAATTTACAGGTGTAAACTGGGATGTGTGGGAACCCTGAACACTCAAAAAAAGAAAGTTTAAGATCTATTGTAGAGCTGATCATATAGACTTTGTTGGACATGCCTTTCGGGTCCAGCTCCATGATCACTTTCTGGACATATTCAAATGTCAGTTTCAATGTCTTGGGATATTCCAAATTGAACGCATAAAGAAGGCCCAGGAGAACTGTGTGTTCTAACTGAGAATTACCAAAATAAAGATCTTTCAAAACAGTTTGGTTTGTTTACATTTACCTCTAACTTGCTAAGGCTCTACATCACATTTCTCCCTTTCACCTCCTCCGGATGATCTGAATTAGGCAAGCGGGATAAATAATCAGCTATTAAATTCTTTTTACCTGGACAGTGCTCAATCGTAAACCTATATGGCTGCAGAGTCAGACACCAGCGCAGTATTCTTGAATTGCTATTCTGCATAGTCTGCATCCACTTCAGGGCTCGATGATCCGTTCGTAGAGTGAACTCCCGTCCAAGTAAATAGTAGCGCAAAGAGTCCACTGCCCACTTAATGGCTAGGCCCTCCTTTTCAACAGTGGAGTACCGTTGTTCTCTTTCAAAGAGTTTTCTGCTCAAAAACAGCAATGGCTTTTCCTCCGAAGACTCTGCTTGAACTAGTACAGCTCCTAGTCCGACATCCGAGGCATCTACCTGTACAGTAAATTTCTTCGAGAAGTCAGGGCTCTTCAATACCGGTTCCTGGCACAACAAATCTTTCAGAGATGTAAAGGCATGTTCACATTCATTGGTCCAACAGAATTTAGAGGGACTCTTCTTGGTACAGTTAGTTAGTGGAGTAGCTATAGTTGCAAAATGCGGAATAAATCGTCTATACCAACCGATTAGCCCCAAAAAGGACCTCACTTGCTTCTTGGTTTGAGGCCGTGCAATGCTTCGAATGGCCTTTAGCTTCTCCACCTGTGGTCGAATTTGTCCACATCCTAACAAGTACCCCAAGTACCTTACTTCCGTCTGAGCCCAAGAACATTTAGAGGTGTTAATTGTGAGTCCAGCCTCTTGAAGCTTATTCAGAACACCAGTAAGATGTTGCAGATGTTCTTGCCATGACCCACTGTATACCACCACATCGTCCAAATAAGCAGCTGCATACTGCTCACATCCTGCCAACACGCGATCCATCAATCTCTGGAACGTAGCTGGAGCTCCATCTCTATACGTTTGGTTGGTACATCACAGTCTTCCTTCCTGGGAACATAGCACATTTTAGTCACCTTAGTTTTCTTAAACGGACAGAAGGAAGCCTTATGTCCTGGTTGTTGACAATAGAAACAAATCAGAGTGGTATTAGAATGTTTGTCCGACACCGTCACAGTGTTATCAACAGGTTCCTCATATCTACCCCTACCCACAGTACCTTTATTGATCCGTGGTAGATCTCGATGTGCTGCCATATATCTCTCTGCCAGCTTTGCAGCTTCTTCCCCAGTCTGAGGTTGATTCTCCTTTACCCAGACTCTCACATCTGGACGCAACACTCTCAAATACTGTTCCAGTATGATAGTCTTGCCTAGCTGTTGCTTATCTTTTACTTCCGGTCGCATCCATCTCTGATACAGCCCTTTAATGCGATTGTAGGTTTCCCTTACACTCTCTCCAGTTGGCACGATCAGACTCCTGAACCGCAGTCGATACGTCTCCTCAGTCACGTTGTACTTGGCCAACACTGCTGCCTTGATATCCTCATAAGAACCAGAACGCTGTTCGTCCATGCTAGCATAGGCCTCCAAAGCTTTACCCGTCAACAGAGTTACCACTCGTGCTGCCCATTCGTCACCTTGCCAGCCCCAGGTCCTAGCGATGCGTTCAAAGCGTACGAAGAAACTTTCCACATCTTCCCCTTCCACAAAATCAGGAATTCTTGGCTCATGATAGCGTCGGAATGATGCTACAGGTTGTGGTGATATAACCGGCACATGATCTTGAAGCTGATTCTGAGGAAGTTCTGGGAACAACATTGCTCCTTCTACAGACTGTCCTAGGCTGCTAGGCGTTGGTAAAGGATGATGGTGAGTAGGTCGTCTGACCTGTTCCTCAGACTCCCACTCCGTCTGAGGTTTTTGACAAATAGTAGCCTTTAGCCCCTTTAATTCATCAAACAATATCTTTTCATTTCTTTGTTGTTGTGTCATGAATTGTCTTATTTCTGAAAGGAAATCTTGACCTCCCGGAACTCTTTCCGCACTTTCTCGAGGTGTATCGAATTTACCAGTCTTTGGTCTCACTACCGGTTCTTGCACCTCCACCACTTGAAACAAGTCGGTCATGGCTCCCTCTGATGCCTCCACCTCCACATCCAGATCTCCTGCTTGCTTTTCCTCCTCCTCCTCCTCTCCTTCAGAAAACAACACTGGATGAGCTCTGGTACACCTTTGAGGCAATCCCTGTCCTTTAGCGGCCATCTTGAAATGTATAACTTGCCTCTTCTACTGCCAATTACTCCTTGAAGACTCCAAATCCCACTTCTGACACCAATTGTGATAAGGTAGCCGAGGCAGTGGCAGTAAATAGGAAAGTAGGCAAGGACTCCAGCATTCTTCAAGAGAGAAATGTCTTTACTTAGAGTTTCAATCAAGTTAGTACAAGGATCATGTCCCAACAAACAGAAGTTCACCAGAAACAAACCAAAAAGAAAACAAAAAGAACTCTCAACAAGTTGGCTACTAGTCCAACAAACACCTTTTTTTCGTTCAGCCCAGCTCTTTGTTCTTTTATAGCTTTTAACTCCTCCTTCCATTTTCAAATTAGCCAATGGTAACCCCTCTTTAGTTACTTAACTAACATTCATAAAGCTAGAGAGGGTCCATAAGCTTTCAAACAACTTCTTTAATAACCTTTAGTGTTAACAATACATTATACAACCTTAAATTCATCAAAGATACATTCATCAATGAAGTTTAGTCCCAATATTCTTAATGACCAACTCCGCCCCTCCAGGATGACAAGGTCGGTTTCCTGGTTGCAAACCCTCCTACTAGTTAACAACCAGCACCGGTAAGACAAAGAAACACAAAACATTAATACCCACACATTATTTATCCAATCTAGAAACGGTCAACATGGAATGTGCACCTTTCATGTAACCGTTTCTCAGAAAGAATTACCAAAATAAAGATCTTTCAAAACAGTTTGGTTTGTTTACATTTACCTCTAACTTGCTAAGGCTCTACATCACAAACTGCAAAAGTATTTGCGACAGACGGCAAGTCGCTCAGAACCTCTCGACCCTCAAGAATGATGCCAATGTTTGTGGGTACAGCTTGTGCATCTCTGATGATGAAAATTGTTTCGTCCATCGTTTCATGCTGAAGAATTTGTCCAGCCTCTTCTTTCTCCGACACCTGGAAAATAATTTAGGAAGGAGAAGAAAGAAGAAGGAAAATGAATAAGGAATCGATACAGCTTGAGTTTCCCCCTATTAACATTCTGAAGGCCCGCAGGCTAATACTGTATATATTCTTATATTCAGCCCAGTCAATACCGTATTGGCCTGAATATAAGACCACATGCAAATAATGAACTTTTATGAACTGCAGTGTCCTGTTCCTTAGCGTTAACATTTGATGTGAATATACGTTGCGTTGTATGTTGAGACGGAGGCTCCAGAACTGTAACTGAAAGAATGCACAATACTACGATATTTCTTCAAAAGCAGATCGTGGAGACATTTTAATCGTCAAAAATCTTGATATCGCACACCCCTACTGTAAACTATATAGGTAGCCCTTGCTTGCACATTACTATAATATGAAACCAAAAGTAATCTTGCCTTACCAAGAAATCTTTGATGAGGTCCTCCACTGCTTCTCCCATGTAAAGGATGAGACATTTAAGTGCAATCTCCCTCTTTGTAGCAGTGTCAGTGTCCTGCATCAAGATAGTAAAAATTAATATAACTGGTTCAGTCGATCCATGAATTTACTGTCCCAGATAGCAATTTTTTGCGGCCCACATCTGGCCCACACCTTACTCCCCATACTTTACTCATCTGGCCCACATATGGCGTGGAATGATGGCACTTGTGCGGTCCGCTCCTGTTTGCCAGATTTGGGCCACAGGCATGCCAAAGCTATGCCACATGTCAAACATCAAAAGAAATAAAGAAGAACTGAACCAAATATAAACAACAGTTCATTTCAATTCTGGCCCAGATTTATCCCAAAACCTTTCTGTGCTCCAGTTTGACAGAATTTGTAATGAGTTTCAATATTATTATAGGGATGATTGAGTTATTAGTGATGAACATCTGCTTTTTAAAATAAAAAAAATATTTGCCCAGAGGAATACAACAACTACAACCTGAAATACAACCCAGCTAACAAAAGTTTGTCATAAGAACGTTTCTTTGAAAATATTCAAAATGTCAGTTTTTAATGTTTTAAGATCATTTCCAGCTGACAAAAGTCACCATCATGGTGATCAGTGTTTCCTTGAGCTGGGATCGTGACCCTTGACATTTACTCTTGAACATAGATGTACTTATAAAGTACATTTGGCAAAGAAATTGAAATGATGCTCTGATCAATGGTGTTGGTTGGTGGTCAGTGAGATATCTACCATGTTTACATTTGATTAAATTACTGTCCTGCTGATCTTGAAATTACATTAAAACACCTGGGAGTTTGATTACGCTTTTCAATCTCCAAAGCTTTTTTAAAAAAAAAATACTCCGAATTTAGACACACAAACATGAAGAGTCAGTTTATGAATCTCAACAATGGTGAGAATAAACAAAAGAAAACTTCAGGCTGTGATGCATGCTGGGTAACATCGTTGCACAAAACGAATTAATAATTCCCAGCATGCATTGCGGTTGATCCGCTTATCTGAGTTAGTTGGTTGTTTCTCACCATTGCTGAGATTCATACGTTGATTCTTGATATCTGTGTGATCCTAAAATGTTTTTTTATAAAAATACATCAATTTTTCACAAATCTTTCTAGATATGTAAAAACAGTCAAATTTCCTGATTTTACAATGTCCTATCTGGATCTTTAGCATTGCACTCAACCTAAATGAGTACTGAACAAAGCTAGAACATCACAGAGGTTTCACCAATACCATTTAGTAATGTTCATATTTGCTCTGCCATGACAAGTGAACTTTATAAGGACACAGTTTCAGCAGTTCAAACATACCTTTGCTCAGGGGTCAAGATCCCAACCCAAGGAAACACTGATCACCATGATGGTAACATTCTTAAAACACGAAACAATTTTTTCACGTATTCAAACATGTGAAAAACCTCTAAGGAACGTTCTTATAACAAATTTTTGTTAGCTGGGTTGTATTTCAGGTTGTATTTCAGGTTGTAGTTGTTGTGTTTCTCTGGGTAAATACTTTTTTTGTAGTTATTGTTGAACTTTTCTGCAGTGATGCTGTTTGTTAACAGCAGATGTTCATCACTAATAACTCAATCATCACTATAATAATTATGAAACTCAATACAAACTCTGTCAAACTGGAGCACAGAAAGGTTTTGGTTTTGGGATAAATCTGGGCCAGAATTGAAATGAACTGTTGTTTATATTTGTTTCAGTTCTGCTTTATTTGTTTTGATGTTTGACATGTGGCATAGCTTTGGCATGCCTGTGGCCCAAATCTGGCAAACAGGAGCGGACCGCACAATTGCCATCATTCCACGCCATATGTGGGCCAGATGAGTAAAGTATGGGGAGTAAGGTGTGGGCCAGATTTGGGCCGCAAAAATTTGCTATCTGGGGTGAGTGTGTCAAGGTTTGTTAAGTGTGAGATTGAGAGCTAGTTTATGTAGGAATATATGAATGGGAATGGTCATGCATGTGCATGAGGGCATAAGGGTAGGGCCGGACATTATGGTCAACAATTTTTATCACAATATACATTATCAGTTTATATAATAATCAATACACTATGATTGAATAGTGTCAGCCCTATTAATGCCACAAAAAACAGCCAAGAATTACCACGTACATCACAATAGATGTCGGCACTTAAACATGTAGAAAAACATGAAAGTGCCAAGTATATGAAACCTCCAGCTAAAACTGTGCCAAGACCATGTCCAATGCTATAAATAATGTATATTGAAAATGTATTGAAGACGTGAGAGGACATGAGGGTGAACAGGAAAGTAAAAAATATCTATACCTTTTCTACAATTGGCAGCAGCCTTGTCTTCTCCCGAATGGCTCCACCCTTCTTTCTGACCACCTGCATTAGTTCACTGCACTTCTCATCGAGTTTCTGCATGAATCTTGCATTTATCTGGGGTTATAAATATATATATATATATATATATATATATATATATATATGTGTGTGTATGTATGTAACATATCTCATTTCAAATATTTACTCTTTTCAAATAAAGATTAATGATATGTTTCAAGCAAAGCATGATTTGACATATATTTGAAAAAATAAAAATTCATATTATGAATAATGCTAGTGTACCTCTTGAACTTCGAAGAGTGCCGGCCATCTCTCAATGATACTGAGCAAAGATGTTTTCTTGTCGACGATTTCTTGCCTCCGGAATGCAAATGTCTGAGCCTACTGCGAGCATTGGCCGTGCATTTTCAACTCAGCCGTACAAGACGTCTACATTAACAGACAACGTTAAAACATTAAGCATTTATATTCATTATCAACTGAATTCGGACGTATTTTACTAACATTCAAAAACATGAATGACTGGTGCGTCGTTCATTTGACAGAGTGAACAAACAAACCTAACTTAGCTCTTACACAGCATCCTGTTGGTGTCAATGTTGGTTTTCAAAGCGACTTTACTGCCCCCAGTGTCCTCTGGCTAGTACTTTTTTTTAAAAACCAACTGACATCGCCGATTGGCGCCGATTAATGCATACTTCTTAGCCATAAATAAATGACCAGTCACTGCGTTAACTAACATTACCATTAAGCCAGTCCCTTTAGCTCCTTCACTAAAAGTTAGTTGTTGATCAGGTTGTATGGTTTTAACGTTATTCTTATGACGCTGACTCGATATGGCCTACGTCCAATACTTAAACGTTACTATTAGTTACCCTTATAAAATCAAAAGAAGCCACGGGTAATTTTTTTAAACTTATATGTTCCCTTTTACAATCGGTCAGGAATTGATTAACGTCGACATAACGTTAACGTTACCTAGTCTAAACTTAACTAGCTAACACCAAGTTAACATTTCAAAACCTAACGTAACGTTATATCACAGAAAGTCAGTAACGTTTACGTTAGAGCACCATGTTGTCTGGCATAAAATACAATTAATAGGCTACTACAGCAGCACACTTAAATGGTTGTTTGTTTTACTTACCACAGTTTTTCCGCGATGCAACTTGATCTCTCTGCAACAGGAAAGTAAACCCAGCAAGCAAAAAGGTTCGTTCCATAGACCACTCCAGTCCACGTTCATCCCCACCCTGAGTGTTTTGGATGTCTCTCTAAATAACACATGAAGTTAATGAGTTAAATCATGTTGAGTTAAGGAATCAATCATCACTTAATTATCTCATTAATGATGAAATAACAACAACAATCGGTGAAATAAACCAGAAATAATAAGAAGTCACCATAATAGTGTTTAGTGTTTCATTTAGTGGGGATTTCACCCTTGATTCAGTATGTGAAGGTTGCTTTTAGTTGTAGTATTGTGTTTCTGAAGTACATTCAAAACATCTTGACAGAAGGTGAAATGGATTGTTTCCCTTTAGGTGGTAATTACATTAGAGGACATGATAGTCAAATGCAGATATTTTTTGTTATTGTATGACTAGGTCAGGTGAAAAATATTGTGAAGGATTTTTTTTTCTATTCTCTTAGTAGAAAAATCACCTGAACAGTTCAGACATCAAGAATCAGCTCAAGAAACTCAACAGTGGTGACACTCAACAAAATAAAGCTTTATGCTGCAATGCATTGTGGGTAACAGCCTAGAATAGAACTCCTCCATGACTCCCAGCATGCATTGCTGCATGAAGAAAAGATGCAACTCAACTTTGTCACCATTGTTGAGATTCATAAGATGATTCTTGAATTTTGGCAGTTTAAACCGTAATTTTAAATTTCTGCTGTTTCCATCCAAACTGTCAAAACAGAGATGTAATCTAGGGACATATATGTCTAATAAATAACACAGCAGCACTCACAGTTGTGCAAATTTTCCCAACAAGAAACTAAACCATTTTTCCTTTACTTGGTTGCTAGATTTGTGCTTCAGGAAACTTCTGGTATAAATCAAGGGTAAAGCCCAACTAAAGGAAACACTAAACACTATTATGGTGACTTCTTATTGCTCATGTTTTCTTATGTGATTGTGTTTGTTAACAGCAGCTGTTCATCATTAATGAGATAATAAAGTGATGATTGATTCCTTAACTCAGCCTGATTTTACTCATTAACTTGTTCATGTGTTGTTTAGTGAGACATCCAAAACATTCCCTGTAGTAATGCACGTGGACTGGAGTGGTCTAAATAACGTCTAAATAACATCTAAGGAACACATTTTTGCTTGCTGGGAAGTGTCGTGATCCACGGATGGTAGACGATAAAGAGCGGTCTGATGGTGACTGGTCGAGATTGTGTTTAATGCCCATTCGCGCTGGCCTGTCTGTAACCTTGAAACTGTAAAATCGTCGAAACAAAATTTTCTTAATTGAGCTCTTAATGAAAAATATTCATATTTAACAATGTTTTAAACGAATAAAATATTATTTGAAAAATAAAACAAATAATGGTAAACAGAACTGAAAGAAAATTTATTAATTGGATGAATTGCTGCTTGAAAACCTTTTTTCAGTGTATAAGCTTGCCAAAATGAACAATCAATCTTAAGAACGAGCAAACAAATAATATCATTCAACTCAAAGCAAGCGTCCAGTGCACTTTAAAATGCTTTGTATAGTATTTTGCTTCCACCTGTACCTTCTTTGTTACAAACTAATGCTGCTTTTGGGACAGTTAAAGCCCTCCCTACTTCAACTACCAGTAATTTTACCAGATTAAGGCTTCATTATTAAAATTTTCTGAATATTGTGAATACTGATGAATGAAAAGTACATATTGAAAACTAGCAGGATCGATCTTTGGTCAATGAGTGGATAGATGCGAAGTCAGGTATGGAATGCCAGGAGGGTCAAAATCGTGCGTATTTTACAAACATACAAATGCTCCACACACACACAATATGCATACATACTTACCCACATCGACGCACACACGCAAACACACTCGCACACACAGTGAAAGCACACATTTGAGATGAAGCAGAGAGAAGCACATCTCAAATATTAAATTAACTATAAATTCTATATGCAATATTAATTATGTAAATTTTCCGAATTGTAAAGCAGCCCCCCGGGCCAAGCAAATAGTGCAAAACAGTATGCAAACGGTGGCGAGGTACCCAAAACTCCAATTGAGAGACAAAGAGACAAGACTGGCTGAGAGTAGAGTACTGTTCTGCACTCTTTGATGCAATAAGTACATCATCTGTTTTCGGATGTGTTCCTGGTTCCGGTTGATCTAAATACTGCAGCCTAGATCCTCTGAGGATTAATATTATGGAAGAGTAGTGTATGCAAGATTGAAAAGATGCGTTTTTTGTCTAGATTTAAACTAACAGAGTGTTGTCTGCCTCCCAGACAGTGCAAGGAAGAATCTTCCAAGGTTTAGGTGCTAGATAAGAAAAGGATCTACTACCTGCACTTGATTTTGAAATTCTAGGTATTACCAACTGACAGGAGTATAGAGACAATTCATGCCGGTTATATTCATTTAAATTAATATTCAAGAAAAGTAAAGAAAACCTTTTTCATTCTAAACATTTAAAAACCACACTAATGCTAGCTGTTGTGACTATTATTGATTGCCCTACATGTGCTTATCTTATGAAAGCAGTAATTTTTTAAGCTTACAAATTATGTGTTCAGGCGACAATTCTTTTTTTAAATTTGTTTAATAAATCTTTATATCAAGACTTCTTTAAGGTGAAGCACAATAAATGAGTGACACTATAGAAACACACCACTTCTTTTAAATACTATAAAACAAATTCAGAGAGAATCATCTGATCACGTTTTTCCTTGGCTTTCACTTCTGTTACAAGCATGTTTTAAACAAACATTATCATAGCAAAAAAAAACTGCCAAAATGTCTTTTTTTATGTTTGACCTTAAATTGTGGTTTGTGTTGATTATTTTTTAAGTGTGTTTTTGACATATTTTTGCTATTGCACCTTGAGTCCAAGACAAACTTCTCCATCGCGGACAATACAGTTCATTTTCTTTCATTTCAAAGTCCCGTGACCCGAAATTGGCAATCGTGCAATTTAGTATTCTGATGTATTTCTGAGTGAAACTGAATAATCAAATGAGAAAAACAATGGGTGAATTCATATTTTTCACTGCGAATTGATTGAATGTAGAAAAACAGGCATTTTTATTTTGAATTAGAACTGACAGCAGACTGATACACAGCAAAGTCCCTGGTGTAAAAATTTATACCCTGATGTATATATGAGTCCGTACCTATGGGTGTACAAATGTACACTGAAGCAGAGTCTTTCCAGAGTGAAATGTTAATTTATTCATGCAGTTAATTAATCAATTGATTTCACTTTACAAGTGATAATTGATCTTTAGTGATGACACCTGCTGTTCATGAAGTGTTTAGATAAACAGCTGATGTAAAGCAAATACAACAGATGGATAGGAAGAGTAAATGATGTTGTGTTTTGCTTTGTAAATATCCACTAAATGGCAAAGTAATTTTTTTTAGAATTAGCAGATTTTATTGTTTGATTTTTACACTGTGCATATTTTATTTTTATATCAAGTTACACTTTTTCTTGTGGACTCAAATGACATAAGTTCACACACAGCTAAGCATTAAAGCACACGTTTTAAACAGCAAAAATGTTTACAAGATTTTTTATATTTTTACTGAAATTTACAGTTGTTAATGTGATCTGTGATGTTTTTCTTTAAAACTAAAGTTTTTTTGGAACAGTCGTTGGAACAGAATTTTAATGTTTTTTTTATTTTCCAAAGTAAACAACTGTGTGAATACCCTATAGGATAGTAAAAAAGTAGTGCCCAAAGCGCATAAGACTTCGGCATCATTGTTTTCTAAAGCTTGCAATGCCGCGGGCCAGGCTGCCTCCTCTCTAAGCCATGGCCATCCTGCAGGTCCGCCAGGCCAAGGCGTTGAGAGAGTTCCACGAGGGTAAGGCCGACCCGGGTATAATGCAGGATCTCCGTGCTACCACTGACGGCGCTCTACGGGCGACCAAGGTGGCGGCACGGGCCCTGGGTCGGACGATGTCCACGGTAGTGGTCCAGGAGAGACACCCCCGGCTGAACCTTGCGCAGATGAATGACACCGAGAAAGTTGGAAAGTTGGCATTCTTGGTGTATCCGTCTAGTAGGGTGGGTTGTTGTTAACACCGTCGAGGACTGTGCTCAGCAGTTTTTTGACGGTGAAGCAGACAATGGCAATTAGCCATATTTTTTCACGCTGCGACTCAGCCGCCTAGAGGCCTCCGAGATCCCGTGTGACGTCTGCTTCCCGGCAACCCAGGACCCCTTCAACATCGTCTCCGGTTCCTGTGTCCCCACAGGTGGCACCCCGGAAGCAGAGGTCGAGGGGGAAACCTCCACCCGGTCAGCAACCTTCTCACGAGAAGGGACACTGACGGGAAGACCCCAGGGAGAACAACATTGGGCCCGACCTTCACAGCCACGGCTCTGATCGGTCGGTACAGGGCAACTCCTGCCTCGTCACCAAAGCCGGGCCCTTTTCAAGGCCTGGTGCCCACTTACTCACAGAGTTTTTCTGTTCTCCCCGGGTGCACTTGCAGCCGATCGGACACTCCACTGGACTGTGCTCTGCGAACCGACCTCACACCCTGGCGAGGCGTGAGTTCGTACACATGCAACAGATGTCTCCACTCTCAAACTGACAGTGGGTACCGTTGTCCCGCCAGACAAAGGCAGGGCCCACCTTCCCTCTGGGGACCCCCCGCGACAGACGGTTAGCTCCGCCAGCCGACGAACCACCCCCGGCGGGAATGATGAATCAGACCGTCCCCTTGGTCACCCTGTCACAATCCCTCGGAGCTCGAGAGCTGCCCACACTGTCTCGCTGGCTACTGAGGGCGGTCCGTCTTGGTTACTCGATCCAGTTTGCCAGAGACTCTCCCAAGTTTCGGGGCATCATCTCCCCTCTGTCAGAGGCAGGGACGCCTCCGTACTTTGGGTAGAGGTCACCACCCTTCTGGCAAAACAGGCATCAAGTTTGTCCCTCAAAACCAAGATGTTCAGAGGGTCACAACCCGCACTTCATCGTTCCCAAGAAAGACGGCGGGTTTCGCCCCATGGGTCTGCGTACCCTGAACAAAGCACCTTCATAAGCTGCCGTTCAGGACGCTCACGTAGAGGCACATCCTGACATCCATTAGGTGTCAGGATTGGTTTGTGGCAATCGACCTGTATGACGCTTACTTTCATGTCTCGATCCCCCTCGACACCGGCCGTTCCTACGGTTCATGTTCGAGGGGCGGGCATATCAGTACAGAGTCCTTCCTTTCGGTCTGTCCCTGTCTCCACGGGTCTTCACGAAGGTCGTGGAAGCCACCCTTTCTCCCCTTCGGGACAAAAGGTGTGCGGGTACTAAACTATCTTGACGACTGGCTTATCTTGGCACACTCACGAGATCTGTTGTGTACACAGAGGGACCTGGTGCTCCGGCATCTAGCTCGATTGGGATTTCAGGCAAACGAGAAATGAGCAAACTCCCCAGGGCAGAGCATTCTCTTTCTCGGAATGGAACTAAACTCTGCCACCATGACGGCGCAGCTGTCCGCAGCACGCGCCCAGTCAGTGTTGAACTGCCTGGAACACTTCAGGCTGTCGGCGGTCCCCCTGAAACAATTTCAGAGGCTCTTGGGACACATGGCGTTCTCCGCGGGGGTAATACCCCTCGGATTGATGCACCTTATACCGCTTCAACACTGGCTACAGAGTCGAGTTCCGAGGACAGCGTGGCACACCGGCAGCAGGCGCATGGTGAAGACCCCTAACCCCTTGGTCTTCCATGACCTTACTCCGGGCGGGGTTCCCCCCACGGGCAGGTTACGAGGAACGTCGTGGTGACGACGGACGCCTCGCTGCAGGGGTGGGGCGCAATGTGCAACGGGCACGCAGTAGCGGGGCGCTGGACAAGCTCCCGTCTGTGCATGCATATCAATTGCCTAGAGTTGTGGGTTGTGCTGCTTGCGCTGAGAAGGCTACGGCCTCTAGTGCAGGGCCAGCACTTGCTGGTCCGCCTGGACAGCACGACAGCCGTAGCGTACATCACCAGGGTGGCATACGCTCACGGCAGCTAACACGACTTGCCCGACGCCTCCTCCTGTGGAGTCAGCAGGTGATCCGCTCCCTGCGGGCCACACACATCCCAGGCGAACTGAACCAGACAGCCAACTCGCTCTCTCGTCAGTATACGCCTTGCAGAGAGTGGCGACTCCACCCCCGGTCCAGCTCATTTGGGTGCTATTCGGACAGGCACACATAGACCTCTTTGCCTCCGGCGACACCACCCATTGTCCGCTTTCGTACTCCCTGACCGAGGCACCCCTCGGCACGGATGCCCTGGCGCATAGCTGACCGCGGGACGGGCAGAAGCACACCTCCCCCCCCAGGAGCCTCCTTGCACAGACACGGAACTATTACTCTCTTGTGGTGTAACACAATACATCAATAGACCTACTCATTGACTTAATCATACTCTAGACTTGATTATATCTCTCGGAGCCGATCTAACCAATATCGATGTTATACCTCAAAGTGACAACGTTTCCGATCACCATCTTATAACATGTCACACACAGAAATCAGTTGTATATCTTGTTATCGACAGGGTAGAACAATCACCTCAACTACTAAAGATAGTTTCGTAATGAACTTGCCAGATCTGACTCCTCTAATAACCTTTCCAACTAATATAGAATCGCTCGATGACATGACCAGCAACATGGGCACTATTTTCTCTATTCATTAGAAGCGGTCGCACCTCTGAAGTCAAAAAGGATTCATGAAGAGTTCATAGCACCATGATATACAGTTGAAAGAAAAAGTATGTGAACCCTTTGGGCTTACTTGGATTTCTTCATAAATTGGTCATAAAATGTGTTCTGATCTTCATCCAAGTCACAACAGTAGAGAAACACAGTCTGCTTAAACTAATACCGCACAAACATTATACGTTTTCATGTTTTTATTGAACACAACATGTAAACATTCATAGTGCAGGGTGGAAAAAGTATGTAAACCTTTGGGTTTAATAACTGGTTGACCCTCCTTTGGCAGCAATAACCTCAACCAAACGTTTCCTATAGTTGCAGATCAGACCTGCACAACGATCAGGAGAAATTTTGGACCATTCCTCTTTACAAAAGTGTTTCAGTTCAGCAATATTCTTGGGATGTCTGGTGTGAATCGCTCTCTTGAGGTCATGCCACAGCATCTCAATCGGGTTGAGGTCAGGACTCTGACTGGGCCACTCCAGAAGGCGTATTTTCTTCTGTTGAAGCCATACTGTTGTTGATTTACTTCTATGCTTTGGGTCGTTGTCCTGTTGCATCGTCCATCCTCTGTTAAGCTTCAGTTGGCGGACAGATGGTCTTAAGTTTTCCTGCAAAATGTCTTGATAAACTTTGGAATTCATTTTTCCATCGATGACAGTAATCCGTCCAGGGCCTGAGGCAGCAAAGCAGCCCCAAACCATGATGCCCCCTCCACCATATTTCACAGTTGGGATGAGGTTTTGATGTTGGTGTGCTGTGCCTTTTGTTCTCCACACATAGCGTTGTGTGTTCTTTCCAAACAACTCAATTTTGGTTTCATCTGTCCACAGAATGTTTTGCCAGTAGTGCTGTGGAACATCCAGGTGCTCTTTTGCAAACTTCAAACGTGCTGCAATTTTTTTTTGGACAGCAGTGGCTTCCTCCGTGGTGTCCTCCCATGAATTCATTCTTGTTTAATGTTTTCCTTATTGTAGATTTGTCAAAAAAAATGTTAGCATGTGCCAGAGATTTCTGTAAGTGTTTAGCTGACACTCTAGGATTCTTCTTCACCTCATTTAGCATTCTGCGCTGTGCTCTTGCAGTCATCTTTACAGGACGACCACGCCTAGGGAGTGTAGCAACAGTGCTGAACTTTCTCCATTTGTAGACAATCTGTCTTACCGTGGACATCAAGGCTTTTAGATATACTTTTGTAGCCCTTTCCAGCTTTATGTAAGTCAACAATTCTTGATCGTAGGTCTTCTGAGAGCTCTTTTGTGCGAGGCATGGTTCACATCAGACAACGCTTCTTCAGAACAGCAAACTCAAAACTGGTGTGTGTTTTTTATTGGACAGGCCAGCTTTAATCAACACATCCAATCTCATCACATTGATTGGACCCCAGGTTGGCTGACTCCTGGCTCCAATTGCCTCTTGGATAAGTCATTAGCCTAGGGTTTCACATACTTTTTCCACCCTGCACTATGAATGTTTACATGTTGTGTTCAATAAAAACATGAAAACGTATAATGTTTGTGCGGTATTAGTTTAAGCAGACTGTGTTTCTCTATTGTTGTGACTTAGATGAAGATCAGAACACATTTTATGACTAATTTATGAAGAAATCCAAGTAAACCCAAAGGGTTCACATACTTTTTCTTTCAACTGTATAATATACATGATATCCAACCACATGTAAACCGTAATCCTGTAATGATGGTGGGGGGTTCCATTTGCTCTGTGCTCACCTTGCACACACTATTCCATGGGCTGGCCACCTGGGTCAGCAGAATGGAAGGAGCCGCCCGGTAAGGGACCAGAGACATCATTAAGAGGAAGGTGAAAGATGACTCAGATTATGTGAAGAGACAGCCGTCTGTTGTGAGCCTAGCACACCTAGAGGGCCCCAAGCGGGAAGGGCTGCAGCAACTCAACTTTATTTATAAAGTGCTTTTTACAATTTCCATTGTTACAAAGCAGCTAAACGAGACATATTGACTATAAGCAAAACAACTAAAGTCACATACCTGTAAAACAAGAGAAAGGTGAAAACACAGGAGACAGACACAAACGCTCCACACACACAATATGCACACACACTTACACACATCGACATAGATACACACACACGGACGGACACACAGACATGGTCTTGAAAGTACTTTATTTTTATGTGATGATTGAGATTCCCTGGTCAGCTTTGAATGATCCTGATGGCTCGATTGTATTTCCTGGGTGACTGTTCACTTGTTTTGGGAGGAGGGGCGCTGCTTTAAAAAAGCCGGAGACTCTGATGGTGATTGAGCAGCAGCTCCGCGTCCTTCTTTTATTAACTATACACATCTCCCCTATCAGGTGATGAGGGCGTTACATTTTGGAGGCACCGCTGGGATGAAATGTAGTGAACGTCCGCGTCCACAATTGATGGTCTTCATCAATTCATCTTAATTTCTGACTCTTTGGAACAGCAGAGTGGGAACGTCTTGTGTCCATGTTGAGTTTGTAGGGAAACGTCTTGTTTATGGATGTAACCTCAGATCCCTGATGGAGGGAACGAGACGTTGTGTCCTTCTTGCCACAAAAACGTGCCGACCACTGCATGGGCGTAAATCTCATTTAACGGTAGGGGGGGACAATACATATAAAATTTCTCAAGAGCAATTTTTGGAGGGGACACAAATAATACAGTCAAAATTGTACTTACTACGACACTAAGCGACAATATGCATTAGGTTTATAGGTTTATCATGCAGACTTGCAGTCATATTATAACTGAACTGAACTGTGAACAATAAAGGTTTTTCCATTTATATATATTTTTAAACAGTTTTAAAAGGTTATCCTGATTTGTACTGCAACATTGTTTAACAAAGTAACCGTACATCGACATTATTGAGTGGTTGTTATTTTCCCCTGTGGTGCCCAATCTCTGCTTACAAAATTGTTCATGTTCGTGTACCCAAACAAACTTAAATTCTGTGTTGTACTCCTTGATGAATCGCCCGAGATTCAGCAAACTGAATGTTTAGCTTATCCGCTGCGCACATTCTGCACACAATAGATGCTGAGGAAACGATCCTCTCCCACTGAATGAAAGCTGTGCACCTTTTGTGGACGCTAGATATAGTGCCAACATCACAAAACTGTAACCGGTATGTTCGCAGCTGTGTGTTACACGGGACTTGAATGGCGGGATCGGTGGCTAAGTGTTGCGGTTAATGTTCACATCATGCCAGGTCCCTTGAAATATAACAATGAATGCGAAATGGCTTCGGCGTGTTAGTTGCAGTGTCTGAAGTCCTATGTAACAAGCTAACGTTAACTAGCTAAGTAACGTATTAATCGCTAACATAGCAGATTCATGGAAAAATACATCGGTAATCAGCATTTTTTTAAACAACTAATTTATTAATGAATCAGCATGAACTACATTAAAGAGAATCACTTCATTTAAAGTGAATAAAATATCCTTCTTACTGGAGTTCAACAACCACGGATGAACTGAGCCGCATACCTGACTTGAATGTGTTGTGCAGGTGAGATTAACGTGGAAAGCAGGCATTGGGCCAAACCAACAGTTTCTAAATTTAAAACGCAATTTTTGCTTTTGTATTTTCTACTAATTACACAATTAGATTAGATAAACATAAATATATTTATGACAATAGCGAATTTAATAAATCGAGGGGGAGACAACCCTCGGATAGAGGGGGACATGTCCCCTCCGTCCCCCCCGGGATTTACGCCCATGGACCACTGCAGTAGTCGTGAGAGGCTCTCAGGCTCCTCAGAACTAAGGTGAATGAATGCAGCAAGCCGTCTCCCTTTTATACCCGGATATCCGGGGGAAGAGTCCACCATGCAAATTTCATTCGCCAATTTCATTGGCCTTTTTCTAAGCTAGTCGGAGTTGATAGGATTCAAGGGCGAACCCCATTTGTCGGTTCGACACAACGTCTCGTTCCCTCCATCAGGGAACTGAGTTTACATCCGTAACTGAGACGTTTTTATGGCTTTCCAGTATTTTCGAGTACTATATGCACTTCCATGCTATACAAAATACCCCTAATTTAGTTTTCTTAAAAGTGCACTTCATTTTCCGGGTCGTTTACTTTAGAGCCTGAGTGTGTTCATTATACCACAGTGTTGGACTGCCTTTTTAATCTTTTTTAAACGCAGAGGAGAAACTTTGTCGTGTGTTTCTGAGAACGTGGAGTTACAATTTTCAATATTAATGTCAAGATCTTCACAATTATTTTTCATGCTAGAGATCTTAGACAATTCAGGCAGATTATCGAGAAACACATCTTTGGAAGTTAAAGTAACAAGGAGTATAATTTGCAGCCGTAGGCCAGTGAAGCAAATCTAATATCAGATAATGATCTGAAATGTCTTCACTCTGCTAAAGGATTTTAACGTCGTCCACATTTATACCATAAAACAGTATTAATTCTCAAGTATGATTACGAAGGTGAATGGGTCCTGACAGATGTTGACTAACGCCCATGGAGTTAAGAGTGTCTTTGAAGGCCATTCCTAAGGCATCTGTATCGTAATCTACATGGATGTAAAAGTCACAAACAACAAGGACTCTATCTGCGGCCAGTACTAGTTCTGATAAGAACCCACTAAATTCTTTAATAAAATCTGTGTGGTGGCCTGGAGGCCTATATACAATAGCTAGAATACATTTTAAAAACCTTTTGTCCTTAGTTTTAGGTGTTGATACATGAAGTACCATGACTTCAAAATAATTGTATTTAAAATTAGATTTCTGGGAGATGCTAAAATATTGAATTAAATACTTATTGTGTTATTAATGTCTAATTATTGAATTATTATTAAGTGCAGCGACACCTTCCCCTCTGTCTTTTAGATGAGCCATGTGTTTATAATACAAATCTTGGGGGACAGATTAATTTAAAGTAATATAATCATCTGGTTTGAGATATGTTTCTGTCAAACAGGGCATGTCTATTTTATGATCTGTTATCATATTGTTAAGAAAAAGTGCTTTATTCGAGAGAGGTATAATATTTAGCAATCCGAGTCGTAACAGTTGATTATCTGTATTATTACCTCTTGAACCAGTTTCCAACTCTGTTCCATCAGAGGCCTGGACAGACTGAGCTGACCCAACAAACTATTCACCTGTCCGGCCCAACAACATCATGTAAACGCCCTTACCGGGTGCCTAAGAAGCTGGAGGAACCCTTGAAGGAAGAAATGAAGGTTATGAAGGTGCTTGGAGTGATCGAACATTCGACGAGCGAATGGAGCAGCCCAATGATGATCGTCCCCAAGAAAGACGGATCCTTACCTGTCTGCATCGACTTCCACAAGCTCAATGCCCAGTCAAGATTTGATGCTTATCCTATGCCAAGGATAGATTATCAACTGGAAAAGATCGGAAGAGCCCATTAACCACGCTAGATGTGTGTTAGGGATACTGGCAGGTACTCCTCAACCCATAGTCCAGATCCCCGATATCCGGGTATAAAAGAGAGACGGCGTGCTGCATTGATTCACCTTTTGTGTTCGGAGCCTTTACACATGATCAACTTTGAGACTTCAACTTTACTCCGAATTACTGCTGGATTCTCACGAAGTGATGCAGCGGAGTGTCCCTTTTTGCGGCGACTTCCCTGGGCGTCTTGGGAGTTCCAGAAGTGTTCGAGTATTTCCTCCAAAAGAGCAAATTTCTTTTCGGGGAGGGTGGACAAGCCTGATTGCTGCCTCAAGTGTTGGGTTTCCGGCACGCTGGGGCAGCCGTTTTGGATAAGTTCTGCACGCATTGCGGGCGGCTGTACTCCCACGGGACTCAGTAACCACCTCGTCTGCTTCCCGTTCCGTTACAGCAGTGGCTATGGCCCTGCCGTCCGCCACGGCGAGCACCAAGGGTGATTTGAGGATTACTGTGAGCATTAAATCCTTCAGCTACTGGCTCACGGACCGTTAGCACCTCGTCTCATCTGACCGTTCCCCAAGAGACGGTCCCACTGTCTCATTCCTCAACCTCGTATCAGAAACGGTGTGTGATGATGAGATGTCCCTTGCAGCATCGGGGGATGACTTACTGGCATCTGACTCCGACGATTCCTTGCAGCTCTCTCCTCTGGGAACGAGCTCAGGTAGAAGCGGATGTCTGAATGTCAGCCACGCCCCCTTTTTTGGCGTGTTCACGTACAACTAGTTCCGCCACCCATTCTTTCCTTGATGATGGGGCAGCTAGAGGATACGTCGATGTCCCCCAGGTGGAACCTACCATCTCGGTGCACCAAAGACGGCTGCCACAAGGGGGCTGAGGGCCAAGTTGCCCACTCTCTCCTCGCTACGGCCATCCTGCAGGTCCAGGCCAAGGCCTCGAGAGACCTCCACAAGGGTTAGACTGACCCAGCGCTTATGCAGGAACTCCTCACCACCACCGACCTTGCTCAAGGGCGAACAAGGTGACTGTGAGGGCCCTGGGTCGGATGATGTCAACACTTATGGTCCAAGAGAATAACCTCTGGTCGAGCCGTGCACAGAGGAGTGACGACGAGAAGGTCCGCCCCCTGACGCACCCATCTCGCGAGGGGGGGCTGTTTGGTGATAGTGTCGAGCAACAGTTCTCGACAGTAAAGAAGCAGACAGAGACTATGAAGCATAGCCGCCGTGACTCAGCCGCCACCTGGCCGTCGAGATCCCGTGCATCGTATGTTTCCCAGCAGCCCTGGTCCTCTTCGACGCCACCAGGCTCCGTTGCCCCCCACTCAGGCAGCCCCCCGGAAGAAGACGTTGAAGAGGAGACCACCACCCCGTCAGAAGTCGTGGCGGAAGCAGAAGCGGCCCTCATGGGAAGAGCCCAGGGAGACCAAGAATTCCCTCTGGGCCCGACCCCAGCCATCCCATCGCTGGTTGGTCGATCCGGGACAGGTCCTGCCCCGTCCCAACAGCCTACTTCAAGGAATTTTCCTCACCCTCTGGGTACTTTTCACAGCCGCTCTCACCCTCTTCACGGTGGTCTTCGGCAACTCGACGTTGTTTCATGGCGAGACGCAACATCAAGTATACTCAGCATCCCTCAGCACTCTCAAATCGACGGTGCACCGATGGATCACCGATTTGTATACTTACCTATAATTGGTAGAATCTAAAAGGGGCGGGGTTTGGACTTTATAAGCCCGATCTAAACCTGAATTCAAGGCTTGTTCTGGTTTACCAAATCGACGCAAGAGTGCTACCATGGTGCCTCACGCAATCCCAAAAACCTGTATTTATTGTGAATTTTTGTTATTGGTTTATAATTATAGTTGAAGGATTCTTTTTCTCCTTTGGTTTTTCTTTTTTAAGGATTCAATTTGATACTTTGGATTTTTAAAGGTTACTAGGAAACTGTATATATACAGTGGTTATCAAAAGTTTACACACCCCTTGCAGAATCTGGAAAAGCTGAAACTTTTGGATAAATAAGAGGATTTTTCAAAATGAAGTTTTATTTTTAATTTAGTCCTTCCCTGAGCAAGCTATTTCCCTAAAGAAATGTTAACATTAAGTTCACACTAAAGAATAATAACAGAATTTCTAAAAATAGCTCAGTGCAAAAGTTTTTTAATGCTGTTTGATGTTACTTAAATAATGAATGACAGTTTTTATGTTTAGTCATAGTTGTTTGAGGGTTTCTTGTTTGTCATGAGTCATGAGACTTTCCACTGATCTTAAGAAAAATTTCCAGAGCCTCCAAAATCTTTGCTTTTTCAGCATTTCTGGATATTTTACTCATGTCCAGCAGTAAGTGTGTGATGTTGAGATTGCTCTTTTTACATTGAGGACAATCAAGAGACTCATACACAACTATTACCATAGATAGAAACATTCAGTGCTGTCCACAGAGTCAACACCATTCATTTAATGTCAGGTGGGTGTAAACCTCTGAAAATGGTTTTGATGTAAAAAAAACTATATATTTAATTTCCTGAAAAACATTTATGTATTTTGAAATCTTCTGAAGGACATTAGTACATGAGAAAATAAGATGTATAAATGAAACAATAACAATTTACACCAAAACCATTTTCAGAGGTTTACACCAACCGAATATTTATTATTCATTATAAGCAGATAAACCGTTGTCGGTTATAAAAACTAATTGTGAGATTTGGATTTCGTCTGTGTCCTCGACAATATTTCGGCTGTGTCTAATACAATATTCACCTATCATATGCATATTATTTGTTCCTTACTTTCCTGTTGTTTAACCTCGTTGAAAGTTGAATCATGTCCTATGCTGTCTTATGCTGATATGAGTATCCGTTGGTCTCCATCTCAAGGTTCCTAATGATGTCAAGGGACAATTGTTTTGATACTGTAATATTGAGTACGTATATTGAATACGTACTTTGTGATATCATATCTGTTTGTTTGCAGGATGAATAAGAAGGTCTGGTGATTTCCATTACCAATGTTACCTCCTGTTTCAAGCATATAAATATTAGTCCTTAATACAATAAACTTGGGACTCTGATTGAACTGCACTTCTGTGTCTTTGTCATTCTTGGTCTTCTGGATCCAGAAACTCTGTGTGTTCCATCGACTAGACTCTTCAACCTTAGAATAATAATACTTAGACAAGGGGACAAAAAGAAATAACATTCTTACACTAATATTACTCCATTTTTATAAGTAATTAATATTGAGAAATATTAGGTAGACTTTATCTAATTTCTTTTAGTGTGTCATGACTCTTGTGTGTCAAGGAAATCCTTGACTCAATTTTATTGAGTAAATTGAGGAAGTTTACATGTAGTTTACTTTGCTACCTGGTATATGTAAGTAAAATTTTACTGATTTACATGGGTAATATTAACTAACCCTCAAGAATCATTTTTTTCAGTGAAGGAGGACATTCCCCTAAAGCCACAGAGCCTATATATACATACAAACGGTGGACATCAAAATATATATAAATGGACTGATATAAAATCATATCTTTTATACAGTATATCCAACTGAACTAAATTGATTACATTTTTATTTTTAATAAACGTATTGTCCGGACCTCCGTGTGGAAGAAAATATGAAGACTCTTGGAGCTTTAATTGAATACCCCTGGTCTAGTTGATTCTGAGTTCGATCCCTGGCATTCCCTTTCCATTCCTGCTGGTGTTCAGGCAGGGGTAGATTTTATTAATGACGTGTAGCATGAATGACTCAAGGCTAATTTGGGCTATTTATAGTTCGAGGAGAGTGTGTGGTGGCATCGGCATTGTGGCAAGTTTGCAGCAGAGCTCGCTTGCACATACATGGGTGTAACGAATTGCATTTTCTCAATTGTTTGAAGTGGTGATATTTATAATGCAGGGCTCTCAAGTTTTGAAGACAGGCCAGAGTGACACCCCCCCAACCCCCCCCAAACCAGAAGAAAATATCTGACACACGACACTGACAATTTAACCAAATACAAAGTGTTTATTCAATTTCCATTTATAAAATGTGTGTGTGTGTGTGTGTGTGTGTTTGAGTGCGAGTGCGAGTGCAAGTGTTTGTGAGAGAGAGAGAGAGAGAGAGAGAGAGAGAGAGATTATGACTGGTGTTGTTTGTTGTAAGTGTTTGTTGCCTTTTTGGACTCCTTTATAATTTGTGGTGTTGGCTCCCATTTGAAACAGTTCGGCTCAAGCCCAGCCATTTTCAGGGTCATGATTGAGGACAATGTCCCGTCCAGAGACAAACTGTTTCGTGTTGAGGTTTTGTTCAAACCAACCATCGAAAATACCCTCTCAGCATCAGCATTAGAATGTGGAAGCACTAAAACCAAGGCTGCGATCTTTGATAGCCTCCCAAATTGGTTCAAGCCAGTCACCTTTGAAAAAAGGAACAGGGGGCCTCTATTTCTCAAATGTTTTCCCTTCATCGTAATTACTACTAATGAGCAAGTCATGTTGTGTGCAAAATATTTCTTACCTTGTTCTTTGTTGTGGACATTCTTCCCCATTGTAAGGCAATGTCCATGAGTTGGTACTCCATAAACTCCTCACTTAATTGGTCTTGTTCCTTTGGGTCTTGAAAAGGAAGGAGTTCCTGAAATCTTAAAAAGGGCACATGTGTACAAGACTGATTAGAATACAGTGAGAGAGAGAGAGATTTATTTTGTGATCATGACCATTAAACTTAAAAATATATAATCAGTATGTAAAAACACTTGCCTGTCTACAAAGTATAAGGCATCTTCAACCCCACACTCAGCTCTTAGCTGCACATCAATAAATCTGGCATGCTTCAGGAGAGCATCTTTCAACGGGAGTTTATCCATGTCATACTCCACAGCTCCGACCAAAAAGGCCAGTGCTGCCTGCTGGAATTGTTGAGCCTTCTGTGATGTGACCTCTCCAGCCTCAAGAAGCCTGTTTAGCGTAGCTCTGGTGGTGAAACCCACATTGAGTTTTTCTCCTATCAGTGAGACAGAAGACATAGAGAAAGCTAGTCAAATATAGGCTTCTTATAGGATATCTCTGGGTTATACAAGTTTCAAGTTTATTGTCATATACACATAAATAACATTTATCAGTCATGAAATTTGTTGTGCTCAAAGTAATCTCAACTACAAAAAAATAGAAAGTAGATAAATAGAAGAGGTAAAATAAAAAAGGATTAATTTAGGTTGAAGGATTCATTTTAAAAAGTGACAAGTGTGCCATTTAGGAGAGTGAAGATGGTTGAGTAAAGTTCAGCATTCTGATGGCTTGAGGAGAGAAGCTGTCTCTGAATCTACTAGAGCTGTTTCTGATGCTCTTATACCTTCTACCAAATGGCAGAGGGGTGAATATATTGTTATTGGGATACCATACTTTTTAAAATTTTGTATCCATTTTCCATCATCAGAAAGACCACTCAATCCATAGAAAAGGTGTATTTGTTGTGAATAAGCATAGAGGTTTATCTCCCTATGTGACTTCAAAGCATTACCTGGCAGTTGGTGCAGTGACTCCTTGAAGGGGATGTCATGGACTTCTCCTCCTCGTAATGCTGCTGGTGTCATGAACCTCGAACAGAGTTTCTTGATGAATTTTGTCATCTGCAAAATGTAATGTCAAAAAATATTAAAATGCATATTAAAATGACTTTGTACAATAATTTATCAAGGGAAACATGTAGTGCACAGAATCAAAAAATGTCAGCTGTTTTGAAATTAGATAGCTTAATTGTCTTTCTTGACAAAGTAACACAACCTATATTTCACAGGGGTGCTCTACTTAAGAATGGACATCAAAATAGCCAAAAATAGCCCAACCCTCCCATTTACCTCTTCATACAGCTGGAATATGGATGCCTTTTCTCTCTGGAGAAGGAGGTTCAGTGTAGAGAAGACTGGGAATGTGCCCTGAAGGAACAGGAGGTAGACTTCCGTCAGGGGATTGGAAAACGCCTCCACCAGCCTCCTGAACCTTGGTTGTTTCTCATCTGCAAATAGACAGGTTGTTAGTATTGGGTGTCTCACATAACCATCTTGAACTAGTGCCAAAATATAATGTGTGACTTACTTAAAGATTTGAAGTAGCTGGTGAGTGGGCCATACTGCTGCAGAATGCGGGTGATGCACATCTCCAAATTCAGCCACCTCACAAAAATGTACAGCAGCATTTCCATATAATCACTGCCATGGAGTTCACAAACTTCTGGTAAAATATGTAAGAAAAACAAACCAAATTAACCCAATTTTTCCTCAGTTTGGGTGTATAACACTGGAGCTAATTGAATTACAAACCTTTCAAGTAACCTTTACGGTTGGTGCTGCCCTTAAACCAGTATCCAACGTCAACCACAAGGTCCTCAGTGTCAAATCCAGATATCTGCAGAACATGATGTGAGCGCAAACATATATTATGTCATTATACAGCAAACTATTTACTCCACCTTAGCTTAACAGATATTTATTGGAAAGCAAACATGTTGAAACTTACTTCCAAAAACCTCTTCCCAGCATGTTTAGCGGTGTTATGGATTATATGGCAGGGGCATCCATGAATGTAAATGCTGGGATTTTCCTTAAGCATTTTTGCCGCATGCCCTGCGATGGGTTGGCACTCCATCCAGGGTGTATCCTGCCTTGATGCCCGATGACTCCTGAGATAGGCACAGGCTCCCCGTGACCCGAGGTAGTTCGGATAAGCGGTAGAAAATGGAATGGAATGGAATTTTTGCCGCAATTGAATTTAGTGTTAACTGGGGCATTGTCAACTGACAGGCCGACAGAACCTTAGCCATCTCCTCCACCGTCTCTTCCTCTTCCACCTGCACCGTCTCTTCCACCTGCACTGTCTCTTCATCTTCCACCTGCACTGTCTCATCATCTTCCACCTGCACTGTCTCATCATCTTCCACCTGCACTGTCTCATCATCTTCCACCTGCACCGTCTCCTCCTCTGTCTCCTCCCCTAATGTGCCCACCATTTTCGCCACCTTCTCTGGGCCAGCATCCTGTAACCTGCTCTTTTTGGGGGCATTCCTCTCAGGGTGAATGAAAGGATGCTTAGTTGCCTTGTACCTGACATCTTTGAAAGACAGATGCAATGATCCATGGCCAGGATTATATAATTATAGAATATGACATGATTTTAAAAGTGACCTATAACATCGACTATGCAATGCACTTTAATTAATTTAGTGCTAATAAAATTATTAAGCCTATTGGAGAGAGATAAATTTCTAATGTGACAATATGTCAGTCATCGTGTGATAACGAAATATGACTAGGCCTAGACTAACGTTACTTGTTTTGAACAGATGTTGTCAGTGAACAGGCTGTAAAACTGTTGGCTAAGTAACAGACACTCATGAAAAACTGATGCTAATTATCTGTGAAACATTCTCTAACAGCAGTCAAGTTGTCATTGTTTGTGTCAAACAAGTTGTGAATTTGTTGTAACAGGAGATCATTACTTACTTTGTGCTCAAAGTGATGCTCGGAGCTCCAGTGGTTTCCTCTGTGGGTGAAGATGGTGAACAATTCCAGGATGCTTTTTATTCATTGGTTGTTGCGTCAAATCTTACCCAGATACAATAGTGCTATTTTCTGATTGACTATTGTGTAGCCTATTTCTTTTTTTTGATTGGCTGATAAGTGGCAGGCTCGATTAAAAACTCCAGGGGAGACACGCTTGATTCCTGCCGGTTTCCATAGTGAGAGCGGCGTGACCAGACAACTTTTGGGCGCTGCGGCATATTAAATGTATTATAAATAGTTTTTCTGCGTGAGAAATACAATGTGTGGCGGGAGTGCGTGACAAAAGACCGAAATGAGTGACTGTCACGCTCAATGCGTGACACTTGAGAGCCCTGATAATGTGTTGCTCTCAGTAATGGCGACCAAAGAGGGTGTGTGAATAATAGCTAATACATTAAAACTGGTGTTTGTTGGAGCAACCATATAGCTTTGTGTGGTCGTCGTTCAACCCTAATCATAAGAATGTCTTTCCTTTCTTTTTCGGTAGGCCTACATGGGGTTAGTAAATTTGGTTGAATATGTTTTTTTATCTTTGTTAAGGGGAAAATGGAATGCTAGCTCTGGACTCACTTTATGCTGAAGACGTTGCATCTGACGCCTTCAGGCATAACAGCATTTGCACACAATGCTTATAATACATTGCTGTGCGGGTAGTGGAGCTCGATAGCTTTAACTTCATGCTTCCGTTAAACTGTTTTTGTTTGTTTTGATAAATTATTTTGAGAGGATTAATTATTTTTACATTTTTCTATTCTTGTTTTGGTTGCACTATGCTCGTTAGCGGGGGTCGAAGTCATGACCTTATTTCAGCTTTGTTTTACAGATGCCTTTCGGCACTGCAGTCTTTTTGGCTATTTAATGTGCTGTGGAAGGCCTGAGTACTGGAAACATTGCGCCTAGTGTCATTGACAAAGGCCTTATTGTTGTTTTCTTCACTGTTCGTATTTCATTTTCATTATGTTTCAAACATGTTTCTTCTCGGGCCAGGGAGGAAGTAGCAGAGTTGTCCTAGACGCGACGCTGAGTGGCTCAGCACTTCCGCATCCGGTCTGTGACCTTCTTGACAGTCCTTATTAAGAATTCCATTTGAAACAAACTGTTTAAACCTACCTTGGCTTCCCTATTCAGATTAAACGTATCTATTCATTTCACAACAAGATCCATTGCAAAACCCACAGAATAACCTCCAAGGCAACACGATGATATCACAGCAATCTCACAGTGATGTCACCATGAGTTTACAGTATACTCATGATGAGGTCAAAATGTTACCTCACAGCAAACTCACTGTGTGCTCAAACTGTGATCTTACTGGTTTAATGTGACTGGTTTGTCATTTGAAGTCATCATTATGTTGATGAGTGTTTGCTTTAGATGAGATCTTGACTCTAAAGGCGTTTAAGTTCTCTTCCTCTGGCTGCTGTAACCTTGTGTTTAGTTTATGGTGCACAATTATTATGTTGAGTAATGCCAAAATAGTCTTTGATGATAGTATAATAATGGGTAAATGTTGATGAGACAGGCTACAAATAGCAACTGTTATCGCAACTCTCATATTTATTACACCTATATTATAGTCGGCTGTACTTTTGTACAGTTTGATACCTTACCAGACTGTGACCAATTGGTACTAAATATGCGTTGTAGCCTACTGTTTATGCTGAAATAGCTATTACTGTGTGTGTACTTTAGAACATTTGTACTTACTGCAACAGTACATTTTTACATCATTGTTAAACCGTGGTCTATTACATGATCAAGAAGTGTTGCCTTAATCTCATTCGAGACCACTCTTCTTGTTTCTTGTCCTCTTCCGATTTAACCTCTTCCTCCCCTTGCTCCCCTTCCTACTCATCCTCTTCCTTGAAACCATTCATTATAATCTTGTTAAAGTCTGGTAAATGGTGGTTGAAAATACAAATAAAAGAAATCCATATTAAATGTCTCTTACACATATTGACTCAATGCAGAGACATGAGATAAGAACAATAATTAATAATGAAGGGATGTTTTAAATATATTTAAACATGTACATCTTGGTGGTGATTAAAAAAATACATCTAATGGCTCCATATATGTAAATATAATTTAATATACATTGATAAGTATTTGCTTTACAATTATTATAAATTTGAATTGCATAAGCTATGGTGCTTAAGAGACCGTGCAATGTAGGAATTAAAATCGCTTGAAGTAATATATAGTTTATTAAAAATACCAACATTGGGTTCCGTTCAGTAATAATCACATTTTTACCTTAAACTTCTCACTTTTCCAGTAATTCTTATACACACAATGGGCGTAACATGCAAAGGTAAAAAAGAACCATGCAGTAACAAAATCTGTTAATAAGGTTTCAAATGTGTGGTTTTAGTTGTTCACATTTTTTCATATATTTATAATAAATGTCAGTATAAAATGTTTTAATGATTTAAACCCTGATTTGCAGTGCAGATTTCACATCATTCTAGTAATTTTAAAACCCTATACTATTCTGTCACCCACTCAATACAGTCAACCACTTGGTGCAAATATTTGATAAACTACAAATATGTAATTTTCTTAATTGTTTTCATAAAGGATTTAGAATAAATAAATAAAAAATGCTTAAACAAAAATGATAGTACCCCACTCACTAAATAATTGGCGTATATATCATATATATAGGTATACATACACAGCCATAGAAAAAAAGGAAGAGACCACTCCAAATTTTAATTATAAAAGAAGTCTTGTGGCTGTCCAGTGTCTGTTGAATTTCAAACTTCAAAATCAAACCTCAGGAGTGACAAAGTCATCCAACAGCAAATGTGAAAGACTGAGCATGACAAGAGACATGAAAATTGTTATCAATTTTTTTTATGTTTCCTAAATGCATGTACAAATATTATTGCTGCATTACTTAAAAGTGAATATTATGTTGTTTTCGTGAAAAAATACTAAGCATATTTGCTGTTGTTTTGACCTGTTTCTCCAATTTTGATTTTCTAAAAATAAGTGGAAAAATAAACCATATTTATTTTGAAATTTAGGAGAAATATTGTTAGTAGTTCAAAGAATGTACAGCTCCTAAATAAGGATGTCATCTGGGTTGACAGAGCATATGGTCATTGGATGAGAATTGTTACCATCTTTGTTGGGAAGAGGGTTAAAATACGGACGGAGGGTTTCATTAAATTCGCACTGAGTAAAAGTGTAAATATGTGACAGATTGTCCATATTATAGAAGGAGACGAAGGCAACCTCATAGTCGACAAACACTCCCACCTTCTGGGGTTTGGTGGAGAGATGAAGCTGAAGAGGAGGATCTTCAAAAGCTCCATACAGGTTTGAACCGCAGAGCACGATGGCCCAGTATCCTTCTTTGGGCTTGTATGAGACTTTCCCTTTCCTATTTGCATTTTCTCTCAATACACCCAGTTCCCAACTAGTTTTCTCCCCCACCTCAACTACCCAGAATGCTCTTCCGGATGTAATCTGAAGCTTTCCCAAGATTCCACCCACCAGATTGAATTGTCCAGGGTCGCCTGGGCTGTCGTGAACTTTCCCCTTTTCTGTCACGGTTTTGCCATCCGGAGACACTTCCAGACTCGGATGTGCGGTTTCTTCATCCAGAATGACATCCACTGTTTAAAGAGAAAAATCTCACTCATGAAATGTTTGAGAGCTTAATTAACCAATGTAGGTTTTTAAAAATGTGATCTTATAAATACCTGAAAACCTCTGAATTCTTCTAATTTCTGTAACGAAAAAGTCAAAATACTCAAGGCTTACAGTCTCACAGTGATGATGTACTGATCAGATGTTATTTTACAATATAAACACTGAATAGCCAAAACATTTCTGCATAAGGCATAGTGTTTTGGCTCATCAGTATATCAATATTTTCTTTATGTGTTTCTTTAAGGTACTTTGAAGATGGCATGATACCATACGCGATTTCTTTAAGACTGCAAGGGAAGCTCAGCTTCCCCTATAATTGTCAAAAAATGAATGGTCAAATATATGTACTATTATGTTAACATTTTATTGACTAAAAATGCATTAATCATCTCGAACGAAAACAATTTCGTTCAGAATCAGCTACATAGGTCGGCTGATTCGATTTCCTTCTCATTCATTCTCGTAGCGTACAGTGCATTACTCTGTTGAAGCCCAGCGTCCATTGACTTCAATGGGGCTGCTTTACACAGTTTTTTTCAGTGCTTAGAAACAAGACGGTCATTGGATAATGCTGCGATTATGTCCCGCCCACAGACGCTCAGCGTCTCTGGGATGAATGGAGGAGTGGGCTGGCCCGGACTCCGAGCGTCTACGTGATGATTGGAGGGTCTGTCATCTCTTTTTAATCCACTTTTATGTCCTAAAACTCTCGTTTTTTGGGGTCGACAGCTTATAAAAACGTATTTCTTGGTTTTTTTTTTAGCTGTTTGCTATACACATTGTCACATATCAGCTTTTAGACATTTTTTTTTTTGTTATAAATCATAAATGACAATGAGGCGGCAGCTTCTCGCAATGCAAAGAGACGATTGGTGTGGGCGTGGTCTTCAGATTATGACGCGTATCACTCTGTGTCTCCATTTCCAACTCAGTCCCATCGCGGATTTTGCATGTGTAGTCGAAAGACAAACTGCTGCAACCTTCATCGTATATTTCACACAATTTCACACCACATTCATTGTTTCAGTTTAACATAATTTCCACATTTCCTCCCGTTGAGTTAAATATATATATTTATATATATTAGATCGTTTGTTCATTAATTAAAGTCACTGGAATAGACGCCTAGTTGGTAAAACAGGGTTACAGAGCATTTTCTTGAAAAGGAACGTAGGGCAGAATTTACATATAAATAAATGGACAATCTTTATGATTTAGGCCGAAAATGAGCTCCCCCTCTTTAAAAGATCAGCAGCCGCCACTGCATGATACTATTAGTGGTGCTTGCCATAGAAACCTCACTCATTACATCACTACTCACAAACATCACATCTCACCAAAAGAGCAAAGATTCTCTAGCTGAGTCCTAATGGAAGCCACAACGGATAAGTTTATATTTCTCATGGAGCCAAACTTCAGTTCAGTGTCAATAGAAACTGTCCAATCATCTTTGAATTCAGCAGGTACAGATGGGTACGACTAAAAGACAGACAAAATCATCACAACATTACAGAGTTTACATGTTTATATTATTCCTTTTTTAAATTCTTACATAAATAGTGCATTAGTATGGGATACTATACGGCTAGCCTTTAATTAAAGATATTAAAGAACGACTGTGGTGTGTCAAAGCACATCTAGGATGAGGTTGAGTAAATTACAAACTATTTCCTAAAATGCACAGAATACAGAATTTGTCACTGACCTGGAGAAAGACGATGTCATCTTCCTCTTCCTTATTTTGGTTCAAGTGATCGATGATTTCTCTATACTTGAGGATTTCCTTTTGTATATGCTGGGTTTTTTCTGCCATCTCCTTGTCAAGACATCTTCTTCCATCCTCAAGAGGAATGAGCAGCTCCTCCTCAGCTCTCCTCACAACATCCATCACTTCAGCAAACACCTCCTTTATCTCCCTCTGCTCTCTGTCTATCTGAGCCTGTGAGAAAAAACGAATGATCATTCTGTCTGTTTATAGATTCACACTTCAAAGAAATACACTTACCTGGTATTTTGTGACAGTGTTTTGAAGATCCTCAAGTTTGTTTTCACTCTGGTTTGTCATGCTTTCCAATTCTTTAATAGTATTTTGCTGTTCAGCCTGCAGAAACATACCAGACTGTCTGAGTACATTGATACAGCTTAAAAAGGCCCATCACAATGTAACCAAACACATGTCTCGTAAAAGATTTAGTGCCACATCTGTATAACCATATTTTATAAAGCAGATAATAGATTTACTTGAATTTACTTACTGGGTGTTTGACAAAAACTTCAAGTAATATTTCATTAAAACAGGATATAACTCAATGGGCCTCATTCATGACACACGAGCAGAACGTAAATCGTTAAGTCGTTTTGATGTAAATTTCAAGGATTCATGAAAATTTGTAATTTCAAAATGTTAGTTGTTATGAAAGAAATGTACACCTGCTCCATAGCACGTGTAAATAGTGCATAAAACCGCATGTAACATTTTGTATTCTTTTAGACAAACTGATGACAATCACAGCGGAGAATAGGCGGGACAAACACTACATTGAACAACTATTATACACAACAATTGAAAAGTTCATATTAGTGGTTACTGCATTTTCATATTAAGTAATATTCTTTACAATAAGATAAAAGTAGAAAAATATTGTGGATATTCTAAATAACACTTACCAACACATCTCTGGAATAATGAACAGTGCCTCTAAAGCGTTCTCTGGGGGCACCAGCTGGTCGATTACAGAAGATCACAAATAATTTTAGCTGGCTAAAAGCGCTTTGGTGGACTCAGTTTAATTGATTAATTTATTGGTAAGCATATGGCCTATTAGTAGTCCAGACGATTCAGGCATTCCTAAATATGTAAGTTTCTTATCACTTCTTATTTTCAATCACTGCATTTACCCTATCAGCTCAAGCGAGCTCCGCCAACGCCCTGCCAGCAGTTGACACTGCTAGCCGCACAGGGAACGCGAGCATGCTACCACTCGGAGGCCCGGCTCACTCTAACCCCTTCACCGCCCCAGGCTCTTGGCCTGCGCACCACCGTCGATGTCTAGTGTGAGGCTGCCTCGCTAATGACACAGGCGGCGGGTCTTGGACCTGACCCAGCCACCCTTGAAAAAACTGTTAGCGTGTGGCTGCCTCCGCTAGCCGATCCAGTGGCCGCTATTCCCTCCCTTCTCCCTCTTCCACAGCCCTGACTGCTTTTCTCATTGGCTACAACAACTGCCATGCTCGTACCAGTCAACACACCTGCTTGGAACCACCTCCCATCTCAGGCAACATCAGATCCCAGATTCTGGCAGGTGTGGAAAAATCTTTTTGTACTCCTTTCACCTCTATCACCCCTGTCAACCGATCGTTAGATCACCTATGGTGACCTATCTCTCACTTTCAAAAAACGTAACACAACCACTCCCGCACTTTGTTATTCGCCGAATTCACCGTCGCCTTGAAAATTTCCGACATGTTGTCAGAGGCAGGAGCCAGTACTTCCATCAAGCGCTCTACTATAGCAGACACCCCTCCATCTGTCGCCGCCTTCTAGAAACAATATATCCACCGGGGAGACCCTTGAAGCCCGGCCTTATTCAGCTGTATTCTGACATCCCATATCATCCCAACCTCTACATGCACTGCTCTCAGGCGCCACAGCAACCAACATGCTTAAAGCAACCAACATCCCACAGCTTCAGCAGGTAACCTCAAGTCATCACCTCAGCCTCAACAGTCCCCAGAGGAGCCCTTACCCCAGTTTTCAATCTCTTCACAACACATCCCCCAAGGAACCTTCATCCTCTCTCCTATACCAGAACGCAGATCACCACCTGCGCAGCGCCTAGCATAGCGTTTTGAGGGGGGAGTATGCGTACTCCGGCTGCTGTACCACTTTCTACCATGTCTTTGGGGGTGTGTGCTCTGGCTCAAACCGTTTCCGAGCTTTGCGCACTTGCCCTGACCAGGGTAGAGATAGATAGTTTGGTTAGATCCGGCAAGCTCAGAGTCCGCTCCCTGGACAACACGGCAAACACTTATAACCTTCATACCCATGCTCTATAATTATTGTCCCCGCAACATTGCGGTTATCTGCTCGGGTGAGCTCGTGAATTCAGAGGCGGGATTATGCTAATTTTGAATGAGAGTGCATGCATGCGTTGTATAGGAGTGACCGGAATTCATTAACATACACACATATAACTATCAAATCTGACGTTAACAAAGTATTTGTGACTCTGGGGGAAAGTTTTAGGGAAGGTCTGTTTTACACGCAGATCACGCAGAATTCACTCATGTATTTTCTAATGTTTCATGAATGAGGTCCATTATTCAAATGCTTAAAAATGCCTCCTGTGGGCTTTTCTATGAATGGTTTATACCTCTCTCCTCTCTCTCTCTGTCTCCATAGATACAACATCTTCCCCAGTCTTCACACAAAAGGTGCAGATCAAACGCTTTTCCCGTTTGCAGTAGAGCTCCAGAGGTCTGCCATGGACACGACACGCTTTCTCGTCCAGTCTCTCCACCGGACTTACCAGTTTATGACCCCTGTACATCTCCACAGACTGATGGCGCTTCAGATGCCGCTCACAGTACGAGAGCAAACAGGTCAAGCAGGACTTCACAGCTCTTGACGTCTGGTTTTCCTCACAGACGTTGCAGGGGATCTCACCTCTCTCCCCCGTGTAGAGACTCAGGTCGGCCATCTGCACCTGGAGAAACTCTCGCAGAAGGGTTTTGAGAGAACAGTTCACGCTGGGTTTGATGTACACGGGCTCCCGACACAGAGGGCATTGTTCATCACTCATGCTTATGTGCTTGTCCAGACAGCGCTGGCAAAAGCTGTGTCCACAGACTGTACTGACCGGATCTTCAAACAGGTTCTTACAGATGGGACACTGAAGGTGGTGAGAGACATCTATAGCTGTAGCCATGGTGGTTAGTTCTGAGTTTCCACCTGAGGATTTGAATAATAATATTAATATCAATGGCTTGTCTAAATTGACCGTGCTGGAGAAATGTTTTCAAACATGTTTTATGTTTATCACAGAGCCTGCAAATGTCAAAAATGGCTTAATATCAAATAGAAAAGCATTGTAGAATGGAAGATACTAATAAAAAATATTCCAGAAAATATTCCAAAATATTCTTTATGTGAGGATAACTCCAATGTATAAGCCACTACATTAACATTAATAATATGAAAAAATAACCTGCCATTAGCATAGGAAACAATAAGATAAGCAGGCTCTCATCAAGTGCTTTGCCTTTATTTAACATAAACATTTTTCATTTAGTATTTATTTGTCTTTTTTTTGTGGCAATATTATTTGGTTTGTCGATATAAACAACTTATCTCAATTTGTTTATACCAAAAAAAGGGAAAGAATACACATTTCTTCACTTTTAACAGGGAATGGCTTTTCCTCATGAAGCATAAATTTAAACGCAATCAGGGAAAGACCTAGGGACAGCCTGGAGAGACGGAAGGCGGAAGGGAATAGACCCCATTGGGACAGACATGGGCTAGTTACCCATGTCGGCAGGATCCATTACTGTAAAGCGTAAAGGGTCCAACCAACTATGGCTATGTAAAACACAAAAGGAAGAATACCCCTGGAGTCTGTGAGAGAAGGGGCGCAAGAAGACTGATGGACTGCTAACATGGCAACCGATCTAGAAATGGAAATGACAAAGAATCAGGAGATCAGCAAAGCAGAAGTTGGAACTTCAGGACAGAAGCTACAGAGATGCATTTGTGGCTGGACAATGGTAATATCAGAGCAGGAAGAAGTGCCTGAGAGAGCTTAGTGAGGGGCCTCGCATTGACTAATACTAGTGGTAGGGCAAAAATTGGTCGGGTGAAGCACCAAGGCCCACAGGTATCAGAACCCCTGATGAAGCCCCACCATGCACAAACTTACCAGCATTCAGTAACCTGGAGACTACCCAGCTGCAGCAAGCAGCAGAAAGGAAAATGGATGGAAGAAGATAGCGGTCAGAAACCATTGACTCAGATCTCGTTCAGCTATTAGCAGGCCGAAAAGGAGATGTCGAAGGAAAACTGAATCAGATGTGGGAGATCGTCAACACCTATGGGGTGGTGAGATTTGGAGTAAAACGCAAGAACTGAAGTGCATGGAAGGAGATGACGGGCCGGCCTAAGTCCCGGAGCAAAAAGAGATTGACATACTTGTAAGCGAAATGTGGAGCCTGAGAAAACAGTTTGTTTTGATGTTTGACATGTGGCAAAGCTTTGGCAGGCCTGTTGCCCAAATCTGGCAAACAGGAGTGGACTGCCCAAGTGCCATCATTCCACGCGGTATGTGGGTTCAGATGAGGTGGTATGGGTGAGTAAGGTCTATCTGGGAGGGGATTTCTCTAGATGCTCACATCATCGGACACCAGTTGCAAATGGCAAAAAAGAATAAGAAAGACCTGCATGTGTTTTTTCTGGATCAGTGCCACATGAGCTGTTTTGTACAGCATTTGACTTCTTTCACCTTCCACAGCAAGTGAAAAAGCTGATTAAGGCATATTTTCAGGATCTCCAATTCTGTATTATCACACAGGATAGTACCACCAGGTGGCAACAGCTGGAGGTTGGCATAATGGTAGGTTGCACAATTTCACCACTGGCTTTTACAATGTTGTTTCGTGGTTGGAGGAGAATGTTTGAAAAATGTGTTGTGCCTACCTCCAATCAGGGCATACATGGTTGACATGACAACCATCATAACAACCAAAGCATGTGCAAAGTGGCTGCTGGTTTTTTTCAGGAATTGTACTTTTTTTAAGTAGTTTAAAAACAGTGTAATTTTAGATGAGTACATTTTTAGTGCCGTATCGGTACTTTTACTGTGCTATTTTTCCTCACTTTGTAGTCGCTATTTTATTTTTTATTTTCAATATTGGCTAAGGAGAATAATCAGTCCCGTCTCTTGACCCTGTCCACTGAATTCGAGCATAGAAACCTTGTGTCGCACAGATTTCAAGACATCTGCCACCAATTTAGTTTAATCATGGAGGAGTACGAACGTGTGCGGCAGGCAGGACTAAGACTTATATAAAACAGTGGTTTTGTGCATGTGAAATTCAATGCGAGAAAGGAACACAACACAAAGGCTCCAGTACTCTTTCAATCTCTGCTGTGATCCATGTGTAAGAGATGCCGCTCCAACGCTAGCGACGGGGGGGGGGAAATGAAACCCAGCAACAGCGGTAGCAGATGGGAAGGCAGCCGTCAGACATAGGGACATCATAGGACAAGCTCTATTTGGCAAATGGGGATTTGGTTTTGGATAAAGATGCACCACAGGAACAGTGCCACCTGGTGGTGGAGGATGTTCGACATCAAGAGGAAGCAAGTAGATGCGCCAGAGTGGTCTTTTAAGCACAGCAACGCTGCTGGATAATGTTTTAATCATAAGAGCTAAATTGTGATGTGCTCGCCCTCAACAACAAATCTGCATGGTTAGTTTGGACAGGATATAGCCTGCCACTTATTTGCAGCTCCAGCAAAATTTAAAAATATTGTTTGGCATTGTAAGAAGAGCTACTAAAGTGCTTGATTGCAGTAGTATGGAGTATGGAGATGGTGGTCTAGTGGGTTAAACCACTGAACTGATAAATCAAAGGTTGCTGGTTCGATCCCAGCAGTCACCACCAGTGTGTCCTTGAGCAAGACACTTTACTCCACTTTACGGGATTGTCCCTGTAATAAGTGCACTGTAAGTCGCTTTGGATAAAAGCGTCTGCCAAATGTCTAAATTTAAAGTAGTAGGACCAAGAGAGTGGCAGAAAATGCCTTCCCACAAAATGCCCTTTATTCGGCAGGGGCAGAAAAAGTGAGCCCAGTACTTGTCCCCAGATTCAGGTCTACTTAATATAGCCAGTGATTGGGAAATGCGAGTTGATGTATACCAAAAACATACTTTCCTTCTGGAAATCGCAGTGACCAATCTGCGGCCGGACATGGTTCTCTTGTCCAGCTCAAGTAGGACAGTTATCATAATTGAACTGACTGTACCTTCGGAAGAAGCCATTAATGAAGCATTTGAAAGAAAGATTTCCGGTATGCCAAATAGTCAGCGGAGTCTGGAGATCTGGTCTGGACACGACAGTGTTCCTGGTGGAAGTTGGCTGCGTGGCCTTTGTTTCCAATTCCACTTTAAGGCAGCTTAAGGAAGTGACTACCGTCTGACCGCCAGCAGACGGTAGTGACTTATAAACTTGCCACACTGTAAAAAAATTTGAAAAAAAGAAAGATTTTGTTGTTGACTGGACTTAGTTTCTTGCCAAAATGCCTCAGAAAGTTTACAACTTACAAAACAGTGTGAACAAGCGATATTGCACGAGTTTGGAAATTCCCAAGATGCATTGCAGCATGATCCATTCTGTGTTTCTTATTTGTTTTTCTTTTAAAGACTATTAGTTTAGTTCTTGCTGGCTTAATTTATGCCTAGATACCGTTGTTACTGTTTGTTATCTGTTGAGTTTAGAGTTCTGTTAATGAATGGTGGTTTTTGATTGTTACCATGGTTGTAGTTTTTTGTGGTCAATGTTGAGTTGTAAGTTGTTTGTTTATTTGTAATTTCATTTTTTTAATTTATTTTGGTTTTCTAGTATTTTGCAATACTTTTGTGTCCTATGTGTTTTCTTCCTTGTTTCCTATGTGTTTTGAGCTTTATCTAAAGCTCCACTGCAACAATGCACGCTATGAAAAGCATTAGCACTAAAATTAAATATAGGCAAATGTTTGTGATGAATAATCATTTGGCAGGTTTTTTGTATTCAAACATTATCTTAGCATTAAAAATTATGTATTTAGTTGAACGGTGGCTCTGAACCTCATGCAACGAAAAAAAAAAGAAACCTATGACTTAGTGAGTTATTTTGACTTTGATTTAAGCCGATCTTAAATGAAGGTTCATTTTATCATTAAATCTTATTTGTATATCATAGTACTACATTAGACTATGTCACAAAACTTATACAAGGCTGATCCAATGCTGGTCTAGAAGAACTTCCTGTTATAGTTTTGTAACACTACACAACAGTGGTAACAAAATAAAACAAACAGAACATTGTTAACTAATCAAAATGTCATATGACCATCTTGGAGGTTTAATTATATATTTAAGATAAAATAAAAATGAAAATTGTTTTTTACTATTGTGCAAAGCAGTCTATCCTTAACATGTTGCTTATATTGTGCAAGGTAAAGTGGAATACGGTCATATCCTGACATTTGCACTGTTTTCCTTTTTTGTAAAAGTACTATTTATTATGTGTTTAGGTAAAATTGTAATTTTTGTTTCATTCTGTGAACTTCTATCAATATTTCTACCATCTTTCAAATAAAATAATATTGTTTCTATTAGCATTTATTTGCTCAAAATGAAAACTGGAGATACAGGTCAAAACAACAGATTGTTTTATTCCAGTTTGCATGTGTCTTGTCATTCTGTCAGTCTTTCACATTGCTGTTGAAGTACTTTATGACATTCCTGATGTTTAATTTTGTAGAAATAGAACAAATCTTGGAGTGGAATGGCCACAATCAAGAAATGATATGAAATTAAACTTTGGAATGGTCTCTTAATTTTTTCCTTTTTAAAGTATTGATCCAGTTATAATTGTTCTGTAGGTTGTACTTTGTTCAAATGTTTTGTGGTGGTTTACTGGTTTTTAGCAACATACAAAATGTCCTTTTGGCCAGAAAGAAGATGAAAATCATATGGACAAAACAAAGCAAAGAAATCATTTAACATATATGACATTAAAAAAGCATCTTGAATAGTTTTCCTCATTGTGTATTTAGGCTAATATATACAATGCAAAAGTTGTATTCTGCTCTCTAGTGGCTAATATCAGTATTACCTTTAAATAATGAGAGTTTATCATGAAATAACATCTTATTGTTTCAAAATAAAGAGATATTACAGCAACATAATGACTTATTATTCGGAATACCGAACTGACGTTATTATATTAAAAAAATGATTTATTTATTTATTAAATACTAATTTCTTAAATAATCAAAATAATTTTATCTTGAATAATGACTTGAAGGGATACTTCAAACAAAAATGTAAATCCTTTCATTTACTCACCTTGGAGTCATTCTGATGAACACAGAGAAAGTATATTTTTTTGAAATATTTTTTTGGGTAAAACAATATATTCACAAAGTCACTGAAGATTTAAACCATTCCATCAGTTTTTATTTATAAATTTAATTTATTTATTTAGCAGGGTCAATAGACAATCAGTGACTGCCACAGATTTAGCTACAGAGCTAAATTTGATATTGTGAAATATCGTTTTAGAGATATTTATCAAAAGTATATTGAAATATCATATCGTTGTATTTGATTAAGTTTTACGATTTGACACAGCAGAACAGGGACTGGAGAGCTGTTGATTATTTTACATATCTCTATGTACTTCAGTAAAAGTCACACATAAAGGATAAAAAATCAGACTTACCTGTTCAAAGAAGTGAATTCTTCTCTGCAGTGTATGCGGTATTTGTTACTCTTTTATGACTCATTTAAGTTTCATTTCCTGGCAGTGACCCTCCCTCTGTTAACTTTCAGTTTTAGCACAAAAGCCATTGGCTGATATCCATTGTGGTTTGCATATTTCTAAACATTTGCTCATGACTTGTTTGTGTGTATACACTGATCAACAAAACCTGCTTATCTTTAGACAACTTCCGTCATTTTAACATCAATAAACAAAGTAAATTAAATGTAAACTTAAATTCTCATTCCTAAAAACCATGTACTCTGTGTTTCAAAGCTATGGTTTCTTGTCACCCATCTGCAGCAGGAGGCTTTTTATCCATTCTACCCAAGTAGCCTGGGTAGCCTATTAAATATTTTTTTCTCAAAGTTAGCAGTGCTCTTATTGTTATACAAAACTAGATTAGCACTGATATTTAAATGTTTCAAATTTAAAACAAAAACAAGAAGGGCTAAACACTGAGCGTGAAATAAAGTCTTTAACCAAATCATTTTCACAAACGAGTAAAACAAGATCATCTGGAAGACAATGGTGTCGATAGTGGGAAAGAAAAAAGCACAGATGAGGAGGAAGATGAATGTCTGAAGAGCACGTGGGGAATGGAAAAGTGTAGCTGATTCTTTTAATTATTTTGTGATGTAATCATTATTGCTTAATGTTACAGCCTTGGATATTTATCACTAGGAATATATTTTCTTCACAAGTAAAACTGAGAGAAAAACAACAGACATCGGAAATTAAGAATATTTAAAATAATAATTTATTAAAAGTTAAAGTTGAAAATAAGTTATTTTCATGTCTTATTGGCCTGTGTGTTTGTGGAAAGTTTCGGCAGGTGAAATTTTTGGAGCTCATGGAGTCTTCATGCATTTATTCAAATTATAAACTTATGTTTCATAAGTTCATATAGGCTTACTCCTGTTAATGGAAATAGACGTTCTTTCTTGAACTTATATACGGTTTAATAAAAATACCAACAATATCAAAATAGGGTTCCCTTCAGTAATAATCATAATTATACCTTAAACTTCTCACTTTTCCAGTAATTCTTATACACACAATTGAACCATGCAGTAACAAAATCCGTTGAAGAGGTCTCAAATGTGTGGTTTTACTTGTTCACATTTTAATATACAGGTGAAACTCAAATAATTAGAATATAGTGCAAAAGTTAATTTATTTCACTAATGCAACAAAAAAGGTGAAACCAATATATGAGATAGACTCATTACATGAAAAGTAAGATAATTCAAGCCGTGATTTGTCATGATTGTGAAGATTATGGCTTACAGCTCATGAAAACCCCAAATCCACAATTACAATATTGTGAAAAGGTGCAATATTCTAGGCTCAAAGTGTCCCACACTAATAAGCTAATTAAGCCATAACAACTGTAAAGGGTTCCTGAGCCTTAAATGGTCTCTCAGTCTGATTCAGTAGGAATCACAATCATGGGAAAGACCGCTGACCTGACAGTTGTGCAGAAAACCATCACTGTCACCCTCCATAAGGAGGGAAAGCCTCAAAAGTTAATTGCAAAAGAAGTTGGATGTTCTGTATCAAGGCACAGTAATAGAAAGTTATGTGGAAGGGAAAAGTGTGGAAGAAAAAGGTGCACAAGCAGCAGGGATGACCGCAGCCTGGAGAGGATTGTCAGGAAAAGGCCATTCAAAAGTGTTGGGGACTTTCACAAGGAGTCGACTGAGGCTGGAGTCAGCATCGTCTACCAGGAGATTTTGGAGCACTTCATGCTTCCTTCCCCAGACGAGCTCTATGAGGATGCTGTTTTCATTTTCCAGCAGGACTTGGCACCTGCCCACATTGCCAAAAGCACAAAAATCTGGTTCAATGACCGTGGGATTACTGTGCTTGATTGGCCAGCAAACTCGCCTGACCTGAACCTTATAGAGAATCTATGGGGCATTGCCAAGAAAAAGATGAGAGACATGAGAACGAACAATGCAGAAGAGCTGAAGGCCGCTATTGAAGCATCATGGTCTTCCATAACACCTCAGCAGTGCCACAGGCTGATAGGTTCCATGCCACACCGCATTGAGGCAGTAATTGCTGCGAAAGGGGCCCAAACCAAGTACTGAGTACATATGCATGCTTATACTTTTCAGAGGTCCAAATTGTTCAATGTACAATCCTTCTTTTATTAAATGCATGTTATATTCTAATTGTCTGAGATTGTGGATTTGGGGGTTTAATGAGCTAATCATCACAATTATGACAAATACTATCATACTAAAAACTATCTTGCTTTGCATGTAATGAGTCGATCTCATATATTAGTTCCAGCTTTTAAGTTGCATTAGCGAAATAAATGAACTTTTGCACAATATTCTAATTTTCCGAGTTTCACCTGTATGTCAGTATACATGTTTTTCACGATCTGAACCCTGATTTGCAGATTTCACATGGTTCTAGTGATTTTCAAACTCTATAGTATTCTGCATGTCACCCACTCAATACAGTCAACCACTTGGTGCAAATAATTGATCAAAAGTCATTTAACAGCAAATATGAAAAACTGAGCATGACAAGAGACATGAAAACTCTGATACAAAATCGAGGTTATCACTTTTTTTATTTTTCCTAAATGCTTGTACATATATTACTGTTGTTTTACTTAAAAGTGAATATTATGTTGTTTTCTTGAAAAAGCAGAAAGAGCATATTTCTGTTATTTTAAGCCGTATCTCCAGTTTTCATTTTTTGCAAATAAGTGCAAAAAGAAACAATATTGTTAGTAGTTCACAGAATGAAAAAAAGTATAATTTTAGCTAAACACATTCATATATCTTTAAATACTACATTTAAAAAAAACGAAAATGGTCTATGAATTTGTATGTGTTTGTGTGTGTGCGCGCGTGTATGTTTTTGTGTGTGTGTGTTAATGCTTACTGCACACAGTACAGGGCCCGTTGCATAAAGCACCTTAAGTGTAATTTTCCCTTAAGTGAGCTCCTTAAATATACCTCAAGTTTTACTTAAGTTATTCTCCTATTGTCTTCGGTAAAGGGAAATCACCCCTAAAGTGTCACACTTAAGATGGAAAACTTAAGGTGCTTTATGCAACTGGACACAGCTCCTAAATAAATATGTCATCTGGGTTGACAGAGCATATGGTCATTGGAAGAGAATTGTTACCATCTTTGTTGGGATGAGGGTTAAAATATGGACGGAGCGTTTCATTGAAGTCACACTGAGTGAAAGAGTAAATATGTGACAGATTGTCCATATTATAGAAGGAGACGAGAGCATCCTCATAGTCGACAAACACTCCCACCTTCTGGGGTTTGGTGGAGAGATGAAGCTGAAGAGGAGGATCTTCAAAAGCTCCATACAGGTTTGAATCGCAGAGCACGATGGCCCAGTAACCCTCTTCGGGCTTGTAGGAGACTTTCCCTTTCCTATTTGCATTTTCTCTCAATACACCCAGTTCCCAACTAGTTTTCTCCCCCACCTCAACTACCCAGAATGCTCTTCCCGACATAATCTGAAGCTTTCCCAGGATTCCACCCACCAGATCGAATTGTCCGGGGCCGCCCGAGATGTAATGAACGTTCCCGTTGTCTCTCACAGATTTGCCTTCCTGAGACACTTCCAGACTCAGATGTGCCGTTTCTTCATCCAGAATCACATCCACTGTTTAAAGAGAAAAATCTCACTCATGGAATGCTTAATAGCTTAATAAACCAATATAGCAGTTTTCAAATGTGATCTTCTTATAAATACCTGAAAACCTCTGAATTCTTCTAATTTCTGTAACGAAAAAGTCAAAATGCTTAAGTCTTTCAGTCTCACAGTGATGTTATTAATGATCAGATGTTATTTTACAATATATACACTGAATAGCCAAACACAAAATAGCAGCCACAACTAAAAAAATGACATTTCGTCTGCATAAGGCAGGTAGTCATAATGTTTTGTCTCATCAGTATATCAATGTTTTCTTTATGTGTTTCTGTAAGGTACTTTGAAGATGGCATGATACTATTAGTGGTGCTTGCCTTAGTAACCTCACTCATTACATCACTACTCACAAACATCATATCTCACCAAAAGAGCAAAGATTCTCTAGCTGAGTCCTAATGGAAGCCAAAGCGGATGAGTTTATATTTCTCATGGAGCCAAACTTCAGTTCAGTGTCAATAGAAACTGTCCAATCATCTTTGACTTCAGCAGGTACAGAGGGTTCGACTGAAACAGAGACAAAATCATCACAACATTACAGAGTTGACATGTTTAAATTATTTCTTTTTTTATTCTCACACAAATAGTGCATTCGTATGGGATAATATGGATATGCATTAAAGGATGTTAAACCACAATGAGGAGGCGAAGAACCCCGGACATAAAGCAGAGGCTAGCTGTGGATTATCTAGTTTATAAATGTTTTTTTCAGAATTAAAAACTGTTATTCATGTTTTGATCAGATTTTAATCGGACGGGTAAAAATGACGGTTACTTTCTAAAGTCGGTTCATTTCGAACCTTGATCAACTCTCTGGAACTTCCAGGGCATGTTTTAATGCACACCTTCCAGCCAATCAGACTTGAGTATTTAAACAGATCATGGTGTAATAAATACAACTTTTTTTGTGTATTCTTTTTTTACTTAATATTAACAAAAAACATTTGCAATTGCATTCATAAGTGCTAAATAAAAAAGCAAGAGTAAATGAGTAATGAAAGAAAAATAATATAGATAAAAAGAAACAGCAGGGGTCTTTCCATTTTATTCATTCACCTTCCAGCAGCCTCAACCAAAGCAAATCCAACACATTTACGGGCCTGATTCTGGTCGTCCGCAAGTTTATGGCAATCAAAACTCAACTTAGGAGTGACTTACGACCTCATGCATGACGAAGGCATCTCATAAGGGTCAAATAAAACTATACGTGACAAATCAGTCAAAGCACATCTAGGATGAGGTTGAGTAAATTTGGAAATATTTCTTAAAATGCACAGAATACAGAATTAGCCACTGACTTGTAGAAAGACCATGTCATCTTCCTCTTTCTTATTTTGGTTCAGGTGATCGATGATTTCTCTATACTTCAGGATTTCCTTTTGTATCTGCTGGGTTTTTTCTGCCATCTCCTTGTCAAGACGTCTTCTTCCATCCTCCAGAGGAATGAGCAGCTCCACCTCAGCTCTCCTCACAACATCCATTACTTCAGCAAACACCTCCTTTATCTCCCTCTGCTCTCTGTCTATCTGAACCTGTGAGAAGAGAAGAAGCGACTGATCATCATGTGTCTGTTTACAGATTCACACTTTGAAGAAATACACTTACCTGGTATTTTGTGACAGTGTTTTGAAGATCCTCAAGTTTGTTCTCACTCTGGTTTGTCATGCTTTCCAATCCTTTAATAATATTTTGCTGTTCAGCCTGCAGAAACATACCAAACTGTATTGTATCACAATGTAACCAAACTCATGTCTCGCAAAAAGATTTAGAGCCACATTTGTGCTGATTGAATTTTATACAGTAGATGATAGAATTCAATCACAGTGTATTTGAAAAAAATTCAAATTTCATTGAAACATGATAAACTCAATATTCATGCTTTAGAATGCCCTCTGTGGACTTTTCTATGAAAGGTTTATACCTCTCTCCTCTCTCTCTCCGTCTCGATAGATATGACATCTTCCCCAGTCTTCACACATAAGGTGCAGATCAAACGCTTTTCCCGTTTGCAGTAGAGCTCCAGAGGTCTGCCGTGGGCAGGACATGCTTTCTCGTCTAGTCTCTCCACCGGACTCACCAGTTTATGACCCCTGTGCCTACTCAAAGACTGATGGCGCTTCAGATGCCGCTCACAGTATGAGAGCAAACAGGTCAAGCAGGACTTCACAGCTCTTGATGTCAGGTTTTCCTCACAGACGTTGCAGGGGATCTCACCTCTTTCTCCCGTGTAGAGACTAAGGTCCGCCATCTGCATCTGGAGAAACTGCTGCAGAAGGGTTTTGAGAGCAACGTTCACGCTGGGTTTTGTGTAAATAGACTCTTTACACAGAGGGCATTGTTGATCACTCGTGCTTATGTGCTGTTCCAGACAGCGCTGGCAAAAGCTGTGTCCACAGACTGTGCTGACTGGATCTTCAAACAGGTTCTTACAGATCGGACACTGAAGGTGGCGAGAGACATCTACAGCTGTAGCCATGGTGATTAGGTCTGAGTTTACACCTGAGGATTTGAATAATAATATTAATAATAATGCCTTGTGTAAATAAAGCGTGCTGGAGACAGGTTTGGTGAAATTGCTTCATTTCAAATCGAGAAGCACTGCACTTTTATGGAAGATACTAATAAAATATTCCACAAAAATATTCCAAAATATGCTTTATGTGAGGATTACTGCAGTGAATAAGCCACTGCATTAACAATAATATTAGGCAAACATCACCATCATTAGTATAGCAAACAATAAGATAAGCAGGGTGTCAAGTGCTAGCCATTTATTAAACGTAAATGTTTTTCATTTCGTATTTATTCCTCATTTATTTATTTGTTGCACAATGTGTGCCATGATTACTTGTTTTGTCAATATAGGCAACTTATCTTTGGCACCAAAATATTTTTGCAAAATAAGGGGAAGAATACACATTTGTTCTCTCTTAACAGAAAATGTCTTTTGTTAATCATTGCGTAAATTTAAATGTGACAACAACATATCTTATTGAAAGATAGGCTATCTAACATAAATGTTTTTTTTTCTGTGAACAGCCTGGAGAGATGGCTGGCAGCAGGGAATAGACCCAATCATGACAGACATGGCCTAGCTACCTTTGTCGGCAGGATCCGTTACTAGAAAGCATAATGGGTCCACCCAACTATGGCAATGAAAAACACAAGAGGATGAATACCCCTGGAGTCTGTGAGAGCGGCGGCGCAAGGAGACTCATGGACAGATCACATTGCACAGTAGAAGTTGGAACAAGACAACAGAGATGCATTTGTCACTGGACATAGGTGCAGCTCCTGCAGTAATGCGGTCGCTGTACCGGTCTGTCGTGGTGAAGAAGGAACTGAGCCGCAAGGCGAAGCTCTCGATTTACCGGTCAATCTACGTTCCTACTCTCACCTATGGTCAAGAGCTGTGGGTCATGACCAAAAGGACAAGATCCCGGATACAGGCGGCCGAAATGAGCTTTCTCCGCAGGGTGGCTGGGCTATCCCTTAGAGATAGGGTGAGAAGCTCGGTCACTCGGGAGCCGCTGCTCCTCCACATCGAAAGGGGCCAGCTGCGGTGGTTCGGGCATCTTTTCCGGATGCCCCCTTGACGCCTTCCCGGGAAGGTGTGCTGGGCATGTCCCATCGGGAGGAGACCCCGGGGAAGACCTAGGACATGCTGGAGGGACTATGTCTCCCTGCTGGCCTGGGAACGTCTCGCTGTCCCCCCGGAAGAGCTGGAGGGAGACCCAAGATAAGCAGTAGAAAATGGATGGATGGATGGGCCTTCCTCCAATCAGGGCATACATCACAACAACCAAAGCATGTACAAAGGGACTGCTGGGTAAGATCCAGGAGAACATAAGCTGGGCACAAATGGCGGTCAAATCCCGGTGCATTTCTAATGTCAAGGGGCGGCTTACCAACTGCAGGTTCTGTATAAAGGGCAAGTCCATACCAACGGTCACCCTCAAAAGACGCATAACAGGTGGAACAACTCTGAAAGAGACACTCAGTGGATTAAAAAAAATCAAAAATAAAGCTCTTCCTGGGACGCTGGAACTCTGGTGCTTCAAATTTGGCTTGTTTCTACGCCCAATCTGGACAATTTTACTGTATGAGCTCACACAGTCTCACACCAAGAACCTAGAGAGATTTGTAATTACACAAGTGAGGAAATCGCATGGGCTACCAAGATACCTTAGCAAATAGGGCTGCAGGGAATGGAGCCCTCTCTCTTCCCATTTCAAGCTTGTGGAGGAATACAAATGCACAAAAATGACGCTCAATCCTGTGATCCACGTTTAAGAGATGCTGCTCCAACAGTAGCGACTAGAGAAATGGAACCCAGCAACAGCGGTAGCAGATGCGAAGGCAGCCCTCAGACATAGAAACATTGTGGGAAAAGTTCAATTTGGCAAAGGGGGACTTGGTTTTGGATTTATCACACCCACATGGAGAAAAGCTACGCCACAGAAACAGCATCACCTGGCGGTGGAGGAGTTTCAGCATCAAGAAGAAGCAAATAGAACAGAGTGGTCTCTCAAGCCCAGCAAGGCTGTTGGATGATGTTTAATCATGAGAGGGACATAATTATGTGCTATCCTCAACAACGTTTGCATGTTTGGAGTGGACAGGATCCAGTCTGACACCTATGTGCAGCTCCAGCTAAATTTAAACATATTTTTGTGGGTTGTAAGAAGAGCTTGACACAGAGGAGATACACATTGCGCCACAATCAAGTACAAAAGTGCTTGAATGCAGCAGTAGAGACCAAGAGAATGGTAGCAAATGCCATCCTCCAAAATGCCCAGGCTAACTCTCTAAAAAGGCAACCCTTTTTTATTCGGGAGGGGCAGAAAAAGTTGGCCAAGCCCTTGACCCCAGATTCAGGATGTCCGGAGTACAGCCAGGGGAGAAATGTGAGTTGATTTAAACCACAAACTATATTTCCCTCTGGAAATCGCAGTGACCAATCTGTTGCCGGACATGCTCCTGGGGTCCAGCTCCAGTAGGACAGTTATTATGGTGGAGTTGACTGTACCATGGGAAGAAGCCATTAATAAAGCATTTGAAAGATTTGTTTCTGAGAGAAGCAGTCAAATGGGCTGCCAAATGACCATGCAATAAAATGGTGTTGTAATGTTACACCATACGGAAACTTGGATACTGAGCATGCAATAAATACGACAGCCATTGTAGAGTGGCACGTATGGTTGAGTTTTTTGTAATGTGTTGCAATGTTATGCCATACGGGACTGGGAGCACTGAGCATTTATAAAAAAGTGGCAGTGGGGATAGAACAGCCTCAGCCAATGGGTTGACGAATATGGTTGCGTTGATTTGGTAATGTGTTGTAATGTTTTGCCATACAAAACCTGCTGCACTGAGTATGCATTAACGCTGCCAGTGGGGCTAGAAGAGCCTTAGCTAATGGGTTTGCACGTATGGTTGCGTTGAGGTTTTGGTGATATGTTGAAATGTTATGCCATACTGGACAGGGGGGACTGAGCTTGCGTTAACAGGGCCATTGGGGCTAGAACAGCCTTAGCCAATGGGTTGGTCCCTATGGTTGCGTTGATTTGGTAATGTGTTGTTATGTAATACCATACGGGACTGGGGGCACTGAGCACACATTAACAGTCTCATTGGGGCTAGAACAGCCTTAGCCAATGGGTTGGTATTTATTGCGTTGATTTGGTAATGTGTTGTAGTGTTATGCCATATGAAACCTGGGGCACTGAGAATGCATTTACGCTGCAAGTGGGGCTAGAACGCCTTAGCCAACAGGTTGGTATGTATGGTTGCTTTGAGGTGTTAAGTCACCAAAGCTACCAGTAAAGGAAGTGTTGTTGTTGATGCTGCAGCCCTTAATGTAGATGAGCTTATTGACACAGGAAGTGGGGTTCAGAGGAAAGGTCCAGTAGAGGATATTTAAGAACCGGTTAGTGGTGCAGAAAGAAGAAGCCACTTGCTGTGGTTGAGGTGGATGGGCACATCATAGGCTGCCAAATGACCATGTAACAATGCAACACACACCCTTTGCTGAGGCCGTCTTGTTATAACATGCCAAAACACCAATGAGGCTGAGGTGCACAACTGAAGATGTGGCGCATTGTTGGTGACCATAAAAAGGGCATTATTACCAGTACCTCACCAAAAGGCATCTTTCACCCAGATTAATGGATGTGATGAAAAAAAGATCGGACACACAACTCATGAGATGTCTCTTTGATAATAGCAAGAAAAGTTAAATATAAATATGCTAAGTATTAAAAAAATCATATATCCCCCAAACACAGAGGACGAACAAAGTGAAATCTCGGACCTCCGTTCCTCTAGTCATGTTCTTGACTGCTCCCCCTGTCAAGCATGAGGCATGGGAAATGTTCTTTTGGGCAATTCAATTGGGGAATTATAGTGTGAAATAGTGGGATTACAACACCCAGTCCTATTAAGCGAACAACAAAAAATGTTTCTTATTTATTTTTTGCTTAAAGGCGGGGTGTCCGATTTCTCTTAGCCATTGTTGATGTTCAAATCACCAAAACAAACACACCCATACTCCCACCTTTTGCTTTCATCAGCACTTGCCTCGGGCAATGTCCGTCCTGTGCTCTGTGCACCTTACTGCTGACTGGCTACAAGGTTGTTTTGGTACTTGGCCCGACTCAGCTGTCTTAAGTGTAATTAGGTTACTCCGCCTTTAATGTTTGTTGTGATAATTATTCAGTTTGTAAGGTCTGTTTTTAATATAAGCAAATGTAATTGTACTTTTTTATTAAGAAAGATCTTTAACCCACCCAATTCAAGCAATTGCCGTTTCCGAAGTGTCCAGCTGCATCTTCGACCACCCCAGATCAAACCCCCCAAACCCGGTGTCATCGGTACTAGGCCTGCTAGTACTTTTTACACGTGTATTAACTGGTGGGGAAATTTCATCACCGCCACATCCCTGCCACTGTGTGTGCAAGTCAAACCTGTTCATGGAAGTCTCAAAGAGCCTATGCGATGGAACAGCTGAAGTGGTCAAGTAAAACATCTTGTGTGAAATGACCAGTGGCGGCTGCTGGTCTTTCAAAGAGGGGAAGCTCATTTCACAACGAATGAATGAACACACAATCTAAAAATAGAAATTAAGCTCGACGGAGGTAATGTGGGAATTACATTAAACTGAAACAAGGAGTGTGGTGTATAATTGTGTGAAATGAATGATGAAAATTGGCTAGAAATTTCGGAAAGCAAGTACCAAGAAATAGGTTGCAGCAGTTTCTCTTTCGACTACACTTGCAAAATCCGCAATGGGACTGAGATCGAATAGCATCAGCGTCAGCGACTTTTTATGGAACAAAATCGCTGTCAATCAAAAGGAGATGCAATCTTTCGACAGACCCTCCAATCATCACGCAGTAGCTTGTAGTCCAGGCCATCCCACTCCTCCATTCACCCCCAAAGACGCTGAGCGTCCGTTGGCGGGACATAATCGCAGCATTTAACCAATGACAGTCTAATTTCGAAGCACTGAGAAAAACTGTTGAAAGCATCCCCATTGAAGTCAACGGACGATATGAGAATGTTTGAGAAGGAAATAGAGTCAGCCGACCTGCTATATGTAGCTGATTATGAACAATCTCGTTTTCGTGATTTACGTGTTCTAACATATTTTTATTCAATAGAATGTTAACTCCAAATTTCATTGTTGACCAATATTTTTTTGACATAATAGGGGAAGCCAAGCTTCCCTTGCAGTCTTAAAGAAATCCCCACTGGATTTGAAATACATCCTCTATAGGTTGCAAAATAATGATACAATGTAAAAAGGAATCCACGATCATTTCGTGGGAATATGCAATTTTCATGAGCAAGATAAAACTTTTTGCTGTGTTTGTTACCTGCTCAGCAGGACAGACGAGAGAATAATTTTAGCGGGCGGGGTTTTCTGTGAAGTTGTATCGTTAAATAAAGATGAACTGGCTGGATTGGGTTTACATTACACTGAGATCCGGTAACATTCCGGTCAAAAGCGCACTTACACTTGTCTTTTCAATTTGTTTAAGGACAACATCCAGATACAGGTCGCATGTTAATGACAAATGTAAACACAGCCTTAGGTTCTATTCTAATAACATGATGCAAATCTCTTTTTATGTGCCAGAGAAGAACTGGTGCTTCCTGTTGAGCCTGCTTTCTCTAAAGATTTTTTTCCTACACGTATCTACCATCAGAGTAATTTCTTGCCGCCTGGTTTGCTCACTGGGTGACTGATAACATATTTCAAGACACAAACTTTCTTATTATCACTATGAATACACCAGCTTTACAATTCTATTGACACAGCTGTTCATAATGTTAAATATCACATTAATATTTATACTATAGTATTGCCTTTTTGTGTATTTGTAATTTCCTATTGTTTAATTTTGGTTTTATTTTAGTTATCAATATTTTTGATTCCTATGTGTTTTGCTCCTTGTTTCCTGTTTTCTATGGGTTTTGAGCTTTATCTAATGCTCCTCTGCAACAGTGCACATAATGAAAAGCATTTGCACTTATAATAAATATGGGCAAATGTTTGTGACAAATAATCATTAGCCAGGTTTTTGTCCTGGTCTTTTATTTACTTGCAATGAAAAAAATTAAACCTATGGGTTAATGATTAATTTTGACTTTGATTTATGGCGAGCTTAAATGAAGATTAATTTCATAATAAAATCATATTTGTATATCATAGAACTACATTAGACAATTTCACAAAATATACACAACGCTGATTCATCGCTGGTCTAGAAGAACTTCCTGTTTTAGTTTTCTAACACTACATGACACTGTTAATAAAATACAACAAACAGAATGTTTATAACTAATCAAAATTTCATACAACCATATTGAAGGTCAAATTATATATTTAAGATAAAAATAAGGAAAATTGTTTTTTTTTACAATTGTGCAAAGTTGTCTATACACAAAATGTGACTTATATTGTGCAAGGTAAAGTGGAAAACGGTCATGGATCACTGGCTGGATCGTCATTTTCATTGAAATAGAATCCACACCCACACAATGCATGGAACAGGCTTATTGCATAAGTCAGAGAGGAATACGTCTTGGTTTTGGATGTAACCTCAGTTCCCCGATGAAGGGAACTAGACGTTGTATCGAACCGACAGAGGGGTTTGTCTTGAATACATATTAACTTCGACTAGACATAGAAAAGGCCAATGAAATTGGCGAATTAAATTTGCATGCCGGACACCGCCCCAACTATCCGGTATGAATGGGAGATGGTGTGCTGCATTCATTGACCTTTTGGTTGTGGAGACTGAGACCTCTCTCGACTGCTGCAGCGAGCAGCACGTGTTGAGGCATGAGAGATGCCACAGTGCAAAAATAGACAATTACTAGAGCTGATTGAAAGCGAAAGTTGGGGGTAGGGGTGTGTCTGTTTTGATGATTTGAACATCAGCAACGGCTATAAGAAATCGCACACTTTGTCCATTTTTCAGATTTTAAAATGTACTGTTTATAGGTATGTGTTTAGGTTAAATTGTAATTTTTGTTTAATTCTGTGAACCACTATCAATATTTCTACCATCCTTCAAATAATGCGATGTAATAAATGTAATGTATGTACACTTTATGAATATTATATAACATTGCTCTCTGCCACCTGGACAAAAAGTACACATACGTGAGACTGATGTTTATACACAACAGCTCTGCATTCCACACCATTGTGCCCTCCAAGCTAGATGTCAAACTCGGGGCGCTGGGTTTAAACAGGTTGTTGTGCAGCTTGATCCTGGATTTCCTGTCTAGGAGAGGCCAAGTAGTCAGTATTGGCAAGATACCTCCCTCTTACTTACCCTAAACACTGGAGAGTCACAAGGATGTGTTCTCAGCCCCCTCTTATACAAACACACGACTGCGTGGCAACAGTTTGCCAATGACACGACGGTAGTAGGTCTGATCACTGACGCTGACGAAACAGCCTACATGTAAATTATGTGTCATTCGTTATACCACGGTCTCTCACTTGTACAGAAATGTTTACTGTAAAGTATTGTTATTTTTTGTTACTTGTGATCTGTCAGTCTTCCATTTTGGTCAGAACTGCACCCAAGTTTTTCACCTACTGTTGAACTTGTGTATGGTTGAGTGACAATAAAGGGATTTGATTTGATAAAATAATATAGTTTCTTCATTTATTTGCAGAAAATGAAAACTGAAGATATGGGTCAAAAAAACAGATTGCCATTTTCGTCTGTGTCCTCCCTCAAACTGATTTTGCCAAGTGAGGAAACTTTGTTGACCCTGAAACAACATTTTTGCAGAAAAAGCATATACCCACCACAAACCCCAAATCATCCCTAATATGAAATATGTGAATAACAATCGTGTATATGTCCCTAACCATAGTTGTGAGCTTAAACTTCAAATGAAATGTAAACTTATCTCTCAAATCAGATTTGTTGATTGAAATGTTGTCAAAGGTTCAACATTATGTTAACCCAAGGACATCTCTCACTTGGCAAAATTAGGAGAGTCTGCATCCTCCAGAGGTCGCATTTGTCGGTTGCATATAAGCTGAATTGACACATATAAATGATGTAAATGATAAACAAATGTGACCCGGTTGGGCTCTGTCTCAGGAAAAAAACACGTCTGGTCACCTCATTCTAGAACAGCTTTGGTGATTAATATCAACATGAAAATGTCAATTTGACCAGAAAGAGAATGAAAACCATATGGACAAAACAAATCAAAGCAATAACATTTATAAGATTTAAAAAGCTTCTTGAAGGAGTTTTCTCATTAAAGTATTCAATATGCAGTATAAGTAATGCAAACGGTGTATTCTGCACTCTAGTGGCTAAAATCAGTATAACCTTTTAATAATGATAGTTTATCATGAAATAACATCTTATTGTTTCAAAATAACGAGATATTATCCCAACATAATGACTTTTTATCTCGGAATACGGGACTGCTATCGCAAAATAATGACTTAATTTGAAACAACGAGTTATTGTATTTAAATAATAATTTATTCATTTACTAAATAGAAAAATATGAAATAATCAAAATAATATTATCTTGAATAATGATTTAAAGGATAACTTCACTCAAAAATGAAACTCACATTCGAGTTGTTACAAATCTGTTTTACTGATTTTTTGTAAAACAATACATTCACAAAGTCAATGAAGATTTAAATCAGTCCATCAGTTTTAGTGATTGATTAAGTTTATGATGTGATACAGCAGTCCAGGGAATGGAGAGCTGTTGATTCTTTTGCATATCTCCATGTATTTCAGTAAATGTCACAAATAAAGGATCAAAAGTCACACTTACCTTTTCAGAAGTGAATTCTTCTCTGCAGTGTATGCAGTATTTCTCTTTCTATTATGACTTATTTAAGTTTCATTTCCCGGCAGTGACCCTCCCTTTGTTAACGTTCATGTCCTAGCACGAAAGCCATTGGCTGATGTTCACAGTGGTTTGCATATTTACAAACAGTTGCTCAGGATTTGTTTGTGTATATCAACTGATCAACAATACCTGCTTATCTTTAGACAAATTCCGTCAATTTAACATCATTGAACAAAGTAAATTCAATTTAAACTTAAATTCTTATTCCTAAAAAACATGTTTGAGTCATGTGTACATGTACAGTTAGAGGTATATTATAAGTATTTCAAGGGCAAAAATAATATCTTAATAGTATGTTCATAAAAATACAAGCAACTAGTAGTTCATTAGAATACACATTGAAGTCTATTTACAAATAGACAAGTATCGATGTATCAGTATATCTGCAAGTTCACCTAAAGAAAGGTTACAAGCATACTATTTAGTTTAGTTACAAACATAATTTATTAGTTTACTGAGAGTTAACTTTAAAGTGTACTTTTATGAATGACAACTGTGCTACAAGTAATGAGCTAGTATACAACCAGTACACCTAAAGATAACCTTCAAGTACACTTGCAGTAAAAAAACTACTTAACTATTAGTTTACTGGGAGTAATCTTCAAAGTGTACTTTCATAGACTTAATCTGCTATAAGTATTGAACTTATAAAATATTAGTATACAAACAAGTTTACACGGAGTATAGTTGAATTACAAATTAAAACTCAATTGTAAACTTGTTGTGTACTGTAAAGTTTACTACTGTTACATTTAAAGTATACTTAAAAAGCTTATAAACTAAAAAGTGGGGCAATTTAGTCCAAAGTGGTATTCAAATAGTACACGTTTAAGCATACTACTAGTCTATTGATATGAGTATACTTAATACATAAAGTACACTTAAAAATATACTTGAACTTTCCTGAAGTATAATTTAAAAAATGAACTTCAAGTATACTTCTTTCTGATAAGGGCTGCATATGAGCGTTTGACAAAAACGTAGTAAAATATTAAGAACTGCATTTAGAATGTTGACTACTTATTATATCAATTTGTATCTTTGAAAGTGAAAATGCATCTGTTCACATGTTCTGAATCAATTAAACTGTAACCTACACTTATGTAATGGCATCACCTTTATCTAGTTGGATGTCCTCTTCATCCAACCTGGCCCAAATCATATCCAACCACGCCTACATCTAAATATGACGTCAGAGACCATACCCATTTCTGTGCGGATCAGTGGTGGGGAGTCCGAAGTAGGTGTTTTCGACCTCAAGAGCTGCTGTGCAGGCCGATCACCAAGACTAGCCGCTTGCAGTCGAGGGAGGGGCTAAAAAGGAGCAGTCAAATAGGACACCTGCTGTTTCCTTCATTTTGAGAGAATGAGGTGAGGTGGAAGTTTTTTTTAAAGATATGTCAGTGCAAGCTACTTGCTCTAACATTTTTAAGTCTAGGACTCTTAAGCCCTGTCCAGGTTACCGCCCCTAAAAAAATACAGTGGAAGAATACATTACTGACAAAACAATGGCACTGATATATTTTAAGATATTTCTGGGCAAGTTATATTCACTTAACACAGGTCACACATTCATTTTAGTCTGGGACTAGCCTTAAATCTTGTCTGTGAAACCGGGTCTAAAAGAAAATTGATGTAATAAATTAAATTATAGACCACAATAATAATGAATATACTGTCTGTGACATACCTTGTAAAATTATATGTATTTGATATCAAATGTTTAGGCTATCGTCAATAAAGGATAATAGCTAGCAACAGAACAATTTCAAACAATTATATTAGCCAAAATGTATATTACCAGCCTGAGGAAAGATAGGCTGCAAATGATGATTTCAGAGAAGGACTGGGGCGACAAGTACATTTTTGATGACAATTTAACAGTCAATTCTGAGTGGTTTATTATTGTTTGGATACCTGTTTTTTTGTTTTACCTGTTTGTGGGATTACCCTGTTTGCCTTTGCCCTTTGTGTTTGTTTGGCTTGTGTGGAGTGATTGCCTGTTTTATGGATTATGCCCTGGATTACGTCTTGAATAAAGATTTTGGATCCTCAACCTTTGAGTCTCAGATCAGTGTGTAACACAGGCTTAGAGACTTAATGCAAATCATTTTGCATGACATTTTAAAGTTCAAAGTATTTATATTAAGTGTGACAATTGAGCAAAACAATCTAGCTCCCTTAAAGGAGTAGTTCACCATAACATTATAATTTAATGATAATTTGCACTTCCGTACAGTGAAACAACATAGACACAACCTAAAGAAATGGCCCTCGAAGGCATGGTAAAAGATAGCTTTGTAAACTTTGTGACAATCTTGGGACAACTTCACCACACAAAAAAGAAACATCAACCTTTTGATCTTGTTTTTACAACTTGCTTAAAGGTTGGCTACATTGTGTGTTTGCTGGGTATTAGCTTGACTATAAATCTCGCTCAAAATAATAGGATCTTGTAAACTAAAGCTAACCTTTATGAAATCCTCTTTGGCGCAACTAATTAGTTCGGTTTATTAATGTTAAGTCAGATTTAGAACGTTAATTGCTGCTTTTCTCAGCAATGTTGACGGAATAGCCCTCAGGCTCTTAATGAAGATGTGCTTTTATTTGGTGCATGAGGAACATTGAAAACAGGTGAGGTGACATGGCTGACGGGTGCAGATGATTATGGGCAGTGAAGAGTCCAGGCAGTGAACACAGGCAGGGATTGTGACAGGAGGTCTCTTAAGTTCTTTTAAATAACTAATGATGCTCCTCTTGAGTTCACCAAACTGATTTTCTACAGGATTCAGGTGAGAAACTTCATTTTTTGTATTAAATTGAATGTGCCTTGGACTAGTGGGCTCATCAGAGACATTTCTAGCTGACTAAGTCAGATTTGGGTGTTTCATCTGTTGGTATTAGGGATAGTACTGATCTTGCCATTTATCTGAACACGATGCCAATGACCTCTGGCAAAAACAATTTGTTGACAACAATTTGTTTCTCGTGCTTCGGTGGACGTCATAAGCATTTGTGTGTCATGTGGAAATAAGACTAACGCACCTGAACACACATCATACCACACTCTGGCTGTGTTTGGACACACAAGAGGATCTGTTGGATTGTGTTGTTGTTGTTGTTATTATTAATTATAATAATTTAATACACATAGGTGATTTTTATCCGTCACAGCTGTTCATGTATGTTTCATTATAAAAAATGATTCAATAATTTACTATTTATTCATTATTTAATAAATAAACAATTGGAAACATGACAAAAGACCAGAATAAGGACATTATATTTAAATGTAGTGATTTGTCAAGAAAAATAAACAGATAACTTTAAATGAAAGCTAGCAAGTAAAAAATTATTGTTTGCTACATTAACGGCTTAATAATCACAAAATTAAATATGTCACAACCTGAATAAAGTACAATCAGAAACTGTCTTGACTGTTCGTATTGAATGTTGAATCGTTAGTACAACAACTAAGGATATCAATAATACATGTAGATCAGTGAGATTTACTATAAAAGAATTACAGCCCTACAAACAACTAAATGAGTTTGTATTCGATACAGCAGAAAAAATTGCCTGGCTAAACAAAACCTGTGTAAAAATGTGACACACTGATATACTGTCTGGACTGGTGTCTGTGTATACTGATATACTGGTCAGCCATTTTGGTCAGTTTCTCCAGAGGCCTTTAGAACAAGAGATGAGCTCTTTCCAAATAAAATAATTTCTGCTCATTTCAAGAGGAATTATGTGTGACAGCATCTTCACCCCTGGTTTGTGGCCTGATGACATCACTGAGGCGCCCCCCTCTTCTCCTCTGCTCCAGTCTCTGCAGCCCCTCCTCTCGTCCCAGTGCATGCTGGGTACCGGCTCTGTGCGCTGCCTCAGTTGCTGTTATATCAATCTGAGCATATTTACTGGAGCTTCTTCCTGCACACAATATAAACAACAATTAAACAGTACATAAGTACAAAACCCACATGAAACTCGTTCAACACATGAAAGATGCTAAGAGATTGCCACCTACTGGCAGAACTAGATAATGTTAAATAAAGTAACCCTGTAAAATAAAGGCTCACACCTCTGATGGAGGTGCTGGACTCCTGAAGCTCTACTTCCATGTAATTCAGCTGTTTTTTGGACATGGGGCTGGTGGGAATATTCACATATGTTACAAGATCTCCCTTCGCAAAACCATCCACAGGAAATGCAAATGGTCCACCTTAAATGACACATACTATACAATATTAAACACAGAACAGGTCCTCCATGAGACGTGCCTTTCAATTTCAATTCTATTCATTCAGTAAAGAAACTAGTATTACATCATTAAAACACTTGTACATTGTTATAAGATAAGATGACATGATTCTGATAAAGATGTAAACACGGATTGTGTTAAGTTTACTTTAATTAAGGACTTTGAACAATGGTTTCTTTACTAATAAATGAAGAAATTCAAGAAGAAACACCATAGATGTGTGACAGGTTCTGTCAGCTTGAAATGACCATGGGTCTCTTGTTTTTAAGTTTTTGTGATGAAAGAATTAGATGTAGGCTAATTATGCGTCTGCAGCTACAGAAGATCTCTGGAGGACCTGGATTTTGAAAGTATTTACTGCATTGTATTTGATGCAAAATGCATTTAACTTAAAATGATGAAGATGAGAGGGGATTAAAGGAGGTGTCTTTTTTTATTTAATTTAATTTTTAAATGAATAGTTTATTACATGTATTTTTTCTCCTGTTGGATGCTCTGAATGGCCAACAACCTAAACATTTGGTATCAAACTTGCATTGTGAGTGGATTTTTTGTACCACTGTAAAGAGCTCAGCATTTTCTTAAAACCTGAAAACCCTTACACCTGGTACCATCACAGAACCTGGGCTTATTTTTTAAACAAATGTGAATTGGTTGATTTGTGTATGCTCAGTGTTTTGTTTAAAGTATTCAGACTTTGCATAGACATAACGACATTTATACTGTACAAACAGTGCATTCCATCCCCTCCCCCTACCCCTAAATCTAACCCTCATAGACACCTTTATACATTTTTAAATTTTCAAACATGCATCATTTATTATGTTTAATAATCAACTTCCTTTGTGTGGTCCCCACAATGACACACAAACATGAAAAGACACTGTATTGTCCCAACCCAATTAATACCATAGTCCTCCTACTCCAACCGAACTAGAACTGGGCTGCTCAATTTTTTTCTGTGACAAAATAAAAATTATTTTCAGAAATAGATAGGAGTCATGCGATACAATCAAGGTGACTGAACTGACCTTCTGTGAGATGTAGAGAGTCGAGATGTGATCCACCACAACCTCTCATGAGCTCATACCTGCTCTTCTCTGACTGAGTGTGAGAGACAGAGAGACAGCGTGTCAGAAAGAGTCATAGCTATAGAAAAACACACCTTATGCAGTCTAATTCCATATTAAAAGTAACATGCTCCAACCAGTTTAAACTGTAACGTGTCTGTACATGTAAAGGTTTCAGTCTTTGAGTATAGAGAGAAAAGGCTTTGTTTGTGGATTACAAATAGGTTTTTTTATCTCCTGTATTTAGAAAAATAATGATGAGATCAGTTTGTTGAAGTTCTGTTTACTGTCATTTAAAACCAAACTATTTACCTCCGACATTCGACTCTCCATGATTTCATATGCTGAATCAGGTCTTCCTTTCTCTGCCCTCTTATCTGCACAAAAATAACCACAGCTTAAAATCCAAAACACATTATGTACAATATATCAGTGAACAGAACAGCTAGAACTGGGTTTAAATGTTGTTTTCATGTTTTATGATTTAAATGACCTGATTTAAAAAATTCAGTGAAACTGCACTTCAAATTGTCCAATTGTTTTTTTTATTAATTATAGTTATAGTTAATTATGTTTTTATTCAATACTTTTGTGGTTTGTATTAATTTTTATTTCTTATTTAAATGTATTGATAAATTAAATATAAAGTTTTATTGATTTATTATTATTAAAATTATTACGTAAAGTGCTGTGGAGCATTTCACTGAATGAAAAGCAGGAAATAACAGTCCAGCATAGATGGAAAGTCCTTCAATAAAAAGCACCCAGGGGTGCAACCTCAAGAACTAGAGTGTGAAGCTGCTTCAAAAGCGCAAAAGCAGAAAAGTCAAAGAATCGAGAGGAACAAAGAGTGGGAGGAGGAGGAAACTTTAGAGGAGCACAGAGGAAAAATAGCACTCCAAGGAAAAAGTCAGGAGACATTTTGGTGTTAGACATGAGACGAGTCTGGGATGAAAAGTTTACACAGTAGTTCTCTTACCTTCTTCATATGTTTGTTGTGATATACGGAGATGTTCAGTAGAGAAACAGATGGATTCTGAGATGTTTGAGTGGCTTCTCCTCAGAACTTTACTCTGGTACTGCTGGAAACACTCTTGATGCCTAGTTGGAGGGGTTGGTTTGGGAAGATGGCATTTGTTCTCTCCTCTTCTGCAGTGGAGGCAGTTCTCATAGAGGAGAGTGTGTGCACTGTGAGCAGGTCGTTTGGACTCAAAGCCTACAGGGACCAAAGACGATGACATGGGCTCATAAACGCTACCATTCACTGAGCGCCGGTCAGCGAGACTGTAGTTTGCCAGAAGATCCGATAGACAAGAGACATTTCCATCAGATCTTCTCTCCTCATTGCTCTGCGGTGGCTCAGATGAGGGCTTCCATGAGTTCTGGATAGTCCAAGATGCACAAGGTTTTCTGATATCTTCTGACTCCTGATTGGTGGGTTGAGCAGTGACATCGGTAGTGGGTGGTGCTGTTTGTTTACCTGCTGAGGTAACACCTGAGGCTCTGAGAGTGTGTTGGTACTTACCTGATATATCTCACTTTAGCAACATATTATACGGTATATTTAAAAGGCATAGTTCAGCCAAAAATGAATATTCTGTCATCATTTGTTCTGCTAAACACAAAGGAATATATTTGGAAAAATGTCAGTAACCGAGAAGATCTCATCCCTCATTTACTGCCATAGTAGGGAAAATGAATACTATGGTAATAAATGGAGGACAAGATCTGCTTGGTTAATGACATTCTTGCAAATATCTTCCTTTGTGTTTAGCAGAACAAAGAAATGTATACAGCTTAGGAACAATCTATATACAAGATGACCAAATTGTCATTTTTGGGTGAACTATCCTTTTAATCTACATATGGTATTTAAAACCAAGTAAACTACTAAAAATACAAAAAACAGTGTAAATTTGTTCTGCTTCTACCCTAGTGAGCTGCCTACCTAGTAGGCATTTCAAGACAACCGGTTGTAAAGGTACACCTTACAAAAGCTTTTGCATATATTATATTGGTTTATTGCAATCATTCTTCGGCACTCATTTTTGAAACTTTGATTGTAAATATGTTTTATATGACATAAAAATGTCTCTTATTTAATTAATTAAATCAAGTCACCATATGGTAAGCTGTCTATGTAAAAATGAAACTTTAAGCTCACTAGGTTGTCACAGAGCTGTACAGAGTTGGATGAATCTTACCTGGCACAAGAGGCAGTGAAGTCATTCCAGGCAGACGAGTTCCCTGTTAAAAAAAAAAGATTCAGCGAGATAATACTGTAACCCTGTTACCCACTTCAGTACAATCACACTGTATGAAACATAATGCATGTGACGCTTTTTGTAATTACAGTAATTCTGAAACCCCTCATTACTTAAGTTTGGGCTAGAAACGAAAATGGGTTCGGCTCCTTCAAAGGTTTTAATCCACCATAAATATTTTCTTGAGCAAGACACTCGGTTACTCCAGAGGTTGTGATGCTGTAAATTACAGGAACATTCCTGATAAAATACATCTTTAGTTTAACTTTCTGTTAATTATGAAACAGTCTCTCTAATATTTTAATAAATGTGTTGAAGTTTGTTAAAAAATGTTTTTGTAAAAACAACACAATGTAATGTATTTTACTTCAAATTTGACTCAAAATACTGTACTGGCATAAAGTTGAAGTTATGATATGATAAAATATAAAACTTAGATGCCCTATACCCCTGAAAGCAAAATGCATCTTTCCCTATAGACAGACATTCAGAACTAGTGGTGTATAATGATGAAAACATTTTTAGTAGGATTGAAATAAATTCACTGTCATGCTTTGGCAAAGAAATTAATTAATTAAAACAAAAGCATTTAAAGTGATAGTTCACCCAAAAATGAAAATTCTGTCATCATTTACTCATACCTCTGTAAATTATTTTATTCCGATGAACACAGATAAAGATATTTGGAGGAATGTTATTAATTTTCAGTTCCTGGATATTATTGACAACCTTAGTAGGAAGAATTAAATGGAATTCAAAGGTGCCAGAGAACACTTGTTTTCCTAAATTATTAAAAATATCTCATTATTCATCACAAAGCAGGAAGCAGGTCTGTTTCCCCCTTTTTCTGTCTGGGTGTTTTCTTATTTATTTATTTAATATATTGATTTATGCATTTTTTTATTGTTGTTTGTTTTGTGAGTGTTTTTCGTTGTATTTTGAACCAATAAAAAATGTTGATCACAAAAAATATCTGATTATGTGTTCAACAGAATATCTTTTTCCTACTATGGTAGTGGATGATGTCCCAGAACTGAAAATTGCTAACATTCTTCCAAATATCTTTTCCGTGTTCACTGTAACAAATACTGTACATTTATACAGAGAGCAAATGATGACGGATTTTCCATTTTTGGAGGAACTATCCCTTAAAGCATTCAAGCATTCATGTTTATTGTATTGTATTTCTTTATTTTTATACCCATAGGCCCTTATTTAAATCATCTGTGTAACTGTTTTTTGTATTGTTTGATGGTCTGTGTGTTGTTGCTTATTCTGTGTACTGGATGCTCCTGTCACCAAAACAAATTCCTTGTATGTGCAAACATACTTGGCAATAAAGCTCTTTCTGATTCTGATTCTGATTCACTGGACTTTTTCAAGTGTCTGTATAATTTAAGTCAGCAGGGGGCAGCAAACAGCCTATTACTGTCCAATATCTGATCAAAGACTGATAAACTCATAACATTTTACAATGCATTCCTAAAAACAGACAATATCTCCTACAGCATAAAAAATAACACGGATTGTAGAGACAGTCTATCCTGTAAGACACACACTGCACTGATGAAGAGAAAAAACAGGAATTTCGCATTATGACGAAAATCAGGCCGATTTATAGAAAAAGATGTTCTTGATGTCTCTCTGCTCTTCATGTTGAAAACCATAATGAATTCCGCCCCCACTAATCTTCCATTAAGCTGTCTGGAATTTTATTTTGTAAACACAGAGTTGATGATTTCAGTGATTTATTCTAAGATAAATGCATTGTCATTCCCATAACTTGATGATTTTATATGTTGAGTGTGTGCTGAAAGATTAAACATTAAGAATAAATGTAACAAACGCTTCCTTACACACAATTCCCTAAACACAGTGTTTAAACTCTTCAGGAAGTCTACAGGCAGCTTGCTTTAGTGCTTTCCATACATTCAACTGGGAAAGTATTTCTAAATTACACACTACATGTATAAACTAGGTGTGTCTTTACCTTAAGTCCTCCACAGGAAGGGCATGTAGTGAAGAGTGATTTATGACCGGCAGCAGGATGTGAACGATTTGTACAGTCACCAAACTGCTTAATACAAGATGATCCTTTAGGCCCCTCCTCTTTCTTCAGCCCCTCCCCTATATTGATCTCAAGTGTCTCTTCAGTCCTGTGATAATGCATCAGGGCTGGGCCTGAATCTGATTGCCTGGGACATTCGAAACAGTCTTTTGTTTGACAGCTGATTGACAACTCAGTCTGGCCACTGTCTGCAAGTGCAGTACCCTCTGTAGATCTACTCCTAACTCCGGAGGACTCCGATGTCCTGGTTGTCTCCAGTAACCTGCGGGGAGTATCATACAGGTAACGCAGAGACGAGGGCACCTGGTACTCGTGGGCAGGACACGGTGGGCAGGTGCACAGGTGTTTCTCCAAGTAAGCAGGGGCTGGAAGATTGAGCAGCATGCCATACTCATCCCCTGGTCCCGCAGCATCCAGACTGCCAATGTAAGAGGATAAACTTCCAGTGTAGGAAGAATGGCTTCCTGTGGCAATGCCACTGTCGGATGAGTTTTGTCTTCCAGTGTCCTTCAGCTTCCGTGAGTGGACAGGATCCACAGGAACACGGAGTTCATGGTTTAAGGTCTCAGATGGTTTGTCATCCCCGTGAGATGCTGTTTTTGGTGGCAGTGGGTGACATGTTTCAGATGAGATAGGCAAGACAGCTTCGGTCCACAGTGCAGGGCGAATGCTAACGTTACATTCCGATTGGCTGGTGTCTGATGACGCGGATATGCTGCAAGCATCTCCCATCATTGAAGACCCAACACTGGAAGCTTCCAGAACAAAAAAAAGAAACAATTTTAATTTCTTTAAGCTTGTACATAATACAGTTACTAGCAGGTGGGACATTATTATTCGTATGCAGGCCTATTTCACGAGGTGGCTGACAATTTTCTTGGTATGTTGAAGTATTATCTGTTTTCGAGCAAGTACAACATAATCTCATTGAAATTCATAACATTTTTAGGAGGTGGCTTATTCATATGAATTCGTAATGAATATTGTTCCATCTCAGAGACGTGTTATAGCTCAATGGTCATTTGTAACCTGTGGGGGCATGTTGGTTTTTACTACCATGCGCTATTGTTGTGTTTGTTTCCCTCTCTATTGCATCTCTGCAGTCCAGATTGGTGTCACCTGAGGGTCTTTAACACTGAATGCAGAATAGGACGAAGCCCTGCTATGAAAGGAGGGAGAGATAGGGTTGCTTCAACCGTGCATAAGAATTTAGTTGCTCCTCTATAGTGATTTGAGTGGTGTTAATTTATTAGTATTGAACCTGGTGTGGTTCAGTTAAACCAAAAATCTTACCTCATTAACTCTGTTGGTAAATAAAAGGTGATATATTTTATATTGTTTCACTTTCTTGGAAGTTGTTAATGTTAATCTAATGTGCTTGGTCAGAGAGGGAGTTGAGGAAAGATTTATGTTCTTTATTTTCACTCTGATTAGGTAAGATAATTCCCCCCCTTAAAATAGTTAGTTTCTATTTTGTTTGTTATTTTGGCTTTAGCCCTCTCCTGAGCTAATGCTTCCTTTGATACGTAAATAAAATACATGTTTGTTCTATAAACGTGTGTGTGGTGAGACATTTCTGAGACAGAGGTTTAAAGTGGCTTCTCATCGTTTGCTTTTTGTTTTATGAACTTTAATATTTTTTCTTTAAATGTTACTCCTCTTCAACCGTAGACTGGGGAGAAACGTAACAAAATCTTATTTTGATAAAGCCCCATCCAGACCAAGACTAACTCTAAATTAGGGCTGCACAGTTTTTCTTATTTTGTATTATATAATCTGCAGGTAACACTTTAATATAGGGACCAATTCTCACTATTAACTAGTTGCTTATTAGATGCCTATTTTTAGCATATTGGCTGTTTCTTGCTAGATATAAAGCACATATTCAACATGCCCATATTCTACTTCCCTAATCCTACCTCATACCTTCACCTATCCAACTAACTAACAAACTATTAATAAGCAACAAATTAGAAGTTTACTGAAGCAAAAGTCATAGTTAATGGTTTATTAACACAGAGAATTGGACCTTAAAATAAAGTGTGACCAAATAAAGAATAATTCATAATAAATGTTTAAAATCAACATAATGCGTACTACTTAAATGTTTACACCATAATGCGTTAATGTAAGGGATAATGTACAGGCAGCCGGTTGTTATCGAAGAAATAAACCCTGACAGTTTAATCAGGACGGAGAGTCTTGTTTCACACTGAAGGGGCTTATTTCCACTTGAGAAAACAACTTGCCACATGAGAATAAAAATGGACATGAAATGTGTATTTTTAATTTTTTACTGGCAAATTTTTACTTAATGCAGGAGTACGTGAGGAAGGGCCCTTTATTTTTCGGATTTAAGGTAAGAAACTACATTCAAATGTCACCAACAGACAGTTTGGTTTAATCACTTGTAAATATAATGTCATATGTTATTAAAAGACCTATTGTTTTGAGAGGCCGATCAGAATCAAGCATTCCTAAAAGCCGTGAATAAGTATAATTAATGAGTTAAATTCACAGCCCTAATTCAAACTTAACTAAAATAAAAAACTAATTTGTTTAACTCATTCAAACATGTTTTGTGGATGTCCTTTAAAAAGAGGTTGAATTGTTCGCAGAGTAATATTTCCAGGGCAACATTTCCGTAAGACTGGCCTGGGACACATGTACCTGTGGAGTGAGACAGTAGACTGAGCCTCATCTCCAGCTCCTCTGCATCATGGTTCAGTCTGTCCTGAACTGAAACAGCACTGATATCGCAAACTGACACAAATAGAAAATGAAATGAGACAGAGGGAGACAGTTTGTATTTTGCCATTGACTGTATGCAGGCTTATTGTGAAACACTGTGTGTATGTTCAGGGGAGGTATGCATGGACACATGAGAGGGGGTCACCTCAGAACCCCAGTGTTTGTCTAGCACCTAAAGTGATATTAATAAATCTAGACATGTGGATAGGACGGCACAGGGCCAGGGGAGGGTGAGGTGCGGTCCACTGCCGATCAAACAAACAACAAAACAAACATTCCAAATGGGCACAACAAGCATGGATTTGCATACAACCTTTGTAACAAAATCGTAACTTTTTACGAAACATCAGGCGGCCTGGATATTTTCCTTCAGCTTCAAGTCTTACAGCAAAGGCCACACCTGCTACTGCCTGAGAACAGCTTTGCTTACAGTACAGTACTAAGGGCGAGGATGAGGTTAGAGTACAGTACTAAGGGCGGGGATGTGGGTAGAGCGTTCTGCGTGTGATCAAAAGATCTGTGTGTATGACCCATTGCTTTAACCCCTAGATATCCCTCCTCAGGTTCGGGTTCGGATTGGCGGGGGATACTTTTTTTTTGTATAGATTTTTTTCACTTATTTTATGTAGTGCATTATTTTTTTTTTTAATTTCTCTTTTTTTCTATCTTAATGAATATGTGCACTTTGTTTGCACCATATGTACACTTTCTTCTGTCGCCAAGTCAAATTCCTTGTGTGTGTAAACATACTTGGCAATAAAGCTCCTTCTGATTCTGATAATAAAAAAATTGTCAAGCCTTTATGTTCCTCTAAATATTTCTCAGTGAACATCATACAACAAGACAAAACAAACTGAGGGTTAAGGATGAGCTTGCTGGACATTCAGTATAGTGAAGATCATATATTGGTATATTTTGCATGGATAGAGATTTTTACTTCTTTAGCTACAGAGAAAAAACATTGGATATAAATGATCTGCCAAAAGAGATGCAGCACGCAAGTTCAATTAATTTTTTTCACACAAAAAAAAGAACAAGTTTGTTGACATTGTCACGTTGTTATCCAGCCAAATTAAAGTCAGCACACATGAACATCACAGCGTTGACAGAACTGACCTGGAAGCACTGGCTTCAGTCCAAACGGGCCTCTGGATGGGGAAATTCCATGAACGATGCAGTCAAACAGAAAACTGATCTGCTCGCCCTCGGAACAAGCCAGGAGGAACACGCCAGCCCCTGCAAACCAACACACAGAGATGATGGAGGAATATGAGGAAAAGTACACATGCATCAACTCACCTGATCTGCTGTTTCGCATAAAAGTACAGAAGGTCTGTTAACACTATTTTCTCAACCAAAGCATTATGCGTGGTTTAAAATGCTAGCGCAAATTACTTTTTTATAGGCCACTTCCTGAGGTTTGAATCTCTTGGTGCAAAAAATCCTCTGTTATCAACAAAAATGTATTAGAGACATTTATTCATTAAGATAATCTTCAGAAGTAAACAACTTTTAAGAATTTTAAGATACAAATACAATCTGCAAAAATGTTGATAACATTGGGATGTAAACAAACTACAACAGCAACACCAGCACCCATTCTGCTAACAATTTAAATTTTATTTAAAACATTTTCTCCGGTGAGGAACTCACCTGTGGATAATTGTCCATGCAAACTGTGCCCATGTGCCAAGATTTTCATTTCAGGATAAAAATTTTTGTCTCCACCAACATGTAGCAACTTGTTACGGTACCACCTGCCTTTCTCAGGACACATGCAGTAAAAGCTTACTGGTGCGTTAGACCTAGAACAACCATAAATACACTGCTTGTCCAAAAAAAGTCACCCATACCTCTGATTACCTCAAGTATTCCTTTAGATAAGCTTCTGCATTGTCACAAAATGTATTTCCACTTGCATTCGCTTTGGCCAAGATATTGTATTGATGATGGGAGAGTTGGACTGCTGCGCAAAGTCTTCTCCAGCAGATCCCAAAGATTCTCAAGCCAGGGGTATTTAATTAAAGTTCCAAGAGGTCCGGTCTTTATCATTTTTTTATATTTTCTTCCAAATGGAGGTCCGGACAATAAATATTTAATAAATTTAGCCCAGTTGGATATACTGTATAAAAGATATGATCTTTTATCAAGCCATTTATTTTATATTTTGATATATGTATGTATAGGGTATTTGTCTTTAGAGGAATGCCCTCTTAATAGAAGTCTGATAGGCCAAATTAATTTTAGATTAATTAATATAAGACTAATTAAAATAAAAATACTACTGACAACATGCAAACAGCAAATGTTATGTAACTATTAAAATGCTATATAACAATTCATAAACAGAAAAACAAAGTTACTTAAACCCAGCAAATGTGTTTCATAAAATCATCATATAGAATATTCTGTGAAAATATAACAATATCTTTAATATCGACTGAACAATACCCACATTTTTGTGAAATTAATGCTTGAAATTAATATTTGATGCTTGTTGTCTAAAAATCAATTAGATTATCAGACTTGAGCCTCATAATCACAGGGTCACAAATGTTTACATGTTGACCAATAATGCTAATGGTAAATGTAGATAAAATGTTGTGGTTAGTTAAATATCAAAAATCTGGTTGAAAGGTTGGAGACATATAGCAAACAGTATACATACTGACGGATACAAAATGCTTTAGTATTTGCTGCATTTTGTTTACTGTTGTGTGTCCATTTACCTGCTCTGCGTGTATGCACTACTGTTGTTAAAATAAGCAAGTGTCTGCTGCTCTTCATGTTGCGCATCTTTTGCGGGAGAGAAGCAGCGCGCTGAGCGGAAAGGGGTAAAATGAAGCGCGTTTGGGGCTACATAAAGATATTAGAGGATATAGCGGCAAAAGAAAAATTATGGAAAGATGTGATTGAGAATAAAAATCGATTGATGGAATAGCCTGGTCATTTAGTATATGAAGGTGGTCAACTGACCTTATTTTTTGGGGCACATAACATTGCTGAACCTAGACCTGACCAACTTCAGACAATAGTATTGCCCAGTTGGTGATTTTTTTACGGCACTTTATCGAGCTTATTTCAAACATTCAATCAAAAAGCCAATAAAAAATCCACTGACTTCAGGGGGAGTGAACCGGAAGTGCCAAACTTTTAACTCTTCATGAACAGAACTGTCATGACTGCAGCATGACTTTATTGAACTCAATGTAAAAAGAGTTGTAGATGTGGTTTAGATTTTTCTTATATTGTAAAACGTGTCTGTTTTGCAGGTGGATAATGTGTCACCTGCTCTTTCTCAGAATCTTGTAAAGTTTCATGAGGTGGAGGTCAGTGAGCAGTCGTGTCCATCACTCCAGAGACAAGACCACACAGAAGCAGCTGACACTTCTGTCAGCTGTGACCACAAAGACACACATGTGCTCATATTCCACCAAAAGTAAACAGAAAGAGTTTTTATAGCACCAGTGATGCAGATAGTGATAGAGCTTTAACATTTCCAAAAAACACTGCTTTGGATAAATATATGGACATATTTTTACAAGTTTTCCTTATTTAAAGGGGTCATATGACACGACATAAATTAAATAATTGTTTGCTTTAGATGTAATGCAATGTGTATACACGATTTTAGGTTAAAAAACACTGTATTTTTCACATACAATGCATGTTTGTATCTCCTCTTTGCCCCGCCTCTCTGAAACATGCAGATTTTTTACAAAGCTCTGAAAAGCGAGGTGTGCTATGATTGGCCAGTTAACCAGTGAGTAGCGATTGGTCAAATAATGCAAGCATTTGGTAGTGTAACGCCTCCGACAATATTTTAAACTTTTGGTTCCAAAGTAATTGTACTGACAGGTACGCCACCTTACTTAACACACAATCTCCGTGTATCAGGTATACCATTATTAACACAATAATTGACCTTGATTCATTAATCGAGATAACTTCATATATGCATTTCATTTTTGATGATTTGTGATTATCATGATTATCTTTATGGTAATTCTTTGTTAACATATTTGTTGTTTATAACTCTTACTCACAGGAACCACAGCGGGTTCCTCCCTCGAACACGAACCCGCTGCGCACTGGCCCGTATCGCCGCAGCTCCAGTAGATTCCAGTGGCCAGTGATCACCGGTGGATGATTTTTAGCGATCCCCAGCAGATCATTGCATAAATGGAGAGTGGCAGGGCCGCTTTCCAGTTTAGTGCGAGGCAGTACAGAAACGTTGAAGCTGTGGACTGACAGAAAAAAAATCATTTAATAATGGTCATATTTGACTAGTCTTAAAAGTAAGACAGTATAAACAAGAATTTCTATGTACACGGTCATGTAATTTACAAAAAGCGTTTACGCAAAACCAAATTTAAATTTGCATAATACAATTCACAAACACAAAATATAAAGGTTACTTCTTGTCTGTTAAAGAGCAGAACATATAAGGTGTTTAAAAGGTGAGGTGTTTAATTTTTAGTGGCATCTCGCGGTGAGGTTGAGAATTTAAACTCCCCCCCTCCCTTTGTAGCACTACAGAGGCCGAGAGAGGACTAAGATGTCATCATGTTCTCGCTTCTTTCCCGAAAGAGATAATGTATTTACGAAAGGCGTTCTTTAGAGCTGGTGTCTGGTAAGGGCTACTTTAGAAACAACATGGCGACATTTCAACAACATTTCATGCAAGGGGACTGTGGTCACTTTATTAAAACAAATTTTTGTCTAGTTCATTGTAAATACTTTTTTAAAGGATTATTGCAAATCAGACCTGTCATCTTTGACGTCAAGTCATGGATGTATAACAAATATCAGTAGCTCTTTATTTTACAGTCCTGTTTTCCATGTACATACAGTGTACTTATTACAGTAAATATTACTGCACCTATGCTTTTTGTTCTCCTTATGTTGTTCCAGTTGCTTCCTTTGTTTCACTCATCTATAAGTCGCTTTGGATAAAAATGACTAAATGTAAATATAATAACTGGGTTATAACTTGGTACTAACCGTGAACCCACCCCTAAACCTAAACTTTTACCATGCAGTTACTTTATACTACCCAGTTCTTTCTCAGGTAAGTACACTGTAAGCACACTATACTCTGAAAAAACGATTCTTGAGGATTAGTAAATATTACCCATGCAAATCAGTTAAATTTTACTTACATATACCAGGTAGCAAAGTAAACTATATGTAAACTTCCTGAATTTACTCAATAAAATTGAGGCAAGGATTTCCACTCAATTAGATTGAGCAGATTTTGTTCTATGTTTTAAAGTAAAGAGTACCTAAATTTATCAGACATGAGATATGACACACTAAAATAAATTAAATAAAGTCTACCTAATATTTCTTAATATTAATTACTTATAAAAATGGAGTAATATTAGTTTATATAACCCACAACAGTTCATCTGTTTATTATGAATGATAAATATTGAATAACAATAAATATGACTTATTCAGAGAGCTTGAATTGACCTAAAAATGGTCAGAAACAGTAGATCGCATTAATTGCTTTTATTGATCACATAACAAACATCTACAAAACCCCTTTTTGACAATAAACACAAGATTAATTTGATGTCACCATTATTGTGGCCAGTGTTCACTTCAGTTGCGCTCTCAATTTTATTGAGTAGATTCCTGAAGTTTGCATGTAGTTTACTTTGGTACCTAGTATATGAGTTGCATAGGTAATATTTACTAACACCCAAGAATCATTTTCTTCAGTGTAGGTACACGTACCGTAAAATAAAGTGCCACCCAAATATCTGTGCAATATGTATGTGAAGAAAACATAAACAGGTAAAACTCTCCCACCTTCCCCAAGGCAGTAGCGAATTTGCAGGTCCCAGTTGTTCAGTGCCTCCCTGCTGTCGAAACCGAGCACTGCAGTTCGTGTAATACTGAGTATTGAGAGGGTAAAAGAAACGCCATCACCGCAGACATGAGCCTCCAGACCACAGATGTGCTCCAGCGTCACACTGCATCGCTCCTTTAAACCACGCTCCTTATACACGTACAGCACCAAACAATCTGACACAAACAAACAATTTCAAACCTGTATTAATGGAGACTTATCACAGTATGTACAGCACTAGCAACTAACGCTACCCAAAACCTAACCTTAAGAAAACTTTTTTATTTATTTATATCCTTAATTCACATTCCTGGTCTTCAGTCCATGTAATATGATAGTATATTAGTATAAAATACTGTTGGGTGCTACATAATTTCTTTATTATAGATCAGAAACATTCACCTGCAGTCAAAAACACACAAAGGAAAAGATTTTGCACAAAAAATAATTAACTTCTTTTTAAGTATGGAGTCAGATCTTCCAGTTAGCCTACTATATGAAGTGTCAGAACACGACTCCTGTTACTGCGAAATGCAAACAAGACAAGCCTCGGCCACACGCACAAGTGTGAACAGCTGTGATAACATGACTGCAGATCTGTGTGCATCTCTGTGAAGTCTGAAGACTCGTGCTCTCACTAAAACATATAGTACAATATCACACTAGCAAGAGTGACACACTCCACCATACAACCATGAGACGCATCAAGCACTTCTGATGGTCACAAGTCTAAGTGAATGAGTAGACTGGAACTAACTATTGAATAAAACAACAGGTTAAAGCACGGCAGTCTACATAACCTACAATTAAGGTGGACTCAACTAAGAAAGGCGTACAGACGCGGTTACATTTTAAGAATAGAACAGAATGGAACTGGAAAAAGCTGACCAAGTATTCCCAAGAAAACAAGGTAATTTGTCACCAGTTTCAGGTCCTCCTTCGGTGAACAGGACTAATACAGACATGATAATAGTTACACAAACATGGTTCTTCATACATAAAACTCTTCTCTCAGTTGTTTGATAAAGTGTGCAAATAATACATAAAAATACACACGTAATGACACATTACTAGGCTAATGACAAAACCAAAGCGTTGTGCAAAAATGTACGCAGAAAGGGCATAGTAACATCATACAGTTCGTACAGTTACAGTCAAGATGAATGAAAAATACTGCGCTTTAATACACTTAAATGTCTTTATGCAGAATAGCATGCAATGTTTAGGTTTACAAGTGTATGAGCTCACCAAAATTATGATAGGTCTACTGTATTCAATTCTATATTTTAATTATATTACAATTTTGCTATTTTCCACAGTAAACTGTTTGTGCCAATAAATGTCAATGCACAGATATAATTTCGAATACATGTACTTAAATTCATCTATTCATCAGTCACAGACGCCAGCCACACATTGAAAGGATTAGCTAGAACAGACCTGCCACCGGCGAGGGTTTGCGCAGAACCAGCCAGCGGCTCTTCCACTGCAGAGAGAATCAAACCCAAAACATTTACTCCCGTTAATATCATCAACATCATTATCGTCACCTCACGCGCACAAGCTGAACGTTTCCGTACTTTTTTACCATCTCTGATTTTACCGGCTCCCTCCGCAATCACGGTGTCGCACATCTTCCCCGCATGACAGCTGCACGCGTGCCCGCGCGGATCACTTTCAAAATAACTCAGGCACGCGTACGACACCAATGACGGACCACATATGTCAGAGGTCAGTGAAAGGTCAGTAGGCCGGGGGACAAATAATATCATGCGGTCAAAAATAATTAACCTTTGCATAGTTCTACTCATTTTTACAAATATACACAAAATAATTGTGTAAAATTATATAGGCCTATATGTTTATGTAGGCTATCTAACATAGCCAGCTTGCATGTGGTACACTAACATAATATTTGTGAATAAAAAAAGATTGAACAAAGTCCCCACAATATCAAAATTAACGTTTTTTTACTCATTTAAATATGCTAGTCTTAAGGGTAGGCCTATCCGTAAACTGGTGCTCCAAAACACCAACAAAGTTTGCATTTAGAATATAAGCATTCAAAATGTACAGTCGACAAAATATCTCAAGCTTTTATGACATCAACCTACATTTTACCTTCTGCACATTTCTTGTCATAATGCTCTCTGTGTGTCATCAAGGTGAGTAGATCCTCTAAAAATAAAAAATAGTTTATCCTTCATGTCATGGAAACTAACATGGTATGTCAGAGATAAAATAATTGTATGCATGACCTGAGTTACAAGCCAACGTCATCCCAACCTTTCTCATAAAAATGTCATCAATTACAGCTATACATGTCAGAGATCTTGCCCTCTCAGTTGTACCTGGTTTCTCACAGTTTTTAGCATTGCATTAATAGTCCAAAATGTTGTGCGATTGACTCCCATAATACACATATGCTGGTTAAATGTATAGCCTGAATTCACTGTAAATCATATAGGATAAAGGTGTCTACCAAATACGTAAATGTACACATTTTGTTAACTTGCCCTTCTCTGATTTACTTCTATTCAACCGCAAACATAGCTACAGTACTGTATATTTTATGTTATGTGGAAATTTAGATATAAAAACATCCAGTGAGCTTGCTTTGTCATTTACTGTATTAATAATATTATTGCAATTACAGGTTCAACCAATTATCTTGTATGTAATACGAGCTGGATGGATACGTCAAGGTACTGTTAACCTGAATCAGGGTCACTACTGGTTATGAAGCACACAATGGGTGCGTTACATGCACAAAATAAAGTGAAAGTGACCTATTTGTTAGATATGGTGACCCATACCCGAAATGTGACCGCTGCATTTAACCCTTCCACTGTGTAGTGAACATACACACAGCAAGTTGTGAAAACAAATGTACCCAGAGCAGTGGGCAGCTATCACTGGAGTGCCCGGGGAGCAAGGTGCCTTGCTCAAGAGCACCTCAGTCATTTCCCACCGGTCAGGAGAATTGAACAGGCAACCTTCTGGTCATGAGACCGACTCTCTAACCATTAGGCCACGAATACAAAACTTATTGCAGCATAAAAGAAACCAGTTTTCATGTGTTACATGTCTGATAAACCGGCTATGCAAAAAAATCTGTGTTAATGGGATTTGAACCGTTTGAGTTTTCTCGTGTGCAGTGAAGTCAAAATCAATGTTCCCTCTATTCATAAAAAATGGAGCGGGAAATCAGTCAGAAGCTGCATTTTTATCTCTTATCATGTCCACAGTACCCGCAAATGTAAAAATGTTTTTTCATTTAGCCAATTCTACATCAACTGCACCATTCAAGAGCGGATTATGCATTGTTTTACTGTTACTCACGTTTGAGACTTTTACTACGCTGTCAGACGTTTACATGCCTGCAAAATCTGGGTAATAGGCAAAAACTACCTCTACCGAGTTGTTTTTACACATGCTGCATAAGACCTTTAATCGATTAAAGAAAACCAGAAATCGGATCTTGTCTCTCAGCTTCTTGTCCAGCTCTAGTTATATCAAGACTGGACTACTTCTGCAATTTTCTACTGGCTAGCCTTCTAATCAATTGCAGTCAAGCACCTGCAAAAGATTCAGAATGCAGCAGTATGCCTCTTTTTCGTTTTAGCCTAAATGAACAATTTACATTTACGCATTTGGCAGACGCTTTTATCCAAAGAGACTTACATTGCATTATCCTATAAATTTATACATAGGTATATGCAATCCCCTTGGATCAAACCCACAACCTTGCATTGTTAACGCAATGCTCTTACAACTGAGCTGCAGGAAAGAACCCAAGTATCAACCACTATGATTACACTTCATTGGCTGCCAGTTTCCACTCTATGGTACCAATTGTTCCCTCCAGTGATGTTGCAACCATTCCTTCAAACTCGACCACATTATTCAAATCGGCAAATGCTGGGCATAGGTGTCTGAAGACAAAATTAGCGGATCATGATTATATTAGTATTAACGTTGCAAATTATATATATGTTTTAACGTATTCTTTATTTGCCTATCATTATTTACCTGTACAGTTATCTCATTGTCAAGGGAAACACCATAGAAACCGACACTTATTCCTCACTGCATAATACAGAAGTAGCACTGTTGAGACAGTCCGGTAGAGTTAGACAGTATCATTTCTTTGGTCACCCAGTTCTCATTGGATATCTCCAAAGTCCTGGCATCTGAAAGTTTGGTGACGTATCTGTCACAAAATACCACGGCAATTGCCCATCCTGGCTCGTGAAGACGTGAAAACATATTGCTGATTCAATTCCAGGGAGTTTTGCAGGCCTGTATAAGTTTGTGTTGGGAGAAAGCTTGCTGTTCTTGTTTTTTCTTGAGTGCAAAAGTTGCCTCAGTGCTATGGTGAAAATGGCTCGCCAGTCTTTTGCAAGCACCAATTATGTGTCAACAATATCACAAATATTTTCCTATAGAAAGGCCACATGCAGTCATGACTGAGCTTTGCCAAAACACACCATGAAGTTTCTGAGGCCACATGAAAACGTCTTGGTTACGTATGTAACCTCAGTTCCCTGATGGAGGGAACGAGACGTTGTGTCGAGAACGACAGATGGGGTTCGCCCTTGAGAACCAATCAACTCTGACTACTATAGAAAAGGCCAATGAAATTTGTCGAATGCAATTTGCATGCCGGGCTCCGCCCCCGGAAATCCGGTATAAAAGGAGGCCGGCGTGCAGCATTCACTTACCTTTGTTCTGAAGAGCCTGAGACCTCTCAAACTGCAGCAGAATACGATACGTGTTCGTGGCATAAGGGACACAACGTCTCGTTCCCTCCATCAGGGAACTGAGGTTACATACGTAACCAAGACGTTCCCTTTCTGTCGGTCTCTCGACGTTGTGTCGAGAACGACAGATGGGGTTGCCTATGGAAAACGCCACAACGCTGTATCGCGTCACAATCTCTAGCGAAGCGATGGTAACAAGCCTGGGCGTGTCATCTCGAAGCTTTCGTGAGACTGTAACCTTCCAGTGTGGTGGTCGGGGGGTTCCAGAGCTTTCTTGGAGAAAGATGGGTACAGCCCTGACCGGTAACTTTCACGGACGGGGCCTTAGCTCTCTATAGGCGAGAGGCCGTCCAGATCAGTTTACACCGGGTAAGCGCGACTCTTAATCAGAGAAGCGCTACAGAGGCCACCTCCTACCCGTGGGGAGGAATATGGTGGATATAGGTATGGTCTCGTCCTTGGAGGAGAACGCATGGAACGTGCGGACTGAGTAGTTAACCGCGAGGTGGAGGCCCACCTGGGGAAGCTCATGGGTTACCAGGAGTGGGAACCATTCTCATGAGGATACATCAGACGGAACAGCCCACGGAGGGGGTGTTACAGACGTCCGGTAGCACTAGGTCCGGTTAGAGCTATCTGTGATAGCTCACATGGTATCCCGGCCTAAGGGGGAAGGCTGCTCTGCCCAGCCAGCCCCCAGGGGGTGCTTGTTTGGTGATGGATGGAATGCCTATTCTTAACCAGTGTCTGGGTAAGAAGGGAGGCTGGTGAGGTACCAGTTTCTTAGCGATGTGTTCGGGTAAGAAGAAAAGGTAAATAGCACATTGACCCAACCTGTTAGAGGGTGGAAAGGTGCTTTCGCAGGCATACGCCCCCCCGGATGCCAGTCCTACATGTCGCCACGCAGGACGTGGGCTGACACCGGGTTTACGCGAAGGTTGTTAACCCTTGCGAAGGTGTTTGGGCATAGCCCAACCCGCAGCTCTACAGATGTCTGCTAGAGAGGCGCTTCTGCCAGTGTCCAGGAGGTGGCTAAACTCCGTGTGGAGTGAGCCCTCACTGCCAATGGGCATGGGAGATTCTGAGATCGGGATGCCGTCGTAACGGCGTCCACGACCCAGTGCGCCAGCCTCTGTTTGGAGACAGCCTTCCCCTTCTGCTGTCCTCCAACAGACACGGAGCTGGTCAGAGCTTCAGAGCTCTGCGTGCGGTCCAGTACGTACTGGACACAACACTAATCGGGTTGGGTCTTCCTCCCCCATGGGGAGCGCCTGCAAGTTCACCACTTGGCCCCGGAGGGAGTAATGGGAACTTCTTGGGCACGCATCCGGGCCTGGGTCTCAAGATAACGTGAGAGTTTCCAGGGCCGAGTTTAAGGCAATCCAGGGACACGGAGGATGCTCGGTGGTCCCCTACCCTCTTGAAGGAAGTGAGCGCCGTCAGGAGGGCCGTCTTACTCTATGAGGAAGATCGGAACCTCCGAGGGGCTCTTTGGGGGGCCCTGAGGCTCCCCAGGACCACTTAGGGTCCCAAGAGGGTATGGAGCGGAGATGAGGCGGATTCCGCCCTCTCGCTGCTTAGGAACCTGGTGACCAGGTCGTGTTGCCCTAGAAACTTTCCACCGACTGAGTCGTGATGAGTGGCAATAGCGACTACATACACTTTCAGTGTGGAAGGGAGATGTTAGTCTCCAGTCTCGTGAGGAGGGGAACACAATCCTGATCAAGCACCTCAGTGGGTCTTTCTCGTTGAGAAAGACACCAGGACGAGAAGAGGCACCGTCTAGAGGCGTGTAACCGCCTAGTAGATGGGGCCCTAGCCTGGGTGATGGTCTCAGCCGTATAGGGGGAGTAGCCATCTTAGGATCTTCTCGTCCCGTCTAGAGACCAGACATGGGTGTTCCAGAGGTCTGATCTGGGATGCCAGAACGTGTCCTTCCCCTGAGAGAGCAGGTCCTCTGTCAGGGGAATGGTTCAGGGGGAGTCGCTGTCCAGAGCATCAGCTCTGAGGCCAAGTGCGGTTAGACCGGTGTGGTGTAACCAATAACACTTGGTGCTCCTGCTCCCTGACCTTGCACAGAGTCTGTACAAGAAGGCTCCTGGGGGGGGGAAGGTGTGCTTCCGCCCATCCCGCGGCCAGCTGTGCGCAAGGATATCCGTGCCGAGGGCAGGGACTATCAAGCGGGCAAATGGTGGTGTTACGGGAGGTGAACAGGTTTTACCTGGGCCTACCCGAACAGCCTCCAAATGAGCTGGACTGCACGGGGGTGGAGTCGCCACTCTCCACGAGGCATAAACTGGCGAGAAAGCACGTCGGCTGTCTAGTTCAGTTTGCCCGGGGTGTGTGGCCTGCAGGGAACGAGTCACCTGTTGACTCCACCGGAGGAGGCGTCGAGCAAGTTGTGTTTAGCTGCTGTGTGCGAACGCCACCCTGACGATCTGTATTCGCTACAGCTATAGTGCTGTCCTCGGAACAGCACGTGCATGTCTCGCACGAGAGGCCGTAGCCTGCTCAGTGCAAGTAGCATAGCCCACAACTCTTGGCAATTGATATGCCAGCGCAGGCGGGGGTTCGTCCAACACCCCACCTGCGTGCCCGTTGCACACTACACCGCACCCCTGCAGGGAGACTTCAGTCGTCACCACGACCTGCCTCATAACCTGCTCAAAGGGACCTGAGTCCGTCGAAAAAGTCATAAAGACTAGGGGTTATGGTGCGTCGGCAGCAGGGCGGCATCACCATGCGCCTGCTGCCGGTGTGCCACGCTCTCCTCGGAACTCGACTCTGAAACCAGTGTTGGAGCGGTGTCATGTGCATCAACTCGAGGGGTATTAACCCGCGAGGACGCCATGTGTCCCAGGAGCCTCTGAATTGTTTCAGGGGGACCGCTGTCTGCCTAAAATGTTCATTTCAGACAGTTCAACACTGGTTGGGCACAACTGCGGACAGGTGTGCCGACATGGTGACAGAGCTGAGTTCCATACCGAGAAAGAGGATGCTCTGCACTGGGGAGAGCTTGCCCCTCTCTTGGTTGACCTGGAGTCCCAATCGACCTAGGTGCCGGAGCACCAGGTCCCTTTGTGTACATAACAGATCTCGCGAGTGTGCCAAGATAGGCCAGTCGCTGAGATAGTTTAGTACCCGCTCGCCTTCCTCCTCTCAGGGAGAAAGGGCGGTCAGGGACAGACCGAAAGGGAGGACTCTGTACTGATATGCCCGCCTCTCGCACGCGAACCGTGGGAACGGCCGGTGTCGAGGAGGATCGAGACATGAAAGTAAGCGTCCTTCAGGTCGATTGCCACGAACCAATCCTGACACCTCATAGATGTCAGGACGCGCCTCTGTGTGAGCACCCTGAATGGCAGCTTGTGAAGGTGCTCTGTTCAGGGTACGCAGCCTTTGGGGGCAACCCGCCGTCTTTCTTGGGAACGATGAAGTGCGGGTGGTGACCCACTGAACATCTTGGTTTTGAGGGACGAACTCGATGCCTGTTTTGCCAGAAGGGTGGTGACCTCTACCCGAAGTACGGAGGCGTCCCTGCCTCTGACAGAGGGAGAGATGATGCCCCGAAACTTGGGTGAGTCTCTGGCGAACTGGATCGAGTAACCAAGACGGAACGCCCTCATTAGCCAGCGAGACAGTGTGGGCAGCTCTCGAGCTCCCAGGGACTGTGACAGGGTGACCAAGGGGACGGTCTGCTTCATCATTCCCACGGGGGGTGGTTCGTCGGCTGGCGGCGCTAACCATGTCGCGGGGAGTCCCCGGAGGGAAGGTTTTTGCTCCGCCTGCTTACCTGCCTGGCGGGACAACGGCACGCACTGTCGGTTTGAGAGTGGTGACGGCTGTCATATGTGTACGACCTCACGCCTCGCCAGGGTGTGAGGTCGGTTCGCCGAGCACAGTCCAGTGGAGTGTGCGATCGGCTGCAAGTAAACCCGGGGAGAACAGAAAACTCAGTGAGTAAGTGGGCGCCAAGCCCTAACAAGGGCCCGGCTTTGGTGACGAGGCAGGAGTCGTCCCGTACCGACCGATCAGAGCCGTGGCTGTGAAGGTTCGGGCCCGATGTTGTTCTCCCTGGGGTCTTCCCGGCAGTGTCCCTTCTCGCGAGGAGGTTGCTGACGGGGTGGAGGTTTCCCCCTCGACCTCTGCTTCCGGGGTGCCGCCTGTGGGGGCACAGGAACCGGAGCCGATGTCGAAAGGGTCCTGGGTTGCAGGGAAGCAGACGTCACGTGAGATCTCGGAGGCCTGTAGGCGGCCGAGTCGCGGCGTGAAAAAAATGTGGTTAATTGCCACTGTCTGCTTCGCCGTCAAAAAACTGCTGAGCGCAGTCCTCGACGGTGTTACCAACAACCCACCCTGCGAGATGAGTGCATCAAGAAAGCGGACTTCCTTGCTGTCACTCTTCTGCACAAGGTATAGCCGGGGGTGTCTCTCCTGGACCACTACCGTGGACATCGTCCGACCCAGGGCCCGTGCCGCCGCCTTAGTCGCCCGTAGAGCGCTGTCAGCGGTGGCACGGAGATCCTGCATTATACCCGGGTCGGCCTTACCCTCGTGGAGCCCTCTCAACGCCCTGGCCTGGCGGACCTGCAGGATGGCCAAGGCATAGAGAGAGGAGGCAGCCTGGCCCGCAACATCGCAAGCTTTCGACACCAGTGATGCCGAAGTCTTACGTGCTTTGGACGGTAGGAGTGGTCGATCCCCCCCCAGGTGGTAGCCGTCCGCGGCACAGGTGCACCGCAGGCGGACGTTCCACCCGGGGGATCTCGACGCAGTCCTTGGCTGCCTCACCATCGAGGGAAGTAAGGGAGCCGGAGCTGGTTTCACTGGAACGGTCCGTGAGTGGAGCGTTCCAAGTTTTACACAGCTCCTCATGCACCTCCGGGAAAAACATGGCACCCGGGGTGGGCGCGGTTTGCACCGCGCACCGACCTCGGGAACCATGTATCCCCGGGTTAGCACGGATGACATCACTTCTGCTTCCTCCTGAACTCGACCGCTGGGGGTGGAGTTTGGATTCGGCAGAGTCGGATGCCAGTCTCCCTCCGATGCTGCGAGCGACATCTCATCTACGTCACACATCGTTTCCGAGTGTGTGCGTGAGGATCCGGACGGTATGCCACCGCCGGTTGGGGAACGTTCAGAAGAGCGAATCGGGGTGCGATCGGCCCGTGAGCACTTGGCTGGCGGGTTTACGTTCGCAGAGTTCCCCGTATCACTAACGCTGCTAACGTGGGTGGTCATCGGGGCCGTAGCCACAGATGTCACAGCCCGGGTAGCAGACGAAATGGTGGCTGGTTCCCGTAGGAAGACAGCCACCCGTGACCGCAACTTCTGAATGACAATCTGCCCGCAGTGCAGGCAGATGTGTCAACGAACGCTGCTTCAGTGTGCTGGACGCCCAGACACCTAATGCAGTGATCGTGTCCATCCCCCTCCTCGATGAGGGTGCCGCACCCAAGAGAACAGCGGGACATGCCGCGCTGGAGAATGCTCAGTCAGTCCTGAAAAGGACTTTTAGAAAAAATCTCTAACACCTCCGGAACCGCCGAGACGCCCAGGGGAAGGTCGCTGCAGGAAGGGACGATCCGCTGTAACACGTCGTAGCACCAGCGTGTAGTTGTAGAGGATTGAATCCTGAGTTGTACTCATGAGCGATGGCTCTGAAGAACAAAAGGTAAGTGAATGCTGCACGCCGGCCTCCTTTTATACCGGATTTCCGGGGGCGGAGCCCGGCATGCAAATTGCATTCGCCAAATTTCATTGGCCTTTTCTATAGTAGTCAGAGTTGATTGGTTCTCAAGGGCGAACCCCATCTGTCGTTCTCGACACAACGTCGAGAGACCGACAGAAAGGGAAAAGGTGTTATGATGGGACTAAAATTTAATTATTTGTCCTCAAGGATATGTCTGGCGGAAATTCAAATACAGCTCACCATCCAAAAATACCATTCCTACCTTAAAGCATGGAGGTGTAAATATCCTGTTATGGAGCTGTTTCTGTGCATCATAGACTGGAGCACTTGTCAGGATAGAGTTTAAAATGGATGGTGCAAAATACCGTCAAATTGGGAAGAAGGTTTATCTTATAATATGCTCTTTATTGGTATTTCACAAGAAAAAACAAATATACATTTAACAAGATTCCTTTTATCCCAATTTAGTGCCATTTAGTGACATTCAGTCGATATGGCTATTGAGGATCTTCTGGAGATCACCCTTTCAGTCAAGATGGCCGCCTATAACCTTCTCGAGTGCTGGTCAGGTGGCCAGGGAGGCGTAGGCGGTGCACCTGAGGGCGCCATGCTACTCTTCTTCTTATGGTTTTAAATGGCGATTGGGAAACCAAACGTAAAACGTTAATTCCCGCCACCTACTGGACCGGAGTGTGGAGCACTACATGATGGGTGAAATAATTATAACAAAAAATGTATTTCTTCAATGAATTTGGAAACAAAAACATAAATTATGTTAATCAAATAATTCTCTTTTAAAAAATGTAATAATACTTCATAGATTTTATACTATTTTGCCCATTACCTAACAATGTCTGAATAGATAAATGTTGTGTTCTGTTGTCTGATGTGAATCGTTAATGTATGTTCTCCCTCGTGTTTCTCTGAGCCTGGAATTACCCTTATGTGTTCCTTTTTTTATTATTAAAAGAAGGTATAAATTAAAATCACACTTTTATCCCAAACTTTTGCTATATAAGAGGGAGTCGTATTCACGCGAAAATCATGTAAGTTTGAGAACTGAAAGCGCCGTTATTACTGAGATTACATCTGTTATTGACACCAGGCCCATGAGCATCCTGAACGGCAGCTTGTGTAAGTGCCTGTTCAAAGTATGCAGATCTAGAATGGGGCGCAGCCCCCCGCCTTTCTTGGGGACGATGAAGTAGTGGCTGTTAAAACCTGCTGAACATCTCGGCTAGAGGGACGGGCTTGATCGCTTCCTTTACCAGAAGGGTGGCGACCTCGGCATGAGGCACCCTTGCCTCTGACTGAGACGGAGAGGATGCCCCGAAACTTGGGCGAGTGTCCGGCGAATTGGATCGAGTAGCCGAGACAGATCGGAGTCCGTAGCCACTCTGACAGTTTGGGAAGCTCTAACCAGGCTCCCAGGGAGCGAGACAGGGGGACTAGGGGTACAATCTGCTTCATCAACCCCAGGTAGTTTGATGGCTGGCAGTGCGGATCCCTCGCTGTGGGGAAGCCCCCGGGGAGGAGATTGACTCTGCTGACTCCCCTGCCTGGCGATGATGCAGCTCAATGCATCGTCAAACTGAGAGTGCTGAGGGTGTACACCCACACACACTAGAAAAGGGAACATATAATGAATAAATAGATGAGCACAAGCACATGTTGCGTTTCCCTCAATCTGTGTAGTGCAAGTGATAGAAAAGGAAACGGGTGCTCACCACTAGTTGCCATTATTTGCCCTCTACAGGCAAATCCTAATTATGCATTTCAGTACAAATCTCAGTACCGTGTAATTGGAATAAATGACCACTTAAAGTAATGTACAATAAATTACAATTTTAACCTGTTACAAGGACTGCTGATTATCCTCGATATTGTGTCTCGCCATGAAGCAATGACGAGATGCCAAACATGTAGAGTGTGAAAGCGGCTGCAATAAACACCCAGAGAGTGATGAAACTCTTTTTTTGAGAATGTGGGCATTGGGCCCCCAAAGGGGTCCAAAAGATGCTGAGACAGGGCAGGGACCATCCCGGATCGACCAACAAGCGATTGAATTGCTAGGGTCGGGCCTGATGATGTTTTCGATCTCCCTGGGGTCTTCCTGTCAGGGCCTCTTCTGCTTCCGCGGCGGCTGCTGACGGGTTGTTAGTTTCCTCCTCGATGTCTTCCTCCGGGGAGGCACTGGGTGGGGGCCGGAGCCGGCGTCGAAGAGGACTGGGGCTGCTGGGAAGCAGACTGTACACAGGATCTTGTCACAGGTCGGGGCGGGCCAAGCCAGACTGCACCCACCCCTGAAAAACCCGGGAACCACCTCGAGGAACGTGTCAAGGACCAGACAGACAAGGGAATAAAATAATACAGTTTATTTATTAAATTAAAAGATTGGTGAATTGGATAAGTCCTAATTAAAATCTTCTTCTTGCCGCCAGGTAAGTATGCAGATGCGGAGGCGAAGCGAGTCACTGGTGTTACTCCGGAGGGAGGTACTCGGATGTGGGGGCAAGCGAGCCACTAGAACGAGACAGCAAGGTTTAACTGTCCAACAGTATATGGAACATTCAACTGATATACCTCTCTCTTCTTCTGAACAGGGTAAAGGCTTCCAACAGGGACGTGTGGAGACCACCAGGCGGGAAGGACGCTTAGGACGGGACGCTCCACTTTAGCTGAGCACTGGAACAGTACAGCAAGGTCTCAACAGTATGTGAAGCTTTTCAACTGATATGCCTTTTCTTCTGAACAGGGTAAAGGCTTCCAATAGGGACGTGTGGCGACCACCAGGCGGGAAGGACACTTTGGACGGAACGCTCACTTCGGCTGAGCACTGGATCAGACACAGCACAGTTTCAACGGTTCAACAGTACATGAAGCTTTTCAACTGATATACCTTCTCTTCTTTTGAACAGGGTAAAGGCTTCCAATAGGGACGTGTGGAGACCACCAGGCGGGAAGGACACTTTGGACGGAACGCTCCACTTCAGCTGAGCACTGGAACAGTACAGCAAGGTCTCAACGGTTCAACAGTACGTGAAGCTTTTCAACTGATATACCTTCTCTCTTATTCTGAACAGGGTAAAGACTTCCAATAGGGGCGTGTGGAGACCACCAGGCGGGGAGGGCGCTTTGAGCGGGACGCTCACTTCGGCTGAGCACTGGAACAGACACAGCACAGTTTCAACGGTTCAACAGTGCATGAAGCTTTACAACTGATATACCTTCTCTTCTTCTGAACAGAGTAAAGGATTCCAATAGGGGCGTGTGGAGACCACCGGGCGGGAAGGGCGCTTTGAGCGGGACGCTCACTTCGGCCGAGCACTGGAACAGACACAGCACAGTTTCAACAGTTCAATAATATATGAAGCACTCAGCATTAACGGGGCCAGGTCTTCTCAAAGCAGGAAGTTGGGCATTTGCTTTATCAAAACCCTTCTTTAGAGACAGCGGGTAGAAGACTGTAAGAGGAGAGTGCACGGCAGACTTCTATTACTTCTCCACACACAAATTTCACTTCACAGCACAAACCGTGTGAATCGTCACTTCAGGCACTGCAATTCCACTCGCACACCGTGCATTCGGGCCAGCACTCACCCACCGGACTTTTCTCCCACCAGATCGGATCTCGTCCTCGATCAGGGCTTGACTTCACTCCGGGAAAGTAGAAGAACGGTGCAGCGATCATCACATTCGGCAAGGAGAGGACAGAAGTTGGAGACAGATCTTCAATTCACTCGGTGTAATAGTTCACTCGTGCCACACATTTTCCAAACTCTCCACACCACTTCAGTGTTAGTCTATATAAACAACGGATCCAATACTCATCACTTGCATCTTTCTCACTGCTGACGATATTCCTCAAGTCTTCGCTGACAAATCCTTCACTCCTTCCTTTCTCTTCCACAGCTTCAATCTTCACCACTCCACAGCCCAGCCTCAATAAAAAGAACAGCCCGCTGACAAACACAGCATCACACGGGAGGAGATCTATGGAATAAAATCACTTTCAAAAATAATCGTACGTAATTCAAAACATTTGTGTGCAATTTTAATATAATCGTGCGTAATTTAAAACTATTGTACGTAATTCTGTTTTTTGTCAAAGTTGGATTCCAAAATCTACTGCCACGACAGTTTACAGATACGCGATTTAGAGTACAACTCTAAAATGTACGACTGTGACAGTTTACAGACGGCGCTTGATTTCACAATAGCTCTGTTACACACACGACATGCGAAATTACGACCACGAAGTGCGGTGTGCGAAACGGCTGTCAAAAATACGTCATCAAGGTCACAGGCATTACTATCCGAGGGAAGATGAATCGATTCAACGAAGTGCGCATGCGCCCCACCAAAGTTTAAACCACTGGCGCCGAAATGGCAGATCAGCAGCCAAGCACTCACACCTCGTCTCAGGTAAGTTAATTATTATTATTATACATTTTCAATCTGACATTTTTAAGCAGTGGTCATCAAACTTGTTCCTGGCGGTCATGAGGTCGGAGCTAAACTCTGAAGGACACGGGCCCTCCAGGACCGAACTTGACGACCCTTGTGTATAAGGGTTAACGTTAGTTATAACTAATAACAGAGAGTAGCAATATTACAGAGACAGTATAGTAGGTAAGATAAGCTCTCAGAATACATGTAACGTTAGATGCTTAAAGAAGACAGTTGTTTAGGAGGTCATCACAGCAGCCTGTAGCGCGATAAGATAGAGTTACATAAAAGAATGAGCACTTTTAAGTGTTGACTTCCTAACAGCCGTGTTACGTGCACTGTACGTTAAGGTCATTTTATATAAGTGTTCACTGTATAAGTATTGAAGTCATATTTCATTGTTCATCAGGTTCCATTAGGTGACATCTTGCATACAGCCCAGAATCTGGTGTCAATGTTGAGCAACACCTTAAGTGTTGGACAACCGAAAGTGGGGAACCAGTCCAATATCAGTGTACAGTCAGCAGAAGAAAGAAGGTCCAAGTCAAATGTGCAGTCAGTTCAGCAGGAAATGGCTAGGTGTGAGATTTAAAAAAAATGTGTGTGTGTGTGTGTGTCTGTTCTGTTGGAATAAACAGTTTGTACAGTATATATATATATTTTTGATTACATACTGTATATAAGTTTCATCACACATTAACATTACATCACATATATTAGGGTGCATGTGAGTGTTCTCAATGTTCTAAACTGGCTCAAAATAAAAATGGAAGTCCTTTTTAGGTCATTTCCTGGATTCTTCAGAAAGGAAGTGAGGGGTAAAAAACGTTTTGGACCATATAAACGGCCACAGAAAACCTTTTTGATGGTTTTTTTTCTCCTTGACCAACAATATGAGAAAACGCCCAAAGGAGAGACAGAATTACAACTTACACTTGCAGGACTTGGGAGAAGATCATTAACTATAACCGAAAACATGACTCATTCAGAGGTAAGATCTATAATGTATTTTTTCTTGTTTTTTTTTGTGTTGAGTGAATTTCCTTACTATTGTTTTACTCTGCCTTTGATAATTAAGCTATCAGAGGTGCTTGTTAATGCATATCCAAAACTGGCAAAAGTCTGCGGAGGATGGTTGCTTCACAAGTGCTCAGGTATGAAGGATCGTTTTGAAAGAAATGTCCTAACCTCTTAAAACTTATGTGGATTGAAATCATATGCGTTTATAGATATCAGATGGATTCTATCTGTTAAATATTTTTTGGTGTATTGTCTTTCTATATTCTGTTAAATACTTTGAATCATAGGTGGAGGTGGTCAACGGAAATTGACTGTCATCCCTCCTGACCCTGATGGGTATAATGGACAGCAATTAAAAACCGTGAGCAGCAATGGAAAGAGCACAATGTATGTAGTTCCTCTGCAAGAGCAAATTGACATAACTCCATTACCACCTGATGCAAGGGAATTCGAAAAAATGCCCAAAGCCCAGTGTGCACTTTGCAGCAAAATGGTTCCCCTTCAGTGCCTTCCAGTACACATAAAACACTGTAAGGTGGAACATGTGGATTTGTGTCTCTCAAGTGATGATGTAAGTCTAAGATGTTTATTTTAGTCATCAGTGAGCTCTAAAAACAAGGTTGATTGAGTTTCTGTTTTATTTCCAGTCGATGGAGAAGTCCCCAGACTCCCCACAAGAAGCTATTTCAACTTCTGTTGACACCTGGAAAGAGGCGTGTTTAAAAAAAAAAAATTATAATAATAATTATACTGATCTTTTGTTAATATTTATAAACAATTTTTATGTGATTTTTTACGTTTTCAGGAATTGGAAAAGTCACCAGATATTGAAAGCTGTGATTCAAATATAAATGAAGTCTGGACAGAGAAGGTGAAAAGGATATTTATTTATGTGTTTAAAAAAAAAATGCATTTTCAGGTTATGGTTTATGCATGGTTCCTAAAAGATTGTTTATGTGTAATTTAACTCAGTATTTTAATTTCACATCAGACTGCTGAGTGTCCATTGTGCAAGAAATCCTTTGACAGTGATGTTATAGAGATACATGCAGCCAACTGTGGATTACGGTAAATTACTAAATAGTTTAGTGTCACTTATCAAATATTAACATTTCGATGTTTCCTATCCAGCAATTTGAAATATCAAAGCATTTATTTTTTGTTTTTGCTTGTGTGCAGAACTGCAGAATATGATGATAACGTCAGTGACCCAATAAATACACAAAGGTAAAAATTGTATATTAAGAAAGTGTTTGTTTTACTTTGCTGGTACATTTCATGTTTCGTTTCTGTTTATTTCCATTACAAAGTTCTGGGGAGATTCTGAATTGGATCGCCAGTAAAGTTGATCAAACCAACACCTTTTCCATCTGCATTTCTCGGAATGACATCTACAACAGAGGAATGCAGCAGTGGCAGCGCCAAAAGAAATCGACACCAAAAGACAGACTAAAGGTTACCTTTTTTGGAGAAGCTGGGGTTGACTCTGGTGCACTTAGCAAGGAGTTCTTAACAGGTATAAATAATTGAGTTTATTATAAAATGTATGTTTTAAATTTTAAAGCAGACATTTTGTCAGATCAGATTTTAAACCGGTTGTATTTGTTGTCTAGAAATGATTGCAGAGATTGAAACAAGACTTTTTATCGCTGGTGTAGATAAAAAAGGGAAAAATCCAGTCTATTGTCTCAACAGCTTGGATCGTAACTACTTCAGGTATGCAATATTTGATCAGTTAAAGGGATACTCTACCATATTTTCATATTAAACTATGTTATTCCCTTATCTAAGATGAGTTGATACACACAGCTTTCATCTCAGTGCATGCAATTAATCGCTCTAGCACGCTGTGACTTTGAAAGCACTTAGTTTAGCCCAGTATATTCAATGGTATCTAGCAGCAATGAATTTAGAAGTGTCCAAACACATCAACGTTTTTCCTATTTAAAAACATTTACACAAGTAGTCATACGACCAAGTATGGTGACACAAAATAAAACGTGGCGCTTTTCTAAGTGGGTTAAAAAAGATAACTATAATGTATGACGTAATAGCACTTTTGGGAGTACTTCGACTGGCGCAGTGAAAAGTCATGCCTGATCCTCGTCCCACTATTGACAGAAGGCGTGACTTTTTAAAGCGCCAGTCGAAGTACTCCCAAAAGTGCTATTACGCCATACATTATAGTTATCTTTTAATCGCCAGAGAGATTAAATGAGAGAGGTATGCATCAACTTATCTTGGTTAAGGGAATAACATAGTTTAATATGAAAAAACAGTGGAGTATCCCTTTAAAAATTTTAAACATGTTTCAATAAACCTTTTTGGTTGATATAAGGTTTTGTTTTATCCACTGTGGTATGGTATTAGAAGTGCAGGAGAAATTATGACTGTCAGTCTAGCACAAGGAGGACCACCGCCGGTTTTTTTGCGCGCGTGGTGTTTCCAATATCTTTGCACTGGAGATTATGACAGTATACAGGTGACTACCAGTGATGTCACAGATTTAGAATTCTCCCTGCTCATTGAGAAGGTAAAATAGTAACCTGAAATGTAAGTAAAATATAGTAATGTTTAACTCTGTAAAAGTAAATAAGTATTCTATTTCTCTGTATTTAGGTTAACTCAACAGATGACATGAGTGAGTTTACAGATGAGATTTTAAGCTGTGGATACACTGGTAAAGTGTCTGCTGACATGAAAAGCAACATAATCAGGTTAACTATACTTTTTACTCTCCTCGGAGTACAAAAAGTTTTATTTTACCTGCATTTGTAATCTTATGAAATGTATAGTAAATAACAAAAAGCTTCACATTTATCATATAGTCGTCAAAATTGAGTTACTGTATATATTTTTTAAATATTGTTTAGTGTTTTAAACATTTGATGAAAAATAACATTTGCCTCTAGAGCCATTGTTTTACACTCCACTATGAGAGTTGTTCCAATGCTTGATCAGCTGAGAAAAGGCCTGAAGCTCTACGATCTCCAGAAAGTCATGGAAATGCATCCAGACTTATGTCTACCATTGTTTGTCCCAGGGGAAAAAGATGACAGGGTAAACCATTGTGGTTCTTATGGTGTTTTCATAACAAGGACATGTTTAAGGGATAGTTCACATTGAAATAAATTTTTGGTATATTTTAGTTTACCTCAAGGGCATCCAAAGATGTAGGTGTATTTGTTTTTCCGCAGTAGTTTAAATATTGATAGGTTTTGACATAAAAATGTCTTGTCTGTCAGTCGTATAATGCCATCAATGTGTCCTTACGATGGGGAATTTTTTAATTTGGACTTCACTGTGTAGCTCTCTGAGATTGTGACCATAGACCTGCATTATACGACTGACAGACAAGAACGGTTTGACCTAAACATATCAAAATTGAAACTACTGTGAACTATCCCTTTAAATGCTATAGAAATGCTAACACTATCTCTTTTATTTAAGGTGGATGCAGGCTTCATTCTGGAAAATTGCCACCCTGTCTTTAGTGACAAAGGTTCTGTGAAATACACTAAAGAAGTAAATGTAATGAACTTTTTGCAGGATTTCCTACAGGAAGTTGAGGATCGTGGTATGTATTATAATAGCACAACATACTTAGTGGAATGAAAACAAGATTATCAGAACTTTAACCCTCCCTCCCTCCATGTTTTTAAGATGGTGAAGCTGAACAAATGACTGCAGGTAAAGTTATGCAGTGGATGACAGGCCAAAGACATAAGCCTATTCTCCCCAGTGACCAGAGGGATTTCAACATCACTGTGATGTTCAATCACGACTGTGACACAAAACACAGTGTGTGTTTTCCAACTGTAAGCGCATGTACTCGCACGATTACGTTTCCTACAGCTCACCTGAAAACACTGGATGAATTTAAAAACATAATGGAAATAGCTATGAAATATGGGGAGTCATTTGACAATGTTTAAATGTATTTGGTGGTGAAAGCATGTTGAAACAGCAACTTTAAGCTTCTCTTTGAATCACTGAGTAAAACTGATCCTTTGACAATATTTGTTGAAATAATTTTCATGTTAAAGAAACTACTCAACTCTCTTTGAATCACTGTTTAGTGGCATAAGTAAAACTTTTCCTTCGACAATATTTGTTGAAATAATTTCTTAAAAAAACAACTCAAAATCATTAACAGTTCTGAATTTATTTACAAATTAGTTTTATTAATTCATTCATTTTGCTGCTTTGTTACAGTTTTCAAAATTTGCAAAATATAGGTTTAAAATGGTCTCACACAGTTGTTTGTGTATTTCAAAGACTTTCAAAATATTGAACCAAAGATGTATAAATATCTCTGCCATAACAGTCAGATGTTGCAAGAGGATTAAAGATGGATTTTACGGTTTCCATCAGAGCAGGAGTGAGTGGGCACTCAATTTCTGGAACATGAACTCCAACATCATCTTCTGTCACACTATCAAACGTCTCCCAGTCTGTTCCAAACAGTTCCAAATTCTTAAATGAAATAAATAAATTTACTTCACGCATCATGCAAAAGCACAATTTGACAGTACAGGGCGTGCATAATTATTAGGCACGTTGATTTTCTGATAATATTTTATTCCCAGACACATTTTGTCAATTCCAAACCATATTAATCTTAACTACTATTAATTTTGTATTTAATCACTTGAAACTGAGAAATAATTGTTCACGACGGCTGGAAATGAATAATACATTATTATTGCATTTTGATGGGGATTTAATAATTTTGGACTTTTCAGTCTGAGTTAAATCTCTTTTTTGGCTTGTTTTATCTAAAATAAAATGTGCCTAATAATTCAGCGCACCTGAATTAAAGGCATTTTTCATTTTCAGCCTTCGTGAGCAATTATATATCAGTTATAAATGATTAAATACAAAATAAATAGTAGTTAAGATTAATATGGTTGGAATTGACAAAATGTGCCTGGGAATAAAATATCAGAAAATCAACGTGCCTAATAATTATGTATAACTTGAAGGCATAGAAAATCTATTAAAAAAACAAACCTGAAAACTCTCTTCATTGTCTCCAGATGAGGTGTGCATGTGTCCCATTATCCACATCTGGTTAGGGGTAAGCCCATTTTCAGACCGTAATGGATGATTGTCCCAGCCTTCAGAAAAACTGTGGAGGTCACGCTTCAGACGTGGGAGGAAGACATAATGTGCACAAAACAAATGAAGGGAATCTGACAAGTCCAACAAGCCATCTTCCTCAAGGCTGTGAAGTATTTCGTAATACAGCTGTGTTACGCTGACCCAGACGTCTCGCCAGAGGCGTTCAATTCTAGAGAATACAAAATGTATCAATGAAAATTATAAATTACACGATAGTGTGACATCCTCACTTGTTTATTACCTCTGATTATGTACGCTTTTCCCAGCAATGAAGCTTCCTCTTCCAGTCCCTTTCACACGAAACATGGTTTCTGCAACTGCCACATTTTCCACACCTTCATCACCCCGGACCCTGAAATGGAGGGGTGAAAGGAGAGGTTAAATCTGCTTGACTGCCATAATGTTAAGAAAATACAAATAAACATGTTTACTCATCCGTCCCTCCCGAACCTATAACAGAAGTGTCGTTCCTTGGTCAAAATGACCCTAGGGCCAGAAATCTTAGATTCAATTTTTATAATTTATTTCTAAATAATTGTTTTTCTATTATTTTTGGGTGATTTTTATTATATTTACCTTCTGGATATTTTTTAAAGAATAATGTTTACATTAAAAAAATCTGTATTTTGCAAAAAAAATCTATTAAAAAATTAGCTATTATATAAACTCTCAAATGTAACCATTAAGTCCAAAAAAAAAGGAAAAATGTCATTCATATCCCAGCAGAAACATTATAATTTGTTCTATTGGAGAGTGTGTATCGTGTGTGCATTTTCTGCATTGGGGATATTATGTAGTCTCAGCCCTTCATTTGGGTATAAATCTTTAAATAAAAAAATGCTGTTTCCTCGTAAATTCCATTCATTCCTTTGTGGGTCAAAAAGACCCATTAGGGAAACTTTTGTTACTTTTTTTATTGCACCCATTTAAACTCCTCAAATCCACTCAGTTTTTGTCTGTGTGTGTATTCCTGGTGCAAGTATGACAAAAGTAGAGAAATCTTGGACCGGTACGATCAACACACAATTTTTAGGAAAATCAGTTTTTGGGTCAAAATGACCTGAGGGACGGATGAGGGTTTAACTAAATCCAAGGAAGTGAGCAGAAAAAAAAATTATCCTACCTTGAAGGCCAGCCATGTTTTTGCACAGACTGGAGAAAGAATGATAAGGCAGTGCTTGAACGGTTGTTTGTTGCTGGCTCCAGGTACATGATCTATACCAAAAAAGAATGAATGTAATACATTAAAGCATTCAATACATTCAAACACAGATAGATAGTCAGATTATAGATAGATAAGTAATAGTATTGATTGATAGATAGATTCCACTGGGTTGTAAATAAATGTGTTTACCTTTCGTGAGAACCCGTCTATCCCACCAAATATGATGATGTTGTACCTTCAAAGTAAAACCATGTTAAACGTAATATTGCATAACATTACACTTTCGTAGGTAAAATATAAGAACATACCTTATGAGCTTGTGATTCGTGTCAATATGGACTAAGGACAGTGGACTTTGAACAAAATATGACCTCCTGACAATACATCCCAGCTGTGTCATCCTTTCCAATATTCCAGGGGCATCCACTCTGTGCATGGATTCTTTTATGCGGTTCCATTGCACTCTTTGTCCGTCTGCTTGCATGCAGCCTTTTATCATCCTATATCCAGCATTTGGTAGTCTTCTTTTGATGGCCAAAATGGCATTATCCAATTCATTGTCAGACATGGTGCTATACGTAGTTTTAACAGACAAACCCAAGTCACGCATTCGGCGAAAGATAGTTGACTGGCTTACTCCTAAAATGTTCGCAATACAAGAAACTGGTAAACACATCTCTATGAGACGGGAGAGCATTTCCTCTGAAACAATAAACTTAGGTCGACCTCGTCCACCACCACATTCCCTCGTAAGAACTGGGGCCACCTCTTGGGAAAGAGCTGCTTGAATTTTTTGTTGTAAATCCATGAGGGTCCCCAAAATATCATTTGACACATCAAAGATAGTGGCGGCTGATGACAAAATAAACACCTCTTGATTGATAACATACTGAAAATAGTCCAAGTCCAGATGATGTCCATCTAAAAATGCACTTATTCGTGACCTGAGGCGTTCTAGTAGGTGCGTCAGCAACGGCCCCTGTAAGTCAAATTACTCATTAATATTAATATTACTTCAGACAGAATTCTATTTTTTATTATAGTCCAGTCATTTTAAGCCAAAATGGGGGTCAACCTTGAACAAATTGCAGCAGTAGCAAACTGATTTTGTATCAATATGTCCTGAGTAAGGAAATAAAAGCCCAGAAGAATCCCATTAGGGGAAAGTTTAGAAAAAGACCCAAATATAGCCTATTCATTATTTTCTCATGTGAATAGGGTAACATTTTTAACCTTTAGATATCACCATGAAAATGAGTTGATTACTTACATAAAGACAAGAAAAAAATGTATTACAAGTTTTTTTTTGTTTGTTAACATGGACAAACAGTGCATAATCTAATTACGTATGTGCTAATTTGCATAAATACCACAACAGATCTAAACATTGGGTATAGCCAGGGTAAAATGTCTTGTTCAATCTTGTTGATAACAGTAAAATACTTAATATTAAGATCTGAGTGGAACCCATTTAGGCTACCCATGAGCATTAATACAAAGAGGCAGGAAGAAGTACTTTAGAAACCAGCATTTATTAATTACTAATGCAGAGATGGGGTTTTGGGTTTGATCCGTGGGACTGTTTCTGGGGATATACTTTTATTTTGCATACCTTTTGTCTTCTGCATTCTCGTTACTATTGTCTCATGTTCTTGCCTCAGACTTGTCCCCCAGAAACAGCCCCAAATATAATCTCTTAAAAATTAATAAAGGAACCAGCCTAAGTAGGAACCAAAGTACTTCTTTTTAATTGAGTTTTTCCTTACTAAGGACACATTGATACAAAATCAGTTTGCTTCTGTAAATTGACTAGACTATTGGTGATAAATGAAATATGACTTCAATACTTATACAGTGAACACTTATATAAAATGACCTTAACGTACAGTGCACGTAACACGGCTGTTAGGAAGTCAACACTTAAAAGTGCTCATTCTTTTATGTAACTCTATCTTATCGCGCTACAGGCTGCTGTGATGACCTCCTAAACAACTGTCTTCTTTAAGCATCTAACGTTACATGTATTCTGAGAGCTTATCTTACCTACTATACTGTCTCTGTAATATTGCTACTCTCTGTTATTAGTTATAACTAACGTTAACCCTTATACACAAGGGTCGTCAAGTTCGGTCCTGGAGGGCCCGTGTCCTTCAGAGTTTAGCTCCGACCTCATGACCGCCAGGAACAAGTTTGATGACCACTGCTTAAAAATGTCAGATTGAAAATGTATAATAATAATAATTAACTTACCTGAGACGAGGTGTGAGTGCTTGGCTGCTGATCTGCCATTTCGGCGCCAGTGGTTTAAACTTTGGTGGGGCGCATGCGCACTTCGTTGAATCGATTCATCTTCCCTCGGATAGTAATGCCTGTGACCTTGATGACGTATTTTTGACAGCCGTTTCGCACACCGCACTTCGTGGTCGTAATTTCGCATGTCGTGTGTGTAACAGAGCTATTGTGAAATCAAGCGCCGTCTGTAAACTGTCACAGTCGTACATTTTAGAGTTGTACTCTAAATCGCGTATCTGTAAACTGTCGTGGCAGTAGATTTTGGAATCCAACTTTGACAAAAAACAGAATTACGTACAATAGTTTTAAATTACGCACGATTATATTAAAATTGCACACAAATGTTTTGAATTACGTACGATTATTTTTGAAAGTGATTTTATTCCATAGAGATCCACACCACAGTCTGTTTTCTCTCTGTTTTTAAAGCCCCATCTGAATGTGTGTCCCTCTCACAGCGTTCTCTGTAATTGCCCCACACCTGCTGTCACTCAGGCAATCAGCCCCGCTGCCATGGCAACAGATTCACAGTGCATAGAATGGATGTTCACTGGAAAATCCTGAATAACTGCATTCACCAGGATCTTAGTCCTGTTCTGGTTTTTGTCACCCCGTGACAATCTCGACGACCAGAATGCGGCTGAGACGCGGCTGGGGAGTATTTGCTTGATAGCCCGTAGGGCGAGGTCGGTGGCGGTGCGGAGTTCCCGCATATGCCTTGGGTCGGTCTTACCCTCGTGGAGCTCTTTCAACGCCTTGGCTTGGAGAGAGGAGGCAGCTTGACCCGCAACAGGGTAAGCTTTCGACACCAGAGATGCAGAAAACCTACACACTTTGAATGGGAGTCTAGGTTGAGCCCTCCAAGTGGCTGCCGTCTGCGGGCACAAGTGCACCACGACTGCAAGGTTCACCTGGGAGACATTGACATGTCCTCTAGCTGCCCCACCATTGAGGGAAGTAAGGAACTACTTAGGAAATACTTTGACGTGTATGCGCCGATGAGGTGGCATTCCAGGTCTTGCTGACTTCCTCATTCATTCCCAGGAAATACAGCACCGGGGTCAGTCGCAGCTTGGAGCTCCGCTCAGACCTGAGGTACCAAGTATACAGCCGTAAGCATTGGGGGAGAGGCAGTGCGGTGCACTGCAGCCCAATGCTCATGACGGCCCAGTAAAGCATGGGTGACATTTCCGCTTCTTCCTGGGCTCCACCCCCCGAGCGAGGGAGCTCCGAGGAATCGTCGGGGTCGGATGCCAGTAAATCACCCTCCGATTCTGCAAGGGACATCTCATCATCATCCCGCACCGTTTCCAAATATGTGGCTGAGGAACAAGACAAGGTGGGACCGTCTCTTGGGGAACGGTCAGACGAGCGCAAGGGGTACGAACGGTCCACAAGCCTGTTGCTGATGGATAAACGCTCACAGTAATCCCCATATCACCCTCGCCGCTCGCCGTAATGGGCAACAGGGCTATAGCCACTGCTGACATGGAATGGGAAGCAGACGAGGTGGTGCCAGAGTCCGAAAATAACAGAGCCACCCGTGACCGAAACGAAACATTTTATGGACAAGGAAAGAAAAGAACAGATGAGTAGAAAGTGAAAGTTAACAGAGAGCGTGCTCAGAAAACATTTTGAAAATGTCCATGTCAAAACATATTTAGCACATAAAAAACTTCTCAGAAGAGCTTTCCTTGGGTTGTTTTTAACACTACAATAGAATGCAAATTAGAGCAGAGACATCAACCAATAGGCAGAATACAGACAAAAGAATAATTAACAGCAGTTTACAGTCCAGCATTCTTGTGTTACAAAAATAACATTCCATTGGCATAATCACTCTTGTGAATGGGAAGTATGGATGGGTCTGTTATTGCCGAAATTAAACTGAGAAAACGCAGAAGCCGCTGTCTCAGCAGACAACATCTTTTTGAACTGTGGTGGCAGCCGTCGTGTTTTGAAAGGGAGGGTTGACCAGAGGACTGAGAGATAAGTCTGAGCTATTGGCCACTATAAATCACGAACTAGACCTTTAAGTCCCTATAAAAAAATAGCCTATCACAAGTTTACAAGTGTAAAGTGTAGACAAGGGAAATTCAAATGCATGAAATGACTTTATTTAAACAAAAAAACGAATAAATCCAGACAGGAATTTAGGAAATCTACATCAGAGTACAAGACCAGTGTTGTGCAAGTTACTCTGAAAAAGTATTTAATTGCTTTTATTTTCTATATCCTATATCAACCTTGATAAGTTATGGGATTCAAGGATATTCATGAAACGGCTCTTTTAAATCATTCAAATAAATAATATAAAACTACATAAAGTGGTATTATTAACTGACCAAAGCATTAAAGCATGGATTTTAAAGTTAGACTTTAAATCTTGAAGTCAATTCCACTATTGCACACACACATATAACACACAGTATGTAGTTTAATTACATCATAAGTAACTGTAATTAAATTACAGAAAAAATAACAGTAACCCTGTTACGGTGCAGCAAGGGAAGACAGAGTGGATTCAAATTCAGTTTTGGTTTTTCATATAATCCATATGGTAATTATAAAACATCTGTCACAGAGATCCTGCTACGAAAAACTCTTGTGTTAATATAGACTGTCTTGAGCTGGACTTACACATGTTGCAAAATAAAAACATTACATACATCTCTGACATGAGCAGAAATTACCGCAGAAATGTTTGTAATCCCATCAGGGGCGGACTGACCAGTAGGACATTCTGCCTATGGCTGTGAGCCGTGGCGGACGTATCATAAGCGCGACTATACGTAACGCGAAGGCATTAGTGAAGGCATTTTTCTTACGCGTTCACCGGACACGATGGTTTAGCCCGTTGGAATATTTTTTTTTTTTTAAATCTTTTTTTTATCCTTTTAAATGGATTTGTAAATACACTTGCTACGCATTGGGATTCTACTGGCACTTGTTTATTTCTGGCATTTTAGCGTTTTTTCTTGCCTCCACTAGCCCGGAGTGCGACCATCCAACTTACGTGCAAAGGCTTCGGGGTTGATAACATCCAAAAATAAACAAGACAGACACCAACGAAAGGAAACACTAGGTATATATACCCAAAGACACACTTGGGAGACAATTAACAAGGAACCAATGAACAAAAAAACTACAAATTGCTTAAATACAGGACAGGAAACAGGAACAAATTAAAAGTAAAAACTACCGGGAAAACAAAGATAGAATCATGACAGAGCCCCCTCCCTAAGATCGGATTCCGGACTCTCCTAACAGCTCCTAACCTTCAGGTGGGTGGATGGGCAGTGGCGGTTGAGGGATTGAGGGCCAGGCCCTTAGAGTAGTGGCAGACCTGAGCCATGGTTCAGAGATACAGGCTGGTCAGGTGGCCAGGCAGGTGCAGGCTGGTCAGCAAGGCCAGTGGTGGCTATCTTGGACGAGGCAGGGAGATATTCATATTATATAATTTATTCTTGTTATATCTTAAGATTTGTGTTTCAAATTGTTAAATTATACCCCTTTAATAACCTTACTTTAAAAAAATAATCGCTCTGTGACATGACCAGCAACATGGGCACTATTTTCTCTAACACATTAGAAACAGTTGCACCTATGAAGTCAAAAAGATGATTGAGATAAACATAGCACCATGACACACTCAATGCCTTTAAAGAGAAAAACATACACTGGAGGGCAAATGGAAACAAACCAAATCAGAGGGCTTTAAAATTGCATGGAAAGAGAGCTCAAACAGTTGTTCCATAGCATCACATACTGGTCCAGAGATATAAAAAAAAAATATTTTTGTTATAGCTTTTGAAAACTTTGGTGTAAAATCATCATATTGGTTTTGTTTGATTCCTTGTGGCATAACGAGTCAAAACATATACCAATATTCCTCATTTGTCCATTGTAGGCGTCGCCCATTTTGAATTTTGTCATAAAATGCTGTATTCTACAATCCCAATTATGTATCACGACGAAACTTAGCATGGTTCCTCAAGGTCATGTTCTGAGAGGGTTTGTAAAGTTATAGGCCAGAGAGAGATCTCAAGAGATATAATAAAATGTATTTTTGATTGATCAAATGGTTCTCATATAGCCTTAATGAAATCAAGCCAACCATACCAAAGGGTCATCTAGCTGTATCTTCACGGCATTTTTGTGTGTTGACACAAAACTTGGTATGCATCATCACAGTGTGGCGACACCACCAACTTTTTGTCAAAAGTTAAACTATTATATTGTGCTCTTTATCCTTTTACGTATCTGCGGTGCAGAATCTAACCTTCAGAAATGTTCACATGTATTTCCCTTTGTGCCCTTGTAGGGCTTCACCCCTGTAATTGATGCTTGCAGCTATATTTGATTATCCCTGGGAATTTTGTGGGAACGAATGTTTCAGTGCACTGGAAGGATTTTGCTAGGTCGATGTAATTTTTTTTAGATCCAATCAATTTGAAGCATAAAAAACAAGCCAAACAATCTATTTTTCATATTATGTCACAATACAGGGTATGCATTTACGTCAATTTTCGGGACTCGCCCTGGGAAATGCTCCCTGTGTGGCAAAACACCCAGCAAAATGGCTGTTTTCAATAGGAAAAAAAAGAAACCGAGACTAAAACATGCAATGAAATTATTTCCTGAAATAAACAGCTGCTTGACTCTTAGGTGATCCTTACGACTTACAAGGGAATCATGTGTTTCAGGACACTGAAATGTTGCGCGGAATTCAATACGCTCTATACAGAAGTAGTCTTAACTTATGGACTTTAAATATATCTAAAAAGTTCTAAGATTTATCCATGTTAAAAGTCAATTTTGTTGATTCATTGTACTGAATTAATATAAAATTTAATGAAACTGCATTTATTAGCACTGCATTGCTTGCGTGTGGATCTACGTGACCATTAACATTTTTTTTATCTAGAGGTGCAATGCTACAATATTCTTTCACCTAAATTATTTCTCTATTACAATTTCACAGTGATTTTGAGAAAATTAACATGAGGTTTTTTGTCTTCAGATATGGGCCAAACTCTTTATTTCAGACTTTTTCTCATTGGTGAGTATCTGTTCGTTTCTAATGTAATTAGAATTGAGACTGATTAAACATTTAAACTCTCTTTCTCAGCTCTCTACACAGTATCTGAATGCATTCAGCGCCTCTATCACTATGTAAACATGAATAAGAATTGGACTGAAGCTCAGAGTTACTGCAGGCAGGAGTACACAGATCTGGCAATCAGTCAACAACATGAATGAGTTGAAACAGCTAATGAAGAGTGTAAACAATCCAAATGTGAACGTGTGGATTGGGCTCCAGAATACAGGTGTTCATAAATGGAAGTGGTCTCTTGGTGACCCTGTACACTATCAGAACTGGAATAAAATGAATGAAGAATCAAGTGGTGAATCAAGTGGCCAAAATAATTGTGCTTTTTTAAAAAGACCAAAAAATGAATGGTATCATCAGGAATGTAATGAAATTATAAATTAGCTCTGTTACAACGGTGAGTGACTTCCTAAAGATACAGCAAACCTTAACCATTCTAACATAAACCTTTTAGACAATAATAATAAATAAACAGAAATAGTTTCCAAGTTTATGTTTGACACATACCACAACAAATAACATACATATCGAAGAAGCATTGAAAAGAGTTTATTCCTGTGCTTGATAACAAAACTTTTAAAACCATCCCTTCGTTTGCCACATCCTACACTCTTAAAAAAGATGTTAACATTAACACATTGTGTTTTGCTATTTAACACTATGTCTTGATTTTGTGTGAAATAAAAGAATGGGACAATACCAGTAACAAGAAATAACATTGTCACTGTCAGAGCAGAGGGAAAACAAAGAGCGCATCCACTTGCAGTAAATTAAGTTTAATTTAAAATCCAAAAAGAAAGGCACAGTTTAAAAAAAAAAGGTAATCCAGGTAATGGAGTCCTTACAAAACACAGACAGAACACAAAACAGCATGGCACCCTAAGGTGGTGAACAGAGCGTGACAAAGCCTCCACGCTTAAGGGTGGTTCCAGACGCCCCCAAAAATAACAAAGGACAGGAGGGAGGTGAGGTGGAACAGGGGTGGGATGGTGTGCCAGGCCCATGAAGGGGAACAGGACCTGGGGTGTGGTGTAGAGGCGCAGGCTGGTCAGGCGGCCATGGAGGCGCATGCTGGTCAGGGAGGCGCAGGCTGATCGGGAGGCGCAGGCAGGCCGGGGGGGGGGGGGGCGCAGGCGGGTCTGGAAACCTGGCCGTGTCAGGCAGGTAGGCATGGGTCTCTGAAAGATCAAAGGAGTCCATCTTGGAAAAGATAGGGAGCTCAGATACGCCGGACGGAACTGGCTTTAAAACCTCTGGTAGACTGGACGGGACCGGCTCAAAGATCTCTGAATGGTCGTACGGGACCAACTCAACGACCTCTGGAGCGGGATAATAGTGCACAGCCCAGACATACAGGAGCTAAATCCAACAACAACTCCTCAGGAACGGACACCACTGGACTGGGGACTACCCATCTCGAGACTCTGGCTTGGCGGCCAGAAGTTGACTCCTCTTGCAAGTGGGCGGTGACGGGAGATCCGCTCTGCACCGGCGCTTGCTCAACAAAGTTCACAAAGCTCCCTTGAGGATCAAAACTGGCAAGTTTAGTTCTGAGGGGTTCATTGAGGCCGCAACGGTAGAAAACAATGAGAGACTTATCTGGAAAGTGAGTTTGATGCGATAGGTCCAAAAAGTCCTGGGTATGATCCTCAAGGGAGTTGCAGCCATGGCGTAGCATGAGTAACCAGGCTGCTGAGGGAACAAGACTTGCTGGATCCTTTTTTTGGTGTTTTGTTCTGTCACAAAGAGCAGAGGGAAAACAAAGAGCAGATCCAATTGCAGTAAATTATGTTTAATGTAAAATCCAAAAAGAACACAAAGTGGTTAATCCAGTGTGACGAGTCACCCCTGGCGCTATCAGCGTCTCCATGGAGACGGAGGCAATTAGAGTGGCGCAGCTGCCACTCGTTACCACCTGATGTCAATTCACAGCGGCTACAAAAGCCGCTGGTAGCAAAAGAAGGTGAGCAACGTCTCCCAAAGACTTGAATGCCACTGAGCCCTATTTCTGCTTGTTCTCTACAGGATCTGATGTATAACGATTGGCTGCGGAGCACTCCAGCAAACCCAGAAGTACAGGACCCAAGAGAGCGGATTCATACAACTTTGGGAGGAAGTGAAGAGAAGCAAGCCAAGACGCCAGTTAACCACGCGCCTTGAGGAATCATCATACATTGGCAGTTCAAGCAAACCATTCAATAAAATACCCTTCGGGGGTGGTATGTTCTACTTTTGTGGGCTTGTCGTTCCTTCGCCTGTCACACCAGGCAGAGGAAACACGGGCAGAATTTACAAGAACAACACACACTAGACAACTGAACACAAGGGTTATATATACACAGATGAAGGGACAAACAAGTAATGAGACACAGGTGAAAAAAATACATGATAACGAGACAAAGCATAATGGGAAGTGGAGTCCTTACAAAGCACAGACAGAACAAAGAATATCATGGCGCCCTCAGGTGGTGAACCAGAGGGCCAGCAACAGGGCGTGACAAACAGTAATGTGTTGTCCTTAACTGAGCACTAAAGGTGTTGATGTTAACACAACTGTTCTTAGAGTGCACTGCATGTTAAATTTTCCTCTGTGAGAGAAATACAACCATATGTGAGGAGCATGTACATTTACATCCAAGCTGTAATGCACGGTTTCATAAACAAGGCTTGGGCTAGTCCCAGACTAAAATGCAAGTTTGAGCTGTCTTAACTGACAAAAACTTGCAATTACATCCTAACATATGTCAGTGTCTCAGGTTCACACAAGTAAAGTTATTTACTAGGGCATTTTTATAAAAGTCCTAGGGCTAGTTGAAATCCAATGTTCAACAAAACAGCAACTGTTTTGATGCTGGTATGACCAGTTTAAACCAGCTATTGACCAGGACATGATCAGCTAAGGACCCGCTTTAACCCGCAGATGACCAGCTAAAGACCGGCTTAAACCAGCACATGACCAGCTAAGGACCATCTTAAACCAGCATATGACCAGCTTAAACCAGCACATGACTAGCTTAAACCAGAACGTGACCAGCTAAGGACCAGTTTAAACCAGCACACGACCAGCTAAGGACTATCTTAAACCAGTACATTACCAGCTAATGACTGTTGTGGAGTAGGCAGGGCGAGACCTTGAATCGAGGATTGACGTTAATGAGCGTCAGATGTGCGTGCACCGGTCTCGTATCACGGAGGAGATTGGGAGCATAAGATAACAAGCGACCGGACCGTCGATGAGAGAGGACCAGGCCTGGATTTTAGTTGTGGTTTGTTTCATTCGCCGGCAGTCGTCCGTGAGGGGCTGCCGGTTGTCTTTTTACGTTGTTGTCATTTTATTAATTGTTTAAATGTTTGCCAGTTCCCGTCTCCTTCCTTCCTTTTAATTGCACCTTGTTACAATGACCAGCTTAAACCAGCACATGTCCATCTAAGGACCATATTAAACCAGCACAAACCAGCATCTTAAAATTCAGATCCAACAAATGCTGTTTTTTTCAATAGGGTAAACATAGCCGCTAAGAACAACTATTATCCCATACTACTACTAATTAGCTAGTACTAATCTCTTTTAACTTTCATGATTCAATAAGACCAAGCTACCTTTGTATGTAACTGACTTGAAGAAGTTATGGCCAGTCTTGAAAAAAATAGGTGTCTACCTTCTAGGACTTCTCTAAGCTGTTTATGCAACAGGCCCCTAAATTAACTAAGGCCTAGTCCTGGCTTAAAGGGGAGTTCACAATTAAATTAAAATGTCATGATAATTTCCTCGGAAAGGTCATGTCTGTGTGTTTATTTCTTCTATTGAATACAAATAGAGATTTACTAAGGAAAGCTTTCCAGGGATCTTATCCATATTGAATGTTTCAAAATGAAAACATCAACAAATGTTACTTCACATGCATGGCTTGCATGCGTTGGTGGACTGCCCTTAACTCCCAGTAAACATTCACAAACAAATGTGTGCCTTTAGATTATTTCTGAAAACAAGCAAAGAAACGAGAAGAACCAAAACTTGTCTTTCCAATATTTGAATTTAGATGGCGATACCAAACTCTACTGCTAGATGTCAATGTACCATGCAGCTCCCATTATTTAAAAAGAAGAACATACAACAACATTTAAGAAAAGGTTTTATGGTTCAACCAGGCGATTAGTTAGGGTATTATGTAGTGAAACGAACGATTAGTCATTTTACAAGTAAAAAAAATGATAGACTTTTTAAACATAAATATATGGCTTGATCTGCCTAGGAGTACCTCCACGTAGCACGTCGACGACTTCACGTACTAGGAAATAGAAACCTGTGGAACGGTCACGCGTAAGCGTAAGTTCTGACCAAGTGTTTCCAACTGTGAGGAAAGGAGACCGTTCAAAAATGATTAGATGTTGAATGCCATGTTAAATGTCTTTGTGCAAGAATCTTGTTTGAAATGATCAGTATGTGTGCCTATGAGGGATGTTTAAAATCTTTTTTTAAACCAGGCCACTTGTTACCATACCAATGTGATTGTGTAATACGAAAGACGTGGACATGGCGGAGACATTGCAAGCCATGTATTTATGTTAAAAAAGTATCAAATTTTTTTGTTTTCTTGGAATATGACTAAAAGTTATACTAGATTACATCCTTATTCATTGGCTGGTGTAGTGTAGAGCCTTTTCAAGGTGCAATGAAGCAGAAATTTGGACCTCAAACAACACGTTGAAGTTCATTATGCGAAAAGAACCCTTGAAAGCTTCCCTCATGAGCCTCAATTCGTTTGTGACACAAGAAATAAAAACACGGATGGCTTGCATGACATGTGAGTGAGTCAATTATCTTGAAAGTTTTGTTGTATAGTGAACTTCTCCTTTAAACTAAGCCTTGTCTGTGAAACAGGTACTTAGTGTCATAAGAAGGAATGAAAATGATTAAACAATCTTTCTTTTCTTTTAAAGAAAGCAGCAAAGAGTACATTGTTGAAGTTTCTAAAAAAAATGGAGGGATGCCCAGAGATTCTGTAGAGAGCAACATACTGATCTGGCGATTGTGAGGAAACAAACTGAGAATGATGAGATTATGAACCTCATTCAGGAGAACCAGAAACCTGTCTGGATCGGTCTATTCAGTGACATGTGGGAGTGGTCAGATAATAGTGGTTATGATAACCACCTAATGGTGGTTATAATGAAAAATGTACAGAGGCCGATATGAACAACAGACAATGGAATGACACGTCTTGCAATGTCACTCTGACATTTGTGTGTCATGAAGGTGAGTAGATCCTCATGAAACAATTCACAAATATTTCATCTTGCCAGGTTTAAGTCTTTTTGCTGTCATCTCTCCCTCCACTGTCCTTCTGATAAATGTGTATGTGTGTTTTCCTGTGGCTCAGTGGTAAGGGCATGGCACTAGCAGTGCAAAGGTCATGTGTTTGATTTCAGGGGATTGCATATAGTCAGAAACAAATGTATAATTCAATGGAATGTAAGTCGCTTTGGACAAAACCGTCTGCCAAATGCATAACTGTAAATGTGTTTAATAACAAAATTCTTCATTCTGTAGAAATTGTCATACTTCCAGTCTCAGGTTTCTTCTGTGTGCAGATAAGCTGGTGTTGGTCAGGAAGAATCTGAGCTGGCCTGAAGCTCTGAAATACTGCAGAGAGAAACACGTGGATCTGGTTTCAGTTGATTCAAAGAAGATAGAGCACTGGTTGGCTGCAGTGCTTAAACAGGCTTCTACTGCAGCGGTGTGGCTGGGGTTACGTCACTCCTGCACTGAGGGCATTTGGTTCTGGGTGAACGGAGAGATCGTGTGCTATGACAATTGGGCTCCAGGGAATGGAACAGCATATGAGGACTGTGATCCTGTGTTGAGATCTGGAGCAGTTCAGTCTGAAGGAGATCATCGCTGGATCAGCCGCCCTGAAACTGAGGAGCTTAACTTCATTTGCCTCATCTGATTAATAATAAAATTACGATTCTATTACTTCTGGTTTAAATGTTAGTTTTCTTTTTCATTTGTTCATTAGCTATGTGTCAATTTGAAGGCATATTACAGCTTGAATAAATTACGATTTTGGGGTTAAAAATATTTAATGTGGTAAATGATCTACTGCTTAGTGACACATTTTTCTTTAATGTGCAATATTTTGTTGTTTATTAATGGTGTATTCATATATGAATTTGTTAATTTAAGAGTGGGCAGTAATTATTTTTCTGTTTCAAGTGGTGAGCTCATATCAGAGTTAAATAAAATACATTTCTCAAGTTTTGAAGAATCGTATGAGTTAATTGAATAATTTAAATGTCCTTTAATAACTGAAATGTGAACAGATGACACGTGTGTTTTAAGAATAACTGTATTTACCAGCTTGGGTTTTCCTCTCTTGTCTATTAGAATATTTAGAAATGTCTGATTGAATCTGATTCTTTCTGATTGTATTTTTCCTTAGGATCAAACCCAAAACCTTTGTGTTGCTAGTGCAATGCTCCACCAGTTGTGTTTCAGTAACACAAAGATTGTATGCATGTTGTACACCGATCTACACATTGGACTATTGCAAAAGCCTGATGACACGAGGGTTTCTTGTGACCTAAAGTTATTGTAAATTATTTTTACAAAGAATAGAAAGATGAAACTGGTTGAATTTCATATTATTACACATGCTTAAAAGTAAATCATATAGTTTATAAAGAGTGTAACGACATACACATTGGGTGATACAACAATACACTGACCTATTTTCTCATCCGTCAAGTCAGGCACCTTAGCCTGTACAAACACTAGTTCATAACTATTTAATTTAAAAATATATATGAAACAAATATTATATAACACTAACATTACAGTGTACATCATACATGTACCATAAATACAATAAATGCCATTAAAACATGTAATTGCCAGCAGCACCACAAAATAACAAAAAGTTCAGTATAATCATTAATATCATTAAGTACTCACACAGTTACATGACCACCGTAATGAAAAGTCTAACCTAACACTTAAAAGAATACATTCACAGTCGTTTACAGGTTCAGCAGTCATTTCCACTACAAACAATTGTATTGGCTGATCTATTTTGAGGTTTATTTTTCTTGGACGATTTGATGATGCTGTTTATCCAGTCAGAATATTTGGGCACTAGAGTATAGACGCCTGGTTTTCCGGTCCGGCCACATCCATCTCCCCAACTGATGATGCCATAAAGGAAGTTCACTCCTTCACACTGGCAAGCTAGAGGACCACCAGAGTCTCCCTGCACAGACACAAAACACATTGGGGACATGCCATAGAATTCAGAGTTTTTTACAATGACCTAATGGTATACCTATTGGACCTATAAGAGTCTTTTTACCTGACAGGCATCCACACAAGAGTCACTTCCAGCACACATCATTCCAGGGCGGATCTCTGAGCCATACATCTCTGGAGACGAACACCGCTCGAAGGGAATGACCTTCACCACTCCCTCCATCAGGTTAGAGTACGAGTTTGCCTCTGAAGAATGCAAAAACTCACATGAATAAAATGCATGTTCTATGTAGACAACTAATATCGCCCAGTGTACAGTACTTGCACTCACTTTCGTGCATATGACCCCATCCAGAGATTTTACAGCAGGTGTTATCCGGGAACGTCATGTCTTTCACTGGCACGCAGATCGGTCTGATGAACTGTGTTTTCTGTGCACAACGTCCATTTGCCTTTTTCAGCTTCACTAACACTAGAAACACCACACTTAAGCTGAGGGTAACTTGGGTAAACACACTTTGACTCACTTGCAAGTCTCAAGTTCATGAAACTTGCATGTGTGTATTTTATTTTAAAATAGATCATCTTTCTATTTTGGCAAATAAATCCTCTATCACCCTTTGCTCCTGTTTGCATATTACACAACATTAAACATATGACGCTTTAAATCTTTTTTTTTTTTAAATGAGTGAACTGCTAACATGAATGTGTTAAGCAATACTGTGTAACGTTTTCTGACACTGTCAAACATTCAATCTATTACAACGTACAATCATATTATACAATGTATAATGTACATCAATTCATTACAACATGATGACTCGAGGTTGAAACTCACCAATGTCATTTAAGGTGGGCTGGTACTGAGTGTAACGTGGGTGTAAAATGTACTTCTCAACTCCAAACCGTCTGGTATTGGGACCCGTGTCATTAAAAGAATGTTGTCCGAGAACAACCCGAATCTTGGACAATAATGGACTAACAAAAGGAAAAGGTTAACATTTATGTCAATAGTTACAAAATCCACTTACAAAATATAGAGTGAAAATTAAAACGTAAAAGTATAAGTATGAACAATGATACTGCATATATTTTCTTATAAACGCTTTTGATTGTTTACGATGATACTTCACAGAAATGTAAAAAGTTTTAATATTTCAGGTTCAAATTATTAAAGGGACGCACACATACTTGCGCAGGAAGCAGTGAGCGGCTGATACGATCCAGCAGGAGGAAACCAGCGTGCCTGCACAGAACTCATCTTCAATGTACAACGCTGCCATCCAGGGGTGAGCACCAGGCAGTGCAGATGTTCCGCCCATGATACGACCCTGAATCACCCGCTTCTCGTGTCTCTTGCCACACACCGGTGTCCTAGAAGGGGAACGGGACGGTCGTGGTGGATTTGGAACAACTGGTCCTCGCCGGGTGGCTGTGAACAGGAAAATAGTGAACGATTTTAATACATACACGTAAAAAAATTGAGACCACTCCAATTTTTCATTTCAGATCAGCATTTCTAGATGTATTGTGGCCATTCCAATCCAGTATTTGTTGTATTTAAAAAAAAGATAAACTCAGGAGCTACACAAAGTCATCCAACAGCAATGTGAAAGACTGAAAGAATGACAAGACAGATGAAAACTGTGATAAAAATATTGTTGCACTTTTCCTGAACACATGTACGAAAATTACTGTTGTGGTCTGAAAAAATAAATGCAAATATACATAATATTTTATTTGAAATTTGGGAGAAATATTGAAAATATATTTTTTAACCTTTACACGAATTTGAATTGGTGTGAAATGGTCTCTTATTTTTTCCGTATATGTTTAAAAGGAAATTCTTAATTATTATTTTTATCTCACCTTCTAATACAAATATCGACACATTTTAAAATCAAAATTAAGTTACTTGACAAAAAAATGATATAGATATTAAGACTTCAGATTTCATGATTTCATTTCCATGAACCCTAAAAGTTATTTTTTTTATAAAAAGCATTTACTTTATCATGATGTTTCAAGATTTGGTGACTTCTGATGGATTAGCAAAATTTGCAATCTAATGATTCTAAATTGTTGTAAAAAATTATGATTCTAAATTGAATTAAAAAAACAATAGAAAAATATATTATCTTCATTGTCTTCATAACAATAATGCTTATGTAGTTTTTTTTGTCACAAGATGGCAGCAATGATTTATAGAAAAACTAAGATATATTTAAAAATAGGATTTAAATGAAATTGTAATAAGTGCATAGCTTGTGATAAAATCTTGAATTAAAACACAAAAAGTGTATTAAAAGAACACGGTTGCCCTCAAGAGGGCCTATGCATATTAATCCAAGTCTTTTTAGAATGTTTGCTATCAAAGTTCCTCATAGGTCTCAGACAATGAATAAATGAGTAATAAATAACAACTGCCCAAAAAACACTTTGTTTTCAATGTATCAATATAGTTTTTTATATTTCTGACCACATGTAAATAAACAATTTTTGTTCTCCTCAAATCTCTTTATCACTCAACCTCAGTTAAAACCCATTGTAACCAATGATGCTGTATACTGGATCCGGTGCAGTGCACAAGTCATGCCGGTCACACTTTATTTTAGGGTCCAATTCTCGTTATTAACAAACCATCAACTATGACTTTTGCCTTAATAAAGCCTAATTTGTTGCTTATTAATAGTAAGTAAGGTAGTTTTTTAGGGTAAGGTGATAGTTCACCAAAAAAAAGAAAAAAAATCAACATTTACTCCCCATCAGATTGTTCCAAACCTGTATAAATTTCTTTGTTCTGCTAAACACAAAGTCCGTTTGGTCACTGACTTTCTTCCAAATATCTTCCTTTGTGTTTAGCAGAACAAAGAAATGTGTACAGGTTTGAAACAACCCTAGGGTGAGTAAACGATGATAGAAATGTCATTATTGGATGAACATCCCCTTTAAGGTTTGGGTAGAATTAGAGATGTAGAATATGGTCATGTAGAATATGTGCTAATTATAGGCATGCTAATACGCAACTAGTTAATAGTGAGAATTGGCCCCTAATCTAAAGTGTTGCATAGTGCCATGTTTTCCCAGTTTGTTATCTATAAATAATTTTTAAGATTAGCACACAGTTTCTCATGTCCTATAAATTCTGTTAGGATTCTGCAGAATGTTTCTAAAACCTGGTGTTTAATTAATATGTATGTGTGTGTGTTTGTGTGTGTGGCTGAACTGACATGGTCGTTTGGAGCAGCGTGGGACATCGCAGTACTCCCAGGAAATGTATCTGCCTCTCATCGTGTAACACCACGGCAGCTTATCTCGATCTGGGCTCCTGCCAAATAAAATAATTTAGATGCTTCAGATGATTTAATAGTAAAGCTTTCTTTAACTTGAACATTCTCTAGAAATCACTAACATCTTTATTATTAAAACCCAAATAATTCTTCACATTACCATGACAAAACATGGTAAAGTGTGTAAGTAGTCACCTGCAGAAAGAGTGTGCCCCTAACCCCCTGAGGGGGGCGCTGTCTACTGTATCTACTGTCAGCTCATCAAACAGCAGGTCAGAGTTCCACGGTAGACACGACAGTCCAGACACTGTAGTGTTGGCTATGCCACGGTACAGTTCGCCTGAATCACGGTAACACTGCTCTATTGGGTCTGATGTCACACAAATATAAGTTTTTCAATTCAATTTCATTTATGCATACAATTTAATAATAATTAAAAAATCCCAATGTTCATTCATCTTCAATTTGCATGTGCGTCTGCGTGTTTATATACTCACTGATGTTACAGTACTGTCCAATGTATCCTGATGTGCACCCACACACCTCTTCACTTGTGGCCTCGATCATTCTACAGACTCCGTCATTGGCACAGCTGTTTCTCAAGCATGCTAAACACACACACACACAAACACATACATAAACAGTGTTAAAAGGAAAGAAGCAGCCCCAGGCGATCAAGTATCAGGTGTTTTTAGTATGTCTTACCGGTGTAACGTGTACGCTCGCAGGTGATCCCCCCGCTGAGGCACGTGCACAGCTCTACGTTCCTCATGTAGATCCGTCCCCACGATTCTCCTATATCATAGTACTTCAGATGCAGGGGTTCGTAGCAGTTCTCTACAAATCAAAGCACAGACGAGAAACTAAGAACAAACATGTGACTCATCCACCAATCAGATCAGGCCTGAAGAAATAATATCAGATAACGCACACAACAGATGATATATAAACACTGCATGGGAGGAAATGTGATACTGTTGAAGCAGAGAGAATTCTTTATAGAAAAGACGATGTGCTGGTGAACTGAACAAGAAAAATAGGAAAACTTGCTCACAAACACATGCTTATACAGCACTGTATATTATCATGTCATTTTTTATTTTGCAGATATATTAAAACATAAAAACATGGTAAAAATATAGATGAACTAAAAACCTGGATGAATTTACTTGGATATGTTGAGCTGTTGTAAATAGAAATAGCTTGTTGTATGTTTTTAAACATTTTAAAACGAATACTTCTTTCAGAAAGTATTGTTATCTCTCATAAAAACACTTAAGTCAATGGAAAGTCCTTGTAATGACATTCAGTACGTGTGTGTTTTTAAACAGCATGTTCTCAGACCTCCACTGAAGTTTGTTGTGAAACTGAGGATCTAACCGACATCTTGAGAAACTTTGGAGAACCTGGGAAACCTTCTGGGTTTTATTGCATAATTAAAAAAAAGAATGTGCAGCAAATACAGAGCTGATGACGTCTCTAGTACATTTGAACACACAAATGACACATCGATACATCCTCTGAGCCAATATTATCATTTTGAGATGATTTCATGGGTCAGTAACCAGTCTGAATAGCCAATTGACCTATGTGTCAGTTCCATAACCAAGCAATAATGTCATTGGGGAAAACCCAACTTCTGTCTTTTTTTAGTACATTAAATACTTTGCAAATAAGTGTTTTTGTGATTCAAGCATGTTTCTGTTTTTGAATTAGTATATCATTCCTGTCTGTGAATGTCCAATACAGCTACTTTTCAGGAAACAAAAAAAATCATTGTTCACATTATACTTACTAAAATTTACATGCTCCTTTTGTTTAAATATTTGCAGAATTCCACAGACAAAAATGAAGTGTGACCATAGTAATGATTTATGATAAAAATGGATTTACAAAGATTATGCCTGACAGAGATGATATCAGCCATAAGTGATCTATTCTATAAATATTAGTATATCAGCATCATTTATTGAAAATCCTGTATTGTTTTGACACTATCAAACACATGTTTATGTAAGCATGTGAGTGAAAATCCATACTCGATAATTCATAATTTCATCACACTGTATGAATGAACAGCATCATTACATGGTGTGTGTTGGTGTTTGTTTGACTCACTGTTGTCACATAAGGCTCCACTAAAGCCGTCGGGACACACACAGTCAAATGACTGCAGATCAACTGCGACACACACGCCACCATTATAACACGGGTTTGATCGACAGATTCCCGGATCCCTGTGAATAGGAAGAAACCCTGTCAGGAGGAAAACATACAGAAAGAAATCAGAATGTACAGACACAACTTGCTTATCATTAAAAAATCAGATCTGTGTCATCGCTATGCTGCATGCTTGCGTGTGGGCGGAACAGTGTTCTATATCAGAAACTCCACTGTCAGTGAATCATGTGCAGTATTTGCTTTCTAGATATGTAGCTTCAGCGCTAGTTCTGCCAGGAAGACTCAATCTTGTATCACTCATTGCCAATCAACACCCAACCAATCACCTTCCGACATGAAACATAAAAGATCGCCACTTACCCCTTCCTATGTCCGCAGTCGGAGCTACGTGATTCGCCCCCCATCCTCCCCACCACCACCAGGAGGTCCCTGTCAATATAACCCCAAGGGGGTTGGCTACGCCCCCGCCTTACCATCTCAAGGCAGGAAGTGGAGGACTTCTTGGCCCTCTGGATGCGAGCCACGGACAGGGCCTACTCCAAAGAACTGTTACCATCTTATTATATCCATATATATTCTGTCTATCAGCTGTCAAATAAATGTTGTATACTCAACTTTGGCCTCCGAGTCTTTCTGGTAGAACTTACACAATGACTAAGGAAATGTCCTCTGGCATGACAAAGCACCACTGTCATCTGTGACTAATGTGTAGGAGGTATTTGAGCAGTGAATAAAAGAACGTCACCTAGATTTGAGTATATTGTATTTGATGAGAAACATTCATGTTTATATTAAAATCTTCAATAATATTGGCTTTTGATCCAGATCCGGAAAGTTTGAGTTTGAGAGACTTAAGTATTTCTGTGTCTATTCTGAGCAGACTTAAAGGGGTCATATGGCGCGAATAGGTGTTGTTCTGTGTCTTACTGTGTCTTCTGTGTGTTATAAGTTATAAGCAAACCCAGACCTGCCTGAAACGCCTCGTGTAACCACACCCCCACAAATCTACGTCAGTTCGTGGTAGCATTTGAACAAAACGGCCCAAATGGAAACTAAGTAAGGTGGACGTACTTGTAAATCAAATTGTATCGTCACCGCCGCAGCCATGTCGCGGAGACGCTGTGTGTTTCCTTGCGAAAAGAAAGCCTCTTTGATTGCCATGACAAAAGATGAGACAACAAAAAACGAAGTGTTCAAGTTTGTGCAGCGCATTTCACCGATGATTGCTTCACGAACGTGATAGAAAGCTTTGGTTAAAAGGTGGGGCCATTCCAACCATTACAACTTCGCTGGGGTTTCAGATTCGCAGTCTGAAAGAACATTTTATGCTTAAAAGTGAATTTGAACTTGTTTTCTTTTGAGGTCTGAAAAAATACAGAGCATCTTTTCTGTTGTTTTGACCTGTTTCTCCAGTTTTTATTTACTGCGAACAAATGCAGATAGAACTTTGCATTGCAGAAGATTTAGTATGGAATGAATAAATATGTTTCAAAGCTTTACAACATTACTAAGTGAAACTTCCCCTTTATAGCATTGTGCTTATGCTACTTCTGACTGCGTGCATGTGAGAGACCCTTTTCCGTGAGCATATACATAGCCTGTACATCTAAAGCAAAGCTGACGCATTTGGAAAACCCCCTCTGTACATGTTATAAACACAAAAGCCTGCGTCTTTCAAACAACACGTGACTCATTTACACATTAACATAAACATATCCGTCAGAAAGAAAAACACTTGTGATAGACACGACCGGAAAGTATAATCACGGCCGTGTTAAGACATTCTTAACACCATAGCCGTGACTGAGCAGTCTAAAGCTCTGACTGCAAAGAACACTGTTGGCGTGAAGGCTTTCATTGCAAGAAAAAGATCAAAAGAAATGTCTTACTATTAAACAGGCGTGTGCGCGGACTACACACTCCCCACTGACGGTCACGGTCGAAGTTGTGAGTGAGAGAACACCTTGACAAACAAAAGCACAATGAATCAGTTATTCCAAAATTGTGGAAAGATCAGATGTACAGATAAAGAAAAAATAAACGGCAGTTGTTCGATAAGCTTTGACCAAAATATTCTAGATCTAATTGAGTCACCGACAGCAGCAAAAATGGAATGAATGCAAATAATAAAATGCAATTATTTATGTACACTTGCTAAATACATAGGCTTAATACATTTTGAAAAGAGGTTAAAGGCATAGTTAGCCTAAGGATTTAAATACTGTCATCCTTTATGCATTACTTTTTCTGTGGAACACAAAAGAAGATATTTTGAGAAACGGCCCAGTGGTTTCGTCCATACAATAAAAGGATAATGAGGACAATGTTGTTTGGTTACCACCATCCTTCGAAATATCTACTCTTGTGTTTTTTGCAGAAGCGAGAATGTCAGACAGGTTTTAAATAACATAAGGGCGGGTAAATGAAAGAATTTCCAAACGGGGGCATAAACTATTCTTTTAAAACGCTGGATACATTTCAAAGCAAATTTATCTGTACCTGCTAGAAGGGTCCAGATGAGGCAGACGCCAAAATGGGCAAGGTGCGTGACATGCTCTCATCCTCAAAAAACATGAAAACTATGCAATATAAAAGAATAAATGATCCAGGCTGCATTTGAAATCGGTTCATTTGCAGTCCGGATAGAGATGGTTTTGACGATAACAGCTTTTTTTGTTTTGGTGAAGTATTGTTTGCCAAAAGCATGAATGCATGGATATTCAAGAGATGTGTTGGGTTACATTTGATGACTTATGTATCTGGGTTTGGAAGATACCATTTGAGAAGCATTGATTTTGTGTTCATTCAAGCAGCACAGCCAAACAAATCCTTCTATGCTCATGCATGGGGTGAAAACTTAAAGCAGAGTTCTGTCCACACTTGTTTCAGTGTAAAGTAAGATGAATTACCATAAAGCCCCTATGATCTCTCATCACTGCCCGCATCTCTCTCCATTTGATAAATTGACATTTTATAAATTGACTGTTGGTAACTTTTTATTGAATTGATACACATAGTTATTTTTAAGCAATTTAAATGATAATGAGGGAATATTTTTCCCACAATGAGAACAGTGACTGTGAACAGGTCAGGATGCATGATGGATGGCAGTCAATTGTTGAAAATAACATAAACATTTTAACATATATTCTTATTCATTAATTGGGTGTGAGCTTTTCTTTTAGACCTGAGCTGGCAAAGGATCTGGATTTGGGCTAATCAGACACTTGGAAACCAAGGTTCCAAATTTAGAGTAGGTTAGACAAAAATCCGGTTTAGGCTGGTGAAGAAGATGTTTCAAGCTATTTATCCAGCCAAAACCCAGATATATAGTAAGGATTTTAACTGCAGGTAAAGCAGTTAAAAATTCTTTCTGTTCTCTTGATATGCGACCCATTTGCTGTGAACCGCTGCATTACATCTGTGCATTTCATTACAGATCTAAAATAGTCTTTAATCATTTACAGGCTAATATTTGGGGTACAGCTGCATTTTTGTGCATTGCAACATCATGGCAATAGTCTGTGATCCAGTGTGTGTGGGTGTGTGGGTACTTACCAGGTCTTAGATTTAGAGTTCAGAGGAATACACTGGTGATAAATTGTCCCGCCAAGGCGAAAAGGAAACTTGCACTGCCTGCCATCTGTTGTGAGAACTAAACATACACACACACAAGCACACACATTTTGCATTGTTTACAAAAGTTGTGAGAAAAAGTAAAGCACCCCGAAAGACTTGGGACAGTTCGTACCTTTCTGAATTGAACTGTTGGACTCTCCGAAAACGAACAGATCAATACCAGGTGGCTTTCTGCGCTTTAGAACACAGATAAACAGACGAAAAGAGAGAGATGTCTGAATGCGCATGCCAAAGTATCCCAGAAAACAAACTTCCGCTAACTTAACCGGGACACTTACCGATCCAGCGCACTGCAAACAGGGCAATAAAATAAAATATGAAAGGAGAAAAATCATTAAGCAATCCCAGCTCCGCATTTCTGGACGAATTGTTCTCCACATACAAACTGCTTCAAATGTTTCGCTGGGAAAGCAGTAAAGCAGATCTACACAGAGGGTATCTGCCCTGTTATAAACAGAAGCGTCATCTGTAGGTCCCCTCCATTATATCCCGGGGCGATCGATGCGTAAAACCTCTCCGCAGGAAAAGTTTCTCCAAAGGAGTTCCCACGAGAGAACCCTGTGATTACACCTTGCAGAGTGGGCAGACCCAGCCCGGCATTAGCCTGTGATGTAATTCTGCTCCGCATGCTTTGATTTTGGGGCAGTTGTCATGGAATCCGCCCACTCGTGGTGTTGCGCACCTTCGAGCGGAGAGGAAAAGAAAAAGCGGATGCAGGTTTTGCGCGTCACAGCAGCGGTTGCATGGCGCTTCATTTTTACATCAAGAATGCGTTTAATCATTCACCGAAACTTCCTCGACCTTGAAAGCTGAAGGAATTCCCGAGAAAGAGAGAGAGAGAGAGAGAGAGAGAGGAGAAAAAAGAGATGGGTATTCTCAATCCATAGCAAGAAGATTATAATAATAATAATCAGTGTTGTAAATCATTAGAAAACACTATTGGGTCATGAAACTTTGCACATACACGTCCAGTTCACATTTCATTAAATTATAAATAACGCTGTGGCAATTTTATCAGCATAACTAGACCCCTCGACAAAAAAATAACAATGTAAAGTTATATTTACAAATAATAATTAAAGAAAGATAAAAACTAAATTAATTTTACGAAGTAAGAAAAAATACATAACCAGGCCCGGACTGTCCATCGGGAGAACCGGGGCAATTTCTCGGTGGACCGTCGACTGATTTGGCCTGCTGCCTGCCAGCTGTGACTTTTTTACAGACAAATGTCGGTGGCATGTCATTGTAGTGCAATCGTACGTCGCTCGCATGCGGATTTCTTTTGCTCTCGCTCAAAACTGGACTAGTCTTTCTTACGCTCGGGAATCAAAAGAAATCCGCTTGCGTGCGGAGAGGTTCGTGCTCACACATCAATACTGACGTACTTTCGCGCTAAAATAACGTGCTCTTGACATTTGTAAGTATAAGCACACCATAAAAGACTGACATAAAGTTACCTTGATGTTGGGTATTCAATATTTCTGAATTTAGAGACCGTCAACAAAGTGACATTCACGTTTCTAACGTCATTAGAATTTAAAGGGAAAACAGTCATAAAACAGTGAAGGAGAGATTATTGACAGCACGATGCAATTGTTTCTCTTCACACATACAATTTAAGCATATAATGTGTATTTGTTGTTTTATTATAAAACCTAAAGATTCAATGAATCTTCACTTTAAGAGACTTGTACTATAGATCCTTTAAACATGCTTTTGTGGTCTGGTCACATGATGAAATTTGTTTTGATCACGATCACTAAGCATTCTACATAACAAAAAGGGATGTGTGGTTTATGGCCTTGATTAGTGAGGGATATCCCGGCCTGAATTTTTTTCCCAGTCCGGCCCCGCATATAACCAAACATTTAAAATATTGTATCTAGGCCTACCCCAAACAACAAAATAACCCAAACAAAAAAATCACCCTATCTTCTGCATTGACACATTTTCTGGGTGACAGGGAAAAACCAGCGTAAAGCCGTTACAGTCAGACGAAGATGAGCTGCCACATGAGGAATTTTACTTTACCTGGGAATAAGGGATTGCCTGGGTGTGGCAGCATGTTGGAGTGAAACCATGGGTGAAAGTCAGCAAATGAATGGATGAAATATGCTCCTAAATTAAAGCATGCCGCCTGGCCTCTGTGTATAGAGTCAGCCCAACCCACTGGCTCTATTATGGGTTACGTTTTTCAACACCTGTAACTATGTAGGTCAAAGATCCCCTGGATGTAAAACACACTGTGTCAATGGATCAGTCTGCAGTAAAAGTTGTGTACCTATGTAAAACAGGAGCATTTTCCACTTTGTATAGTGTTAATAAAAAGCATTGTACCAACAGAATGAACGCATTTCTATGTTAGAATATGCCTTTAAAGCTGGGCTTTTAAAAGTAACAGGGTTGAAGGTTTTACCATTTCATGACAAATTACTTGTCCTGTGCTAAAGGTCATGTTGGTTATGGGAGAATCTTTTGGCCACGCAGCCTCTTTTCAATAATCAGTTGTTTACGATTTATACACTGCTAATACAATTTTACTTAAATTTACAAAAAAGAACTGAACAATGTATATGTGTCTTAAAATAGTTCAGCATATTATGTCAGCAGTTTCCCAGTGAGCAGGCCAAAGGCCACAGTAGCAAGTAACTGAAAAAAAAACTTGAAAGTAACCAAGCTCAACCAGAAGGACAAGTTCTCCTTTGGCACATTAACATCATGCTGTTGCAGCCAGACAGAAGCTGAATTCTGTTTATAGAAGCTTATCTGTTAGAATATACAGAAAATAGGTAAGGCAGACAAATTAGTAAAGAATGTTGAAATATATCGATGGTTCTTTGAAGTTGAGCTTGTGGTAAGTACACTGTGAAAAATGTTCCTTAATTTTTATACCGGCAGCTGTGGTTGCCAGTAAAATTCCGTAAAAAATACAGGAAAAGAACGTAAACAGCTTTGCAGTTTAAAACTTCAGGGCACAAACTGTGAATGAACTTAATACATTTGAGTATTATATATTAACAACATTTCTTTATAGAAAATGAAAACTTGGTCTAAACGCATAAAAGTGATAACATTACATTTACTTAATTTATTTCTTTGTAATTCATTATTAAAGTCACTTTTAAACAAAGCAACATGCAAGCATGACATCAGAATATCATGCTTGTATATCATGCGTTTTTTGACAACAGTTTTCTCTGTGAAAACAACAAGATTTTACCGTTAATTTCACAGGCATTTTTTACAGTGATAAAATTTGTTTTATTGATCTTGGGATGCAAATGTGCAGGTGTCACATATTCTATTGTTTTTTCCTTCATTTGTCATCTGGTTGACCCGGGCTACAATTATTAGACACATAGACAATCATAAAGACTTCAATATAAGAAACATTGAATGAGTGAACAGTTGCAGACATTGTACATGTCTTTTCTCTGGAGATGAGAGATGAGATGAAAGTCCAAAGTGACATACCAGAAGAACTGGCATAATACTTGCACTCAAATGCAATGCGAATTCCTTTATGAACGAACATATAATGCCGATGGAAAATGCACCAGTTTCCTCAAATAACTGTAGTAAATGTCTTTGAAAGGCTATTAGATTAAGGCATGTCTTTTATTTTGGCACCATCTGGCGGATAGAAAGTGCACACGCGCTCTACGACAAGTTTCGCTTTTATATTATTTAATTCATTCATTGGTGACAGTCAGTGTCAGTTTCATAAGTTGTTTTGGCGGGTCTTTCCCTAGAATTAAAGAATCGAAATTACACGGAAACAGCGATTCGCTCAGGTTTTCTCTCGTATCCCGAGGGGTATTTCACGATTGTTCTGCTGGGAACAAATCCATTCCAGGGAATTCATCTGGAGCCTATATAAAGCTCTTTGTGAGAGAAATATTTATTTGTAAAGTATCATCTCTTCACGTCTTGACTTCACAAAAAGCAGAAGCTTCTAATTGAGGTGAGTGTGTGTTTTTGTGCGGTGTTCTTGTCTGGCAATGTTTGCGAAAGTTTCATGTCTAATGCAAATGTGGTGAAAGAAGATATTTAGATGGTCGATATGATGTTCTGTTGTGTAAAAGGTAACAGTAAAATCTCTCTACTAATGTTATTAATTTGTTTATTTGAACATGGTACGCCTCAATGTTAAAGTACATCATCATCATCAACAACATCATTATAATATTTTGGCAATGTTGGTTAATGGCAAATCACATAGGCTGGATTTTAGATGCATGTACTTGATAGTTTGTGAATAATACATATTTAATATTCTTGTTTTATTAGATGTTTTGCGGTACAACTGGCTGAATGTCCTGAAACAGACTAATGCGTTTTAAATGGGCATGAATTGTTGAGGGTTTTTAACATTAGATATTATTTAATCATTAAAATAAAATGAATTGTCAATAAACAGTAAGACACCGCCCCAATAGATTTTTCCCTGTGCTGCAGAGTGATTTGAGTCAGTATTTTTGTGACCTTTGATTTATGAGCCACACGAATACAGTGAACTTTTGCTCACTGATAAGAAAACGGACATAAAATACACGAAAATACAACAGCATTGCTGATTCATGCAATGAGCCGATATTTGTTGGGAAATTTGTGTCACAATTTTTGATCAGAACCATATGTGCATGAAGTTTTTCTGGGCTGTGACAGATCACCAGTCTGACCTGAGCTGGACTGCCCAGTTTTTACGATCACCATATGGGTTGGACTGCAAACTCTTTGTTCTCAGCATATGACACAGCCAGACTGTGCAGATTTGGTGATTTTTTGGTGAGTCAAGGCCCGGATCAGGGCTCGGGAGGACCCGTTAGGATCCGCCCCTGTCTGGGTCAGTAAGGGTGATTCACACGTGGAGCTCAAAGATTCGTGACGTGTGTGCACGTGTGTGATTCACAATCATTTGACACACACTTCAGCCCAGACTTTTACTCTGCTTGGGCGACAAAACACACAGCATTGTCCAAAAATATATTGTTATAAACAGTGTCTTGCTTTTCAGATTGTCTCTGGATGCTATCAAAAAGAGATTAAATGAGTACTTTAGCATAGACGTATATTTTCATGCTTAAAGTGGAACATTTTCGAGGACTTTTTTTATTTGGGTTGAATGTGGGGACAGTATATCATGTCATCTATTTTATTTGTTTTGGTAATAATAAAAAAACATGAATAGTACTTTTTTTGTTCAAAGTATTGGTGGGAAAATGTCCTTGCTGGGTTATTTTCAACAAAGTGTTGGGTCAAAAAGGTACAAACCTGACCGTTGGGTTAAAGTAACCAGAAAATGTTTATGTCTGACCCAACAATGGGTTAAAATAACCTGCTTGGGTCTGGGCTTTTTGACCTCACTGTAAAAAATGTTCCGTAATTTTTACGGAAAAATACCGGCAGCTGTGGTTGCCAGTAAAATTCCGTAAAAAATACAGGAAAAGAACGTAAACAGCTTTGCAGTTTAAAACTTCAGGGCACAAACTTCAAACTGTGAATGAACTTAATAGATTTGAGTATTTTATATCAACAAGATTTCTTTATAGAAAATGAAAACTTGGTCCAAATGCATAAAAGTGATAACATTACATTTACTTCTTTGTAATTCATTATAAAAGTCACTTTTAAACAAGGCAACATGCAAGCATGACATCAGAATATCTTTGCCTGACCGTGAGTTAAACACAGAGTCCACTCTTCAGCTTAGTGGTGACCCACAAAACATTTAATATCAGAAAAGAAAGGAGAAAATACAAATTCCGTAGCTTTTACGGAAAAATACCGGCAGCTGTGGTTGCCAGCAAACTACCGTGAAATTACGGGAACATCCTGTTTTTATTCATCCAATCAATTCACAGTAGAAAACATGAGCCACAACCATCACTTCTGCTTCACAGGGACTGCAGCATAACAGCCATGACTTGATGCTTTATTGGTTTATTTAAAGTCATCGTTTTTGTGATCAGGGTTCGTTTAGTTGGCCTCTTTCAGCCGTCATAAATAAGTTTACAGTTTTCTATGTGCTGCTATGACATTGTTTTATATAAAACATAGTTTTGTAGCAAATCTAAGTGTGATTAGGTATTTACTAAGGTATTTACTCTTTATCTGGGATGTTTATTTAATTACTTATTGTATTTTTTGTTACAAATGCCCCATTGAATCTGCTTTTAAAATTCACATTTCATGCAACAATCTAAAAACTTTTTGAACCATTGAAAAGCTTGCAATTTGTCTTTGACTCAGATATCAAGAATCAGAGTATGAATCTCAACAGTGGTGACTAACAAATGAAAAGCTTACAGCCGCAATGCATGGTCGGAGTCATTGATGAGTTTTGTGCTTTGATGATACCCAGAATGCATTGCGTTTATCTTTAGAGGTTTTTTCTGTTGTCACCATTTTCGAGACAAACTGTTATATTCTAGATATCTGCTAGAACATTTATCATGTGTTAGATGTGCTGTTAAGGATATTCAGTATATTATTTAATTTCATTCAATATCATAAATGAGGACAAAAATTAACTTAAAAGCACTACCTAAACTCTTGAACATATACTTATTCACTAACACAAATAATTTAATGTGTTAGCTTTATCTGAGCTTTCCACCCACCTGAGTCAGTGTGCTCCAACTCATAGATGTCAATACTGGGGAAAGACTTCTTCACATTGAAAGCAAATGGTCAAGACCACAACTAAAGCAAACCCTCATCACCATAATGGTGATTCAACAAAACCATCGACATGTAAACTTGTGTTCATTTTCAATTAGAACTTTTGTAGACGTGCAACAGAAATAAAGTGACAGTGGTGTCTGTAAGTGAAGGTGATAAAAGTGTTTGTGGAGTTGAAAAAGAACTCCTTGTGAAAACTTTGGAATTTCACTGTTAATTTCCCAGAGAATTTGACAATGTTATCCATATTTTATGGACGTTTTTTGACAACAGTTTTCTCTGTGAAAACTACAGAATTTCACTGTTAATTTAACAGACAATTTTATAGTGTTTTTCTGTATTTTTTACGGACACTTTCTGATAACAGGTTTTTTGTGTGAAAACAACAAGATTTTACCGTTAATTTCACAGGCATTTTTTACAGTGTGGGTTGAAAATAACCCACCATTTTTTAGTGTAATGCGTAACATTAAAAACAGACTGACTAACCCAAACCACTCAAACCCATAAATAAATAGTAACAAAAGTTATTAAAAACAATATAATCAAAATACAGCAAAATAATATTAATAATAATATACTGTCTCTAAAGAAAATACACACCCTATCCCTACACACACATACACACACACACGTAAATTATTCTACAATATATTCTAACTATATATTATAATATATCATTTTCTAATTATACAGCCATGGAAAACATTAAGTTTAAGAGACCATTTCAAAATTGTTTTACATTTAACACTCAAATCAGTGTTTTGGAATCAAGTCATTAGTTTTGTTTGTTTGGGCACAAAAAGTATCCTTGTTACATTATATTAATTAATACTGAACCACGGGAGTCGCGTGGTCTATTTTACGTTTATGTCTTTATCCACTTTCAGCTCGTTCAAGATTGGTTGCCATGTAATCTTAGGAGGAGTCAGAAAGCTTTCAAAACTACCATAATCTGCGTTTTTGGGAAAAATTGAGGTCCTACAGATGTTAAGCTACTTGAGGGTGAGTAATTAATGGCAGAATTTTCAATTTTGGTCGGAGTTCACCCTTTAAGTCAAACTCAAATTTTATGTAGGGTTGTATAATTTGGTTTAACTTGTTAACATTAGCAAATGCATACGCTAAAATGAGCAATATAGTTTCAGCATGTAATAATCTTTGTTAATGTTGATACAGTTATTCATACTTCATGGTGCATAAACAAATGTTAACTTTTACTATCTGGAATTTAAAATAAATATTTGTCAATGCTGAAATTAACATAGACTAAATTCAATAAATGCTTTCTATTGTTCATTGTGTGTTCATGTTAACTAATTTCTTAACTAATGTTAACACATACAACCTTATTGCAAAGTGTTACCCAAAACTTTATGTTTTATATTGTGTGTTTACAAATGTTTACAAGGACCTTCCCGAAAGGCGTTTTTTCAGGTTTGCTTGCTGTGAAATACAAATTTATCTCTAAAGGATGGTTAAGTATAGTCAAACACATACAATGCTAGGGCGTAAAGATCTCCACAATATAACTACCAAAGGGTTCTTTTGTTTATTTGTAATGGAAAAGGCAATAGTGCTGTTAGGCGTTTTGGGTTTGACAGTTTGCATATATGGATGGAGCTATTTTATGTTTGTAATGTGGGAGGATTCAGGTGTGATCCAGGTAGAAGGTGTGCCACAGGAAGTGAATCACCTGCTCGGGGGAAGAGCTCAGAAATCAGGCCACCAGTCTGATTATTTTTCTCATAATCATATAAAAGACTATTAGCCCCCCATTACAAACACACACACACAAAATATTATAGCGAGAAAGTGCTCAAACACATTGTTCATTTATTTGTAATGAAATTACCTAAATTTTAAGGTAAAAAAACTGTATGACAGAAGTAACACAACTGACATTACAACTTCAAACATGTTGACCATTTTCATTCAGCTGTCCTGAACACTAGATCAGTCTGTTATTGGCTGGACAAGCAGATAGTCCCATAACCCCAATTTTCATAATTCAAAAGACACTTTTATAATGTGACATGTATGCATGTTCAGCTCTAGTTCGGTCTTGAAATCTTCAGGGCTAAAAGTGGGTGATAAAGCATCGGGTCAGCTGCAGAAGAAGGAAAATTGGGCCTTTGTGGGTTTGATGATTCATTCATAAAATCAAGACTTTGACTCAGCACATATGAGTGATCACACCCCTCTCCAAGTGTCCAGCTCACCGTCCCGGGAGATGTGCGACCCCCGTCTAGACCGAGATCAGACCCATCGTGATTCACACATAAGTACACACATATGTGTTTATAGCAGGGCTTTGCATTTAAAAGCATCTTTCTCTAATGTGCTACACCAGTGTAACCTGAATGCCGGCTGCCCTGACGTGCGCACTCCATTATTCTTGCCTGGCACAGCAGGCGCGGTCCTGCAGTGACGCGCTGGCGCTCAAACACACCTTAACACACCTGAAGGCTGCAGCAAGTTTGCTGACTCACCTAAACTTGAAATGTACTTCTGAGGAAGCGGCTTCATTCAGTCTCGCTGGAACTTCAGACAGAGAACAGCACAGAGATTATTGGAGGCACTGCTGACAAAGGGAACGACATTAATATAACAGAAGAAGATTTTCTTTTTGTGTTTGGACTCGAATGGAACAGGTAAGAGTTTTGATTTCACTTTTGAGCTCACCACTAAAGTACATTAAAACTAACATGACAAAATCTTACAAAATAAGTTTAAAGAATTCAGATTTACACTAGAACATTGTAACTCGTGGCTTTATGTTTGTGTTTCTCAGCATATACATACTTTAGCTGATTTACTTTTTTTTGCTGATTGGATTGGATACTGTATCAACTGACCCTTAACATTACGGTCTGTATGACCTCACATGTGTGACTTATTCTTGACTTGGGAAAAATGATGCTTAAATGCTTTATAAATACTGACAAAGCATTTTACTGTGAGAGGTGATTTTAATATGATTTTTTTCAAGTTTCATTCAGATTGGAGGAAGAAATTAGAACGATTTCATATGGGAAGAGAAAATGTGGCAAGATGTTGGCATAGCTGTTTGTGTTTACTGGCCTGCTATGCCTCCATATTGCCATTTTTTGCTTCCATTTTCTTCACAGCCAAGGAAATGTGTCCAGGATGTTGATTATTAAGAAATATCACTTGGCAGTTAATCTTTTAAAAGTTTGACATATTGTGTTTGCAGTTGATGAATAAGGATGTTAAAAAGGTTATTTAACTCTTTCAAAACTTAGATGAATGTGATGTATAACCCTTTTTATAAGTATCATTTCTTTATAAATATAAGTAACCTTTAAGTACATTTATGTTCTCCAAATTATTCAAATGTTTGAGTCTAATAATTTAGTAATTATTTTATATTTATATTAGAACCCATTTAAATTAAAAAGGGTTTTTAATGTAAGGTTTATATGTGAATGTTTGCCGATATTGTATAATATGAGAGCAACATATTTATTTCTCAGTCTGAAAATTAATATTTGTATTCTCTTATTCACTTATTTTCTTTCTCATATCAACGTCATGTTATGCTTATTGTGTTCTGTAATAAGTTCTAACAAAAATAAAAAAGTCATCCATCTGTACTTTATTCCTTTCAAAGTTATTTTTAAGAAGTAAAAATATAAACAACATTTAATAATCACTTTTTTATCATTTTCGAATGTTATAAGTTCTATTTACAGATCTTTTAATTCACATACTACACTAAAAATAAATAAAGCATTAAATACTGTTAAAATATCTTTAACATTGAAGTGGTTTTATAATAAGTATGGTGAATTAAAAATGTAAGACTTTTTTACATAATCTGAGACGGAGGCATTTGGGAAAATAGATAGATTACCGGTAATGGTTTTAACTAACAAAGAAAAAGCACAAACAAATCAGTATTACCATGAAGATGTCTTTCAGACTTGTGATAAACAGTTTTATGATTTACACTGAACATTACCAATGTGCGATGAATCAGAGACATAAGAAACATTTACATTTAGGTATGTTTCATGTCCAAACAACTGGTTTCTATGTCAACGCTGCTGTCCTTCTGAGATCAGATGACTTTTTATTTTTGTCATAAATCATTATAATTTATCAATCTTTATGTTTTTCAAAGGGTTTTGCAAATATAACCAATAAGAGGTAAAAAGTGCTTGTCATCTTTGACAACACAGTATTAAATAATTTAAAAAAGTTTCATCAAAGAAAAATTGTGAATTTTTACCCGAGTTATTATTATACTTTTGATTTTTGTTTTATTTAGTCTGTAAAATTTCAATATTTTAAAATTTGCTTTTATTTTTAGCTTTTTATTTTTTAGCAATTTTGGTTAAAAATGTTTTTTGTTTTTCTTGGTTTCTTTTTTTATTTATTTTTTAGGTTTTGTTTATTATTATACTTTTATTGCTTCAAGCTAACTTCACTTTATATTTGAGGCAAAATTTACAATTTTCCTTCAATTAAGTTTTTCCAAAACGATTTAGGTCAATATTTTATTTGATTTCAATGAACAGGAAATAACCTTGATTTGGACAACAACAATATTCATCTTCTAACATTAGAGAAATCTTATTAGGTGCTCAGAACTGCTGACATGAGGAGTCAATAGCAAAGTGTCCCTGATTACTGGTATTCCCTCTTAATGAGTTACAGAATCATCTGCTGGAACTTTACCTAGTAACACACCCAGATATGAGCAGAGTAATCCTTCAATTTAATCTCAGACGGCGCTCTCCAGACACTTCTGTGAAGTCTGTGTTCAGGTTTAACTTGTATATCATAGTGGTCATTGCATTCTTCATTTGCTTTTATACTCAGCTAATGATCAACTCATTCTTCCCGAAACATAATCCTCATTTATTTTTAAAATGATTTAGTTCCTAATGATCAGTTAGTTCTTGAGTAATTATTCATTACCCTTATACATTCACAGCACCATCAGTAAGGCTCAACTTCTCCTTAACTGACAACAAACATGTGATGCTTTAGTTCACATTGTACTGAAAGTTATTTAGCATTATTATTAATTTCAGTAATAATTATGTTATTATAAGTATGTTATTATAACCATTAACTTTAAAGTAAAATAGGTCTGAAGAAATTTTATATAAAATATGAAAGATTTAATATTAAATTGTTATAACTGCATTTACTTGAGGTAAATCATAATTGACTAATTCCTTAATTGCTTTTTATTATTCGTAATTGGGAGATTATTAAATAGTTTCATTATTAAATAAATAAAAATTAAAAACCAAAAGCCCTTTGTTTTTTTTATAAACAGTAATAATGAATAATGCTTCTGATTTATTAAGGGTTCAGCATTAATAAATATAACAGTTTGTTTAACAATAATTTGCTTATAATCTTAAATGGTGTTGTTTCATTTTCGTTTTCTATACTAAAGAAATTTGTATTGAAACACTATTTTATGTTGTGATTGTTTACATTTTCAGACTTTTGTTCTTACACCATGAATTATGAAGCACTTTCTTGAAAATATAACAGTCTCTTTAAAAAGATGTCTGGAAAAGACGCTTAACATAAGTCTCTTTCTCACACACATACTGAGCATGCTCATGTGTGGTAAATAGTGTGTGAGCTGTGAGGAAGCAGTTTTTATTTCACCACAGGTGCGATTTGATCTGCAGTACCTGCTGTGACAAGTGTGTGTTTTCCTTATAGAGGAATTACATTAACACAACCAGAATTGTTTTGGTTTCTGTCCCTGTAAGTGAAATCTGACAAAACGGACAAAAGGGGATCTCCTTCAAAATAATAGTTATAAAAAATGAATAAAAATTCATGACAAACTGAAAAAGCATGAGATGAGAGAGTAAATGCTGTGTCATTTATATATACATGTAGTTAAAATACTGTTCAAATGATTTTTTTCTTTTAAAAATAAAATGTAGCCACGTCATCCAAGTAACCACAAGAGAATTTTAACAACTGCTGAAGTAATTTCCATCTATTATGGGCTCTTATTTGCTGCTTTTCTTCCTTATTTTCTATATTTTCTAATGTAAAATTATATTTTCGTCCACAAAAGTAATTGCAGACATGTAAAGTAAAACAACATTCAGATTGAAAGATTATTTACAATTAGTCATTTAGCAGATGCTTTTATCCAAAGTTCAGGGATTAATAAGATATATGTCATACAGGAGCAATAATACAGTAGGTGCTAATACAAAGTTACAAGTTTCAACAAAGATAGAACACAATCTGTTGAGAGAAAGAGAGAGGATTATTTTTCTCATTTGTCTGGCAAGTATTCACAGCAGAGATGTGTTTTAAGTTTTCTTTTGAATATTGGAGAGATGTGGTTGACCGGACCAAATAAGGAAGAATGTTCTACCAGGATTTTTTATCTGGCCTGAAGTTAACTTCCGGTCTGTGTTTGTTTATCTGTCTTGCAAGTGTCTTATAATATTACTATTTATATCTTATCTTCATTTATATTAATGTAAATTTTAAGCAGTACAAATTTTGATGAACTTCATTGTATAATAATCTAATTAAATAATGTTGAACAGGTGGGGTATTTTGGTCACATTTAAATTTAGCCAAGTAACGGTTCTTCAACCGGTAACATACTTTTAACTTGCTAGCTAATGTAATTTACTTGTTATTTCTTGCTTGTTTCCAGAAATAATCTGCAGGATGTTTACAGGAAGTTAAGTTCTATAAATGTAAATAGAGCTGATTACCAGGTCAATCATTTATTTCCAATTCTTTTTACATTTACCAGAATGCTCTTTCACTTGTCTATAATGGTTACGAGTAAATTAATCTTTGTTATAATTTATTATTATTATTCATTTGTAAGATCTATCTCCATAAATATGTGGATGCGAGCATATACATCACATCACCATAATCTAAAATTTATTAAATGTGTGATGCAATGACACTTCATGTGGTGATTTTAAATCATTTAAAAAGTAAATATTACAATGTCCTTAAAATGACATGTCATGCAGTGTGTAATGTTGCTGTGTGTGAATGTAAGCAGTCTGCCAAGTTGTAAATCTGAAAGTGAACGAATAACAAAGTTATTGGCTTGGGGTAAAGGAGTCGACTCTGAATCTCTGACTCTAAGTCTGTCGATCTAATTTCAGTTCCGGGGCAGATTTGCGTCACTCCGTGTCATACCCACCTACGTTCCATTTGCGATTTTACACGTGGTTGACCAATCACAGCAGACTAGCTCATCTGACCAATCAGATCAGAGTAGGTTGACAGAAAGGAGGGGGTTAGACAGATAAATTATTTGAGAGTCAGTCAAGAACAAAGGTAATAATAACTGCCTATGATTATAAAATGAAAGTGTTTTTTTACACCATGTATGTGTGTAAACTTGTTGGACAACATAACCATAAACCAAAGTAGGACCTTAAAAATCACAAAATATTTACTCTTTACAGACCCACTGAAGTTATTTGATGAGTTGATGTGATGTAATATCCCCTGAAACAGAAAGTTAGGACAGGGCATATTGAGTGGCTCCTCCCCCTTATAAAACAGCTAATAACATTTTGTTTCTCCACAGCCTGGATTTTTATGAGAAGCTGCAGTGCAGGATGATACAAATTGTTGATCCTCATTTTAAATGTTTACATTCTCTAAATGGGAATTTTGTAAACGTTTTGAAGCACTGTATAGAATATTCATAATTCTGACATATTTATTACAAAAACCCCGAAACTTTAATAACAAAATGAGGCACAGACCAGTCCTCAAAAGGATTTACTACAAAGTTCCTCATTCACCACTAGATGGCACTGTTCCACAACCCAAACATAAGAAAATGGCAGCTGCTATCTCTCTCTTGGCAGCATGCTAATGAGTGTTGGAGCTAGTTTACTGAAGCCAAACTAAGCATATGAGTTCTCTAACCTTGATTGGCTTGTCCCAACTTGGCTGTGTACAGTTGTATGACCTTTGACCTTGCATCACCGGTCGCCTGGCAACAGTAGGAATCCTCCCCAGTCAGAGCCAAGTTGCCATCTGTGCGACAAAGACCAAATTACAATGCAAGACACATACGTGAGCACACACACCTCATTTCTCTCCCAGTAGGTACAGCTACAGTGATACATCACTTGATACACAGACTCACACAGATCAAACACACAGTGCATCACAAGAAGATCTCCTGAAATACACAACACACAATAATGTGTACAGTACCTGATCAGTCAGTCCTTTCATCCTCCACCCTGATCTGTCAAACTTTCCTCATCTGTTCCTCAACACACAAGGGGTTGAAATTGTGTTTTTGTGTCATCCCACTATGTGACTTGAAACAGCTCAGTTTTGGTTGAGGCACCATTCTGTTTTTGCAGAAATTGTGTCACAGTCTTAGATTGAAAGCCAGGAGAGAGTTGACAGACTAACAGTCTCCAACATTCTCTGTCATGTGACACTCACTGAAATATGAACAAAAGCTCTGCAAACATGAACTGCATTACGACACAGTTCATGAGATACTTTGCTGTCAATGTATGTGATTGTGTAGTTGATTCTCTTGTGTAGCTGTAGAAAGTATATACGCATGTGACTTCCAGAGAAACTGTCCTCCCGAATATTTCGTGATTTTTATATAAATCTTTTTAGTATTCAGTCTTATGTATGTCGCTGGGTTTTTCCAATATCTTACCAATAAAAAGTATCAAACTTTATTTAACAACAGTATTTAATCATTTAAAAAGTACAGTGGTTTTTCATTTCCTGAAAAATGTGGATATACAAGGTTTTAGAAGGACGAAACAATTTAATAAATAAAACACATTTTAAATTCATGCTTTCTTGTTTTATTAGTAGGGCTGTCAATTTGACATATTAATTAAGTAGGACTATTTAAAAACGTGCTCTGGGATGCATATAAATTAGTGCGAGGGGATTTTTCACAATTCAAGCGAGGTTCAAGCATGAAGTAGCACTTTCAAGTTTTTGTATGTCTATGTTCAGCAGATTATAGGCACGCTAACGAGGCATCACAGTCACAAAGGAGTGTGAGTAGGCTTAGACATCTAACTGAATGTGAACACAAATCAAAAATACGAACAAAACTGAATAACCTATTTTGTGTATGTCACAGCATTAAAAACAAAAGGGTTGTTATTGTTGGTAATTTTTTCCTTGCCTCGCCTGGTGATCTACAAGTATTGTTTATAGTTCATGGACAAAATGTTACAAATGCCCTCTGGTTTGTAAGTCGCTTTGGATAAAAGTATGCTGCCATCAAAATGTTGGTGTGCACCAAACAACCGTACTGAGACCACTAAAAAGATTGTCTGCATCTGAACAAACTCTGGTGTGTTTTGATGGAAATATGAATGCAACATGGACTGAAATCAAAATTAAGGGGGACGCGAATCACTGTCTCCTTGCAGAAGAACTTAGTTTTGTGTCAAAGAATGGAATCGTTTCACAATCTAAACATTCTTTGTGAGATCTCTGCATGGACAAGTATAATGCCACATTTAGTCCAGCACACAGTATTGTTTTAGATCTTTGGTAAGTTCTGTTGCAAAGTATGTCATAAAAGATGAGCAATCAGGTTGTGACTTTATCGTACGCCATTAGATTAAATATACTTAGGTTCAGTGTTAAAAATGTCAGTGTCAAGGTTGAGAGGACCAGGACTAAATGTATAATTTTCTTTTGTGGTCCAGACTAAAGAACCACGAGAATCGAACTGCTAGTGTAAACGCACCCTAAAATGTGCTCATGTGTTGCATTCTCAGCAAACGTTGACAGCTTTATGAATTAGCCAATCAAATATTTAGTTATATCAATATTGTATGATTTCCCTATTGTCATTGAGAATCTGCATAAATTATATGTGTCTTTGGATTAGATCTGAGTAGGTCAATGACTTGTCAGTTCCTCATTGTTTAAAATAAGCTCATTGGTTACTACCGAGGCCACGAGAGTCTGTCCATGCGCCAGGTATCATTTAAAAACACTAGATGTTGTTGGAAGGTCAGTGGGATCATTTCCTCAGCGGGAAGTTGATGCGCATTCAGAAATTATTCAAAACCCATCACATCTGTCACGTTTTGTTATCTTGCAGCCTTCTCACTATTGCCTATGAAATCAAAGTAAGATTAAGAGTACCTTTCTCCGACATTCCAACAAAACCACTCTGCCAAGGAAAACCCTGCATTCTACACTGAAAAAAAATATTATTGAGGGTTAGTAAATATTATCCATGCAAATCAGTTAAATGTTACTCACATATAATATGTTACAAAAGTAAACTATATTCAAACTTCCTGAATCTACTCAACAAAAATTGAGGCAAGGATTTCCACTCAATTAGATTGAGTAGATTTTATTCAATTATTTTAAGTAAAGAGTACCTAAATGTATCAGATAAGAGTTATGAGACACTAAAATATATTAGAAAAAGTCTATCATATATTTCTCAATATGAATTACTTATAAAAATGGAGTAATATTAGTTTATATAACCAACAGCAGTTCATCTGCTTATTATGAATGATAAATATTGAATGATTGAACACTAAATATGACTTATTCAGAGAAGCTTGAATTGACCCTAAAAATGGTCAGAAACAGGAGATCACATCAATTGCTTTTATTGATCAAATAACAAACGTCAAACCCCTTTGTGACAATGAACACAAGATTAATTTGATGTCACCATTATTGTGACCAGTGTTCATTTTATTTGATCTCTAGACTCTTACATTTGTACATTTGCTAGATGCCTTACATTGCATTATATTATGCATTGTATCTGAGTCTGTGCAACACCTTAGGATTGAACTCTTGACCTTGGCGTTACTAGTGCCATACTCTTACCACTGAGCCACAGAAAAGCACACATTGAAAGCACACACTATTACACATTAAGACTCGATCATCTCTAACTGTTTAGATATTATTTAGAAATAACCATATTTACTGTAGCAAATGAAAGTGCTAATAGACTAGCTGTGGAATTGTGACTTTCGGAGCATGACTGAGTGGAGTCGATTTTATATTCGATTAATATCTTTAGTCCTGCCAAATAAATTATAAGTGATTGTGAGAAGTTTAAAGCTGCTGAATCACACAGATGCCCAGACACATGAAGAATCAGTGTATGAAACTCAACAGTGACAATCAACAAAAGAAAGCTTCATGCTGCAATGCATGCTGGGTAAAATCATAATACTAAACTCATTCATGACTCCCAGCATGCATTGAAGTTTACCTGAATTAGTTTGATGATTATCACCATTGTTGAGGTGTATATGATTAATGTTGGTCTCTAAGTATAATCTGAACACAAACATTTCTACATGGCACATGTCGTGGTAACCTTCTTTTTGTCATTTCATTGTAGAATATTTCTCAAACTCATAAAATCTTTAAATAATGCTTAAATATAAAATCGGCATTAACTCATATTATGTATCATATTATACTACTGTAACAAACTCTTTTGTTAGAAACACAGAAGTGTGGAACGTGAAACACAGCTGTGATTGATAAAAGAGAAGTAAGTTTGCTACCTGCAAGAGTCTAGAGCTCAACTAAAGTGAACACTGGTCACAATCATAGTGACATCAAATTAATCTTGTGTTCATTGTCAAAAAGAGGTTTTGTAGACGTTTGTTATTTGGTCAATAAAACCAGTTGATGTGTTCTCCTGTTTATGACCATTTTTAGGTCAATTCAAGCTTCTCTGAATAAGTCATATTTATTGTTTAATCATTCAATATTTATCATTCATAATAAGCAGATAAACTGTTGTCGGTTATATAAACTAAGATTACAATTTTTTTATAAGTAATTCAACTCAACTTTATTTATATAGCGCTTTTTACAATTTTCATTGTTACAAAGCAGCTGTACATGAGGCACATTGACTACAAGTAAAACAACTAAAGTCATACACCTGTTAAAACATGAAAAAGTTGAAAACACAAAAGACAGACATACAAATGCTCCATAGACACACACGCAAACACACTCGCACACACGGACAGTGAAAGCACACATTTGAGATAAGGCATAGAGAACCACAGGTCAAATATTAAACGGACTATAGATTCCTATATGCAATATTAATTATGTAAAACTTCTGAATTCTAAAGCGGCCCCCCCAGCCAGGCATAGAGTGCAAAAAAAATATGCAAACGGTGGCGAGGAACCCACAACTCCAATCGAGAAAAAAAACCTAGGGAGAATTCGGGACCAACCAGGGGATTCCAGTTCCCCTCTGGCAAAAGCTGCTGCCTCTGCACAAGCTCAACAGTGCTTGCACAACAAGGCTAAATAAACAAATAAACTTACTAATAAGGTACATTATAGATTTAAGATTATCATTTACAGTCTAATAGCATTTGAAATTTTGTAGTGAGATCGTGTCAAGTTGCCGCGTCCTTTATCCAGCTCTATCATCTCAGCTCTTGTCAGGTCACCGCTTCCCATTCTCAGCTCTGCCATCAGGTCTGGGCATGAACTGCATCCTGTGGTAACTTTGGAACAAAGAGACAAGACTGGCTGAGAGTAGAGTGCTGTTCTGCACTCTTTGATGCAACAAGTACATAATTTGTTGTTGGATGTGTTCCTGGTTCCGGTTGATCTAAATAATGCAGCCTAAATCCTCTGAGGATTAATATTATGGAATTGTAGTGTATGCAGATTGAAAAGATGCGTCTTTAGTCTGGATTTAAACTGACATAGTGTGTCTGCCTCCCGCACAGTGCAGGGAAGAATTTTGGCTTGTGATATACAAATGTATTTTATATTTAATTTATATTCATATATATTTATATTCATATTTTTTTAGGTCTACCTGAAGTTAACCACAGTTCTGTGTTCGGGTCGGTACACACAGCCCTGTCCATCCCCTGCCGATGGAAGAGTGCGACATGGTTTCCAAACGACTGCATCCGCCAGTTCTATTAGCTTAGAAAACAAATTCATGTGTATTGTGCTGCCCACGGGGAAGCTTATACAGCGCCATTATTCAAGACTCTTGTAACAAACAATTGCGCTTGTCAACCACATGGAAGAAAAAGTTAAATAGTGTTGCTTTAAAAGCTTTTTACAATGACCACTTCCAACTGGTTTTGCACTGTCTGGAAATAATGTAGAGGGAAAGTACATTTTAAATGGTTATAACAGGATGGAAACAAAAACAGGCATCACAGGTCAAGGACATCGTCACCTATCTGAACCCCTCCCCTCTCTCTCTCTCCTCTGTCTGGTCTTCTATCCACATTAATCTCTGGACAAGAAATTAGTCTCTTTACATCCATATGGAACACAAGTGCAAATGATAGAGAGAATGTGAGGCAGGGAGAGAGAACAGATTGCTCTGGAAACCTTCATTCCTGTCCTGTGAACCCTGACACCACAGTAGCAGGTGGGTAAAGGGACTGCTGTGAGAAGGGCAGCCAGCACACACTAACACAGCTGTTAAACACATGCACGCACGCACACACACATGCACACAGTTTATTTTGTATCTTTGTGGGGACTTGCCAAAGACATCTATTGTTTTTATCTGATTTAATGGTCTTTTAAATCCCCAACCCCTAACCATGCCTATAAACCAAACTTTCATACACATTTTTACATTTTCGAACATCCTTTAGCTTATTTATTACTCACTTTCCCTCATGGCCACAACTGACTATAGTCTTTATTATTTTGCTGGATTGCACAATACGGGGACTAGGGGATTCAGTACCCAAAAGGATAGACAAAAAAGACCACAAACAAAGCTGTCAGTCAGAAACTTGTACTCCAATGATCCACAATATCTGCATAAAATATCATGAAATCGATCACTTCCTTATCAATATTTTACAGAACTCCCCGTTCTCCTCAACACGTTTCTGTTGTAACACTAAATATCCCAGAAATCTTCGGATGAACATTAATGTACCTAAAGGAATATAAAGGAAACACGTTGAAAACTTAACATTTTACTGGTTCCTATGTGTCTCGTGACTGAATACCATAAATATCTTATACAACTAGTCATGAGACATGAAGGAATTTTCTGCTCTTAAAGGGATGGTTCACCCAAAAATGAATATTCTCTCATCGTTTGTTTATCCTTAAGTAATTTCAAAACTGTATGACTTTTGTTCTTGCATTATATTGACTCAGAACCACCGAGAGACGTCTAAAAATATCTTCTTTTGTGTGCCACATATGAATTAAAGTCATACAAGGATTTGAACAACATGAGGTTGAAAAAACGCTGATAGGAAAGTTAGCTTTTTCCTCTTGGGTTATTCCACTAAATAAGCTCAAAATATTTGTCATGTTCTCTCACACATGACATTCGTTTTCTAACTTGAATCACTTGGATGACTTTATTCATGGATTGTGTGCTTTTGTGGGCTTTCTTGGGACCCATTCACAGATGTTTTTTGAACATCTTTGAGTTAAATAAAAAAAGAATATCTGACATTAGGGTGAATAAATTATAAGAGAATTTTCCTTTTTGAGTGAGCTATACTTTAACATCAGCTGCTTTTATTTCAAACTTGTGCTTTGTCTAAATTCCAAGGAGAGAAGGACACAAAGGTTGAAGTAAAAGAAGAGAGAAAATTCATGCTGTAATGAGCTTCTCTCTAAGGCGTAAGGTCTGTCCCTGCGGCAGGAAGCAGACCTGATGCCCTGTGTTCAGCTGGACAGCAGAATACGCTGTGTGCTTGTGTGTACTGTATGTGTATATTTATGTGTGTGTTTGTGTGTGTCAGTAGGTTGTCTGAGAAGCACTGGAATACAGAGCTGAGAGGACAGGAGGGAGAAACATGAACAGCTTGCTGAACTCCAAACATTACAAAAAATGTTTAAACTGCACAAATAAGTCGCTTGAAAATAACAAATCACAGTGAGTGTACATATACAAATTATTTACGCCATTCGAGCAGATCTGAGCAGTAAGAAATCATGTGGCATCATACTGTATGTTCCTTTTGATGTCTGAATTTGTGTTTGTTGGTGTTACTCACCAGATAAATTACTGTGAGAGAGAGCGAGAGATGAACTTAAGGTAAATCATTATAATGCCAAATATTTTGTCCGAAATCATTATTAGTGTTGTTACTGGCTCAATATATTGGCATTTTTTAAACTACAAAACATGTTCTGCACACAGACTTTGTGCGTAACTCCACACCCCAATTTCCCATTATTCCAATAGCTGTTCTTTATGTCATATGAGCAACATGAGGACACCCTATAACTCCTGAGACTTTAAATATAACTCAAAATTGAAAACATTTCAATTAATAATAAGGACATTATTCAGGAGCAACAATATTCACACACTGTCTTCGTTCAGCAGTTTTGAATGACAAACATATTGTTACTTAAACCATTACACAGAAAGGAGTATGCCAAGTCATGATATTTTTCTATCCCCTAATCCTCTCAGAGACCTTATTTTACATTTTAATTAATTCTAGCTGTAAAGAAAAGTTTGTCTTACACCACAAATAATGAACTTAATACACAAATAAATTATAAAAGTGAAGTGTAAAGCGACTCTCTCAAAGCAGCACAGCTCAATGAGAGGAACGTAATAAAGTAATATGCTTTATATAAAACATGTGTGCCACTAGAAAATGACAAACCCTGATGTAGGCAGGCAGTCATCCAAAATCCACCACATGTGTCACAGACATTATGGTTGAGTTCAGATAGATTTCTTTAGCATATACTCAAAACGACTCGGATAAACAACAGAGAACCAAATAACTTTCGTATCCATGCAGAGTGAATAACTCTCAACCCATCATCTGCGGACTTCTGATCTCGACCTGGAGCCGACAGGATGGTCTGCGGCTGCTCCGAGACCTAAAACCTTCGGCACCACAAAAACCAGGATATAATAACGGCCCTAAAAGCCGATGCTCTGGAACTGTGAAAGACCTTTAACATGAAGTCTCAGGAGAGCAGAATAGTGATTTTTTATCTGGCAAGACTGATGCACAATTACTTTATCCCAAAAAATAACCCATTAAGAAATGCTCATCTAAAATGATATGAAACGTAAAAATATATCCAAATGTCGTTCAAAACCTGTATGGGGTTTTCCTCAAAAGGTGTTTTTTAGCAGAATGTTCACAGCCATACTCTTTTCTATACATTAAATGATGCTGAAAAATAATTCATAACGTGTCTGAAATATCACTTTCTGTATTCAGCTAGTTCCCGTTTACTCTTTCTTTCCGTGCTGTTTAAATTTACATTTGCATTACATTAACACTTTTATCCAAAGCGACTCACACCCCATTCAAGATATCCATTTTATCCTTATCTGTATGTATTTGAGCGAACGCAATGCTCTTATTGAGCTGCATGAAGTGCCATTGTAGCGATGTCATAGAACAACTTCCTTATATGACACAAACAATACATATTATTAATATAAGAAACATGTTTATTTATTATTACAGTATGAAGTGGAGAAGGGAGAAGTTCCAGTAAGACAGAGGTGAAATGATTGTAACTGACTGAAGTGTAGAAAAGACTAACACACAGGGTCTGGGAAATAAAACTCGGGGGGCTCAGTAGAGTGTGCATACGTTTAATGTGTTCATAAAGCAAAGAGCAGAACTAATATCTCAGTAGCAGATACACAGAGACTTGGGAATGAAAACAAATGCAGAGTAAACAACAGGATTGAGAGCTGGTAAGTGCCGAGATCTGTTTTTGCTGTGAGGTATGAATGTTATTTTTATTTCTTAATGCATATACGACCTCACTCTCATGAGCACAATCTGACATCAGTCCACATGAACATAGTCTGTGAATAATTACCACACAAAATATTTTAAATAGTTCAGGTTTTGTACTGTATCACATCAGAACCAAAACCAGTCGAGAACCGTTAAAGCAAACAAATCTTTAGTTTAAAGGTGTAATGTAATTAAATGTAATATGTAAGTGATGCTCAGACTTTTTGCATCAACTCAATCCTTTAAATGTTTTAAGTTAAAATAGTATTGTGAAGTATTTCATATATTAGATATACCCAGTTTAAATGTGTCTACAAGAAAGGTTTGTCCAAACATTACCATTACAGTACCGCTTATTTTTCTCTTACAATTTAGCAAAAATATTAAATGTATATGGAGAAATTAATGTTAAACATTTGAATCTTTCATAAAAATAACCTTCGTCTAAATATCTGTTAAAATATTTCCTAAAAAATACCCCTGAGTTTTTCTGGATGGCTCTATTCCTGTATGAGATGTTTTGAACAAAATCATTCAATCTAATGTTGACATTCATGTAGATTCTGAAACTAACCTAAATAAATAAATAAATGATTTAAAGTGCATGTAGCAGCCCATGCTGGTTTGAATCAAGTTGCAGATGTTTGCATCTCATCACTCATATCCACATCATTTTCATATCCTCCGTCCTCCTCATCACGCTGCTGCCGTGCAAAACTTACAAACACCTGAAAGAGCGACACATGGACAGAGTTAGGAAGGGAAATCAGTAATGAGAAAAAAAAATGCCACAGAGAACAAGAGGTTGTAAAATATAACATTTCGACACCCTAAAAAAAGAAGAATTACCTGTTGATGCATTAACTGACATGACAGGGTGGACATACTCTGTTGTGTCATTTGGCATGGCAAAATAGATCTGAATTTATACTCATGACTTTGTCTTTTTAATATGTAATTGAATATGTAACATGTCTATCAGGGTGGACACGGTGTTTGTCTATGCATCATAAAACTATTATAAGACATTAAACGACACAGTTTTACACCAAGTAGTGTTTTCCTTCAAAATAGTAATGTCATCACATTGGACACATCTTCAATTAAAGTGGCAGCATCATGACATTACAGGGTGGACACACCGCTTGATGACAAAATTACTGTAAAAACCTTCAGTAACCCTGAGTTAAAAGAATAATAAATAAATACATTTAATTGGTTGAAAAAATCCACACACTCAAGCCAACAAGTTTTATAATGTTCTGTGTCTGGGAACATTTACAATATTCATATTTATATATTATATTATATATATTTATTTACATTTAGGCATTTGTCGACTTACATTGCTTTATCCTATACATTTTACATAGGTATTTGCAATCCCCTGGGATCGAACCCACAACCTTGCATTGTTAACGCAATGCTCTTACCATTCATAATTTAGTCATTTACTTTAGATTATTGTATTTCTATTCTGTCGTCTCAGGGCTGCTCTCGTTTTAGTACAGAGAACGGTTGACCTTTGAAAGATCTCTGCAAAGATCTTGCTCACATTGAAGCTTCATTTTACAGCCATCTGCTGCTGCTCTTAACGTCAGGCTGATGCACTGTGTGATGTGTGTGTGTTTTACCTGGTCTAGTGTAGTTTGAGACACCGAGTAGTCCTCCACACCCAGAGTGTGCTGGTGTTTGTTGAGCTGGCTGAAGATGTTTGCAAGAGCACCCTCTTCCTGCGGTATCTGATACTGCAGCGTGTTGTGATGCTTCTCTTTCAAAACGCTCCCGGCAAACGTGTCCCGCATAAACGTCTCCACCACGGCCAGATCGGTCTGATCTGCGCAGACCCGCACGATAACTGTATAACCCTCTCCGAACCTGCAACAAGCACAGTTGTCAACTTTACAGGTGAGGGCTGTAATATTCACGGGATTATAAAAGAAATGTTTTAAAACAGGTTTCTCACACCTTATTGAACATTTGTTAAATTTGTCACAAACAGTTATGTCTGCCTCAAACAAATGTGATCAGTGTTGTTTGTCGGGACGTTCAGACAGGCAAAGTGATATTTACGCTGTATTTGAATGTGTTATCAAGTTATATTGTGTTAGTTTACTGTATTTCTTTAGTTATTTTGGCTTAAATCAAAACAAAATAACTGCAGTTTGATTGATATTAATTGGAATGCACAAAAAAATCTATTTTGAAAAACGTTATCTCATATTGGAATTAAACTCATAATAATCAAATATAAAATAAATAGTTAAATTACAACCAAACACAGACCAGAAATGAACTTTGGACTAGACGCGTGCACCTGATGAAACCGTCTATATCAAAGTTTAAACACTGATCATTTCGAAGTTTATATAGTTTGGAATAAATAATGAAAATCTTGTTTGATGTTACTGTACTCAAACCCAGGAGACATCTGTGTCTAAAGCAGGACACACACTGACTGAACTAGTCTTCTAATGTTGTTCTTAAAGCTCCTAAATCATTTTATATTCTCTATCGTCAACGGTTATGAGCATTTAATGTCCTACATCAGTGTTTCTGTGTGTGTTTTATGCTGTTGAATACAGGTCAGTCTTAATATAGTAGCGGAGGTCATACTGCCCTTCTCGGCAGAAAATAACACCATTATTCCACCATTCCCACGCAGGCACCGGGGTTTCCCAATGGGCTTTATGTACACTGCAAACATACAATTTTCAGTTCTCAAAAATGTGAAAAATTTGCACCATTATCAGGACAGAAAATAGATCTTACATTAGACATAAATCCAGTGACAATGGTTGTCAAAAGTGTCCCAGACGTGCGTTTATCTACATTATTCAAAATATCTTATTTTGTGCTCAACAGAACATATACAAACGATGTAAATTATGACATAGTTTTTCATTTCTGGGTGAACTGTCCCTTTAACAAATCATAACAAGCAAACGCTGTTTGATTTAATATAAAAGTGAAGTATTCAATGCTCTACAAGAAACAAACAGCACAGAAAAACATAGAATGCATAAATGTGTTGTGTCCCTCAGACACAGTGCATATGTGTGATAAAAAATGTGCCAATTTATATTCTGAGAAAAGTGTGAAGCAGTAGATTGTTGGGAAAATGTAGCGGGGTCTCATAAAAACGTTCTCGCCTCTTTACATTACCGCAGTGCATTAGAAGCTTTGCATTTAACTTCCCGTAAAAGAACAAAGACACAAAAGTTCTACACGTACACAAAGGCTCGGAGTTAAGTGGATGAGACACTTGCATAGACTCCTGTAAGTGCAGCATGACTCTAGTAATGGAGCGATTTGATTGGTGACTGACAGTCTTACAGGCGTCTTTATTAGAAAGCTGTTTATTTAGGAGCTGATGGAGGCGGTTGTGTTTACTTAAATGTTTAAGTTTATGAACACACTCGGCATCACTATGATTTTGTTGGAGCTAGCGCTCGCTCTTAGAGCAATAAAAATACAATGATAATGGACTGTGTTTATGCGTGCGTGTGTGCGTATGTGTGGACCCAGGTCACCTTACCATTATAGTACCATTATTTTCCTCAGAGGTTACATCATATAAATACACATGCATATTTTTTGCTATCATTTTATAAGTTACATAAATAAACATAATATCTGCAAAGCTTTCATATTTAATAAGTGTACGATGTTCTTTGATAGTTCCAGATGAATATGAGGCACAGAACATCTTTGGTATTTCATGTAGACTATGGATGAATATTTATTGTGTTTTTGTATTTTATATATAATGCCAAACGTCAAAATCACTGTTTGTCAAGTACAGCGAATGCATATGTCCCCTGCTCAGTGTGCAGGGAGCAATGATCACTACACAGGGAGCCTATTAATGGGAGCACAGATGGAATGTTGTTGCCCTAAAGATGGCGGTAGAAACACGCCACAGGAGGAACAAAGAAAGGACACAGAGGAAGATAAAGTGATGTAATAAACACACATACACATCAGGCAAAATGAAAAATGTCCCGAGAGAGAGGGACAGAGGGAGAGAGAAAGAGAGGGATGGGTTGATGGAGGAATGTAGATCTTGTCCTACTGCTATGCTTCATTAGACAGTGTGAAAAGAAAAAGAAAAGATGAGCGAGGGGAGAGTGGGGGCCGGATCGGGAGAGCAGTTCTTAATTTTCTCTTCACTCATTAATGACCACTCCTCCAGAATCATTCATTACAGCGCAAAACAGAGAAAGAGAGAGAACAGTGAAGTATATAAATACAGCCACGCAAAAAAATGATCAGTTTTGCCTTTAATCAGCTTTTCTGCATGGATTGTGTCAATTCCAGTCCGTTTAAAATTAATTCAGCGATCAGCAGTTTATGGCTTTGCTCATGAACATATAACCCACCTCCATCCCCAACTCCACCTTCATTTCATCAATCGTGACTCGACTTTCCAATACTGATCTTAATAAGTCTCAATTACATTGAATTATGTCTAACACTTAAATGTCAATGTGAACTAATAGCATCTGTTATCTATTCATGCATGCTGCCAGATCAGAACCATACCACCAATCTAATCTGTTAGACACAATAGGTATCCTAACAGAATTTAAATCATCTGTTCACTTGTTACTTTGTAAAATACAAACTGACACGGTTTCAAAATGTAGCGAACTGCTTGGAAAGGCAGAATCGAAAAACATTATGCGCTTCAGACACTGACCCTCTTCCACAAGTTTCCAAATGATGCCCCATCATGAATTGTATGCATTTTGGTACATTGACATGAGCTCAGTTAGGAAATATATCCAAGATTGTTGGTAAAAAACAAGTCTAATATCATAATTAAACCATCGACCCCTTTTCAAAGAGGCAGAAAAAAATGCTGTAAAAACGTCTCCCAGTCACAGCATTTATGCCTGGTAAGATGAAATCCTGGATCTTTGTTAAAACATCAAAACATTATAAAGCAACATATTAAATAATCGAATTATGTCCATATATCGGAAGTGCTTATATTTTTAAATGCATGAAAACTGGCAATGTATTATTTAATGTGTTATAATATTGTATTATATAAATAATGTATTAATCTATTTTTTTAATGATTTTTATATAGAGTGTTAATTTATAGGAAAATGTATTTTCTATGTGTAAAGGAAACCATAAGGTTAACGAAAAACCTAATTCTGATTGGTTAACCAGTCTACATGGGCTATTTAGTGAAATCACATTCAGTGAACAAAACCCTTAGTGAGCAAGACAAAGGGCCTGTGTCGGCCAAGCGAAAAAAGGTAGATGATGGAGTAATCTTGGGAGGAACCAGACACAGCCGGGGGAATCATCTATTCTAGAAGGTAGAACAAGTACCACCCTCTAAAAAGTGAAGACACAACCAAAACTAACCTGCTCTTAAGGTGCTGAATGCTGCCCAGACATTTAAACTGGCCATTCACCATGATGGCCATGCGAGTGCACAACGCTTCACATTCCTCCATACTGAAATGAGAGAAAGAAAGCATTACGTAGGTTTAATGCTGGTTGTTTTTTGCTAATTTTGGATGGTCCTCACAGTGAAGCTCCTCTCTAACCACAAACCAAATGGACACATTAGCATGTCCTCAAACAGATCTAGCTGTTCTCAGACTTCACGCACATTGGCTTTCTTATGCATTTTACAAGCAAACATGACAAAGCTTTCCGAAAATAGATTAAGCGATTTTCATGGATGAGTAGAAACAACTCTGTGTGTGTTACCTGTGTGAGGTGAGTATAACAGATCTCCCCTCTTTGATGACACTAAGGATACAGTCCCAGAGAAAACGCCTGGCTTTTGGGTCCATACCTGTGGTGGGTTCATCCTGCAAACACGCACAACCACTTAAATTACAAACTATAGACTGGTCATCTGTCAAGAAAAAAAAACTCATCACAACCAGTGAACTCAATTACACATGATACTGACTGCTTAATGCATACTATAGTACTGTGTACTGCTTACTCATGTGAGAGCATAAATGTTTTTATTGTTTTACACAGAGCAAAATTGTAATACTGTTTTTGATTTATTTGTTACACTGGAAATGAAAAGAAAACGCACTGCATTGTGAGATGCAATATGTGATGTGCTCTTCGCTGCATGTTGACAAATGTAATACATCATCCAGACATCACATGCATATTGAAAATATGCATACTTTATAGTGTTACATAATAATGTATTGCAGAAACAGTAAACGTAGGAATCTAGAATCAGTTTTCAGTGTACATTAGTGGACCTAGTTTTCATTTCACAATTGTTCTTTTGTCTGTCAACAGAAACTAAGAGTCAAAGGCAAAACAAAGTGCCTGCAATAAACAGAATGCCAATACGACTCAATGCCATCATGAATATGCTAATAGCGTTGTATTGCGTAATGGCGATTCGCAATTTCTCAAGCAGGCTTTACGTACTTAACATAAAAAATTGTCCGGTTTGAAAGGTATTTCAAACAGTCACTAGGGCTGCACATTTCACAAGCAACCCTTGACCTCTGTATCACCGAACAATCACGAAACGGATGAAAGAACACAATTCTCCTTGTCGATTCTCGGACGCGCTGTGAGTGCTAGGCCTGTAATTTAGTCGTTAATTAGCATCGTCGGCGGGTGATTCAGGGGTTCTTCGGCAGGTTATGAACGCGGATTATTTCATATGAGCCTCCGTCAGGCAGAATGAGATTTTAATGCCAGCAAACAGAAGAGGGTGTGTGTGGAATTTCAAATCTCGCTGGAAATACATTAAAAACGTCCCAAGAGTCACCTTCAGCCCTCTGTTCTGCTCTTCTTTAATCTTCTCTATCATTATTCCGCTCTTCATTTTATCCTTAATCCTCAAGGACGTTCACTCAAGCTCTTGTGTATGTGCGCTAGTTTACTTAGCTTTACTTTGTGGACAAAACTGTCCGCAGAAGTTGGCTATATCTGACAAAACCTCCCGTTGGTGATGTCCTCAGAAGTGAAACAATTTATAAAGATAAGGTTTTTCATTCTTACAGCGCACAGTTGTTTGGGGTTTCTATGTAGAAGTTAAAATTGCCTTAATACGAAATCACCTACGCTAGGTCTCTATTAGATAGCTAGCTGGTTTAGAACTCAAAACTATGGGTGGCCTGATGGGCAAGATTTGTTTTTCTGCATTGTATTCATGATTTCTGTGATGTGAGTCATTGTTTACTCTGGAATATCATGAAATATGGGAAATGCGAAAGGACCATTGTGTGATTTTTAGTGCCATCTAGCAGTGAGGTTGCAATTTCAACCAACAGCTCACTCCAACCCTCCCATTCGAAGTACTACAGAGGCTGACACAGGACTAAGATGTCATCAGGTTTTTGCTTCCTTCCCAAATGAGATGAACACATGTTGACGTTGAGTTGGGTTGATGTGATGAACACATACAAATTTAACACATACTTATATTTATTATTTTGCATTTCTGTCAATAGATCCCTCATAAAAATGACACACTGGACCTTGCAAATGAATTAATCAGAAAGACTGTCGCTGTGTGATGCCCATCTCCTGCTATGTCGTTAGAAGGCGTTCCCAGCTTTGGTTGCATAAAGTTGAGCAAATTTCAACTGTGTTGTGTCACTATACATGCGCACTTCTTGTTGCCAATGGTCACTTTCGCTCTTGTTGGAGGATGTCACTAAAATACCATTGAAATGAATGAGATCATGTCAATCTGTCGATGCAAGTCAGTGGCGGTGTTAACGGGGGCGTAATAATTGTCAATTTGGATTTTGTGATGATTTAAAATATATGATCTCATTGAGTGAATGAGTGACACTGTTTCATGTACTACACAATGTACTAGGCGTTTTCAGCAACTGTGTCTTACTATACACACACAAACATAAACATGTCCAGAGCTTTACTTCACGCAAATTTTTCTGTTCCATCTGAGAAAATCTACTGTGAAACACTCAAAGGTCGTCACAATGATCCGCCGAAATAAAAGTCTAGTTTACTTAAACCAATAATAGGATTCCATACTTAAAGAATACTTTAGAATTCTGCAACTACAATAAATTGATAAACTGTATGAAATACTTTAGTATGTATTTTAATGTTTAGTAATGTTAAAAAACAGTAAACTTTGCTGATAAATACTATGAAATTGAACAGCCTTATTTATGTTGGCAAATATATGACTATTTTAAAATAAAAAATGTAAAACATAGAATTCAGAAAAACCTAAATTGAAACAAAGAATAAAAACATTAATTGGTGATAAAATAACGTAGCACACACTTTACAATTTTTTCCATACAGTTCAGTTGTTCTATTAAACGTGTGTGTAATTCAACAGACGCATGCCACAGACACAATGCTGACTGTGTTTACAGTACAGTCGATGTGATGTGATTTGCTATGGTGGGTGTGACTTACGAGGAAGACCAGAGGAGGACAGCCAATCAACGCCATTGAGGTGGACAGTTTGCGTTTGTTCCCACCACTGTAGGTTCCAGCAGATTTCTCAGAGTATTTCACGAGGCCAAGCTTTTGAATGCCCCACTCAGCCACCTCAAAAGAGAGAGAGAATATCATTCTACATCTTGACTTTGTGTTTTTGCCAAGATGAGTAAACCTGTATAATAACACAGACATTCTAAGATATAAAGATCAAGGTCTTTGTTACCATGGCGACCTCTTTTTCCGGAACGCCTCGTAGTCGAGCGTAGAACTCCAAGTGCTCACGTCCCGTCAGAAGGTCGTCTATGGCATCAAACTGAGGACAATATCCCATATTCTGCTGAACCAACTGCATTTCAGTACGGATGCTGGAAAATGAAATGCAAGTTAAACCATTTCTGAGTTCACAAGCTTTCATGGATTTAAGCATGTTCGTCAATCAGTTGTCTTTCAGCTGGGCAAAAGTGCATCTCATCTCCTTATCACATCTCTTCATGAAACTTGAGGTGTGACTCTTAAAAATGGGGGGTGATATTAGCTCCAAGCTAACCACATTTATTTCAGAAAGGGTAACTATGCAAAAATGAAAATTTAGAATACGTTGGCAACCGCATAGTAACACATTATTATTGTGCCAATTTGTTTTGTTCATCCCCCAAAAACCCACCGCAAAAAGAAGATGCCTCTGGAATTACAGACCAAACCCTGGGGTAAAAAAAACACGTCATCGCATGTCAGCTCTCACATAAACTTTTAAACTTTTAAAAGTGTGTGTGTCAGAAAGAGCGAGACAATGAAAATCCTCTTTGTCTTCACTGTGAGGTGACAAGTGACAGTGTTTACAAGCGCAACACTGCGTTTGATGAAAGCTTAGCAGACAGACACACACACACATCCCCAGGACAACAGGAAGAATGTGAAATTGGAAAAGTAAACCCAGAATTGATAGACAGATCTGGTCCCCGCCTCTCGGACTTCATCTGTCTCGCGTTTCAGACAGAAAGAAGGACAAACAGAGACGAAGCGGGAATGAGAAATGCTAAGGACTGAAGACAGTGAGGAAAGGATGATGTCTTTTCTTATTTCTCATCTCTATGATCTCTCTGTTCATGTGCGTCTCACAGATTAAATCATCAAGAGAGGGAGAGAGAGAGAGTGAGAGAGAAATCAGAAGAGCAGGAGACACGTGAAGACATGTGTGGGTCACCTTTGTGTACATCATTATTAAATGACCATTTCCTACCTACTTAGAAGTAGCAATGCTAAACGACTGACCTTGGTCTTGGAATAACATTTTTGTCAAAAAACAATCCTAAAGTAAACCCTAACCATAACCAACCCCCCAAAATCAAGCTTAAAGTGATAAAAAACATGGAAACTTGACTTATTTAGCACATCATTTTTACAATGTATTAACCCATTAAACATAACCATACAATGGAATTGGTTGATAGAAATGTTGTACAAATAATCTCGTAACATAAGTCAACCTGTCATGGTGTACCTGTTTCCATTCAGGAAGTGTCACCTCCTGTCGGACTGATGTCTCCGGTTAGCATTTTAAATGTTGTCGTTTTTCCTGCTCCATTGATCCCCAGCAAACCAAAACACTTTAAAATAAACAAAGACGAATTGCATTTTAGAGTATTTAAGTTTATTGGTAATTACAAACAGGGCCCAAAGTAAAAAAGTGATGAAAATCAGTGTTAAAGAAGAAATGTGGAGATCAGAGCGACAACTAGTGGTGAGGTTGCGAATTACAAACAACGGCTCATTCCACACCTCCCTTTTGAAGCGCTACGGTGGCTGACACATGATTATAATGTTGCACGTTTTTGATCCTGCTAAATATCACACACAGCACCATTAACTAAAAACGTTTTTAATACTGACATATTTCACAAAATGCAACAAATGTTTTATTTTCAAGTAAAACTTTTCCCTTAAATCCTTAGTTTCACTGACCATTTGTTAGTCCATTAAAATATGAATAAACAAATGTTTTAATATGTTGTGTATTTACTTCTGCAGCAGGAACGCCGACACAGATTTTGTCCACGGCTGGAGTGAGCTTCATCCGGTACATCTGACAGACAGACAGAGAAAAAATAGAAAAATAAATGACTTCATAAGCTAAAATAATTTGTTAGTCCTGATGAGACAACCAGCTCAAAATCACATTTCACATATTCAACTGCACATCCAGGTCTAATGGAAATCTGGAAACTGTCCTTGAAGAGACTCAAGATCTAAGCGGTCACAGAATTGGATGAAATAAAGTAAATTAGAATAGAGGAGGATTCAGTGTGGAGAGACGTCAGATGAATATTCACTGCTGTCAGGCAGGCAGATGTTTGAAACTCTTGTAATTATGATCGACAGGACCGACTATTCAGGCTGCTTCCCAGCATATACGTTTGAAACTTATTTTGATCAGTGTGTTTAGAACCATACAACTCTACTTAGCATTGAGATAAAATTCATACGAACATCATTTGACTCATTTGAGGCACATACATTAACACTCCTGTCAGCTGTCAACCACAGATTCAAACCTGCTGAGCTGCCGGATAAACACACACACATACACTTATCCTTGAGTAATGCTCTCTGCCCAATTTAGCTCAGAGCTGAGAGTCATTTTAAGACACAAACAAAATGGGCTCCTTAAAATTCTAAAATTTGCCGCCCTTTAAAATTCTAAAAAGGGCTTCAGATAAAAAACCCAACAAACTATCCTGCTTAATAACTTCAATACACTTCAATACACATCTATATATTAGTGAATTCAAAGCTACCTTACTGAAGCTATATCAATGCAGGAAGTACACCTGTGAAGATATATAAAAGCTGGAAGTATCTTAGTGAAGTCACATAAAAGCTAAAAGCACCTCAGTAAAGTTATATAAGGCTAAAAGTAACTCCCCCGAGTTAGATAAACGCAGGAGGTTCCTCAGTGAACTTATATAAAAGCAGGAACTATCTCAGTGACGTTGTATTAAAGCTGAAAGTACCCCACCGAAGTTAGATAAATGCAGGACGTTCCTCAGTGAACTTGTTTAGAAGCAGAAACCATTTCTGTGAAGCTTTATTAAAGCAGGATGTACCTCAGTGAACTTATATAAATGCAGGAGGTATCTCAGTGAATTTATATAAAAGCTGAATGTACCTCAGTGAAGATACACAAGCTGCAAGTACCTCACTGAAGTTGGATAAACGAATGAGGTACCTCAGTGAATGTATATAAAAGCAGGAACTATCTCAGTGAAGTTATATAAAAGCTGGAAGTACCTCAGTAAAGTTATATAAAAGCTGGAAGTACCTCAGTGAAGTTATATAAAAGCTGGAAGTACCTCAGTAAAGTTATATAAAAGCTGGAAGCACCTCAGTAAAGTTATATAAAAGCTGGAAGTACCTCAGTGAAGTTATATAAAAGCTGGAAGTACCTCAGTAAAGTTATATAAAAGCTGGAAGTACCTCAGTAAAGTTATATAAAAGCTGGAAGTACCTCAGTAAAGTTATATAAAACCAGGAACTATCTCAGTGAAGTTATATAAAAGCTGGAAGCACCTCAGTAATTTATATAAAAGCTGGAAGTACCTCAGTAAAGTTATATAAAAGCTGGAAGTACCTCAGTAAAGTTATATAAAAGCAGGAACTATCTCAGTGAAGTTATATAAAAGCTGGAAGTACCTCAGTAAAGTTATATAAAAGCTGGAAGTACCTCAGTAAAGTTATATAAAAGCTGGAAGTACCTCAGTGAAGTTATATAAAAGCAGGAACTATCTCAGTGAAGTTATATAAAAGCTGGAAGTACCTCAGTAAAGTTATATAAAAGGAGGAACTATCTCAGTGAAGTTATATAAAAGCTGGAAGTACCTCAGTAAAGTTATATAAAAGCAGGAACTATCTCAGTGAAGTTATATAAAAGCTGGAAGTACCTCAGTAAAGTTATATAAAAGCAGGAACTATCTCAGTGAAGTTATATAAAAGCTGGAAGTACCTCAGTAAAGTTATATAAAAGCAGGAACAATCTCAGTGAAGTTATATAAAAGCTGGAAGCACCTCAGTAAAGTTATATAAAAGCAGGAACTATCTCAGTGAAGTTATATAAAAGCTGGAAAACCCTTACTGATGTTATTTAATAGGACACTCTAAATGCGACCTTCTTTCCCAGGAATTCGGAGGATGCATCCTTCGTAGAGATAACCCACAATTCTTTGCGTCGCTACGACCAACATATTTTATTTGAATAAATGGTTTTGACATTTATTTCATCAACACACAGAACTTTTCAACATATTCACATAATTCAGAAAGATGTAGTAATTTAGGATTAGAAGTATTTAGTGAATATAAACAGATATATAAACAGTACACAGTAAGGAAAGAAATGGTTATCTTGTATTCCCCCTTCTGGCACAGTTTGGGGTAGAAACTGACCGACCTTTTATTTCTTCAAATCATGAAAAATTGTCGTACGTCATACTTCCTGTTTCCTTTTTTCCCAATACGTCAACAGAGGTTGAACACAAATAAGCCCAGGATCATGTAAAAGCAGCTTCGTAAGCTTCAACTCAATAAGTTGAGATTTCCCATCAGGATTTGACATTTCGTTTACTGGGGTTATAAATGCAGTGATTACGTCAAAGCAAGTGTAAGTTACCTTAGTGAGGTCACAAATTCGGAGCATGTCGTTCTGAGCTCCACCCTTGTGGACACGTTCACGCTCGCGAGCGACATCTTCATCCTCTTTCGCTGTAGATGTTGGTAATGCCTTTACTGACCTATACCAAAAAAATGATATATGTAAAGTAAGTGTGATGCTGAAAAGACAAATCCAGCTATGAGCAGATATTCATATTTAAGTTGTTTTGATAGACTTCTGTTTATAGATGCATAGAGGAGTCTAAATATCTTACAAAGGCTTGCAGAAGAACTTGTATTGAAGGAGCAGAGTCAGGGTGAACATTACGGCTCCCTGGATGGCCATGGCAAACAGATTCTTGCCCACCATATCCCAACTGAGCGGATCTTCAAAGCGGTCCTCACCTGAGAGAGAGAGAGAATGAGTGTCTATGACACAAAACATAAACACATATACATGTGAGTGTGTGAACAGCTTACCCAGATTTTTGTAGAGGGTCCCAATGGCTTGGTTTTTGGCCATGTCCATGAGCCCTCGGCCCAGGCAGAAATGAGGAAACACCAGCAGAGCCTGCTTCACTATGTCATTGATACGTGTTATTTTCTGGAGATACAAACAGACAGAGAGAGGAGATATTAACACAACATTTTAGATTTTCATCATCATTTCGGTTTAATTTTGTATGTTTGGTGTTCTATGTGACCCGATGTTAAATAATGCTGCTTCTCAATTTCAGTAAGGGGAAGTTCACCCAAAAACGAAACTACTATCATCAACTACTCCGCCTTTGCTATTTTAAACCTGTATGACTGTCTTTCTTCTGCAGAACACAAGAAGATATTTTGGTAACCATTGACTTGCATTGGTTTTGTGTCCATACAACAGATGTGAATAGGTACCGCTGCTGTTATAGAAGGTACAGCATGCATTAATCTTTACGGGGACAGGGGTCTGTAAAAATGACTGACACGGCCTATTCGGTCTGGATTAAAATCGTGTCGAAAACTTTTACTTTACCTCCCCATCTAAACCTAATCTTGTCTGTATAGAATTTTAGGCAAAGTGCATAGCTGGAATGTTTGACCTACTGGTATTTAAAAAAATATGCTAACATATCCCTTCATGTTGCTAACTTAATGACAATGAAAAATAAAGAATAATGTCAAAGTTCTATATTGCATAAATTGTTTTTCATCTAGTTAAGTGTTGAAATATATATAAATAAATATTACTTTGACCAAAAAAAATATTATATATTATATTCTTTTGAAGAAACCTACCCACATCTGAGGGGTGATAAAAAAAGAACAAATGAAGATAGAAGAATACAGTTTATTTTGTTTGAATGCTGAGACCTGGTTCTTTTAAATGATATATTGTCCATAAATTAATTACAGAAAATGTACCGTGAGCCATCAAAATTTTGTGAAAATGTTAAAAAACGCTGGCGCTGGCTGGCAACTTTTAAGTTTTTAAGGAGTTAACCCTTTAATAAATCTAACTGTCATGTACGACCGGAGGCAACTGGTCTCTGAATGCAACTACACAATAGCTGAATTTATTTATTTATGACTGGTTACATAGAGCTGAACCCGAGCATCGAATCCACATCCCTGAGACCAGACAAACCCCAGATTCCTTCACGTGAAAAAGTGGGCAGATATCGGTTGAGCAGACAGGGGGGCTGTCTCCAGCAGTGTGTGATTCATCAAACACACTCTCACACGGCTGCAGGAATCATGGGACAGTTACCACGCCAACTCGGAGTCTGATGCTCATAAATCATTGCACATACAACAGAGAGAGTAATCTCACAAGATTCATACTGACCCATATTCTTCAAAACACACACTCCACCCAACCTGGGCACCTTGCTGTTCAATTATGACAATGGTAATCGATGCAAAACTCAACTTCAACACTACTTCCACAGAAAATAACAGTCAGAACTGGGGCGACGTGTAAGAAGGGAGGAACATGTAGGCCTTTTATTGCTGTATTGAACCTTATCTCCAGCTTTGCATACATGAACAAGGTGTGGACAAATTGGATGCTGCACTTACATTTGCTCTTCAAAATGAACAAGAACATCAAGCCAGCAAAGTCGTGCTACCATCATACTCAAAACAGTGGACTTCAACAGCAACAGGGTCCCTCCATGAAATTTACCTGGCTCTCTTGTACTCCTGTTACTAAAGCACTTCCTACGGTCCACTCCGCTACATCAAGTGATGTCACAAAACTGCAGGGGACCATGGAGAGTATGACAGAGAGAGTGGATCATCTCCAACTTGAGATCACCGGATGGTGACAGAGGAAGCACATCTGAACGGCGCAGGTGTGACAGACACGTATATAATGACTGTGACTCCTATGGTCGATGCAGATCTTCCTAGAGGCACAAGTGGTGATAGAGTATACTAGGAATCACGCAGATGTGACGACTATGGTGCTCGGAGTCCCACGAGGTCACATGAACAAGGACAACACTTTGAAAAGCTAAACTCACATGAACGCTTATCTCGTCATGACCATGGTCAGTGTGACAGTGCATGGGACAGCTACTCATCAAAGCGTCAGAGTCACCGATCACCAAGTCCAGGACGTGTACGCTTTCAGTCTCCTTTCAGACCAGCCAACGCCAGGAAAACTACAAGTAGTTGACAATGAGGGCCAGTTGCCAACTGCTTATGAAGTCAGGCCCTCTGGTGACATTTGTGAGCCCCAAGAGATTTCTGATTCTGTTGATTTGATGACTCAGTTTGTGCCACTTGTAATTGAGGACACATTAGTTCATGCATTTGTGGATAGTGGAGCTGATGTTTCTCTTGTAAGTGAAGATTTCCGAATGTCTACTGCCATTTTACGTCAAAGACCATTAGTGAAGAAGTTCATTCCTTTAAAATCTATTTCTGGGGATGCTCTAGATTCAGTGGGTACATTATCAGCAAATGTAACTTTGGGACTGCATTCAGTCTCACACTCTTTTCAAGTGATCAGAAATTGCTCAAAGTCAATTATATAAGGCTGTGACTTTTTGTCTGCTCATAAGCTTGTAATTAATGCCCAGAACATGTCTCTTAAACTGAATGGGGACTCCATTTCATTTTTGACTGTAAATCAGTGTTTCAGTAACAACGTTTACAATGTACCAATGTAATCTGATTAAAACTCCAGTCCGAATGAGAATGCTCTATATAAACATGTCAATCAGATAAAAATGCCTGAACCAATTGTAGGATCTGTAGGATTTTAAGGGGTGGTTTATGCCGTTTGTAATCCACTTGATAGGACATGTGTAAACACTTGATCAGTTATAAAACCGAAGTAGGAAGTTGTGCGCATGAGCAAAGACGACGCTGGCTAGTAAACAGAGCAGCTGCTGCTTAAGAAACCATAAATCTGAGAAAGCGGAACAAATATCCATATTCTTGTCATCTCTAAATGAACATATTAATGTTTCTTTGCATTTAAAATGTCTCTGCGTTTAAACTGTTTCCCTGGAGTGAGTTTCAAAACACGATACATTTGCAGATGTAAAAACATACTGTCGGTCAAAAACGTTAATGCTGATATATGAATTCGCATATTATCACTTTTAATGTTCGGTACTGTTGCTAAACATTTATTTTAATTATTGTTTGCCTGCAGATACTCTTGTGGGTCTTGGTAGTTTTGTAATGGTTTTACCATGGTAAAATGATTAGCATGGTAAAACAGCCTCAAAAGTGCTCGTGCTTCATTGGCACGAGACGTTACTCTGCCTTTATAAACTGTTTTTTTTTTTCGTGCCGCTTGTACAATAAAATATTCACAACATTTGCCTTAAAACACTTTTTTAGTGGGTATTTAGGTGAACAATCGTGCAGTGTGTGCATGTCAGCAGATTAAATCAGATTTGAAGCTTGTCATTTAAACAAGCACATCATTCAGATTGCACAATCTGATTAAATCTGATATGTCCATGTAAACGCAGCTGGTGTCTATTTTAGTAGTATTTTTCTATTATGGACATGTCTTCTGGTTATTGGCAGGTAGAGTTAGAATTGTAGGCGATAATTTGGTCATTCAGGCATTTTCGTTATTATTTGAGTGACTGACCTTTTACCATAGTCACAGATCAAAAGCCTCTTGTTGGTTTTAGGAAGTTGAAATTTGACATCGATTCCACAGGGAACAGAGGTCGATGGGCCATGGAATTGGACCCATTTGAATGGGTGATTGTACACAAAGATGGAAAGAGACACACAAATGCAGATGCTATGTCAAGAATTCCGGTAGGGCCACAGAAGCCACAGGAACCTCTAACAAAGTCGGTGTGTACTCAAACAGATGACTTAAGTGTCATCTCTCAGATAGCTGTTTCTGCTAAGGGTAGCTGCACAGATTTTCAGGTTCGTTTACAGCCTCAGATTTGCCTAACTGAAGGTAATATTGTCACAAATAAGCGTCGGGGGAAAACGAACGGCATGCTTCTTTGTGTAGTGATGGAAAAGATATGTTGGAATACTAGACAAGAGATCACGTTCTCTCACAGGTTTAAAATTGGGTTCAGAAGCAAAAGAGGCCTGGTCTTTAACACAGGAAAACGAGACATTTATGGTGGAGGAATATTTTTTGAGTCTTGTGTTGCTTGTGAATTCAGGAGGGATCCTGTTCCTCTGCGTCATGCACCGCTACAGTCTATTTCTGCTGTGAGACCCTTTCAACTGGTGTGTAATGATATTATTGAAATGCCTGTTACTTCCAAAGTAAATAGGTATGGTCTGGTAGTGCAAGATCATTTAAAAAAAAATATGTCAATGGATATCCAATGACAGATCAGAAAGCTGGTACAGTAGCACAGTTACTTTGTGAACAGTACATACCAGAGCAAGGTGTTCCAGAGGAGCAATTTTGAGATCAGGGTTGTCAATATGAGTCCAAATGGGATCAGTACCTTTCTGCAGTGGTACTATCCTTAACACCACCCCTCATTCTAGCACTGGTTATTCACAGTCTTTCCTAGTTCATAGTCGAGATCCTCGCTTGCTGGTGCTTGTTCAAATTGATTCTGTGGGTGGTCACTTGGAAACTCCACAGACCTATGGTTACGCTTTAGTCAGTCGAATTGAAACTGTGTTTCAAGAAGTACTAAACAATGGTCCAGATCATAGACTTAAGCGTGGGTATTATTTTAACAGGCATGCAAAATTTCAGACTTTTAAAGTTGGAGACCGGTTGTGAACGAATGATCCAACCACACAAAGAAAGAAAATGGATAGGACCGTATGAGGTCATTTCTGTGGATATTGACAAATACAGAGTATTGAACCGGAGAAGGGTTAATGCAGGGCCCAAAGTGGTGCATTATAATCGGTTGAAACCCGATCAAATTGGAGTGCACCAGTCCGCTCCCCTTCAGGTGCAGGTCAGGGTGTTGCGGAAAAGTGTCAAAGAGCGCACCCAACATACACTGCTATGTCAGAGGCTCTTCCCTTGATTTTAAAAGGGCTTGAGTCTGGTGAGAAGAGATACCAGGTCATTACTTCTGTTCCTCACATGCCTAGGCCTTCAGGGAGCATACCTGAGGTTCCTCAGTCAATACAACAGCCACCTCAATTGCTTGAAAATGCAACTTCGGCGGTTAGGGACAACTGTCCATTAGATAGTGTAGTGACCCGCTCAGGGCGTGTTAGTAAAAGGTCGAGAAAGGTTCATGTTGAGGTTTGTAAGGATTATGAGATCACAGGTACTAATATAACAGTCTCACACTGAACTTTCTTTTGACATTGTGTCGAACCGACAGATGGGGTTTGTCTTGAGAAACTATCAACTTCGACAATACTTCGAAAAGGCCAATGAAATTGGCAAGAGGTAAGACCGGTGTCCGGTAGAGTGCCTACTAGGTGGGTCCCCCCTCCTAGGTGGGTCAGCATGCTATTCTCGCCTCCCTTCTTCCCCCACTGGGTGAAGAACAGGCATTCCATCCATCACTATGGCCAGAGCAGCCCTGCACCTTTAGGCCGGGGACCAGCTGAATTATCTACCCACAGCAGGGCGGTTCCGTCTTATGTATCCTCATGATTGGTTCCCGCCTTGGCAACCCATGACCATGACCCAATAACCCCATGGACCTCCACCTTGCGGTTAACTTCTTCAGTCTGCACATTCCTTCCATGAGTTCTCCTCTAAACGGCGAGACCATGTTGGTATTTTTACTGAAATCTCCCCTACGGTAGGAAGTGGTCTCTGTAGTGCATTCCCCCAATGAGGAAATAGCGCTTACCCAGTGGCCTTACGGTACCGTGACAGGGGCTTCCCACCATTCCAAAAGCTCTTTGACCCTCTACCTATCCACTGGAAGGTTACAATATTGCACTAGCGCTCATGTCTGACACACCCAGGCCAGTCACCATCGCTAGAGATTGTGACGCGGCACAGCGCCATTTCCATAGGAACCCCATCTGTCAATTCGACACAACGTCGAGGGGCCGACATAAAGGGAACGTCTTGGTTACGGATGTAAGGAGGGAACGAGCCACTGTGTCCCTCATGCCACAAAGTGTGCCGCCCGCGGCGGCAGTTGTGAGAGGAACTCAGGCTCATCAGCCCAAAGGTGAATGAATGCAGCACAGTGTCTTTATTTTATACCCAGATATCTGGGGGCGGAGTCTGGCATGCAAATTCATTTGCCAATTCATTGTTCTTCTTTAGTCTAGTAGAAGTTGATAGGTTCTCAAGACAAACCCCATCAGTCGGTTCGAGACAATGCCTCGTTCCCTCCATCAGGGAACTGAGGTTACATCCGTAACCAACACGTTTCTATTCATTTATTGATATTGATAGGTTATTGTAAATGTATTTTTTTGTTTTGACCTTCAAATCTGTAGTTACTTTGCTTCATGCAGTATGGCATTTGGACAACAAAATTTGATCATGAGTTGCAGAGGGCAAATGTGTTTATAAAATGTCATTAATTTTGTTTTGTGTACACGGTTATGAAACATGTACCTTTTGCTTTGTTCTCCTAAAAGTATGTTTTTTTACAATGTGATAGTTTTTCTCAATACAATTTTGTTTTGTGTACAGGAAATGAGGATATTTCTTTTTTCTAAGGGAATGTGAGATTTATTTGTGAGATTTATTGTGATTTTTGGGATGATGAGTTGAGCTGGAGTGGCACGCATGCGCAAGGGGCGTTGTGGCGGAGTTCACGTTGATGTCCCCATGAGGAGAAACCTCGGCTAATAAAGTAATCAAAAGTTATATTACGTGATTGACTGCATTTTCTTTATTCGAACCCTTCCGAGGACAGTGCCTGTTCCTTTTATCCATTACCCGTATTATTGCTCCCTGAACTCTCTGTAAGTTGCTTTGGATAAAAGTGTAAAATGACTAAATGTAAATGTCAAGATCAAGAAATGATTTGAAATCATCAGCAAAATGCATAAGCGCGTGTACAGTAATAAAGTATAGACTCACCAATACCAAATTTCCTCACCGATAGCCAAATATTCTGAGATATCTGTCGATATCTATTCTGAAGATTAAATTAATATTTCTATATGTAATTTTATCACATAATGACTAACAATATAAAACATCAAACTGGTGATGTTTCCTGAATGTTTTATGAAGAGTGCACAAATTCACTGCATTTTCATTTCAACCGATTCTTGGCCGATATATCAGTGTGAAAAGTGCTTTTATGGACCGATTATTGACCGATATATCGGTGCATCCCTAGAAATAAGTAACGTCTTTAACAGTGTCACATACGTACAAAATATTCTCTTCAAACAAGCACACAGCATTCAGAGTTGAGATATAAAGCAATAAAACACAATTACTCATCCTCGGACACTACAGTAAAACACATGAAAGAACACTGACAGACGCTTGCTGTGGAGAAAGACGGGGCAGTTGGGCGCAGAATGTCCCAAATGATCCCATTTGATTGGCTAACGTCATCCTCTAAATATTCGAGAGACATTTGTCCCTGCTTAATGAAAGCAAAAGTCCTGTCACCCGAAACGTCCTGAATATTTGATGTTAAATATGCAGTTATGTGAAATGAGGTGTCGGACTAATTTCGCTGTGGCCAGCGCTAAAACGTAAAATCCTGAGGAAATGAAAACCAAGAGACAAACAATATATTCTGTGGTTAGAACAAAAGCTAAGATTAACATTGAAGAAATGGCTTATCCTTTTATTGTGATTAATACGGCTGGTAAGAAAACAATGTAACACACAGGCCTAAAGAGCCTCTGGCTAACAACGGTTTATAGAGACATTTTATTTGTAGTAGTACTAAAGATATCTAACAACATTCTGAATATGCACAATAAAGACAAATGTGTTTTCTCACTGGACAAAAAGTGAATTTTGTGTGTGTGTTTACCGGGTCGTCGAACAGCTCCATGACAAATGTGGCCACACTGCCATTAATACCAATGAAGAGGTTAATGCAGGTAAGGACCACATAGGCTGTGCTAGGGACACTGAACACGAAAGAGGCAGGATACATCATCGGAGTGATGGACCATCTGTAACAACACACAAACCACACAAAACAAGTGTTTTCATATCGAAAGACACCATAAAAACATGGATATGCATCACACAACATAAATTCTCTTTTGACAATACAAACTTACAACTCAAACTTTCTTCAACACAACAGACACACAACAGAGCAACACAATAATGCAGTGACAGTACACACACTCACCCGTACAGCACCAGCAGCAGGATGAGGGCGGGGAGGTTAGGAGGAGAGACGTAGGCTTTTTGTTGGAAACACAGGAATATGACAATGACAATGATACATGGGACGATATAATTACACTGAAACACACAAAGACACAAAATGCACAATGTTAATGGAGGCAAATTTAATACAGGTTGTTGAACATGTAAGCAATGACTCCTCAAATAGGCAATTTCATACAAATGTAAACTTAGGGGCGATTCACATTCCGCGTTTTTTGCGCCGCAAGTTCGTTATTTTAAAAGTAGACACGCAAATAGGGAGCAACATGGTATAGGCGCACATTTTTCAAGGCGCGTAGGCGCCACATCGAGATGGAAATAGATCAACTTTCAGAGTGCCGCGGATCATTTGACTAGAGAAAGCGGTGCGGGTTTAGACGAGAAATGTGAATGGTCCCTTAAGATCAACATTTAAACACTCATGTGAAGTCACTCATAAAGTTTTGAAAGCATTTAAGGTGTAGTTTTCCATAGGAACGTAAGTGAATTGTCACATCCATAACGGAACTGTCATATCCTTAACGCTTCATATTCCTCATAAATGTAATAATGAAAGAAACTCTGACGAGCCATCCCTTCTCCATTTGATGGGTATTACTGCTTCTGGTTTGAACGTTTTAAATCATAATTTTCTCTAAAAAACGTGTCCTTTTTGTCACATCCATAGCATATTATTTTTTCCCCTTTTCAAATGAGAAAACTCACGCATGGACAGATATTTTTCTGAAGTCTGTACTCTATCATCATCAGGGGTTTAGTACAATTTAAACAGATAATTTAATGGGAATAAACACCTCCTCTGAGGATTTAAATTTCAAGTTTTGACTGAAAATGTCACATTCATAATGCTGGAATTGCCCATGTGATATTAAAATAACAAAGACACACAAGTAAGACGAGCATGTGTTAGATCAAGGCATGCTAGACAAGCACATTATAAGAGTATGTGCACAACGCAGGCGTGCGCAAACCAGACGTGCACACTTTCTGCATGTTTAAGATCCGTAAAAGTTCCAGTAAAATAACAGAGAAGTTTTTACTTCACATCCTGAAGTACCACTCATGACCGACCTACAGAATGCAGAAATGCGCCGTGCAAACTGCAGTCACCTGTAATGTCATACTATTTCACGCTGTTACCTGATCTGCATAAACGTTCTTTACTGCATTGGGGACTAAACAACGCATTGTTTGTGTAAATAAACACTGCTATCAACGAAGACAAATCATTACGTGCTTTAGTGCAATCTACCAACAAATGAATGATATACAGACGCAGGTGCAGTTGGCCCAGGAAAAACATTGTAGAACTCAACATCGTAAATTCATTGAACTCACTTCTCCTGTATCTCGTTCACTTTTATGAGAAATAAAGCCATCTCACAAGAATTTAACAAAAAAGTCTCTCTCTCTCTCTCTGGACGAATATGAATAGAATTCTAAGGTAATTGATAGAGTTTTAATAGAGTTTTAATTAGCTATCTCAGCTCCTCCTCTAGTTCCCTTTGGCCTGTCAATGATGCATCCATCTTGGATGAAATCTCAGGCGATTTGTGCCGTGAGAGAGAGTGAGAGAGAGTGGGAGAGAGAGAAAGAGAGAGACTGCATGATGGGATGCGCTGAGAACTTTAGACTGTTGCTTAAGCTAACACATGTCCACACGCAGGGCTAGAGTAAGTGTTTTTGTGTCTGCAGGTGTACCATGTCCCAGGCGAAGTTGGCCAGCCAGTAGATGGTGGGATTCACCCCGCTGACGAACTGCAGGTGTTTGGCTTTACTGACACGCTCCTGGATGAGGAAGAGGACGAAGCTGGCCGGGATGAAGGACATGGCGAAGATCACGCAGATCGCCACCACCACGTCCGTAGATGTCGTCGCCCTTGACAACAGGATATGGACAGGTGATGTCAGACGTAAATGTCAAATTTACTATTTATATTTATACATATAAGTCAATCACACTCTCAAGATATTGTCGTTATTCTGTCTACATTAATAATCTCAGGCCTTTTATTTCATTGGGAACCTTTCTAGGCAAGTATTGATATATTTGTAAGTGATTACGTAATCCGCACGTTAATAACTCATCATCATTTCTTCATAAAAAGCATCAACCGAGTGCCGTGGTTTAGTAAAATGATGTTATATCTATTATGTGAAGTAGGTCTTTAAATGGCGATATAATTAAGCAGCTTGCGCGTTGCCATCTGGGTACAGCTGTACGGCTCAACCTGTGCGCAATTCTTCATCTAAAACTTTCAAAAACTTCCGCAGGAACTTTAACGGGTTCTGAGAGAAATGAAAAGATTTCACAGGCAACAAGCTGAAGAAAAAAACACCTTACACAGGGCATTCTGGGAAATCTGGTCACCTTCTTTCATGTGTTCAGATACCCTGCTGATTCTGTTTAATAGATTCAATCTTTCTTTCCTTCCTCGCCCTTCCTTGCAGACTTTTAGGTGAGGCCTGATGCAGAACACACACACAGACACTCGCTCACGGTGAAGGTGATTGAGTTTCAGGACTGTATTATTCATGATTAGAGGAACGACACACTGCTCAATCTCTTCCTGGTGACCTCATTACAGACAGGAAGATGGTGATTAACGTGGACTCTACAATACACACGTGCGCACATTTACAGCATTATCAGAGTCTTGCTCCTGTGTGTTTAAGAGCCCCGCAGGTGTGTGTGATGCATCAGTGGTCTGACTGTAGTCCATTTTTGACCCCTCGCTCTTCTCGTTTCCAAGCATTTATCTTAATATCAAATAATTTGCTAACAACATGCCTTCACAGGGTGAGCTTAATAAGCTGTAAACACACTTCTGTGCACATACACACACACCTGCATGTGCACACGCTCATAAACAAAAGTTTAAATGAAAGATTTAAAAGAAAATCAGGTCAAGAAACTTCTAAAAAATGCCTTAATATTCAAATACGAGTTACACACACATATGGAACCCTGGTTACATGTAAACCTTTTCATTATATTGTGCAAATGATAAACATTTGGTTCTTATTTGCATATTAATGAGGTCGATAATACTGATAAATACAGCTTATGACGGAAATAGTGTCTACATGCACAGCTGCACGTGACCTATCTGTCTGCGTAAAGGACTTGTGTACAGTATGTGTGTGTGGGACTCACATGGCCGCGAATGATAGCTGTTCTTTAGTCATATTCAATGGGTGGTTAAACGTGGTGATTCCGTATTCCTCTGGTCTGTGTCCCGTGGGCAGATTTCCTCTTAAAATCCCATTATTTGCCACGTTCAGGAATGACACGAGGGAATGCCAGCCCTGGTTATAGAACCACACCTACACACGAACAAACACCTGATTGAATAGCAATTCGCTCTTATACAAAAACAATATTATATGGAAATATTCTTGAACATATAATGCGATATGGTAAATTATGTTTAAACTTATAATAATAACTACAACAAATACATTTCTATGTATTCACTCAAAAAAATGAACTGTCACTGTTAGTTTTTCTAAACCCATCCTTGTTCGCAGTACATAAAGAATGCAAGTAACTACATTAAAAAGCAAGTTACCTATGAAAGATGTAGTACTGTCCGCTTTACCTAACAAGTGTTTGACTGGTCGACTTAACATTGTTGAGTAAAACGCAAAACCCTATAATATTGGACCTATTGTTGAGATTACTTAATATAAACAAGTTAATTCAACATGACTGGTTGAGGTAGATTTTCAGCAGCATGCTTTGCATAAGACTGCATTTAGGCAGTACATTTCGAAATGTACTGTTATTTTAAGTGTTTTTCAGTAAAGAAAAAGACTTCTTTGTGCTTACTGTTCATTTATCTTTCCTTTTTAAAAGGGTTTGTTGTATTTGAGTTTTAGGGTTACCATTGTTAAGAGAAGGGGTACATGTGCTTAGGCTGTGCATCATTCAATGAGCATTAAATGTCTGATGCCAATCCTGAGATGCCTCTCATATGTGTTGCTCATTGTGTTTAGACTAACATGCAATAAGTCTGTAAATAATTTATGTATGAAAATGAAATGTACCATTAAGAACGATAATATTGAGTTTAATGAACTTTAAATCTAAACCATTCAGATTGTACCAGTAATTTTCTCAAAAGTTTTGACAACTTTTCTTTCATCTCTTTTGTTCATACAACTAAATTGTTACTTGTAGAAACTACTCAACATATTTGCGTGCAAACACTTGACTTTTATGTTAATCCAACAAATAATTTTATTGAGTGCTTGAACCAAGGGTTTATATTTTTTCAATATACATGAAAAGCAGCAATTCATAATGGATTATTCAACATAATGTACATGTACTTGCTGTGCTTGTTTTTTCTTTGTTTAAGATTAAGTTGTAGATTTAAATATTTAAATGGATTTTTAAAAGGTTACATGTTTCGTAGGGGATTACACTGAAATATCAACCCTGTTGCCATGAGTCTCTATACCGATAAAAACTGATTGTCTAAAGAATATTAATTATCTAAATATCAGAATCAAACTCCTTTTCTTAAAAAAATATTTTATAATGTAAGAAGTCAGGCCTGTTCCCATGGTTTTGTTAGTCTATTTTTACAGTAATTTGTTTCTTACCTTGACATTGTCTCTTGTACCCAGTTCAACCAGAATCAACTGAAGAGCTTGAAAAAGTCCATCTGTCAAGTTGGTCTACAGAAGAGAGAGAAAGCAACAGGGAGGTTGAATCATCTCCAGTTGTATGTTTGTGTTCTCGTATAGAATTGTGTAGAATTGTGAAGTTGCTGGAAAATATGAAAATACTTCAGTTCAGAACCCTGTTAAAGCATTTTGGGATCGCTAACCCTCACGTCAAGAGCATGACTAGTAGCACAGGGTAGGAATGTCGATAAAAAAATCTAATTGAAAAGTGGTCTACTTCATTATTGAAACAAGTTTACAAAATCTTTGCCAAAATGAAAAATGAAATAAAATAGATTTTTTATTTTCGAAAAAGGATGCAGTGTCACTCGGAAAATGAAAATGACTGCAACCGGTGATTTAACAATTTTATTTAATTTCTTATTACTACAATCTTTGGGCAACACAGAAATAAAATTGAAAAGACAAACGCATTTTTTACAATGTTTTTTACAAAGCTTTAACTCAAAATGTACAGATCCCCAAATCTAGCTAATGTACACATGCACAGCCTTGCGAATTATGTGAAGAATTATGGGTAACGTTGTCACTGTATGTATAAAGCACCAGATGACAGAGGTCATCATTGGGCCTCCTGAGGGGATCTGAAATTTACAAACACTTACAGTACACATACAATATCTGAAAGATATCAGATATAAACGTTAATGGTTGACGCTCCCCAGGCTACATTATAAAAACAAGACGAACACAAATAATCTTGCCCAAATTGACACAAACACACCCACTGAATGAGAGGGAGTGGAGGGCGATAATGTCCTGCTATTAGCATTACATCCGTCCATCACAGAGCTAAGCAGCATTAAAATCCTATTAGACCGAGCAGACACTGGCACTTTGCCTAAGTTACAAAACTGGTCCATCTCAGTCGTATTTGTAGGTATTTCTACGTACATTTATTTTCTGTACCTTTAAACCGACACAACAACATATCAAAATATTGACAGCAACTAAATAAATAAACACTTAAACCTGAATGCAACTTTCTGAGAAATCAACACGTCTTAAACACAATCCAACAGTGGTATTCCTCAATAAGTGAATAACATAACTGTACATCTATTCAATCTAAACAGGTCTGAAATATATTAATTATTATAGACATAATGACCTTAAATCCTATAAACTCCCTACTATAGGAACCTGAATCAATTCATTTGAGAAGCTCCAACGTAATTCCTGTTCCTGAAAAATCATATATAAATCTGATCGGTTCTTTACGCACCATCTTCAGAAGAGCGAACATATCAAGGGTAATAAACTGTGATTTGAATTTGAGGAGAGCAACAGATATGCTTCTCTAACTCCTCATAAATTCAACTATTGCACAGAGAGAAAAACATTATCTCTATATTTGCTGCTTAAATGTATGATAAATGCAGAGCCGAGGGCTGTGGGGAATTTTCACACTATGGATTCAAAGGCCTGAAAATCGTTCACACGCTATTAACAAATGCAGAGCAGTGAATCCAAAGCACACTTCACATCGATGTTAGGACATCACTGCCGTGTGCACCAAGCTGTTCATGCATATTTAAATGAAGATTTTTTTCTTCTTGTTTTGATGCATACGTGATAAACTTGTATGCAAATGATCCCAATTACCGAATGCAGCAAATTTATAGGTAATTGTTACTTGTGAATCAAAATTAATGGGATGTTACTAAGACCGACATAAAAGGTGGTGATAGCTAAACAAACGCTTTTTCAGTCTGACACGACGCCTGAAGTGGATTCCATAGAAATGAAAGCAAATTTTATTTATGTTAGCTTCCACCAATAGACCATGAATATTATTCTTAAAGCTGCAATTCATAACTTTTGCCTCCCTGTCACTATCTCTGTTTGAAAAACTAAATTGCATGTTACTCAACATACTTCTTTTTATTTGTGTTCAATGTCGTCTTATGTCAAACTGACACTTCCCGGAAAATTGTACCAGACATCTCAACTAATAAATCTAGGAAGTAAGTTCCTCTTACTGTTTAATAGATTGATATCCTTTAGTGATGTCCAAATAACCAAACACAAAGCAAAGTTCCTGCATTCCCTCCAGACCATGCAGAAAGTCTTTATAGCCTGAAAATGGCTGTATCATTTTGGCAACACCTCAATCATCAGCCATCTCTACAGACTGCTAAAAAACCTCTCAGACTCGAGTGAAAAGTTCAACTTATTCTTCTATACATGTTTAATGTAAGACAGGGATGTGTGATAGCATTTGTAATGATCCAGATGAATAAATCTTATCTCTATTTCTTTATCTGGCTGTGTATATTCATTGTGAAAGGTTTAATTTGTAACATTTGCCTCTCTATCGCCATCTCTGTTTGAACTATGAAATTGCAAGTTAATTGACATGCTTAACTTCACATGCATGGAGGTCAAACGAAACAGACATTTCCCATGAAATTTTGCGCGACAGGTAAGGAGGTACGGAGACAGTTTTGAACACTGCTTTTAACCTGCTCAATAGCTGATGTCTATTAAACAAAGATACATATTGCAGCATTATGATTTCTGTTCAAATATAAATGAAGATTTGCTATTCATCCAACTCACCTCAGTGGGATTGATACGCCAATGTTGTTCTTGTGTAAAAAACTAAAATGCATAAAATCTGAACTTCGCAACATCTGTTGGTCTTACCTGCGAGATGTTGAAAACCGATTTGAGGTCAGTGATCACGGCCATAATCTCAGACTCGTTCATTTTGACCTGTGGGTTCACACCTCCCACAGATATTCCTCCATACCTATACATACAAACACACACAGTACATAGTTTTTGTGTGTGTTTGATTATATCTAAACTAAAGAACAGATTGGACGGTTAATTCTTTATTGTATTTTTACTCTACTGAGATGCATTAAAGTGGTTCTGCACCGTGTTTTGCCAGACTTTTGGTAGTTTTTGAGCAGGAAGTCAGTCATATTTCGTGCGGTGAGGTTCTGGAGGGTGTCCGTGGTGTTTTGGATTCTCTAAAGAAACAAACAACAAACTAAAATTATAAACAAGTCACACTTCTGCAAAAATTTAAAAACGAAGAAATAAAATACAAACATATAATATCTGACTCCTGATTAATATAATTCAAGCCCAAATGTAATTTTATGAGGAGTTTTATCTAGAGAAAAGTTGAAAACATTGGGTTAAACAAACAACATTCATTTTTAAGACTCCTAACCTAGAGTACAAATGAGTAACTCCAAGTGCATGAGAATGATGTGCTTACTAACAATACTACACAGTTTATGTATTCTAAATGTTCCCAATGATAAATTGCAAGATCAAATTAATTATGAGAATAGGATAAAAGAATAAATAGAAACACACACATTGTGTATTACTCAGATGAGCAGGTGAGATACACTATCAGCGTGAATCTAATGACAATGGCTCAGTTCCACAAAAAGCCTTCTAAATGAAAAGAGTTGTGACGCACTAACATGCACGCACATGCACAGTTACATTGTAAGAGGCAATGATTTGTATAATGAACATCTATTTGAAGCTGATTCTGAGAGATGGAACAGTCTGATTCTCATCAGCTTTTTTTCTATTAGATTTTGAAACAGATCAATAAATGAGAGAAAGATGTTTTATAGACATCAGGAAATTAAAATTGTAAGTCTCTTTAGTTATCATTGGTGCAATTCTAAAAGTTCCGAAAACCTGTTTGAAAACATTGATTGTATTGTGTTTGACTCAAAATACGCACTTGAGTATTCCAAAAACTATTTCCTGTGCCCGGCTAAAAATGAACATTCAGTCTTCTAACAATTGGAGGATTTTAATAAAATAATGGCAAGAAACAGGACATATCATAAAAGTATTTGGAAATTTCATAAAAAAACCTATAATTCATTTTCAAATTGCTTTAGTAATGACAAACAACAAAACTGCATTTGCCCAAACTTTGGCACATTTACTGACAAGAGTCAGTAGATGTTCCAACTTCTTTAGGACCATTAATCACCTGCTGACTTTTACTCTCGGATGCTGAATAACATTTAGGCCATCGAATAAAAGCTTCTGATTTGCACAAGTGCCTGCCAGCTTTACAGACAGACAACAGACCACGGGCAGTCTGTGGGCGAGCCCTCAGACTATCATCTTGCAAACAAAGTAAATACAACGGGAAAGACTAAGTATGTTCTGTGAACGTCAAGAACAAAACAACAAAGAATGCAGTGCAGTAAACATTGCGTTGATTATTGCAACTCTCTAAAACACCAACATCCTGCAGTCCAAACCCCGCTAACTCACTTCACAGATTTAACCAATACGTAACTTCAGCCTGCCGTTGCCATGGAAACCGGCATTTCATTAAGAAACGTGTATGGTGTGTCTGCCTCCTCTCTTAACTTATCAAGAACGCAGCGAGACAGACAGAACGAGAGCCGACCAGAAGAATCGTCTGTACTGACTGTGTGATATCAGATGTGTTCTTGATGAACTTGATTTGGGTCTTGCTTTTGTATCCGAATGCATACGCACATGTCAGAGGTTCAGGAGATGATATATGTGTGTGTCCACATAATTCATATGACTTAAAGAGATTTAAATTGAAAATTCTGTCATCATCTACTCACCCTCTTATCACCATTAATTCAAACCTGTATGACATTCTTTCGTCTACAGAAAAGAATATATTTTGAAGTAAGTTGTTAACCAAAGAATACTGGCCCCCATTCACTCTTATTGTATGGACACAAAACGAATGCAAGTCTATGGGAGCCAGTTAACAACATTCTTGCAAATATGTTCTTTTGTGTTCCGTGGAAGAAATAAAGTCATGAAGGTTTGAAATGACAAAGTGGCGAGTAAATGATTACAGAATTTTCATTTTTGGGTCAACTAACGTTTTAATAATCAGGTCATGTAATACATTTATATAACTCTTATTTGTTACATTATTCTAAATTTGGACCTTGCTGTCTAGCCATTCTTTGCATAATTTATCATATATCATAATTTTTTAAAGGGCTGTTCTCCCAGAATATGAACTTTTAAATGTTTATCTACCAGAAATTGAGTAGCCAGCGTGTGTGCAGAAACACCCTGTAGTTATACAAATCCATCTACTCTTCATTTTGTAGTCTCCTTTAAAACACAACAGTGACACTAAACAGGGTATTGGCGATACCCACAACAATCTGATGTCACATTGATTTACACCCACCCATGACCGCTCACATACACTGCCTTATGAGTGCGTAGTTCCACCTTCAGCCAGAGACACGCTGTCAGCCATTTTCAGGCAAGAGCAGATTTAGCCAGTGACAAAATGTTTAAGAAACAAAAAAGGAGTGCTGTTGTCGGATGTAAAATGGAACATAAAAGTCTTTATGGAGAATTCGATGGGTTTGCAGGCCGGTAGCTCCGGCCACCGGGGTTGTTGGAAAGGCAAGGAGGAGACCTTTCCGACGTTACCATTTGGGAAGAATTTACTTTTTCGAAAAACCAACATTCACCGGTCTGTATCTCCGGTGTAACTCCAGTTGGACTCGTTGGAAAGGTCTCCGGCGGGGCTTTCGAATGACGGTGACCGCGAGTGGATCCAGGTAGGTTGAAAAATCGAGGCTCCGGGACCCGGTGGCCCAGCGGCTCCAGACTGGTCTCATTCGAATGGCCCGGCCGAGACCTTCCCAATGAGCCCAGGCTCGAGGCAATACGACGCGGCTCGTTTGGCGGGAATGCCCGGTAGACCAGGCTCCGGCCAGTCGTCTTCCGCCGAATGTATCTCCAGCTCCCTGGGTTGCAGCGAGTCCACGTGTGTCAGTATAGCATGGGTTTCGGCAAAAAAAAAATCTCATGAATGGTTCAGTACCAGCTGTTCGCGATAAAGCTTCATCTCAGGAAGAAGTAAGTATTACGCATCGTTTTTAAATTGCCTTTCTTAAATAAAGTGTTTAGTGTTTTAGCGCCCGTTGTTACATGTCCGTGGCTTAACTTAAGACATTACATTGGTCCAAAGACAGGTTTTATGTGGTAACATAAGTGGTTATATGCATCGTGCCAATCGATTCAGAATACTTGTGACCGACATAATTTCTGCAAAGCTTATTCATTGAAACGAAAGAAAGTTATAGCAGTGTCTATCTCGGTGAGTTCAGTGTTTTCTCGTATGTCCTTAGTGCGACAATACTGTAGAAAATCTATGGTATCAGTAAATCACAGTAAGTGCATTATTATTTTCCATCTGTTCAGAGAACTTTTCAGGAAAACCATGAACTCTTTAAAAATGCCATACAATTTTTTTTTGTTGCACACAGTCAAAAAATAAATAAGGGGGAAATAGACTCAAGAAGTGATTCTTTTCAGCGAACCCTTAAGGGTTTATATATCTCTGTGCTGCTGGTCTAATTAAAGCATTACTTGATATATCGGAAGCCCTCAGGCAGGGGATAAGATTCATCCAGCCCCCATCACCCCAAATACATCTATGATTTATCTCCTTTATGTGTGTGTGTGTGTGTGTGTAGGACTCTTCCTCTTTAGAGTGCTCAACAATCATAGTTTAGTAATAGCAGACCTTCTGTAAACTGGGTCAGCGCAGTGTGTGAGTGTGTTTTCAGTTAAAGAAAGTTATTTACAGGGAACAGAGAATACAAAAAGATTCTGAAGGAGGGATTCTAGTTTTTGAGTTTTTCAGAGTTGCGGAGTGATTAACATATCTGCTGACACAACACCACTGCACAGAAAACTTCAGGAGACTCTTAGATTAAACAGATGTTAAAAAAAGCTTGATATATTATGGTGGATATATCACCATGGGATCAATTAAAATTACAATATGTACCTGGTGCATTTTTAGATAATTCAGGTCATCTCGCTATCACTGTTTCCCTTATTAAAGTGTTTTTTGTTACGTGTATACTTATGTCAGTGTTTCCTTGACATTCCATGACAATTTCGGCCAGAATTTTTGTTAGGTAGTTTGAACTAGAGTAGTGTGCGCGAAACATAAATGTCATCATCGCAAAGTTTCACGAAGTAACTGCATGCGGCAGCGAATCTGAAAATAAACAAGTCGAAGGCGAGAATAACCGACCAGGTGAAACCCAATCTACTGGCCCCGCCAAACCGGGTCAGTCCGACTTGGGAGTCGGGTGCTTTGACGAGGAGGCTAAAGACCGCAGCATCTAGCGTCGGTCGCTAGAGCGCCTCCTGAGGTTGGGGAGTGAGGATAACACATTGCACAGCTCTTCACTAGCTGGTCTTTGTAACACAGGCACGTCTGTAAAGGCATTTGTGATGCATACATTTGAAAAACATTTAAATTATAGTTGAAAAAAAAATTTACATAAAAACTATGGTTTGACTTTAGCGAAGGTATAGTAACCATGTCAGTGATTATTGACCTGAGGTGGCGGTAAGCCTCCGGCTCCGGGCGGGCAGTCTGGAAGCATGATGCTGCGTTGAGGAGTGCTGCATTGGCACTCAGGTGATGGATTCTTCATGGTCCAGTTCCCCTTCTCAAAGATCTCAGTGATAGACGGATCTACCACAGGAGTCATCCAATCAGTGCCTCCCGCCGGATTACAGGGGTATTTTCTAATACAGGAACAGAAAGCGTTACCGTGAATGTGTGTTTGTGTGTGTATGATTGTGTGTGTTTGCATGAGCGTGTGTGTACTTACGGGATGGGGTTGCTGCTCATGCATCGTGTTCCAAATCCAGGAGAACTAAGCAAAGCGTTTGTCACCTTCTGCACCTGAACTACTCCTGCATCATCAAAACTAAAGCGCAGACAAGACTTGATACATTAGAGGTCCTGTTTCTAAAAGAACTTTCAAATTTTGGCTCATAAAAACAGCGTAAGGGGTTCACTTATAGACTGCTAAGGTGTGTGTGTACCTGTAGAAGGTGTTCTGTGGCGCTCCGTACATCCATTGCTGAAGCTCCAGATTGGGATATTCCACAAACGGAGGAATAATCAGAGAGAAGATGAGAGCCAAACACACAAAGAACGCCGGCATCACCACCTGATAAATACGTATATACACACACCGCTTAATACATCTGCACCTACTTAAGACCAATCTCTTTTTATACAACATAATACAATGCCCACTTTCCATTCTATTAAGTATGCATACACACAGCTCTCAGTATGAAAGTTTGTCAAAAGCACAATACGTATAGTTACGGATTGTAAACTATTTATCTTTGTGCTTAGATTTTATAGAAGACTGTATTGAATATTTGGAGTAGTATTCTACCGTTCAATGCAAACTCTATCTCTATCTGGCAGTGTACTGCACGTGCTTGGGTTGGCTCGGTTAAATGTGTAAAAGGGTTTGATTAAATACTTTTAAACATTGGCGCTGTCACCCTTCATTCCCAGCATAATTAATTTCTCTCTATTCTTCCTCTATTCTATCTCTCTACATGTCCTTCTTTCATTCCATTCCTCTACTGACAGCCGGAGCGAATCCAGCGCAGTGAGAGAGACGGTGGCACGGCCTCACTCCAGCTGATTAATTACACCCCATGATTGTCCAATTAATTCAAACACCCAATTCAAACACTCTCTGTTTACACTGAGAAAAATGTAAATGTGCCGCAGTGAGCGAACGCACCGGGAATATTGAAGGAGAAAACAATAGAACATCTCTCCCTGGAGAGAAAAGGAGAGAGCGATGAGCATAGGCCAAAACGTAAAACCCAAAACTGTGCACAATGCCGTAGTTTTTGTGCTTTGGACATGCAACCTTCATAATGCCGATTTAAGCTCAGATCATGTTCAGAACGATCTCATAACGTATAGCATGTGGTTCTAAGCGTGGTTGTGCATTTGGACGCATGAAAAGTACAAAATATGCATTTTGAGTAAACCAAAGTGACTTATTAAAACAGTAGAATTGTATAAATGTGTTTGAATACTGGGAGGTTCACAAAACATGAATTTCATGTAGGTTTTATTTGGTTTACAATGTTTGAGATTAACTTGATATTCAAAAGTGTAAGTGATTTGATGTACTAAACAATGGTGATCTCTCTGAAAACAAGCCAGCATGTAACACACTTTAAGAGGAAATTATTTGAGAGAAGAGTAAATCCATATTTGTTTGTTTTGTTTTATGAATTTCTAAATTTATGAGTTTGAACTTTTTATGTTAATTTAGCAATTTTGTTATATGCTTTTGTCTTTTATTATTTATGTGTGATGCTGCTATATAAGATTTTTTTTAAAATAATAATTAGAATTTTAGCGCAGTAAACTTCATTCATTTTATTTCTGGGGCAACATTTCAATTTTTGTTTAGTTGAAGTTTTTCCAATATTTTTAATGCAAATATTTGATTGGATTCCAATAAACTGTTTTCAAAGTTTTGAGTTTTGTAAAGTAAAATACATCAGAGAGATTCCTGTAAGGGCCCTGATTATAAAGTCTTGAGCTTCCAACCTTTTTGTGTTTGTCTGAGGGGTTTGGGTTAGAGTTGATGACAAAGAAAAAACAATGAATGATGATGGAAAGAAAATGAAATATTGAAATATATTAATAAAAATGAGTTCAAGTGCTTTTTAAATATTTTTTTATATTTTGAAGAATGTTGGTAACTAAACAACATTGACCCCCATTGTCTTCCATTTTGAAACACTAAGATATTTCTCAAAAAAATTGTTTTGTTTGTTTCGTAAACGAAAAAGTCATAAACAAAGGAGTGATCAAATGGTGCCAGAATTTTTTGAGTTAACTATCCCTTAGGCTTAACTTGCCATATACCGTAAGCCTGTGTAATAACTCGAGACGGCAGAAGACGACTCCAACGCGTACGTTCCATTTACTGAGCCACAGGCCTAACTCACTGAAATGATACCGGGACACGTTCTCATGCTTCACTGTGGAGAATATTCATTACATGAGCTCACGCTTCAATTTTCAACAAGCGTTGTTTGTGATGGGCCAGTGCATAGAGTGGTAAACAGCCTCACTCGAATTCATGCTGTACTCAGACCGGCCTAAACCCATTACAGCCCCTTCAGACAGCTGCAGATTGTGAAAACCGATGGAGACATCGAGTGAGAGGAAGAGACTGTTTTGCTCTGTTTGAGACTGAAATCAATTGGTGGATGTCTGTGCCGAGTACTGTGGCGAGGGTTTTACCTGAGCAATGATTCCTTTCCTGCTTCTGCGGGCATGGTGGAAGCGTTTGATAAAAAGAGCTAAAAACTGCTGTCTGATCAAAGACCAGCCTGTGATGACAGAAGACCCCTTTCCGTTCACACACATGGGCCGCTGGGTGTCTTTAAAATAAACAACAAATTATTTTTGGATCAGACAGATCAGTCAATATATAAAAGTGTAATATTTAAACGGATGGTTCACCCAAAGATGAAAGGTTTGTCATCAACAGGAAGAATGTGTGTAACCAAACACTTCTGAGGCACCATAGGAAGTAACCATAGTATGAAAAACTAGATGGATGTCAAAGGAACCCCAGACTATTTGGTTTCCCCACATCTTTTGTGTCCAACAGAACAAGGAATTTAAACAGGTTTTGAACAAAATGAAGATGAGTAAATGACAAAAGTTTCATTTTGGGGTGAACTTTAAATTTGAAAAACACTTTTACTTACCCTCCACTCGACTAGTGAACCGAACTTTCACGTCTGCATCAAAAGCAATGAAAGATTCAGTCAGAACCGAACAACACGGAACAGTGATATTGTACAAAGTCGTGACATTCTCTGTATCGGACTTTCTATAACATTTGAATGATTCAGTATGTTTGTTTATATACAGTATAAGCTCTTGCCTGCGTCCGACAGTTTACCATTTTTTACAGCGTCGCCATCTTTGCATTCCAGTGCAGAGTTGATGGTCTGTATTCCTGATATCCTTGAGAGGCTTCTGTGCTTTTCTTCAAGAGTCACACTCTTATCTGCAAGACATTAATACACACACACACAGAGCAGAGGTTAGTCTGGAGTGTGCAGCTGCGATCCTTTCAGCTCTTATTCAACGAGTCTGTTCTTATCTGACACAACATTAACACATACACACTCAGATGTGCAACACTTCTTCCAGCTCTTATTCAAGTGGCTTGTTCTTATCTGAGACGAATCATAAAGCCCCCAAAGAGACAGAACGGTTTTAACAAACAGAGGTCACCTTACTTCTTAAAGGGATAGTTCACCCAAAAAAGAAAAATCATTCATCATTTATACGACCTCATTTAAAAACTGTATGACTTATTTTCTGATGCAGAACACAAAAGAAGATACAGTATTTTGAAGAACGTTGGTAACCAAAGAACCTTGCTGCCCATTGGCTTCCATAGTTTGGACACAAAACCACTGTGACATTCCTCAAATAATCTTTCTTTGTGTTCCACAGAAAACTAAATTTATTCTGAATGACATAAGGCTGAAAAAAATGATGAAAGAATGTTATGTTCATTATTCTTTTGTTATTTACGTAACCTACGAATCTCACCTCAGAAATCGCACATCACTTCACTAAAAAAAGCATGCAAAATGTGTCATTTCGTATATGTGTATATGACTATGGTGGCTCAGACCAACAAAATTGAATTAAAATATACTAGTTCGGGACTGCTGTTTAACAGTCTTCCTTTAAAGACTGTTAAAGGGACAGTTGACCCAAAATTGAAAATTCTGTCATTGACTCACCCTCAGTTGGTTCCAAACCTGTATATAAACACAAAGAAAACTATTTGGAAGAATCCCAGTGACCAAACATATCTCAAACCCATTGAATCTTACTATGGCAGTAAATGGGGGGTGAGATATTTTTGACATCAATGAAAATATCTTCCTTTACGTTCAGCATAACAAAGACATTTATACAAACTGCGGGGTAGGAAATTATTATTAACTATCTCTTTAATTCATCAGTATTGGTCATATTAGTCACTATTCTTTGCTAGTAATTTAGTATTAGTTACTAGGTTTTGTCTTACACTGGGGCGTTTGGCAAAAAATATTACAGATTGGTACTTGTGCAGATTCACAAATTGTTACTTTGAGTTTCCTAGCCGATATTTTCAAATCTGTCACATAAACTTGTCAGAGAGAGTGAGACATGAATGTGTAAAAAAGAAAAAAAAATTGAGTTGTTACCATGAGATCCCACGTCAACACCTGTATCTTTAGCCACCTTTAGAAAGATCTGTGAAATCAAACACCAGGAAATTCAGTCACTCCACACATTCTCTCAAAGCTGAAAACTAACAATAATATAAAAAACAATGTTTAACTGTAGATTTAAAACAAGTTCAACTCCATGTGACATGCTGTCAATTAAGACAGTTTCAAGCAAAAATAACATTTACAGAATACAATTTCTATGGTAATTTCAATCATTACGTAAAGTCCCCTTATACACCCTGGTCACAATATCTTCACACCAAGAGACCTCAGTACCTTCCCCACACACCGCCTACTGCGCATAATAGCTATGTTTAAAGGTGTCATATGGCGTGAACACATGTTTTTCTGTGTCTTCGGTTAGACAGGTTAAATTTTTAAAGCGTCGGAACAAAAGATGCATTCTATTTATAAGCGAATGCTCACCCAGACCTGCCTGAAACGCCTCGTGTAACCACACCCCCTCAAATCTGCATCAGTTTGTGGTATGATTTGACTAAGACCACCCAAATGAATACGTAAGTTAAAAAAAATGTTTTATATATTTAATTGAATTTTGTTTTGTTTGCTCAAACCAAAATGTAACTCTGTGTTAGTACTAGATCTATATTAGATGTGAGGATTTTGTGATTTAAGTAGAGCAAAAATAACAATAACATGACAACATGTGATTGGGAGGTGGAGATGCTTGTTTTCTAATAGCTACAGCACATCCCTGCTTGTTTTTGGATAAAGCGCTATACCTCTTCCAGGCTGGTGTCTGAAATCCCATAGCTGGTGATGCCCAGAGCTTTTTTCTCCAGGTCCAACTCTTTAAAAAGTGAAGCGAAGCTGCCGTCTGTGGCACTTGTGTATGGCAATAAAAACACAAGTTCTTGACCTATGACCTCCAGAAACTCCACCCCTGGCACGTGCCGTCGCACCAGCCTAGTCAAATCTGCCAAATCTGATCAGGTGGAAAATTAAAATGCATTCGCAGATGAAGATCATGACACTATGTGCGTTCAATAGCGCATGTTGTTCAAACCTGATGGGTCCAGACTGCTAATGCTGTCGCCACAAATTCCCTCGTCGACACTTGATTTATCACTCTGTTGGACACAAAAATAAACAAACAAACAAAAAAACATAAAATATACTGTATTAAATACACAAACACATTACTGTAGCATTTGCAATACATGTCCATTACATTTCTTCATTTATTTTAAAGTCTGAAGTCAAATTGGTCTGATTGTTTAGAAATGTAACTACACAATTCCTCTACTTAGTTTTTTTATGCATAATATAAAACAAAAAAGTAATGTATGTCAAACCAACACAATCTCACAGCAATTTGTAACAATGAAGTGTCTAATTCATTCGAATGAATTTGTACATTTTTGCACCATTTGCTTTAGTGCCAGCGATGATAGGTTTAGGGGTGGGGTTAGGGGAGGGGCTTCAGTATTTTGTTTTTCTATCAAACATTTTTGTACAATTCACTTAGTACGAATTCATAAAAGTGATGAATTCTTGTAAGACCAGGCTGGTCTGACCTTTGATATATATATATATTTTATGTAGCGTATATATTGTATATTGGCATGACTTTGAGTGTTGGGGCAGTGTACCTCTTTAGATGTGGGGGTGCAATGTGATGTCACTTGTTCCTGATTGGCCCGCGCCACGGTGAGGTAATATCCTCTGCCGTATGTTTTCTTGAGGAAGAAAGAAGAACCGCAGCAGCAGACTCGGCCGTGAGAGATGATGGCAATGCGGTCACCCAGAATATCCGCCTCATCCATGTGATGGGTAGACAAGATTATAGTGCGACCTGGAGACACACACGTATATCACGAGCGTAAGTTCAGTAGCAAGCACTGATTTCTGAGGGTCTCATTTGAATCTGATAAGATGTTTGCGGCGTGCAGGAGTGGTGGAAAACAGGAAGCTCTAAATATAGACACGCTTTTATACGCTTACATGCAAGTGCGCTTGTCGTATGGCACTAAGATCTCACTCTTCCCTCTCTTTAGAGAAAAGTTTTAGCCCTTTGGTATTCGCTATAGCTCTCGCTAAAGCCAGACACCCGTGGGGCTCTGCGGTGGATGGCGGCATTATTTCTGCTCTGTCTCTGCGACGAGTCAGTAGGAGTTCAAAGCCTCTGTTATTTGATTTGCCGAGAGTAGAAATATCATGAAATATCATGCGTTTGAGCTCCCCAAAGGCAGAAGCGGAACGTTACAGAGAATCTCATGTTTATATTGAGAATTGTTGATGTTGGGCCCTTTAAAGGAGATATCTGGACACAGTCAGCGTCTGTTCGATATAAAACGCTGAACTGTTCAAAGATGGTTTGAACCACATAGCTAGTCCACGGTATATATTTATATGGATCTGTGTCAACTTACTCTGTGACATTCAGCTAAACAAAGAAACAGTTTTAGAGACTGTCGGATAGCAACACAGATAGATAAATAAATAGATAGGAAAGAGGGAAAAACTAATAGACGACTGGGTTGGGTTACTACATGATTATTGGTCACCTTCATGTTTGTCTCTGGGATTTGCATATTAATATTCATATACAGATATTAAAAATATATCTTATAAAAAATGAATATATTTTAAACATTTTATAACTTTAACTTTAAATGTATGGCGAATATAGTTGGCAAAAAAAAACTATAGGTAGTAGGTATTCAAAGTGTTTTACAAAAAGATAATATGATGTGAGGCCAAGTATGGTGTTCTGCTCTGCATTTAACCCATCCAAGTGCACTTACACAGCAGCAAGTAACACACACACCCAGAGCAGTGAGCAGCCATTGCTGCAGCGCATAGGGAGCAATTGGGGGGAAACGGTGCCTTGCTCAAGGGTCTCACCTCAGCCGTGGAATCGCAGGTGGAGGAGAGCGCTGATTATTCCCTCCCCCCACCTACTATCCCTGCTGATACTGAGGCTCGAATCGGCAACGATTGGGTTACAAGACCAAGTCTCTAACCATTAGGCCACGACTACACTTTGCAATTGTAAATATGTTTTTTGTTAATAAAGATGAAGAAAATGTAAAGGAGTTCGTGAGACACATGATATTCCACTTAATGTCCGAATGTTTTTCTTCTTCACAAAAGATCATCATAATTAAGTAAGACTTCATGCATTTTTTACTCTCTAAAAACCTAAATGCAATCATTAAATTTGGTGCATTTCTTCCGTGTAAAAGCTATTTTAATGGCATTTTATGTGAAGCTATCATTAGGAAAACTAATCATTTCCAGCAACGCAACTGTCGTGCATGCTTCAAACTCCAATTTGCTCGAAACCATAACAATGTTGTAAACAACGCTATATGAAGAAATAAATATATTGACAGTTATTCAGGTATCGGTAGTGTGAAACTCTCCAGCCCAAGCTTCTATACTTTGAATACAATTATTACTCCGTTCACTTGTAATGCTATACAGTCAATACTAATGTGTCTTGCAGAACTCTTGGGACTAAAAGAACTAATTCAGCTCATTTCAGCTAGATTGGGTGTGTAATTAGCAAGCGGCTGATGATTATTTGATTAGTGAAGGCGATTAAAGTGTTATTAATAATTTAGAAAAATTAAATGATGTGTACTACTTCAGTTCATTCGGCTGAGAGTGGGCCTTGCTTAACAAACATTACACAGATAACATGAAGTGTTTATTTTAGCTATAGTGTTTATAATCTATTGTGTAGTGTTGTGTACTTTATAATCTGTAATGGGAGCATTTGCTGTAGCAAAGAAAATCACACTACCTTGTTTATATTTGAGCAGCAATTCCCAGATGCCTCTGCGTGCATATGGATCCACTCCCGCAGTGGGCTCATCCAGAATCACAACATTGGACCCACCTACAAACGCTATCGCAACAGACAACTTCCTCTGCATTCCACCTGTATATTTACAACAGAAATTTGACACTCAACCAAAGTATTCAATTCATTCTGAATATATTAACAGAGTTAACAGTCGTTTGATATTCAGGTAGACTTTCAAAAAAATAATAAAAAAATAAAAAGATTTAAAATGAATTCAAAGAACTCTACTGAGCATGGCCTGCTGAATAAGTTTCCTCTCTTTATTTGTGATTATGTTTAGTAAGTTAGTTTAGAATGTTATATTCCCCCATGACTGCTGATAGACACACCTGAGAGGTTCTTGGCAAGATCTTTGCGTTTGTGAGGCAGACCCACATCATTTATCAACTGATCAATTTCCGTCTGCACCTCTTTAGAGCTCCGCCCCTTCAGACGGGAGTAGAAATAAATGTGTTCCTCCACTGTCAAACTGAATCAAACAAACAGCCATGAATATACACTATATGGACAAACGTAATAGAACGTCAACTTTGTCAACATTTCCATTAGAACAAATCTTAATGCTGTAAGATATTCTAAATTATTGTGTACTTATAACTTTGTAGCAACAGTTTGTTCAGGGAGTTTTCGATTCCAACATGACAATGTCCTTGTGCACTAAACAAAGTTCAAAAAGATATGATTGATTCAGTCTTGTTTGGAAGAGCTTGACTGGTCTTAATTAAGCCCAGAACTTACCCCAGCTGAACACTTATCTTCCAAACTCATCACTTCTACACAAGCCTACAGTCATTTCAGAACAGAAAAGGCCCTTCTAACGCTGTTAAAGTCCCCATGAACAGAAGTTTTGACTTTTTAATTTTGACACATTTCTGAGAGAAAAGGAATTTCTAACGAGGGAAATAGTGGTCGTGGCTTTTATCTTTCTCTGTGATTTGATTGGATGTTGCATTTTGAAATGGTACTGGCAGCAGACTGACAGTTGAAGGGGAGGAATTAACAGATCCCCCGCCCAAGTCCTCCAACATATGTCATTTAGGATGTATAGTCAGTACAGGAAGGAAGTGTATTTTCAGATTTTAGCTAAAGATTATGAGGGCACACAAATTTAAAAGGAGAATGACCCACACTGATGAACTATTTACAATAAACTCTGTAATATTTCATGAACAAAAATTACATTTTAATTTCACTGGGACTTTAAAACAAATGACAAGAAATTTAAATCGTATGGTATAGCAGTAATACAGTACAGAGAAGAATAGAGCAAGAAAGAGAACAAAGAGAAGATCTAAGAGTTATTACTCGTTGAAGAGGACATTGTGTTGTGGACACATTCCCAAATGTTTCCTGATTGTGTCCATGTCTGTGCGGATGTCATATCCATTTATATACGCTGTACCAGAGGTAGGACCAAAGAGGCCTGTCAGAATTGACCTGGAAAGCAAATGAGAAATAATCATTAAAAAAACAGTTATTTCCCTCTGAAGTCATTTGTATCATCGGTTGGACAAAAGCAGCTCTTGCTCAGTTCGGATGCTCATGGCCAACATCTAAGGTGCAGATGTGTAATATGTATGTGCGTGTTTGTGTTCATGTGCGTAATAATGTATGTAGGCATGCATAATGTATGTTTTTCCTTAAAATAACTTTTCCCAGAAGCAAGTTCATTTGGACAAAACCTCACTTAAGCAAAGCAAATCTTTTTTTAGTTGGTTTAGACAGGTAAGGTTATGGTGTAGGGTTTAGATTGGCCTACATACAGTATAATTCATTACAAATAGCTTCGTACATAAACCCTAGATTTGAATGATTATTATCAATAGCACTGACATGGTTGTTGTTTTTCCGGCACCGTTGTGTCCCAGAAATGATGTGATGTGATCCTGATAGAAGTCCAGACTGAGTCCATCCACAGCCAGTTTATTTCCTGTCTTATACACCTTCACCAGGTTACGGACACACACGCCGACTTTCATGTCTGCCGGAGGCTTCTCCAGGTATCCTGTCAACGCACAAACACAGTCATGAGGTACAAATGATTTATATACACAATTTATACACTCACCTAAAGGATTATTAGGAACACCATACTAATACTGTGTTTGACCCCCTTTCATCTTCAGAACTGCCTTAATTCTACGTGGCATTGATTCAACAAGGTGCTGAAAGCATTCTTTAGAAATGTTGGCCCATATTGATAGGATAGCATCTTGCAGTTGATGGAGATTTGTGGGATTCACGAAGCTCCCATTCCACCACATCCCAAAGATACTCTATTCCCACCACATCCCAAAGATACTCTATTCCCACCACATCCCAAAGATGCTCTATTGGGTTGAGATCTGGTGACTGTGGGGGCCATTTTAGTACAGTGAACTCATCGTTATGTTCAAGAAACCAATTTGAAATGATTCGTGCTTTGTGACATGGTGCATTATCCTGCTGGAAGTAGCCATCAGAGGATGGGTACATGGTGGTCATAAAGGGATGGACATGGTCAGAAACAATGCTCAGGTAGGCCGTGGCATTTAAACAATGCCCAATTGGCACTAAGGGGCCTAAAGTGTGCCAAGAAAACATCCCCCACACCATTACACCACCTCCATAATTGCATTAATGAGAAATTGAACCGGTGTTCCTAATAATCCTTTAGGTGAGTGTATGTTTTGTGCGTGTGGTACCTTTCTGCTCCTCCAGTTCTTTGAGAAGGTCAGGTTCTGCATCAGAACCCACTGGAGTTCCACACCAGAATGAGGAAGTAAAGGGAAAATACCAAGGCTTTGAAATACCATACTGCCCTGAAAGAGAAAGAATTAGATGTAGAATTACATTTTGTTTATTATGGAACACAGGGATTAATAAAACGTTTATTTTAATGATACATTTGGCTCATATTAATCTGAGCCTCTACTAAGGACATCTATTTTATTCTTCTGCAGAACACAGTAGAAGGTATTTTGAAGAACAGGGTACCAAACAACAATGGCGCAACCCATTAACTTGCATTGGTTTTGTGCCCTAAAATAGAAGTAAATGTGTACCACCGTTGTTTGGTGACCAACATTCTTCAAAATATTTTCTTTTGTGTTTTGCAGAAGAAAAATTGTCATACAGGTTATTGAATTATCAAAAGTGTGATTTTTATTTTTGGCTGAACTTAAAGACCCATTGAAGTGCCTTGATATGCATAGGTCTGATGGATAGGTCAACACAATTTTAATTGAAACAGGAAGTTAGGGAAGACATCATAGGCATCACAAAGTCTAACAAGTTCATACTAGAAGTAAGTAAAACGTATATTTTATTTCAAGGAGCACTTACACCTACTGAGTTGTGTTCTGTGTTGTGTTTCCATTATTGAAAGCTGAATAGCTTGGTCAGTTGATGAGGTGTGTTCAGTTCTTTCTAGGTCGTTTGTATTTACAAGGTCTAAATGTAATCAGTATAGTGCATGATTTTGATTTGTGTAATTGGTGCTTTATCTGTGTATTTTATCATTGGCAGTGCAAAGAGAATGATAATCAAGGTAAATAGGATGCTCAAGGCTGTTCGACGTTATACGGCTAAATAAGTAACCTTCCCTAGCAATTTTTTTATGTATTCTTCACTTTTGTTGTGCCATCAACTAAAAATGCACAATTATATGTTACACTAATTTGTTTCTGCCTTGAAAATGTATTTTATATGCACACAGCTGCCTCTATTTTTATTTTCTGACGTAATAACAATTCAAATTAATATCAAATATCAATATATAGTCAGTTGATAAAAATACATGTTATGGGGGGATTCATGTACATTCAGCTGGTTGTGATCATAAACATCATGACAAACTATTATTTAAAAGAACGAAGGGTCTATTTACAGTGAGTACAAATAGCCCGCCTTGTTAGCATAGACTATTCGCACTAGCTCTGCCCACCAATATATGATTGGAATAGAGAAAGTGTAAGAATGACACCATGTTAAACAGTGACTCCAATGGTGTAGGTGTAAAGGCTGTTTTTATTCATAAAGTCTAGGTTTAGGGTAAGGTTTGGGGTAGGCTTTAATATCTCAATAAGTTGCCATCATTTTAATAATTTTAATAAATATAATGATTTACAATCTGTTATTATTGCATAATGTTAAATGCACAACAATCCTGAGGTGCAAATAATAAGGTTAAATGCCACTATTTTTAAGTACCAATAGCAACTAACTACTATTTGTACTTAATCCAATGACAATACAGCTATTTTCGGTTAGAGTAATTAGCATATCGCTAAGAAATGCTGCCTTTTTACTTGGTGTAAACAGAACCTACTGATATTTAAACTCCAACAAGCATCTGTTGCTATTTTCAATTAGTGTAAATAGCATCTATGCAAATAGCTGCTGCCTTAAAAGCAGCAAAATCTAACAAAATCATTTTTTTTCTTAAAATGTTTCTTGGGTTTTCTTCGATTGTGACGATTTAGTATTGTAATAGAGGTCCATGTTTGTAAGTCTTACCAGGGAAGACGTTCTCAATGTACCAGGTGAGTATCCAGTAGATCAGCGCGTCTAATAGCATCATGAAGATGGAAACGATGAAGGAATAGGGGTCGTTCTCCTGCGGACTCACCCAGATGTTGCTCCACTGAATTCCAATGCCCTGCTCTTCATACCGGGCGAAATTCTCACAACCATATCCAAAGGCCACACATGACAGCAGACTCTATCAGAGATTAAGATGAGAGGTCATATATACCGCCTTCATCCTGAGATATAACTCATATGAATGTAAATGTTTCTCGCCGTCGAGTATATTTATTCTGGTATGAATATGAGATCAAAACAATGGCCACATGAGCTACCATTTTAAAGCAAACATTGTGTGTGGGTAGTGCAATATTGCTCATTCTAATGGCTCTGCGGTCCCATTCATCTAGTCTAGACAGAGGCGTCTGAATGCAATGACGTACACACACACACTTCGAGGATCCCATCTGCACTGCTGAACAGAGCAAATCTTCTCGCGTGAGATAAAGGTCACTCTGATTGGGCACAATGACGGAAGTTCAGCTGTAAGTCATTTAGTCATTCTACGTCTATCTCAAAGGGCAAAAGTGCTCCTCCATTGCTCTTCTCCAAAGGTGTGAGGTCATCTCTATCACTCTCCATATATAGAAATCTCCAGAGGAGATCTGGATTTCCTCAAGCACGCTCAGACCTACAGACAGACAGAACCACAGCTCGATTCGCTTGGCTCATAAACGGCTCCTTCACCTGAGACAAGCAAAGCATCTAGTGGCCAAAAGTGATGTCCTGATGTGATGCATATTTTACAATATTTGTTTTTTATCCAACAGATAATACAAATAGGCAGTAATGTTTTCATATTTTTTATTTGCTGGACATCTTTTAAGTTGGAGGGGCCCAAGGACCCGGCCCTGCGGTGGACCAAAAAGTATTGTAAAAAAGGATCATTTTAATAAAAAATGGAAAATATTTTGGTCACATGTGACCTTCCTCAGTGCCAATTTCACAATAGTTGATGCAGAAGTTGTGTTAAAACGTACTGTCACATGATTAAAATATGCAAAACACAAAAAAAGTTTATTTGATGCACAGAAAACAAAATGTTAACAGAAAATAAATCAACATAGGCTACTATTATATGTTTTCAAAAATGTGTTGATATATTTTTGTGTTAACATTTCGTAGATGTTTTCCTAGGCTACGTCCGTATAACTTTGGACATGTGTTTAATATTTTGCCCAGATCTTCTTCAATTCTTCTCAAAATGAGCTTCAGCTTATATCCATACAAAAAATGTTCTGCCTTTTTAACAAAATATTTGATTAAAGATCGAAGAGGAAAACTGTCCAAAGTCGGACATCACTTTTGGCCACTACTCTACCTCCTTTCCACACATCTTCATTATGTATTTTTTTTCAATTTCTAGCCACACATCTCCTTTGTTTTCTCTTTCCTTTCATCCTTCACTCTGTTGGAGTATTGAGGATATATATTCTCCAAGGTGGAGCAGAGGTGTGCTGAATGTCTCACCGTGGCAAGCTTGGTGCCGAACCCCATGACATCCCTCCAGGCGTAGCACAGGACATGAGGCAGGTAGAGGAGGAAATAGATGAGACCCCCACAGGCGGCTGCCAGGTTTGCCCGAGAGAAAAACACACTTATGAAAAAGCACTGCATGACGGTGGCCACGCAGAAGACCAGCAGAAAGACAAAGATCACCGAAGGGTCACTGTATCTCAAAACCTTTCCATACTGAAAGAGAGAGAGGGGGGATGAAAGAAAAATGATGACGACATTCTTCTAGTAATCTGCTGTCAAACATTTGCAAAAGAACATTATGGATTTGTCTATGGGGCGTAAAGACATTAATTAAAGCCGTCAGGCGTATCAATGTGAAAGCTTTCTTGAGCATCTAATAAATGTTGAGTTTGAGTTACCATGGATGCATCAATAACACAACCTGATCATTACAAAGCACAACAATGTACATTGAATAGCCCCCTCGCTCGAGAGGAGCGATTACATGTGTCAAAGGCAGTGAAAGAGAGAGGAGTCGATTAGAAGACATGTTTTGTGATTGGATAAGCGGCGGCGAGCAGCGGGAATCTGTGTGCACTGCTATATTATAAAGCACAAAGCTGTGATACTAAGCACTAGCGAATGCTTTGCTCGTTCGACACAGAGTCACGCTGCTCAAAGCAAAACAGCAGTTGCACAAACACTGGACTTCACCTAGATGAATGGATCTCGGATCAGATCAGTTAAACTCTACAGCGGTGGCTCAGAGTTATTTATTCCCTACATGAAGATTTGAAAATAGGAGAAAATGTTCCCCTTCGATCATGTTAAGCTAATAAACTTCAGAATGCCATTATGGCAGCTATAATTTGGTTATACTTATGATGCTAAGTTGGTGCTTATCTTAAAGACATGGTTCAACAAAAAATACAAATTCTGTCATCATTTATTCACCTTCATTTCAGTCAAAACCTATTTATGACTCCTTCTTTTGTGCAACCCAAGAGTAAATATTTTGTAAAATGTCTCATTGTTTTTGCATCCATACAATTGATGTCAATGGGTTCATTGCTGTTTGGTTACCAACGTTCTTCAAAACGTCATATCTTGTGTCCAAATCCTACAGGTTTAGAATGACACTAGAGTGAATAAATGATTACAGATTCACTTTTGGTTTAACTATGCCTCTGTCTGTTAACCATCAGTGTCCCAATGGGACCTTGGGATCAACCATAAGAGTAAACCTAAAGCTTTCTGATCCTGGGCTCTCCGGATCCAGTTTTGTACAGTGTTTGTGAACGCCAGCGAATCACCTTCAGAATGAGAGTGAGGAGGGCGGCGCTGATGCTGAGGGGCAGCGTGCTGCTGATGGCCCAGCTCAGCCAGTAGATGGAGCTCTTCAATCCCATCATCCTCACGGTCTCCTTCAGACGCGCTTCCTTCTCCTGAACCACGCCCTTTATTATGAGCGCTACCGAGAAGATCCAGGCCAAGGTCATGTAGAGAGGCAGGGAGCGCGTCAGAGACCGCAGGAACCTGTGCACACGTACAAATACTTACTCTATCCTTGTTATGTTACACAGTCGAAAGCACAAGAGTAAAGATGAGACTGAGACCAAGGCACACACATTTCTGAATATTGTATGGAGCCCATCAAAACAATAACATCACACACACAAAGCAGTTCAAACCTAGTTGGCATTTTCATAGGAATACTTCTCGCAAACTAGTGCACACGTTTTGAAAAGCATTTCATAGTATTTGCATGTCTAAAAAAGTACCATTGAAGCCACCAAAAAAAGTAAAGGTCCACCCCTAACCACAACCATCACTTGAGGTAAAAGAAGATCATATAAAATAGCATATGACATTATATAAATAAAACAATTTGTTAAAATGTAACATAATTAGGTATTGCAATGAGGTTGTATTGACAAAATTGCAGAACCAGTTAACTGTTGGTATACAGTTTTTATTAGAGCTGTCAACGTTAATGGGCCATTCACAGGGTGCACGATGAGCAGTGAAATTGCCACGCGGCAGCCGCTTTTAAGCCGATGTGGCTGTCGTTGCCATTCACAAAATGATAAAATATTTTAACTTCAGCCGCACCTGCTGCAAAGAGCCGTGCCTGTGGAAGTGGCAGGATTCTTTGAAAACCCTCTGAAAATGAACTAGACAAACGCGACTGCCGCGTACCGTGTGAATGCGTTAATACATGAGATTTTTTTTCAATTAAAAATGTTTACGCAATTAATTCAGCATACATTTTTCGTCCAGTGTTACGTTATATAATTATACTCTCATTCATGTAAAGGCCTTTAAACCATTAAGCGGCCAGACCTCCTTCCCGATCCGGTTTTTAGCTGTGGGACATGGCACATCGCGGCAGCGGCCCAGTCTGGTGTATACAGTCACAGGCTAGAGGCTGCGTCAGTGAATCTCTGTCAGAATATGTCAGACAGCGCACCAGTATTAAGTTCTTTTCATGCTTGGATGAACAGAAACAAACAAGATTATGTTTGTCTAGCATTTTCGAAAGCACAGATTTCAATGTGCTTAATAAATCCTAAATGAATGCAAAGTGTTATGAGAATGGGAAAGCGCAGATCTGCGTAGAGCGGCAGCTCTTAAAGGGGCCACATTCTTAAATCTGCTGCTGTGACTCCTGTCACTAATGGTAAATCAATGAGTTTGGAAGCTTTAATTCTTTTTTAGAATTTAGCATTAAAGCCTGTAAAGTGGTTGAGAACTTAATTCAATTTCTGTATATTTCCTACCTGTTAGACATGAGAGCTCTTGGTAATACCTTACTTCAATGTTATATTACTATAATTAATGTTAAAATAAGGAAAAAATAATACATTTAACAGAGACATCAGTTGCATTACCAATATCAGAATGTGGGCTTTCATTCATGCTGTTAAGAAATCTGTTGTTTCTACAATCACGAGTTCGCCTCGCAGATAATAAGTACGGATAAAACTTGAATGCGTGTTTGGCGTGCTGTCCTGGGGAGAGGGCTCCAAGCTTGGTAGTTCATACGAACTCGAAGCGCCCACCCCTTGTCCAAGGAGAGGGCCCCAGTCCCGGTGTGTGCCCGGACCCCGGTCGTTCTCCCCGTTATACAGGGGTAAAAATGGCTGTTTGTGAGGAGTGGGGATGGAGGAGGGATGCTGCGTAAAATCGAAACCCATGGAAAGACGGCCAAGTTAATTATCTGATTGGTGAAATTGCCAATAGCAAGCCAGAAGGGTTAGTTATCTGCACGTGCTCCTCCAGAACGTTGTTCATAAAACATAATTTAATTTGGAGACTAAAGGTGAAATTATTAGAATGTAAAAGATTATTTAAAAACATCAATGTAAAAAAATGTGTTATTAATCAGACAAATCTTTTTAATTGATTGACAGCACTATACATCCACAATCCCGAGTCCCCAGTGTGGGCAACATCTTACTCACAAGCACGCTACAGCCAAGCAGAGTTCAGAAAATAACTTTAAAACATGATCCGGTGTGTCAGGAGACTGTACAGAGGTTATCTTGCTGTCAAGTTAGAACTGACCTCAGATCATCCACTCTCAGTCTACAGGACTCGTATGCGGACTTTGACACAGTGAAGCAACAAATCGTCCACTCTTCCCTTCTTTATATAAACTCTCACAAACTTTAACACTTATCAATTCATTTTAGCTTGTTTAAGGGACAAAATGTATAATATTATTAATGTATAATTTATATATAAACTATTGATATATTAACATGCTATTTATTTTTTGTGTTTATTTTTAATTTTCTAAAAAAGTATTTTTTGCCCAGTAAAAAATTAAACACTATTATCTACTGAGGGCATAGTTGTACAATATTGTAATATTTTATTTTCATACCCCCTCACGTTATTTTAAGTAAGGGATAATGCACAGGCAGTCGGTTGTTATCGCAGAAATAAGCGCCGACAGTGTTATCAGTATCACAATGGAGATCCTTTTTCGCATAACAGCCAGCTGCTTTTATATCATCCCGCTTATTACACGGTTACTTGCCACAGGAGAAATATTTTGAATTTTGTTTTACAAGCTAATTTTTGCCAAATGCTGACCTTCCGTGAGGAAAAGCTGTTTACTTTCAGTTTTAAGTTAAGAAATGACATTCAAATGTCCCGAACAGGCGATTTGGTTTAACCATTTGTAAATATAATGTCACAAATATTATTAAAAGACATATTATCCTTTTTTGTGTGTAATATTTAACTTTGAAAAAGGATTTGCAGCATCATGGTTACCGTGTGTCATTAGTTTTGAGCGGTTGTTATCTTGGAATAACAAACCTGCAAATGTCGCGACAGGCCAATTTATATATAGTTAATACAGTTTTGATTTAAATTTTATCAATAAATCAAAAACCCTTTCAAAGTTTTAATTTTAGTAAACTGAAATAAAAAATATGTTGTGCCCAGTATAAATTTCAGGTTTAAGTTTTAACAACTTTGTTTATTTGTCAGTAATCATTTACATTGATAATAGCGGCAAAAAGCGCATTCGCACATTTTAACCTGTGCGAAAACACAAATTTGTGCCGTACTTTCACGCAGAAATCCATGTCCGGTCACGTTTGTGTGTTTCCTTGCAGATATTTACTGCTTCAAAAGACAAACCTGAACCTTTGCAACCATGTGTGTCTGCCATCATATTAACTCCATAAAATACGCATGAAAAAAAACATACTCTGTATACAAATTTTAAGAGAATACTCTAGAGGAGACAAAGAAGCACTTTATCTCCATGCAGATTGTAAAAAGCCACAGAAGCAGCAGAAATGTTTTTAAAGCAACTGTAAAGAGAGGTGACGAGAGATACGGAGAAGGTCGGCTCAAAACGGCTCAGTAACAGTTTGATTCTGTGCATAACAAATTAGGATAATAACCCAATTTAGAGAAATTAAAGATCAACTGGTGTCAGCCTGATTCGCTTAATTTTTACGAGAATCATTTCCCTACAATTACATCGGCTGTGATCACAAGCATCAAAACCACGAGGCACTTTGACTACATGAATGTGTGTCCTCACAACACAAAGAACTTGCGTTCTTGTATGTTTTAAAATAGCAGAAAATAGTTCAAGTTGAATGTATTTAAATAAGCTTAAAGTTAAATTTTTGTATGGTTGGAAGTGAATAAAGAGTCATTTTAAGTATAGAATATTTATTCTGCAGAACACAATATTGAGTGACGTTTGTGGATGTTGTGCTGTGAATAACATGTGTCAAGTGTTTTCCCACCGAGAAAAGATATGTCTGAAATACGTCTTTTCTACATCTTTGTTCAACGTTAAAAAGACGTCCCCTGAGGACGCAAGAATAAATATTTTTAAAACGTCTTTCTGAAATTGTCGTCCAGGGGACCTCAGTACAAAGTTACAGCTGCTTAAAATGCAATGGTTCAGTTTTCACATGAAAATAACTGAATCAGTAAGAATGTCAACAGAGACGTGCTGTAGAAAAGACGTCTTTCGATCATACTTTTGCTCGGAGGGTTGTGGTCATTTGATTGTCTGGTTATTTGTCTGATTTCCTTTCATCTGATTTTTCATCTCAGCGGTTCGGCTTCACTAACCTTCACCATTATACTAATAAAAACACATGGGATTGTCAGCAGAACCATGTTTTCTATAAACCAGCAGAACCAGACTGCTGTGTTCCGAACCCCGACAACTCTCAGAACCTCCTTCAGCCGAAGCTCCTTCTCCAGAACTAAACCCTTGATGGTTTGCGAGGCGGTGTACACAAACGCCAGCACCAGGAACATGGGCAAGATGGTGGCAATGGATGAAACGAAACTGTAGAAATGAGTAGAGCTGATCTCAGAGCAGTGTGGTTGGTCTTAAAGAAGGTTCTATCATTAATCCCTCGTTCTCTATTTTTGTCTCAGCTCAAAAGCTAACAAAAATGTATTGGGCTGTTATAGAACTGTATTTTTTGGGCTAAGGTCCTAACACTGAAGTATAAAATAAAATATATTAAAATAGAATTAAAGAAAATATGAATAAAAAAGAAAATTTTAAACAATAGCAAAACATGCATCCATTGTGATATTGTCCTTTTTGGACCAATACAGCAACACAGTTTCAACCTAAAGCAAGAGTTACAAAACAACAATGTTGTCCCAATTATTTCCTCATCCGCATTTCAACACAAAAAGATAATTTCTGGTGAACTATCCTTATAAGACAAGACAACATTTTTTTCTTACTAGAGATCAGAGATGACCATATTATTTTCAAACTGTTTCTTTTATGGATGCTAGAGGCTCAGTAACAACAATCACTTTCATTGTAGGAGAAAAAGTTTTCTACCATTCTGTTAAACATTTCCCTTGTGTTCCACGGATAAAAGACTGGTTTCAAACAAGGTGTGGGTGAAGAAATGTTGACAGAAATTTCATTTTTGAGTGAACAAATCATGTAACAATATAAGCTAACGTAATGTGATGTCTACCCGATTTAGAGTCAGTAGATCATAACATTAATAATGAGCTTGTGGGCTTGTAAATGTCGCTTTGATTGTACAAATACACACATACCGCAGATATTGTTCTGAATAAAACCTGCTGGGTGGCTGTTAGGAGGATCCATATCTTGACACCCCACACACACACGCTTGGTCGACTGTAAGTGTGATTTAGCATTTGATCTCGTTTTTATAATACAGTAAGCCTGTATTAAAGTCCTCTCATAAGGCCACTGAAATGTCATGTCGATACCGCAGCAGACGCCTTCGGAAACAAAGTGCTGTCTGCGCTCAATTAGCCGGCAGCTCAAATATATCATGAGCTCTCAAAATCTGACAGGCTATAGATTTCTCATACTGTTTCTGCTTACTCTTCATAAATACAGCTGGAGTGAGATACAATTACTGAAGAAAAAGCAAAAAGACAGTCACGGCGAACTCTTTAAACACATTAGAGCGATAGACCACCCTCATGTTGCTTTCTTAAAAACACGAAATGTTGTCTTTCCTTGCATTTTATTTGCTGTTTCACAATGACCAAGTCTGTCAAGTTTAAAAAGGCATATCTATATTACATGTCCTTGTCTGAAGCATCACAGATTGATTGATCAAGTGAATTCAGTTTACCGGTTCAACAATTCGGGCACAGTATTCCTCAAGGTAACAGTTTAAGATTATGAGTAAATAAATACTTTAACACAATTTCTCTATAGTATGAATAGTACAAACTACCTAATTAAAATGAGTGAACTGGACTGAAAACTATGAAAAAGTTAATTTAACTTTACATTTTAGTGTTTTCAATTATTTCAGGAACGCAGATAAAATAATTATAAAAACACACAAAAATCTCGTCAACTGTAATGTGAAATGTCTAAAATTAAGTTTATTCAATTAAAGTAATTTCTCCAATCTTTTCCTTCATTGTTTTTGACAGGGACGACCAGTGTGGACAAAATGTAAATTTATAATAGGTTCAAATACGTTTCCGATGTCTTTTGTCGTGTCGTGCCGGTCGCGTCCTGTGTACACAGGATGTTAGAATTCTAGAAGTTTTTCCTGGTATTTTTGCACCGGGTCATCAGCACAAACCTTTCTCGCAAATTCTTTGCATGTATTGAACACTTTCTCTGTATCTTTATAATCTGTTCAAGAGTCATCATAGAGGTGTGGGTACATCTGTACCAGGTCTGCAAAGCTAGGGTGACCATACGTGCCATTTTTCCCAGACATGTCCAGGTCAGGATTTCAGGTGCGTACTTAGGAGGTTGCATTTGTTGACCGCATACGTCATCAAGGATGAAATGTGAGAATGAAATGATGTGTAAAAAATCCCACAGAGCAGGCGGGGCTCCAAAACACACACCCCCAATTATGCAAACGCCATGGACCAATGATTGCTCAAGCATATATACCAGCCAACGCAGTTTGTTTGTAGTGCGGAACTTGTGAAATTAATTGTTGTTACGGACAGTCGTTTTCCATTTTGAATTTACTGTGTTGGGCCCTAAATGGTAAATGACATTTAATTGTCTGAGTTCAGTTAGATTTACTGAATTTAGTAAATGTGAGAAAGAATGGAATGTCTATATACATCAAAGGGAGAGATACAAAGCTTTTGTACTTTTGTGAAAGGCTATTTACTTGATAAATGGTCTAAACATAAAAACAAACAAAAAACACTGTGGACTTTCAGGGCTGCACCTGCCATTGAGAAAAAATGTATTGCTAAATGACGGTTGTCTCCATATACAGTACACACTTTCCTTGAACCAAACTTCAAATACTTTAAAGAGAAAACACTGGCTTTCTGTTCATCAAAATTCAGTTTTTATGTCTGCCTTCTTCAAACACAGAAGAATTTTATATGGATTTGCAGATAATTCATTCAAGTCGTGCCAGAATCTTCTGGAAGATTTACTGAGGCATTTAAAACATGAAGTGCTTTGGCTTCTTACATCTAAAATTTAGATTCAAGCTTTTTGCGGGCCTGAAAAATGACTCTGCAGACACGCTGCAAAACAAATTAGTATTCTCTCCATTATCCTTCTCTCTGTCTTTCTGAAGTATAAACAGAATGGGACTTTTGGGAGTTTTCAAGTGGAAGTAAATGACGCCGTCTGACTGATTCTGCTGCGACACTGCCGAATTTCTGAGATTTAGGATCGTGAAACACAAACATACAAATAAAAACATGTGTTATGAAAAAATGATTAGAAATTATAAGGAAAAGACAGATGTGTCGTTGTTTAAGCATAGATTTATAACATGGTAATCAAAGTCGATTTGTTATTGTTTTTATAACTGTTTTTGTTATGTTTTGCACGCTCTAAAAATAAAAAATAATGCGTTTTTCTTCTTATATGAGTGTATGAAGCCAGAGAGATACTTTCCTCCACCAATGATAGAGGGCGATAGAGAGACAAAAGTGCAATAATGCTGCTGTAAATCCATGTTCATAAAACAACTACTGTGGCCCTGATATAGAAAACCTCCATGCATGTTGCCCCCAGGTAATTTGCATTTAAGACCCCTACACTCACGTCTCACTTTCACAGAAGCAGGCGTTTTACGTGACAGGTTTCACGCGATGGGTTTTGCATGGTTAATCGATAAAAACATAACATGTACAACAGAGTAGCCCGCTCCAGTGCCGATGATGTCCATATCACTTCATATATAACTATAAACACAGATCTGATTAAAAACACACTTTTTTCATGGCAGATGGATTTTTCAGGCCAGGAGAAAGAGAGGAGAAAGAGAGAGCCAATCAAAGCTCACATTAATTTGACATTTACTTTGGCCATGAATCACAGCCGCCGTGAACCGTTGATTATGCTGTGAGCTCGGGTGAAAAACATTTCCGTTCTCACTGCATGGTTTACCATCACACTCTCAACGTCAAAACAGCATTTTAATATTATAATAAACAAACTGTGTTTATATAATATCTTCACAGCCATGCACAAAGAGAAGAAGGAGAGAGAGGAAAAGAGAATTTAATTAAACTAAGAAGAATTATACACACACACACACTGTTGTGAGCTTACACATCGTCGACATAGCATGGGTAGGGCATCTGTTGTGCGTATACTCCAAGTGGTTGGCTGATTCCGGTCTGGACCCGAATGATTCCACGATCCAACATGTCCTGCAGGTACACAAACCCCCCTCTCACATACCGCAGGTCATTAAAGGGGTTGTCACGGGCTGACGGGTACCAGGACCTAATACAGACATAAAAACATAACACATTCAATAAGCCCAATGCAATTCAAGAAGATTGTTTAATTGACAGTTTGGTATTGATCTTGAAAGTGTGTCACACATACTGCATGTTGGTGTAATAAGACCACAATTTCTTGGCCATGACAAAAAGTACCTCAGAGATGACAGGTGCATTCTAGCACTACTTGTTCCATATCCCCAAAGTCTATGAGGTTTTAAACTGGTTTTTGGTAAAGCAGCTAAAATGAGGTCTGTGGTTAACCAAATCTGTAAATTTTTTCACGATTTATTCTATGACCTGAAACACACCAATTATAACCCGCTCTTTATTTTTTAAGCCTTCTTGTGTCTTAAAAACAGTGTTTGCAAACAATTTGCTAAAAGCAACTACTTTGACATGACGTTATGTGGATTAATTCACAGAGTTATTATTCACCAGGGAACACGCATTTGATAAAGTTTGAAAAAGATGTCGGAGGCTTGGTGGTGGTGGTGATTGGATTTGAAATTGGATTCAATTTATTGTCATTACACATATAACAAGTACAGTGTAACGAAATGGATTTAAGAAGAAAAATACAGCATAACATGAGGGAAGTGGAGAGAAAAACAGATACACATAATACACCATAGGCAAGACTTACAACAGGGTAAGATAATCCAGCCCGTCAAGCAGCCATCCGGTCCAGTGCCATTACGGCGCCGATCACAGACCCGCTTGTCAGGCTGGCGGTTCAAAGCTACAGAGGCGTGGGAGGGATAAGGGCCAAAGTCTGTGTGTGTGTGTGTGTGATAGTGTGATAGTTGATTATTGGTGATGTTGATATTGTCTGTTTAGTCTGTTAGCTTTTTACTTCTCAAGATTGTATTTAGTCTTCAAAAGCAACTCATTTTGTGTCAATTGGTAAAGATATCTTGATAGACAAAACGTGTACACATCATAAACCTTTGTTATTTACAGAGCTTATCTTTTGCAATCTTTCAAACATCTATGGGAAAAATGTGTAGGCTTCCAGTCGCGGGAACCAATGCGGAGCTAACTTCGTGGTTGGCCTACAAAAAGCTGTCATCCCTGCACCTCTTCATGTCTTAAGTGGAGTTTTTTAACCAGGGGGCTGCAGTCCAATAAGGGGGTTCAACAACCTTCCGAGGGGGCCTCAAGATGACTTAAAATAATAGACAACAATTTTTGAAAAAAGCTAAAAGAACTAAAAATCCATTAAATAAAAAGCAATTTCTCTAAGTTTTTTTATATATTGAAAATTAATGTGTTACCAATATAGACAATTTGTAGACATTGTAAGTCGGTGCCTTTAATTCTTGTTGTGGGCAATGGGTGGACTTTTGAATGAAAAAGGTTGAGAATCACCGGTCCAATATTGTTTAAACAGTTGTTCTTTCATCTTTTGATGAACCAGTGTGTATAGATCCTACAGTTGATCAGGATTCAGAGATGGAAGCTATACGTTAATGCAATTACATACAGTTAAGATCACTAAGTTTAATGGTTCAGAAAGCAAACATTCTGATATTAGTACTGTAACTGATGTCTCTATTAAATTTAATATTTTAACATTAATGATAACCATTCAACAGTAATTGAGAGCTATCGTATAAGAAATATACAGACATCTAAGGAAGTTCTCAAACACTTTTAAGGTCTTTAATTAAAAGATTAATTAAATGCAGAAAATTTTTTCATTATAGCTATAAATTACATTGATTTTTTCTTTTCTTTTGTTCTTTTATCAACACTAGTGACATGAGTCACAGAAGCATGTTTAAGAACGTGGCCCCTTTAAGAGCTGTCTCAGTACTGTCTGTGCTTAAGAAAATGTGCTTTCTGACATAAACCCGTGTGGTTTTATCCATTCAAGCATGAAAGAGAACTTAACTCGGATGCGCTGTCTGACAGAGATTCAACTTTAACTAAAAGGAGGAGGATAACTAAGACCTACTAAAAAGAGTTTTTATTGTCAAGCAAGTCTAAAACTAGGGAGTACAACAGCAAAGACGTCACAGCTTGCCGAGGATGATAAGACCTTCCTGCACAATATGAAGAGCATGACCTGACTGGCGTCATACTCTCAAAGCATTCTTCAGAACCTACAGTATAAAAACTATAACATAAGTAACATTAGCAGGGGTTAGCAAAATATAATCTGATTATATCTCATCACACGTTATGTTATATTTCTTTTGATGCTTTTTCTTTGCAAGGCTGCTCTATACTGGGTAAGATCACTCCTGACTACTTCCTTGCCATTGTTACCATTTTCCTTTATTATTTCTTAGTGCTTTTGAAGCATTACTGTACCAACAGGTAATACAGGATACAGGCATCATGAAGCAATAAAAGCATTTTGTTCTTGACATTAAGAAAATGTAAATCCTTCAAGAAATGAATACTCTGTTGCATTTTTATACTTATACAATCGTTCCACATTAAAAATCCACGGTACTGCCCACATGCTAGACATCAAAGGTCAGTTTAAAGACCTTCCAACGGCATCAAACCTGCTTCTACTGTAGGTTTTCAGTGGAATAGCGAAATCTTTCTTTAACACCACAATGTCTCAGTCCAGTAAAGTGCATCACATAAAGGGTACCTTAACTGCCCATCAGCTCAGCCTAGCTGAACATGTGCACCCTTAAGGAGCTCCCATTGCACAATTGTGCTCATTACCTCTACTAATAACCCAGCTGATTACTTAACACAGATAAAAAGTGAGCATGGACCATAATTCTCCATTCTAAAGGCAGATTCACACTGATCTAACAAACACCAAGGCTGCTTTCCCGAAACCTTCTCAGTTAAGTATACCTTCTGTGAATCATATTTTTTTAAGGTTGTCTGGACCAGTCCTATCTATACCTTATCCCCTTTGGTTCATACCGCTATGCAAAAAGCTTTCCTACATCGCAGTTTAATTTCACATGTCAAATTTAGGTAACTTAGTAATTAATTTAGTAAACTACTTATTTGTTGCTTATTAATAGATAGTAAGGTAGTTGTTAGGTTTAGGTATAGGGAAGTAGAATATGGTCATGTTGAATATGTGCTTTATAAATAAATAAACAGCCAATATGGTAAAATTAGGCATCTAATAAGCAACTAGTTAATAGTGAGAATTGGTCCCTATACTAAAGGGTTAACTAAATTTAATATAAAATTCTATTTAGTAATAAAATAATATTTTTACTTTAACTTAGTTTTAAAATATTCGGGTTTTATACACTCCGTGTAGGCTATTGAAATGTTTTCATGAATAAAGTTGTCATACACTGAGCGTTTTTAATTACAGCCTATTATCCCAAGGCACATCAGCTGGCAAACCATTTGACAGGAAGGCGTAATCTATATAAAGGGAATGAATGTTATTGCGAGTTTCGCCTTTCGCCAGGCACGACGTGATGGAGGCACATCAAGGCTTCCATGCCATCGCGGGCGTCCCGCGAGTGATTGGCATTCTGGATGGGCAATATCCACATATACAAATGAGTGATTTACACCAATAATGTGAATCAAGACAGATCGTGGAGAACACGCGGTGGCAAACTATGATATGTTGTAAATGTTGTGTTTTGGTGTTCTACGCTGATGTGGTGGAGGTGTATATTGGTGTTTTGATGTGTGAAGGTGATGCCATGTCTTGGTGATTATATGTTGCATGGTTAAGACGTTGTGTTTGATGTACTTTTGTGTCAATACTGTGTTTATTTGCTAGTGTGTTAATGTTGTGACTTGGTGTTTATATGTTTAGGGGTGAAGGTGTTGTGTATTATTTGCAGGTGTGTTAATGTTGTGACTTGGTGTTTGTATGTTTGAATCGTGGAGATATTGTGCTGTCTATGTTAGTGTTGAATTTTAGTGTATATATATATAAGGATGGTAATGTGATGCTTTATGTTTTAGCGTTTTTTGTCTTGATTTCATGTTGGAGGTGTATGCCGTGGTTTTAATGTTGTATTTTGGTGTTTATATGTTGATTGTGTTGCGGTTGTATGTTGGTGTGTTTACGGTGTGGTGATCTGATCTTACCTCTCCTTGATTTTGTCTGTCCTCTCTGTGTCTTCAATGTCCATGCGGATCTTGTATTTGATGTGTGTCGGTGGCTGGGGGTCACTGGGGTCATTACCGTTTGCATAGAGATCCGTGAAAACCACTCCAGCCCAGTACCTGTCCTGAGCCAAGAGTTTCAGAGCATGTTCGACCAGCAGAGGCTCGCTGCTGACACCTTCAAACTTATCCAGATCAAAACACTGAAACACACACACACACAATGCTCAGCTCCTCGGTTCCATCTGAATCTGATATTAAAGAAGCTGCTTCATGTGGTGTTGGGTGAAGAGAAGCAGCAGGCGGAACAGAGAATCAGCTGTGAAGCAGGACTGTCAGCTCAAGTGCTGAGAGACAGAATAAGACAGAAAAGACTGATGGACGAAAGGAAATAGTGAGAAAATGAAGAAAACATGATTCTCCATTTACCCTTGATCCTAAAGAACCACTGAACAAAAGTGTATTTTTACAGTATCTGTCTACTAGAAGTAACCTCACATTACAGTAAGTGTCTGGATAAATAAAAGACAAAAGACACAATGTCTGCTGACATCTAGAGAAAGACAAACCTTTAAAATCTGAGTGAGCGGTTCTGCCACCTGGGTGATGGCATTGAAGACGGTCCTCCAATCAAACGGTGCCATTCCTGGAGGACGCTCCGAATCTGGACCGTTAAACAGGAAGTTGGAGATTAGCGCTGTGGAGAGCCTGTTTCCCTCAAGCCATTGGTCGAGAACTACTGCAAACACAGGGTTCTTCAAAATAACCTTTGAAAACAGAACGAACACAGATTTATGCAACAAATCAGCTGTGACAACATTAACATTTCAGTTTATAATAATACCAACAATATTCTTGATAACTCCGCAAAAATGAATATGCTAATAAACACTCCACTATTTATGAATGCAAAAAGCATAATAAATAACACCTAATTAAATTACAACAATAGAATGTAGCGAGTAAACACTGCTTCAGGATTTTCCCTGTAATTACGTCAACAGTGAGTGATAAAAGAAATAAAGGCAACAATGAAATTTCCTTCATTTTTGTGAATATTATTCAGACGGACAGCAGCAGGTCTATTTTGTCAGACAGAACCTAAAAATTGTACTCTGAGTCCGAACTGTTGTAAGGCCGATAACTCTTATTTGTTTGAGTATTGACTTTGTACTAAAGTAATCTTTTGGCGCACCCATGACAAACACGTAATAAGATTTTGAAAATGAAGTGGAAATCTTTACAGAGTATATATCCCACAAAAAAATAATGCAGCAGAATCATGGAATGATGTAGTGTACCATATCTCCTCCCTCTCCAAGCTAGGTGGCACTGTTGCTCTTCAACTATCTCAAATCAAGCACTGCGCCCTCTCTATACCGTCCTCTCTCTCTCTCACACACACACACACACACATGCATACCCACAGCCGCACTCACACGTTTTGGTCATAAATTGCAGTTCCACCCTCTCCTTTATCATTCCCTGTCCTAACCTGCAAGGATAAAGCGCATGTCACTGCACACTGGAGTGCACAAACTTTCACACACACATGAGAATACCTACACACAACATTTACAAACGCAAACATGAGAAGCAAACATTAGAATACAAACGCACATAGAAACATAAAAACGCAAACACACAAGCATATGTAAGAATACCAACACATATGGTAAACACATAAACACACACAAACAACCATACAAACCAACAATGTACATACAGTAAATGTACATGACATGTACACAAACGTACAAAAAAATATGGACACACATAACAAAACAACAAAAAACCCACACATACAGTAAATGCACATGACTGAAAAAACAACAAAGCAACTACAAACCCTGCAAACTTTCTACAAAACTAAACATACACAGGTACACAGACATAATCAAATCGAGATGGATTTGCATTGCACTGCTTTAAGTAGATTGTTTTAAAAAGAGTGTATATGGGTGCATCTCGATGATCAGTGTACAACAGTGATATAATCTCTCCTGCATCAGAAATAGCTAATAAAACTGAGCCATTATGATCATTAAAGTCTTATTTCTCATGATTAAAGGTTTATTAAAACCTCCAAAACCTGTTAAGCACAACCCAGCAAAAAACGCATAAGCCCTAAAGAAACGGATTATATAATGTGCAAACGTGCCGAGCTCAAGACTTGACCATAAATCGGGAGTTCAAAAACTCGGACAGGTCGGACAGACAGGCAGGTAGAAGTAAGTCGGTGTCCTTTGTTTATTATCAAAGTATATTTATCCCTGTATTGTTTTTCCCCCATCGTGGGTCTTTGTTTTGCCTGTTTTGTTCAGTCTTGTTTCTTGTTAATAAATATCTGTTAACCCCTTCACCACTGTCTGTCCTATCTGCCTGCAATTGGGTTCAACCATGTCTCACATGAGAGATCATGACAGGTAGAGAGAAAGACAAACAAGACAGATGGAAAGACTGAACATACAGCATATATACTGTAATGTATATTGTATACATTTGTAAATGAATAAAACAGTAAAACAGTTTTTTCATTAAAGATGTAATATTAATATGAAACATTAAATGAACACATTAGGGTACTGATGCTAATGGATGCAAAATAAAATATTACAGCCATAAATCTAAATCATTGTGCCAAACCACATGGCAGTAGAAATGTAATTCATTCAGCTTTTAGACAATAGATGCTGAGAGACAACTAAACAGTTTAAATGATTATTTTACTCTATGGAGAACTAAAAGAGTGAGACAGTAGCACTATAGTACTGCCTACAGACAACTGCATTCTAAGGCAAATTTTAAGGAAACCTGTCATTCATTGGAATAAAATGTATTCACGTAATCTGTCTGGGGGGTTATTATACTGAACTGTGCCATCTTAATCTAAACTAATACGTTTAAAATTTTCATGTTATGTGTTGCTTTCTTGTTACTTTCATGTTATGTTGAATCTGACTTGATAAACTAGTGTAAAATCAGATACCTCAGGGACCGAGTCTAATGCTGATATTTTGAACAATCATCGTCTTCGATAATTTGTTTACTGTACAGTAAAACAAAAATCACAGTAACAGGGCTGACATTTCAAGATCTGTTAAACAAAATTCTCTGTTATAACACAGATTAAAGTATTATAAGAAATAAGAATTTATCTTCAGGCCAGCATGTGCATCCGATTAAATACTTGCTAATATAGCCAGAATATGGAGGTGGAGAGTAGACCTCTAAAATATCCCGCTAAAGAATAAAAAGGTAGTTTTTAAAATGATTTATTTAAGAAACAGAGAGATTTGGAATGGTGTATGTATGCAGTTCTCCTCAGGCAGAGCACACAAAATACATATTTTGACAAATAAACTGCTTAGCTTACAACACAATATTCTAATAAGCATAAAAAACAGAGTTTGCACACAAAAACGAGGAAAAAAACTTCTAATTTGAGTCAAGAAATAGTATTAATTTGACAATATGGGTTTTGTTAATAAAACTAATGTATAATCATACACTACACTCTTAAAAATAAAGGTGCTTAAAAGGTTCTTCACAACAATGCCAAAGGACCATTCAGTCAAGGGTTCTTTAAAGAACCATCTCATTCTGACTTTTTTATAATCTGAAGAACAGATTTTTTGAAACAGAATGTTCTTCAGATGTTAAATGTTCTATATGGAACCAAAACGTTCTTCTATGGCATCAAAGAACCTTTTATGTACATTCCTTTAATTTGTTCCTCAAGCTATTGCAATGCACTCTGGAATGCCTTCTTCGAAAACTAGGTCCTTTAGAACGTCGCTACATGCCTACAATTTGGAACAACCTTTGCATCCCTATGATCCCTTAACATGCTGCCTGCAAGTCACTCGCTAGGTTTTGTAACGAAGCCCAAGAGAAATTGTACTGTGTAAAGGTCATGCCCAGAGCATCAAGAAAGTCAAAGCATAGATCATTTCACAAACCGCACTTGTCCTGATTCGTCTCTCTTTCTAAGCTCATTTAAAGTGACGTCAAAGTAATAGAGAAGCAGAGAGAGAGAGGGAAGAGGGTAATGGAGTGATAGAGGGATTGTCTGAAGGTGTGCAGCTGGTTAATCCCTTTCCTGCTGTTGGTGAAAATGATCCTGCACTTACCCATAATTACCTTTTCCTTTCATGCGGCCCATCGCAGAGGAGGGGCCATAAACACTCTCAGACACACCTGCGAGTCAGACGGCGGGTTTAAGATCATTCTCCTTCATGAGGGGTGTGAGAGAAACTCGCTTTGATTCTCAGGAGAGGTGAGTCATCCACATCAATAATGGACATCACAATGAAGGATAAACCCTGCGTATCCTTCAATGTGCTAATAAACCAACTCCTCATGATATAGTGGATATTACTGCTGGATTTAAAGGGATATTTCACCAAAAAAGAAAATGCTTTCATTGTTTATTCACCCTTGGGTCATTTCAAACTTTTTTCTGCACAACACAAAAGAAGATAGTTTGAAGAATGTCGCTAAACAAAAAACATTAACCCCCATTGACTCCCATTTCTCAAATATCTTCTTTTGTGTCCACAAACGAAAGTGTCAAATGCAGGTTTTGAATGCGATACGAATTAACTTTATTTTTATTTTTGGACGAATTATCCCTTTCTGGCTGGATCCACACCCAAGGGTCACGTAAAGGTTTAAAAGGAGTCTCACCCTCAGCGTGTTGATCTGCATGCTGTTGTTGAAGAAATCCCAGATCTCGGCTTTGTTTTGAAGCCACGCCTCGGCAAGTTCGCCCACTTTAGCCAGAGCGTCAAACGTATGGTTGGCCTGATGAAAGAATTACATTTAAGGCTTGAGGATTCCAAAGAAAACATTCCTCATGTACACAACTCAATGCGTTCAAACAATCAATGTGTTCAGTCTGGATGATACATGCGTACAGCTTCTAACAGGTGCACACAGGAGGGACTGTATGCTGGGCTATATAAATCACTTTATGTGTTGTAAAGTTTATATAAACTTTTAGTTCTTTTCTTTAAGTCAGGGATCATTATTTAAAATGTTTCTGTCTGCCCTATTGGTCACTGCTGTAACTGATGTTATATAGTGTTCCTAATGCTCGGGAGAAGCTTCTTCATTTAATCTCACAAGAACAGCTCAAGAAACAAACAGGTGTTTAGACAGTTCTTCATCTTTCTTAAAGTGCAGGAATGTTGAGGAGCTTAATATTTATTCATATTTAAAGGGATCGTTCACCCGAAAATGACACCCTCGGGTTGTTCCAAAGCATTAAGTTTCTCTGCTCTGATGAACACAGAAAGATATTTGGAAGAATGTCAGTAACCAAACGGTTCCCATTCCCCATTTACTGCCATAGTAGGGGAAAAAAAATACTATGGGAGTCAATAGGGGAGATCTAAGATCTGCTGGGGACTGACATTCTTACAAATACTGTATCTCCCTATGTGTTTAGCAGAAGAAAGATATCTGAGGGTCAGTAAATGATGACAGAATTTTTATTTTTGGGGTTAAGTTTCCCTTTAATCTTCATCACACTTATTTCTAGGGGTGTCCAAACATCTGTATTCATATACACACTTGCATTTCTTTTATACTTTTATTTCCATTACGCCTTCTCATTCCACTAAGTCCTTCCCTTTAAACAGGTTCAAAGGTCCATGTTTTTCCAAAGTTCCTCTGTGTGTTTGTGTACCTCTGAAATGATTCTCTGCGTAACGTTTGTGTCAGGAGCATAAAGGATTTTTCCCTGCAAGAAGGGACGGAAGGTTCTCCAGAACAGACGCATGGCGGACGAACTCTCCAGTGTGTCCGTTAGATTTTTACAGAAATCACCTGTGAACACAGAAGAGTGGTGTTACAAAATCAGTTGAGCAGAAGAATCACAGCCAGAATGAAGCACGGGTTCACATTTAGGCTTTTATTCAGAGAATGGGATTGAGAACTTAACCTTAACCTAATGCTATTTAACCTTCACTTAAATAAAGAATTCAGAACACAGTTCTCACCAGTCAGTTTCATCTTATGATGAGATGTTTATTTTCCTTTTTTGCTGTGCCAATAATCACTGTGCTGTCATGTTTAAAACATCTTTCATTTGAAAAAATACACGTTGAGCCCCCGGCAGAGATGACAAAGGAGACTGAACCATTCAGGACAAACATTCAGGTTTGCTGGGTTACGTAGTCTTAGAAAAAGACATCTTCTGGATCTGCAGTGACGTAATAATTTCCTCAATGTACCTAAAACATTTTTTTCACATTTCCTTCGTCTATTCAGTGCAGAAGACTCACAGAAAAGCCTAGATCTGAAAAGAACTCAACCTTCTGAAAATAAAAGCGGAATAAAGGAAACGCATCACGGCAAGACAAATCACCACCTTCACTCTTCTGCACAACCACATCAGGACGGATCACAAACTGAATAACCTGCATTAGACTATAATGAAATGAGTTCTCCTCAAAGCTTCACCGTGTGACATTACTCAGAGAACAGATAACAAAATCATTCCAACAAACAAACACTGATACAATTACAGATTCAAAACAACATACATCACTGAATTTCATTGCTAAATAATGACCTTAAAGTGAAAGCGAGACAAATACTGTGAGAAGTACTACGGCTGTGGAACACTGATGGCATCAGATCAGTAATACTTTAGTACTTTGGTTTAGGAACCATTAACCTATTTCACAGTATTAACTTGGTAATCTAAGGTGTCCTTTTGACTTTGTTCTGCTAAACAAAAAGGAAGATATTTAGAAGAATGTCAGTGACCAAACAGATCTCATTCCCCATATACTGCCATAGTAGGGAATATAAATACTATAAGAGACATCCGGGAATGAGATCTGTTTGGTTACTGACATTCTTCTAAATATCTTCCTTTGTGTTTAGCAGAACAAAGACATTTATACAGGTTTGTAACTGTCTGACGGTGAGAAATGATGACTGATTTTTGGGTGAACTATCGTTCTAAACTATATAAAACAAAAAAAATTAGATAATCTTAAAGTCTTTAACTTGCTAAACTTTCTTTTTCTTTCAAATGGCATATGCACTTGACTGTCCAACTATTTCCAAACCTTCCACACTCCTAAAAATAAAGGTTTCTAAAAGGTTGGGTTTAATGGTTCCATAACGAACCTTTAACATACTTAGTACCTTTGGAAGGAGGTTTTACGCGTAAAAATGGTAAGAAAGGCTTTTTTAAAGCCTCTGACAAAAAATATGTTCTTCTATGGCATCTCTGTGCAGAACTCTTTCAGTACCTTTATTTTTCTGAGCCTACTGTAATTAAATACCCCTTTACAATCATTGCATACACAAACACACAATCTGTATAACACAACACAACCATCTGCACTCCCACTAGAGAGTCTTGGATGTCTCCTCATTGGCTCCATGAATGACTCATCCCCTTTCTGAGTTCCCACAGACGCTTGTGTACAATCCCAGAATTCAGAGAGAGCAGAATCCCTTTGGCATGCGAACGGGGCCGGAAAGCCATTAAAAAGAGAAAGGAACATGTTTTTTGTTATTTGTAGAGTCTGAAGAAGAGAAAGCCACAGCAGGGCCGGGCATCGTTCGGGGAGAAACAGCGAATCCTGTTTACTGGAGTATCAAAGAGAAGGTAATTAACAGAACAGCCCAAAAGAGTCACTCATTAACTCCATCCTCCTGATATTCAGAACACAGTAGTGCTCGGAAAAAAACGCGGCAGACACTGTAAACAAACAAACAAACCGCGCGTCAGCAATATCTTTGACCTGGGCTGATGAGAGGAACGCATATGTGCAGGGCTTACTTGTCACATTACTGCCAGTAGATGTCTGACATCAAAAACTAGGGATGCACTACACCATTTTGTAAAGAAGAAGTATTTTTCTGGTACGCCGATGCCTGTACGTTTTCACAACTCAGTGAGACAAATAGAATAACTTCATAATTACAAACGTCTCCACCTTAAATGTATTATGAAAACATAAATTTGATATGCTTGTCACATACTTCCTATGCAAATTTTAAAACAAATCTCAGTCATTTCTATCACATGAGGTATCGGCATTTCGTATCGGTGCATTTTACAAGTACGTGAGCTTGGTATCGGAGCTGATACCGATACTGTTATCAGTGCATCCCTATCAATAAAAAATACAAGTAAAAAATAATCAATCTAATTGTATTTTATCGTGGATGTAAAGCGATGGACTAGAGACTCATCCTGCATCAAAACTAGCAAACAATGCCCAAATTCAACACTATGTACTGTTTGTATGGGAAAGTATATACAGTATACGCAACTACTGGAATCCAGTATCTCAGATATGATGTTTTTTTCTACGCAAACCCCAGAAGCCAGTTAGCAGTTAAAAGTCTATGGGTTTTTTGAATGGGTTTTTGGTCAATCGCCTAAAATAAGGTCAGTGGTAAACAAAACCTCTAAATATTTTCACGTTTCATTCTATGACATAAAACACACCAATTATAACCTGCTTAGGGTTTTTTAAATCCTTATTGGGTCTTAAAACGGCGGTTGCTAACAAGTTGTCAAAAGCAACTACTTCCTTTGGCGGGGAGGTTAGAAATCATTGTGCATATAAAGATCACAAATCTCAACATGGGCACAAATCTTTTAAAACGTAGATTTGGATTCATTCACGGAGTAATTACTTACAAATACAAATACATTTTTAATGAAGTTTGAAAGAGTTGTCTGAGGCTTGGTGCTGGTGACATTGATATCGAGCGACCTCAAGTGTTTATATTTGTATTATATTTGACACAATTTTGGAATGGAAAATTATTGAAATTGAAGTTGCATGTCTAAAAGCATCTGCATTTGTGCATACTGCATACTTGCATATTGTTAGAATAGATAGAGACTGGGCTTTACTTGATTGTATTATTATATAATTCTCTGGCTTAATTGTACATGTCTTTTTTCAAATTAAAAAAGTCTTTCATCATAATGTAAACTTTTATTAAAACTATGTTGTTGATTCCAGCATATATTTCTGCTGATGTAACTCTACATTTATAGACGAGTTAAAGTAATTTCACAGAAGGACACGTTATAACAAACCCATGAAATCCCCATGATTTGTGTTACTTGATTCAGAATCGTCTCTTACTGCCGTTGGTGTTGGTCGTGTTGGAGTTCTCAGCTGTTGCAGCACGTGTGTTTTGCTGGTTTGAGTTGAGTGACTCAGTTTTGAAGACCGATCTGCTGGTGTTGCTGGACGTCGAGTTAAAGCCTGATCCACACATCAGCAAACTGAAGCCACCGAATGGATCCGACTGGAAGTCTAAATTATCTGCCACACTCAGCAGTGTTGAAGTCTGGAATCTAGACATCTGTGTAGAAACATCACATAAGAATCTTCTTGTACTTTCAACCACAGTGAAATAATAACAAATAACTTTTAGTCCAGATATTTATTTTCCATCAAGTCGTGACTTGTATTTACTATGTAAACTTTCTATGCTGAAGGAAGTGTTTTCTCTTTCTATTAATAGTTGAAAAGCCTATTTATTTCACCATGCAAACTATGCACAGTTTAAGGGAGCCCCGTGTGTAGTGTTAGCGCACGACCAAGGAGTAGTATTCCAAAAAGGGTATCTTTAATAAATCCACAGGAGTATAAAACAGAAACACACGTTAACATAAAGACAATACCGGACAATGAACTCAAGAAAACGTAGTCTCATCGGGAGAACAGAAACCAGCGTGGGGCAACAGTTAACAACCAAGGAAACTAATGGATGAAAACAGGCAAACAAGAACACAGAACAGAACCCTAAAACAACATAACAAAGTCATGACAAAGGGGAAGTTGACTTTTAATATTCACTTTATTAATCTTATTTTTCCTTCCATTTAGACAGAAGATTACCCCTTACCCAATCAAATGTTATTAGGAAACCACAAGTTAAATATCTGGCAAACACTCATGCACATGTACAGCAAATTACACACAAATTTAAAGTAAATACATTTCTTTCAAGGGACCACCTAAACTGACAACCCCATAAGAGATAATCATGTGATGCTTATTAATAATAATGAGAGGCATGTGTAGTTCACGGTGTCTACGCAATGTAAGTCCATCTGTGCTCTGCATCTGCTCACCCGATGGCTAAGCCGGCTAATGCCAACTGCAAAATGTTTTTCAGAGCATGACAGATAAAATAACACCTTCGTGATCGGAACACAAATTATGTTGTAGTTTGAATTAACAATAATTTATACATTAACAAGGTTTAGATTATGAATAGAGACGACTGTTGATGTCTTAATATCAGATGATGCTGTACATTAGTTTTGAGCTGGCAGTACATTTTATTTATACAGCTGCTTCAGACAAAACTACACTCTAAAAACGGTTGTGTAAAAACAACACAATCTGTCCTTAACTTAACACATCTCAATGTCTAGTTACGGAAACCATATTTTGTGTTACTTTTAACTCAACATTGTTTTGCCTCTTTATTTATTTAACACAAGTCAACACAAAATAATAAAAAAAAACTCATATACTGTTAAAATTCCATAATACAAAAAAGTGTTATTATTTGACACTTCCATTGATTTAAGAAATATTGTCTTTCATTACCTTCTTAACATTCTCCAATTAAAGATTTTGTACCCTGGAAACTAACCAAGTCTGAGATGTATCAAAACATTACATCACTGCCAAAAATATTTTTTTTTATAAAAAAACGCGATTTTTTTTAACCAGCCTATTACCCTATAGCATTTACCAATAACAATAAAATAGTTTTAGGTCGAATACATATCCAGAAGCAAAAAATAATATTTGAATAAGTAAAATATAAGGCACTTTGCATAATGAGGGTGTCTTGAAACATGGTTGGCTGTTAACTGTCACCCGTTCCTTAAACGGGACACCAAAGTTTGCGTCAATATTGTACAAGTAATTTCTAATCAAATCATGACAAACTATATATCATTGGAAAGGTCTAAGACTCTAGAATACATATATCTATGGTGTTTTTTTTTTACAATTTATGTAGGGAGAGTAATTGATTATTTTTTATAAAGAGTGTGCTTAGATACTTTGTTATCCTTTTGCGACCCATATTTTTTAATGTATTTTTTAATCAAAGAAGAACATAAACTTTTTCATATATTATTTACAATAAACCTAACAACATACCTTTAATTCAGTGTGCGATTTTTTCTTTTTAGCAATAATCAGTTACTTTTCTTTTTTCAAACAAATCCAAAGAATTCATGAGTTACCGCCATTTTGGTCGCTGTCATGTGCAGGCGTCAAAAAGGAGTCCAAAAGTTAAAAGGTTAAAGCTACAATTTCTAACTTTTCAGAAAAAATAAACAAAGCTGTACATTTTGAATAATTATCTGTCGGGTATGATCTTTTGGGAAATATCAGTCTGATGTCATTTGACTTCAACGAGTTTAGTCAAGATGTCTGTAATTTTATATTTCATACTGAGATGGCAATAGAGAGTCAAAGGTTATATAGGCTATTGCAGCTGAAGGCCATCAATACAACAGCTTGTTTAAAACAGCTTGTTTTATTTCTTTATTATTTAATAACGAATTTTCCTGAAATTCTTTAGAAAATACTTGGTTTTTGGTATTTGAGTCAGACAAGCTACTTTCTTATCTCAATTTTAAGCCAGTCTGTCCAACATAGTTCTCACTGTAAGACTAACAAGACAAATGCTTTAAAAATTGAACCCCCTTTTAGTGGAAAGTACAGCAGAACTTTCAAATGAGAAAACCAGTAGATTTCTAGATGACTGAAGAAAACTTACCCCAGCCAACAGCGGAAAGATGTGACCGCTGGTTTGAGCCATAAGAGTGGCCACCTCGAACCGGTTCAGATCCAGCGCTAATGGAAGCTGAAGCAGAAAGAAATCATTTTCAGTATTAGCCATTTCTGCTGAGCTTAATAGTGTATTACACGGGCGCTGCTTCACATAGGCAAAGATTAAGACCCTATAACTGAAGTGAAGCTAAGTGCAGTTAAATCTATAAAGGTCATTAATTTTTCCCAGCTTATTCTCTGAGTCAGGATGTCATGCAGTTAAAACAACCTTAATAAACCCCATTCACTGTCCTTACAACCGACGCTATCTCTGCGTCTATCTGCCTGACCTTCACACACTCAATAATGATTACTTTAACAGTATAGGGGGTTCAGATAGAGGCGGGAAGAGGAGGAAGAGGAATAAGTGTGCGTGTCTGTATCTGCACAAAGGATTAAAATACAAATGGCTCGTCTTTATTGAAATTATTCTGCTCCCAATTTCAGTGGTGACATCTGCACAATCGCAGTGTTAAATTCACAGTAAAAAATATATTTACACGTTAGCAGCTGGTTTATTCCTGAATTCCCATTAAAATATCTGTCCCAAACCATGTAAAAACAGAAAGGTCCATGAATGGTCATGTGATCATTTAATTCTAAAGCAGAACACAGTCAAGTCTTTTTGTGTCGCTACTCGGAAGGGCTGTCAAGAAATCAGATTTTCACTTGCAAGGTTATTGTGACCAAAAAATTACTTGCAACCTGGTCTCATAGGAAAATCAAACCTTTGTAAACTTTTTGAATTCTGTCACTGATCACAGGGGGTCCGGATCAGAGTTTTGTGGTGGACGGAAAAGGGGATCGCTTTTTGAGGCCTTGCTTCAAATTAATTGCACTTTTTTAATCAACAGCACGTTTGGTTGCATCTTCCTTCTTTTATTTAGTATAATATATAAACTGTTATAGGTGTAAGGGCAGGGTCAGGTTACGTGCTTTTCTCAGTAGTTCTCTGGGAAATATGAACAAAATAGTATTTATTGATTAGTTATTAGTGACCTACCACGTTCATCTGTGTGCTATAACTAACTTGTTTGTTAATCAGAGTTTCCCGGTAATTAACAGTAATTACTAGATTCTTAGATAATTATTTACTCATTTGTTCCTGTGCAGTTATTCATTAATAATGGATGAGTATTCTAAAGTTTTAGCGAAATTGTGATAGCGGGTTGCAAAATGTACCTGATGGTGCGTATTTTGTGCTGCTGCAAAAAGTGTACAGAAGTTGCCATATATATATATATATATAAATATTTTATGAAGGAATAAAGCTATCAGTCAAATTCCTCTTTCATTGTCTTTATTTTGTGTTTTCTCCTTTTTAGACAACAAATTAACTTAAAATTTGAGTCATAGGATTAGCGAGAGAGTTTGGAACCATTGTGGCTTTTAGGTCAAAACTTTAAACTTTAAAACTTTAAACTTGCTTAAGATATTATCACATATGTGGAGTTAAGATGATATTAATAGCCCTGGTTTTCATGTCAATTTTATGCACTGATAGAAACAAATAACAGATTACTATATTAAAACCCAATACATAGACAACCTGTGTTAGATTACAAATGCATTCTTGCAACTTTCGCTAAGTAGGCAACTTCTCATTTTTGGGAAAAGTTTCCCTGTAAGTACCATGGGCTGTACCCATATTTTAGTCTCTCTGCTCCCAACCCTTAAACTCATTCCCTTGAGGATAAGAATGCTTTACTTAGACCCTTTCAGACTGAAGCTTCATTTCTTTTAATGGCTTTTATTCTACCAGAGCTGCTGAGTGTTTTCTCTCCAAGACTTTAAAAATTGTATTTACAGAAAAGAAATAGCACAGTGCTGTTACCAGGTCCAGTGTCTTGGAGGTCAAAACAACAAATACATTTTTAACCTGTATCCCTAAAACATCCTGCATTATTACAGCTTTGAAAAACAGACACTCAAGAGAATAAAAGAGAATTAATTCACAGACAAAAACACATGCTTTTTGAGAGGGAGGGAGAGAGAGAGAGAGAAAGCTGATTTTATCTGTTCACCCGTGTCCAAAAAATGAGGTCATAAAATTCCAAACCCAGTCAGAGACTTTAAATCTTTGCCACATTATGTGGCGCTGGTGAATACAAATCTTCTTCCTGTTTTGGACTGGATTAAAAAAAACGGAACGGGCTTGCTCTAAAATTAAGTTTACTGATGAAGATTTGTTTAATAGACGGAAAATCACTCACAGCTGTTAAAAGTTTCATGTTGTCGAGGTTCTGCGCGAAAACCTGTGAGGTTGTGCGAAGTTGATCGGCTGTCATTGAACATGTGACGTTGTTGAACTCTTCTTTTTGAGAGTCAGAATTAAACTCCAGGATGCGGTCAACAGATGCGCTGCAGAGCACAGAGCGCAAATCACCCCCACCTGACAGCGCAGGGATCTAGAGAAAGAGAGCAAACAAAACAATATATAGCCCAAACTTAACTTCCAGTAGATCACCGCAAACAATCAATTAAGTATTTGATTTGAGTTATTGTTGAGTAGTTTTAATTGAATTAGTACCATTAATTAAATAAACATGGAAATAAATGAGTCTTTCTAAATAAAATATAAATAACAGTAACTCATAACGTGGAAAAACACTTCTTAAACTTGTTGTCCGGTCATGCTGTGTCCTGTCAAGACACAGACAAAATAATTCTGCAGTCACCCGAGACCGTTCATTACATTTACTTCAAGTTGCATGCAAATGCAGTGGACCAGAAGCGCAAGGTCACGATAGCATTTCACACTGCGTTTCCAAGGTCTAGTTTGGTGAACTTTGACCTGCAAATTTGTGTCATGTGATGATGTGTGAACAATAGAAGATCGACACACCACAGCGTGACCTTTTCAGTTGGAGAAATTACAAAAATATAATAATACAATTTAGAAAATACAGCTTCATAGAAACTTTTTTCGCTCTTTAATATCAATTTGTTTTCTAGATGGTGTGGTTGGTACCCATATCCTCGCGGCTTGTGTAGAAAATACTGAAAGCAAAAACAAAAACAGCGAGACCAAGAGCCAAGACATACTTGAGAACCAAAGCAAAAGACTCAAGATCCAGAGCAAATCTTTAAGACCCGGCAGAAAAACCCCACCACTCACCGCAAAAACCCTAAGACCCAGGCCAGTAACTCTCAACAAGGATCTTCATAAAGATAATCCAGCTATTTGCTCTGGGTCTTAATAAGTCTTGGTTTGGTCTGGTCTTGAGTTTAGGTTTAAACCCCTTAAGCATGGCATTTTGCTATAAATGTGATTTTAGAAATGAATGCTATTATCCGCACAAAACCACAAAGCACACACGCCAAATGACAAACATCTCTGGCAAAACCAGACTTTTAAAAGCATTTGAACTTATTCAAAAAAGTGTGTTTCTGCATAGTAACTCAACACACAATTCAAATCCCGAAATGCAGTGTGTCCTCTTTCTCTCCATCATGACTTACCTGTCCGAGGCGAACCTTCACCCTCATCAGGTTTGCGGCTGTTGTGTTTGGCACGGACAAGCTGTTCATCAGATATTCTGAAAACGTCTCGTTGCTTCCTAGCAGACTGCGCAGTGGAATGGATTGACCTGAGACAGAGATGGAAACAAAGACATTAACACAGAACAGTCTTTAGGGTTTTCAAATAAAAGTCCATTTTAAATCCAAATGGTTGGCATGTAGGATCATATAAAGTGTGAAATATGTAAGGATCTCATTTTTGATGAGTCTTCCTTCTAATAGGGAACTGTCTAACAGTCACGACATACAGAACGAGAACAGGTTAAAACACATTTATATTTTAAAGCCTCTTGCTCGACTTTCATGCTTATTTTCTCTAATAAAAATAATTGTACGATTTACATCCTAGGAAGTCTTGCACAATTGTCCCCTTGTAAAACAATTAAGCTCTCCCGTGAGATCAGTTTAGACGTGTGTACGCCGCATCTTTGTATAAACTGATGTGGTGATTGAAGGATAGGATAAGGCTTATAAAACACGTGTTAGCCTGTTAAACACTCATTTAGCAATAATGAAGCGCACAGCTTCATCTTCGTGCAACTACAAATATCTCACACACCCCCGTACCATGAAAGCCAATTAGGCCTTTGAAGCTTGTGTGTTTGCCTATAACGGCCTGATGGAGGTCTCACTGCCCCCCAGAGAGAGGTGTTTTTATTCACATGAATGGACGGCTTAGTGTGGATATCCAAATACAGAAAGAACCTGACCCGGTTAATATGTAACGCGCTGCGACACCAGAGCACTAATTAGGACCCGCGAGCACGACGGATGTGACTGCTATCAGACCACCGCACTGATTACCAGGGTCACGTCATTACACTCCCAATCTTATCAACAATCCTCTTAAACAGGCCACACACGCTGAGCTCTGTTTGAGAGAGATTGAAGTCATCACCTTACGCTTTCATCATCGCTGCCAGCCGTCGTGTCACCTCACGCTCCCTGCGTTCCGATTGGCCGCTGTACTCCGGCTCCTGCCGATTGGCCGCTTCTTTGGGCCGAGCGACGACCCCACGTTTCGGAGTATCTGGCAGCAGTGCGAGTTAATTACTTCCTCTTAGATCTCCTGATGAATTTAATCTCGTATAATACAAGTTCAAGACCCCAGAATGCAAATCTGCCTGCAGCGGTGGCCGTGTCCCGACAACACGACGCACCTCAGCCTATTTGCAAATGAGCTTGCTCTCAAATCTGAATATCATTAGACTAAACGGTACCAACAAACAACGGAAAGCAGAGATATACGGCCTGCTCCTCCGAATCAAAACGCAGCTGTAAATTGCTCAGGCGCTGCTGTCAGCCGACCCTGAAAACAAGTCAGCGTTTGCTCTGTGAGGAGGTCGTTTTGAAGAAACAGCGGGGCATGAACTTTAATTAGCAGAAAGGACTTCAACAATCAGTTGAATTATACTTTGTTGTATATTTGATTTAAAATATAATTGGATGAGCTGGGTTTGAATCTACTGTGAAATGATGGACATCTTGGCGACAGATGCTGTCAAATAAGTGTCTTCCATCAAGGAGACAAGAAGAGGGCTTGTTTAAATCTGTTCTTGACAAAAATATCGACCATCTGACTTGCATAAAATGGCCTGTACTGTCATAAATGTGATTGTTTTATTGTAAAAAAAAGCCAATTGTTATACAAATATTTAGTTTAATTGTTAAATGTCCATTTAATTGTATTAAAAATGTAAAGAAGTGTAACACCAGATTCATTTTTTTTAAAGTAAATTATTTACCTGGATAGTTCTGTCATCATTTATTCAACCTCAAGTTGTTCCGAACCTGTATAAAATACTTTGTCGAGTTGAATACAAAAGAAGATATTTTAAGAAATGTGGGGCACAATTGACTGCTAGAGTAGTGTCCTACTAAGGTATAGTAAATAGTGCCCCAGAACTGCTTGGTTACAAACATTCTTCCAAATTTTAACTTAATTTAACAAACTTTTACATGTTTGGAACTAACTGAGGGTGAGTAAGTGATGACATAAATGTCATTTCTGGGTGAACTATCCCTTTAATTTGACATTATAATGATTATTACAGTTGTATTATTTTCTAGTATTTCATGATTGTTTTCAGAAAGAGAAACACACTGTCGTTCATTTCATACAGTACATCTCCACCTTTGGAAGAAGTGAGTGATATAGTTACCTCCCTCTGGATTAGCATTCTGCAGGATGGAAGCCCATTGGCCAACATCTCCGGACAGCAGTTTGAGGCTGCTAAGGAGGGCGGGGTCTGCCAGGAGCGACTGAACCTCAATCAAAACCTTTGTGAGTCTAAACAAACATTAGAAACAACAACGTTTCATGTTTCAAAAGGTACATTTGAATATGTGTCACTATCTGTGCCTTTGAATTCTGACACTTACATTGAGTCATTGAAGTTGTTCACCTCTCCTGGTGCTTCACCTGGCGTGGGATTATCCACACATGGGTTCTGTATATTACACAGCATGCCCTGTAGCCATGGCAACACACCTGCCGAGGGGAGGGGCTTATTGGGGTAGTGACCTAAAAGGTGAAATGGAAAATGAATAATTCTGGTATTATAAATATAACAAATATAACATGATTCTTGTAATCTATAACAGTTCTTTTCATAATTCTTAATTAACATAATTGAAATATGTGTTTGAAGCAGCTGGAAATGTACAGTAGAGGTGTACTGTACTTACACTGGCTTTTGTAAGCAGGTTCATTGGTGGATCTGACCGCCACAAGAATGAAGAACAGAAACAGAGGCCAAATTAACTCCACCAGCAACCGCACCTAACAAGACAGAGAATATACATTTAATGTTTCAGTGCTTTGGCAAAGTAAAGACTTTTTTACACACAACAACATCCATCATTAAAAACGGAGATAATTGTTACCCTAATAACTATGGCATTAGCATTTATGTGAGCAGTAACCAGGTCAAGTTATTCTTTATCACTACACAAGATACCATAAGTTAAAGTGAAACCAGATTATTGGACATATGACAACTCATCTGATCAGACAGAATGAACAGAGAACATGCTCTTCAAAATAATAGCAAAATAGTTGCTTTAAAAAAGCATTAGACTTGTTTTAACCTTTTACATTTGTATAGGAGATAAAACCTATTTGATCTAATCAAAAGTCAATAATGTGTAAAAAATATTGCGAAAAGATATTTCCCAGGAGTGTGAAGTGAGATAAACACCGATACTCCCAAAACACTGTATTATAAACAGATTATATCTGCTCAAAGACCTACTTGTTAAATGTTTTACTTTATTATGTTATTTAATTTGGAACATATGCCGGCATTACACACAGTGATGCAAATCCGAACCGGAACTGAAATTGGAACAACAGATGACTCGTTTGCGTGATTCAGAGTCGCATCCAAGCCAATAACTTTGTTATTCGTTCACTTTCGGATGTACAAATTGTAAGGCTCCTTACATTCACGCACAGCAACATTACACACCGCATGGCATGTCATTTTAAGGACATTGTAATAGCAACTCTTAATTTAACTAACTCTAAAATTAAACTAATGTAATCCAGTCTGAGATGAACCTATGCAGATTTTCTGAACAGAAGTTGAAGAGCGTGCATCAGATAGAAATGCAGAATGTTTGGAAGCAGATATTGTAAAGGACTCGCCGAAAAGTGCTACAAGTTTAAAGTCTAAGTGAACTGGGAGTTGCGATCGTTTTTACTGCCTTATTTTAACGCATGAATTTTGTCTTTATCTGCGATTTGATTGGATGTATAAAAACAGCTGTTGCGTTTTGAAATAGAACCTGCACCAGTTGAAGCAGTTATTGGATGCTTCTTACCAGTCTAACATACGTCATTTAAGATGGATATACACTACAGGATGGAACTGCATTCTCAGATTTTAACTAAAGATTATGACGACACACTATTTTTAAAAAGAGAATGACCCACATTGATAAATTATTGACAATAAACAGTACAATATTTTATGCAAAAAAGCATTGTAATTTTTTATTTCACTGGGACTTTAAAGGTAAGAAGCTTTATTGTATTTCTATGCTAAATGTAACGAATCAACTAAACATTCAAAACTTTTTAACAAACACATCATTGATGTTTTGTGAGGTAAGAATGATTCTGAAGACTTTTGTCAAACGAATGGAAGAAAATAAATTTGTTCGAAATGAGACGAGGTCCCTGATTTGACGCAGTAGAACTGCATGTGTGTGTGAGCGTGTTGTGTAAAGACTTCACAGTTTCAGGACTCTGAATGGGAAAGTCTGTTCTGTCAGCTACATTATTTATACTGTAGAAGTCTGCAGGCAGAATGAGAGAGAATAATAGATCACATCAGATGGTAAAATGTGTGTGCGAGAAGAGAATTTCAAATCAGGCACTTGGTGAACATGAGTGTTTGTTCAGTAATTTGCTTGTAATGCTGAAACGTGGATTTTTTTTAAGCTGAAAAGCTTTGGACTGTTTTTTCCAATCGACCAGTTAAAAAAACCTTTTTGTACTGGTTGTGATATTTAAAATATTGATGTATCCAGCAAGTACAGGGCCAAACTCACCGAATTGAGTTAATTTAGTACTCTTACAATGGTTGTAAGAAAAACAATATTATAAAAGACACAAAAACTAGCAATACATGCAAAACATTTGCTCATAATTTTTACCAATAGGCAGCTCTGTCACCATTTATTTATGTAATATAATAAAACACTTTTGGCACTGGATGTTGGTACCCCCCTAAAATAAGAGGACCCGATGTTTATGCTATGCTCAATCTGCGCTGGGTTTCTGTTCCATTCACTAACTTTTTTATTGAACTTTTCCAGTTTTTGAATATGAGCATACTCATCAAAAACATTAAGTAATACAATTGTTTTTATAGGAATTATGTTGTAACTAAAAGTATCTAAAATAAATCATTTTTTATCCTGGCATAGGGCTAATCTACGTAATAAATTATGTAAATGTATTGAAAATAACCAAATTAATATTACTCTTATAGAATATTTGAGGGTAATTAAAGGAATAACTTCCTAACTTTTACACCTTGTCAAGTCATCTCTACATTATTATCGGTTAATGGAAGAAATTCCTCATAAAATGATAGGTGGGTTGGACTTGTGCGATAAAAATGCAATAATTGGCATTTCAGAAAAACATTCATTTGTACAAATAGTATTACACAGAAAGCAACGGTTTTATGGAAACAAATGTACCCTTCAATACTGTCCTTTTACATCCGGGGCCCGTTTCAATAAGGAGATTCAATATAATAAATATAAAGGTTAAATATAGGTTATTTAACTAGGTTAAACCTTGAACTCAGAGTTAATTTACTTAGAAATTTGAAACTTTGAGTTTTTGGTTTCAGAACAGCCTATTTACTCTGTGTAGGCTTACCCTGGGTTAAGCGCTTGCACCATGACTATAAAAAACCATCATCAGTGGAGCTCTTTTTTTACGATTCACCATGGCAACAGCACCAAAAAAGCAACATGGCGGCAGAAAGCACTTGAGAGTGAGGCACACTTTCTGCTCTGCATACTGGGGACTTACTTATTTGCTTAAAATGACTTAAGTTTAAATTAATAAATAGATAAATGTACCAATAATCAAATAAATGTATCATTAAATAAACAACAACAGAAATATATAAATAAATAAAAATCTCACTCGCCGTGAGTGCTCTAGTTATGCAAATGAGACATCATGGTGTATAGGACACCTGTAAGACATCAAACTCTTGTGCAAAGTTAGACTTTGAAGGCCGCACGTCAAAATGAATTGTTTATTACCTTTTATCGCTTTATTTCTGCATGAATGTATGTCTGTATTTAATAATTTTTTTATTCATGCACTTTATTTATACACTTAAGTAATTTATCATCGTCCATAGAATATTATACTCTGATGTAATGCACGTACGCTGGCTGATGTTATTGATGTAAGGATGGATGAGATATATTTTGATATAGCCAATTCACTGTAAGGAAGAACGGTACAGTTTTAATAAAAATGCACAGGGAAAGGACAAAATTCCACTCAGGTCCTAAATTGGTCTCCTGTACTCAAAGTACATCCCTGTGAATTAATTCAGCCTCTTTTGAATCATCTATAAAAGCACACATGACAAATAAGTCACTGAGATGGACTGTTTGTGATCAAAATGTGTGCCATGAATGACTGTTTTAATGAATGGCACACACTTTTAGGGGTGCGAGAGGTTTCTTTACTGATTTTTAATTTGTTTAACAATTTGATTGATACTAAAAATGAAATTGCCCTGTGCTTATTTTCCAACATTGGACAATATTATCAGCATTCTGTGCTTGCTTGGACAAAGTTATATCCATAAATGTAAAGTTTTAGGTTATAAATCAAATATTATTGTTTTGGGGTTAATGAGTTAAAATGTTTTGAAGATATTGAATATGATTGATAGATCACCAGTGAAAAGAAATACAATGTTTAATTGATTCCTTTCTACCCCCTCACTCTGATCGAAAACAAAAAAGAAAGTACTTTTTTATAAAATATTATATTGTGTGCGATTTGGAAAACTTTGTCTTTATGTAGTCATTTTTTGCAAAAATGAATTAAAAATTAAATTAAAAGAATTAAAATTTGTTTAAAGTTCTGACTCGTGGTTTTTGTCATTTTATTTACTCCTATTATTTTTACAATATCCGCGCAATACTTTTGGTGGGTAATTTATCCCATACAGCTGCAGCAGGTGTTACAGAAAATGAGCCTGACGAGGCTCATGCTATGCTGTACGTGGGCCTATGTTGGAATAGTGTCGCGGGGTTGCACCCCCACTCTTAAAACCAGTGAGTATTCTTTAATAAAATTAGCATAACTGTAAGGGGATTATTGACATACTAAATTGTATCTAGCTTGTCAACTTCACAAAGGTTATTTGTGTGTTGAATCAATACAAAGGGAGAGATAACTTATACTACAGTCTATATAATTGTTTTAGATGATAAGAGATGAGAACTCATGGCCAGCCTTGTGAAAGTAAGGCTAGAGATCTGACTGCCAGCAATCAGTAAGTCCAAGTGGTGTTTAGGAAAACGGCACAAATTTTAATTTTTAATTATTAAAGTTAATCATTAGAGTTATCAATTTCAATTATAGGGGCAACTTGCACTAATAAGTGGGACCTAGTGTGTGAATTACTGTAAGTCTTTGACACGGTTTTGTTCAGTCAATATAAAACTAAATAAAAATCTAAAGGTTATACTTTCACAGTATATTATTTACATTTTGTTGGTTACCCTGCTGAAAAAAACCCCCAAATAGATGCAGATGGGAATCAATAGAACACCCGTTAATGCCAATATTAGACAAAAATTGTGGTTCAAAATGGTATATTAATGCAATCACTAGAATTTACGTAATGGTTTCTTTTTTTTAGCAGGGTTTATATATAGAAATAGTATCCCAAATGTGCATTGAAAATGGCCAGCTGAATAAATATTCTATGCATTCGTGAGCGTGGTGTTGCTCATGGGCTGTCGATCTAGGACGGGTGAGTAGGTTGGTAGGGAAAAATCATAGTATACCCACTACAAAAAACTAGACTACACCATTGGCTGTCACAATAGCTTTCCTGTAGCTCAGTGGTAAGAGCATTGTGTTAACAACGCAAGGTTGTGGGTTTGATCCCAGGGGATTACAAATAACTATGTAAAATGTATAGGGTAAAGCAATGTAAGTTGCTTTGGATAAAAGCGTCTGCCAAATTCCTAAACGTAAATGTAAATGCAATAACAGATTTTCATTATGTGGTTATCATGTCCATGATAAATCACAATAAAAGTATCATGACGATAAAATACCTATACCAATAATTATGTTTTTGCTATTACGGTTATTGACAACTTCTTTGGATGTCTTGGAGAAACATTGATTTTCATAGCTAGGGATGTTCACAATGCGATAACATTTTTCAAGATTTTTTTCCATTGTATTATTTCTCAAATGCTCCACATTTCTTCAACGTTTACCAAGTTTTCAGTAAACACAGCGGCCCCTGGTGTTCAAAACACATACTGCATTTCAATTAACATCTCAACTGACTTAAATGGTCACATATTATAATTGATTTTCAACCAGCTTGTGGTGACTTGTTACATCCCTATTCATGGCTTTACGAAAAGCTTGTATTTTCTATCAAAATCTATATAAAACAATTGTCTACCTTAATGTTATTTCAAATAAATTGTGCCAATGCTATGCACTCTAATGTAATCCCTCCATATTTTTACTATATCAGATCAGTAACAAGAATAAATAGAAGACAGTAATAAACCACGACAGATGCCTGAAGAGATAGATGGAGAGAGATGTGGCTAATACTTTTATCTGAGATGTGGCACTCTATTAGAGTTCTGTAGAGTCTACTCTACCTCAAGTGCAAAATCCACTGACATCCGGCTCAATACATCCACACACACAACAAGTCTCTTTCTCTATTGAAGAGCACAGTGGTTCAGTGACTCTATCCACCTAATTTTTTAACACAGAAGTAAACGATGTGACGTACTTTTTTGTCTTGACACTTCCGTTTTATTAGCCGGTGGAAAACAATGGAAGTGGTGTTGCGGGAGCACGCTCAAAACACCATTAAAACAGCTCTGGTGAATATTTGTCACACCCACGATAAATCTGGATAAATCCCCTGGATATGACATCATTTACACACATTTAGAGAATTCCTTCTGTACCACACACAAAACTCTTGTCATAACAGATTCTCTCTGTTGTATATGAGATAATTAAGATGAATGATTTGGTCAGTATGCATACTGTATTGTATGGTCAATGACGCTGAGTTACAGGGGAGGAGTTCATGGGTTCACTAGTTTGCAAACTAAAAAATTGTAATATGACTGTTGTCTTAGTGTAGTCTTTCATTAAACACATTCATATTTTTGAACCATCAGGACACATTTCAACACATTCATTACTTGCACACTGTAGATGTCTCTCTCAATCTCATAATTGCAGATCAGAGCAGAATCTTGAGCAGAAAGCCAAGCCGAGGGTATTTTTAAATCAAGTACAATCTCTGCCCACCTGGGGCAGCATGGGTGAGCGAGGATTCTAACCTGCACATGGCCACTTAAACAGATCGCATCCAATCAGATGCTTGCAAAGTCTCTAACTGTCCAATTACAAATTCTGCCAAATTACAGTCTTGTCCAATCACATCCTTGGTCAGATTAGTCATTATAAATGCCTCAAAAGACTGAGCATTTTCCAAACGGCATTTATGCGCCCTTAAAGGGCCCTTCGGGGACGCCATTTGTAGAGGTGTTCAAACGAAAGAGAACACCTGAATCCCTTCGCAAAGGGCCCTTTCAGAATTCCGTTAGCGAAGGGTACATGCCATGGTCACTTCAAGGAAGTGAGCGTGGTTTGTGATCACGTGACCTTGGATAACGAGTTCTCGCGATGCATTTTGAAACAAATATGGTGTGGGATTTTGACGTTACCTCGAAATATAAGTACAATAATTTAGTTTGTGTTTGTTTTGCACTATTTTTGTCAGTGATAATTGTGATATAAGATAGTTAAAATATAGTATAAAGATAACTTAGTTAGAAAATTTGCCTTAAAGACCTTAAAGTGTTTGAGAATCTAATTCAATTTCAGTAAATTTCTGAGAACTTCATTCAATGTCTGTATATTTCCTTCCTGTTAGATATGATTGCTCTCAATTCTACTGTTGAATGGCTATAATTAATCTTAATATTACTAAAAGAATAATCAATTTAATAGAGACCACAGTTGCAGTACTACTAATATTAGAATGTTGACTTTCATTCATAAAATGATGCTGTTAAAGAAATCGATTGTTTCTACATTAATTTGGTGAATAAATGTGAAAGTATTAGAATGTTAAATATACATAAATGTTAAATATTTAAAAACATTAATGCCAGAAGCCATATCACCCTGTAGCCCAAGACTCTTTGCCCACTAGAGCTAAGCAGGGCTGAGCCTGGTCAGTACCTGGATGGGGGACCTAATGGAAAGCTAGGATGCTGCTGGAAGAGGTGTTAGTGAGGCCAGCAGGGGGATGCTCACCCTGTGGTCTATGTGGGTCCTGATGCCCTAATATAGTGACGGGGACACTATGCCGTAAAAAAACACCACCCTTCCGATGAGACGTTAAACTGAGGTCCTGACTCTCTGTGGTCATTAAATATCCCATGATGTCCTTTGAATAAGAGTAGGGGTGTAACCCTGGCATCCTGGCCAAATTCGCCCATTCACCTATGTACATCAAGGCCTCCTAATCATCCTCATATGTACTAAATGGCATTGTAACTCTGTCTCCTCTCCACCAATAAGCTGGTGTGTGGTGGGCGTTCTGTTGCAATATGGCTGCCGTTGCATCATCCACATTGGTGGTGGTTGATGAGATTCCCCCTTCCATGAAAGCACTATATAAATGTAATGAATTATTAGTATAATTATTATGTGCGATTCACTGTGAATCGTGATTAATCTGATATTTTTTAATTGATTGACATCACTAGTATTACATACTATTAATTACATTCATCCCTAGTCCAATCACACACTTTTAAATGTGTTCTATATCACACTGTCCCACCAACATCAGTTTGTTTAATCACAGCTTTCCTAACAGTTACCAAGTTCAGTCACGTTGTTCCACCAAACGAACTTGTCCAAATACACAACCTCCCACACTGTGTCCAAACATTACCCTGTCCAGTCATAATGTCCTATTATGAGCCTATCCAGTCACACTGTGTCCTGGTGTTGGCATGTCCAGTCACACAGTGTATCCTATTTTAAGCCTGTCAACTACGATTCTCAAAATGACCCAGTCAAATCAGTCTAAGCACCAAAATGTGCTTGTTTGATTACAATCGCTATCAAATGACCCTGTCTAATCTTACTGTCCCCTCAAATGAGCGTGTCCTATCACCCTTTACCCTGTAGTGACTGGATCATTGAGAGGAAAGCCATAAACCCCCTCACTCCCTTTTGTCCTGGTTTCTAGTTGCCATCATCAAAAGACCACAGCAAGCCTGCCTCCAGAGTTCTGGTTTTAGGTTTTGAACTCTCACCTAGAGTGTGATAACCATTTGGTTTCTCTGTAGGATATTTTCGACTCATAGGCTTCAAAGCATTGGTGATAAGTTTTTTTCTCATCTCTAACTTAACATCTGAGGCTAACCAGATAAACTTCTCTAACACATAGGAACTTATGTGATTTAAAATATCCTTTCCTGTAAATGTATCTAAATGTCTAGGTTGTGTGTTGGCGCTCGTGTGTAATTATTAAATATACAAGTTTGATTTAGGGTTCTTTTGATATATTCATACGTTGGGATGATTCACAGTTCAATGCCTTGCATGTTTCATATTTTACAACAGCTCTCTGAATTCCCTATATGATGAGCTATGTTATAAAAACATAGGATGCATCATACTATGCCCATAACTAAATTTAGGTATTAAATACAAACTGACCATCCTGTCAGAGCTATGCAAATGAGGCGCCATGAGAAACAAAGGAACTTTCTCTGGCAAACTTATCACTTTAATGGCATTGGCCCACAGACCATGTTGGGCCAGGGCAGGTATGCATTTAAAACACCATCACCGATCCACTTCGAATATAACTTTTTGGAATTAGGAATTCCCTCTGGGGAGTCCGATTAGGCCATGGAACTTCGGACACAGAACCTAAACTCAGCGTTTCAACAGGACAGAATTCTGAAACCATTCAAGATTTCCATCCACGTGTATATGAATATTGGTCCAACACTGAGATAACAAGTATCCAATTCTATATATAGAATAGCTCCGTTAAGAGCATGCCTCTTTGTTAAAGATGATTTTATTGGTTTTCAGACATGTTCTACCTGCCTCGCAGCCATGCCCTCTCTCTCTCTCTCTCTCTCTCTCTCTCTCTGCGCTTCCTAGCGCGTTTGTGTTACATGTCTTATCTATTTGTTTGTGTTTATGCGATCGTCATTTATGTTACCATGTAGAGTTTAATAAAAACCATAAATGCATTTGTGATTGGTTCTCTGTGTTCACGCTCACAAACAGGTCACTTAAACTGTGTTTCGATCCATGCTACCTCTGCTCTTAATTCTGTTTGGTAAAGTCACGTTACTTATGGTCATGAGATAATCTTAGTGTAAAAATCATCAATGCATTTGCTGGACGAATACATATAGGATTTTTATCACTATACTGCTAATCAGAATCGTAAAATAAGTATGTGTAATGACGATTATTATACGTATTATCCTTTGAGCTAAACTAATTCCAAAAATAAGCCTATCCAATACTGTATTCTAGCCTATCCAGTCTACTGTTTCTCAGAATGAGCCAGTGCATTGTCTCTTAAAATCGTCCAATTACACTGTCTCCCTAACAAACTCAAAATACAAAAAGGAGGCAAGCAAGCCCCTTAACTTTGAATCGGATCCGTCAAATTATTGGCTTCTCATTTTTCTCTAGAAGGATGCATAGCTTCATTATGATTAAATGTACAGAATTAGGTGCCAGCACCATTGTTAACTAGTAAACAATAGTATCCACTGCTAGCATTAGGCTGCCCATCATTGGTATTACTATACCTGTTATATTTGTAGTTTACTACTGACAATCTGATGCCCAGTGATGACACTAAGCTACCAAGCGCTACAGTGCATAAACTGAACACGGTGATTAGATTGTGATCTCACTATAGGTCTCTGTGTTTGATTTCTGGGTTCCTTTCATTAAGAAAATGTCACAGATGTTCATTCATCACTGGTCGGTTTCTAAAGAGAGGATCTGAGATAGAACAGTTGCCCAAGGTGATGAACAACTCATGTGCTCATGTGTGTGTGTCTCACAGTCCTTGTGAAGGTGAGACCGGTGAAATCTGGATTCTCTCACTCATACCTGTTTTAGGTCAGGTCGAGCTTTTCTCCCTCCAGAATCAATACAGCACTGCACATGTTTTGATGTATGTGCAGTGTGTGTGGATATCAGAATGTTCATTGTGTAGCCTGTGTATATTGTAAATGATACATGAATATTATACTGTGTACTTGTGCGTCATATTTACTGTTCCAAACCATTGCATTTTATTTTGTACTTACTACAATGGTGTAGTACAATAGAAACTGAGCCGTCATCTGAAAGGGGACAACTGTAATAGTTGTATGTTTGCACTACTAAGTGTATGGGGATGGGGCAGGGGCTCAGCCTATAATCTAGAACAGTGCAAACATCTACCTTCCACAGCAACATCCTTTATCAAAAATAACCTCATACGTAAGTGACTAAATGAAAAACTCTTTGTAGGCTACAACCCTTTCAGCTCAGTCAAATCGTGCCACACAAGATGCCACAGGAGCCCCAGCTATCATTCACAGCAGGCTTCGTCTAATGTGAGCGAGCCATAACAAACATTTTAACAAACACAAAATGCATTTAGCTTAACATACCACTATATACTGTAAAATATACCAATATTTATAAGCAACCATTCAGCCAACTTTATTTTGTGTAAACAACAAAGCCCATATACAGTACATTACTTTAGATTATAGCCAACAATCGCTTTTCAATTTCTTATCTAACTTAACTAACAAGTGTTCCTAGACAACATAACCAGTCAGATTATTGTCTTTCAAGCAGTGTGGCTTATTTTTATACGGAAAAAAAAATACTTTTGGTCCAGTGTTTTAGACACAGACCAAAGGTTTTCACTTACTTTCCTGCAGAGCTCAAGGAATAGGTGTGTTCGACTTAGTTTAGGCGACACAACACAAGTTAAGCTTTTTTTAAGAAGTTTTAATGAGGTCTGAGAGCTTTCTGCCCTCCCATAGACGGTAAACCAACGTACACTAAAAGTGCAGAAATTTAGTCGAGACATCATTAAAGTACTGTAGTCCATTTAACTACAGAGCTTCACTGTGTGTGTGTGTGTGTGTGTGTACCTTCTGTCTTCTCCGCAGGGTAAAGTTTTTCCACAGTAACAGTTGTAGTTGTGTCAGGAGACCCATTATCAGCTTCAAATGTTTCTATGGGAATAATCAACCAGTTACCCCTATGGAGACAAAAAAGAGAAATTTCTTATGAATAGAGAGTAAACCATCCCAAATCTCATCATGAGCCCTGTCTCCTGATGCGAGTGGAAGGAACTTTAATTCAAGCATTAGATTCCCTGTCCCTAACGTTTGATGTCAATGCAAGCATAAAAAACAGGTCTGACATCTTTGAAACCAAGACTTCTTAAGAATCACTTAACTAGAGGATGTTAAAGTTAAGGCTAAACATGAACAAAATAAAACGATGCATCAGTCCTGAAACTTGACAGATCAGTCCTGTGTTAAGCATACAATATCATTTGCCCGGTTCATTCCTTCTGCAGGTGTTTACTAACTATAACTTGTAATGACCACCAATGGGAGACCTGATGGGAATGTGATAATCAGATCATGCAGTCTGATTTTAGAGTGGGTGTCTGATCAATAACTATTATTTTACTGAGAAACACTAACATCTAATTCAAATCAATATTGTTTTATTCAGACATGTCAAGTAGTAGAAGTCTGACCACACGGTCTGTTTTGTTTTGATAAACTAAATGGCTGAGGTAAAATACACCCTTAAACATACAGAACCACGAAATAAAAACTGCTATTTTGTTGCCAGAACCTGGCGTTCGCTGGGCTGGTGTCAATAACTGATGTTGTCTCAGTAACAAGGGCATTCTCAGTTCTCACACCTACATAATGTTCGCGTGACTACGATTCAATCTTATATAACAAAAGCTTGGGTTAAAATTGTGATTTTAATTCATCCCTCCTTTAAGTGTCAAACTCTATTTTGACGAGTTGTGCTGACTTAATAATGTTGATAAGTAGTTTAACTGTGTGTTATTTTTGGCATTTACTCAAATCAATTGGCTAGATAACTTAATGCTTCCACAGAAATTGGGTTCAGGATTTCAAGACTCCTAAAATATGTAAACAAACTCAAACTCTGTGTGTCAGCTCTTTCAAAAGCTGAAAATAAATGTGTTCAACATGTTCAGTCACATAAGTTGACCTATTAATGTTGAGGCTACATGAATTAAGCTCTTTAGAGTAGCATTGCTGAGGAGTTCCCATCATATTTAGAATGGAAGTATATGATGATAGTAAATTTAGAAATAAAGTGCTATTTTAAGGATTTTCTTCAACCTCAGAACAGCATGAGACTTAAAAATGTTTAATATTTGCTTCTTTTGGCATTTACAGATGTTTTGGGTATGTTAGTGGTTTTCATGACATTTTACTAAAGGATAGAGCATTTGCTTAGGTTAGGCTCAAAGAAAATAAGCATGAATGATGTTTTACTCATTGTTTACTCAGTCATCTCATTGGGGAGGCTAGAGAAAAGATCTCTCGCTTTTAATTTGCATAGAATTGTTTAAGAACAGTGGGATGGTTTTGGTTTTGTTCAACCAGTGTCTTTGACTAAATTCAGTTGTTTAAAACTAGTTGGACAACTTAATAATTTCAATAATTAACAAGTTTTTTAAGTTGGTGTTAATTAAAAATGAATTTCGTTTAAGAGAAAAAGTCATCTGTCTAACTCAATGTAATTTGTTGGATGAACTTACGTTTATTAGAAGTTGTCACAACAAAATATTGCTGCAAACTGTTGCATTTTTAAGTAGAAATCCATTGAAAATGATATTTATCTCTCGAGGCTAAAATAACTACATGCTGTTTTCTGATGTCACTATGTACAGTACATGAGTCTGTGGAGACGTGTACGGCTCATGAGCAAACAGAATAAGCCATTCTCACACATTCATTCTCACCATACAAAAACAACAATCAGTCACACATTCACACCACACAGCCACCATAACAAGACTTCACACAAGAGGAGAGCTTTAAAATCTTTTCTAATACTCCCAACAGCTCTTTAAAGAACAGATGCAAGCGCACTGCAGGACGGGAACGTCTTTAACGGAGCGGCGGATTCCACTCTAATTGGTACAAGGGGGAAAGGTGAGAGTCAAGCTCACCTTTGTTTATCTGGAAATGAGCACACAATTATCTTCAAACATGTAAACATACACATACACTGGTCCAGGAAAACAACCTTCCAGATGAGAGAGTTCAGGAGAGTTCATGACTTCACATAAAATAAACACATATTTTAATACAGAGGTCTAGTCCAGAGTATTTTTATTCTCATTTTCACTTATCTGTACTGTACTGAGTGTTTTTACTTTGGAAAAATACTTATATCAGCTGTATCAGAAACATAAATAAGCATAACAGATAAGAAGAGGAAAAAGGTCTAAATATAGACCTGTAGTGCCTGACCATCAGTTAACTTCCTGTTAGTTTGGTTTGTGTCTATAATTAGGGATGCATTATTATGTAATTTTCTATCATTTACAGTATGCAGATATTGTCGGCCGATATTGGCTTATAAATTAAATATCTGCATCGATATTTTGCCAAAGTGAGCAGCTGTCACATAGCACATGAGCACTGAAGTTAATTTCCGTGTCTTATTGCGTCTGAATTGTCATGTAAACACAGGGTTGTGTTAAAACACACACAAGGTTTTTAGTTAAGCTGGTGTTCCGACAATATGTGCGACCATAAGAGCCAACCACTTATTTTTGTTTTCTTAACTTTTTAATGTACCACGTGTTTTTGTTCAATGACTGTAGTTACATCACACACATTTTTGCATTGATATCTGAACACAGTTTTATAAAATATATGCTCTGGCAGCAGTTATTTAATAATTTGCCTGAGGATTGCAAATCAGATCATTCAATATGGCGCTTTTTTATGATACTGCACATCATTCAGTAATACAGACGAGCTCACAATGCTAAGCCCTCCATGCCAAACATTCACAATATAACGTCCATTTGCATTTTAAGTCTACAAATGTAATAAATCAGAGAAGTGTGATTATATTTCCCATTGAGTACATTGGATTTGGATTTTTTGTGAAAAAAACATCTGTCACAATTGATTTCCAACAGCGCATAGTTTCTCGGGTAAAACTGGGCAAAATTTTGAAGTGCCCTTCTGCTTCATCATCCCCCGCCCATTCAGAGGCGGTGTCACCATGCAAAGAATCGGCTCAAAGAATCATGGGAGGCCTAGGTGACCATCAGTTCAGACCATTCATTCTGAAGGGCCCTTTGAAGTGGCCAGTTATGTGCACTTCGGTTTGGAACAACCCTTCAGTGTGGTGGCCATGATTGTTGTCACTCCGAAGGGCCCTTCGGAGGGCGATACGTCCCAGTTGGAATGCAGGGTTAGCAGGTATTTATGATTGTATATTAATAGGACAAAAGCTCATTGTTTATGGCACATTGTTGTGTAAAGGCTTTCTGTGTCGCCCATTACTGTAAAAACAGCAGTCTATACACTGATGCTAAGCTAGAGTTCTTTGATCATTTCTTGACGATTGGGTTTTATTAGATATTACTAGACAACAGTTTTGCAGATAATTACACAAGTTAGAATATAACAGAGACACGCAAATAAATAAATAATTGCTTTTTTATTATAGACTAACAATTTTGGGTAATAAATCGTTTTAGAGCACCACTTTTGGAAATGCCATGATAGAAGATAAGATAGACCTTTTGTTCTATCATCATCACACAAGACTTATAGACTTACAGTAAATCGATATCGGCTATTGCCTAAAATGACTTAACATATATTGGCAAAATATCGGAATATCAAATATCGAAAAAATATCATGCATCACTATCTACAATACAACTATTTATATTTAATTAAATGTATGTTATGTTATGTTGGGGTCAAAAAAGTATCGTTATTTTATGTTGTTAAAATGAAACCATCTATAAATCCATATTGTGTAAAACTGACGGGTTATTCTCATCTTTAAGGTTCTTCAAAGAAACCTTCAGTCAAAGTGGTTCTTCTGTGACATCATGATGCACCTTTCTGAATAGGTATTGTATTTCTGTATGAAGAACTGAAACTGTGTTCTTGTTTTAAAGAAAATGTGTGGGCTGGTGAATAAAAAAGATGTGAGATTATTCTGCCCTACTGGAATACATCGAAGTTAATTAGCTATTTGTCTTTTCCAAAGTGACTTACAGTACAATTATTCGCAGAATAGTCCCAATGGATCTGCTTGAAGTTAAGTGCCTAGATCAAGGACGTAATGGTGACAGGGGAACTCAGTTACCCAGCAGGTTATGAATCACCCATTTCAAGATTTTTAACCTCCAACCCTTTGGGTCGCCAGCCCATTTCTTTATCACACAGATAACATACTTAAAAGTTCACACTCACTCTGTTACAGTATATATTCATCTCTTCATAGGACATGTGCGCGCTTGTAACGCAGCCGATTCAGCTGTCAGATCAATTGCATCTCTTGCAGTGACACACTGTTCTTTGGCGAAGGACTGTTCCATTTTTTAGGATACGTACTGTAGTTTTGTGCTTAGGGAATATATGTATTTTTTCAGAGGACAAATTCTAATCTCTGAGGTACAAATTCAGCAGGAGACACGTTCTACCCCAACAAAGCCCAGTAGGTGAATCGTGACTTGTTAAACGAAAGTGCAGTTTCATGTAAAACAGAAATACATTTGGAACAGTAAGAAACAAGTGTCGCATCTCGCATTTCAGTTGAAAAAAAATTCTCTTGACACAACACACTCATTGGGGAAAATCCCATCTCGGGATTTTTATCCCACATGCATCCTGTGATTGCCGTAGGTTTGTAAGTACAACCAAATTGACTTTACAAGTCATTTCAACATACTACTATTTTAATTTTTTTAATGTTTTTATGTTGTGTCAAGTTGATTACACTTTACCTCATGTAAACGTAATAGTTCGATCTAAATAATGTGATTAAGCTCATTATCGCAGTAAGCATAATCGATCGTAACACGTGCAAAATATGTCCACATAAATGTTTTGCCTTTGACGTGAATATATCAAAATGATTGCAAGTAACACTACTTTATCTGAGATCATGATTTGTGCTGTGTATGATACCAAATAATCTGACTAGAACATTCATGTTAATGGGAGTGAAGAGGGTCGCTCATGTCATGTTAACATGCTACTGCTATTAGGTCTTTATTCTGATTATTGGAAATAATCGCATTATTGGTGCGCATGTAAATTTAGTCAATGATGCTTTTTTACAAAACGATGTAAAGTGCATTAAAGGTACATTTGACCAGTTTGATTGTTCAATCGGAATTGAATCCAGAACCTCAGTGTTGCCAGGGCCATGCTCTATCACTTGAGCTAGATGAGCCATGTTTTATGCATCACTCTTCTGTTTGAATGCTCACCCTCATGTCCTTACATATCAGCCTTTTGCCAAGTTGTTTTTTTCTGAAAGAATCACCATGTTCCTGTTCAAACAATCAGAGCAGCCCATAAAGTGTGCATATGGATTGTCTACTAAAGGGGGACTCATTTCCTGTTTGCTACCCAGAAAGAGTCTTTTTTGTCTCTCTCTCTTTCTCTCGTAATTGTCTGCAGTTACAGTAAATATTTCATCAGGCATCAGGCAGAACGTCATGCAGGAAAAATGACCAGCACAGGAACCTTGTATGAAATATGCAGGGAGTAATTTCCTATTTATGAATCACTGTCTGCCTTTCTATCTCCACCGGAGAATTTATTTCTGCTGAAAATGGGGTTGCTCGCACATACACACTTATCTCTAATTTTAGGGGCCAATTACGGCGCGTGGCACGGAAGTAGAAGGTGTATGAATGTGTTGGAGCTAAAGGTCAGAAAGCGAATTGAAGGCCGTTGGGTCTGCAGAATTTGCATACACTGAAAAGCCAGCAATTTTTTTTTGGAGATTCAATTGCTCTGCCAACGCAGGAAACTCTCCAAGAGTCAACGTTTCTGGGACTTTTGAAAGCACAGAACGTTTAGAATTGTGTGTGATAATGTTGCTACAGTAAGTGGAGCAAAATGGAAAAAAAACAGATCTATCGGAAGACAAATTTGTATGAATATGTGTGATGTGAATTGTGCAAAAACGTAAGATTGGTGGAAAAGAAGCAAGTTTGAAGTAAATTACCGTAAGATTGCGTGGGTAAAAGAAAACAAATTAATTCAGTTTGATTACTTATTTGAATTCTAAATCTGAATAATCATTGTTTTATAAATATTGTTTTTATAAAAACAATTGCGGGTTTCACACACATTAAAGCAACTTTACCGTAATTTACTGTCTTAAAGTTTTAATGTCACACATTTTTTAAAATCAGATGTTAAACAGTTTGTAAAGGAGATGTTTGTGTACATTTTTTATTAACGGCAGCAGTAATTCATCAAATGATCATCAAATGATTGAGAAGAGCGTCTCAACATGTCACAAATCCAGACACGCAGCTCTTTCACAAGCTTTTGAGTGCGCTAATCTAAGATCATGTTCACACTGCAGATAAACCCTGTCATTAATCTCATCCTGACCTGGACACACAAATTTTGGTTATTTACAGGAGCGAAAATCAGATTTACTACATCCTTGGTAACACCCTTAATCTTCAGGTAGTGACAACTAATTTATCTGAAATCCACAAAATGTAAACAACTAATTCATAAATGCAAATAATGCAGTTTATCATGCAAAAACCTGGAGTATACTCTACGTTTATTATACTCTGAGCCAAGGGTTTAAATAAGAAATGAATTTTAGTAGTAAGAAAAGGAATAGTACACCCAAAGGTGAAAATTTAGATAATTTACCCACGTGTCGATAATTCTAAATCTAAAGTCACCAGAGAATCAATGAGATGCAAAATTTTTAATGTGTTGTCCTATTTGAATAGGGCCATCGTATGTGCTTGTTTTGGATTCAGCCCATGTCAGGATGCAGAGCTCTGCCTCTCTTGTCAACTCTCAAATCCAATACTCATATTTCCCTATCCTGACCCCACACCTCCCCGTCTGGCATTTTACTCCTAGGCAATTAGGCAAAAAAATACTTTTAACCAGCGGTAAAAATGATTTCATGGTAACAGCACAGATTTAAACATTCGGTGGCCCAAATGCCTAATGTAAGATCTCTCTTCAAATCTGTAAAGCATTTGTTTTATTTTTAGTGCATGATTTTTCATAGTCGGGTAAGTGCCATCAGGATTGTCAGATCCATAACGCAACATATTCCTCATAAATGGACACATGAAAATTAATATAAAGTAACTATTTCAAGTTCTATAAAGAAGCATCCCTTCTCCATTCAATGGGTATTATTGCTTCAGGCTTGTGCATTTTATTTTACAGAAATCCTACAAAGTTTATCGTCTCCCAAAAACGTCACATCCATTATGCAATTTAATGTTCCTTTTTCCATTTTTTTTTTATAGACTGACATTTTTTGATGTTTAGACTGTATCAACATGAGTTCAGTAAAAGATAAACATAGTTCAATATAATTGTTACAAATTCATACTCTGAGCACTTTTATGTCACATCCATAACGCAAAATGTCACGTCCATAACGCTGGAATTGCCTTCCAGTTAAAAATTTACTATTTTTAAATAAATTAAAGAGAACATATACTGGAATTTTAGGATTAAACAACAACATAAAAATGTGACATAAAGGGAAACATTTACAGTAAAATTTCGAGGTCACTCATAAAATATAAACAACATTTACAGCTGTAATTCTCTGTGTACAAAAGGTCAGCACACACAAGCTAGTCACATTTTTATACACTATTTAAAACCTTATAAAAAAAAGTTACAGGGTTTGATGCCAAAGAAAATTTATAATATAATTAAGAAAAAATGTCTCAATGTTTTCACTTAGTTTGTAATACAGCCAATGTAATTTGTATTAAAAAAATGCTGTATTTTGTATTAAGAACGCAGAAACCAGCCCTTTTTACCAGCTTCTATTTTACATATACATACATATAATATTATTTGGCAGTTTCTACTAAATAATTAGCTGTTTACCTAACCATTTTTAAGTTGGTCCTGAAATCTACTGTACCAACCATCAGACCAAATTTTTCAACCCAACCACTATTCAAATACTGAAATCAAAGTCGTAGGACACAGATTAACTTCTCTTTGTGTTCGATAGACAGGACATTACTCCATGGTTTATTGCTTTACATAAACTATATTTGCATATTTCTCCCACTAAAGAAATTCAGTTTTGAACTGAACCACACATCACAGATGCGGTGCAAAAACTATTTTGACACTTATAGTGATGATTCATCCAAAAATGAAAATCATGTTAATGATATTAATATAATATTATTTTCACATGCTTCTGTCATTACAAATCTGCATGAGAAGATATTTTGTAGAATGTTGTTAACCTGCAATCATTCTCATGCATTGGTCTTTTGCCGGCACTTCAAAATATTTTATTTTGTGTTCTTTGTGTTTTCTTTTGATATGTTACATGATTATTGCAGGTGATATCTTAAAAACATTTTCTTTTGGTATTTAAATATTTTCTATTGTCTGTTAAACTGTGATATAACACTGGCACATTGTGATGATCTTTGGCTTTGTGTCTACATCCAAAATCAAACTCATAAAAGGCCATAAGCAGTCTTTACTAACCCTCAAATATCCGTTTTTTGAGAGAAATAGAAATGACAACTGTTTGTAAAATGTATAGAGTACCTTTGCCCTATTACTAAGTATATTCCATGGTTATTTGCTGAACATATGGTATTGCTCTGGTGTTTATAAAGAATATAAATAAAATATACAGCTAGTGGCACCAGCCCTTAATTCTTGGGGTGAGACAAGACTAAAGAGAAACATCCAAACAAAAATAAAAATGTATAAATAATGATTTGTAAATTAATATACATTTTTATTGTTTATTCATAAGCTTTCTTTTAACACTACCTTATTTAAAAAACTATTTTCACTCATCTGTCGCGAACAACTCGTATAAGAATAAACAATTCCTTTAATATCAGTAAGTGTTTTTGGGCACGTCATTTGTTGTTCAATGAACATAATACCAGAGATTTTTATTATGCAGCTGCCCCTTTAAGAGCGAGTATTCGGATATACGGATATTATACTGTGGCGCATCTTTAACAAATAAATGATTGTATGCTACCATTTTCATTCATCTGTTGTGAACAACTGGTATAAGAGAAAACTATTTTTGGGCATGTCCTTGTTCAATGAACATAATACCAGAGATCTTTATTATGCTGCCCCTTTAAGGGAGAGGATTCGGATATACGGATAAAATACTGTGCCACATCTTTAACAAATAAATTATTGTATGCTACTATTTTCATTCATCTGCTGTGAACAACTCGTATAAGAGAAAACAATCCTTTAATATCAGTAAGTGTTTTTGGGCACGTCCTTTGTTCTTCAATGAACAAAATACCAGAGATCTATATTATGCTGCTCCCCCTTTAAGAGCGAGGATTGGGATATAAGGATCTAATACTGTGACACATGCATTTATTTCCCAACTATGTTCATGAAACACTACTGCTTTTACAAGGGTACTTGCTAACGTGGGAATTTCTACATATTTTTGTGTTTATATGTCAGTTTCAGAGTAAGAAAACGTAAGATTGGTGGAAAAGAAGCAAGTTTGAAGTAAATTACCGTAAGATTGCGTGGGTAAAAGAAAACAAATTAATTCAGTTTGATTACTTATTTGAATTCTAAATCTAAATAATCATTGTATATAAATATTGTTTTTAGCACAAAGTCATATTGCGGGTTTCACACACATTAAAGCAACTTTACCGTAATGTACTGTCTTAAAGTTTTAATGTCACACATTTTTTAAAATCAGATGTTAAACAGTTTGTAAAGGAGATATTTGTGTACATTTTTTATTAACGACAGCAGTAATTCATCAAATGATCGTCAAATGATTGAGAAGAGCGTCTCAACATGTCACAAATCCAGACACGCAGCTCTTTCACAAGCTTTTGAGTGCGCTAATCTAAGATCATGTTCACACTGCAGATAAACCCTGTCATTAATCTCATCCTGACCTGGACACACAAATTTTGGTTATTTACAGGAGCGAAAATCAGATTTACTACATCCTTGTAACACCCTTAATCTTCAGGTAGTGACAACTTATTTATCTGAAATCCACAAAATGTAAACAACTAATTCATAACTGCAAATAATGCAGTTTATCATGCAAAAACCTGGAGTATACTCTACGAATATTATACTCTGAGCCAAGGGTTTAAATAAGAAATGAATTTTAGTAGTAAGAAAAGGAATAGTACACCCAAAGGTGAAAATTTAGATAATTTACCCACGTGTCGATAATTCTAAATCTAAAATCAACAGAGAATCAATGAGATGCAAAATTTTTAATGTGTTGTCCTATTTGAATAGGGCCATCGTATGTGCTTGTTTTGGATTCAGCCCATGTCAGGATGCAGAGCTCTGCCTCTCTTGTCAACTCTCAAATCCAATACTCATATTTCCCTATCCTGACCCCAAACCGTCCCGTCTGGCCTTTTACTCCTAGGCAATTAGGCAAAAAAAATACTTTTAACCAGCGGTAAAAATGATTTCATGGTAAGAGCACAGATTTAAACATTCTGTGGCTCAAATGCCCAGCTCAGAACTCAGTTCAGTAGTTTGCTCGTATCGCTCTTGCGATTTTAGTTGCAAGAGTGAACCCTCACTCGTTTGCTATGTCGGTCCTTCTCTTCAGAAGTCGATGCATTGAATGTCCCTCTAACCTGTGTGTTACGGCTTTGTGGGATGGGGGCACTGATAGATAAGCGAATAGCTGGAGGAGGGGAGTTGAAATGAAATGTCTGGAGGCACCGATTGCGCAATATAACATTTCTGCACATTACATTTATAATGCATAAAATTATATATATATTGATCAGTTTGGCAGTCGCACCAGCGTGACCATAATGAAAAGCTGGTAACACCGGCTGGAAGTATAGTTGCAAAATTTGACCACTTGGTCACAGTCTAGTGCAATGGCTTAAAGGGAAAGGTCACCCAAAAATGAAGATTTGATAATCATTGACTCACCCTCCTTTTATTCCAAACCTGTACAAATGTCTTTGTTCTGCTGAACCCTAAAGAAGATATTTGGAAGAATGTCAGTAACCAAACAGATCTCATCCCCCATTGACTCCCATAGTATTTATTTTCCCCTATGTCAGTAAATGGGGGATAAGATCTGTTTTGTTACTGACATTCTTCCAAATATCTTCCTCTGCATCCAGCAAAAACGTACACAGGATTGGAACAGCCTGAGGGTGAGTAAATGATGACAGAAGTTTCAATTTTGGGTAAACTATCCCTACCCAGAGCTACTTGCTCTTAAGAACAAGAGTTAGTAACAAACTGTTCAATAATACTAATTGGGCCCCAAGTGTAAATACCTCTCATTTTAAGACCTTATTATCGGCTGATGCAACTATAAGTTCTGTCTTAGGTTCATTATTAATAACGATGACAAACACAAGAGCCAAAACAGAGAGTCATCTCACGTCATCAGTTTACATTACTCTTGGTCCCTCCGATCTTATGTGTTGGAAATAATACTTGACATTTTTGCATATTCACTCTGAATGTATTGCCACATGCAAAGCAAGCAGACATCCATCAAGGCAGACAAATCTTAGCTGTGTTGATAAATAGGCATAATAAATTGTTGCCTGTGTGAAATTGCTTGAATTTACACAAATATATGCAGAGCTCCAAAACCATTTGGACGCTTATGTCACGTTATACATTTTAATGCATATAATGTATTATATTTTATCTCAGAAATTTGTCCAGTCACTTTCCTTTAATTATCTAGACAATACATATCACTAATTTACTCTACATTACATTAAACATCTACACTACAATATACCCCGTTAGTCCAGATGTTCACACAACATTATTTTAAACGTGTGTATTATATATATTATATTATTATGTGACTCTATTGTGAATCAAAAAAATGTCTCCTGTCTACTTTTTCGTTAGGTCCTACACTATATATTCTATGGCTGTGCGCTCCGGTCTTAAAATACAATATACTATAGCTTATATCACTATCGCAGTCATAGTTATTATTATAAATATTGTATGTTTTTGTGGGCAAATTCTATTTTGAAGAATGTAGGAAAGCAAACAGTTCTGGTTCACCTTTGACAACCATTTTAATTCTCCCTAATAAGGTAGGAATTGACATTTTTGGCTGAACTATCCCTTTAAGAGTGTGTGTTGAAATCCCTTTAAATTATTTATTTCTTTTTGATTTCTCATTTGCAATAACAAATGTGCTCTCAGTGTCCAAATACTTTTTGCAGCCACCGTATCTCACTTAAGAGTTTTCACACTGCACTTAAACCTGGCCTATCTTCTGTTAAACCCCACTTTTAACCCTGGATAAAGAAACGTTTCACACTGTTGAACGTTATTGGCACAGTTTTATCCCTGGTTCATGAAACTCTGTTGCTTTGTTATTGAGTGTTTAAGGTGAGATAAACAAGCAGCATGGACTATCATTTTTACAAACAGACAAGTAACTATTTAAAAAAATATGTGAGTCCATTTGTCAATGTTATTGACCTCATTAATGTACAATTAGAGCATTAACCTAGGAAACACTGATGTAGATTTGAAATCATGAATCGTGACATCAGAATAACCAAGATTCATTACACAATGCAACAAATTTACATTCGTTTCACCTTTTATTCTTGTACAATTCTGTGGTGTTAATTTGTTGTGGTAATATTTATTTTCATGTAGCATTAAAGTTTTAGTGTGGGCTATATTTACGTAAGTACATTTTGAGCTTCAGTTATTACGATACATTGTTATATTGCAAATAAACAAACTGTAAAAATCTTCACATATTTTACAAATTATTTCTCCATTGTCACTTTCAGAAAATTCTAGAAATGTCTGTATAGCACAGGGAAGGTGGGATGAAGCAATGATTGGTGAATACGTCTGTTACTTGGTTTGTGGAGACAATAAAAGACAAAAACGATCAGATGTTATGAAATTTTAGTTAAACTGTTATTTAGAGCTGGCTGTTATGCCAGTACCTTATATTTTCTGCGTATGAGTAATAATACCGAAATGTATAAATATTTTTTGAGAATATCGTCGTATCATGGTAAGAAAAACAATGTGAGTGATTTTAACATTTAGCATGTTAAACATGAAAAGTATGAAACATAAAACCAGAATTAAGCTTCCCCAGGTTTAAGAATAACCCTGGGTTAACAATTTCAAGTGTGAAAGGGCCAAAAGTTTTATTCACAACAGTTTAATCAGTACTTGACATTAATAATGACAGATGGAGATAGTAGAAACATTCAGCTCTGTTCATATTCATTTTGTTAGATTTCTTTACCCCACATCTGCTGCGTTAGATAAACAACTTTTCGTAGTTTTGCATAATCTCTCTGAATGTATTGACATACGCAAAAGAAGCAAACATCAATCAACCCAGAAATAGGTTTGGTTCAACGTCACTTCCCAGCCAGACAGAGCTGTGTTATTAAATACATTTTTATATAAATAAATAATATTTAGAGTCAATAAACTATCAACACATGGGTGTTGCTTCAACTACAGGCACATACAGTATACGCCCCAGAGGTTTATTTCTTTGAAAAATATTTTTGTATTTTATGGACGTCTTCGTTATAGCTTGAATTTTGTTACTTTTCAAATCCCATTCATGTGTATACTGTATATCATTGTTTAAACTGTGTCCCATACTTCAGAATGAAAAAAAATTACAAATAAATATAATTTTAAAGATATGTTAAATAGCATAACAAGACCCGTTTTCCTCACAGAATGTTGTCAAATAATATATAAAAAATGTAGATGTGGTAAAGTGCTATTTGTCAGCTCTTTGATGTTTGTGTGTTCACCAACAAATTAAATAAACTAATAAATGTAAAAACTGTTTAACAGGCATCCAAACACAGTGTGTACAGTACTAAGATACACATCTGATCTCAAGAGGCAGAAACTTCAGGAACTCAACACTCACCTGTGTCGTAACTGTAGCAGATCTGCCTGTCAGCTTCTCATGCTTCCCTTCAATATCATCCAAACACAGGTACTTTATCTACACACAAGACAACCGGCAACCCGTTACACAAACCTGCATGTGATCGTCTTTACTCTATCTTTCTACCCCCCTCTCTCTCTCTCTCTCTCTCTCTCTGTCTCTCTCTCCCCATTCCCCAAGCAATAGAGTATGCAAATAAGCTCTGTGCAATCGCTATGGTTACAGTACAGGTGAGTTGGTGTGTGTTACACAAGGCGGAAAATACTCACGAGGCAAGCCGCTTGTTCAGTAATCAGATGCTGTGTGTGTGTTTGTCTGTCTGTGTGTGTGTGTGTGTGTGTGTGCGTTATAATTTTCGAGACATTTCTGGAAGTTTGAATGAATCAGATTTAAGTATGACAAGTTAATAATGAGCTAAGACAGAGGGCAGCATGCAGTTTTACAACAGCAATAAAAAATACAGCTCTGATGAGGTGAACGGCCTGAGAGACAGAGAGATTCAGAGACAAACAGAGTGAGAGAGAGAGAGAGAGAGAGAACTTTGGGATATTCATTATGTAGTATGAATATCTGTCGGTTTCTAAAATATTATTAATTCAACAATTTTCTTATGAGGCAAATGCATGATGTTCAAAGCCTGTTTTCAGTTAAAACAAGGAAAGGACACTGGTTATGAAGGCGATTCTTACATTCAGTAAATGATGTCTTCACTAGCAGCTCAAAGATAGAATGTGAAGCCATCAGTGAATGAAACGCTTATGAAAAACTCTCTTTGCCCCAAATCAATAAACACCAAATGCATCAGGGAAATAAACTGCGAAACACATAATCTAACATTACTTTCCCTTGACTCCACACGTTTGTGGTGTGAAAATGTTTAATCAGCTTGTATATTTGTTTCATAATGCATGGTATGATGGCATCTTTAGAAGGACAGTGTCTCCTTTTCCAGTGCACAGCACACTGAAAGTACACCAGGCTATGTTTGTTTTATAAGCATCTCTGCCCTACATTACAGGAATAATACTTCCAGTTATGAACTCATAATGTGTCACAATGGTTACTGAACACGCAGGTGATAGCATTTATAGGAGGTAAAGGTGAGGGGAGGGATGTGTATTGTGCACTGTATACAGTAAAAGAGTGTTTCAGGGACAAAGGTCAAAGCCAAGGGGAGGGGCCTAAACCTGCTTCTATAATGTTGAAAAAAGCTGCTATGTCAAATATGTTTGTGGATTAAGTTTACGAGAAAGTTTATAAAATAAAGTTACATGTACACGTCTAACAAATGTGAAATAACTTTGTTTTCGTATCTCAACTACAGTATATAATTATAATGATTTCAATATGAACTAAAAACATTCTCATGAATTTGGAACCTCTGAGCATAAAATAGTCTTCTGGGTACTGTAGTGGAAGCTCAATCCTCAGGCTCAGAGATTGTCCATGTCTCTATCAAACAAAGAAGAACAAGTTAAACAACAAACTTTAACATGTACATCAGGGATTGCATAAAATCTGCAATCCTAAATATGAGGAATAATATAAACTGCAAGAGCAAGTGATACTTCACAAAAATGCCAGCTTGGTGTTTGAATAGAGGTAAAACAGAATTAGAGGTCATCATGGGTAGAAAATATTATGTTACGTAATGGTAATGCAGTTTATTCTCTCAATACACAATTTGCTGAGTCATGACGGCGATAATGCAAACACACACACATTTCCATGTTATTTCTAGACATAATGATTTATATGCTGTACAAACTGTATATTACACTCTTCAAAATAAAGGTGCTCCACAATACCATAGATGGAAGAACCTTTTTTGTCAAAATGGTTCCATAAAGAACCTTTAACATTCAAATTATTTGTAAAAAAAGATTCTTTGTGGTGAAAAAAGGTTCTTCAGATTATTAAAAGTAAGAAAGAGATTTATTAACTCATTCGCCGCTAGCTACGCCAGCGTTTTTTAACATTTTCACCCAACTTTAATGGCTCACAGGAAATTTTTATATAGGAATATATGCATAAACAATATGACAAATGAAAGAACAGAGTCTCAGCTTTCAAACAAAAGAAACCGTATTCTTCTATCTTCATGTGTTCGTTTATATCACTCCGTAGATGTGGGTAGGTTTCTTCAAAAATACATCATTTTGATTAAACAGCTGAGATAATTAACGTTTCTTGTCAAAGATTCCGCCAAGATTACACTCAGAACAATCATTGAAAACTGCTAAAACACATGCGTTCTAGGTTCTGGGATTCTGTACTTTTCCCCAAAGGTGTGTAATAGCGCCACCTGCTGTAAAACAGTACTAACACTGATTGCCGTGATAACTCGTCTTTGGCGTGGAAGCGTTTTTGTTTAATTGACGAGATAACTCGTCAAAGGCGGTGAAAGAGTTTAAGAACCTTCGTCTGAATGGTTCTTTGTGAACCAAAATGGCTCTTCTAATGCATCGCTGTGAAAAACCGTGAAATCACCTTAATTTAAGAGCGTATTCCCCCACCCACCCTAATTCATCAGAGAAAACTTTCTGCATTTTCACATTTTTAAATAAACATAATCCGTTTAGTTAGATTAAGGTGTTTTCCTATCACCACAAGGTCAACATTTACCAATATTACAGTCTTTGTGTGAACATATGGTAAAATAGAAACCCACAACAAATTATCCATTTCCTTTATTGCTAAGTTGAGACCACACACTTTTCTGTTTAACAAAGCACAATTTCTCCAATATCGTAAATTATACTGCATGATCTGCTTGATTCAATAACACTTCTGAAAAAAATTACTGTAAAAATGAACTGCATTGACTTGATAATTTATCTCAGAACTTAAAATATATAAAAAGATGTGAAATCGTGTACTGAAACCTCCCAAAAACACCTCGTACGCGCCCGATATAGACCACTTCAAAAGAGGTAAACCATGATCTAGCGGCACTTAAGGGTTCATATTTTTTATTTTATTGTAAATCTTACAGTACATATTTAAATTTTGAAGTTATTTGTTTAACATTTTGATTTGGTTATATTTTGTTTAGGAAATTCTTCTGCAGCAGTGCTGTTAACATCTTCCAAAGTGTTCTATAAGTATACCAACATATGTCCCAATGATTTTTGGAATGACATTTATTTGTTGGAGTTTTGTGCAAATATGTCATGGAAACCAAGATATTGTATATAATCTACTCCATTTGCTATATTAGTACATGGTTTTTTGCTAAGTAATATTGACACAACTTTCATTCTGTATTTTCACACTGTTGTATAGAGTTTTTTGCTGTTGTTTATTACTATCGTCTCTGTGGTCTCAGTATCTTGCGTCCTAGAGACGAAAATCATTAAAACATTAATTAAGTTTTACAAATCTACTCAACAGAGAGTCGAAGACAATTAAGACCCTACAATATGCGCTTTATTGTGTAGAACTACACTGAAACATTTTAAAGTAAAATACATTTAAACAACAAACAACAAACTCTCACCCCTTTTCCCCCTTTAAGTGTTTTACCCTTTTTATAAAACCTAAACCATAATTGGTAGACACGCACTCATTATTTTCTAAACAAGTGATGCATGTCTAACTTGTCTGAAACGCTGTTCCTGGAACAGCTGGGTTTGAAGGACTGGAAATCATATAATTGCTTCTCATTCACTAACTGAAATCAGACACTCTCTCTCTCTTTTTAATTGGTGTGCAGAGACATTTTCTCCGTAAAAATGGAAAATGAGGAAAATGAGAAATATTAATTTTCTGTAAATGAAACTTTATACTGAGATTATTCCTTTCATCATATCTAGTATCTCTTCTCATTTAAAACACAAACACAGCTCTAAACTGAGACATACATTAAGTGACTCTTACATTACATTAATTGTGGTGTGTGTGTGTAATACAGTTTGACTGTAATTTCTCTCACATGGCAGGAATACGCATCACCCGAGAATAATATTCTGCCCTAACAAGATTCAGTTTTTACTCTTAAAACATCCAATTAACTTGGACACACTTTCTAGCTTTACTGATCATGTTTCATTATATGATGTAATTTAATGCACAGAATTTTGCTCCCTTCACTTTCTATTCATAGGCCACATTAATTTGCTGTTATGATGTTTAACTAGGAACTGGTGTATATCCTGTGAAAATAAGAGCCACATTCTATTCTTGACATTTAGTAGTTATAATTTAAACAAAGCACTCACCCTAGTCAAAATCACAGACCTGGAGGTGGGTTTATTTTACTTGGGACTACCTACTGTAGCAACCGCATAGAATACTCCAGCAACGCCCTAGCATCCAGCCGGAACACTCTAGCATTGTCACAGCAACTCCCCAGAACACTTTAATAATGCCTTAGCAAGCGACCCACAATTCCCTAACAATTCCTTAACAGCCATCTAGATTTGTCACAAACGAGACCGGAATGACAAGAAGGGCACAACAAGACTTGATTAAATGACACAGAGAGAACAGTCACAATAAGAGGCCATACAGGGCTAGAGTAAGGGGAAACAGGCTCGAGTGCTCAGCCAGGTGGAAGGGGGTGGCCAGTGATGGGACAAGGCTGCAGGGCAGGGCTGGGAAGGGCCAGTGGAGCTCAGAGGTGACCGTGGTGGGAGCCTCCTGGCTAACTTGACCCACTGGGGGAGACATGAAGACCGCAAGCGGAGATAGAAACCCCGAAGGGAGAGATGACTTCTGCGCGGGAGATTGAGCCAGGTGGTGAGACAGAGTCTGCACTGTCAGCATGGGAAAGCCAGCCCCAGTTGCCGGGGCACAGATCTGTGACACAGCAGAGGCAGAAAGAGCGTGCAGGCGACTAAAAGACACTGGAGCCTAGAATAAACAGGATAACATCGGTAAGTGCAACAACTGGATAAACTGGTATAATAGACTAAATTAGACAGGTGGTAACTGAATACAATGGTCTGTGACAGGACAGAGAAACACAGGGATTAAAATAGAGAAGCTTATGATAGGGAGAGTGAAAACCGGTGCGCGGTGAAAATGGAATAATAAGCACATTGCAAGCTCTCAAAACAAAGCCATGTGCTCGACGGAAACACAAACACAGAGACGAAACAGACAAGATGAACAGGGGATCAAACCAAAAACAGGACAAGAATAACTTGGCAATGGCTTAGCAACGACCCAGAATACACTAGCAATTACCCAGAACACTCTTGAAATGCCCTAGCATCCACATTGAGCACCCTAGCATGACATAGATACAACCTGTAACACCCTAACGATACCCTAGCAAAGAAACAGACACTTAACCAATACCCTAGCAACCATAGAAATGCCTTATCAACCACGAAAACTCACTCAGAGGCCCTAGCAACACTAGTGATGCCCTAGCAAGCAAGGCAATGCCAAACACCTATCGACAAAGTACAACAAACCACCACAACAAACTACAGTGATTTAGCTAGGATTTTGTGAAAATGTGGCACTGGAAGACTTCATGGCTAATTAACATATCCATAATGTCATCTTGTCTGAATGCTGAACTTGTGAAAGAGTTGCTAACTTGGAAAAACCGGTGAGACAGCCAAGGTGGGGAGAATTTTTGGTGTGGCGGCATCCCACGGCAAAATTAATATAGTGTAAACACTGAACTTTTTATTATTTAATCAATGATTATTAATGTGTTTTGATACACCCCCTCTAGACAATTTTAACATTTCTCTAGCAAGCACCCCAATTCACTAGTACTTCCTTGGCACCTACCCAGAAGACCCTAGCAATGCCTAAAACATGTGGTATTACCATGGTACTTTGGGTAATTGATCTAAAATACAACAGGAAGATGTTCCATCGCTGAATCCAACAGCACCAACCAGAAGCCTTGACCAGCAGTTATTCTAGATTCCAGTGAAGTTCAGCACTCCTGTGGTGCGAGCCGTTCTAAATGGGTCCATGGCAGGTCAGAGCAGCACAGAGCTCATCCGATCCGCCCCGGCTCACACGGATCCACACCTCAGATGGTACACAGGTGTGCAGCAGCACAATTACAGCAGGACTGACACAGAGCGAGAAGGTCAGACCAGCACTCCTCTGCTCAGACTGAAAGCCAGAATTCCGCTCTTCTGTGCTGCTTGTTACCGGCCTCATCCGAGCAGATTTGGACTGTAGACAGACACTCCGCTGGGCTTAAATTAGGCCGCTGCGGTCCAAATCAAGGCTCCTCTGCAGTGTGCCAGTGTGTAATGGAGTTTTCTTAGACAGATAATAAGAATTTGTGTGTACCTGTGTTTAGTGTGTGTGTGAAGAATGCATGTTACAAAACAGTTGAGCATGTGATATTTGTATGTTAAGTATAACATTTGTGAAGAAGTGAAGAAGCACCACCGAATCAGCTTGTCAGTCTTGTCAGTCAAGGATAATATCACGAGCGATATCTAGTGCTGTTAACTGTCAAATTGGCAGAAACTTTAAAAAGTCACATGAATATAAAAATGATAATTCTATTTGTTTAACACAGTGGTAGAGTATTTATTATAAATTATTCATCCGTGCACATCATTATTTTTTCAAATTATCATCATTATCTTTAATCTTTAATCAAAAACCTTAACCTCCTTCCCCTCTCGAAACAACCTCTTTTGACTTCTGGTCATGAGGAATGGCGCGTGGCTGCAATGACTGACAGATTACAAACTGCTGTTAAAATCACCTGGTGCATAACCAGATGAGCTCATTTACTGCACGTTGTGCAGCTGTTCGGAAATTAAATGTATATTTAAATGCAGCTACAGCATCCAGTAATTTGTGGATGATAGCAACTTCTGTGTCCACCAAACTCCCTAAAACACTGGAGCACAAGTTTGTCTTTGTCTCACTTTGCTACGATACACAAATAAAGAGATGTGGAATTCATTTACTTTCGTCATTTATTATTATATTGTTGCATACATGCATAATGAACAAAAATAATGCAGAATTCAGTTTATTCATACAGAGTGAACGTTTTCTTATGGTTTACAACACACACAGTGTTGTCAGTAAATGTCATGTCCTCGCCTTCACTTGGGAGTACTGTGAAACTTCGGCAGGAATTGACCACAGCCCTCTACTTCCCGGGTACATGATGTCACTATTCCGAGTGCTTTTAATAACCCCGCCCAGAATGTGCCAGAATATGCCAAAAATGGGGCGAGACCTTCCTCAATGAAGATGTAGAGCCGCTTGAGTAGTGTTTGGTTATCAGAGATTGTAAACATTTGACTGAGCTACATATGATATTTGTATGTTAAGTATACAATTTGTAAGTAAAAAAGTACAAGTGAAGAAGCAGCCCCGAATCAGCAGTCTTGTCAGTCAAGGATAATATCACGAGCGATATCTAGTTGCTGTTAACTGTCAAATTGGCAGTAACTTTAAAGTCGCCATGAATTTAAAAATGATAATTCTATTTGTTTTACACAGTGGTAAAGTATTTATTATAAATTACTTATTCATGCACATCATTATTTAAAAAACATTAATTTGTACTTGTAATCTTTAATCAAAAACCTAAACCTCCTTCCCCTCTCGAAACAACCTCTTTTCACTTCTGGTCAAGAGGAATGGCGCGAGGCTGCAATGACTGACAAACTGAAACTAAAATCTTTCACCTTTTAACGATCCAATCAGTTGTCACTGGATGAAATTAAGTCCCCCCTATATATTTTTTCTCATTTCAGAAGTCGTTTCACTCGGTCACGAAACAGAAAAAAAGACAATTGCTACTTCTGTTTATTGCCGACTGTAAAAACAAAAAAGCAGAGGGTGCTTGCTCTGACCTTGCCCATTTAACCTGTGGCAAGAAAAATTAGTTTCTCCATCTTTGCAGTCTCCGGATGAATTTTTTTTTGGGATGTTTCAAGCAACTGTAAGGTTCCGTCACCACAACTGAAGGCTGCTTCTCCATTCATGCGATTGGACAATGGAAAAAATGCGCATGAAGTCAAGCGTTTATTTTTGCTCAGAGTTGAATTTTTTTAACCTTAGGCCCTCAGAGCGCTCTGGCAAAACCGCAAGGTGCAGCAGAATTGAAACGCAGAATTGCTGGGCGCTGCAGACAGAACTCAATCACAATAAAATAATGCTTTTGACAAATCAGAATAATGTAATGATTTTGCTGACAATTTTAAAAAAGAATTGCAAATGGCGTATGCAATCGCATTTTCAAATCGATTGTGTAAAAATTGTGACATAATTTTTAAAGCAAATGCAAATCGTTTGTATTTCTGTTTACACGGACGTACAATGTCAGCCAAATTTCAAAGGGAAAAGCTAAATCTACTTGCAATTGAAATACCTCTGACTTGCAAGGTACGACCCTTCCATATTTCAATGGGAATAGCAATTCCATATGCTATTTCACTTATTCTGGCATTGCGTAGTATGCCTGACAAAACTAAAATGAAACCGCAAATCCTTTTGAATCTGCTTCTGCATCTGCTTTTCCCCTGACTTCTACATAAAACTGTCAACAATGGCGAGGGTGGGATTAAGAAATGGGAGTGTTTGTATGGGGAAGTGACGTCATTCACAGTCGCAGTGGTCACCGTGTGTCAAGGACACCGGTTATGGCTAAAAGGGATACAGCTAAAAGCCAGAAAAATAGTACTTGAACGAACAAGGGTCAGATGTAAAGTTTCATATAGAGAAACTATCAACAATAAACAACAATTGCGGTACTCAACACGTATCTCAGTGAGCCACCAATAAAAGTCATATTGATGCAATGTGGATTCATAATAATTACTTAGGTTGGTGCATTTCCTGATGAGCTCCTTTACTGCAAGTTGTGGGAAAAGCTGTTCGAAAATTAAATGTGTATTTAAATGCAGCTACAGAATCCAGTAATTTGTGGATGATAGCAACTTCTGTGTCCACCAAACTCCCTAAAACACTGGAGCACAAGTTTGTCTTTGTCTCACTTTGCTACGATACACAAATAAAGAGATGTGGAATTCATTTACTTTCGTCATTTAGTATTATATTGTTGAATACATGCATAATGAACAAAAATGATAATGCAGAATGCCGTTTATTCATACAGAGTGAACATGTTTTGGTATGGTTTACAACACACATTAATCATGATGAAGCATACTGTCACAGTGTTGTCAGTAAATGTCATGTCCTCGCCTTATACTGTGAAACTTCGGCAGGAATTGACCACAGCCCTCTGCTTCCCGGGTACATGATGTCACTATTAAATTGTGTGTACACATTGCATTACATCTAAAACAAACCACCCACCCCCACCATTGAGTGACATGTTTCTGTAGAAGTCAGAGGAAAAGCAAATGCAAAAGGATTTGCTATTTTATTGGAGTTTGGTCAGGCTTGTGGGAGGAAGTGAAATAGCATATGGGGAATTGCTGTTGCGATTTAAATATGGCAGGGTCTTAACTCGAAAGACAGAGGTAATTCAACTGCAAATAGACTTTGCTTTTTTATTTGAAATTTGTTAGTACTTTGGCATAAATGGAAACACAAACTGTTTGCATTTGCGTTTGAATTATGTCACAATTTTTACATGAAAATTGCAAATGCCGTTTGCAATTCCTTTTGAATTTTGTCCTCAAAAATCCCCCCATACAGATTTAAGGACTAAAACAAAGATTTTAAAATTATATTTAGTCCGATAACCGGGTGCCGATAGCCCCATGGTTAGTGCATCAACAAATAACGCAGGTGCTTTCAACACAAGTTTGTTTCCCATCTCAACTATCCTACTTATCTGCTCCTCTCTCTCCACCCAGCGCTTTCCTGACAGCTATCTACTGTCCTTTACCAATTAAGGAATAAAACCCCCCTAAAATAAAACCTACAAATATTGCTAAAATATTGCTAACTTCAAAAAAAGGCTCCCGATACTCTCGTTTTCCCAGCCCGGTTTCTCTCTCCCCTTCCGCTTCCTCCGTCAAGCCTTAAATGTGTCTCCTCGCCAATTACTAGAACGAGAAGCAGGTGTTTTCACTAAACCGTTGATCTGCTTACTCACCGTCTTTCTCCCGACACTCCCTCTCCGCACAGACTGCGCTGAACCACGCCCCCCTTTCCACGGTCCCATTTAGGTTCTTGTTAATGTTTACAACGTATCTTGCCTTGCCGTGTATCTAGACTTGAGCCGGCGATCCAGTCTGTGTTCCAGCCTGCGATCCAGTCTGTGTTCCAGCATGCGATCTAGTCCGTGTTCCACCCGGCGGTCCAGTCCGTGTTCCACCCGGCGATCCAGTCCGTGTTCCACCCGGCGATCCAGTCCGTGTTCCAGCCGGCGATCCAGTCCGTGTTTCAGCCAGCGTCAAGCCCTGTCCTGCGGCCTTCCAGCCCTGCCCTTGTTCCCCCTGGACTCCCCCGTCAATCCCCCCGGGGCTTTGCTCTCCCAAGCGCCACCCCAGACAAGGACTGTCCCACCCCATGGGACACCCCCCCATGAACTTTGTTGTTCCCATGTTTGTTATTTTTACTATCTCACTCCAACCCTGTCATTATTATGTCTTGTCTGCCCCTAATTCTGTTTTCCATGTTTTGCGTTGTCTTGTCGTTGTCCCAGGCTGTCTTGTTAGTCTTCCCCTTGATGAAAACCTGGAGGTGTTTATTTATGGGGGGGGGGCTTCTATGATTCTGTGATTCTATGATTGTTGGTATCGTACTGTTTCGTGTCTTACCTTACCCGTGCATACCTTGTCTGTGGATACTTTACCTTGCCTGTTGTTTTGTGACATTGTGTCGGTTTGTTTTGATTTAGTTTTTGCCCCCTCGTTGGAAGTCTTTGTTAGATATATTATTGAGTCTTGTTTTTGTCACCCCTCATCCTGGGCTTTATTTTGATCCTGTTTTGTTTAAATAAACCTTCGTTAAAACCGCTTCATCAACACCTGCGTGCAATTGGGTTCTTCCTTAACAATGGTTCATTACAGTGAACTGTAAAAAAACATTTTTTTTGACAAAGAATTGTTGACAACATCAAAACATACTATATATATTTTATGCAAATATTTAATTTACATAAATTCCAGTGAAATACAATATGAATCATTGGCACTAAGGCAAAATATTTTGCATGCATGTCAACAACACCTAAGTAAATTATTTATGTAGCGGTTGTTGCTACACTGTTTAATAAAAGAAAAAAACTAAAAATGTACTGGTAAATTTCTGCCAGAAGTCAATACGTTATTCATTATTTTACAGACACAATGCAATGAAGTGCAGAATTCAAAATACAGCCGAAACATATTTATACTTTAAATGATGCACTTTTTTACGTACGGGTCACATGAAAATATAAATATTGAATTTGGTACATCTGAAACTGTCAGAAGACTTAATTTATCAGGTTGACAGACAGGTGCTCTTTGAGATCTTGATGTTTTGTGCTAGCATGAACAAAAAACACTATAATTCTTTTTTGTAATAAAATTTAAGGCAAGACTACAACAAGCCAACTCTGTTGTGAGAATCTTCCCCTCAGCTGAATGTGGGACAGCAGATTAATTGTTTCATAGGGCTGGTTAAGATTGTCCTTGGCTGGTCATGTGCTGCTTGGCTGGTCCAAAGCTGGTTTAAATTGGTCAAACCAGCATAAAAACATACCTAACCCAGAATATGCAAGTTTTTTTCAGCAGTGCTGGACTAAGAGCTCAAGCTCTAGAAAGAGCTAGTCAAAAACGGTTATCTGATATAGAACGTTTTAGTTCCTACTACCCAGACTTACTGTCAGAGAGACATCTTGTGAAAGGCTTCTTTCCTCCTCTACACTTTGACAGGTTGCCGGTCACTATATCATTCAGACGTTTCACAGTGCATTCGAAAGCTCCACGGGCGCTACTCTTTGAATGCTTGCCTCCACTAAAAAGAAAATTAACGCAAACAGAACGATGGGGATGCAGCCGGTGGCTTCAGCCTCCGACTCTCCACAAACTTTTAAGCCCAAATCGTTTCCCCAAGTGCAACCTCATGCTGGCTCGCAATCTTCGGTTTTCAAAGCGTCAAACTCTTCCGCCATCTGCTCCTCAGATGAAAGAGAAAAGATGAAATGGTGGAGTGGCACTCTGCTGCTTTTCGCAAACATCTAACCAATTACAGGCCGTTTGGAGCTCTTACGGCGGGTGAACTGGCAACTCTCTCACCCTCTCTTGTGCGGGAAGCCTCGGTCTTTGATGTGTTGTGCCACTATAATTTCTTCTCACTCAAAACGGAGTTACTTTAATCTTTGTTGTTAGATTGCATCAGTCATTAGCGTTGTAAATCACGAGTCCTGAGGTTTAAGCTTCAGATAAATTCCTCTTTCGCAAGGGATTCGTCTAAAACCATGCTGGGAGACTGTTTTTAGTTTAAAAAGTGATGGTTTCAATTTAGTAACCAGGGCTTAGGCCTTCGGGCAGGATGCTGTGTTCCTAAGTATAACAAAATGTTGTTTTAGTGACAAAAAAACAGAACATATCTTGAGATGGAAAAAGGACTTTGACACAGAATACATTTATGATTCTGTTGATCTCTGTCAGATGATTAGAGCTCAGACACTCATCAGGGATCGTAAGGTGTTCAAACGGTTGAGAGAGATTTGATCACATAGACAGACAGGCCTGATGTGTGTCTTAATTGTTTAAACAGAAGGATGGATTTCCGTTCTAACTTTCATTTTGCACCTGTCAGTCTAAGCCCTGCTCGTGGTGTTTCATGCATACTGATGTTGCTCTGAACAAGAGTTATTATCATTCTCTTCCTGTCACCACACTTAAGACAAGAGTTCACACAAACATTAACATATTAAACAATATTTACTCACCCTCTTGTTGTAACAAATCTATTCCTCTTCCAAGTTAATGGAGAAACTGTTTTTCCTTGAATAAAAAGCTACATTTCTTTCTGATTCAAATGGTTTTTAATGTCATTGAATGGCAGTTGTTCACTCTAAACCCGCATAAATTGAGGTAATCAGTTACATCAAATCTTTTGAGATTTGATGTTCCCAATTTTAAGTAAGAACTATCAAGTATTGAGTGTTTTGTACTCATGTATGTTAATTCCTTTTACTTTTGTACATTTAGTAAGGTAATTCCTTTTTATTTACGGTTAAATAAAAGAAAGGTCTTATTGCGACTTATTATCTAATTCTAAACATTTCAGCTACATCAACAATTATCAAACGGCCTTCACAGAGTGTGTTGAAATGGTGACCCAAAACAACAAATTCCTCTAAATATGCAAAATAAATGAACACTCATCATGAACAAGACTTTATCCTTTCTGAAAACAAATAAAATAAAAATTAGTTAAATTGTTCCCTCCTAACGCAATCTCGTGCAAAGCATGCTGGGAACTGAAAACCTTTTTATGAAATTGTGTTGAATTGTGTTAAATAAAAGAAAGGTCTTATTGCGACTTATTATCTAATTCTAAACATTTCAGCTACATCAACAATTATCGAACGGCCTTCACAGAGTGTGTTGAAATGGTGACCCAAAACAACAAATTCCTCTAAATATGCAAAATAAATGAACACTCATCATGAACAAGACTTTATCCTTTCTGAAAACACATAAAATAAAAATTAGTTAAATTGTTCCCTCCTAACGCAATCTCGTGCAAAGCATGCTGGGAACTGAAAACCTTTTTATGAAATTGTGTTGAATTAGCTTGTTTTAATTAAGTTAAACTTACTAAATTGGATGATACGGATTGACCAATCATAGGTTTGCGTTAACACAGTGTGTACCTACTAAAGGAACAGGTGTACCTAATAAAGTGGTCGGTGAGATCATAATTTGATATCTCAAGGCATTTTGACATTGGTTTGATACTATGAGAGATGAAATGAGATGGTTGACTCATTCAGGCAAATGATGAAAGCCAAACGTGACCTGATTTTGTATCTTCTTAGGAGAGCAGCCAAAAATTTCAAATGAAATAAAACTGTTATAAACAACTCGTATCTACTGCCAAGCACACTCGCGTGAACAATCCCAGCCTTGGCTACTCGCATCTGGTGCCGGGAAGAGCAAATAACACATTAGTTTCATTAAAGATCAGCCCACATGCATCGGTGTCTGTGTGTCAGATGAATTCTTGATGACAAGTCTACAGAATTGACTGGAAACTCATTATTAGACAGTGTCCGTCTCCTCCTACGCCCGGCACTCTTCACCCTGCAGGGTAACAATCTCTTGCTGTGTCTCACCTGCGTCTCTGCCTGCTTCAGCACTGTTGCCTCGCATTTTCGTTCTTGCTGAGAAAACCTATCGCTCTCGGCAGAGCCTTCAGCTAGCCGAGCAGAAATGGTCCGTGTACCAGACAGAATATTCACTAAACATCTGCTCCAGCTTTGCACGCTGTAAATCAGTATTGCAGTCTTGTTTACAAACCCCCTGCAATCCAGTTCATCCAGAGGGCACAGTGTTCCGGGGATGAGAGAATGATTCAAGTGCTTGGACTCAGAGATGGAGTGATGCGGTCCAGCCCCGACAAAGCATGATAGATCACATTCTTTCTACATCCTCCAAAACCTGCCACAGATCACACTTCTCCTTCACAATACCAAAGTCAAAAATCTGAACACATCAAACACATGCATTTCGACTATGTTATATGTATACTTTCAAAAAGGATGTTCGACACAGGATCTGTCATATTGTGTTAAACAAACAAAAGGGACAACACAATTCGAGTTGGAAAAACAAACTATTCACTAATGAATAATGACTAATGGAGCCCTTATGGTAAAGACCATGACTTAAAACACAATATTGAATTTGGATTGGTCACGTCCGACAGATTCCCGACTCATTTAAAAAGGTCAGTCGGGGTGCCAATAAAATCCAGGTAATCGAATCAGTGAATTAGTAAGACTAAGAGTGGGCAAAATTCATTCTTTCTCAATTTTCCCACCAGCATTCGATGTAGAACAGCATATCCTGTAGAACAGCTTTACTTTTTCTAGTGAGATCAGTTTTGAACCTGTAAAAAATGTTTTTACTGTAAACATTTAAGAATGTTTAAATTAAAAGGGAAAAATTACGTAGTTTCTTGAAGAATTTAAAATTATTGAAAGACCCAAAGTGTGTTTATTTTATTTATTAGTGTTATTTTTATTTTTATAACTGTCTCTTTTTCTATTTTCTCTCTGTATAGTTGTGCCCTGTTCTGTTTGAATGTCAAATGGTTATTACAATGGCTTATTTATCTTTTTGTTGTTGATCTTACAAATATGGCTTACCAAATTCCAAATCTTTATAGAGAAAATCTTATCTTATCTCTTGAAGGCTGCACTTTTACTCCAACAAATACAGTTTAAGACCCAGGCGTTATATTAGACGGAAACCTGTCATTTAAAAATAACATCTCAAATATCTCAAAAACAGCCTTCTTCAACCTTAGAAATGTTTCCAAATTACGAAATATTTTATGTGTTGCTGATGCAGAAAAGCTTATTCATGCATTTGTGACCTCAAGACTTGACTATTGTAATGCTCTACTTAGTGGTTGTCCTGTTTCATCAATAAACAAACAACAGTTAGTTCAGAATACAGCTGCTAGAGTTCTTACCAGGTCAAGAAAATACGATCACATAACCCCAGTTTTATCATCGCTTCACTGGCTACCCATTAAGTATCGCATTGATTTTAAAATTATTTGAATTACTTACAAAGCCCTGAACGGTTTAGCACCTACTTACTTAACCAAGCTTCTATCACATTACAACCCATCACGCTCTCTACGATCTCAAAACTTGATAACACCTAGAATAACTAAATCCACCAAAGGGGGTCGAGCTTTCTCATACGTAGCACCTAAACTCTGGAATAGCCTTCCTGATACTATCGAGGGTCAGACACACTCTCCCAATTTAAATCTAGATTAAAGACACATCTTTTCAGCCAAGCCTTCACTTAATGCATAGTTAATGAACAGCAGCTACGCTAATTATTCTCTTTCTGCCTCTGCCTCAGGATGCCCATGCCGAGGTAGGGAGAAATTCCGCCAGGTCCAGATTATCGACATATGCCCATCCCCAACTAGAGATTACACCAGCTACAGCTACAGACTGACTGACCATCCCAGCTCCATCTAAGGAAATTCCACCTCCACACAAGAGAAAGTTTTCAACCATTAGTTAGAGTGAAATGTTGCTGTTAGAGCATAAATAATACCTGAAAAATAATAAAGCTCAAAGTTCAGTGCGAAGCGAGATATACTCTTTAACAGAATTCGCTTTTCAAGGACTACAGAGAACGGCTGGACTTGACTTTAGCCCTCTACTTCCTGGGTACATGATGTCACCATTACGAGTGCTTTTAATAACCCTGCCAAAAAGGGACAAGACATTCCTTAGAGAAGAGGAAGAGCCGCTTGAGTAGTGTTTGGTTATCAGAGATCATAAACATTTGACTGAGCTAAGCGCTTTACTACTTTCACTTTCATCACAGTCCTACAGCTGGTGATAAAATTTCAGCTGCACACATTCTAAGATAACCAACAGTCAAATAACAACTTCTATGACATTTACATCGCCTGTAAAAGCTGTTCTGTGTAATACACTGATATTGTGTGCGTGTGCGCATACCTCTAAAACACTTCTATGAAATGTCGTATGAAGTCCTGCTTGCAGTCTACTAGTCAATCTGCTTGTTTTATTATCCAACTCCGGTCCAATTTAAAAAGTAAAATTAACGCTTCTGTTATTATTGCTAATTAATATAACCTGTCTGACGCCATTCGGTTCGGTGTGATTCCCCTCGCCATAGTAGGGAAAACAATAATTTCTAACAAAGATTGACGTTTCGGTATGCACTAGCAGACCTCCGTTACACTTCGATTGATCCGCATGTTTTTAACTGATAAAGTGCAGTTGACGCCATTGTTACTGTTTATTGCTAAAAGCCAAAGCTTATGAATTCACGTGCACTGAGAGGGGACCGACCAATCACAACAGCCTGAGAAGCTGAAGACAGTCACGAAAGACCTGGTCAGCTTTACCAATCAGAGTGTGTCGGAAGGAGGGACTTTATATATATATTGGAAGATATCCAGTCATTTTGGTAGAATGGGGACAGCGATGAACAAAAGATTTGAAATATGTGAAATATAAAGCGTTTTTTTTTTATTAGAAACATGAAAATCCCAAAAACATAAAGAAAGCCTCTAAAACAGCCAAAGATCGAAAAAATCGCATGCTTTTGGCAAGACCACTGCACAAATTCAATGAAATCAGGTTTGAAGGACAAGTCTTTACTCTCTATCATCCAGTGAAAGCCTTTGTTTGGAGATGGAATGTCCTTTACAGCAGATGGTTCAAAAACATTCACTCTTATGATCCAGTTCTTTCAGTGGATCGATCATATATGTATGAAAACTTAAATCTTTGTCGGAAGAGCAAATTTTCATATTTTTTCCTGCCTAATATTTATTTAGAAACAACAAACACCATTGAAAGTAACGTTAACATTCGGTTTGTAAATCAGTATAGTTTACTGGAACAGTGTGTGAAAAAGATTGCTCAGCTCTGGTGCACTTGAACTGTCTTTCCCAAACATGTGGCAAGAATAAGAGACAATCCATCCATCCATTCTCTAAAACTGCTTGTCCTCTGGAGGGCCGGAGCCTGTCCCAGGATCTTGGGCCGCAGGCAAAGACAGACTAATATTTGGATTAACCATGTGTTGATGCAGTTACTGTCACATTAGGTTACTGGATGCCATAAGTCTCGCTAAAAATGTCAAACTGGGCAAACTGTGTGACGGAGAGGGAAACAAAACGTTCTTCCACATTAAAAAGAGAAATCACAGATGAGATCATTTTAACATCCCAATCATTTCCCTGTCAATCAAGAGAACCAAATTCAGCGGCACCCATTCATTCACGACCTTGAGCAGATCCATGTGTCATTATTTTTTTGTTTTCTCAGCATCAGCTCCTGACGCAGCGTCGTAACGCAGACTTGCAAGGAAATATCTGAATGCATCTCCTCTCTGTCTTTCTCTCTCTTGTGAGGTTAATGGATGACACGGAAAGCACTTCATTCACAGCTTCTGTCCTTTGAGAGTCAAATCAGATAATAGAATCTTTGTGTGAGGGTCCAGGGGGAGATAGGGAGCCGCTCGGGCAGTTTTCTCTTTAAATGCAACTTCTCTCTCGCCCTGTCCGAGGGTGTGTGTGCGTGCGTGGGTCAATATCTAATTAGGGCTTTAGTGCCGTGAGTAATACATCAGAAACAAACGAATCATAAACAGCCATCTCTGCATGCAACGGCAAAGACAGACTCAAAAAAGGCAAAGACAAACAAAAAAAGCGGATGATGTGATGGTAATGATCAGGGTTAAGGTGGCTGGACAGTAACATTGGACAGCACCGATAATTCTGTACTTAACAGGATTGTTCACCCAAAATGAAAATTCGGTCATCATTTACTCACCTTCGAGTTGTTCCAAATCAGAATAAACTTCTTTGTTCTAATGAACACAGAGAAAGATATTTAGAATGCTTATAACCAGACATATGTTGCCCCCCATAGACTAACATAATAGGAAAAAATACAATGGTATTCAAAAGTGCCCCAGAACTGTTTGCTGTCCTACATTCTTCAGTATATCTTATTTTGTGCTCAACAGAACAAAAAAAAGATATAGAACTTCTCTCCTACTATGGGAGTCAATGTGGGGCAAATCTGACTGGTTATAAGCATTCTTCCAAATATATTTCTCTGTGTTCATCAGAACAAAGACAAAGACAACCTGAACACATTTGTACTGTTGATCACAAGCATTGTGATTTAACATTCCCTGATCTCATAAAGTCTCATTTTAGTTACTAATCTTAAGCCCTGTCCAGTTCACCACGGAAAAATGCAACCGTATTTTATTTTTATCACTCAACATTTCACTTGTTTAAAGTGTGTATAGACTCTCACGCAGCATAACAGCTGTTTCATATTCTAATAAAGCTTTCAGCCTGAGTTAGCGCTCTAATTTGGTAAGTACACACTCATAACACGTTTAAAGGCTTCGGCCGCTGCAGCGAGCGCGTGTTAAGTGCGTGTCTGGTTGCTGCGCTGCTGTTTTTATTCACTGAGCACACACACACATTAAAGTCAATTACAATAATTGCTTAATCAATTGTTTGAGGCGACGCCAGAGTGTGTGCGTTTGTGAGGTGAAGGATGGGGCAGATGATTGTAGTGGTAATTGGTCAGATGAGTGTGACCTCAGAGCTCATTTGTGCTGATGGAGCAGAAATAATACAGTAAGGCTTCGTCGCACTGACAGTGAAAAAGAAAAGATGTGCTCATATCAGGTGTGCGTGTGGACACAGACTGCTAGGCATAGATAGTGAAACGGCAGGGCAACAATGGGGCGTTGCTAACCACACGCAGCACAAACTGTCTGTTAGCATCTAGCAACTATCCATGTACTAGAGACCAATACATCAGGGAGGACGTTTACTGCCATCTGGGGCAGCAAAGGGGACTTTGAACTTCCATTGTTTTTGAATGATCATGCATGAATTAAACAGAGCCCCCCTCACAATGGAGGACCCCCTCATTCCGGCACTTAGCATTCACTGTTCCTTTAAGTTCTAAATCTAATGAAGAAGTTACCTATTGCACAAGGCTAATATGAAAAGTGTTTAAAATAAAAAAGAAAAGTGCTCTGTCATTTCTTGTTAATCCAAACGTTGTGCCATCCATCCATCCATTTTCTACCGCTTATCCGAACTACCTCGGGTCACGGGGAGCCTGCGCCTATCTCAGGAGTCATCGGGCATCAAGGCAGGATACACCCTGGATGGAGTGCCAACCCATCGCAGAAACGTTGTGCCTTTGAATGTTATATACTGTATATGGGTAGTTGACAAATAAACCATACTCTATATGTGTTCTTTGTTGTGACAGCAGAAATTTAGAAAAAAATAACAACGAAGATAAATCCCTCTTATGCGATTTTGTATTATAAATATTAATAATATAAAATAGTATTTTAGTAACAGTTTGTTTTCTAACATTTTGCTGCTAACACTTTTGTTGGACGTATGTATGTTTCATTGTCAACTACCCATACATATAATTATATAAGATGATAAAATAGACAAAATAATGTATAATATCTTAATAGATGGTCCTTATAATGATATAGTTTTATGAATTCTTTAAATAATAGTATATCTATTACACTGTGTCGGACCCGACATGACACACAGCTGGTTCTAATGGGATTGTCTCACAGCATCCAGTGTGGACAAAATGTTAAATTATAATGGGTTCTGAAGCTACGTTCATCCTGCCAGCGACTGTGTCTCTTGCTATGAGGTCGTAAATAGGCTTTCCTTGTTTTGTTTGTCCTTGAAACATTTATAAACGAGCCCTGCAGTAACAGATGGGAGATGGATGACGTGAGCTCCGCTGCTGTACTCCTATTGGTAGTCGCTTCCGAAAGTCACTTATCTTTTGAATAAATTTGAGCAAATCTCAACTTTGTCGAGTTGCTAGACACGCCCACTTCCTGTCGCCATCAGTCACTGTCACTCATGTCACTAGATGTCACTAGGCTAACATTGAAATGAATGACATTGCTGGGTGTCGCTGGTGGTCTGAACGGGACGGGGCGTAATGCGTTCTAATGTTGTTTGTCGTGTAGCACCGCGTCTGGTGTAGACACGACTTAAATTTAAGATTAATAGTTGGTTACTTTTTATTAGCTTTTATTTTTATATTTTTACTTTTCGGTATACGTTAGTTTAATTTAGAGCAATATAATATGTGCTTTTCTCATTTTATTATTTATTTGTTTCTTTCTTTTATATTGCTATGAAATTATTTATTATTATTTCAGGTTTAGTTAAGTTTTGATTCATTTTCAGTTAATAATTTTAGTGCCTCAACTTATTGAACTAACTCAATTTATTTCAGTTTATTGCTGATGCAACATTTCTCATTTTCGTTTAGTTTTTCAAATAATATTTAGACCTACGCATTCATTTATAAAATACTGTATATAAATCCCAGATATGGTAATGAAATACCCCATGTGGCTTATGATTATATTGCGTGTTTATTGTTATTGCTTTGATGACGGAAATAAGACAAATAAGTCAAGCATCGTGTACATGTTCTTCTAGTAGACATATAACCCCCATTAGAACTATAGTCATATGAGGGATTAAAAGTTCAACTGTCTCAACAATCAACTGTGAGGAGAGAAGTGACTCAGAAAGTCTGAAAGAGACAATAGGAGTGTCCCAAATCACACGCTTAAGCACTATTCTACACAATTTTGTATCGTGTGAGTTGCGTTCACATTGAAGATTTTTCTTTTTGAAACAAAACATTGTGAACTTGGTTCAAACAATTGATCTCCGACAGAGTTACTACGGTTTCGGGAAACAGTCGAACTTCATCGTTAATTTCCCCAACCATGCATCTTACAATGGTGGTTAACCAGTGAGTTATGTTGTTGTTCTGGAAACGCACCCCTGGTTTGGAATGACATGGGAGAGTGTAAATAATTGCAGGATAGTCATTCTGGATGAACTCTGTAATTTAATCGACCTGTATGTGACTTAAGTATCTGTTTATACATTTTGACGAAAAGCCTGAAGCAAATTTACACAGTGGCACTCCATGAGGTATTAGCCGATTTTATCAAATCATATCTATCCCACACAATCATGATGTCATGATGGATGTAAGAAAAGCCAGCGAAAATCAGGACCATCCAACCACTGCTGATGTCTCCCAGTATGCTGATTAAATATTAATGTCAGAACACTCCAAGGAGAATCATCCGCTTATAATTTGCTCTAGATTGCAACTTAAGAGGAGCGCCACACTGTCAGACTGCTTTACAAGGACTTCATCATCTGCTTTAAAAAACAGACTGCCCGTTTCTGAATGGCACCAGAATTCTCAATTTTGTCCTTGAAAATTACATCTTCAATAAGAAAAAAGCGTCAATCGTCGTCTTATGATGTCTTCATCGATTCATGATAATATGCTCAGTTCGTCTCATTTGAAATAGCGGGGGTCACGTTTCAAAAGAAAACTGCATTGTACTGTAACCCACAATGGCAGCAGAAGAAAAATAACATGCATAGGAAGTCCACTATGTATGTTAATTCTGTTTATCCCACTGGGAATGAAATGCAAAAATGTGAATGTTTCGATTCATTTCAATCTTCCATTAGTGCAAGAAAAAGGCAACCAAACCTTTCGATTGTCATTAAGATTTCACAGATAGAAAGGCATTTTAAATGACAATAGACATAGAAGTAATGCAAGACTTTAGAACTTTGTTCAGAATTAGACTCACAGGTAATGAAATGCAGGTTTGTGATTGGTTATCCAGAGACGGGAGAAGAATGTTTTCTTGTCAGTGGGGAACAGCATGTTCGCGCGACTCACCTTTCTGCATGACTGACGTGTACATTTCCAGCTGACAGGTTGTGTGTTCCCGGATCGAATATGTAATCTGTACAGCAATCTGGCCTTTAGCTGAAGAACCAAAAGCCCAGGGCAACAACCAGGGGCGTTTCCAGCATTGAAGGACATCCGGGGCTTAGCCCAGAACATTTAATGCAAATACAGGGATCACTCGAAGAGGTTTTTTTTTTTTATTACAGTCAGTAACACTTTACTTTCAGTCAAAATACATCTTTAACATTATCTTCAAGGCAGGCTAACATCCTCTCAGTGCTCAACTGAGCACAACCTTTTTTTTGGATATGAAGAGCATAACCATTGCTCAACTGAGCATGATAACATTATACATCTTTAACATTATGCTCAATACATATACACAGAGTCAACATACAACATACACTATTCACCTCTTGCTGTCTATCTGGTATGTCCTTCTATATTAGTTATATTTCTCTCTCATCACCTGCTGTAGTCTTTCTCATACAGCGCGTTCTCTTGTGTCTTGTCACGCTTGGAAGTATTTACATGAATAAGCGTGATGATCATGTAACGCTAAGCAAAATGGATATAAAAACGGACGCTGCGTCTTTGCGTTAAATATTTTTAATGCGTTAAGCTGAAAAAATGAATCGCCCGCGTTAACGCGTTAATTTGCCCAGCCCTAATTAATTTATTAAATCGATTATTGGACATTTCAGATCGATTCTGAATCGTTGCAAATGAGAATCTAGATTCTTCTGTGAATCGATTTTTTGGCACACACCCCTACTAGCTTCTATCAGATGCTAGTAACATACAAGTGATGCTAGTACCCTAATAGCTAGTTAAACAAATAGACATACAGTGAAAGAAGACATCCAGATGATGATCTTTAGATTTAAAGGATTAAAAAAAATGAATTCTTACCCACTGACTTCTTTCCAAAAAATCCCCAAAGTCTCGTTTGCTTCATTTTTCCTGCCCGCTGTCTGTCGTTATTAACAACACTCTCTCAGACACTTGACTTTGCTGCTAGCTCCTCCCCTACCTGCTGCATATTCAACAGGAAGAAACGACAGCAAAGAAATGTAGCCTATACTCTAGGCTAGATTATTTTTAAGGTCTATTTTTACAGGCTGTATGCACTATGCAGTACGTGCAAAGCCAAAGCGCAAATAGGACAACTTATGATTTCGCGGGTTTACATAGGCTCAAAAAAAAAAAAAAAAAAGGTTTTTTTTTTTTTTTTTTTCTCGTTCGGGAATCGGGGCTACACTCAAAACATCGCAAAATCGGCTGGCTCCGCCCCTGGCAACAACTTAATACTGCAACTGAAAAAGAGTGCCGGCGACCATTCCTGCTAACATTATTAATTGAGAATTATAAAAGAGGTTCCCTTTCTGTCGGACTCTCGACATTGTGTCGAGAACGACAGATGGGGTTCGCCGTTGAGAACCAATCAACTCTGACTACTATAGAAAAGGCCAATGAAATTTGGCGAATGAAATTCCCCAGATCCTCGGATACTACTCGGAAACGATGTGTGATGTAGATGAGATGTCGCTCGCAGCATCGGAGGGAGACTGGCATCCGACTCTGACGAATCCGAGTTCCACCCCCAGCGGTTGAGCTCAGGAGGATGCAGAAGTGATGTCAGCCATGCTAACCCGGGAATACGTGGTTCCTGAGGTCGGAGTGCGCTACAAACCGCACCCACCCCGGGTGCCATTTTTTCCCGGAGGTGCATGACGAGCTGTGTAAAACTTGGAGCGCTCCACTCACGGCCCGCTCCAGTCAAACCAGCTCCGGCTCCCTCACTTCCCTCGATGGTGGGGCAGCCAAAGGCTACGTCGAGATCCCCCAGGTGCAACGTGCGGCTGCGGTGCACCTGTGCCGCAGACGGCTGCCACCTGGGGGGAATCGGCTGCGCCTACCATCCAAAGCGTGTAGGACTTCGGCGTGTAAGACTTCGACTTCGGTGACGAAGGCTTGCGCTGCCGCTGGCCAGGCTGCCTCCTCTCTCTACACCATGGCCATCCTGCAGGTTCGCATCCTGGATCCGACAGGCCGAGGCGTTGAGAGAGCTCCACGAGGGTAAGGCCAACCTGCGTATAATGCAGGATCTCCGTGCCGCCACTGACAGCGCTCTACGGGCGACCAAGGTGGCGGCACGGGCCCTGGGTCGGGCAATGTCCACGGTAGTGATCCAGGAGAGACACCCCCGGCTGTACCTTACGCAGAAGAGTGACACCGACAAAGTCCGCTTTCTTGATGCACCCGTCTCGCAGGGTGGGTTGTTGGCAACACCGTCGAGGACTGCGCTCAGTAGTTTTTGACGGTGAAGAAGCAGACAGTGGCAATTAGCCACATTTTACCGCGCCGCGACTCGGCCGCCTAGAGGCCTCCAAGATCCCGCGTGACATCTGCTTCCCGGCAGCCCAGGACCCCTTCGACATCGGTTTGTTCCACCGGCAGCAGTTACTGTGTCTCACCAAATAAGATCAAACATCCTAGAAGGTAAGAACATTAACCTAGCTTCCCTACTGATCCCTTCACCAGCATCCCATTGGCAAATGGTCGACTGCGGTGACGTGGCAGTTTTTCTTAGAACTTCCCATTTGAGGCTGCAACCCAATCTTTCCTTCCTGAATTCGTGTGCAGTGTTGCAAACTATTTTCTATGGAAAGTAGCTTAATGTCGCAGATGACATCACAGACTAATTTGCATATGGGCAATTCCAGCGTTATGGACGTGACAGTCTATAAAAAAATATATATTTTAAAAAAGAGAAATAAACATGCGTTATGGATGTGACAAAAAAAGGACGCGGTTTTTAGGAGACTATAAACTAAAAATGAAAAGCAAAATCCTGAAGCAATAATACCCAATGAATGGAGAAGGGATGCCTCTTTATAGAGAATAAAATAGTTACTTTATATTTATATTCACGTGTCCCTTTATGAGGAAGATGTAGCGTCATGGATGTGACAATCCTGGAAATGGCTCTTACCTGACTATGAAAAATCATGCACTAAAAATAAAACAATGCTTTACAGATTTGAAGAGAGATCTCACCTGTTACCATAGTAAAATCCAATGGTCTCACCAGTTGCACCGGTCTCGAATCACGTAGGAGATAGGGAGCATATAAGAGAACGAGCGACCGGACCGTCGAAGAGAGAGGACCGGGCCCAAACATGTTTATGTTTTTATTTATGTTTTATTCGCCGGCCGTCGACCGTGAGGGGCGGCCGGCTGTCTTTTTACTTTTGATTATGTTTGATTAAATGTTTAAATGTTTGCCGGTTCCCGTCTCCTTCCTTCCTTTTATTGAACCTCTCTACATTGACATTTTCACGGAATTGCCCATATCAGTGACGTCATCACGTCCTATCTGACAAGCTAAGCGCTTCAGGTCTGCTTTATATCTCTAATATTATATTTAACAATACACCCAAATGCACAATAAGTAAGTTCTTAATTAATTATTTTTCTGTTTCTGTTGGCAGACAACAAAAACCATGTTATAATGAGTGAACTCGACCACCTAAATCTACACACCAGCAGTCACTTTCACGAGTTTGCCTATGCAGTTAATGGTGTAGGTTTGAGTTTTAGCGTATTGGGCCAGCTGTCAGGGAGAGGGCTCCAAACTCGTTCATTCTTCCGAGCTCAGAGCGTCATCCCCCCCCCCCGTACGGGGTGAGGGCTCCGAATCCGGCATTAGCCTAAACCCGGAATATTTACTTTACATCACTATGGTTATATGGTTTGAAGACCATATTTCCTTTTTCCTTTCTGGTATTAGGTCTACATAAATGTAAGTACTATTTTCTAAGCAATCTATAAAGCTTACAATAGCTATAGAAGTAATTTAATCATTGTCTCCATAGATATAAATGATGATAATATGGCACAACAAACGGTGAAATGGGAATTCACAAATAGAGCCATCAGAAGGTTCTGAAAAAACAAGAGTACAAAAATTAAGTTTTATCAGAAGCATTACATACAAATAGCCAATAATATGCCATTTAGATTCTGAAAATAGTTAAGAATCAGTGGTAATAACATGTAAAATCATTTTCTAGCGTTTGTAAGATAAAACAATAAATTCATTATTACTATTACTAGAAATCCAAAATATATATTACCAAAATGTATCTGATATGAGTAATTTTATGTCATGACAACAACATTTTTCATGCTTGAAGCACAATTGGAGCGATGTGAAACAAAGTTGTTTTGGCACTAAATAAGAAAATTAGAGGATGGGTGGGTGTGATGCTAACAGCTCCGTTGTCTAGACACGCTGCTCATTTTAAACTGCTATTTTCGCTGGAAATTATATAGAAGCTGAACATAATGATCCTAACACACAATGCTATGTGTTTGCTCTGTCGTACTCTCGTAAAATCATGTTTGTACTGGTGAATAACTGCAGTGAACATCCATCAATTTTCTTCCGCTTATCCTGGGCCGGGTCGCGGGGCAGCAGTCTAAGCAGGGCTGCCCAGACTTCCCTCTCCCTAGACACTTCCTCCAGGGTCTCCTCCCGGTGGGACATGCCCGAAATACCTTCCCGGGAAGACTTCCAGGGGGCATCCGGAAAAGATGCCCGAGCCACCTCAGCTGGCCCCTCTCGATGTGGAGGAGCAGCGTCTCTACTCTGAGCTCCTTTTGAGTGACCGAGCTTCTCACCCTAACTCTAAGGGATCGCCCAGCCACCCTGCGGAGAAAGCTCATTTCGGCCGTCTGTATCCGGGATCTTGTCCTTTCGGTCATGACCCACAGCTCATGACCATAGGTGAGAGTAGGAACGTAGATTGACCGGTAAATCGAGAGCTTCGCCTTGCGGCTCAGCTCCTTCTTCACCACGATTGACCGGTACACCGACCGCATTACTGCAGAAGCTGCACCGATCCGTCTGTCAATCTCCTGTTCCATCCTTCCCTCACTCGTGAACAAGACAACCAGATACTTGAACTCCTCCTCTTGAGGCAGGGACTCTCCACCCACCTGAAGTGGGCAAGCCACCCTTTTCCGACTGAGAAACATGGCCTCAGATTTGGAGGTGCTGAATCTCATCCCAGCCGCTTCACACTCGGCTGCAAACCGTCCCAGTGCATGCTGAAGGTCCTGGTCTGATGGGGCCAGCACGACGACATATTCCGCAAAGAGCAGAGAAGAACTCGTGTGGTCCCCAAATCCGATGGCCTCCGGCCCCTGGCTGCGCCTAGAAATTCTGTCCATAAAAATTATGAACAGAACCGGCGACAAAGGGCAGAGATATAGAGAATAGAGCTGGTCCAGTGTTCCACGACCGGGACGAAAACCACACTGTTCCTCCTGAATCCGAGGTTCTACCATCGGCCGGATTCTCCTCTCCAGTACCCTGGCATAGACTTTCCCGGGGAGGCTGAGAAGTGTGATCCCCGATAGTTTGAGCACACCTTTCGGTCCCCCTTCTTAAAAAGAGGGACCACCACCCCAGTGGTGCAGTGAACACTGATATATTATTTAGAATTTTCTTACCTCAAGTGATGCTGTATTCTGTGTATTGGCGATCTCTCTCAAATCCTGGCCAGTTTGCGCGTCTTTGTTTCAACCATGAAAGCTGAAGCGCGTGCGGGCATGCGTTCTAGTACGTGTTTGTGTGCTGAGACAACATAGAGTGCAACGTGGCATATCAAATGTGCAGAATTTAACATTCCTGTAGTTAATTGAGTACCTACTCATAGAGTATGCGATTTCGGACTAGCCATAGACAGCTAACGTATCTCATGCACTTTACCCACTAATATGACGGATTAAGATAGTCTTTACATGTGTTTTTTACATTTGGAATACTTTTTTGCATCATCTTATGTATGTTTCCCAAAAGCATCGTCACTTCAGTAGAACTTGAAAATCGTCGTAGATCTGAGTGCTCTGGAGGAATCGTAAATCCTAAAGTACTTGAGTCGTTGAAACTTGACTCGTTTCAAGACTGTGGCGGAACAAAATAGAATAGGGCCGCCCACCATGGTCTCATTAATGAATGGGAAACACTGTACTCTGTGGCCGAATTATTAAAAACAATGTTATAACTTGTTCTCAAATAAAGGACTTTATTTTGACGGGTTTCCGCAAAGGGGTGTTTGACGGAAGCTTCCTAGTTGTGAAACGCGGAAAACTCCACAAGCGAACTGGAAATGAAAATGACAGGCAGCAGCAGCTTCTAATTCGCCATTTAACACCCGAATACACAGAGATAAAACAACGCAAGTATCGATAACAGTATCGTTGGTCATGAAGCTTATCGATACTCTGGTATCGACCCAATTATGTACCGTTCCAAAAATCCAGTAAACCCAGACTCTGATGTTAGATGCCGTCTCATTATTAATTTTAACTATACTTGTCTACGTAACAAATTTAATTAGTCTGTATGTTCGTATTCTTAATGTATATTTCCACTTGTTTGTAGTTTCTGCAAAGAACCTCACCCGGAATTTGTCTGCCCACGAAGATTCAAATCTGCAACCCGAACCCTGCAAGAATACTTATAGATTACATTCTTACCCTAAACCGCTAATTCAGACAGTTATTATACATCTACTGGCATTACGTTTTACACCCTTAAGCTTATAATTACACGTGGTCTCTGTTCACGGTGTTCTGCTTATCTTATCAAATCACTCTTTTTCTAATCTTAGTACCAATGTCCGCGCTTCCTAGTTCATAATTACGTATCCCGCAGATGACTTTGAGGAATCCAATTCCAATTACTTCTGGAAGGTATTTGGAAAGTATTAATCATCGACAAACGCCTTAGTTCAACATTCCCGTTTAAAGAATCATAATTGCGCAATGGTTTATTTTCTGATTATACTAATATACTGCTCGAAGCTGTGTTCTTAACTGCTTTCTATGGTTTTGCGGCAGGTGAAATTTCCACCATATCCCAAGTTCGACCCCTCTAGAGACTTAACCCTTCTTATGTCAACTTCTCACCGCATCTTTTCACTGTCTTCTTAAAAACATTCAAGACCGATTTGTTAGGTTACATTACCCTTTCAAGATCTAACAGCAATTATCGCCCCTTTCTTCCATGGTTCCATATCTTCGAGCATATCCCCATTAACATACACTATCCCCCCCTATATACAGTATGTTACCTAACAGGTTGCCAATGACAAAAGAGTGGTTCAGTATTTATCTTGCTACAGTCTTTGAAAGATGTGGTCTTTCTTCCCAACTACACGGCAGTTTTCACTAAGGATTAGTGAATATCTCCAGCGGGAGGCGGGTTTCTGACCTCGTCGCTCAAATTTACGGGCAGATGAATCCTACATAAGCCTGATTGTAAAACCACATTGGATGCTCAGCAGGCGTCTTCTACAATTAAGGTACATCTTTCGCACATACTGGTGGTGGTGCCATAATATACCGGCGGTTTACCACACAAAATATTTTGGGGGCACGGCGTATCACGACCATTAACGTTTTGGCTTATGCAGCTAGGTCACTCTATGACCCTACTATGGCTATGCAGCCCATCTATAGCACCGATATCACAGCCTCCTTAGCCTTTGCAGGCTTCTGCATCTATTTTTACACTACTTGGCTAGCAGTCTTTTTACTAACCGTTTACTAACTGACCTAACATGTTTAATCAGATGTTTAGCAGCTATCGACCTCACAACTATTGCAGCCTCCCTTCAGCCGGTGCAGGCTTTTTTATCTCAGTGGTCTATGCTATATCACGGCTGTGCAGCCTGCTTTCAGCCCATGCAGGCTCTGTATCTCAATGGGTTTGCAGTCCATCCATATCACGGCTTTGCAGCCTCCTCTCAGCCTATGCAGGCTCTGTATCTCAATGGTTTTGCAGTCCACCCATATCACGGCTTTGCAGCCTCCTTTCAGCCTATGCAGGCTCTGTATCTCTAGGGCTATGCAGTCCATCTATATCACGGCTGTTGCAGCCTCCTTCATCCTATGCGGGCTCTGTATCTCAATGGGTTATGCAGGGCATCTATCATGGCTTTTCCGCCTCCTTCAGCCTATGTAGGCTCTATATCTCAAGGGCTGTGCAGGCCATCTATATCACGGCTTTTGCAGCCTCCTTCAGCCTATGCGGGCTCTGTATCTCAATGGGTTATGCAGGACCCCGATATCATGGCTTTCAGTCTCCTTTCAACCTAAGCAGGCTCTGTATCTCGAAGGGTTACGCAGGCCATCTATCATGGCTGTTGCAGCCTCCTTCAGCCTATGCAGGCTTCTGTATCTCATGGCTTATGCAGGCCCTCTTTATCACGGCTTTGCAGCCTCCTTCAGCCTATGCAACTGCTCTGTATCTCAATGGCTTTGCAGGACCCCTATATCACGGCTTTGCAGCCTCCTTCAGCCTATGCAGCTCTGTATCTCAAGGGCTATGCAGTCCATCTAAATTACAGCTGTTGCAGCCTCTTTTTTAGCCTATGCAGGTTTCTGTATTCTGAATTACACCGTTTAGCTCATATGCAGGCCATTTATGATTTAACACGTTAATCATTGACTATACAGCATATCTAATCACAGCTATTAAAGCCTTCACAGCCTCTATGGCTCTGGTATCACGACTTCTCACTGGTTTAGGCTTACGCTGGCCCTCTGGTTAAGTGGCTAACGCAGCCTCTTAATTCAAGTCACTATCCCTTTTATAGCCATTCACTCACTAGTTCCGTAATTAAGAAGCCACCTTACAGCTTGTGGTTTTACAATCCTCACACTCATGCTTCTAACCACAAATTCACATCATTAGTTATCCGACTAAATATCCATTTTCTCAGCTCTTTACTCTAGGAACCTCAGTGAGATTCTTCATCCGGTAGGTACATTTCCCTTCACATTCTCTTTAGGGGTAGGCTCTGCCCCTGCCTTTATCTCTAGGCAGGAAGCTAGGAATCCTTATCCCTCAGGATTCTTACCTTGGATGGGGCCTACGCCAAAGATCTTTAAATAACATGTTATCATTCAATGACCTTTTGTTCAATTAATATAATCCATCGTTCTCCTGCCTTCGGAATCTTTCTGGTAGAACTTCACTTCCACGACGCTGTCCGTGCTCCTTTAGTATGTATGCATTAGGTTTCATTTGCATGCTTCCAGTAACGCTTATAATAATACATTTCTCATGGCTGCTTGTCTCCAATTTGATTGAATTTGGAGAGCACTTTAATTTATTAATATATTATAATATATCCCCAGCAGACAAAAACTAACATTCTCTGCACGTAAATCTGAAGTGATAAATAATTCTAGTACACAAAATTTTAATTCAATGTAACTCAAGAATTCATTTGAACTTTTGGTTTTACATTATACACATTTGAACAATAGGTTGTGGGCAATTTAGCACAAAGCATTTCAACATAGATGTATATTCTGAAGGGGATGCTGGTTGCCTCACTTTGCGAATCTTCAAGATTTCAAAGATATGAAATCTGCAATTTGTAACTTGTCTCTCTGTCGCCATCTCTGTTCAAAACGTAATATTGCAGGTTAACTTAACAGCTCATTTTATTATATTTATTAAAATATCATTATTATAAACTTACTGTTGTTAATCAGGGTAAGGGAATGAGATAAGTGATGTTTAATGTTCTTCACTTTAAAAAGTTACTGATTGGAGCTTTAATAAAACAGGAGGAAGTTATATAACCTTTACAAATGCAAATGTTTGGACCCAACAAGAGGTGGGTGGAATCAAAGTCTGTTATTGGCCAAGCAATTGAATGTGTGAAAAGAGCCTCAATCTCGTAGAGGTCAATGACCCAATCAGATGCTCTAGAATGGAAGGCTCATGTTATCAAGCGTTTTCTAATTTGACTCTCCAGCCAAGGTCACCTCAATCAAGATTCTGTTTTCCGCCCTGATTTCAGCTCCAAACATATCAGCTTTGAAACATTTAGAGCACACTGACGATCTACAATTACACTAAGTGGCTGTGGACAATTTCATATTTCGAAAACAACCACAAAGAGACACTGTGAGATTAACTTGCTATTAAAGAAATCTGTGTGTTTCAGAGAAAACCGGTCAGGATAATCTATGTAAACAAAGTTGTGATGTTGACATCCACATAACAATTCATTGGAGATAAATAAGTTGCAGCTGAAGAGTTTAGAGCTTAGCCTCTATTAAAGGGACTGTTCCCCAAAAATAAAAAAATCTTTTTTTTCATTTACACTCCAATCTAAACTCAAAATTTGTTTAAATTTGGACGAATGCTTGTACCCAATCTGTTCTTGGATACCACTGACTTTCGTTATATAAATTACGTTATATATTGTTTTGTTCTTGTTCTGAAGAATGTAGTACAGCTAACAGTTCTGGGGATCTTTTGACTACCATTGTAATTTTTCCAATGGGGTCCAAAAACGGTTGGTTACAAGCACTACTTTACGTCGGTTACTCTAACATTTTAACATTATGGTGCAAAGAAGAAATTGTAAAAACATTCTATTCAAATGACAACCAGGATTGCCAGATCTGTGTAACAAAACCAGCCCAATGGACAACAGGGGCCAACTAGCCCAACATTGCATCCAAAATATCAAAACCCACAATATGCCACACCTCTACATAAAATATATATTTTTTGTCACTTTTTAATATTTCACATAATTTCGTCTTGAAAATCACTGCATGGTATGAATCATAAAATAAAAATTAACACAGATAAATAAAATCGCTCCATTTTTTACTGGCGGAATGGAAAACAACCCCGGCAACAGATTAAAAGTAGCCAAAATCGATGGAAAATCATAGACTTGGCAACCCTGTTGTCAAACCCACTAAAATCAAGGCAGTTAATACAACATTCAGTGAAGGGAATAAAATGTTAAAGTTTTGATATTTTATTTAAAGGAATCAAACATTTTCTCATCCACACAATTTGACCTTAAAAACCACATATGCTGGAGTGCACCTAACTCAACTATCTTCGTCTTGAGGGGGAAAGAGGGGTATATGAAGGTTGTGGTGGGGCAATCTCTACTCCTAAATGAACCCTTCATCCCCATCAGTGAGTGCAGAGCCACAGGCCTGACAAAACATTTAGTTCCCCCCACACACATTTACTCAGCTGGTATTGGATCTGTCATCCTCCATTGGTTGAGCGCTGGGCCAATGTCAAACTCATTTCAGCGATGCTGTTGTTCTCTAGCCTGTCCTCTTCCATTCAGAGCAGATACCACACACGTGCACCCAAACACATGTTGGGTTTCCATGCGCGCACACACACACATTCACATATTCATAAGCACTTGAAGTCATGCTTAAACATGCAGAGGATCTCTTTACTGAAAATGAGAGTCAAATCACAGTATTACCATATATGTATACACAATTTGTGATAATACCATGGTTATCTTTAAAATAAATTCCAGTGCCATCTGACTAGGTCAGTTACAGGCACACTGACAAGAACTTACAACAAAAATGTTCTAAGGTTCTAAAAATAAAGATTTACCTTATTTAATTTTGAGGATTTTTCTGACCTAGTCTGTAACTAGCTAACTATTCGATCCTCATGACCCAGAGAAATATAAAGCCGGACGTTTCCTTGTCAGATTCAACACACGGAAGCTTTTTCTATGAGCTGACTTATGCATCAATAAACATTGATTTTACATTTTTATTGCATCATATTAGCATGTTAAGTTTATGGAGCTGCATGCTTACATTTCTTTCTGAAGGTCAAACCCTGACTGAGTCTGTTGACAGTGACAGTGAAACAAACATCTCGCATACAGATGATCATTAAATTCCAGTCGCTCGTGTTCATCATGACGCCGCTCGTTCCTTAAATACCGAATTTCTTCTCACTGACAGCAGGTGTGACGGGTGTCATTCAGGTGCGAGGAGATGCTAAAACACACACGCTGAGTAATGACACATTCAGAGGGTTCACACTGCGATTTACCTGCAGGGATGTGAATCTGAAGCACAGTGCATCCGACACAAGCAGAGAGAGAAAGAAAGGTGGCTAATTAGTGTAAAAGTAATACATAGCCATACTGAAATATTTAAACAGTTCATGTGTTTGTGAGGCACTGACAGAACTGTAACCACTGCAATCCATTTCTGAACAAGATAACTTGGTATTGTTCTGAATAGGTCTCACGGTGTGTGTGTGTGTGTGTGTGGACTTGGTTTTTAGTGGGGACCTAAACCTGAATGCACACCAACTCATTGGGACTCGTGTCCGAAAGGTCCCACGGATACATAAGCTTATAAAGTGTACAGATCTACAAAATCTAAAAGTGCAAAAAGTTGTGTAAAATCTTTAGATTTAGGGGTTGGGTTAGGGGTAGTGGATCAAATATACAGTTAGAACATTATACAACTCATTACACCTACGGACTGTCTCCACGGAGATAATAAAACACACATGTGTGTGCGTTTGTGTGTGTGTGTCCGAGAGGACATGCCACATTGATAAGATTTGATTAATAGAATCAGAAGCGCTACCATAGACAACTACACACTACTCCAATAACACACACACAGTACTCCAGACTAGTTATTTTATATTCTATATGTGCACAATAACCATATTAATATTAAACATATTCCATATTAAAGTCATTTTCGCAGGCCCCTGTGTTTGTGTAAAAGACACGTATCTTCAGATTGTAAAATTGCAATACTGGTGAATGAAAAGATAAATGTATTAAACATACACTGTAAAACTTTGCTGTAGTTTTGCAGCTGGTTTGCCAGTAACTTACTGTAGATTTAATGACTGCTTTATACTTCTTTTCTAAAACTGTTTTCAATTTGAGTCAAACTTTACCTAAATCCGAATCCTAAATTACCTAAAGACTCATTTCTGGCATTAGCACTGCAAACCTAAGCATTTTTGTCTTGTTTCTAGTAAAACTATTGAAAATGTATTAAACTGCAATACATTTCATCACAGGATAAGTGACCTAAGATATTAGGTCTTGTTTTATGAAAGAAAATATATTGGCTAGATAAGATCATCTTTAAAACAAAATTAAAGTAAATTAAATAGTTACTGGCACAGATGAAAAGTTTTACAGTGTATGCTTAGTTGTTTCAGTCCACGGTTGGGTCAATAACTATATGGACATCTTAAGAGTGTAGTAAATATTTCAAAAAGTAGCATGCTAAATGTATTTTCACAAGAATGTCAGAACTCTTGGCAGTCTGATTAAAAAAAATCTCTATAATATCATGCACTAGTAAACATCTATCTTTACACATAAAACATATAGTTTGCTTTATATTTTGTATCACTAACAATACGTTAATTATTTTTATGATACCAAGGATCCCAAATATTATTAACTCAGGTACTTTCATCTAAATTTATAAAAACTACAGTACAAGGTATATATTTATTCAGTATATGTGTGTTCAGTGGGGGGTCAAACTCACAACCTTTGCGCTGCTAAAGCAATGCCCTATGAATTGAGCTATAGGAAGATAAACAAACCTAAAGAACTTGATTATACATGATAATTCTCAATTTAAAATCCAATTCAGTTTTAGAATGAGTTTAATCTTTGTTGCTGAATCATGTCTGAGACTAAGTATTTGATTAAAATGACTCATGTCCAACAAATCTTCATTAAGACTGAGACGTAAGCAGGATTTTTATTCTGAACACCCCGAGTCTTATCTTTTCTTAAATGTTTAATTGTATTTCCAGCTAGCACACATACGTCTATAAGACCTCTGCTAAATATCTGGAAAACCTCTGCTGTGTAAATAGTAAATACATCCGCTAAACATCTTAGAAAGAGCAGTTTTACACCCATTCTAAATCATCAACATCTTGCAGATGAGACGTATTGCAGATAAGCAAACTGTGTATTGCAGATGTCTTCCAGATGTCACATAGACGTCTGCCAGTTGTAGTGTGCTATCTGGGTTAGCATAAAGTCGCACTGCAGTATACAGTACATCTCCCTGTAGTAAATGATACATTGGTTTTACCATTATTACCATTCTAACATCAAGACAACATGTGAGTCATATATATATATATATATATATATTGATTATAATTAATCAAAATGCATTTTATAGTAGTAGCCTATATATACACAAGCATTTAGTATGACGATAATGAAGATATGTGTGAGTTTTTAACATTCTTTCATCAAAGTGATCAAAAGTGCACAGCTGAAAGTGTTGTAAAGAGTCTGTGACAATTCTGTTCAAAATGTGTTTTTTGCCCAATGCAAACTGTCATCGACTTCCAAATTCAAGAGAATCCTGCATGCTGACAGGTATTCATTTGCACAAACAAACAGAACATGATTCAATTCCTAGCTGTTGTCACCTGGAATTTAACTTGTATTCAAATGTTTCCAATGCTTTCATTCATTGTATTCGTTTTTTCAAAACTGTACTGTTAACTAAAAGCTCTGGCTGTAAATAATCGAAAACATTATTTTTTACTGTATATCATTCTAAAAACGATAATTCTGAAGCGCATCTAAAAAAGACACAAGACTTGTGGTAAAAAGAAATCATTTTAGAATATCTAATGTGTTTCCAGGTTCACAGTAACGCAGCAGTCCATCAAAAGTATATTCTCTGATCTTTCAATGACAGAACGGTTTGTTTACGACACATACTCTGATATAGTCCAGACTACACCACTGCTGTTTGATACATTCACACAAATCCTCTGCGTGTCATTCCTCAGGGAAAAATGTATCTGAAATATAAATGTGGAATATAGCTTCAGTTGTAGAAAGGACAAAGCAGGAGACGGGAACGATTTTCAGCTCGCAGTGGCCAGTTCATTACCCTCCAGTCCTGCGGTGATATCACTACAGCCCCAAAGACACCATTCGTTTATACTATAAAATACCCACAATGCCCCAGAGAGATTCCACCAACCCCAGCCATAAATCCAGTCACACAGGGCTATAGTGATTTTACACCCAGAGATTAATCATATGAGACAAATATTACAGCTATCAGGCAACACACACGTATGGGACATTTCCCTGTGTTGTAGCCTTGACGAGATGAGCTCTCGCTATACACGCAATACAGTCCTGCTGAAAACTGTATCACTTCACCGGCGTTTGCTTTTCATGCTGGGACCAGAATGGGAAGCAGAATTACCAATTTTTCAATTGCTTTAAAATATGTCTTTAATAAAAACTGCTGGCTTATAAAATGCCAAGAGACGAATTTTGACAATTCTAGTTAAAGGGTGACTACTTTGAAGGTGCAATAACACAGAACATTTAGTTCATTTATTTTGAATGGGTTTAGTCACAACCTAATTCCCACATGTATTATTCTATGATTTTGATGAGTTTACTGTCATTCCTAAAATGTGGAAAAAATATAAATAAAGAATGAGTGAGTGATCCCAAACCATTTTTTGCTTTAGCTTCCACTCTCTCCTTCAAGAAAAGTTCGAAGCTGGCATTGACAACAGCTACCTCGAATGGTTTGCTCTTAGACATTTCTATAAGATCTTGTCTTATGTCTTTTGTTTCTTTGTTATTTTTCAGAGAAAACATAAGTATATTGCTGTCATTTACTTATTTATATGATGCAGTCAATAACGTCTTGGTTACGTATGTAACCTCAGTTCCCTGATGGAGGGAACGAGACGTTGTGTCGAGAACGACAGATGGGGTTCGCCCTTGAGAACTAATCAACTCTGACTACTATAGAAAGGCCAATGAAATTTGGCGATTTAAATTTGCAAGCTGGTCTCCTTCCCTGGATGTTCGGTATAAAAGGAAGCCGGCGTGCAGCATTCATTTACCTCTTGTTCTGAAGAGCCTCTCACGACTGCAGCAGAATACGATACGTGTTTGTGGCATAAGGGACACAACGTCAGGCTCGGGTTTACACCAGGTAAGCGCAACTTCCTTAATTAGGGATGCGCTGCAGAGGCCACTTCCTACCCGTGGGGAGGAATATGGTGGATATAGGTATGGGCTCGACATATGTCTGCTAGAGAGGCGCTTCTGGCTAGTGCCCCGGAGGTTATTATACCCTATGTGGAGTAAGCCTTCACTGCCAGTGGGCATGGGAGAATCTGAGATCGGAATGCCATCGTAATGGCATCCACGACCCAGTACGGCAGCCTCTGCTTGGAGACAGCCTTCCCCTTCTGCTGTCCTCCAGCACAGACAAGGAGCTGGTCATAGCTACTGAGGCTCTGTGCGTGGTCCAGGACACAACATGGATGGGGTTGGGTCTTCCTGCAAGTCCACCACTTGGTCCCGGAAGGGAGAAGTTGGAACTTTGGGCACGTTTCCGGGCCTGGGTCTCAAGATAACGTAAGAGTTTGCCAGGGCCGAATTTAAGGCAATCCGGAGACACAGAGAATGCTTGGAGGTCCCCTACCCTCTTGAAGGAAGCGAGAGCCCACAGGAGGGCCGTCTTACTCGTCAGGTGAGGAAGATCGGAACCTCTGAGGGGCTCTTGGACCCACGTTAGGGTCCCAAGAGGGTATGGAGCGGAGATGAGGCGGATTCCGCCCTCTCGCGCCCTTTTGGAACCTGGTGACCAGGTCTTGTTGCCCTAGAAAATTTCCATCCACTGAGGGACTACATACACATTCAGTGTGGAGGGGAGATGTTAGTCTCCAGTCTCATAAGAAGGACAACACAATCCAACACATCAATCCAACACATTAATGTCCTGTTGATTCTTTCTTAGGGATAACGTCAGTTTCTGTATGGTTCCCTACGTCTTGCAGAGGTCGGCTAGTATGGTGGAGATAAATTGTGAGCCTCGATCGGAAATTAGGTATTTGGGAACACCCCAACGCATGAATATTTCCTCCCTGAGGATTTTCACTATCCTCTGAGTTTTACTATCTCTGAGCGGAAACTCTTCCACCCATATATAAATAAAGTGGAGTTGAGAAGACCACTAGGTTTGGTGTTTTGCTGGTAAATATTTTTGAGAGACATCACATTCCTTTTCATACTGCCATAGATCTTTTCGCACAGTTGGCAACTATGCCACACTCCAGTCTCGGCAGTGTTTTTAATCTTCCGAGATGGCTTCACAAAGGGTTGTCATGGTAATAATAAAGGAAACCCGAAACGAGAGATTCTGGCACCACCAACTGAAATTTATCTACTTGATCCTTCAGTGGGACCCTGCGCTATATAACCGCCTGGTGGCTCTCTAAACAGATCTGTTGGTCTTGGAATTTTCTATTCTTTTTATTGCCATATAGGTGAGTGATGGTGTGGTCTAGGTTTTGGGCTTGAGATATTTCATCCAGTGTATTTGGGATATCCCAAGGACAGTTGGGAGTCGATAGGATACAACAAGATGCTTCAATTTTTTCAATCTGGTGTACTCGAGATAAGGCATCCGGCCTAATATTGAGACAACCTTTCCTGTGGTGTACAAGAAATCAAACTGCTGGAGCCGAAGGGTCCACTGGGTCAGTCGTGAGGAGATTTGGGGCAATTAAATGGCCAGGTCAGTGCTGCGTGGTCAGTATAGACGTCAAAGAGCCTCCCTTCAAGGTAATGCCTCCATTTATCCACTGCCCAAACCACAGCCAAAAATTCCTTCTCAGATGTGTATTAATTTAATTCTGCTCCTCTTAAGGTTAGAGAGTCTTAAGCCACCACTCTTTCTCCCTCAGATGACTGCTGACTCAAGATAGCTACCACACCTACATCACTGGCATCTGTATGTGGTAACCAGTCTCTGAAGGCCTTTCCCGTGAGTGAACTCTGCTGAAAGAAAGGGATAGTATGTGTAACCCTTCTCTGTTTTCAGACCGTACGGATTGTTCCCTACCGCCAAGATGGCTCCCTTGGCATTAAGGAAGTCTAAGCCAACAATGAGAGCGAAGGCCAGGTGAGATTCTATCATGAAGTAGATGTCCACCTTATAATCTATTCCGTGCCATCGATAATTGACCTCTTTCTTCTGCATCGCCTGGTGCATCTTGCCATCTGCCCTGATAATTTGTTGGGCAGAACAAGAGGTACCATTGAGAATCCCTGCACTTAGATATTTCCACAGGTTTTCCTGCATCAGTGTGAACGTACTCCCTGTATCGAATACAGCCTTGACCTCTTTTCCATTGACTCTCACAAGAATCAGGAGGAGCGATGTTATAGCGTGGGGTTAAGGGATGGATGCACCTGCTAGGTTCTTGGGATGTTCAACGGGTCTCTTATTGCTCTTCTCCTTGCCACCTTGGTCACTAATCTTTGACTCCTAAGCAGTCCTTCGCCACCATCGTGACGCCTTTCACCAGCTGCTCCACCATATTAACGGTGCCTCTCAGACAACCCTCTCAGCTACCCTAGGATTGATATTGTTGAGTATTCGGCTCCCCAACTCTTCCTCTGCAATGTGCGGCAGAGAGCTCGGTAGTCATAGGAAAAATCTCTCAGGCGTTGTCTTGGCTGTTGCACCAGTGACCTCAACTCAGCGTCCCGATGCTGCAGCTGGAGGGGAAATCACAGTAGTGGTTTCCCACCTTAACCTGTGATATGTCTGTTTATAGAGTTTGCACCATTTCAACATTAAACATACCCTTTTCCTCCTCATTATCAGTCTTGTCATTATCATCATCATCAAAAATATACAATGAACTGATCGAAGATGTTATTTCTGCCATGGGATGACGTCTAGTAACAAAAAGCCCATCAGAAAAATCCACATCTGGTATATCTACATTTTCAGCATGCTCATTTTCAGCACAATTATTGTCAACATCATTTACAATATTTACATTCTGCACTTCAATATGTACTAGTTCTGATAGTAATCACTATCTATTAACATCATCTTGGTTTTCCATGTTGTTTGAACATAAATATACAAAACACTTAACAGAACGTTCCCTGTACGGGCCACTATTACGTACCAGTCCACGTAATATAAACCCACAGAAAATATAAACAGAAAGATGGGGACACAGTTCCGCTAAAAAATATTATGCAGTTGAAAGAAAAAGTATGTGAACCCTTTGGGCTTACTTGGATTTCTTCATAAATTGGTCATAAAATGTGTTCTGATCTTCATCTAAGTCACAACAATAGAGAAACACAGTCTGCTTAAACTAATACTGCACAAACATTATACGTTTTCATGTTTTTATTGAACACAACATGTAAACATTCATAGTGCAGGTTGGAAAAAGTATGTGAAACCCTAGGCTAATGACATCTCCAAGAGCTAATTGGAGCCAGGAGTCAGCCAACCTGGGATCCAATCAATGTGATGAGATTGGATGTGTTGATTAAAGCTGGCCTGTCAAATAAAAAACACACACCAGTTTTGAGTTTGCTGTTGTGAAGAAGCGTTGTCTGATGTGAACCATGCCTCGCACGAAAGAGCTCTCAGAAGACCTACGATCAAGAATTGTTGACTGACATAAAGCTGGAAAGGGCTACAAAAGTATATCTAAAAGCCTTGATGTCCACGGTAAGACAGATTGTCTACAAATGGAGAAAGTTCAGCACTGTTGCTACACTCCCTAGGCGTGGTCGTCCTATAAAGATGACTGTAAGAGCACAGCGCAGAATGCTCAATGAGGTGAAGAAGAATCCTAGAGTGTCAGCTAAACACTTACAGAAATCTCTGGCACATGCTAACATTTTTGTTGACAAATCTACAATACGGAAAACATTAAACAAGAATGGACTTCATGGGAGGACACCACGGAGGAAGCCACTGCTGTCCAAATAAAACATTGCAGCACGTTTGAAGTTTGCAAAAGAGCACCTGGATGTTCCACAGCACTACTGGCAAAACATTCTGTGGATAGATGAAACCAAAATTGAGTTGTTTGGAAAGAACACACAACGCTATGTGTGGAGAACAAAAGGCACAGCACACCAACATCAAAACCTCATCCCAACTGTGAAATATGGTGGAGGGGGCATCATGGTTTTTGGCTGCTCTGTTGGCTCAGGCCCTGGACGGATTACTGTCATCGATGGAAAAATGAATTCCAAAGTTTATCAAGACATTTTGCAGGAAAACTTAAGACCATCTGTCCACCAACTGAAGCTTAACAGAGGATGGACGATGCAACAGGACAACGACCCAAAGCATAGAAGTAAATCAACAACAGAATGGCTTCAACAGAAGAAAATACGCCTTCTGGAGTGGCCCAGTCAGAGTCCTGACCTCAACCCGATTGAGATGCTGTGGCATGACCTCAAGAGAGCGATTCACACCAGACATCCCAAGAATATTGCTGAACTGAAACACTTTTGTAAAGAGGAATGGTCTAAAATTTCTCCTGACCGTTGTGCAGGTCTGATCTGCAACTATAGGAAAGGTTTGGTTGAGGTTATTGCTGCCAAAGGAGGGTCAACCAGTTATTAAACCCAAAGGTTCACATACTTTTTCCACCCTGCTCTATGAATGTTTACATGTTGTGTTCAATAAAAACATGAAAACGTATAATGTTTGTGCGGTATTAGTTTAAGCAGACTGTGTTTCTCTATTGTTGTGACTTAGATGAAGATCAGAACACATTTTATGACCAATTTATGAAGAAATCCAAGTAAGCCCAAAGGGTTCACATACTTTTTCTTTCAACTGTATGTTTTATGCCTCAACCAATCAAATCAAGATTAATCTCCAACGCATAAGCCAGTTCCTTTTTTAATGCAGACAAACAAACGATAAACCTGTTATAGTTCAGATAAGTCTCACTGGTATGTGTAAGAAATAGTCGCCTGTAGCAGAGATCCGTGACATCAATTGTAAATCCTCCTGTGAAAGTAATCCATAAATCTACACAAACGATAATACTCCTCCAGGAGATGGCATACAAAATAGAAACTGTTGCGCTACGATCGCGTAGCGCAATATATATCCTTCTCCTTAGCGATCGCTAAGACCAGTAACAAAACATCTCTCCTCTCTGTCCGTCTTTTTTCGCCCTTTATAGTTCACAAACATATGTAACTTCCGCTATCACCTCCGGGGTCTCGTGAGAGCGAAAAATAGGTCAAACACTTCATGAAAAGGCATGAAAACACAGACAAAACAACTAATCACAATCAAATTAGTGCTTACAAACATATAAAAACATGCACATGTCTTATTAGTGGCTACGCCACAATCTTAAGAGTAGTGTTACACACCGGAGAACCTACCCTGCTTAAGCATTCGCGAAACACAATACCCTCAGTCATAACCTCCACATAGGTTACCGGACATGCTAGGCTAAACCGTCAACACTCAAAAATACATTATCTAGGTGTTACAGTTTAGAACCTTATCAGATATTCCCTGAGTGCAACTTTCCCTGCGGTGTGTGTTTAGAACTTGTGACTATATCAGTTATGTGTTTTATGATGTATGGATTGTAAGGGAGACCAACCAGAGAAGCTTGCTTACCTGGTGCAGGCTATCTTTCTCAGCCTTCTGTGCGAGCCCAATTCTTCCTATTATGGAGCTGCTAGTGTAACCGGTTATACCTGCACCACTCCAAGCAGGCCTCGAGTCAGGTCGGTCCAGCATGGGAGTCGGGCGTTCTAACAAGGATGCTAAAGACCGCAGCCTCTAACGTCTGTCACTAAACATCTGTGAGGTCGGGAGTGAGGTTTACACACTGCAGAGCACTTTACTAGCTGGCCTCTGTTACACTCACCCCCCTAATCCTCACTCCCATATCTGGGTCATGGCATCAATGTAACTGGTTCTACCTGCACCACTCCAAGCAGGCCTCGAACCGGGACGGTCCGGCATGGGAGTTGGGCGCTCTAACGAGGAGGCTTTAGATCGCAGTCGCTAGCGTCTGTCGCTAGAGTGTCCGTTGAGGTTGGGAAGTGAGGTTTACACACTTCACTAGCTGGCCATCGTTACACTAGCCCTCCTGTCTTCCTCAAGAATCCACGTTACATTTAGAGGATAACTCGACGCGACGATCCCGGCACAATTTTAAGTCCAAGTGTAAACTAAAACATAACAAAACGAACAAACCAAATAAACTCTCTTCATTGGGGAATGTAACTCCAGGGAAAGTCAATAGGGTTGTACATCCAACATCCGTAGACTCGACAGTCTCAAGCCAAGCACCATGTCAGGCTGCACCCTGCCATTGTACTGCTGTCTCATTCTTTGCACGCCCCGGTGGTATTTCACCTTTGACTCATTAAATCATGTCTGGCCTCACCTACCAGTCAGCGGCTCTCTTACGGATCCCATATCAATATATACTTTCCCTAACTTCCACTAATCTCATAACAGTAGTCTGTTTATAGCATTGTCTTAGCCTTTTACTTCTGCCGAATGTATTACGGCTTCAAAAGTAACAAATGTTGTCCCATCACTGCTCCAGACAAAGTTATCTGTTCCTGGCTCTATCTGTCAGTGGATCACCAGCTTTCTGACAGACAGGCAACAGTTAGTGAGAATGGGGAAACTCACATCCAGCACTCGCACAATCAGCACTTGCGCCCCCCAGGGATGCGTTCTCTCCCCACTGCTCTTCTCCCTGGACACAAATGACTGCACTGCCCAGTATCCTTCTGTCAGACTTCTGAAATTCGCAGACGACACCACACTTATTGGCATCATCCAAGATGGTGATGAGTCTGGTGCAGTCATAACAACTTGGAGCTGAACACACTTAAAACAGTGGAGACAATTGTGGACTTCAGGAGAAACCCCCCTGCACTACCCCCTCTCACCATCATGAACAGCACTGTGGCAGCAGTGGAGTCATTGAGATTCCTGGGCACCACCATCTCTCAGGACTTGAAGTGGGACAATCACATTGGCTCTATTGCTAAAAAAGCCCAACAGAGGTTGTACTTCTTACATCAGCTGAAGATGATCAACCTACCACAAACTCTATTAAAACAGTTTTACTCAGCAGTCATAGAGTCTGTCCTCTGCACATCCATCACTGTCTGGTTTGGCTCAGCCACAAAGTCAGGCATCAGAAGACTACAGGGGACGGTTCGGACTGCTGAGAAGATCATTGGTGCTCCCCTGCCCATCCTCCAAGAACTGTATCCATCCAGAGTGAGGAAAAGGGCTCAGAAAATCACCCTGGACCTCTCACATCCAAGCCATCACCTCTTCACAATAATAGCTTCTTCCCTCAGGCCATCTACCTCTTGAACAGTTAAATGTTTTTTACATGCAATTAACTATAATTAATTATAATAAATAGCAAATTTAAATATATCCTGCAGATAATACACTATCTATTTTTATACAACTTTTTCTGTAAATTATATTTCATTCTGCTGTTTATAACACAAACCTTTTACTACAATAGTCTATTCTTATTTTTTACTTGTACATATTTACATACATACATAGCTTTACTCTCTATAGCTTTACTCTTATGTTTATTGTATTGTATTTCTTAATTGTTTATCCCCATAGGCCCTTATTTAAATCATCTGTGTGACTGTATTCTATTGTTTGATGGTCTCTGTGTGCTGTTGCTGATTCTGTGTACTGGACACTCCTGTCACCAAAACAAATTCCTTGTATGGAAACATACTTGGCAATAAAGCTCTTTCTGATTCTGATTAATTTGTAAAGATCATCTTGATAAACAAACCTTGTAAACATCATAAACCTTTGCTAAGTGTATGGAAAAAATGAATACGCTTTCGGTTAAGGAAACCATCACAGTGCTTTCCGGTTAGCCAACAAAAACACGTCGTCTCTGAGCCACTCCATTGACCCCTTTTGCGCCGAGGTCATATACCTTACAGCATTAGCATTGTGCTACATAAGGAGTTTACAATATCATCTTGTTGTGTTGTTGAGTGCCACAATCTACAGAATATAGTCTCCAATTTGATATTTTAACACATAGCCTACCTGCTGCCATTGCCAGACAAAAAAAACTAATGACAGCTGTAATTAAACACAGTAAAACAAGCGGACTGAACACTTCATAACACTTAAGATTAAAAAACTACTGTCTTTTGTTGCTGTGGATTATGATATGGTATGTGTCTAAAAATGTCTCACGTAAGCCCTACTCATCCGAAACTGAGTGAGTAACACTATTTTTCACGTAGCATTAACTTTTGCACCTATGCTAGCTAACTTTGTTAGTTATACGACTTGCAGTTAACTATCGGCCAGAAAGTTTGTCATCTCTTTTTCTTTAGTAGTCATAAGGAAATAATTTGGAAATAATCGTACTGCTGTATGTTATAAATGAGATCAAACTAAAGACTCTTAGAAGAAACAAAGTATGCATTTACTAGTCTATAGGTACTCAAGATTAATATACGATTGTGAGAAACTGCTGGTGTTACGTCCGCTTTAAAAGAAGAGGCCTTGTCTTTCCAGATACAGATCCTCTGCATAAAACTGGTTCACTTTGATCACTTCCAACCAAGATCAACAGGTGCCTCAACAAACTGCATCAGGACACTTTCTTTCTTTTGATGGGCAACAAATGCGAGTATCATACTTAGTCTTATTAGTGGATGCATAGAGCACCTAAACATGGAGATTCTTGCTACCTCCTCATAATGCTAAGTTATTTATCCAAATCATGAACTGTGATCCAGATAAGTATAATTCATCATAATCAATTAAATTCATACCATTTTGGGCTGATATTTGTCTCCCATACAAAGGGTGGTGGAGAATATATTGCTTATAACTGTAATCAAAGCTCATGATAATTCTTACAAATTTGGTGAAGAATAATGTTTAAATAATACTGTTTCTCATCGAATCCTGTACAAATTTTTAAATAAATAAATACAAAATATAAGTTAAATATAGATTTTACACTATTTTTTATATTTAAAAATCTATTTCTGTATTTATTTATTGATTATTGCTTTTTTACATTTCTTCATGGATTTATTTTTATATTTATTTATTTTTAATTTTGGCAGGATCGTTACTTCATTCACCTTTTGTTTTCACCCCAAGCACAATCATCATTATAGGACGGATGAAACAAGACGATATTGAAAGCATGCACCAATTACGAATTTGAATATATTCAAATATACGAATACTGTATATCTTGTATGTATGTGCTATGTCTCCCATCAGATACACTGGTGTTTATTTCATGAACAATCGTGTGCGCGCATGCATAGGAACTTAAATTTATTGAATTAGCAGTCACTTATCCAAAGCAACTTACAAATGAGATAGCATTAAACATTTTGTAAAGGAGCTAGACAGTAATATGGAAGCATATTGGTAGCTATAATATTTGAAATGCAATATGCAAAATGGCAATGCAGTATGTAAAATGACAATGCAATTGTGTAGTTAAATATACATTTTAAATAACATATGTGCAACATTATATTAATTTAATTAGTCCGTTCCTACACTAGTTTTAATATATTATTTAAATTGCTATTTTTAACGCTCTTTAAGTTGCAAAATTAAAATTAAAATGCATTCCCCGGATTGATTATATATGTTTAAGATGCAAAACTTTAGCAAATAAAATAAATTCTAAAGTCCTTTTCCCTAAATGCATTAACATTAACAGGTTGAACATTTGGGATTGCATTTTCATTTACACACAGCGCGCTGAGTGTTGCAAAATTCAATGTGGACTTGACAATGCATTTCGAGCTGACCACGCCCCCTCCACGGTACAGCGTCATTGCTTGAAGGCGGAGTCACCATCGCTAATTATGAGCATGGATGTGCTGCTGCAAAGCTTATAAAAACACTAAATCGCATGCACACGAATTGGAGCACAAAGAAAAAATTACTTACGTGTTTTTTTTAAGATTACGTCTCTGTAGACGATAGAACTAGTAGCTACATTGCTAGAATTTTCAGCCTTATCAAGCGGTGAGCTCGCCTGTTGAATATCTCATAATCACTTGACTTTCCCATATCCGTTTCATCATGAACACATTCAGTATTTTGATTATTGTCTTTTTGTCACAATATCTTCACACAATCGTTCAGAAATGGTCGTTTTGTGAGACCACTGTTCAGTGATGTACAGTAGAATCACAAACGCAAATATACATAAACATTGCCAAAGTGGAGATCTGCCATTACGAAAATGAGCATTGGTTTCTAATTCATCCGGATGCTGCAGTTTGGGCTGTGACAGATCCAATGTAACTCGTTTCCTGAAGTTAAGAAAACGTTGCGCAACAAAAACAGTTTTAAATACACAATTGCATTGTCATTTTACACACCGCATTGCCATTTTGCATATTGCATCATACAGTAATTGTAGATTACCAAGCTATGTCATCTGCAAGTAGAGACAGGGGAAAATTGAACAACATAAAATAAACAAACACAGGGGTTTATTAAATACAACTGGTAAGTAGACACTTAGAGGTTGCTCAGGTATATTCAAAACAGTTATGTTAAAGTTGTTGTTGTTTTTTGCAGCTCATTCCACCAGAATGGAACAGCTCATGTCTCTATGTTGTGCTGTGAACATTGTCACAACATTACAACACTGTTTTCTATAAATTAATACTAAATAAACCTAATGCCCGTACGTACAGATAGAAGCATGTCTACATTGCAATAGGCAGCCTAGAATGAAATTAGGGGGGCGAAATGCTCACCCAACACACTAACCAACCCCCTACACTCACAACACAACCTGAACATTACAACACAATATTAATAATAACTCTATATTCTATGTTCAGTCATCTATGAGAAGATTCATGTCCACACTCATCATAAAATCACTCAAACAGCATTTTTTCCTGAATCAGCACTACTTTAACACTGAATGATTTCAGAGCCATGAAGACCGAATTACTGAGCTGTGAAAGAGAGACAGAGCGATGCCTTAATTCAACCATTATTAATATAAAAGACACCAGGTTGATTGAAAACTCTCTCAGATGTGCCACTAATAGGGTATAGTTCAGCACAGCACCTGAACTGTCACCATGACAACAGGCCTAATGAAGACTGATGGGAAGGTATTGTTTGATGTCACATTCTCCGTGTCATCGCATCAGTGCGTCTTTATGAATGCTTATACACGGACAAGGTCTACACATATTATATTACAATAACAGGCGCGAGAGTTCAGAAGGGACAGGAATCTGTCTGTCCTTTGATTTATGGCTTTCCAAATATAATCCCAGGTCTGATTCACAGTGTTTGTGATGGATCTGTCAAGCTGGTCAGTGAGCTGTGCCTTCGGATTCTGGCGCCATTCATTTTTTAATGCTCTCACAGACACACAAACACAAACCTCAGCATTCAGTCATCACCGCAGAACACACGTCGCTTTCTTTTTGTACTTCTTGTGTCAATATCTGTCAGCCATTCCTGCATCACACTGTCTTGTACACGGCGGGCCCGACTGTGTGTTGAGGCTTGAACACACACTCTTTGGGTTAAATAATGATAAAGTAAAGTAAAGTTAAGTAAAGTAATAGTAAATTCCCAAAGATCTTTTTAATTTTAATAAAGAAATGCAACAATATACATAAGACACATTTATTGACAGTCTGTCGCTCATTGATGCAAAAATCAATACAAACCATATACTAAAACCCCAAACTGGCATATTTTAGATTATGCTGTTATGGGCGACACATTCAGGTTTTGGCTCTAACCTTAAAATAACATGTATGTTAATGATTTTTTTCACAAGTAACATCTGTGTTATGAAAAAAAAATTAAAGTTTGTTTCTAGAACCTTAATTTAGCATACAACAACACTAAATTGGACAGAGGGTTTGTATTAACAGTTTCTAGAATTTTTTATTTATTTATTAATTGGTGAATGTTTACGTTGTGTGATTTTGAGGGGGATGTAACATACATAACTATGTCTTCATACGTATATAAAGACCTTACATAATGAAGCATTATGATTTTATTACCTTAGAATGAGCTATTTCTACATAAACAGCGGATCCCCTTGCATGGAATTTGTTGTTTCTATAGTAGCCTTAAATGGACAAACATTAAGGTTTGTAAATACTTTATCTCCTTCGGCAAAGAAGCGATAGTGTGATGACATATCACAACCTCACCACTAGATATCGCTAATTATAACTGGACCTTTAACACATGGGCAGGTGCCTTTTGTTTACAGCCTTCTGCAAAGCTCATAATGCCTTAATTTATTACCCATAAGCTTACATAAATATAGTTTGCACACCCATGTTCAACACAGTATCACATCAAAGCGTGTAAAGCTGGATTTTTACATTCGCCTAGCTCTGCACTGCGGGCCTCCGCTGACTGTACGCGGAACTCTGCAAACGGACGAGGCATTTTATGGTTGCTATTTATAGGTGACGTACATGCCTATGTGCTATTCTTTAAAATGTCATATTTGCCATGCACACCCAAGCGAACTTGCGGATGCGTTGAGTATAAAGCAGCCTTAACAGACACGCCGAACCAATCGAATATGCTTGTCACTGTCACGCTTTGACTTCTCTAGGCGTGAACATGACGCGCATTTACGAAGATGCTGTAACGTTACAGAACAGGGGCGATTTTCTAATGTTTTTATAATTTGTGACGTGCAGCTACTGGGTGTAGATGGAATTTTGTGTACTTTTTATACTTTTGTTCGCATACTTTAGATGCATTTTAGCACGTAAACCGACCCCACCCCTACACCTATACATAACAGTTTGTATGTTATAATATAAAACTAGTGGTGGGCATAGATAATTTTTTTTAATCTAGATTAATCTAGATTAATTCCAAGATTAATCTAGATTAATCTAGATTAAAATGGCTCATTTGAATTCTGCCGAAGGCATTCAGAATGTGTGCTACCCAAATAATGACTAAAAGTAAGTCTTTGAGAACGGGTGTCTAAAGCCAGGTGGCGCATTAGACCAGGGGCTCATCTCCTGTTTCCAAAATGCATCACAAACTGCTTGAGAAAGCTGTTCTACTATGATAATTGGTGATGAAAATTAAATTATGTTCAATAAAATGAACTTGTGACTCCTGAGATAGGCGCAGGCTCCCCGTGACCCGAGGTAGTTCGGATAAGCTGTAGAAAATGGATGGATGGAAAATGAACTTGTGTTTACTTCCGCATTAGCTAAGGGATTCTTTGCGTTTAGGTGGTACTTGAGACTGGAAGTGCTCCTACAGTACATTTACATTTAGTCATTTAGCAGACGCTTTTATCCAAAGCGACTTACAAAGAGTGAGGGAGCAACAAGCGATATGTCATACAGGAGCCATAATACATTAGATCTCAATACAAAGTTATTGGTTTCAACTAAAGCTAGACCACTACCTGTTGAGAGAAAGTGTTTTTTTTAAACCAATTCCGCATTGCACAAGGTGCAAACAACCTTAGTCTTGTCGATGTTTCCATTGGGAAGCTTTTTTAAAATTAATATTCCCTGAAGCAAACCCGGCGGCTTCATAGCTGCATCCATGTTAGCACGTCACGTTTGATGCGGTAATTTCACAGTAACGTTATGTTGTGTTCAGACCAAACGCGAATGGCGTGTCAAGCGCGAGTGATTTATGTGTTAATGCAAAGAGCCAATAGACCTACTTGCTGCGCGAATCGCGCGAATGAAGCCCTGATTATGAGATGATGAGGCGGCTTCTGCTTCCGCGAATGACGCGAATCACGCGAGTTGAAAAATCTCGTTCTCTCCCCGTACAGTGCAGTTAAGGTCATGGGCGTAAATCTCATTTATCAGTAGGGGGGGACGATACATATAAAATTTCTCAAGAGCAATTTTTGAAGGGGACACAAATATTACAGTTAAAATTGTACATGCTACGACACTAAGCGACAACAAGCATTGCGTTTATAGGTTTATCATGCAGACTTGCAGTCATATTATTACTGAACTGAAAACAATAAAGCTTTTTTCCCATTTATATATGGGTCAATGACAAATAAAAATTTTTTTAAGCAAAACAGTTTGAAAATGTATTTTTATGTCCAAAAAAATGTATTGTGTTGATTTATATTGGTTTTACAGCATTTTAGGGAGCATTAATTCATTATTAAACAAGATTTCTGATTTTACCACCCAGAAAATGTCAGGTGGTGCGACCATATATTAATTTAAAATAATATACATTTAATGTATTTAGCACTGAGTATTTTTCCCCTCATATATAAGAAATTTAACATAAAATCATGCCAAAATATTTTTATAAGAATTTTATTGAGAAAATTAACATTTATTTCTCAGTTTTGTTCTCTGTTTGTATGTTGGGACGGTCGCACCACCTGACATTTTTGGTCTTTCAAACACCAAAACTCAAAAAATCTATTGAATTTCAATAAAATGAAAAGGGTTTCTTATAAAGGACATATTGTAGATCCATTTGATATATGACTGTAACAAATCTCAATAAAAGGGAAGGAAGGAGTCGGGAACCGGAAGACATTTAAACAAACATTTAATAAAGTAATAATAGCCGGCGGCCCCTCACGGACGACCGCCGGCGCAATAACATTAACATAAACATAAATACAAATACAAACACAAGTTCGGGCCCGGTCCTCTCTCTTCGACGGTCCGGTCGCTCGTTCCTTTTATGCTCCCATCTCCTACGTGATTCGAGCCCGGTGTGCGCACAGCTGGCGCCAATTCACAATTACTCACCGGACTCGAACCACGGTCTCGCCCCGCCTACTCTACTACAATGACATGTATTTATTCAAAATTCTTTTTAGGAAAATAATGAATTTGGACACAAAAAATACATGTCACGTCATTGACCCATATATGTTTTGTCTTTGTTGTGAAGACAGGAACTACCCATGATACTACATGTTGACATCGAGTCACTTTTTAAACACTTTTAAAATGTTATCCTGATTTATACTGCAACATTGTTTGACAAAGTCACCGTACATCGACATTATTGAGTGGTTGTTATTTTCCCCTGTAGTGCCCAATCTCTGCCAACAAACTTTGTTCATGTTCGTGTACCCAAACAAACTTACATTCTGTGTTTTACTCGTTGATGAATCGCCCGAGATTCAGTAAACTGAATGTTTAGTTTATCCGCCGCGTACATTCTGCACACAATAGATGCTGAGAAAACGATCCTCTCCAACTGAATGAAAGCTGAGCACCTTTTGTGGACGCTAGATATAGTGCCAACATCACAAAACTGTAACCGGTATGTTTGCGGCTGTGTGTGACACGGGACCTGAATGGCGGGATCGGTGGCTAATTGTGGCGGTGAATGTTCACATCATGTCAGGTCGCTTAAAATGTAACAATGAATGCGAAACGGCTTCGGCGTGTTAGCTGCAGTGTGTGAAGTCCTATGTAACAAGCTAATGTTAACTAGCTAAGTAACGTATTAATCGCTAACATAGCAGATTCATGAAAAAGTACATCGGTAATCAGCATTTTTTTAAACAACTAATTTATTAATCAATCAGCATCAACTACATTATAGAGAATCACTTAATTTAAAGTGAATAAAATATCCTTCTTACTGGAGTTCAACAACCACTGATGAACTGAGCCGCATACCTGACTGAATGTGTTGCGCGCAATGCGCAGGTGAGATGAACGTGGAGAGCAGGCATTGGGCCAAACCATTTTGAGAGGCAGGGGATGGGGAACTCAAGCGTTTCTCAATTTAAAACGCATTTTTGCTTTTGTATTTTCTACTAATTACACAATTAGATTAGATTAAAATAAATATATTTATGACAATAGCGAATTTAATTGATCGAGGGGGGGACAACCCTCGGATAGAGGGGGACATGTCCCCTCCGTCCCCCCCGGGATTTACGCCCATTTTTAAGCTGGTATACATCCGCGCTAAAATATCAAGGTGAAAGTCATCATAGCTTGCGTAGTATAGACCCAGCTCCCAACCCAACTTTGAGAATAGATTAACGGCGACAATTTTTTTAACGCGCGATAATAGTCTCACTGCGTTAACGCCGTTAACGGCCCACCACTATATAAAACACAACACATAACAGGCAGATACTGCCACAGATGCTATTTACTAAAAAAAATCAATTATTCCAAGCGTTCCAAGTCCAAAGATCCCCTTCTTTAGCCCCCGTAAAACTTGTTCCGATTGCGTTCAATTTCAAACATTTCTGCCGGTGTCATGAGGTTTAGAGTCCCCTCTCGAATTCGGTCCACTTTTTGGGCCCAAAGTGTTTCTATTTGCTGAAAGATCTTTCATTTGGGTACTCTTTTAGCACCTGATTGCAATTAAAATTGCAGTTAAAATTACCATTTACGTCTCGCTATGCTAGTATGTAAATGACGGTATAGGTAGTGAAATCAAACAAATCTCGTTATCACTGTTTTAGTTAGCTTACGTATCCACTAGCATCGAATAGAACTACGTGATTAGCTAGCACTTAAGAAAAAATGCCTGCCATAGCACTTACCGAACATTCACAAAAATGTGAATTATTACACCAGTCAGGGTCCTAAAGGCGCCGAATTCGAAGAGGGACTCGATACCTCATGACACCGGAATGTTAGCTTCGATTGTGAAATTGCATTGGCTCTAGTGTTTCTCGTGACTGGTTGCGTCCTTACGTTCGCTATGAAACGTTATGAAACAAATGTACTGTTCTGATTGCGTCATACACAGGAGTGTTTACGCTACTTGTGTCCTTCCCTGCAGCGCAGTTATCGGTGATTAAAACGTACACTGCGTTCCAATTCACCTACTTATACTAGCCCTAATAGTAGCTTTTGTTTTTGTGTTCGAATAGTAGGTACTTTTGAGTACACGCTGCGGCGTCCTTGTGTCCTCAATAGGTATCATCCTCTAAAGGATGTGGTATACGGAGGATTCTCACAAGAGACATCCTTCGTAGGACATACTGGCAGAAAAGGAAACACGAAGCACTACATTCCAATGACAACACGTTGCACTCACACACCTGTCAAATTAGAAATAAAATGATTTCTACATGATTGAAGTTGGTTACTTTCTACCCTAAACATGCTAAACGAGTTAAACAAATATACACCTTTTGCCTTGCTGTTTTAAAACATTTAAAAATCACTAAACACTTGTAAACCTATTTACTACATATGCCTGCTAAGATTAAAAAAACTTGACACAAATTGTAAACTATTAACATTTTGTCATGATACTCAAGGTGAGACATGGCGTGGGAACCCAAGTGCAGGCAGACACAGACGGTATAGATGGAACAGATATTTATTAAACAAACAACAAGACTATAAAATGACAAAACAAAACCCACGAGGGGGAAAACAATACTGGGAAATATATAAACTTAAAACAACAAACAATGACACTGACTGACTTGACTATAACTAACAAAACAAACACTGGAATAAACACTAAACTGACACTTACTATACAACAGGGAACAGGAACAGGACGAAGCAAAACAGCAATGGACAAGAGAGCACAGGTACAAGGACAAGAACAGCAAACAGCATACAATGCACGAGCACAGGACAATGAAACATGAGGACTCTTTATAGGAGACAAACACAGGGTCATAACGAGCAACAGGTGCTGGGGATTAGCACTCAGGGAAAGGCTGACGAGGGACGAGATGTAGGGAACAATGACGAGACACGAGAAAGAACTATGTCTTTCTCACATAAAACCATCAGGCAATGCCATGGCTCCACTAGAGACAGGAATAAAACTTGACATGGTAGTGGAACCATGACATAAGCCCCCCCTTAAAAGAACGCCTCCAGGCGTTCACCAAGGGGTAACTAACAAGACAAGACCGACTGGGAAACAGACAAAAACCAGACAGACAAGGTGAACATGACAAGGGGCATACAAGATATAATAACAAATGGGTTGGGGTGAGACAACAAAAACAACAAACAAGGGAGGGGGGGCGGGGGCAAACGAGGAAACATGGGAAGTCCAGAAGGAGCAGGGTTGGGTGGGGAAGTTCCAGCCCTTGGGGCCGTGCCAGGGCGCGGAGCCCCAGGGGGCTGGACAGGGCTTGGCGCCGGTCGGAAGGCCGGCTGGACAGGGCTTGGCGCCGGTCGGAAGGCCGGCTGGACAGGGCTTGGCGCCGGTCGGAAGGCCGGCTGGACAGGGCTTGGCGCCGGTCGGAAGGCCGGCTGGACAGGGCTTGGCGCCGGTCGGAAGGCCGGCTGGACAGGGCTTGGCGCCGGTCGGAAGGCCGGCTGGACAGGGCTTGCCTCTGGCGGCTGGACAGCGACCTCTGGCGGCTGGGCAGCGACCTCTGGCGGCTGCTGGGCCGGGCTCGGTGCCGGACGGACCGTCACCTCCCCACAGCGCCCCCCCCCAAAAAATATTTGGGGTTAGACACCACAGGAATCGGGAACTCCGGACTCGGGAACACCGGACTCGGGGAACCCGGAACTGTTGCCGGTTGCTGCACTGCTCTGCAGGACAGCAACTTAGGCCTGGGACGACCTCCACCTGGCCTTCTCCTCCCTCTACAGTCGGTCTGGCCCACGGCTGACTCAGCCGGGCCAGTGGGGGACCGAGGGAGTACAGGGTAGGAGGTCTCCCGCGACGTCGCCCCCGAGTCTCTAGCCACCCACTCATCTCGGACTCCACCAGAAGAACCGGCGGCCGTGGAGCTCGAGCCAGAGGGTACTGACTCCCCCAGGGCAGCGGCGGCCAGGACGAGACCCTCCGCAGCGCTCGACCGTGAGGTGAAAGTCCCATGTGGAACCCCACCCCCGGGATCGCCGCGGTTGGCCACGTACCTGACCATGTCCGCAAACCCTAAGGGAACCAGCAGCCTCTTCTCCGACGGTGTGAGGCGGCGTGTGAGGCAGCAGCTGAAGATCGTCTTCAGCTCCGCCTCACAAAAATCGGTCACCTCCGCCACCGCCGAGAATGCCCTGGCGAACTCCTGGTCACCATAATTCCCCTGGCGGAATCCAAGCATCAAGTGGGCCTGGCGAGACCGCAAGGACGACGTCGTACCGTCCATAGTGCCTACTGGGTTCGTTTGTGGCTCGTGCATTCTGTCATGATACTCAAGGTGAGACATGGCGTGGGAACCCAAGTGCAGGCAGACACAGACGGTATAGATGGAACAGATATTTATTAAACAAACAACAAGACTATAAAATGACAAAACAAAACCCACGAGGGGGAAAACAATACTGGGAAATATATAAACTTAAAACAACAAACAATGAAACTGACTGACTAGACTATAACTAACAAAACAAACACTGGAATAAACACTAAACTGACACTTACTATACAACAGGGAACAGGAACAGGACGAAGCAAAACAGCAATGGACAAGAGAGCACAGGTACAAGGACAAGAACAGCAAACAGCAAACAGCAAACAGCATACAATGCACGAGCACAGGACAATGAAACATGAGGACTCTTTATAGGAGACAAACACAGGGTCATAACGAGCAGCAGGTGCTGGGGATTAGCACTCAGGGAAAGGCTGACGAGGGACGAGATGTAGGGAACAATGAGGAGACACGAGAAAGAACTATGTCTTTCCCACATAAAACCATCAGGCAATGCCATGGCTCCACTAGAGACAGGAATAAAACATGACATGGTAGTGGAACCATGACACATTTAAACACCACATTTTTGATTGAATGTGCAGCTGTTGCCGTTTATTCAAATAACAGACTTGTAAGAGAATAAGAGAATTGTGGGTTATCTTTAGCAACAAGGGATACAGTTCATGTATCCTCCAAATTCCTGTCACAGAAGGTCGCATTTGAAGGGTGCCTCCGGAGAGTGCTGCCTTATTTTATGAAATGAGACGTAGCCGAAACAATTATGAAACGATGACGTTGAAATGAGACCTCTGGAGGATGCAGCCTTAGGAAATGAGACACAGCCACTGGGACATACTATTAGGAAGCGTTTTTGCCTAGACAAACATTGTGGCCAATAACTGTCACACACATCAAAATACACCTCTTCTTTCCATTAAGGTATTTATTTATTCATTATGTCGTATGTTATGTTTACTGTATACTTACATTTGTTAATTTTGAGATGCATCAGCTATATAATTTAATAATGCAGGGGAGCGTCACTAAACTCTCCCTACTCGCGGTGAGTTGTGGGTTATATCAGATGTACAGTGTGCATCATTCTGCACTTCGAATTCCTACCGGAAGTAGTAGAGCATCCGGGAACATTTAGAATGCTATTTTCAACATACTACGATTTAGGACATAATACTTCTACTTTCGAATACTATTACGACAAATAGTATGCTGATTGGAACGCAGGGTTACTGTGTATGATATACCAGAAAACAGAAGATACAGAATGCCACTGTCTGTATCTATAACATAGACTGCATATTTACACGTCAGGTGTAAAATAACATAAAAAATGTACATTTTATTCACTGTAAAACTTCTGTAATTTCGCATCAGATTTGACAGTAACTTACTGTAGATTTAATTCACAATTTTGTTTTAAACATAAACTTCTCTAGTTCTTATATTTTCAATTATTTTTATAAAACTAAGACTAAATATCTTAGGTCACTTTTCTTGTTATGTAAATGTATAGTAATTTGAGAAGTTTTCAACCGTTTTACTGACAAAGACAAAAATGACTAGGAAGAATGTCATTTTTTGCGGTGTTGCTGTGTTAATGCCAGTAAGGAGACCAGTCTCGTTTTTAAGTGTTTTAATATTGATTAAAGTAAAGTTGAACGCAAATTGAAAGCAGTACTAATAGGAAAGTATTGTTACGTAGTTATTAATTATACTGTAAGTCACTGGCAAACATGCTGCAAAACTACAGCAATGTTTTACAATGTACATTACATTATCTTACTTTTTTGAAATGCTTTAATAAAAGTAAAATAGCAGACATAAACTGCAAATTTACATGTCGGGTGTAAAATAACATACAAAACATGGTTACTTTTATCATACATAAATATAAATGCTATTTTACGTTTTTTATATATATGTTGAAATGCAGTAATAAAAGTCAAATTACAGACACACTGTAGACTGCAAATTTACATGTCGGGTGTAAAATAACATAAAACATGTATATTACATTCATGTTATTTTACTTTTTTTAAATGCAGTAAAAAAGTCAAATTACAGGGAAAAGACTGCAAATTTACAAGTCTGGTGTAACATAACATGACAAACATGTACATTTATACATAAATGGTAATTTACGGTGTTGTAAAAAAATGTAAATGTTGTAATAATGTGTAGAATAACATTATACATAAAATCTATTTACGTTTTTTTTTTAATGCACTAATAATAGTCAAATTACAGACATACAGTAGACTGCAAATGTACATGTCTTTTGTAAAATAACATAAAACCTTTTTTTATATTCATTAATATTATAAACCTTTTTGTGGTGACCCATCTGCCAGAATACTACAAGTTTTATGTATATTAAAGGTCAATGTTCCATTTAACCCCTGTGTAAGATTGCTCCCTTCTCACCCCTAAATAAAACAATGACCCAACCTGACAAGCAAATATTATGATTAAAAAATGTAAATGGTTATGTGGACATGTATACTAATGAACAAGCGTGTCTGTGTGTGGGGGGAGCATGTCTGAAAGATTATCTGTTAATAGTGAGACAGAGAGACTTAAATATGAGAGAAGAAAATCAAGATGGACTGCAGACAGATGAGAAAAGACACAAGCACATAACAGCACATTAGTGTGATATTAGATGGACAGGTCTGATTAAACGGCATCATCTCTAGAGACTCCAGCGATATGAAGTGAATTAATATCTTCATCAACATCTGCACACCAAACACAACACATATATTAAACATATCCAAACTTGATTGTGTTATGGTTTATGTAAATATTCATTAGGGATGCAAAATGTCCTTTTGCGCCACAATTTGTTTTTCCATTGTAATCTTTTCACATTGTTTCCATCTATCATTGCAGTATAATCTACTTCATGTAAACCACACAACGGTGTGTAAAAACTAAATGCACTGCAGTTTATCTATTTCTGAGAGAAGTTCTTGGCCAGAGTTCAATGCAAAGTTAACCAGACTTTTTTTCTAAAAAACTAAATTATACACAGAAGGTACAACCATGCAGGGACCACCATGTGTCTATAAAAAGGTTGCATGTTTGAAGATCGAGAAGAGGATCTCTAAAGACCAAAAGCAATACCCACTGGGAACGGAAAGAGAGGGAGTTCTGAAAAAGAAAGTGGTTCGGTTTCTCCTACAGCTGAAGCGAAAAGCAACAGGTGGCCATAAATCGATGACAAATGAGTTGTGCACAAACACAGCGCACACACAGATGTTTGTTCAGGTTATAGCGAGGTCAGGTATTGTTTCAAAGAACCCAGTGGAGTTGAAAGGCAGTGGGCCTCTGAGTCTCTTATGATTACACTTACACTCTTATTTACTTTACTAACGGTAGAGCAAACTACTTTTTAATAACTCTGAGTCAAGAGTCAAGTATTACACGATAGACATCTTGAAAGCTATACTGAAAGCAAGGTCACAGGCAGAACATACAAGTTGAGTATCCAACATCCTTTCATTAGCTTTTTGGACATGGGGACTTCATGTGTTGGTACTTTGGAAGGTGGTGGTCTTTTGTGCATGTTGTCCAAAACCATGTTAAAAAATAAGATATCACATCACATCCATGATCCTGGAACAGTCATTGAAGGTCCCTTCAGGATGCTAGTGATTGCAAAAGCTAAAATCCTTGTCCTGTAACAAACCCCAAAGCAAAGTTTGGTATACTGGTATATCTCTTTCTATTTTCGATTTTTGTATGAGTCAGTGACTGTCAGATGTTTGTGATCTCCCGAGGAGGAAAATCTCTTTCCGAATGGTTTCAAAAGACGTGGAGATGTTGAACTAGTGGGAGTTTAAATGGGATGGAAACTGACTCGGGGATAATAGTCAGCCATACGTTGTTCTTGGCTTATCAAAGTTGTGAAGTCTACACTTGAAGACAATCTTATCATCAGAGGACTTCATGAGAGTGATTGTCTCTATTCATTGTGTGCTGCACTGGGCTCCTTTTAAGCGTTCTAGACTTCTTGAATATTTCTCCGGCAGGCACTTGGGTTCCCGTGCGCTCTTGTAGGCCTCCAGCGTTTCATTGCATAGCTGTGGGTTGGCTACATGAAAGTGTCAGAGGATAATAATTTGGATTTTTTTCTCTAGATACCTCCTTTGGGCAACAAGGTCCCATATGGCGTCTAAATGGTGTAATGTGGCTAAATAAAGTAGGCTTAAGGCAATTGTAAGAAGTGTGACAGATAAAATGTGTTTAAGCATATTCAAGGTGAAGACAGTTTGCACATGCTCAGAACAATTTAGCATCTAAGGGAAAATAAGAACATTCTAAAAAAAAGTTCCTGACATCAACTGAACATGACTCTCTCTTGTGTTTGACTTTTTGTCTCTTCCTCAGATCTGTGTTTTCATCCTCAGGACACACATTTTTTAAATGGCATACTGACATGACCCTGGAGCGGTGAATTGTGGGTAGCGAGTGACTCAAGGGGCCGCTAAATGATGCATGATTTTTTAAACGGCAGTTGTCACAGACAGTATCATCTAAACACAGAACAAATACAAGGGATAAGGGTTGCAAAACAAAACTAGCGAATGAGAGGTAATAAAGAAGCAAGCATGTTGTTACGCTGTAACATCCTGTTATAGCCTTACATCAGCCATTGGTGAAAATTACCCTTCGGCTTTGTTTTTCACGCCTACAAATCCACACACACACATATCCAGACCGTGTTTATTAAAGAAACTATGAACTAAAAAGGTCTTGTGCACACTGCACTGTTCCGAATGTTTTTTCCAAAACCAATCCAGACTGTCCGCAGACATTTTGCTGCTGTAGAAATCAAACCTGTTTGTTCAGACAGTCAAGAACTGTTGCATTACATGGTTAAAATACTTACAGAAATCTACAAAACATAGTGAAGTGTATCAGTGATAGCAAAATTTGAAGTTGATGTATAACATAAAATTGATTTCTTGTTTCAAATTTTTTTTTATTTAATGATATGTTCTTTTGTATTTTACATCTCAAGCTCCAACAAAAGTGATCTTGCTTCTAAAACGAGCTGCTTCTTCTTTGGCTGTTGTCTTGGTTAAACAAGCAACATGTGCGTGGACACTGGCGCCTAGTGGTCATTGCCTGTTGACGCGGACAACGACGCACTACTATAAGGGAAAACCGCCGCGTTGCCTACGGCGTAGGTCCTATGGACGACCATAACTTGCCCTTAAGTATTTAACGCAGCACAAACAAGGACGCCATTGTTGTTTTGGGAAACTCACGCATGCCTTCAGACTGAACGCGTAATACACATGATGTCATAGTTTTTTTAACGCTGCCTTCAGAGTTTACACAGAGACAATAACGGCAGGAACGTTTTTTTCAGAAACTTGCACTTAGAGACCAGCTTTCAAAAGTGTGCACTTGTAGTCCCTCAAAACGCATTGTCGTGTAAATTAACAGTCAAAATGCATAAGAAGTTTTCAGAATTTAGTTGAAAACGGTCTCGTGTAAACGGCCTCTTAGTGTAGCCATGGTGTTACTTTACTTGGTTCTAGCTGAACATCTATGTTTGCGGATTACTGGGTATATTTATGAAGCGATCTAGATTCTGGTTCCTCTTGGCACACTGAATTCTCTGCACAGCCCTAATGAGTATCTTTAACTTGCTCTCACGCTCATGACTGCTGTTCATTATGAGTCCGTCATTAGTTCTCCAATGATGGGGAACTGGGAGGAGGTTTCACCTGTGACACCTGCGGGGGAAATTCATGAATAATAAAGTGAGGTGATCTCACCCTCTATTTAGAGCAATTCGGCCATTCACCCGCCGCGAAAACGTCGACTCTAATTTAACATGCGACAAACAAGGTCGGTTAAGTTCCTCTCCATTGGTATTATACAAACACCATCAGAGTAAACTTTCGACTGCCGTCTCAACTGACTCTCATCACTGAAATATTTTCCATTTATTTGTCTTGGGCGACCTACGTGGAGTTATAAAAAGTCGACAGCATATGCTAAATACAGACAGTTAAAGGCTGGTCTCTGGAAATCCGCTGCATGCTGGAGATGTTTGAAAGATCATCAAATGAAGTTAAATTCAGAACTCAGGCAAACGGCTCATATTGATTGCAAACACCCACAGACCAACAGAGATGATCAGTCCAGAGGTTTACTGCATTTAGAGTCGATCTGGTGAAACATATCCAATAGGCTGTTAGCATGATTGATTGAGTGCTAAAAATGAAGACAAACATGAAAACACACACTGTTTTCACTGTAATGCACACAATTGTTTTATATTAGGTCAGGGAATATATGGAAATGTAATTTCAGAAATGCAAAAAAAGAATTTGAAAAAAAAATAGAAAAATAGAAAACCTTGTTAATGTAGCTTAACTGGAAGAACAGTGCAGAAGGTTGAAAAGCTTCATGGGTTCAGTTCATAAGAATTCGGTGTTGGCAAAATGCATGAATGTAAATGATGTGCAAGTTATAAAAATAATAACCTATCACCTTAAAGGAGTGTAAATAAATAGTAATTGTAAAAATTGAATTAAATAATTGAAAGTGAGTTCACAGTTTGGCTTAAAGGGGTAGTACAGCCAAAAACTACAATTTGCCGTTTATTTACTCACCCTCAGGCAATCCGAGATGTAGGTGACATTTTTTCTGGAGTAGAACCATAAAGAAGATTGTTTGGTAAATCCGCAGCACGCTGCTTTGTATAAAGGGAGTATATGGGGTCCGCCGCTCTAAAAGTTCATAAAGCACATAATTCCAAAAAGCTGCTCCTGGCGACATGTTGACGTTTTTCTGAAGTGAATCGTTTGATATTTTCATAAAACTGACATCATTTTTAATAATATTATCCATAATGTGCAGCCTCTGCACACAATCGCAATCTTCTTCTTGAAGTATTTGGTGGCGGATGGCATACCAGCGTCTGGTACGTTTAGCGTCACCTGCAGAAAGGGAGTGCTGAGGCTGTACAGTATTAAAAATAAGAGTTTTAAAAAGTTTTTGGCTTTACTATTCCTTTAAGTGATCATATGTGTTTAGCGTAAAATAATCATAATCCTTTTTTATTTAAAAAGGATTTTTTAGGGTCCACCATTTTAAAAAACTAACCTTCCCATTTAATGAAAAAGTGAAATTGTAAGATTACGTGACCTTACATGGGGTTTTTCTGTAAAATAATATCATGTTTTATTGTCATATGAAATGGTTTCTCACAATCCGGTTAACAAGAGCATTCAGATGCCTGAAATCACTTATGACAGTATATACAAATGGAATAAAAAAGTATATTGTACATAGTACAGTATGTGCGGGTGCAGGACAAGTTACTTCATTTGCTTTGTGTTTATTGTCATGTCATGTGACACATATATTCATTCACCTATGACCTACTAACAACAACCACAAAATATTTTACCCAGAAGTAGGATACAATTAAACCATGAGGAATACTTTTCTTGGTACCTGTATAATTTACTTTTGAAAATAATTTTCCTGGTAATTTTCCAGACATTGCCTGGTAATTTTTATTTATTAACTTCAGTTCCCGGGGCCTCATGAGATAGGGAGTGTCCATATGACACATTGAGAAAATTTGGTGTAAGCAGGTTGATGTTTCGGACATCCCATATATTTCTCATACTGATTTCCACATATTATATAATATAAAAGTAGATTATTTTCAATGTAGTGGTCAAAAATAAATCAATAAAAATGCAGCTGTACAATATATTAGTATTCATTGACTGATGCTTGACTGGGACAGCACTTACTGAAAGTCATTGGTGAAACATTTACTATAATACTGTATAATGAAATATTTACACAAAATACACAGCATCTACCAGCAGGGGTTCTAGCTGGATGGTAAATATCTGGCTGTTTAGCATTGACAGTTAGACCTGCTGGGACTGTAGATGCTGGGGATTTCATGATAATAGAGCCAAGATTATTCAGCGGTGACAGGAATTTCGGAGAGATCATAATAGGCGCCCCCGGAGGAAAAATCTATCGCTCAGTGATTGCTCTTTCATAGCCCAGAAGATTTGATTTCTCTGTAGTTTCTCTGTATTTTCAAGACCCTGTATTTCAAATAAGTATCTAATTTGTCTCAGATGCTGAAATAAATGAGAGTATGGAGTTATAAAGATAATGTGGATGGTACAGCTAATGGAATATAGGCTTGAATATTTCTTACTTTATGTTTTGTTTGTTTGTTTAGCAGGCAATATTTTTCCCATAAAACATTTTCATAGCAGAATTTGGGGTTGAATAAGTGACTGGTGACATAATTTTAAAGTCAGAGTAAGTTATTACTGTCAGCTAAAATAATAAGACCAACAACTGAATTTCTTTAAAAGCACGTTTGGTCAGGTTCAGGGAAGGTTAGCTTTAAAAGCAGCAATGTATATTGCAAAGGTAAAAAGAGCTCAGTTTTTTCACTCAGAATAATGGATGTTGTGTGTACTGTGTGTTGACTGGAAGGTTGATCTTGTCCATTGCAGTACAGCAGATATTTGGATGCAGCTCAACATCACCAAACACAAATCATTCTCATCATGAGCATATCCTCTGCACACTCTTATGGATGATTTTATTTGTGTGTGTTTGGCACTTTAGGTATCTCAGTATTGACTGTGTGTGTTGATTTAAAGGTGGTTTGTACAATTAAAATGTTGTCATATTTATCAGTCTGGTTGTGTTGGCGGTTCTGACCACATGTCAATATTATTGTCCAGCTTTAACGGCTGCCTGGGTCATTCTGAGGGGAGAATAAATCGAACTCAGAGTCCAATACAAGCAATGAGGTGAATCTCAAAACATGGTCAAAAGCATGGGCTTCCTCATATTTCATTATTATTACTTTTGAGAATTAACGGAAAAATCTGAACGGTAGAAGACTTAGACTTTTACAGTATTGAGAACTATTAGGGTAAATATACTTTGTACGTTTTAGTATGCAAATGTACTTAAGAGTATACAATTTAAATACATTATTGACCCTAAAATAAATAATTCTGAAATAAAATGTGACAGTAATGTAGTTTTACTAATATTTTATTTATACTTATATTTTTAGTTTTCATGCCAACTTTTGTTAAACATTTAGCAATTTTGTTATGGAATATTGTTATTTTATTTTTATTTTATACTGGTTTATTTTATTACATTATATATATATTTTTTTAGTAAATAACAACTTATTTCAATTTGCTGCAGATATGTTTTGTTCTGTTGAACACAAAAGAAGACATTTTGAAGAATGTAGGAACAGTTCTGGGGCACTTTTGACTACCATTCTCATTTTTCATACTCAATGGGGTCCAAGGACTGTTTGGTTGCTAGCATTCGTCCAAATATCTTTCTCTGTGTTTATATACTTTAAGTTTGGAACAACTACAAAGTAATCAATGACAGAATTTTCATTTTTGGATGAACTATACCTTTAAATACATTATAAGGACCATTTTATCGTAACATTTGTATTTTAATGCCATTTAGGAACTGCTACCAAGCTAAAGGCATTTTCAGACCTACAGAATAGCATTTCGCAGGTGCGAAGAAAATAAGACATAAACGAAAACTTTGAGAAAGTAGTTTTGCAACTAGGTCTCTTGGGAACTTTAAAAGAAGATTTAAATCCTGTGGAGGTCTTTCAGCGTGACAGAGAGACGTCTGAGTGGTGCGACGTTTCACCACAGAGAAACTTTCTCTGCTTCATTACAAATCAGATCTGAAGCACATGAGCAGCTGATATAACAAACATGTCTAGCACAATATGACACGGAGATTCTGAAGATTGTTTGATATCAGATAAACTGTTTATGTGTGAAAATGAAATTTCCCAGAAGCAATTTCAAGTAAAAATGTTCAATTTAAGAAGGTGATGATTAGAAGAAAGTTCAATTTGTGCTTGGGTGCTTTTATCATTTAGGTGATGTGTGTCATTTCTGGGACAAACTCAGAACTGCAGAAATAATGTTTTCAAACCATCTTAAAACGGAATCTGCGCAAGATTAAAAATGTAACTATATTCTTACCAGATCAACTCAGTTAACAAAGATAACAACATCATTTTTGGAAGAAGTAAAACATTTTATTTATGATTTTATAAGTGTGCACCATTTTCAGTCAACATTTTTTTAATTTACCAGTATGGCACCATTTTCGTTTATTTTATTTTATTCTTTGTATTCTTTGTCATCCTCATTAGACAATAATTTAACCTTATGTTAGTTGATCAATACAGTACATATGGTAGAAAAATAATGTTCCTTTTTGTTTAATAACAATATAAATTGTAGTTCTTATTCTTATTAATCTTATTAATATTTTCATTATTATGAGATCTTTCTGTTTTGCAATATCTTTTTTTTCATATGAATTATTGCAAATGTATGCCACACAATTTGCAATTTTCTTTCAAATGAAATATTTTTTTCGAATTAAATGTCATAAATACCTTTCTCATTTTAAATGAGTGTTCTTGTTTCGCAAGATTACATCACTTTTACAAGAGATTGTACAGTAATGACCCAAACCATTTTTCGCACTTTAAAATCACTTTAAGGCGGTGATTTTGTCATTTGTGATCATTTACCAGAATACTGGATTGGAGATTTTTGCAATTTACTTTGAAGAAAAATGCTTGGGGTTTGAATTTATGTAACTGATAAAAATCGTAAATAGAAATCGGTTGTTTAAATGATGTCTTACTTGTGCGAAATGGGTTTAATAGCTCTGCTGACCTGAAGCATCCAGCATAAAGACATTTGTGCTGCGAGAATAATCTGCCTCATATTATTTCAATAATTAGTGTTCTCTCTCAGAGTTAACCAGTTCAGTCATGGATAAAAATGAGGTACATACATTCTAAGGGGTAACACTGAATAGCCATTATATCCAGAAAACCCAGAAACTGTGCACTGTGGTCACAAATGGTGTGTGAAATGATGTATTTGTCATAGCACGGACCTATAAGCCCTGAAGCTCTAATTCGTATATGGAATCCATTAATAGCCCTTGCTGCTTCCATAAAGACAGAATGTTCACCCAAGCTCTCAAATTTCTTTCCAATTCCCTTCTGTTGGCCTTTCTGTGATGACTGGAACATGTTTGATCAGGTCATTCCAGACACTTACATTCCCTTAACACTGAGAGCACAGAAATCTCTGTAGGACATTTCTCAGATGATACTAAATGACAACACTAAACAGTGTCTAGTTTTAAGACATATACAAACACATTCTCAATTAGAAGGGGATCTCATTTTTTCTAGAATTGCAATACTTGCAGTGTTTACAGATCGAGGCAATATTGTAGCATCTTGGCAAATTGTGTGTGATATCAGTAACTGTTCCAAAATCTGCAGACACTTTCATATTTATTGAGCAGTCAAATGTGCCATTTGTTATGCCAGACTGTTTACATACAGTATCTGGTAGGGGCTCTTAAACATAAAAGGAACACCGTTAACCCTTCTCAAGAGCTAATCCTACCATTGACTTTAACATCACTTTACACTTAATATCAAAACATCTTTAAATAATAATTACCATTAAAAATGTATTTAAACAACGTAAACATAGTATACAGGGACACTTCCTGTGTTTACGGGTAGTGTTAGAGAATAGAATATATAGTCATTTCAAACCTATATTACTTTATACATTATGCAGAATGTTGGAAACAAAACAGCGACGCTACCCAAGTATTTTGTCTTTCCATTACAAATGTCGATACAAGTCAAGAATTCAGTCAGTTTGCTTTAACAAACAAAAAATATCTGTAAGCGTGGTAAGCAAAACAAACTTCTTCAAAATTACCAACTTATGCCTAATTCAGTAAACAAAATTCAAGTTTATTTTGCTTTCACAACTGGCAGATATTTTTGCTTGTTTTGAGTATGAACTAAAAACATGAACAAGATTTTTATGACTTGATCTCTTAAAGTCCCCGTGAAACGGAAGTTGCGATCGTTTTAACTTCCGTATTTTGACACATTTCCGGTTAAATTTTCTTTCAAATGAAGAAAAATGAGAAAAATGAGAAAAATAGTCTTTCATCTTTCTCTGCGATTTGATTGTATGTGTAAAAACAGCTGTTGCATATTGAAATGAAACTGGCAGCAGACTGACAGTTGAAGGGGAGGAGTTTAACATTAGTCTAACTAACGTCATTTAAAATGGATAGTCATTGACGGACGGAAGTGCGTTTTCAAAATTTGAATAAAGTAATGAGGCCACACGAATTTGAAAAAAGAGAATAAACCATATTGATAAAGTATTTACAATAAACGCTGCAATATTTTATGAAAAGATTAAAGATCGTTGTACATTTTTATTTCACTGGGACTTTAATCTTCAAGTAGCCTAAATGCATCAATGTATCTACACTTTAAAACAAGACAGTAGTACAGAGTAAGATTTTTTTCTGTTTTTGCAGTGTAAAAACATAATTTTTGTCTGGTTGAAAGAAAAGTCAATAGCCTGGGTTAAACAAAATGCTTCTCTATTTGAATTTCTATGCTACTTATTTTGAATCTTATTCAATATTTCCTCATTATGTTTTAGCCTTAGTTTAGTTAGTTAAGCAGCTGTATAAGACTACATTTTGAATCAGTTGTAATGTTAGACAGTGGTAATAAACAACATTTATTTGCTAGTAACAAAAAAAAAATAATTACATATTTGAGATACTGTATACGGTGTGGTCTAGACATTGAAACAGCGTGTGTGCGTTTATTCTTAAAGTCAGTTAAAGTGATAGTTGGAGACTTCTGTTTTATGAACACAAAACCAATGCAAGTGAATGGCTGCCATTGCTGTTCGTTCAACTACGTTTTTCAAATATGACACAAAATAATGCACAAACAATATATTCAGCCATGAAACTACACACAAACACACGCACTGTTATTGAGTCAGATTTTGTGACGGTAAAAGAAATGCAGAGTAATTCGAGGTATTCACAAAAGTAAAGACATTTTGAAGCTCAAATTAAGTCTGTTCAGTGTATCAGACAATTGGAAACAAAACACTCTCTGTATCATATCAATGCCATGAGCTCTTCCTAGCGTTGTTATGGCATGATAGTGCCCAATTTCTTATGTGTATTAAGGCACATCCATCCATCATAAAAAGCAATTCACACGATTCCTGGTGGTTGATACTTGTCACATATCAGCAAATAGTCAGTATTGGCCGATAAAATACATTTTATAGACTATCGACCGCTGATGATCAGGGCCTGAATATCCTATGAATCAAAAGAGGACAGGAAAATACTATTCGTCTGTGCCCTTCATAGCCAAAAAGAGAAAGTAGAAATCTGCACACGATTATATGCAGGGCTTACATCTTCTCAAAAAATCTTTGATTCGATGTTTCATCAGAGTCCAAAAAAATGGTATCTCTAGTAAAAACAATTAATATTTTTTATCATATTTCGGCCCGTTTGATATAAACAATGCATTACTTTACATATAAAATGGCCACAGGTAAGCTCCAAATATGTCACCTTTTAAATCTCATTGGTTATCACGTGTCTCGAGACAAGGGTGCTTTGTCAGATTTCCATTTGGTGACCACACAGGAACCATTTTTATTACATGCCATCCCGTAACTGAAACTTAAAATAACAAATTTGACGTTAATACGTGTGTAAAAACAGAAAGTGGTTGAAAATGATGGCTCCCTCTGGTGGTAGGAGGTAGGTATGTCACTGTCATACGCCACACCTGATACTAAAGATTTCAATTACTTTATATTAAATTTGCATGTAAATGTTCCTGCTGAAATTCAACGTCAAAATCTCCACTTTAATGTACAATACGTGTTAAACTTAACCGACATCTTTCACTTAGGACACACCGGCGAGACCGGGTGTGTGTGTTTGCACGTGTGTGAGGAGAGCGCTGTCCTTCAGGAGCTTCTCTGATGATTAGATGATGGTATCTATGTTTGGTCTTCAGCTGGAGTTCAGGGCATGTTCATATATTTAATTAAAATGCCATCGCCCAGCAGACAAAGGCCAGTTATCTAACACAGCCGCCTCTCTGCCCTCTAATTTAAAGATTATCTGCTGTGATTGGCATCTGAATGTAGAGATGGAGTGAGCGGAGAAGTGGAACATGTGGTGAAGTGACCCGTCAGCCCTCAGAGCATCTCGCTGTCACCAGACCACTCCATTTCCATGGCAACTATCGTACGTACAGCATCGCCGATGTGCTAGCTAACAGCTGCAGGCTTCTACGTGACCGCTGGAATGTCGACGAAAACAGAGCCAACAAACATTTTGTGCATACAGAAGTAACATGTATTTTTATGCATTTGGCAGACGCTTTTATCCAAAGCGACTTACATTCTTTATGCTATACATTTATACAAAGGTATGTGCAATCCCCTGGGATCAAACCCACAATCTTGTGTTGTTAACGCAATGCTCTTACCACTGAGCTACAGAAAAGTTGTGAAGATCTTAAAGCATTTAACCGTTTATTTCCAGTGCAGGGATATTAGTTACAGTAACAAAAAATAGTCAAAATTCCAGGTAGAGTCATTGATATCAAATAAAATATAATTTGAAAACCTAAATGCAAATTATAATTTTTCCCTAAAATAAAGTGAAATAAATGTAAAAAATTAAAAAAAATACTAATAAGGACTCTTTAGCCCTTAATTTTACATGAAACATGTTTTTTCAAAAGCAAAATAGGGTTACAGGGGTCCAGTTTTTTCAGCCGTGAATTAGATTGATGTCACTCACAGAGGCTGTGTGATTTATCGATTACTTCTAAACTGCTTTTATAGTTCCTGCAGAGGTCCATGTGTGATTCGGAGCTCATTTGGCTCTGGACTCCAGAGCAGATCTCGGGTCTGTCATAGCTCAGCTTTCATTACCAGAACACAGAACTGCACCTGCAGCGGGCCGGTCGCTGATGACCATTACTGTGATTCTGCAATTCAGCCAACAAGCCTGGCTTTGTGTTTGTCCTACATTATTAGAACCTCACATTTAGTAGTGTGATGACATAAAAAACTGTCAGTGTAATTCCTTTCATTTATTTGAATTTATTTGAACTGTATTGAAAATGTAATCATGCAAAAGGTTTCTGAGAGGGTATGCGTCTAGGAAGTGAAAATATCATTAGTGCAATATAAAAACCATTAAGTCAACGTTAACATGTGCGGAGTTGCTATGTTGGCATTTAACTGGCACCTGTTATGAGCCGCAGTAATGACTCATTGATAATCTGTGTGTGTGTGTGTGCATGTGTGTGTGTGTGTAGGAAGATAAATTGACCGAGAGGCGGTGTGTGATCAATGAAATTGAAGAGTTTGTGAGTTACTATGCAGCACATTTCATTAACTGAAACATTTCACCGGCACCATACACACTTCACCCTAGATCAACACAAACACAGACGTTTGAAGATTTTTAAATGCAAACCTCTTATGAATGCAGTGGTTTTCATATTGAAGATATTTATTTGACCTTTCCCTGAACTCTGAACTGAACATCACAAGTATAGGCGATCCTGTAAACACAAATAAATGCAAAAAAGTACACAGAATCTTCTCAACGATCACTTTAAGTTTTTTTGCATGCGTTATAAGTTATTTTAAAGGTTTGAGGAAGCAATACATTTAAAAAAAGAATAGTTTCAAATTGTGATTTCAAAAGATTTTAACATTTTAATTTCAAATTATGTAACAAAGGGGGATTTAAAAACATCATTGACCCCGCTGAAAATCATGAATGCAAAATGTAATTTAAGACCGGAAATAACATTTAAACGGGAGGTCTAAGGGAATTTCACTTTTTATATTTAGTGAGGTGTTGAGCTGTTTGAGCATGAACAAAATCTGCCAAGTCACAACGCTCAAAAAAGAAAAGTTCACATAAAAGAAAGTTTTTTTTCCCTTTTTGAAAACTACAACAAACTACTCCTGGGTTAGTGACCCTAAAATTTACATTGCCCCTTGTCCATCTCTGTTTAAAATTGCAGGATACTTACACACTTAATATTTGTGCTGAAATGAAACAACATCAAATCGACATTTACTGTGAAATCATACCCAAGAGCTCAAATTCTAAATCATCCTTGTTGTGATTTGGTGAGGCAAGTAGACAGTTTCAGATGATATGCTCTCACAATACCTGATTTTTTAACCCTACAAAATTACAGACAGCAGCTTTTAAGATCTTGATAAATGAAAGAAACACTTTGATGTAAAAAATGTGTTTAAAAGTGCACTATTTAGGTCACAGATCAAACAAGTACAGTTGTTTGATACGCTGGCGATGGGAACTCCTGTGTTGAAAAGATCAGAAGATTCTAGATCTCAATCTCTAGTGCTCAAATCAAATGAGTTTCTAGCTCAAGTTCGACTGTCATTAATGAGAAAACCCTTATACAAAGAAATACATTTCAACATTTTCAGCTTAAAACATTCAGTGACTTCAGTCTATTCATCGCGCAAAGCTTTATATGGCCTTAGAAAATGCAGAGAATGAGTCATGTGGAATGCTGCTTAATGTTTTGTTTAGTATTTTATACATTTATTGTGTGGATGACAACTTGCGCCCACATTGCAACGCACAATAGAAATATATTCATTAGACTTTTGTACCCCAATATAACACAACATATTCATTTTTGTATTAAATGTTGATATTTTAAGATGGAGGTTAGGTATAGAAGTTTATATTTAAAGCATCTGAACTCTCTACTAGACACCAGTTGAATTATTTTCATTACTTGCATTGGATGTTCTAACCCAACGGCCAACAGATGAAATCATGTATCAAACGTTCCTGAAAGCTGTTTAATTTTCCCAGAAGTAGTTATTGTACCTCACGTATTTCAAGGCTCCTTCATTTATTTCTAAACCTTCAGACAATTTTTTCCCACCTCAGAGTCAGACAAAATTAGGCAGAATAACTCAATAAAAGTAATTTCAGAAGATGCTCTGCATTGTTCCACAGAGCTGAGGAGGAATTCTGTATCCATGGCAACTTCTCAGCCTGGTCTCCAGCATCGCTTAATTTCCTTGAAGAGCAATCAATTTCAAAACATGTTTTCATCCAACAGTAGCGATTTAAATTTAAATACTGTGGTCTCGACGAAGAATGAATCTTATTTAGAGCAGCGAGGGAGATTGACGTCCATTAAAAGTTTACAAGCACACAGACTGGCCGTTTATGGACTCGACACAAACATACAAACTTTAACGGCGGATGTTTGCCTTTCATGGTGACATTATTAAATTAGCTCATCTTCGCCTTTGTCTTGCAGGGTTGGCAAAATCTGCAAGTTAAGCAATGGCTCGTTTTCAGATCATAAAATGGAAGTGGAGTTGGCCACACTTCACAGGATGTTGAGCTGCAATTTATATTAAAATGAGAGAAACAAAAGTACTGCTAAAACATTTATCAAAACTTTCATAATTTTCACTGATATAATGCATTAATTTATAATAAAATATCACTTTAAAAAATATCTCCAGCTGGGGCACCAGAAAAAAACGTAAAATATAAATAGTTTTTGTAACTTTGCACATATTTTGAACCATGTTAAAATTAGTCAAGTGTATAATTTTGAATTTTATTTTAAATATCTAGAAATATTCTTCAAAATATATATATATATATATATATATATATATAATATTATCAAATATTGCAACGTTTTCAATAAGATATTCATTGATTAAAGTGTTTGTAGGTTTGCATAATATTATTAATTCATCAAAACAATAACAAAATTCAAATGCAAAAAAAATATAAAAATATATTCCATCCATCCATCCATTTTCTACCGCTTATCCGAACTACCTCGGGTCACGGGGAGCCTGCGCCTATCTCAGGAGTCTTTGGGCATCAAGGCAGGATACACCCTGGATGGAGTGCCAACCCATCGCAGGGCACACACACTCACACACTCACACCCTACGGACAATTTTTCCAGAGATGCCAATCAACCTACCATGCATGTCTTTGGACCAGGGGAGGAAACCGGAGTACCCGGAGGAAACCCCTGAGGCACGGGGAGAACATGCAAACTCCACACACACAAGTCGGAAGCGGGAATCGAACCTCCAACCCTGGAGGTGTGAGGCGAACGTGCTAACCACTAAGCCACCGTGCCCCCTCTAAAAATATATTATAAAATTTAATTTAAATATAATTTGAAAACTTATACAGAATAAAAAATTAATTATGAAAAATGTATAGAATACATGGAATTATTGCAAATTCTTTGATAGGATGTACAATGTTTAAAGTAACTAATAATAATCGTATGTAGTTTTACCGGGTAATACACATGTATGTAGTATTTTAAATTTGTTATTACATTATCTACAAGTTCACAGAATTTTTTACATGTACTGTTAATTCAGACACGATTTCTACATTCTAGATTTTGCTTTAGATCACGTTAATTAATTGAATTGAAATCTAAAGAAAATTTTCAAAATAATTCTTATATTCATCCTGTCCTGAATAGTTTTTTTAATTTTGAGTCACACGAGAGAAAGGGACAAGCCCACATCCTTTTTCTTTGTCAGTCATTTATTTGTTGGCAAACAAGTTTCACTGTTACAACAAATATTAGTGAGAGGTAATTTAACCACATAAAATAAAAAATAAATAAAATCCATAATCAGATTTGTAATGATAAAAACTAGGATATCTGCAGCATAAATTTCACCTCCAGACATTTTGCTAAATAGATTGTACTTTTTTGTCATCATTGAAATAAATAATCATTCATTCATTCTCCTCCAGAAAAGAAGTAAAACACAAGGTCTTCTGCTGAAATGCTGAAATGTTGAGCATCAGTAAGAAGAACATTGCAGTCGAATTATACAAATGGTTTTATACCCCTGTCAAATTCTTTATCTCTACTAATATTAAAGATCTCTGTTGTGTTTCTCAAACCTCTATCTCTACGTACAGTATATGTTGAACTGTCGACACATTTAAAATATTGGGCTTCCTTTCTTCATTTATCTACAAACTTGAGTCGATGGAGCAATAATTCAAATGGACCAAGAAAACTGTTCACCAACAACTGATCACCAGCAAAGTATTTATTATGCTCTTTGTGTGGCTAGCCAGTGTTTCTATCGAAACGAAGACATGAACACAGGAGATAACAAAACAAAGAAAGAAAAAACCTGTCGTGGACGACGAAAGCGGCAAGAGGAAACATCTGAAATCACCATGGTTACAGAAGCAGAGGGTGTGGAAACTGAGTGAGCACAGTTCTTTGTACCGTCTGTACATTTACATAGAAATATTGTAGAATTCTCTGGTATTAGTTTGTCCCCTCTTTTAACATTTGTTATTAACACAGCAAAACCAAAGAGAGAGAGAGAAAGTCTGCTCTAGAGCACATGAGGTGAAGTTGTCTATTTTGAAAGTCAGTTTTGCTTCACTTGCGAGACTATGTGCCAACTTTCACCACACCAGAAGACAAAATATTTAAAAAGCAAACATGGATACAGAAGGTATTAAAATAGTTTTTGAGTCACGTAGTTTTGATCGGTGATGATTGGACAATGTTTCTGGCAGTTATTTGTGTTCCTTCTGGGTTTCTGCAAGTACTGGATTATCGTAATGAGTTCATTCTCTTGAATCCATTTTAACGTCAGTTTTCCCTTTAAGTAGAAGTGCACCACCAATGAGACCGAAAACATCTCAGTTCTCCTTTCTCGACAAACAAAAGTAACCATGATCCTCTGCCGAACAACAGAATACAAAATCCCCTCCCAAGGTTTTTCATGGCAGTTCATTTATCTGCAGACACGTAAAAACAAAAGCCGAACAACCGCGGGCGACGGAAAAGTACGGAAACACAGGAGAGGTTGTGATGGGGTCGTGGGCGTGGCCGTGAATAGATCAGGATGATGCATGAGGGCTGGTGTGTGTGTTTTGCGGTGTGACCGCCCCTCTATAGGCTAGTGACCAGATGTGCAGGCTCCTGTGGCGTCTCTTCAGGTGAAAGCTCGTCTTTGGGCGGGACGATGAAGCCGTCGCTGCTGCCTCGGCCCAGCTGGTAGTAGGAGTGGAGCTGATGCAGGTGGTTGCGCGAGCCCAGGTTGGGCATGCTCTTATAGTACACGTCGTCCGGCTCCCCGCTCCTTGGAAGGGTGTGCACGTCTCCGCCGCGGAGCAGCGACTGCACCTCATTGCGGTCAGGCTCGGGCAGCGCGGGCATGCTTGTGTAAAGCGAGTCTCTCTGGGGTGAAGGAGTCTCTTCCGTTTGCTCCTCCGTAAGCAGAGGGAAGAAACTCTCGCTGTTGTCTTGAGGAAGGTGGCGTCTGGATGTGGAGCCGAAGGAAGTGGGAAGGGGCTGAGGAGGGTGACTTGCGGGACGCGGCGGCGGAAGCAGAGGCACGCTGGACTCTTCCCTGATCAGCTCGAGTCCCAGAGCATCCTCTGACGGAAACGAGGCGGAGTCGGTCAGGCCCAGTGCCAGATTGACGGGCAGCATGGGCGAGTCTTTCACCCCACCCCCGTTGCTGACTTCATTAACCAATTTGTTCATGAGGTTGCGTCCGTGCTCGGCCGCGCGGTCGTGATTGTTCAGGTAGGTGGGCAGGTAGTTGGAGGTGAGCTCTTTGAGGATCTGTTTCTCCAGCGTGATCTCTTTGTGGACGTTGTACGTGCGGTCAATGATTTGCACGCAGTCGCTTAAGTAATCGGCGCTGGCCAGGCTGTAGCTGTTACCGTGGCTACCATTCAGTGGTAGAGTATCCATGGCACTTGTATCCCGGGCATTGTTCAGCAGTCCCTCTGTAAGACGAGAGTCAGAGAGAAGTAATTAAAAAAGCCACATGCCGCATCTACAACCACATGCATTCGCGCGCTATCTGAAACGTCCCCGAGGCGGATATTAATTGGCCTTCCAAATTAACGTTATCGTGGGCATTGATTGGATTTGTCAGTGGTTCGGGGTTGATAAGAGCTCATTCACAACTCACTGATATGTGCAAGCCGAAACCGTTATGATGGACTTACCTGCCAACAGCATTTCTGGTCATACATCAGTATTTATCGACCTCTCACGACACATAACATACATCAAAGACTTACTACGCACAAACACACGACAATACACAACAGCCATGCAGAAGCATTCACCAAAACCATAGTCATGCTGGCCTTTATATAACACGGATATTCGGTACAGAGAGAGCATCTTCTCCGTCTATAGATTTGAATGTTGCAGAAATATTACTGCAGATGACACATCATTATATAAATGAATACTTGATTTCTAGGTTAATATACTGTATAAATTTCACTTTACACTCCTTCCCACAGTTTATACGTACAGTAGGAGTGCGTTTTTATTACTCATTGTTAACATTCCAGTTTTGACAAATGAATTATGTTTGTTTCACTTTTAAGTCAAATATGCAAATTCAGAATAAGGCCTTTGGTTGCAAAACAGCAAATTGTCCTCTCAGCATCCGTTTCAAGCAGAAGTGCCACTTCGCATTGATGAAGAGAAAATCAGCTTTGTATTTCAATGTTGCTTTAAAGAGTGCTCTCCGATTTCAACAGCTTTAAAAACAGAGGAATAACTTCATGAGAAATTACATTTGGTAAGCAATGTTTAGTTTGACTCCCATACTTGTCTCTCTGTAGGGCTCTTAAAGGACAGCATGGAGAAAGAAAAAAGAGAGAGAGAGTACATGTAAGCATTCACATTGACCACTCCAACATGCACCAGGTTTAATGAAGCGCAGGTAAGCAGTTTTACACTCGACTCCGCCGTTCACCTCTCAAATCCAGACACACATCCCCGAATTCCCTCGCCATCCCGGGACGCACATGAAATTCTCCTTTTAATGTTTGAAAACAGGCTTCAGTCTCCATTAGCGTCGCGCTTCGCTCCAAACGAGTCGGAATCCTACGCTCGGTAAGCCAGTTATATTGATCGAGCTAAAGAGGAACATTAAAAGTGGCTTGGGATCTATTTGTAATTTCGGGCCTTTTATTGATATTAGATTTCAAGGTCGCCACAATGTTGGCAACGCAGATGAAGAGGTTGTTATCCCTTGCCGCCCCCTCCCCGCCAAATTACAGAAACGTCTCCGCGGAGTATTCTGAATTCGATGTAGCACATCTGTAGGCTTTAGTGAAGGTGGCGGGAACTAAAGTAGATGCCAGATAGACCGGAGGAGACAGCTGCATGCCGAGACGTGTTATAGCTAACAGGAGAACCCAGCCACCCGTGGACATCTCAGCGTGAGCGGTTGCTCGATTCATGCTCTGCGTTTATTGTTTAACGTCTCAACATTTATTCACCCTCACTTGGTCTAAAAACGTTCTTTCTGCCGTGCAACACAAAAGAAAACATTATGAGAAATGTCTCAACGGTTGTGCGTCCACACAATGGAAGTCAATGGAGTCCAATGTTCTTCAGTGACCAACCTTCTCAAAAAATGTGTTCTGCGGAAGAAAGAAAGTCATACAGTTTTGTCTAAAATAGTTTGTCTTTAAATGACCGTGACAAAGATGACAGTAGACACATTCAGCGGGAAGCCACACAACTGAAGCCCTCCCCCAAACACAAACACAGTTAGTGCACAGTAGGTTACAGCAACAGAAGAATGCGGCACACCTTGAGCGTTGTACATGCTGAGAGTGGGGTTGTTATAGATGGCTGAGTCGCCCAGTAGGGTGTTATAGGGGTTGTTAGAGGTGTGCGCGCGCAGCAGCGAGTTTGGGATGATGTGATTGGCCATGGCACCTGATGTAGCCCCACAGATGGAGAGAAAAACACACAGAGAAGATCAAATGGATGCGGGTTAGCATTGTTATCATACACATGTGTCAGCCGCAGCCAAGGCCAGAACATTCGAGCGACGGCAGAACCGTTATCACAGCCGTCACGCATGTCTTCAATGAAGGTTTATTACATATCAGTGAAATTGTTTATTTTGCAACTATACAGAGAGAGAGAGAGAGAGAGAGAGAGAGAGACAGAGAGAAAGAGAGAGAGACAGAGAGAAAGAGAGAGAGACAGAGAGAGAGAGAGAGAGAGAGAGAGAGAGACAGAGAGAGAGAGAGAGAGAGAAAGAGAGAGAGAGAGAGTCGCTGTGACCTGTGAAAGGCGAAAGGTTCACTGAGGTAAAGGTCCATTTTAATCTCTGCTGAGGAAGTTGTTACAAAAATTGAACTCTGACCTGTGCAAACAGTGTAGTGACCTCCGACCTTTACAAGTATCACCTTTGTGTGTGTTGGCAGTAAAATATGTTGAAGAGTATTATGATTTTCCTGTAATGTTTTCACACACTCCTTCAGTCTCAAATTGGCTCTGTGTCTCTGTTTAATACATCTGTCCACTTGGAACAGAAGTGATGGAGCGTCTCACTCTCACACGCGCACGCACACACACACAACGGACGTCTGGGTTAAGTGCTGTGTGTGTGGATGGCTATGCTGAGTCTAATTATTGCCAACGTGACACTTCCTCTATCTGAAGAGGGTCAATTCATCATCATAACAGAACATTACAGTCTCACTCATCAGAACAGAGAGAGAGAGAGAGGAAGCAAAGAAACACCAAGAGACAGAGAAAATAGGAGAGATTCTTATAAATGGGGACATCAGCATGTTCCTGTTAAATCTGTTTTGTGCTGATGTTAACATGGCCTGATTCTGTACCCACACTGCGTCGTTTATGGTGTGAAGAAAGATTCTCAAAGCATCTGTTATTCCTTCCTGACCAATCACAGCTCTGGGACTGAAGGACTGCGTAGATGCTAAACTGACTGCACTCGCCGGTGAGGCTGCATTACTGTCGCCTGCAGCTTAAGGCTGTCGTTTCTTCCATTGATATTCTTAAACTCATTAGATTATCAGACACCTGTTCATCCCACAGAGTCTCAGCAAAGTTAATTCAATTTGGAACAAGTTACTTTCACTTCCTGCTGTCGAACCTGATTTAATTGGACACATAACTTTTTTAAGAGGTGGTGATTTTGTATGAATTTGTACAATGCGTCACCCTATCTCAGGGTACATTTTGTTCAAATTGCAAGATTTCGTTACAATAACAAAAAAAAGAAGAAAAAAAAGAGTCTGAATCTGTTTTTGAAAATGAACTCTTCCTTTTTACCATCTCTAATTATTGCTACTATACTCATTCTATAGTTTTTAAGATTCAATTATAATATACAATTATTCGAATATAAAATTATAATTTCTCATTTACATTGAACACTGCACTATCAATTATAACACAAATATTAATAAATAATCAAAATAAACAGTACACAAGTCAGGGACCACGAGTCCAAAGCGGAAATTTCCATGAAGCTGGTTAAGATGACTAAAACAATCTGCAGATTTTCTTTGAGCTTTTCTGTAAATTCTGTATAGATTCTTTTAAAACTAATTAAAATAACTGCTGTCTTTCTGAAACCTCATATCTCCATATTTTGTATATATTTGTCACTGGGTTTTGCAAATATCTTACCAATAAAAAATATTAAAAGGTGACGACACATTGAAAAACGCTGTAAAACAGCGAATTAAATGTAAAACTAAGAGCACTACATAACTAAATAAGCATAAACTAAAAGGATTATGGGTAGCATGTTACATTAGCAGTGCAAATGTCATGGGTTCGAAAAAGGAACTCACATTTCTGATAAAATGTGTACCTTGCAATGCACGGTGTGTGAGTTTGGAAGAAAGCGTCTGCCAAATGCATACATCTAATGATTTGCGAATGAACAAAAACAAACATGCAAGAGATTGTGGAGAATTTTGCGAATGCCATTCCACAAGTGTAAATTCCCCACGTAGACTATGATTTTCAGTAATATCCATCTGCTTAATGATGTCACATCTACTGTGTGTGTGTATGTACCTCTGTTCAGTGTAGCTGAGCTGTTGATGTCTCCCGTCATAAATGAGGATTCTGTCTGTTTCCTCACCGTGTCGTTCCACATCCGACGGATTCGGCTCTGTGAAGAACATCAGACACAGAATATTACAGAAGAACATTCTGCGCACGCATGAGGAGAACCAATGCAGTGTTACGTCACGACTTAAGCTTTAAGGAATAGTTCACCCAAAACTTACACTTTTGCCTTCACTCATTAAATTGTTTTCAAACTCAACAGCTGCAGTCCCCATTCACTACATTTTTCAAAACATCTCCTCCAATGTTTCACGGAGGAAGAAATTCATAGGGGTTTGAAATTTCGTGAGGTTGATCAAATGAAGACAACATTTTATTTGCGGCTATTATTAATGATGACCACTTTAAACTGCTGGTCACCACCCAATGCATCTTAAAAATATAGCATTAAAAATCAAACGAGAATCTTCAGTGAGTTAAAGAGTGAGGGTGTTCAAAGCATATTACTCATCCCGCTGACATTTACACGCACACACAAGGCGGTCACAGGTCATCCCAGCGCGTTTCTGAGTCCTGTTACGTGTTTGCAGACATCTCAGCACGTTACCCAAAAAAGGCTAAAGGTCAAATTGGAAACCTTGTCTCCATGGAGATAATGTATCCAGTCATACTGTTACCATGGAAATGAGATATTAAAGCGCAGATATGCAAAGGCACAGATTTGTGAGACAAGGACGACGCACAATAAACGTCTCAAGTCCTTTGAAGGAGTCAATGGAAATAACACTGAATATTTTAGCACTAAAATTGAATAAATGTTAAAAAATGAAAACATTCTTGAGCAGGGTTTAAATGAACTAAAAAGTAAATGCTGACTTTGGGTCTCTTTATGTGCCAAAAAAAAACAATTCAAAACTTTCAATAAAATTGTATTGAATTCCTTCATAATTATTAAACTATTTTACACACTTACTGATGTGCTGTATTTAATATAGAATAAAGGTGTATTACAAAAGATCTAGAGACGAATCGCAAAAATGAAACTTTAGTTCAAGTAAAAAATAAAACCTTATATCTCTGTGATGACTTCGTTTCATCCGACATGAAAAACATTCACTTAAATAGAATGAGAGTGGATGGGGACTTTGGCTATTAAGCTTCAAAGAGGACCAAAAATCTGCTACGTTATATAAATTGTCATCAAATAAAACCTACATTTCAATCTGTTTCTTAAACAAACATATTGCACAATTTGATAATAGCAAAAATTCGAATTACAATTCACTTTTGTTATCTAGACAGGTTGCATTTCTCCTTTTGTGTTTCACAGAAGAAACTTGTTTAAGAAAGAGTTACATGTTTAAATTTTTGGGCAAACTACGCCTTTAATTGATAAAACAAGGATTAACAGACAAAGTAGAGAAGATCAAGGTGATCAAGGTAAAATCACAGGACTGATAGTTACTTGTTCATACTGTAACTGTGAGGAGTTTGTCATACAAGGCGGGTGGTGAACCTTGTGATGAAAGAAAGAGAGAGAGAGAAAACACACACAAGGACAATGAAACCATATTTACTACGACACAGCTGTTTGACACAAAACTCTCACCACAATGGATTAAGGATGTGTATGTGTACACTATATTCTTCTAAGGTGCATGTATGTGGTTAGTAACGTAACTACCTGTGAAGCAGATGAATACCGTCCAGGCCCACGGGATGCTGAACTTTTTCCTGAACCCATGGATGAATCCAAACTCTTCCCGCTGTAGCAATGAGTCCGCAGGCACTTTCCGTATTCTTTGCGTACCTAAACACGCACACACTTGCCAGCTATCAAACCTTGGCGTAATGTATTCATTATTGGTTTGTATCATGTGCTTATACGTTTCTCAAACCTTCTTCTGCAGCACGCAGTGAAATATGAAGATGAACATGCCCTGCAGAGAGTTGAAGATGGTGAAGAGATACGCCATTATGACTGTGCTCTCGTTGACATACATCAGGCCGAACGCCCAAGTCAGACCCAGTAAACACAGCAGCGCTATGGCACCGATTACCCATGACCTGAAACACACAAACATCATCCTGTTTTATTAAATGGACACACCCATCCTGCATTCTGATTGGTTGATAGCCTCGATTCATTCTTAATGCCGCACAGTTGACCTATTTCTCACTGCACATCAACCTTAATACACTGTTTACACGTCCTTGGCTTCATTTTAAATGTGCCATTTAAAACAGCACATCTTCTCTTAACTCACTGCTTAACTGATGACACACAATATGAGACATTAAATCAGTCGCTAAACTGGTAAATTTGTGCTTCCGGGAAAGCTTTCCATTAAATGAAATATGACTCCAGTTGAATGAGCAGTTGAATGGTTGCTATCCAGTGTTATAAAGAGATAATTCACCTCAAAATAAAGAATCTGTCATCATTTACTCATCCGAATATCATTTTAAACCCAAATGACTTTCCTCTGTAAAAGCAAAACGCAGTTCTCTGTACAATTAATGTGAATGGGGACTGGTGCTGAGGAACGATACTTTATAAAACATTAGGGTACGTTCATGGTGTTTTCTTTGAGTGTTTGCCAAAAATTGTGTATCATAGAAGAATAATGATGACAGCATTTTTGTTTTAGGGTGTGCTGTCTCCCACAAGTTAGCACACGTCCCCTCCGTTCAAAGCTGAACCAATTGTGCACGTCTGTAATGAGAAAAGTGTGTTGTTTGTGTACGTGTGTCCGCCCTTGGGGCTACAGATGCACCCCACTGATCACAAACAGCTCAATTTAAACGTCTGTAATTACTGTTCTTATGGATTAGATCCAATACAGCACTAACATGACTATACTTAACACACAATATGTAATAATTGATAAAGCACCCAAAGTATTAAAACAAATATAAGAGGCAATTCAAATCATCTTTCACGTTTTTATGAAGAAATCCCTTAAGCTCAACACGTTGTTATGGCATAATGCGTTGTTGCTAGGGCATTGCTATGTGGTTGCTATGGTGTTTAAAGTGATTTGTAGAACAATGCTTCACCGTTTTTAAGGTCTTCGGAGTGTTGTTAATATGCTGCTACAAGAGCTGCCAATTTGTATTCTATTTAATTACATGAAAATGCTATTTACAGCGTTGATAAAAATGCTTTGCTCCCAGAAACAGTCAAAACACTAAGGTGGTAATAATGTCTTCAAATATTTTTGAACAAAATAATGACAAAAAATGTTGCACTGCGATTGACACAAGGGTTCAAAAACAACCTCAGGACAAAGACAGACACGTTTAGGGTGCTAAGAGGTGATAAGGAGAACAAACAGAAAGACACATAAATATGAAAAACACATACAGTGTGGTTTTGAAAAGTGTGGAAAGTGATGATGGAGATGCTGGATCTTCTTACTTAATCTTTGGATCATATTCCTCATAACTGAACGATCCAACCAATAAAAGGAAAAGCAAAAGAAAGAAAATTAGAAGAAATAAATAGACAGTTCAAAATGAAAACGACAAGGCGGAGTATACAGAGGTAATTTACTGGAGGCCTTAAGTATTTTGACTCTGAAAGGAATCTGAATCAGTGGATTATGAAATTACTTTTGAGTCAGGATGGATTCTGTATAGCACAAACTCCTGCCCTGTGAAAAATAACCGTCGTGAACTTAGTTAGCATGTTTTTGGAAGATTCATTTGCATTTTTATTACCAGAGTACACACAAAAAATTTTTTTGGGTGTTGTTCACTTTACTTGAACAAATCACTTTCATTTAACAAGATTGTATCAAAATGATTGATGTTAATGGCATTGAATCAAAATAAATTTTGCAACCGCAATGTTAACCAGCATGCATTCCAGCATGAAGCTTTCTTTTGTTGAGTTTCATACACTGATTCTTCATGTCCAATTGATTCAGCTCTATAATTCTCCTCTATAACATCACATAATGTTAACAATAACACAACAATCTTATGAAAAACATATCAACCCCAAAACCTTCACAACGACTGCAATGGATCCTGCTGAACCTTGTTTTCATTGCCGCAACAAATATATAACAAGACAATTTCACTAGGCAAAGAAAATCGAACTGAAGTGAGAAAATGGGACGTCCGTCAATGCTGTGTCATTACATTTATGAAGTGACTTTATAGGTACATACAAAATATCAAAATTTCCAAAAATATGTCATTTATGCAATTCCTCCAGAATGATTATTTAAAAACCAAATCAAAGTGACCGTCATTCTGATTGAGCTGTTTTTTAAACCATTTAATGCAAAAAAAAATTGAAATACATTGTGAATCGGGTAAGGCAAGGAGACAGATCTTTATATTCATAATGCCGGAACTGTGTTTATGTTTCACCAAAATAAGTCATTGTGTCTTTACGTAGGCTAATGATAATAATGTTTATATAAATACCCACACATGCACGTATCATTTTAACAAGATATATATATATTTTTACATAAAATGTATATACACAAGTTCATATTTCTTAAATATATACATACATGTGTGTGTATTTCTATAAACATAATTATTACACAGTACACCAGACGCGATTTCTTTAAGACTGCAAGGGAAGCTCAGCTTCCCCTATAATTGTGAAAAAAATGAATGGTCAAATATATGTACTATTATGTTAACATTTTATTGACTAAAAATGCGTTAAACACGTTCATCTCGAACGAAAACAATTTCGTTCAGAATCAGCTACTTAGGTCGGCTGATTCGATTTCCTTCTCATTCATTCTCGTAGCGTACAGTACATTACTCTGTTGAAGCCCAGCGTCCATTGACTTCAATGGGGCTGCTTTAAACAGTTTTTTTCAGTGCTTAGAAACAAGACGGTCATTGGATAATGCTGCGATTATGTCCCGCCCACGGACGCTCAGCGTCTCTGGGATGAATGGAGGAGTGGGCTGGCCCGGACTCCGAGCGTCTGCGTGATGATTGGAGGGTCTGTCATCTCTTTTTAATCCACTTTTATGTCCTAAAATCTCGTTTTTTGGGGTTGAAAGCTTATAAAAACGTATTTCTTGTTTTTTTTTTAGCTTATTTGCTATACACATTGTCACATATCAGCTTTTAGACATTTTTTTTTTTTTTATAAATCATAAATGACAATGAGGCGGCAGCTTCTCGCAATGCAAAGAGATGATTGGTGTGGGCGTGGTCTTCAGATTATGACGCGTATCACTCAGTGTCTCCATTTCCAACTCAGTCCCATCGCGGATTTTGCATGTGTAGTCGAAAGACAAAACCTCAGCTTTACAAACTGTTCTCATTAGTGGCAACAATTGGAGCTACATCTGCAGGTGTAGAAAGGAGCTTCTCCTGTTTAAAGCGGCTCAAGTCCTACACCCGTAACACAATGGGCCAAGGCCGTTTAAGCAGCCTAGCTCTGCTGGCCATTGAGAGGACACTGGTCAAGTCACTGGAAAAGACGCCTAGTTAGTACGACAGGGTTACAGAGCATTTTCTTGAAAAGGAACGTAGGGCAGAATTTACATATAAATAAATGGACAATTTTTATGATTTAGGCCGAAAATAAGCTTCCCATCTTTAAAAGATCAGCAGCCGCCACTGCAATACACACATATATATTATGTCAAAAAAGTTAGTTGCCACTAATCATCGGCAAGATAAAACCGCTTACAAAAACGACACATTTGACACACACACTCATAGGCAGACAGAGCGACACTGGGGCTATTACAGAGATGCACAGGTGTCAGGTGTAATTATCACACACACATTGCACTGAAGTCTAATAACCGCACCAGGTGTACAGCAAAATAAATGATTGATGGAATTCAAGTGGAGACTATTAAACATCATTTTCATGTGTCAATCTTAATGACGGGGCATTTAATGGAGTTGATTGACCCGTGAACACTCAGTGTTTGTGTTACCTTAATAGCTAAAGGAAGCGTATTAAAAATATCTTCTTTCGCTCATCCTCTCTCTCTCACTTGGGTGCATTTGAAGCGTAATTAAATGGGATAGGGGCGATTCGTTGCGTTAAGGACGTCCTGCAGGGAGTTTCCGCGACCGAAACGCGGTTCCTCCCTCAGGACCGTCTCTGCTCATCAGCAGGGTTAAACATGAAAAAGGAAAGTGAATTATGATAAAAAGACGCCTGGAACTGCTTTTAAACCATTTAAGTGAATTAGTAGCAATTTGTCATATCGTCTCATTTCGTCTCCACCAGCGAATTTGCATCCCGATGGCAGGCGTAATTGAGTTAAGATGGAGGCAGAAAGTCTTGACAGAACGTGAGTAATGTCCTCCAAGTGCCGATTTATCTTCCGATGAGTTTCGTCTTTTCAGAATGTGTTAAATGAACGCTCTTCATTTGAAAATGCTTAATATATAGACGGATCTGTGACATTCTGCACATCACCATAGTCTGGAGTGCGTCCCTAGATTGATAAAAGCAGAAATTGTGCTTTCACTGCAGGGCAATACGTTCAGGGGAGTTTTAAGCTGATGTAAAGCTTGTGGTTTTGAAGAGCTTTTCTTTAAAAAAAATCAGATTTTTCTTATGCATCAAACTTAAAGCTACAAGAGATAAATTATGATGAAAGCACACAGATGAGGAAGAGGAAAGGATGAAAAAAAGGCCAGAAAGAGACTGATCTTACCAGCACCACTCCACAATGACACAGGCGTCATATAACTGATAGCTGGAAAAACGCAACGACAGAACAAATAGAATGACACAGAGAAACAGAAAATGCTTTAAATAATGACAGCTACAATTAAACACATAACATAACTAAACATAACTCAAAAAACCCCAGCTGTTACACAACACTACATTCTTTTAGACTTTAATCCTTGGACAAAATGACTGAAGACACTTTATATTCAATTGTAAAACATTTGACAACATTTATGATTTCATTCGATCTCCAAGCTTACTGTCTGCCTGCACAGCGTTAGATCTGTGGCAGGTGGTAAAGATTTCTTTAATAGATTTTCTCCAGGACAGACAGTCTGTAGATTTTAAAATGCATAAACTGCTTGTCATGTTTTTGAAGTGGAAAAGAGGACAACTGCACCCAAAACATTTCTCCAAAAATCTAAAGCAAACAAACAAATAATATAAATCTGTATACAGAACCATGTCTATGCATTATTTGTATGACAATCAAGCATTTCTCCCTTAAAATCTCAGTACTGAATTTTTATTGTTAATTTAAGTATTTTTCTTTAAACAAATATATTCTATAAATAATAGTAAATAAAATTATATTTTTTAAATGATAATAAATAAAATAACATTCAATAAAAAGTTTAATCTATAAATAATAATGCATGAATTAATATTCTATAAAGAATTATATTCTATTTATAATATAGAATATATTAAATGTTTAACATTGCATTGCTTTAATATATTATTTTATTTATTACTTATTTATTGTTTTTCACGAGAAGGTATACTTTATTGAATATTATCTTATTTATTATTGTTATTATTAGTATAATTCTCATTACTATAAATGCAATTGCATTTTATAAATAATTGTATTCTATAAATAATAATAAACAAAATAATATTCTATCAATTATAGATTGTTTTTCATGAAAAAATCTTTATTGAATATTACTGTATTCATTATTTATGTATTATTATTATTATTATCAATAGTATAATTATATATTTTCCCTGTATTGAAAACAATACGAATGGGGTGTGAATGTTTCGCATTAATACTGTCCAACAACAGAAATCAATTTACTCTCTTATTTTTAAAAAGTATTTTTAACCAAGATCTGATGAAACACAACTACACAACTGACTACAGCTAGACTTTATCTGTGCATGGTAGTGGTGATCTCACACAAATAAAGGCACATGGTAGATCTGGAGGCGATGAGGTTGTGACCTCTGGGAGCGCAGCGGGTCAGCTGTAGGTTGGTTTGCGGTTAATAAAGGTCCATTCCAAATAGCCATATAAATCACATCAAACACACAAGAGTACGTTTAAATCTTTTAGAGAGCAGTTATAAATCATATCATGGACAACGGCTGAGAAGTCGATGCACACTACAAACCTAAACTCGAGTATATAAAAACACAATCAACTTTAAAAAAACACAGAAATATACACAATTCTGATGATACACACTGTGTGACTGAAACAATATGTCAGTCGCTGGAGACTATACTGTGTTATATATAATTGCGTAGTTGTTAGTGGGCGGTAAGTGGGAAGGAATGCTTTTAAGGACTGCTTTTTTTATATAAACCGATGTTAATATACGAGGCCTTTTTGCAAACGGCAGACAGAATGTTTATTTACATGTCTTGTATGCGGTGGCCGGCGCTAGTGCCAACACTTTTAGTTGGTATAAATCTGTAAATGATAGTCTATTAAATTCCAAATAAAAAACGAAAATTAATCAAATGACATAAAAGTATTTCCCTTTGTGTCAGTGTGAATCAAATCTCTTACTTTGTGATCGCCAGACATTGTTCATTGTGCTCTTTGAGTAATCAAACTCAAACAGATCAAACAAATACAGCCGAATATGAACTAGGAACAACTGAAGATAATCATCTGATTATTAGCATGAATAGAACGTCTGATTATAAGAATGATCTCATCTAATCCGAGAGCTCATGGAGGAGGTCTGGCTGTAATAAGACCCTCATTCTTGAATTAATCAAACTCATCCCCACTGCTGTTCTTATGATCACAGAGCTTTGTGTTTTAAAGAGACAATTCACCTACAAATGAAAATTCTCTCATAATTTACCCTCACACGTGTCTGTACCGGACGTGGTGCGACACGAGGCTTGTTCTAATGGCACTGTCGTGCCGCATCCAATGTGGACAAAATGTTTAATTAAGATGGGTTCTATCGCACTTTAATATCTTTTGTCATCAGAGCCGATCCTTCCTACACACAAACTACGCAATATTTCGTAGGGCCCCTGCACCACCCGGTGCACCCTCGAGTACCGAATCAAAAACACTATAATGTAAACAAGACGCAATTTTTTGTACTTGCTGATTCAATTTAACAGTAATCAAATGGAAAACAGCAGACGATGCCATGGGCGTGATGTTTTGATGCATCTATAAAAGGGCTATCAAATCATTAATCGCATGCAGAATAAAAGTTTGTGTTTACATAATATGTGTCCGTGTATTGGGTCCATAAAGTGTACAAACTTTTATTTTGGATGTTATTTTCGTTCGACAGCCCTAATCTTTACAAATGGCCATGGCTTCAAAATGGAGCAATCTGTCTGTAGCGAGGAAAAACGCCAACAACTCGAAGCGTATATGTCATTATTTAAAGCTTTACAGAGAATGACTTTCAGTCACAAAATCAACTGTACATTGTTCATGTTCATGTTCATGCTATAATGCTAACCGATGCAATACACTGCATGTATTATTTATGTATTTAATTATGTATTTATTAGAATGATCTTGCTTGTTCTATAAACACCATGCACTGTGCTGTGTTTTACCTTCTGTGATTTGCTCCTGTAAAGCTGCTTTGGAACAATGCACATTGTCAAAAGCGCTTAATAAATAAACTTGAATTGAATTATTTCGTTTCCACGTGGTAATTTGTACTATTTGTGTCATCACAGTATAATTTATGACACTTGCTATTCTTTTACCAGAACAGATCATTTTGTTTCTCATTGTCTGAGAGTCCTTCAGGTGCCTTTTGGCAAACTCCAGGCGTGCTGTCATGTGCCTTTTACTGAGGAGTGGCTTCCGTCTGGCCACTCTGCCATACAGGACTGATTGCTGGAGTGCTGCAGAGATGGTTGTTCTTCTGGAAGGTTCTCCTCTCTCCACATAGACATGATGGAGCTCTGTCAGTGTGACCATCCGGTTCTTGGTCACCTCCCTGACTAAGGCCCTTCTCTCCCGATCGCGCAGTCTGGCCGGGCGGCCAGCTCTAGGAAGAGTCCTAGAGGTTCCAAACTTCTTTCATTTAAGGATGATGGGGGCCACTGTGCTCATTGGGACCTTTAATCCTCCAGAAAGATTTCTGTACCCTTCCACAGATCTGTGCCTCGATACAATCCTGTCTCGGAGGTCTATAGACAATTCCTTGGACTTCATGGCTTGGTTTATGCTCTGACATGCACTTAACTGTGGGACATTATATAGACAGGTGTGTACCTTTCCAAGTCATGACCAAATCAAGTGAATTTACCACAGGTGGACTCCAATCAAATTGTAGAAACATCTCAAGGAAGATCAGTGGAAACAGGAGGCACCTGAGCTCAATTTTGAGGGTCATGACAAAGGCTGTGAATACTTATGTACATGTGCTTTTTTCGTATTTTTTTTATTACAATTGCAAAGATTTCAAACAAACTTCTTTCACGTTGTCATTATGGGGTATTGTTTGTAAAATTTTGAGGAAAATAATGAATTTAATCAATTTTGGAATAAGGCTATAACGTTAAAAAATATGGAAATAGTGAAGCGCTGTGAATACTTTCCGGATGCACTATACATCGGGTAGGGCATTAGGGTGAGTAAATTATAAGAGAATTTTCATTGGAAAAATAACAGTATTTGCCAACTACTGAGCAAAATTATCAAACAGCAGGACGCGTTACATTTAAAGACCTGTAAGCAAAGTATAAAGAATAGTTTTCTTATTATTTCAATTTTGCATAGAATTTTCTACTTCAAAGTGAACCGACATGGGCGCATAATTTGCGGGGGTGTCAGGGATGTGACCTCCAAACAATATTGGTCAAGCTCGTTCTCTTGACATTTCTGTCCCCTTCACTTCTGAAATGATGGCTACGCTCCTGGCTAAGGAGGAACATCTCAAACTGCTAGACAGCCCTTGAATTCCATAAGAAAGAAAAATGAGACATCATGTGATTCAATAGAGAGCAAATGGAAATCTTCGCTTAAGAACTCTCTCGTATTTCTCCCGAGGTAGAAGACTACGTCTAGCTGAGCTACAATGGCCTTCGATACGTATTTTATTCACTTACACAAGAAATCAAATACACAGTTTTGTTCCTCTTGATGGTTTTAAATTACCTTTTGGTTCAAATCAAAGTTGATGTAGTGATTCATCTTCAGATGAATTGGGTGGTTGGGTTCGTGGCTTGAACTCTATTAAAGAATGTAAAGAAGTATCTATGCAGGATGACGATGTTTATGAATGTTTTTGTCTGAATCAGTTTTTCATCAGCATCTTAATGCTCCAATAGACAGAGGGACATAAGAGGATAGCTCGTTGTATCACAGATGCACAAAGAGAGCGGTCCACTGTAAAATATGGCTGTATTCAGGGCATAGATTCTACAAGATCATGATTCAGTTTGATTCAGCTCACACACACACACACGCACAAACACACACACACAGTATCTTGAGCACTAAGTTGGATCTAAAGGGACAGCCATACATTTGCATATTTATAGCCCTTTTAAAGCTCTGTTCCCCCTGAGTGGCTGCTGTGTGGCTGCGATGATGAATATTCATGTGCATGCGGAGGTTAATTTGTGCAGAATGTCTGCTGCTCTTTTCTGTGAAACAACACAGATCTTCACGTAACAACATCTTCCCCACAGAATACACACACACTGTTCCACTTCTACTCTTACCTCAACGCGCTACAGTAAAATGATAAATGAACAATATCCGCTCTTGAGATAATGTTCAATAGGGCCACATGTGTGTCATTCCTGTACAATTACAGGCACCAAAGAGAATTGGAGAGGAATGACTGATACTAAACACTTTTCCCAAACACATCCCTCATGTCTCACTGTCTTACCATCCACAGACAAATTCCATCCGTTATTCTTCCCCTCATAGACAGAAGTTCCCACTGACTCCACCCTTTCCAGACTCCACCCATTATTCTCCACCTCATCGACTCCACCCATTTATGTTCTTCTCTTTCTCGTCAGACTCCAGCAATATAAGGCTTGTTCGACTTCATGCACAACCTCTGGAACTAACAGGAGGGAGTTTGGTTTTGAATTTCTCTTGGTCTGCTTTGATATCATCCGCCTGCTTTTTCTTCCATTTTCATCCCGATTTCATCCGTTATCCTCCCCTTCTCCAACTCCACCCTTTTTTCCTTTACTGCGCAGACTTCACTCAAACAGATTCCACCCATTATTCATTCCCTCATAGATTTAACCCTTTTCCCTTTTCATTCCAGATTCCACCGAATATTCCCCTACACAAAACTCTACTCCCACAGACCCCTCCTATTAGTCACCACCATTCACAAGACCCCACCCATCAGACTGCATCTCTCTTAGGCTCCAGCCCTCAATGAGTCCAGTCCTGTGTCAAGCTTACTTGATGTTGTCAAGGCAACCAGAGTCAGGCTTCAGGATGGTGGTGTGGTGGAACATCTTGTAGAGTGCGATTCCGAGAAAGATCACGTTTAGCTGAGAGAAAGAGAGTCATAGGAGTCGTTAGTTAGTTTAAAGAGACCTTGCAGAATCAACATCTTTCAAGAGTATTCATGAATGTAGGGTATATGAAGTTTTGAAGGGTTGAGTTCTAGAATGAATCTGGAAAATACTCAGATCTGCTTACCATGATGATGAGTGTGGCAGGACCTATAAAACTCCAGATGAAATAAGTGTCCAAACGTAACCAACACCTAAGTACAAAAAGAGAGATGTGTTACTCATGAATCACACACAAACACACACACTGTGGAAATAACACTACAGGTCTTCTCTGAGCATGACACATGAAAGTTTCTTTAATTATTCAAGCTTTAATTTCCGCAGCATTAGACCAAAATTCACCCTTGCTTTGACAAACAAGCAGTGTTGTGTACCGCTGTGACTATGTGTGACTCACACTCTGTCAGTCCCGTAACTGCGGTAATCCACGGCGGCAGACACGGCCACGATGACGGCAGGAACACCGTATCCCACCATGTAGAAATAGCGCTTGCGCGAGTGCTCGCTTTCAAACACCTCTACCAACATGATGTAGAGCTGAACGCCTTCCAGAAACATCCACGTGAACGCAGACAGGAAGAAGAAGTGCAGAAGAGCAGCGAAGACAGCGCAGGCGATCTGAAACATAAATGCAGAACATCACTTACACAATTAAGTATTTTTGCGTTTTTCACAATGGGGAAAAAACTATAAACCTGTGACACGAACAAAAAGAAAAGTCTTCTTATCATAGACTTCTATCGTTAAAGGTCCCTTGTGAAATTTTTCGGAGGATCTATTGACAGAAATGCAATATAATATACATAACTATGTGTTCAGAGGTGTATAAAGACCTTACATAAAGAATCTTTATGTTTTTACTATCTTAGAATGAGTTATTTCTATCTACATTAACCGCAGTTCCCCTTACATTTGTCACCATGTTGTTTCTACGGTAGCCCTAAACGGACAAGTTGCTCAACAGAGGACGTTTCATAAATATGTTATCTCCATCTGCAAAAAATGGAAAACGTGACGACATTTTTGTCCCGTCGCAATGCTTCGAAAGTGAGAGGTGGAGTGAGCTGTTGGTTGCAATTCACAACCTCACCACTAGATGCCTCTAAAATCTCCACATAGCTCCTTTAAAGCAAAAGCTCTTTGATGACTGAACCCTAAATCTACTAATCTAATTTTACAGTTTAACAATAAAAAAAAACATTCATTTAATGCTTTGTTTCCATCTGGAGAAACATTTGTCTTGACAGTACAACTGACTTTAGCACACACACACTCTCTCTTGAGGTGCTGTGTGACATGAACATTGATGGATGCTGCTCAGTGACCTCAAGCACCTGCTCAGATAATTGAAAAATATTAAATAATAGAGTTTAAAGATTATGAATCATGTATGATGTTCCTCCACTAGTCTCACACGCACACACTGACTACCATCCATTAAACTTGCATGAAACACAAAGACTCCCTCTATTTAACCCTCTCTTGAAGTGACAAAAATGGCAGTCAGCCGTTTAAAACATCATCTCTCTTCCTGTCCATTTCAACCTCAATTCTTGTCTTGAAAAGGTGCTAAACTCACGTATGAGCGAACGAATACGTCAATTTATCTTGGTCTGTTGAATTTTTGAGCAATGAAAGGTGTAAAGCAAAAATGTAAGTGTAAGCGGGAGAATGTAAGGTGTAAAGGCGTACAGGCTGGTCTACACGGTTGATCCCTGTGAGGAAGAGCGTTTCGGCGATGAAGAGTGAGATGCACAGGTTCTTGTGGATGGTGTTGCGATCGCTCTGCAGGCCGCGGAAGAAGCAGAAGGTGAAGATGCACACGAGCAGACACACCAGAGACAGCAGGATGCCCACCCACGTGATGACGTCCAACAACAAATCGTGCACGGGGTCTGCCGTCTACAAAGAGAAAGAAAGAGAAATTACAGTGGTGATGAACTTTGTAGTGTACACTGTGACGCAACCTAAAGTATCAGGGGACGTCAGAAGACAACAGAGTAATTGTATTAAAACATTAATCTGTTTGAAGTCAATAGGGCTGACTTTGCAAAGACAGGTATCAATGTGCCCCCTGTGACCCAAATAAAGAAAGCAGAGTCATGAATTTTAACAAAGTTCTCAAACTGCTCATGTACCCTGAGGGAGGGTGGCAACAGCTATTATCACATATGCTTCCTTGTGTTGCATCTGCATCCTCTCCTTACGTTCTAGCTCCTGTCTTCAGACACGAGAAATAAGGACATCTGATTGAACAGCGTTGCTTAGCTTAAAGCAACACTTTGGGTCATTTGCTCACAGATTTCCCGCTTTGTGTGCTCTGCTGAAAAAATCTATAGAAACCAAGCTAGAAGTTATAATGGTTTTAAGGTGATTTGTATTGGTTGTAATGGAAACTGTAATGGGTCTACTGGTATGTGATGGATTCTATTGGTGGGATGTTAAATCCTACTGGAATAATGCCCATAACACACTACAGAAATACATTTTGTGATTGTTTTAATGGAAAAAAGCTAATACGTTATAGTGGTATTTGAATGGAAACCTTTAGAATTTCTGTAATGGTTTATGTAGGGTTTCTATAGTTTTTTTCAGCAGGGGTTGTTGTTGTAGGGTGTAAGCTAACCACCCTGCTAAAAGAAAACAATATGGACAAAACACAACAGTAAATGTAATAGATTTAATGATTATATGTGAATTGTATAGGTTTTAATAGAAAATATAATGGTCTCTCTGGTGTATGATGGATTATTTTGGTGTTGTGGCAAATAGAAACTGATAGAACACCATTGAATTCTAATATAATTATGGCCAGAATGCACTACAAAAAGGAATCTTGTAAAGGTTTTATAATGGTATTTTAATGGAAACCAATATCATTTCTATCATGGCTTCAATTGTGCCAACTAGCTTTGCAAGTCGTCTGCTAAATTCGCATAAACCCCACACCAGTTACTCTTGGAAAGCAAATGACTTTATGCATTTCTGTTTGGTGACAGTAATGGCGCAAAAAAGATAGAATTCACTTTCAAATGCCTTTAGCATTACTAGCTGGTTTAAATAAGCATTGCTTGAGTTACGTGTACCTTGCAGCTTTGGAGGTTCCAATTTCAAAGTAGGTTCCCCAACACCAATCATATTTCACCTCACCTCACTGGTAAAGAAAAATACATTCCTTGCTGTTTTTCACACATTTTTGCGTGACAGTGAGTATGATTTATTAACGGTGTGCGCTTTAAACTCTCAGATCTCGTGGGCAACTGTCACTGATATCCCGCTGGATTCCCTTTGTAGGGTCCCTACAGAGAGCACACAGCCAAGGGAAAAGAGAACAGCTGATATAGGACACATCCCAGAAGACTTTGAGTCTGGAAGACCGGATCTCAGCACTTCTAAAAAACACACCTCATGAATATTTAAGAGAACCGCATAGGTAACAGTACACAGCTTGTGTGTGTGTGTGTGCTTGTGTGTCCCAGAGGGCTGTGGTGCACATAACACATAAGTCTTACTGAGGCTCACTCACCCTTGAGCGCTATATCTCCCCACATTATACGCATAGTGAGTATATGTGTGTGTGTGTTGTATATAGTGCTGTAAGTAAATCAAGTCTTAAAGCCCTGCTCAGCAGAATTCACAGTTAGACCTCAGACTTTATAGAGTCAACGCTGAGCTAAAGTAAATCTATGTGTCTATAAACACACACATACACACACACAGAGTAATAAATATATTTAAAAAATAAGCTTTATTGCTGCATTTTTTTTACCTTTGAAACTTTTTAATGAGCAACTGTTGTCAAGCTCAAGTACTAAAATAAAGTTATCAAACATCTAAACAATTATAATTAATATTATGTAATGTACAGTAGACAAAAACAATGCCTTACTTTGGAAAATTGATGTCTTCTGCCTTTAATTAAATTGAATGCATCTTGAGTTCAGTAGTGGCCAAAGGGGATGTCTGGGGGGTATATTTGTACAATATTTGTTTTTAACGCCCCCTCAGGTTAGATCGCAAATTGATTTAGCTTGTAACATTTTTGTTCACAGAAAATATGATGAACAGGACTGTGGGCAGAGAAAGCTATACATTCAAATATGGTTATTAAAATATTAATGTATACATATACTCAACTCAACTTTATTTATATCTGACTTTTCATTGTTACAAAGCAGCTTTACATGAGTTATTCACTATAAGCAAATCAACAAAGTCAAATACCTGTAAAAACAAGAAAAAAGCGAAAACACAGAAGACAGACACACCCACATACAGAATACTCCACACACACAATACGCACACGTACTAACACACATAGACATAGACACACACATGGACGCGCAGACAAACGGACGCACACACACACACACAGACACACACACAGACACGCACAGTGAAAGCACACATTTAAGATAAAGGAGAGAGAAACATAGGTCAAATATTAAACAGACTATAAAATCCTAATTGCAATAATTATTTATGTAAAACTTTTAAATTCGTATTCATTACATTATTGTTGCATCATTGTTGACATAACAAAAAGTCTTTACGTCTTACAAAAAATCGTTGCAAGTATATATAAAACTAAAAGGTTTTTTTTGGTCAAGAAAAATGCAACAATAATGTAATGTCTTCAATATATTTATACTGTTTTCATCATTGTAGCATATTAAATAAGTTTTCTATTTTGAGTTGGGAACATTTGATTCCATTGCTGATTCAGTAATTATTTTTAAGATTTCAAACAGTTTTGCTTCACCTGTTTTTAAGGATTACATATATCAGATAACAGGAAGATATACAAGTGCAGGTATTAGTGGTAATTGTAACTGTGGCATTACAAAAGAACCTCCTTTGGTCTATTGTCTTTGCTTTTAGAGGAACACATGAGTGGAACAGACTGGAGCTAAAACATTTAACAGGACACTATGGTTTCAGGATAAAGCAGGAAATATTGTTATTGACATGTGAAAATTGTGATAATTTATAGTGATTTATGGATATGGTATGGTAGTCTGTAATTTTGTTTTAACATTCTTGGTTTATTTTCTCTTCTGTTCTCAAATTTCTTCTTGTTCATAATTTGGTGTATTAATATTTTGTTAATATTTTCTTCCTTTCCTTAACATCGACCTGCCAAAAGGAACTATGGATGAAAGTTTGCTATATCTGGTGCATTTTACATATTGTATTTTTTATTAATGTGCATTGTCCCCGATTAAATAAAATGAAATATCTTTTGAGATATTTTGGATCTTTATTAGCAAATATTGACATTTGTGACTATTGAGCTTGAACTGAAGGCTAAAAACGAAAAATAAGGAAATGCTATAAGATAAATAATTATTACAAATAATAAATTACTGCTTCATTCTACGTACAAATAATGCAATCAGAAAAAGCCAGTTAATACACTCGGTGGAGTTTTAAAACAAGTTTTTGGGAAATAGCAGAAATAGTTTACCTTTGTCAAAAATTGCCTACGCTAAGCTTAAACACTTTCAGAGCTTGTCGCTGGATTTGCTAAAATGTGTGAAGTTCATGACACAGAAGCATATGCATTAAATGCATAACCCGAGACACCAGAACCATTATTTACTGTAATTACTTTGTCAGGATTTTGTTTCTTGAAGTCAGGCTTGGAAGATAAATTAAATAATTTTGTTCATATATTGGAACAAATCCCATTCTCTCTGATACACTGTAGTTATTTAGTAAATAAATACCCAAACCAAATTTAGAGTTCCATTTTACCATGCACCTCACAATCTAGGGGCATTACAAACAAACAATACACAAATATTCCCTTCAGACATCATATTAACTGCAAGTTATGCAGTAGTCAGTTGTCCTTCCACCCTGCGTTATCTGAACGCATCACCTGATGATTTCTGTATGATTTCTCACCCCTGTTACCATGTGGTAACCATGGTGACCAGCTTCCTCTCTCTCTCACTCTCTACCTCCTGTAGGATTGATGGATGACAAATGCGTAACATTGTCCCCAGACTCACTATCTTTCTCTCGCTACCACACGTCAGTCTGTACATTAATACAGCTTTCACTTACACGCATCTCTCTCTCTCTCTCTCTCTCTCGCAAAAAGCTGTCTGTGAGGTCTCACTCAAATGCTCTCACTGGTTCAGAAAAGCTTCTTCATCCTTCCTGTTCTTAAATAAATCTGACGGCGAAAATGATCAGACGGAATTATACATAAAGGATGGATGTGTTGAAAGATATGACCGAATTAAACCCATCTACACGGTTATTAAATCCTGAACCTGCCAGCAATTTGAAAAAATAAAGTGTGGGTGTGGATACGGCTAATGTGGGTGTGCCTATGTTACATGTTGTAGAGTTGTTTTTATCCATGGAGTGGGTGAGGCTAAGGATAAAAGGGTGTTCCCATACCAAACATGGCTATGGCTAAGCCTGATGGGTGTTTCCATGCCTGGTGTGGGTGTGTCTTCATCTCTTGGTACTCAATGGGACTCACTCAGTGTGCACGAAATCTAAAAGTGTGACTTTTTACTTCTCCCACAGCCAGACCTGAAAGAGACCTGCTGTTCTCTTTCGCACTTACTAATCAAAAGGCCCTTCGCCGGTCTACTCTCTGTCCTTCTCTTGAGAATCATGGCTGTGTTGACGCCGCTCCGCAGGGTCGCACAACACACAGTGAGTCCCTTCTTTCATCTGTAAAAATTTACATTCTACCCTCTTTATTCCATTCTTTCCTGTCGCCTGTCAATCATTCATCTGTTCTGTTTCATTTCTTTTTGTTTCTCTCTAGGTACAACTGAACTTCGCTTCTGAATGGAAAATGTAAATGAGGCTTTTAGACTAAATGCACCTGGCTGCGGCCCTGTTTGTGGTCCCCCGCCGCCCAGACACAAAAAATCAACCCCGTCGCCAATTGTGTAGCTGAATACACCGGCCGTTGCACAAAAAACAGTAGACCTTTAATAGAACAGCGACAAAACAAAAACAATCCGCACTTAAAGGTGATCGGTTAAAAAAATGCATCAATACAATTAAGAGGAGTGCAAGAGCCACCATGCTGTCATGAATACAATTAAGAGGAGTGCAAGAGCCACCATGCTGTCAGATGGATCATGTTGGCCTTTCCACCGAAACACAACATGCGCACAAAGAGTAGAAAGAGTAATACAACCAATCCCATCTGATAAACATGTGTCTTCATTCGGTAAATTAAGTCGATTTGAGGGGAACCAGCGTTCATATGGCGAGATAAAGACCGTCCACCTTCTGATCTTCCACAATCCAACCCACAGACTAGAGTCATCGACAAACAATGAGCTATCTCCATAGATTTCTGCTCCAACAACACACCTCACCTCAGTCCATAATACTGACACTTCTTCTGGAGAAAAATATCCTCAGAGCTAGAAAACTACCCAGGATTGCTGGGTATATAAACCAGCGATTCCCAAACTTTCTCATTCCAGGACCCACCTAGACAGGTATAATCTATCTTGAGACCCACCAAAATATTTTAAAATGTAAATATGGGGAGAAAATACACATTCATTCGTAGGAGAGTTTTTATTTTCCCTAAATAGAATAAATGAATTTAAGCAGCAATACCAAACTATCTAAAATATCAAAGCTATTGTTATTGCCAGTCATTAACTTGACTAAACTGTATTTTTGTGTGTCATTTAAAAGCCAAGTGACTTTCCACGACCCACCTCATGCCACTGTGAGACCCCACAAGAAGGTCCCGACACACAGTTTGAAACCCCCTGCTATAGATTACATAGACATGCGCTGATTTACCTGCTGCTGATATTTATCTGCTGATCTGATATTTAAAATCACTGACGTTTCAGATTTAGCATAAAAATACATTGTAAATAACATGATTGCTCAAAACTCATGTGAGCCATAAAGCTGTAAAATTTCCTTGATGATCTGGGACAAATATCGGTATCAAAATTGGCCAAAAATGGTTTGTCAAAACCAGTATCAGTCAAAACAAATAGTTTTTGTGAATCGATATGATTAGATATTACAACATGTGTAACTTAATTGCTAAAAATGTACACATATAATTTATAACCTTAAGTAAACACACATATGACCCTTTCCACATTTTACTTGTTGACATTTTGGTTAAAGAAATGATTGATTAATACTGTTGATTCCAACAAATTGTTTACTACTGATTCGACTGTGTGTGTGTGTGTGTGTAGGGTGCACATTCGATTATAACATTTTATAACTTTACCTTCACATCCACATGAGCCATAAGCATGGCAAAGTTTGTCAGGTGTGTGCACGAACAGGTGGTGTGTGTCCGGTTAGTTCCGAGCAGTCGGCAGTCTTGCGTTGACCAGAACCCTGTCATGTTTCGCTTCGAGTAGCTCCAGAATGAACAGTTGGGGTTGAAATTCTCTTCTGACTGCTGATGGGGAAGAAAAACATGATAAAAGAAGTCAGAAATGATCAAAACCAGATAAGCTCTGATACACCTGCTAATGCCGGCAGAAATGAACATATTTGTGGAAATACATAAGCGGTGTCCAAAACTGCATTCAAGCTTTTTTATATATGATAAAAGCATAGGTTATAAATGCTTTTGAGTTAAAGGGTGACATTGTGGTATCTTCTGAAGAACATTTTGGACTTTCGTTTGTCTTTTGATAAGACACAGTTGTGGAAGCCAAAGAATAGTGAAACTAGAATGCACCTTTTTTCCTTATCACAAATAATAAATCATAGAAATGTCCTGAACAGTGCCAAACATTTAACAATAAGGTTTCAAATTTGAAAATAATTTCACAAAAATGCACAGAATGGTCACTTGAAGAGTCCAAATGCCCATAACCAAATGATCTTTAACAAGAACAACTTACCCATTTTTGTGCTGCTTTTTTATATATATTCACAGTGGGGTTACAAAAAAGATTTACAACATAGCAATACTTAAAACAAATAATAAAAAACATCTCAAAGTACTTTTTTCTGGTGCCAGGCATTGTTGCAGGAACATGTGTGCTTAAAACACAATGCCACACCACACGTCTCGCACATGGCTGCCTTTTGTACTTGAGGAGTACTTCAAAAAGTGTATAACACAAACCAAGTCAGCTCTATGACCGGGGACGTCCACAAAGTGATACAAAAACGTCAGGTACCAATATATGGTCTTGTGCAACCCCAAGTCATATTAGATTGAACCGTCCCACATTCTATTGGTTTACAAAAAAATATGCACTAATACCGTTATTGTACTGTGAAACTCGCGTTACCTCTTCTTCATCCATAGACAAGGATCCAAGTCAACGATCGTATAGATCCCCAAACACGAATTAACTGTTTTCCTGTATTCCCCCGGATTGACAGTTCACTTTATCCCAGATTGCACAAAATTCCGAAAAAATTGAACAAATATCCTGTACTTTCGGTCCAATCAGTGACAGTTTTACACATAATTACAAACCGATTGTTTGATTTTATCATAAAGAAAATGAACCATGCTTTTACAACTGCAGCCATAGCTTAACTATGTTTTTTGTAGTAAAACCACAGTACCCCAAATAAAGTTAACAAATAATAATCCGTCAGGGCTGGACTGGCCATCTGGCGTATAAAGACATTCCCGGTGGGCTGGGCTTTAACGTGGGCAAGAAAGAGAAAGAACGGAAGGAGACCCACTGGAACACAAAACACAAGTGCGATCGTGCTGGAACGCAGTTTCGGATAGATGAAACAGACAGAGGGCCGGACTTGGCCGTTTTTTCTCCAAGTCCAGCCCTGTTATTTATGGTATTTACAATAAAAGTATGGTTATACAAATGGTTTCAATCCACCAAAAACAAGGTAACTCCAATTTTTCCTATTCAAAGCAACTACGTTACATAAGGTAAGAAAAGCGTTTTTTGTTATTTGTTTGTATGTACTGTCTTTCAGTAATTTGTTAGAATTGGGACAAAGTGAGTCCGCTATCTAATCTCTGTTTTTAGGTTTTAAGATATACAAAGGAATCAAAGCTGATTGAATAAAGTACTCGAAATACAAACCTACTGAGCAAGAATAAAAAGAGACACATTTTTTCTAAATCTGTGCAGATTCCGTCATTTGTTGTTCTGTGAAACATCACATGAAACAGCTTGTCATCTTTTGGTAGAGCCCAAAAAGAACAATAACAATAAACACATCCATGTTGGCCTGCGATTACCTTCACTTTCTTTCATTGTGTGAGGTTGCTCACATCCTCCCACATATAGAAAATCAGGTTCCCAAGGTCTTTTAATCAGTCTAATCACTGCTGGAGACAGCCTTTCCTGTGTATGTTGTGTGTATTTGTGTGTTTTGATTAAGTCAGAGAGGTGGGAGAGAAATCATTCTGTATAAATGCTGGAGGTGTGACCGAGGAACCTGTGGCAGCCTGTTATTCATCTCCACATCACCACGGTTACCAAACCACTTACACATACACACCTTACCGGTGTATCTAATTGAAGACATACTTCCATTGTTTCTTTTATACAAACTTAAGTACAGTGAGTATAGCCACGGTTGTACAAAATAATTTGAAAGGCCTTCTGCATAACATATTACTAATCTGACTCACCCCGGTGGGTTTGGAGAGATACGTATCTCCAAAAAATAGCCAACCAAGGACAAACATACGGTCCAACTCAATAAAAAGAACATCTGGAAAGAACTATTCATCTTTGAAGCAAATAAGGTGTAAACCAGAACACAAAAAACTCTTGACTCTTACCTGAACGTGTCGGACGGTGAAGATGACGGGGTCAGACAGGTAAACTTTGTTACTGTCTTTGTTAATGGCGGCTGTTATGATTGGAGAGTTGACGATGACAGAGTAATTTGTGTTTAACGTCTCACTGCTGAACTTCATGCTGGCATTTTCAGTGGACAGGTATGAACCCAGATTCTTGTACAATACAAACGCCATTCGGATCTCACCTGAGAGAGACAGAAAGTAGCTGTTAGATGTACCAAGATTATGCACAGCCATGGTCAAGCTCATAATTTCAGCAAGGCCTTTATATAGCCTAAGTCTTTAAATGTCTTTACAGGTCTTAACAGAGTCTTTATGTACACTTTTTGGATGTAGATATTTAAATTTTAGTCAATTAAAAAAGTAAATTAAAACCTATTTGATTTGAGCACACTTTATAAAGGTATAGGTACACAGCTACATGCATGAGCACGCACTTAACATTAATGAAGATGTGATGGATTCATAGTGTTCTATTATGATAATTGCTGAGCATATGATATATATAAATCTTTATTGCTGTAATGATGTTTTGGTTTCTTTTTTTAACACCAATTTACATTTTAAAATAATGAAAAAAGAAGTATCTTAGGGCGATATCAGATTTCTACAGTACAATAATTGCTAAAACTTTTGTTTCAGTATATGATATTATTGTGTGTTTCTATAATGATGTTTCACTTACTTTTAAAATATCAACTGATATTTAAAAGTAATCAAAAATGAAATAAAGAAGAAAAGTATCAAAGTATAACATTTTCACAGTATGAAAATTGATGAGCCTTTTGCTCCGGTAAACAATATTATACTGTATTATATTACATAGGTATTGTTGTTCTTAGTCCCTGTGAAACGGAAGTTGCGATCGTTTTTTCTTCTGTATTCTGACGCATTTCGAGTGCAATGAAACATCAACTGAGAAAAAAGTTGCGTTTTTCGTTGCAATCTAATTGGATGTATAAAAGCTGGCGTTGCATTTTGAAATGAGGAATTGGATTCGTTATTTTTAATTTTACCAGGACTTTAATATTGTTTTGTTACTTTTTAAACAGTCTTTTATTTCAGTTTATATTATTGCGGTATGATGATGTTTTGGTTTCAAATAATGAAAAAAATGTAAGTACCTTACGACAATATAAAATTTTCATGTTACGATAATTGCAGAGACTCTTATATGATATTATTTCTGTATTATATTACATCTGTATTGTTGTTCTAAATAAGGTTCTAATTACTTTTCAACACCAAATTTTCATATTACGATAAATGCTTGGTCTTTTGTATCTGTATAGTATATTGGTGCGGTATTACATTACCTCTTTATTGTTATTTCTAATCATATTTTAGTAACCTTTTAACTAAATTAACATTTTAATGATTTACCACATAAATTCTGATTAATATGTAATTAAATAATTATTTATAGACTGCCACATTCGTAATAAAGTATTCTGCTTCCTACTGTGTAAGCTACATGCTTTCCAAAAAATGTAAACTAAATATAAATGTGGTAATATTTGAAAAGGCCTACGGTAACTATAGTATGATTTCATTATCACAGTAAACTATATTATTGAATACCAGCACAAGTCTATACCACTGTGACAGAAAGATCGTGTTCCAGTCTTGTATAGGACCGTTTGGCTGAGGCTATAAATTGCTGGTAGTATTGTTGTAAATAATGTTTTGTTTCTTGCATAAAGTGATCGGTTGGCTTCATAAGATCTCAATATAGGGAATACTTTTGTGTTTCCTGTTTCTGCCTCAAACAGATGGAAGATCTGAGGAATTGCACTTTATGAACCGCCAATGACCACAATTTCAACGATAAGGTCACCCTTTCCGTGAATGGCTTGTGTCCATATTAATCTTCCAGCACATTTTCATTTTGGGGTGAACTATCCCTTTTTAACCTGGCCCTTGTTTAAGGGACGATGACGTTACTAAACCCTTTAAAAAAAGTGGCTGTTCAACAAAGCAAAACTTGTTGGATTTGTTGTTGAACAATGCCCTGATAGGATATACCGGGGTGCTGTCATATGAGTTCATTAAAAAGGCTTTTTCATTACCGTGCGCTCATTGCATCTATTACAGCGCTGGAAGACACTGTCACAACGCCATCAAAATGCTGTTTCAGTGGTTATATGAGAGGAAAGGAGCAATGAAGTGAAATAATTTCAGCTTTGATTAGATGGGACTCAGTAGATCATGTAATGAATACCTAACACCCATAATGCTTTGTTCTTCTCGGCAGCACTCACCCATAATGCATTGTTCCCTTAGCAGCATTTACTGAAAGCCACAAAGGTTTCAAGTGGTGAAGAAAAAAAAGAAGAAAAAAGACTAACAACCAAGTCGATTTGATTCGGCTTCATTGAAATGTCATTAGCGCTTTACTGGCTCCGTTGACAAAAGCAACAGTTCTGCTCTTTATTTTCGCTTCTCTCACTCACTTTTTGGTGAAACGAAAGAACGCCCCCCTCGCCGGCTCCCCCGCAGTCTGGGATCACTGACTCACAAGAAATTAAAACTAGTTTTTACATTTCCTCTAGACAGGCCAGTTGGTAACAGGCTTTTTTGGAGGGAAGGAGGCCTTTGATGAAGAAAGGAAGCTGAATGTCTTTCGCTTCATAAAACTGAAATATCTCTGGTCTGTTTTGAACTGATAATAAAGTCTGAATAAAAAGTGATTGACGTCACATGTAATTTAGATTCAAGGCTGTACAGAACAACCCGGAACAAACCGAATCCATTTAGTTAAGCTGGAGGAAATTTATGAGTCATATTGTAGTTGTAGATGTTTCCACACCCTTTAAAAAGTTAATCATTATGAAATGACTGGCAATTTGTGGAATTTTAAGGACTGAAAAAACATTCAACGTTAAATCAATTATAAAAGAATGCTAACTCAACAATAACTCAATGGTAACGCTGCAATATTTCACTGAGAACTCAACAAAACCTTAATAAAAGTTGAACGATAACTCAATACCTCAACAAGAATTCCATGTACACTTGCATGAAAACAAATTGTTTGTCGTCAAAGATAATTAAAATGTCACTGTTTTCCAAACCATAAAATGACCTTTCACGCGTTTCCAAACCTACAAGGAAATAGCTAGGCCTGTCAACAGTTGATGGTGGTTCTCAGTGTTTCATGAGAAATCAACATCACATTAAACATCAGATGTGGGATTTTACTATTCGTATTTTATCTCTGACTTCCAGTCATTTAGCATTCTGTTAACAAAAAGAAACAAAATGGTGCAGCTACCATCTCCTCGCAGGTGTTCAATAATCAACATTGACCATTTACTCTTTGTAAACATTTGATGAACAGGTTTTATCATCATGTAACGTTAATGTAGAAATGTTGATGCATCAAATTTGCTTAAAAGTGAATTTTTATCATTTATCGGTATACCGTGCGTGGTACACCATGTTTGTATCATGTCATGCAGCGTTGGGTTCTATCCCTTATGAAAAAATTATATGGGAATACACTGAAAAATAAATTGCTATATATTTGCATATACTGGAACCAAGTGCTTACATTTTTAAATATGTAAATATGTCTTAAGTAGCACGGGAATATCTCCGGCAAAATGTAACAAAACATTGTATGGGTCAAAATTATTGATTTTTCTTTTATGCCAATAATCATTAGGATAAGGGATGCACCGATGAATCGGCCACCGATATAGGATTAATTTAACACCATTGGCACATCGGCAATATCGTGAAAAAGGCAGATATCGAAGGTTTATTAGGGCCCTTTGATTTCCGTGAAGCGGAAAACACAGATGGAAAGTACCGCTGAACAGCTTATGAAATCCAAATTGTGAATCAAATTACTAATAATTATTCAGCTGCTGTTTAAATATACAATCTGCTTGTTCTACGTGTGAATGAGTGGTACTGGTTCATATTAACATAGTTGTACACCACAAAAAAAGAAGACAAAGAATCCAGAAATATAAAACCAGAAAAAACAAACAGAATTTAGGTATTTTAAAGAAATTATCCATTTTAAGTCGAATTTGAGTTCATTTTTTTAAATTAAAGAAATATTGGATAGCAAAAATAACCTTTGAAGATTGTCATGTTGACTTATTGTATTTTTAAATTATCTTACATTTACATGTAGGTACATTTTCAATTGTAAATGTCTTAAAATGTTAAATGGATCAAGTTCATGTTCAGTAAAATAAATTGAATGCAGAAAAACTAGCTTGTACTGTATGCAATTGACTCATATCGGAATCGGCCAATAGTGGTTTGTTAAAATCGGTATCAGCCCAAAAAAATCAAATTGGTGCATCCCTAATTAGGATATTAAAGGGATACTCCACCCAAAAACGAAAATTCTGTCATCGTTTACTCATCCTCCGAGTTGTTCCAATTCTGTATAAGTGTCTTTGTTCTGATGAACACAGAGAAAGATATTTGGGAGAAGGCTTATAAACAAAAAGATTTGCCCCCCATTGACTACCATAGTACTCCGGTTCCTCGCCTGGTCCAAAGACATGCATGGTAGGTTGATTGGCATCTCTGGAAAAATTGTCTGTAGGGTGTGAGTGCACGAGTGAATGAGTGAGTGTGTGTGCCCTGCGATGGGTTGGCACTCCATCCAGGGTGTATCCTGCCTTGATGCCCGATGACTCCTGAGATAGGCACAGGCTCCCCGTGACCCGAGGTAGTTCGGAGAAGCGGTAGAAAATGGATGGATGGATGACTACCATAGTAGGAAAAATGACAATGGTGGTCAAAAGTGCCACAGAACGTTTAACTGTCCTATATTCTTCAAAACGTCTTCTTTGGTGTTCAACAGAACAAAAAATGAATTTTTCCTACTATGGGAGTTTTCATTTTTAGGTGAAGTATCCCTTTAAGTAAAGATCACGTACCATTACAATATTCCCTGTGTTCCCCTCATATCTGCTCAATATAAAAATATAATATGGTGTATTTTTAGTTGGCACTGTTTTTCTATATATGATGAGAAATAAGGGTCAGTAAGGAGGATTGACAGCGTGATGCGATCGCTTTCCTCTCACATATCTACTTTAACATATTTACTTTGTTGTATATTTGTTTTCAGGATATCATGAATCCATTGTGACTTTGTAAAACACAACAGACATCATATGCATGTTTTAATGGTACAATTGTTTCTATGTTGTCTTAAACTATTCATTTCTGGGTGAGTGCTACTAACTTCTAAGGAAAAAAGTAAATTTCGAGTTATTTCTTATAAGTTACCTTTGCCTGCTATTCACTTGTTAAAGAAGTCTTAACTTTATAAAAGGGCAGTATAAAGGGGCATTTTAAGTCAATCAACAGCAATATTTCCTCTCTCAATCAGTAGAATATGTTACACTAATACAGTTATATACATTTTTGGTCATACCGCCCAACCCTACCAAGGACTTCATTTGGTCATCTTTAATGGCGATTTGACCATGCTGTTACCATGTGTCTCATACCGTTTCTTCCATGTTGTTTAAGGGTGTTTGCTGACAGGTGGATGCCGTTGCCCTGGCCTCCAGTCTGTGGAAATTTCAGATCGGGAAGATTTCCGTCTGTACTCATCCTGGCCACCTCCAGCTCTGAAAACACACGCATACACACAAAAGTTATGAAACAAACTTCACAAATGCGAGCAAAAGGAAATGTGAAAACTGCACAATGTGTTGTTCAACAAAATCTGGTGAGGGGTACTTAAATGTAACAAATTATGCAAAAATGTCTAATCTATTATCTTAATCGTTTAACCAACCGAGAAGATAGTGATCAAGATCAATTCGCAGACATTAATACAATTAATACACAAGTGTATGAGAGATGTGCAATCTACTTTTCCCGATGCAGTTTGAGACATTTCTAAAGCTTCTCCCACAGGACTTCAAAAGAAGCTGGCTGAACATCACAACAAAATTAACATTAAACCCACATGGATTTCTTTTCAGCGCCGAATCTCTGGCGAGGTGGAAACCAATGGCTTTCCGCTCTATCGCATTCACATGTTGCCACCGACAGGACAAAAGAGAAAGATTCTCACTCCCAGGAAATACTTTCCAATTTCTCCAGCATTACAGTGAATGGCTTAAACCAGCAAACAGCACTGAGATGCTGTTGTGCCTCCGGAGAAATCAAAGTGGGTTTAAATAGCTCATTAATCGCCCCAAAATCTGCTCACCAGATTATGAGTGTGAGGACAAACAATCACACAAACACACTCCATCTGAAAGAGAAATCTAAATAGAATGCTGCACCTTTTTTGAGACGTATTATATTAAACCAGGGGTGGGAGGATAACGACGGCTTCAGGGTTATTTGGCATACGCTGAACATCCCACACAAACATACACGCTGGCTTTTATTTCCCCAAACAACTGTCTCCTCAGCATCATCTCTGTCATCATGCGGTAATGCCGCTTATCTTCTCTTGTGTTTCCAAATGCCATTGCATTGATGTTCTGTGTCGTTTAATCAAAATTGCCATTGTTCACCTGCCCTTATGTCATTCAAAACACATATGACCTTCTTTCTTCCGTACAACACGAATAAAGTTCAATACACTTTTATTTACAACAAAACCATACTGTGAAATGGGGGATGTAAAACTCAAGGTGGTCCATATGATCCATGACGTCTTTCACTTGATAGCTTTGTGTGAGGATCAAATTAAACGTTACTTTTCACTGAAATACCCTGAATTCGCTTCAATCGTACCGTCTTAAGACGTGACAGAAAACAGTAGCAGTCCCGAGTGATGAGCGAACACGTTTGAGATTTAAAGGCACAATATGTTATTTTCGCCCTGAAGGCCATAAAACAGAGCCTTGCTTTATGATGCTGTTTAGGAGTGTGGAATGATGGGAGATGTTGTCATGACCTCCAATGCTGATGGAAATCACTCCGACGGGACTCAAATCATGTTCAAGGATGACGTAATAAAATATAGTTTTATAATCACTACATTATAAACCAAGCCATCAGAGGGCTTGATAGAAACACGCCTGATGGAATGAAAAGGAATTTCCGTAGATTCAGAAATTGTTGGATGTGGATACCTAGCAAAATGTACAATATATATTGCTTGTGGTTTTGGGATAATTTAATACAAAAAGTGTACATATTATGCCTTTAAGAGAAACTTAACCGCCATTGGCTTTAAAAGACAATCCAACACAATCTCATGGGATTTTGAAACTATTCATTTTATATTCCATTTAATAAATTGTATAATCTCATTCAAACTTTTTTTTACAATTCACGACAAACAAATCCATACAAAATAGGAACCTCATAAAATACTTCTCTTAAGATTATTACTGACATATCACACGACTCGCAGACTAATAATTCGCCTCCTTGTGTCCAGAAGAACGACATGAAGGTGAATAAATAATACCCGAATTTTCATTTCGAGGCGGACTGTTCCTTTAACCAAAGGCTGCATCAACGGGCAAATCAACGGGCCCAGGGGCCAAACAAACCTTATAATGCTGCAAACTAGCACCATCAAACAGGGCCTGAAGGTCTGCTAAAGGTGTCAAATCCCGCAGATTAATCGCCGCACGGTGTGAAGGATATAAAATAACCTCGTAAAAAGTTCTTTGGAGGGACTGCCTCCCTCTGAAAACCAAACTCTGGATCCCTTAATATCGGGTTAAATCTGATGCCAGACACGATAAATTCTGCTTTATTAATTCCCAAAATGCGAGCCATCTCCATGGAGAGATGGCAGACCTACATTCTGGAGTTTCCATGGCAGCCATACCCCCTTAAATCCCTGTGTTTAGGGAAAGAAGATATACTGCCTTGATCCTCACGCACTAACCCCCCCAGAGGAACACGTGGGGAACGATATTTTCACGCTATGCATACGCGAGCTGTTCGAAAAATGTGGCCTTCCGTAAAACGTCTTGTCCGTTCCTCACTGAGTGAGAAATGCTATGACGTTAAATTAAACTGCTAGCTGCAAGATAACTCAGCCGTCCATTAAAATCTGCTTCATTATCATCCAGTCCTGCAATGTCCAAAGTGAACATTACAGTTAAAACCTGTATGACTTTCTTTCTTCTGTTGAACACAAAAGAAGATTTTTTGAAAAATGTCTTAGTGGTCTTGTGTTCATACAATGGAAGTCAATGGGTTTAATGTTGTTTGGTTACCAATGTTCCTAAAAATATCATACAGGTATTGAATGACATGAGGATGAGTAAATGATGAAGTGCACACGCCAAAATCCATTTCTCAAATTTGTGCATCTAATGCTTGAAATACAAATAAAAATGTGCATTTTAAAGGAAACGCAACTCAATGTAAATGCTACTAAACTAGTAAATAGCCACATGAAGACAAACACACAGACGGACATTTTAAAATCATATTATGTTTGATTGACATCATCCAGAGTTATGATCCGTTGGATTTGTGACTTACGAATGTTTTCTGTGTTTTCTTGCACGACGTCAGTTTTCAGCAGATTGTCGGCGAGCACGAACGCGCCCTGCTCTACGGTATCCAACAGCATGGTTGCGGCACGCAGCTGCTCTCCTGTCGAGAGACCCATCCATGCCGCCCGTGCCTGCGGCTGCAGTAGGTTGTTCACCGTTTCCACCATGGCCTGCAGGACAAATCAACGTTAGTGTTCAGAAACGGCAGCAAAGTTACTTCAGTACAACTCCTGTATTTACTCAGAACAGTTTGCAAAATTACACAGACGTTCATGCGCTTGTCACTTTTATCCAAAGTATCATACAGTGCATTGAAGGTATACATTTTAACAAAATGTGTGATCCCTGGGCCACTATACGTAGGTGGTCCGTCATATTGGAACGGTGAAAGCTGGTCCTTTAACACTCAAAATCAACCTGACTGTGTATGATTGTGAAAACATATGTATTGTTGTGTAAACTCAAACATATCTGCCACACTAACACATGACAACAACGAATGGTTATCCCATGTTTCTGGAATTTTAATCCCTGTTGTTTTCACAGCCATGGGTGCGCACTGTAGGACCGTTCAAAAATGTCGGCCACGTCCATGTGCTTGGAGCATTTGAATGCAGCATCTAGTTATATTTATGTCTATGGTCACAATACTACAGAAGATTATTTAAATTTGCATTAATATCGCTAATGTACATCTTATTTCGTTGCAATAAAACCATTAATTCTTTAATGCCACATACATTTTGTATTTCATATTTTTTCTATGACTTCTATACTTCTGTATTTTCCCCCTTGTTTAAAAAAACTGACGTACAGACACAAATACTACCACAAAAAAACTCAGAAATGATTACAGATTTTCTGCCTGTGTTTTCTTGGTCATAGTAGTTTAGGTGCCATCTTAAATATAAACTGACTATTAACTATGAGTTTCACCCAAATAAACTTTTTAAGTACTAAAAACAGCCAATATCCTAGTAATGCTAAAGAGCAGTTCGCACATGCTATTAAGCAATTAGCTAATAAGCAACTTGTAAATAACCAATTAGCATGCTAATAAACAACAAGCGTGAGAATCCAACCCCAAACTAAAGTGCTCGCTTTTTTACACCCTTCCAACACTTCACAACTTATACCTGTAATTTTTCCTCGAAGTGTCTTTTCGCAGGGCTCTGCTCTTAAAGCTTCTCATTCAGGCGAGATCGAAGCGGGCGGTACAGCTGCAGCGGATCAATCAACCTTTTAATAATGTTTAACCTCCGTCATCAAAAGCTCATCATTCTGCCCAATAGCACTACCACCAATTAAACATTTAAAATGCTATGGGCGAAAAATGTGCCCGGAATGCTAATAAGAAGAAATGTGTGCAGCGAAGCGGCTATTAAACGCTGGGAAATTTCAGTTGGCTGGATGGCCATTTAGACAGATATCTGTCTCCGTTGAAGGCAGGAGAAGATGAAACAAGCCGAAGAGGTTTAGGGACCCGACGGCACTCACTCACGTTTAAACTGAAAACTTTCAAGAGCTCTTCCAATTTGAGCACGCTTTGCGGACAAGGCTTAAAATTTACGAAGGGGGAAGACCAAAAAGATCTGTTTTCAATACAAGGCGGCGAGCATTTGAGAAGACAAAAAACCTAAAGCTCTTTGTGGTAAGAGATGTCCAGTATAGTGTGGGATACCTCACAAGGACGACCTCATCCTCGCTGCTGGGGCCTTGATCAATGAACTATGAAAGAGAATATTCTAAGAAAGATAAACGCTGACGAAACAAAAAAGATAAGCCTCTCGCAGGAAAGCTGACTCATTTGTATGGGAATTGAGTGTGTTTATATGAACCCATGCCATTGTGGAGAAAAAAATCATCACACTTCAAATGCTAACTTAAAAGGAGTAGTTTACATACATATTAATTCCCTCCACATGTTCAATTCAATTTCAATTCAAGTTTATTTATATAGCGCTTTTCACAATGTGTATTGTTTCAAAGCAGCTTTACAGGGGCAAACAGGAAAAACAGATAAGTTAGAACACAGCACAGTGCATGGTGTTTATACAACGAGTAAGATCATTCTAATAAATAATATCTAATTTCTAATTAAATAAATAAATGAATGAATGCAGTCTCCCGCTGGAACAGCTGGAACACCTTGAATCCACAGCATTACAGACGCCAAACTTGAAACATTTTACACAAATGTTCAAACTCGCCTCGCCTTTTCGAGACACTAAAAGTAAGAACAGGTTTCAATATCTGAAAGTGCTATTTGAAAGCTGTTGAATGTGCTGAATGAAGACTGATTGTCCAGTAAATAAAAACATTAGAACTATATCTTGTATCAGTTCTGCAAAACATTATTATTTTTTGCTTAATTCTGAGGTAATATGATTTAAAATAACTGTTCATTTCATTCAAGCTCTCCGGTAGCTCAGTGGTTAGAGCATGGCACTAGCAATCCCAAGGTCATGGGTTCGATCCAAAAATCGTCAGAAACAAATGCATAATACAAAAGCGTGTGCAAAAAGCAATAAATGTAAATGTAAGCAGTTTTGTAAATCTTTATTGCTTTCACTACTGTCTTACATATGAAAAGATTTTGGTGACACTATACTTTTCAGTCCATTGACTTCCCTTCAAAAGAATGCAAATGTTTTGACTTGAAACGTGAGCTTCTGCAAAAAAAAAAACGTATTTTGCAACGTTTGTGTAACGTACAGATGTTTGAAATAATATTAACGCATAAAACAAATTTAGCAAAATACAGGTTTAAAACAACAAATACAACTGGAAAAGAGTCTTTACATTGCCTCCAAATATTCGTTGCGAATGCTCGTCGCGCAAACACGCTTTTTTACGCTTCGGCGAGGATGAGCATCTTTTGAAAACTCTAGTGTGGATGGTCAAATTTCTGAAGCAAATCAAATAAATATAACGTAAAATATTAAAGGGGGTCCATTTTTAATGTAAATGCCAATAAATTAATTTATCGTAAATCGTTTTTATAAATACTCACGTATAGGTTCTTGTTAATACGACATATGGGTCACATGACCATAAAACATGGCGGACGCAGTATTTTTCGAGATGTAGTCATACTACTCCCACTCTTACTATATAGAACGTACTATTTTAATAAGTAGGCCTAGGTACTTATTCCAATTCAGTCACAGTATGCGATTTCGGACGCGGCAACTGTTTCTAGACATCGCGAGAGATTTCAGTGGGAGAGACTAAACAGATCCATATAACAAACGCATTAATCTACTCTTGCTTCAGGTAGAAACTTTGAAATGTTCTGTCCGTGGACCATCGCTGAGCTGTGTAATCCGCCACAGTGCTAAACCTGATCAGACAGGAAGTTCAGACTGAGCTGAACTGGTCCACTCTGGTCTGTTTCACGGCTTACACGGGTCTGATCCTCCCAAATCCCGGGCCAACTCGAGCAGCTTACGGCCTGACCCCAGATCAAACCCCCGCGGAGAACAAAAGAAGATTACAGACTGATCTCAGGTCAGGTTCTCTGAGCTCAGGGGAAACCTAATAGTGCCAAAATACGCCAAATGCTCTTTAATTCACTTCAGTACATAAATCATAATGAATGGTGTGATGCGCAACCCGACAAATATTCATCTATAAAACATTCGGTGCTGATAGCGGCTTCACAAATGATTTAAACGTCTCAATTATAGGTGGTGCATGCAAATGAGAAGAACACATACGTAATGAGAGAAAGAGAGACAGCATCATGTGTGCAGCGGATTTAAAGCATTATGGGAGATGAATGATTAAGCTCGATGTTCTACACAAACTTATAGCAGAAGAACATGACTTAACATGCCAAACAAACGAAAGCAGGAAGATTATTTCAGTTAATACAAATGATAGAACGTTGTATTTATCTGAAAAGAAGTTACATTATTAGTATGAAAATTAAGTAAAAATCCCCCTCCCCATCTCATAGTAGCACAATTCAAACAATCCTCATTACATTAAAAAACAAAATCACCGCAAAACATCAGAAGTATTTTTTTATTCATGTATAATCACTGAAAGTGCTTAAAATTGTACTTCACAAACGCACATTGCAACTCGTGTTTTATTTCTTTCGCAAATTAAATTCAGTTTTTTTGTCTAGGGGGGCTCTTCTCATACATACTGATGGCATCCACATTATAACTGTGCGTGTGGAGCCGATCGCTCTGATAGTTCAGCTAGGAAGAAAAATTCTGATTCCTTTTTAATACACACTGCAATTATAATACAAAATGTTTCATACTGGTGGTGCGCATACAGATAGCCACAGAGCCCACCTTTCACGTTTTTAAAGACATGCTGAGAGAAAAAGAGGAAAATAAACCCCTTTGAGAAATCCGGTGTTTGTAATTGATTCTGTCACACAGACGGCACTAGCAATCTCTCTCTCTCTCTCTCTCTCTCTCTCTTGTACAGTGTCAGATTGGGTCTTTACGTGTTCACATAAACGGTCACTTTCATTTTTAAAGCATCACTAATCTCTGAATTTCTGTTGGAGTCTCACTGGGGTCACGTCAGTCACCGCTGATGATCTGACACAAAACCATCCTGTGATGTCCCAAAATGCCCTGCAGAAACAAGACGCATGTTATCAATCCTTGTTGAGCTGTGACACACACGATCACCAAACGCTCCTGCGATTCTCGGGATGTTAGAGACATTCTGTTCAGAGTGTTCAAGTGTGATCATGTTTTCCTGTGTAGTTCGTGTTGGATATCACGTTTGTTTGACGTATATTTCTGAACTTATACTAAACCGTATACTTCTGCAGTTACACCTGCTATGCTTTCTTTATTTTTCTATTATTATCTATTTGTGGTCTATCGTCCTTTTAATAAAGCTATTAATTTAAAGAAATGTGAACTAAATAGTTTTTTTCATGTAGAGAAAACTTTCATGTTTACATATTTTTTATCATTGCACAATTGAATTCATTAACATAGAAGTTTAATTTGTTTCATAAACTTTTATAATGCCTACATTATTTGCATTTTGTGTTTTTAAGGTGAATAAAAGAAAAAAAAATCCTATGTATTTCATCATTGAGGGTTTCTTTAAAAAAAGTCTAAAATCTTGCCTCGTCTTGTTCTCGTCTCATGGGATAAGTATCTCGTCACACCCCTAGTGTTTAAGTTTGATGACCGCATTTACCAACAGGTCTAAGTCTTAAAACGTTTGTTCACACAAGCATTTACAGTTTCTGCAGTAGCTAAAGCCCTCTGAAGCTTTGGCTGATTGTTTTACACAACAACAGTATTTGGGGGGCAAAAAAAACAATCTATTAAATTTCCAAGTGCACATTTTTAAACAATACTAATAAACAGCAAAATGTAAATCTGTGTAAACACCTTTACTCTTTCCAACATTGCTTTTACACTTTTCAGCTTGTCAAATGTCTCATTAAATGTCTCATCAGTAAAATCGAAAAAACTTTATCTAGTCCGACCACAGCATTATATAGATTCCTCCAAACCACTAAAACCTTGTTCCTTTAAAACAACAACTGATGCGCTTCAGTTTGTTTTGGGTCATTTATTGACTGTGAAAAGGCATCAATAGTTTAACTTTAAACATCCAACCACTTTCTACTTCACAAACACGTCTCTACCCATAATGCACTAGAAGATTTTCTCTTCTGTAGAAACTGCAAAATAAAATCTATTCCCAACTTGGGATCAGGTCAGATATTGATCCATCCCTGTTATTAATAAGTCAAACGCAGCGCCGGTGCACAAAACAAAAACGTCTAAAAATCTCACAAAGTTCAGCTCTCAGTGGCAATACGCAGGTCCTCGTATTGAACATGACTGTCTTCTCCAAAGTAGACCACTGATCATGAAAGCAAATCCATCGATTTATACTCCCAGAGTTACAAAGCAGATTCTTTTCTTTTCATTCTTTTTCATGGAATAATGAAGACAAGATTCTTGTTGAAGAACGTAACATATTAAGAGTTTCAATCATGAAAACTTTCAAATCATGAAAACACATGCAAACATGTGTTCCCGCACATGTCTCATGACATCACATCATTTGGTCACATCTGTATCATTAACTTCAGTACGACTGTGAGTACATGTGACAGATTTTTACCACCGTAGCTAAGAAACCACAGAGGAGAAAGTGCCAGCTTCAATGTTGTACTTAGTCTGATTAATTATAAAAGAAAATTGCAAGGACAACACTTAAAAAATTAGCACAGTCAGAGCGATTCAAGCGTGAAATGCCTCTTGTCTTTCAAGTGCTTTAACAAGTACTGAGTCAGTGGACTTACGTGGCAACTCACGTCACCTAACCTCGCTCACACCGATAACACAGCGTGAATGAGGAAAGGAGCAGGTTGCGTTCTTGGATTTAAAAGCAGCTGGATGCTGAACAACCTGACTAGCGGAACAAGTTGAACTTATTTTTACCTCACTGTGTTACAGAAGGTTGAAGACCTCCAACATTGTCTGAACAAACTGAACTGATTCATTTAGGTCAAAATAAAGAAAAGATAAATTGTTATTTAATTGATGTCAGAAACATCAGATTTTCATAAAGACATAACCGTTAAGCATAACCGATCGGTTAAGATAGTCATGGTTCAACAATTAAGTGCATGCTAGGAAGGGTGAGAATCACATTACCCAACTGGGATTGGGATAAAGCTAAAGCCCAAAGCTGCAGGCAATTGATGATCTGTGACCAGCTGTGCTTTTCCTTAAACCTCTCAAAAAATTCTGAAACAAAGGTACGGCATAACTGTTATTTGAAAAACTTACACTAAACAAAAACAATAAATATTGCCTTTGCCTTAAATTAAGATTAAGTTAAAGCACTATAATCCTAACTAAATTAAATAGTAATTAATAGTAATAAAAAATAGACCAAAAATTAAAATGAAAACTGACCTAGAGCTACAACTAAACAACTAAACATCAAAAGATAAGCAAAGCTGGTCTCATGTGAGCTGCTAATGCGAAATGATGGGTAATAAACTGAGGCCATGAACAAATATAATTCTCCCACTTTAGTAGAAATGTTCAGGGCTCTGTCTTGTAAAGACCCCAATGTAGAAACGTTCTGCTTTAATTTATATTATTACTCGACCCACAAATTTCCAAAGGTTAATTTTCAAAAGATGACATGCTGAGTATGTGGCTTCAACACTGTATTCTTAGAAATTATTTCTAGAAATGTCCATTTATTTCATTTAGGCAAAAAAAAACGTCTGAGAGGGTCTGGAGTATAGTGGCCCATTTGCAAAGATTCAGTTTGGTCAAGGCCTCAGATGAAAACAGCACGACCTTACACCAACATGAGAAACATGAACCGCGTACAAATGAGGAGAAATGCACAATCTTATGGGCTTGCAAAATGAGGATGACAGCGACTTAATAAGAAGAAAGAAATACCTGAACAAAATATCGACACGATCGCTCCCTTTTCTGCAGCTGAAAACCCGAATAAAATGACACGTCAATTTAAAATCTAACATACAATATGACAATATAAAAAGCACATCAGAAAGCTTATAGGATTGCAAAATACATCCTTCTTAAACTCTGAGAACAAGCCAAATTCACTTAATGCATATATGCAAAACTTAGAACCTATTACGGCGACCTATGACAATATTTAAAGCTGACTTTGAGATGTATTCAAACTGGAACCTATGACCAGTCATGCTGGTATATTCAGAACAACTATTCCATTCCACACACACACACACACACACGTACACACACAGACAGCCTCGCAGTCTTTCATATTTCAACAGAGAGGCAGAGTCTTTTTAATCTGGTCCAAGTCGCCGGAATGGGGCTTCGGTTTGACGGGTTGTGATTGTGGTCATGATTGCGTGCTTGTGCATTAACGTGCAAACTCTTCTCGGTCACCGCAGGAGCAGAGAGCAGCAGGAGGCACGCTGACAAACGCCTGCGTGTGTGTGTACTCCATGAATTATTGAATCTGGGAGAGGAAGAGCGAGGGATAGGAACAGATAAAAATAAATAGCGGGTTGGTCCTTTGTCCTTTCGCTGGTGCTGATGGAATGCTAATGCGGGGTGACGGCGGCCATCTTTAGAAGCACCTGTCCCAGTTTGCACCACACCTGCAGCTCAAGCGCATTACGCTCGCTCTTTAGCGCCTCCTGTTAGCGCCTCTTCAGGATTCCTGATCTTTAAAATGTCTTGATCTTGTAGTTTCTGGTCTCAATCCTCTCCGTCTGTTGCCTGAGCCTGCTTTCGCACTATCAAAGGAATCCATCACTCGTTTCGGTTGGCTGGCAGAGAGTGTCCTGAGCTAACCGTGATGGTGTCATTTGCAAGATGCCTGGGATTTCTTCGCTTGAAATCCGCTTTGATCGCCATTGATCAAGCTGGACCGGCTAATGCGCACTTGCGTTCCCGGAGATGCCTCATTAAAAAGACGTGATTGGCCCTTTTAATTCAAAGGCAGGGTTCATACAGTCATCATGTTTTGGGTTCCCATCTCCCTTATGAGAGACATGTCTTCTCCTTACACCATTTCTGGCGTCAGCCGAGTCCCTCGTGTGCTATTTCTGTGCCATTAAAAAAACTCCTGCCATAATGGAGCTTTTAAGTCAGTCCCTTATGAGAGTCTGTGATGGTTAGAAGGCAGTTGTGAAAAGAAGCTCATGAAGTTTTAACAGAGCATATATGTTGCACGTATTGAAGATGATGCCGTCTGTCTAAAGCTACTCTACTCTATACTTAATGCATATTATAATATTTTAATTGTGACAAAATCTGTCAAACTGCTCATTGAATAACAAAAATATTTAAGCTTTAATATTATTTACCAAAAACATTTTTAATTAGGGATCTAAAGATTCTCTTAGCTTTTGAAGCGATGCGATTCATAATACTGATCTCACGATACGATTCATTCAAAAAAAAATGTTGAAATTAGACTTGAATCATCAGATATTATAAAACATTTTCCACCGGCTTAAAGGGAATCGTTACATCCCCGTTTCTAATAAAAATATAATTGATCACAATATTATTTTCCGCATACTAAACATTTAGCTGTGTCCAAAGTTTAAGCGCATCTCCGTAATTGTATATATTTTTTTAACCTACAATACCTTCCTTGTCAACAGGAAGTAAATTATTTCTGAAGCAAACAATAGGGCAAATTTTTTTGCCATTCAATTGCTAATGTGTACAAGTGATGAGCACTAGAACCTGACAGCCGAAATCACTTCATCTCGCCCCCACTCCAGCTCTCCGAGAACTTCAAGTAGTCAAAATAATCACAGTGCACATTTCTCACGTAGACGGTTATTTTAGAGACAGCAGGAGAGCACATGTGTGTAGACTGACATCTGCTGCCAACCGTCTGATTCGGGCCTTTGTTCTGTAGGGCGTCTGATCTGAACGTCCACGTACGATAGAAAAGACAAACGATACACGGGTCTGGAGGAAACAGCGTCAAACAGACCTCTTTAACTCCACACAAACTTTAATATCCGCTGTGATTATTCATCCTTTATAATGTACTCCGAGCGAGTTATAAAATCCTCGGCACGGCGAGAGAGTTTTGCTCTGCGAGTATTTTTAAACAGACGTCTGACTGTGAGGAGGCACACGGGGATCATTCATTCCGACGAAGCGGACATCATTAAAAAAACACCCACTGCTCACCTACACCATGTTCTTCATATGGAGGAACTTTCTCATTTATTCTTTATGCCAATTTTGTTATTTTCTGAGAACAGTGTAGGGTTTTAATCTCAAGACAGCATGACCGCAGAGCATTCGGACTGTCTAAAAAAAACTGCAAAGAAAATAGAAAAGCTTTTATAAATCAGCAGACTCCAATGGCTGGGTTTTAGTTGTTATCAGTCAGTCAGAAACAATGTCATGTTTGCAAGGTACTTGGTTAATACAATGAAAGATGATCATTGTATCAGAAGATCATTGTGTAAGATCATTAAGAAGTGCCTCCGTGGTTTTGATGCAAGTCAATTTGGGTCCATTGTTGTTTGGTTACCAACGTTCTTCAAAATATCTTCTATCGTGCTCTGGAGAAGAAAGAAAGTCATACAGGGTTTGGGAATGTGAGGTAAGCAGTACCTTATTGAGGCTCCGGGCGGCGCTGTCCTTTCCACCAGGCGTTAGATTCCTAAGTTGGATGTCGAGCAGGTCGATGAGATGACCCATGGCCCTCACTGTGTAGGTGATGTCACCCGCGTGCATGTGGCCCTTAGTCTGTTCAGACAGCTCTCGAGAAATTATGGCAGCAGGCTCACCCGCTCGAATCTGAAAACACACACACGCACACTTAGATGACCACATCTATCCCGTAAGCCTATACATTAAAACAGTGCAGTGAATCCAACCCATGACAATGCACAAACTCTATATGCTTAAACAACTGCTATTGGAATATTCCTCTTTACAAATCTGGACTGGTGCCTTGACGTTATCCAGTAAATTGTTCTGATAAGACTTTAAACAACTTTACCAAACGCTCTTTCCATGCACCTTTCGTTGGGCTGAGCTGAAATTCCTGAACCACATTCACTATGTTTAAATGACACATCACATTTACCTAAAGCCATAAAATGTTACGCAGAGACTCAAAAGTGTTTTACATTCAGTTTATTTACCCAAATCTGTCTAAAAGAATAGATTCATTTAAAGGAGTTCTGACTTTAGAAGAAAAGTCAAAGAAAACGTTTGCATTTTGTTTTTGATTACTTGCGACAGAGTTATAGTATTTCTTTTCTCAGTTTTATTAATATTTGGAATAAGTGATTCTGTTTACAGTATATTACTTATGTTTTAAATAGTGGTGGGCCGTTAACGCAGTGAGACTCTTATCGCGCGATAAAAAAAATGTCGCCGTTAATCTATTCTCAAAGTTGGGTTGGGAGCTGGGTCTATACTACGCAAGCTATGATGACTTTCACCTAGATATTTTAGCGCGGATGTATACCAGATTAACTGCACTGTACGGGGCGAGAACAAGATTTTTCAACTCGCGTGATTCGCGTCATTCGCGGAAGCAGAAGCCGCCTCATCATCTCATAACCAGGGCTTCATTCGCGTCCTTAGCGCCGCCTCATCATCTCATAACCAGGGCTTCATTCGCGTCCTTAGCGCCGCCTCATCATCTCATAACCAGGGCTTCATTCGCGTCCTTAGCGCCGCCTCATCATCTCATAACCAGGGCTTCATTCGCGCGATTCGCGCAGCAAGTAGGTCTATTGGCTCTTTGCATTAACATATAAATCACTCGCGCTTGACACGCCATTCGCGTTTGGTCTGAACACAACATAACGTTACTGTGAAATTACCACATCAAACGTGACGTGCTAACATGGATGCAGCTATGAAGCCGCCGGGTTTGCTTCAGGGAATATTAATTTTTAAGAAGCTTCCCAATAGAAACATCGACAAGACTAAGGTTGTTTGCACCTTGTGCAATGCGGAATTGGTTTAAAAAAAAACACTTTCTCTCAACAGGTAGTGGTCTAGCTTTAGTTGAAGCCAGTAACTTTGTATTGAGATCTAATGTATTATGGCTCCTGTATGACATATCGCTTGTTGCTCCCTCACTCTTTGTAAGTCGCTTTGGATAAAAGCGTCTGCTAAATGACTAAATGTAAATGTACTGTAGGAGCTCTTCCAGTCTCAAGTACCACCTAAACGGAAATCATCCCTTAGCTAATGCGGAAGTAAACACAAATTCATCTTATTGAACATAATTTAATTTTCATCACCAATTATCATAGTAGAACAGCTTTCTCAAGCAGTTTGTGATGCATTTTGGAAACAGGAGATGAGCCCCTGGTCTAATGCGCCACCTGGCTTGAGAAACCCGTTCTCAAAGACTTACTTTTAGTCATTATTTGGGTAGCACACATATTCTGAATGCCTTCGGCAGAATTCAAATGAGCCATTTTAATCTAGATTAATCTAGATTAATCTTGGAATTAATCTAGATTAATCTAGATTAAAAAAAATAATCTATGCCCACCACTAGTTTTAAAATATACAAAAAACATGATTATATTCAGTTAAAAGTAATGTTGTGTTGCAGTTCCCAAACGTTGGAGACTGTGTGTACTCTGGAAGCCAATCATTGGCATAGATTCTGGGAGTGCCCAGTGATAAAACCCTTTTGGTTAGAGATTCATAAAGCTGTGGAAAACATATTTAATATTTAAGATTCTTAGGAAAGGTTGATATTCAGGCAGGATGACCGGATGAATATTTATTTGGTATCCTCTGGTAAAAAAGCGCTCAGAAGGGATATGTTGCTTCCTGAACCCCCCACAATACAAGAGTGGATGGATATTGTAAATTACATTTATGTTATGGAAAGAATTACCTTCAGAAAAAAATGTATTCCTTCAATTCTGCTCCAAGTGGGTAGGATATCTAAGGCATATATGGTTATCGTCCCAATCAACTGGTTGCTACTGGAAAAGCTACACTATTTTTGAGAAGTCATGTCAAAAACAGCACGTTGGTTTCTCAGTGAAGAATTTAATGAAACACTCCTCCGGCGAGAGAATGAAGTGTTTATTTGCTAATGCAAGGTGAGAAATGCACGACAACTGAAGATGTTGTTGACACTCCTGCTGCCTGCTGCCTTTTTCACTCCCTTTACATTCTGAAGGAAAAGTTCAGCAGAGAATGAAATTCTGTCACTGTTTACTCGCCCTCGTGTCAAAGCCGTATGTTGTTATTCGGTGTAACACAGACAGAGACATTCTGAAAAGCATTTCTGCAGCTCTTACCTACGATGACCATGTCAGTCAAGCTCAGAAAAACCTATTTATAGGAAACAATGTCCGAATTGTAATTTTATTGTAGAAAACATGATGAAAAAATTTCATTTGGGGTGAACAAATCCCTTTTACTGCCATAGTAGGGAAAATAAATACTATGGGGATGAGATCTGTTTGGTAACTGACATTCTTCCAAATATCTTCTTTTGTGTTTAGCAGAACAATCTGAGGGTGAGTAATTGATGACAGATTATATTTTTTGAGTGAACTTGATATCTCAACATATTTTATATTCCAGAGCGGATTAGAACAGGAAGGATGTTAATCTACATCTTCCTCAGACATCCACAAGCCTCTGAGAGGCCTCCAGTCAAGCCTTTGGTCAGGAGTCCAGATAAAATCCTATTCTTTAGCAATATTTTTGCTTTCTGCTTGTTAGGTTTATAATTCCCTGTAAAATTAAAATATTTCTTTAAATATCAAACCATCAAACCTAGCATTAAATCACGCCTCATAGAGATTTACTGTAAAATCTTTTCATTTTTTAAATGTTTTCAATTTGGATTATCACGTCCAAAGTAATTGTACTGACAGGCACACCCACCTTACTTGCGTATACATTTGGGCGGTCTTATAGACTGTTCCCACCAAACATGACTTGTGCGAATATATTGCGCTTTTAGTGCCTGCTTGGACGCTTGAACATTTTGTGTTTACTCGCTTCATTCACGCTTGAAATTCACTTCACAACAGACGCAAATTTGTGTCTGGGAGGGGCTTCTGCCAGGCGGCTCCAGTCTGTATATATATATCGCTCAAATTGAGAAAAGAGCGTTTTTTACAATTTACCAGATTGTCTGACCTCTTCACTCACTTTCTTCCAAGCAAGATCCTTTTCGATATCTGTTTCGATATCTTGAAATCGCTTGTGCTTAACGCTTGATTCTAGTTTAGGTGGGAACACACGGTAAGTCAAATCATACTGGGGTGTTTCAGGCAGGTCTTGGTTAGCGTTTGCTTTTAGATCGAATGCATCTTTTGTTCCTACACTTTAATTTTTGCAATTTTAAGTGTGTAATACATGCATTGGCAACTTATAACACACCAAATACACAGAAAAACACATATTCGCGCCATATGACCCCTTTAAGATCTATGTTCCTAAACATAGGAACTGAATAGCCTATATAATCACCAAATAATTTAAGTGGAGAGAGTGATTTTAAGACCTTGTCTATTGGAAAATCTGTTTTCATAATAAACTGCGTGGTGAGTTATTTATTTTGTGACTTAAGTGCAACTCGAATCAAGTTCCTATATCTGATCTCATCTCTCAGAATGAATTGTGTGTGTTTTTTCTGTTGATCATGATAAACTTTATTTCTTTTCGGTGAATGAATAACATATCTAAACTCTCCCTCGTCTCCCTCTCTGCTCCTCCGGATCCATTGTCTCTCTGTTCTTGTCGAGTTTGATGTCTGAAATGAAAGCGTAGCTACAGAGAAACTGAGATCAGAGATGTTACCCTCTCATAAATTTGACTGATAATGATCACCAGATTTAAGCCAGAACTGGAAGCGCTTCACTGTGCCGAGATGCAGAGCACACTGTTAAACACAGCAGGTTAACAAGCGTAAAAAAACTCCATTGGTGGTGCGTTGCTAAAAACTGTTGAGCTATAATTTGTCACACACTTTTGTTTTTCTATTACGATGGGGAATTTCAATTGACTACTATTGTTGTTGCACTGAGCTAATGTTATTTTATAATGCTTGTAACTAGACTTTTAGAGATTATTTAGGGTTTAATAAGTCTCACTTGGTGTGCGTTTGAGGCTCCATCTAGCACAGTCCATTAACAAAGTAATGATTACCACGGCAACACACTGATTTGCACATGTTTGAATTAGGGTCTGGTTGTGTGTGTTGTTCTTTAACCTTCTGGTTGATGATGTTGATCCACGTGGAGGTGCAGTTGCTCAGATCGGGTCCCTTCAGGTCCCACAGTCCCTCGGGCCCCTGACAGGCGAACACAGCTGTTCCTGCACAGAGAAATGAGCCGTTACCACTTATCGCCGCGTGTGTGGTGCAATAATACCGCATCATGTTGTTTTAGAGGCATGTAAACACGCACACTCCTTCAGGTTACGTCCATATGACACAGAAGACATTTAAACCTCTGAGATCATAAAGGAGGGTGTAATTATACAGCTGGATGACCGTAGTGGAGATAAAACCAACGCAGTTTGTATGTGGGAGAGCTCTAACTACAGACACGTGTGGATATGTGTGTGTAAAGGTTAAATAAAGCTCAGGGAGGAAGATATCTTATCATCCGCTCTAATTAGAAGGACTGAAAATGTCATATTCTTACACTCTGGCTCAGGTGAGGTCCTGCACAAGCTCAAAAATACATGGAATATACTCAAATACAAAGCGGGTGTGAATAAATGAAAGGTGCATACTTAATGAGTGTAGCGATTTTAACAGTAGCTGAGGGCATCTGTCATTTAACAAAAAACGAGAAATTAACCTATAAAGAATAATACTATTTGATACTGTATATGATTGAATACATTACATATGTAATTTACTAATACTACAAAATATTGATCAGTTGATTTATCAGACGCTTTAAATAAATGCTTTAACACAATTTTATCACATTTTAATTATTTACACAGAATAAAGTCAAACATAAAATCCCATAGGCGTAATTTGCTGGTGGGACAGATGGGACATGTCGGCACCACTTTTTGGAAGGAATTAAGCTTGTGGAAGAAGTGGATTGTTTAGGGGCCATTAACATCGAAAACTCAAGGAAAACGCAGGATGCTCCGTTCTCTCACCATCTCCAGTTGCTCGCACTCGAAAGTTATATTTGCGGAAGACAAAAAGTAACGACTTAAGGAACAAAGCCAGTATAAAAATGTGCATACTATCCGCGCTCGCAGCACTTGCTTGTGCATCATATCACAAAAAACGTGTAAAGCAATGCACAAGTGACATTGGAATAAACTGCTTTTAAGTGACCTTCCCCAAATGACAGTTTGGGAACCGAATGCTTTGAGAGCTGGAGTTGAAAAGTGGACTAGCCAATGTACGAATGCCCACTATGTATGATAAATATTCCCAAAGAGTTCTCAAAGAAACAATTTATTAAGCATTTTCCTTGTCATCTCTGTCCCCACCACTTTTCAAAACAAAGTTATGCAACTGTAGAAAACACAAACATTTAATACCACATGGTATAATTGCATTTTTTTAATCAATGCGACGTATACTGCGGAAGTCTAATGCTATTTAGTTTTTTTTATCCGAAATGGTTTTAAGCCACTTATTTTTATCTTTTGCTGTTGTGTGTCAGTAGCACTAGTTGTGTAATTGTGTAAAAGACTGTTCTATTGTATTCATAGCGCTATGCGTGTTACGTTATTCATGGAATGTATATTAGCAATCCAAACTGTAAAAAATATCTGTAAGATTAGATTCAGTTTCTATCCAGAAAGATGTCAGAATTGATGACACACACATGAAACTGAATACTTTTCAGGAAATGGATGGGCATCAGAATATATGTCATTTAATCTGAAGGTTCGTGTTTACATCACTAATTTGAGACAATGAGAGTTTAGCATGAAAGAGTTAATGATTGGTCAAATTAAATCATGTTTTTTTTACACCTACAGGGTCTCGCTACTATAAAAATACCAATTTAAAGAAATCTTTCCTTTCTCTTATTTAAGATCACTGTTTGAGTGGTGAACTGTCTCCGAGTGAGAAATAGAACTGTTACATAACAGTGACAGTATAAGAAGAAATCAATGAAGACCACATGAAGTACTTCTACCAGTTTAGGAAATATTTTTATAGTAAGTCTGGACTTTAAAAATGAGGCTGAAATAGGCCATCTGGGCTCCCTGACACAGCATACCTATGTCTGATTTTATAGTCAGTACAACAGTGCTCTTACAACATAACACTTTATTTTACAATGACTTCATCCAATCAGAATAAAAAGCAGAACTATCTATTTTATAAGTGTTAATAAACTACTTTTCCCTTGTTCAAATGCTCTTGTTCCCAACTTCACAAAGATTGTGACTAAGATCGACAGCCAGAAAACTAATCCACCAACTGCAGCTCCAGTCTGGAGCTCCGAAAACTTCAAGAGCAAACAACTCATCAGGAACAACTGCCAATCACCCCGAAAGCATGGAAACGGAAGAAACCAGAACGAACGAGGTGAAAAGAGCAAAGACGAGTCAAAGAGAAAACACAGAGAGAGAGAGAGACTGAAATAGAGACAGGGTAAGAGAGTGAGAGCGGTCCACACTTGTTATTTTTTTTTACTCTGAGCATCTCTCTTCTGCTATAAAAATAGCAGCCTGAAATGAAACAAACTAACTAAAAATAATAAAAACAAAACAACGTTTGTTGAGAAAAATGTGAGTGATGCTATTCTGTTTAAAGCCTCCAGCCCAATTCTAAAGAGATATAAAAGCACTCCCTCACAGTGTACATGGGGTGTTAAACACCCAAGGATGTCTTACCGATAGTTCCAGGTGGGCACGGTTGCTTAGCGACAGCCCCCTGACGTGTTTTTGGCCACGTGAGGCCGGAGTCACTGACAGGGCTGCAGTACTCCACAGCAATATTGGGCAAGACGGACGAGGGGTCCGAGCGAGAGGTGACCTCAGAAAGGGCATCCACTACGGACGGCTGCTCTGTCGTAGAACTGTGCGTGATCGCTGCCGTTGTGGCGGGTGATTTGGTGGTTGCTGTAGTGGTGGAGGTGGTGGGGGTCGTCATGGTAACGGTGACAGGGCGAGTGGTGGTCCGCATTGTTGTCGTGTCCATTAAGACATTCCCAGAAGAAGATGATTCTGAAATCAAGAACAAATGACAGTGAAACACACATCAACAGGTATGAATTGACATCTACAGCAACCTCCAAGAGTACACCAACACACAGGTGTCAGGAGGAGAGGATTCTGGGATCAATTGGGCCAACCATCAGGACAGAGAGAGCTGTCCCTCATCATCCAAAAATCGCTTATAGCAGCTACACCTCTGTGTTTGGACCTTGCTTAATACTTAATTTAAGTACACCTGTATTTCTATCTTGACTAATGTAAAGTACATCACAGAATGTATTACACCGATGTAAAGCTGCAATGCAAAGTAATAATGACTTTTGCATCAGATGTTCAGGAAGAACAAAAACACACACACATACACAGATTACAGATATATTGCTCAGCCGTCATCAATATGCTGTCAAATATCCTCAATTTCTTTCAGTAATATCTGCCTACCAGTTGTATATATAATATAATACAATATATAAAGTACTTTATATTATATTAATTTCCTCTAATGCTGACAAAAAAGCAGGGATTGTAAACAAAATACATCCATACCATACACATACACTATTTTACGTATCTACACATAACTTTTTACACAGTATTAAGTACTTAAAAGGTGCTTTACACTCACAAGGCCTCAATGAGGTGTCATGCAACACAACTTAATAGTACCGGTTTCAATAAGCCAGCTTTCACGGAAACAACAAGTAAAACAAGCAACATAACTACACCATTTACTTAACACTTGTAAATATGCAACAAACAACTGGTCAATGTAATTAATACAATTATCAAAATGATAAATGTTTGCTTTATAAAGAACCGAGTTCAGCACTTAGGAACTATATAAACATAAATGGTTAAATGAATCTGTACTGTAACATCAATCCTGACCAGCCATTATTTTCATTCCATTTTGAATTCATGCCAAAGATGGTTTCAGTACACAAGTTAGTTGTTATAATCCTGATGTATGTTCAAGTGGTCGTTTTAGTTTGAACTAGTGAGATGATGCTATAAAATGGGGTCATGGAAAAACTATTTGGTTGTCACTGCCGCAACTTCGCCTAGAACATGAATGTACATGTTTGCATGTGGAAATCTATTTATTTGCCATTCGGATTTCTTAATCTGATATTTTACAGATTTGATAAATGACTCTATAGAATAATAAAATAAAAATATCTTGCATGTACGAAAATGTTAACTTTAAGACAACAGAACTTACGTTTTGTGACTCAAACGCAATAGATAATAAACCAAACTTGCATAGAATGGAGGTTTGCAAAATAATGAACGGAACATAATCTACATAGTGCCTGTGTAAAAACTATTTCCTCACATTTAGTGTCTGGTAAAGCTGGACTGTGGTAGTGAATCAGAAACAGGTGCCCTCTGTTGAGAGAGGTGAATATATGGGCTGGTTTGCATGTGCAGTCCTCCTGACCCAATCAGTGGGTCATTATTTTAGTTCATTATTACAACCCACCGCCAGCCAACCACATGCCAACAAACACGCATATAAAAACGCTCATCTCGTGCCTCCATAATAAGCAGCTGGACCATTTGAATCGATGTTACCCACAAGCCCACAGGTCTGAGCTTCCCTGCATCATTAAACCCAAATGCACAGAGATCGTCAGCATCGTCAAGCACTGTGGGCTAAAACGCTTACTCGCACATCTCGCAACACACACATACACAGCTGTTCTCTCTTTCCAGAAGGGAGACACACACTATCTGTTTCCTCTGGGTTATGGAGTGAAAGAGAACAGCAGTGGGAAGTTTAGAGAGAAGCTGGAAAACATGTTTACTGGCACAAGCATGCACATAGACAAGTGTAGACTGAGAGACACAACGTGTAGACAGACAGACTGCATACATACAGACAGACAGACAGAATGTGTGCATAGACATACAGCAGACAGACTGTGTACAGAAAGGATAGATAGACAGTGTAAACAGAGAGACAGACAGTGTGGAGACACAGACAGACAGATTGTGTACTTTGACAGACAGACAGACTGTAAATACAGACAGATAATGTAGATGGAAAGATAGATAATGAGGAAAGACAGCCAGTGTAGAGAGACAGACAGACTGTGTACATAGACAGACAGGCAGACGGACAGACTGTGTACATAGACAGACAGGCAGACGGACAGACTGTGTACATAGACAGACAGGCAGACGGACAGACTGTGTACATAGACAGACAGGCAGACGGACAGACTGTGTACATAGACAGACAGGCAGACGGACAGACTGTGTACATAGACAGACAGGCAGACGTCAGACTTTGTACATAGACAGACAGGTAGACAGACTGTGTACAGACAGGATAGATAGACAGTGTAGACAGAGAGACAGACAGTGTGGAGACACAGACAGACAGATTGTGTACTTTGACAGACAGACTGTAAATACAGACATTTAATGTAGATGGAAAGATAGATAATGAGGAAAGACAGCCAGTGTAGAGAGACAGACAGACTGTGTACATAGACAGACAGGCAGACGGACAGACTGTGTACATAGAAAGACAGGCAGACGGACAGACTGTGTACATAGACAGACAGGCAGACGGACAGACAGACTGTGTACATAGAAAGACAGGCAGACGGACAGACTGTGTACATAGAAAGACAGGCAGACGGACAGACTGTGTACATAGACAGACAGGCAGACGGACAGACTGTGTACATAGACAGACAGGCAGACGGACAGACTGTGTACGGACAGGATAGATAGACAGTGTAAACACACAGACAGACAGATTGTGTACTTTGACAGACAGACAGACAGGCAGACAGACTGTAAATACAGACAGATAATGTAGATGGAAAGATAGATGAGGAAAGACAGCCAGTGTAGAGAGACAGACAGACTGTGTACATAGACAGACAGGCAGACGGACAGACTGTGTACGGACAGGATAGATAGACAGTGTGAACACACAGACAGACAGATTGTGAACATGGACAGACAGACAATGTAGACAGACAGATAGGTAGTGAAGAAAGACAGACGGACTGTGTAGACAGACAATCAGTGTGACAATGTAGACTGATGGACAGACAGACAGTAAAGACTGAGAGATATAGATAGTGTATAAACACAGACAGACAGTGTAAAGAGAACAATAAATAGTGATAGAAAGAAAGACTGACAGACATTGTAGACAATGCTTACACACAGACAGTGTGGAAAGACATGCAGATCATGTAGACAGGCAGAGTGGAAATACAGACAAACAGTGTAAACAGAAAGACAGTTTAAACAGATATGCAGACAGAGATAGTGCAGACAAACTAACAGTATAGACCAGCCCATAACACAAATAAGACTAGATTACGGCATAAATATGATGATTAGTACTCTACTCTACACTATACCAACAGCATCATATCATAAATTTGACAGAACTAGAAACAAACACATTTTGATATTTCTCTCAAACTTTAGTTATTAAGGGGATTTAAAATGTTAAATGTCCATATCTGAGATTGAGCAATACATATGTGACTATATAGTAGCACATTGTGCATATCAAGCAAGTTATTTTGCTGGAGTGCCATGTGACTGCACAATTGAGAATGTTCCCAAGTCATATAACACCAGTGAGGATCCTTTACAGAAAATGTGGCAACCTGACTGAACTCAAGCCCCTGGTCGATCTATCTTCCTCCCGGTCATTTTCAAACCATGCTAATATCTTAAACGCTGTCCATTATAAAGACGGACGACAGTTACCACAATATGACTCCGTTCCAGAGCAACAGTTCCCGTTTCAGACGACGTGCTATTACATTCATTCTAAAGTGCCGGTACTGTCATAATTATCCCTCATCCCTCTCCTCAGCACCAAAGAAAATGAAGAGAAGTTTCTCTGCCTGTCAGATGCAGCTCATTACTCTGAATTGTCTCTGTTCGCGAGTCTTATCAGCTCGAGTGAGAACTGGCTTGGCTCGTTCGCGTCTGGCAAGGAGATTAAGCATCCCCATCATTGCTCAGTCGCATGCCATTTTTTTAATTAACGTTTGGACAGTTTTCACAGTCCCCATCATGGCTGGTTAATCTGTTACAGAGAGGGGTTATTAACATATAAGCAAAGTAAAAGATAAAACAAAACGATCGATTGGTATGTTCAAGAACTGTAATAAAATTTCTAAAGCAACTTTTTTATATCAGTTGCACCTCAGACCATGACCAAACACACCAGTCCGTTTGACTGCTTTCCAACAGTGCAAAATTGCAAAAAAATACTGAATTTGAAAACACAAATTTAAAGAATCTTAATCTTTAAAGAATAAAGTTGATCAAAAAAATAGAGGTACCATTTCCCCAAATAAAAATGGTCTCAAAGATCAGATACTTGAAAAATGTACTTTAGTAGGCTCGAAGTAAAACTATATTACTATCCATCTCAGTTTAGTGCACAAAACTATAACTTAGTGATACGCTTTGTGCGGAAGATGGGAGAAACTTGCGGTTAAATATAAACAAACGCATTTTTGCTGTATTTCAAGTCATTCTGTTAATCGTAGAATGTGAACTTACACACTGACAGCACTTATAAACTACATCAGCATACTGTCCACTGCTTCATAGAGGAATGGGATGATGATTTTAATACTCGACGTTGGATATTTAGCAACTTTATTGATTCAGTTGTTGTGACAGTCTCTTTACATGATGTCGATTCTGTGCTATTTAAAGATGTGTATTGTCATTATGTATTGCATTTTAAAGCTAACTGCAAAGCGTTACATGGACCACATGCAGATATCATAAAGCTGCTGTATCGTCAGCTGGCCATTTATCTAATGAACATTATACTAAAGATCATGTGCAAAAATTGCCTTTTTACATTTTTAAACATTCTCTCTACGTTTTGTTTATAAGACGATAAGTGGAAGAAATACCTACTTTACATCAAGCATATCAGATGAGAATTCGTTCACATGATGTGATATTTTCTAACAGATTTTTGACAACATGTAGGTAAAATAAATGAAAGAATCCTTGTAAATCCAGTTTATTGTCTCAAGTTTTTATTGAAGACCATAGACCAGTTTTATCTTTTCGAACTCCCTTTTAAAACTGCAGACTCTTTTTAAACTATGAGCACATTAAGTCTAAGAAGACTCTATTTAATTGGGAATTTTGAAGTTCGCCTTTTAAAACTGTGCAGCCCTCACTGAAGCTGTCCATCTTAACTTTAGATCTGTGTGTGGAGCACTTCTTCTTACGACGTGAAATAACCTTCGCCTGGTTATAAGTGCAGCAGCGAACAGCAGGTGTTGCTCATCGGTTCCAAAATTATTTTTAAAAGATTTCCACATGAAACCAACAATATTACAAATTCAAAATATGAAACACAGTCAAATTTTCTGTCATCAGAATAAGTTTTTCAAAGTGCAATACACTAATTCCGCCGCTTCACTGGAAGTTGTACCCACGTTCGTTTTCACAGAAGCGCCCTCCGGAAACTTGCGGATAAAGGCCAATAAATATATGTTTGAGTTTGATATAACTCCGTTTTTTTAATATTTTCAAAAATCATGTTTTTTATTATGTTCTCATGCTTTTATTGTGTTTAATAGCTGTTTTTGGTTATAATAGCTTAAATCAAAACAAACCAACAGCAGTTTGATTGATATTAATTGAAATGCACAATGAAAAAAAACTCATTTTAGAATCAAAATTGTATATATATATTTTATACTTATATTATTTTATACTTTATTCCTTCATTCCTCACAATATGTACACTACTGAACAATGTAATAATCTATATCAAGCCTGTCCTCCTCCAAAAATGTGTTTACTCTTACACAAAATGTGTGAACTTTTTAGATGGTCCCTTACGTCCATCAGCGGTAGAACATTTTACACGACACGTAAGACTGAATGTAAAAACTGTGTTGAAAACAAATAAGAAAATCCAAACTATGCAATCACACTGGTTTTGTTACACGCAGTCTGCTCAGGCCGAGTTAATGAACCTGTCGGGACTCTGCGAGTTGGATCAAACAGTGAGTTATACTACACAGAATGACAGAGCGATTCAAAGAGCCTCAAGTAGTCATGGCACAAAGCAGCACTCCTCTGAGGTCACAGCTAAACATATTCCACTCTGCATGTGGGTCAAATTAGGTCCATTACCGTCTGCCTAAAGGGGCCCTGCATAGCGGAGACGTTCCGACAGCCTGGCCTACACTTTTGCTCTCGTAACCGCAACCCAACTGCGCTCCAAACATCACCGCGTTTGACATTACCTTGCATGGTCCAAATACCAGCGGACAGCAATGCAATGCGCGATGGAGAGAGGCCTGTTTTTAATCACGGCAGGTCAAAACACAAGATCAGTATCTCAAATGGCTCTTGACATGTTGGGGCTCCAATGACCCTCAAGAAAAAACAAGGTCATCCAATAACGTTCCTTTGACTGCCAGACCTCATATCAAACATATGAAGAGTGTGCCAAAAAAATTAATATATATGGAGATGTTATTCTAGGTCACGCTTCGTTTTACGGGTTCATACGCTGTGTGTATACGCTGCATAATGCGGAAAAGAATAAGTTTGGGCATGCTGCCATGGCCTCAGGTACGAAACACGGTTAATAAAGAAAATATTCAGATTCACGTACTATCTCTTCCTATCTTTGTGCAATCAATGTGTAATGCAGACTATATTGTACTCTGATGCTAATTTGAAGAAGCCAAAAGGATCCTGCAATGTGATGCATGAAATCAAAATGTACATTTTTGTTTTGTTTTAGTATATACGAAATCAATGCAATATATTAAATAATAAAATTCCATAAATTGAAACCAACTGCTTATGCTTATGCTCGACCAGACCTGCCTGAAACACCTTGTGTAACCACACCCCCACAAATCTACATCAGTTCCTGATTTGACTAGACAAAAGACCGCCCAAATGTATACGCATTTAAGATGGGTGTACATGTCAGTACAATTGCTTTGAAACCTGATGTTCCAAACATCTCTTTTTTAAGAGTGATGAGTTTTGTTAAAAATCCACATGCTTCCAAGGGGCGGGGCAAAGAGGAGATACAAACATGAACAGAATGTGGAAAATACAGTTTTTTAACCTTAAATCTTGTTTAAACATTGCATTACATCTACAACAAAATAAAATATTTGTTTTAGCAGTGTCATAGGACCCCTTTAATGCTATGATGGAGAGTTTTACTAAATCACATTCTACGCATTTATTGCACGGATTCAGTAATAAAACATATAGAAGAAACCTAGAAGCGCTTTGATGTGACGCGCATCTACCTCTAGCTGTGGGAGACGCGTGAGGAGTCATCAGAGACTCGCAGTGCAAAAACAAGCCAAAGACAGAGAGTCCTAAAACAATTAAATTGCTCATCTAATAGAGAGTGAAGAGCGATAAAGTCCTACAGTACAGACCCCATGAATACCAGTTTATAACAATAGTCATACACTGCACTCTTATTGTTTGAGCATATGCATAATTCATTGTTATACATGTTGTCTATCTTCCTACTGTATAGATATGATATAGCCAGAAGATAAATATAAATAAATATTACATCTTTTTATATCTTTAGTACATTTTCATAAATTGCCTACATTTTAACTGTGGTGAGCATTTAAATGAACTGTAAAAGATAAATTATCTACACAAATCTAAGAAAAATTAGGTATAAGATATAGATTTACAATGGGAGATATATCGTTACCGTGAAATAAAATTACTCATTCCGTGAAATAGTTTTTGGGCCATTTCGCCGACCTCTATGTTTCACATAAGGTAGCTCCACATGAATGTCACTGGAAGCATCTTATATGCATTTTCAAATGACATGTCTTCCTGAGCTCGGGGTTGATCGATCTGCCCCGAGTTTCAAGGTCGGATGTCTGACAGTTCCAGAGCATCGTTCCAGATGTTATTTCCAAGTCTAAGGTGCGAAAATGTCGAAATCCAAGTCCTGGTTTTCACAGACAAGGCTTAAAACTAGTCCGAGACTAAAATCAATAACTTGCCCGGACATATCTTAAAATATTTCAGAGACATTGTTTTGCGTCAAGATGCACATCAGTAATGGTTTCTTATAAGGCATTTTAATAAAAGCGACTCAAATAGCCTAAATTAAGGCATAGTCGTGGCTTAGGCTAAGCCTTGTCTATGAAACCGGGCCCAAAGAACGCGACGCGCACGTCTCTCGGAAACCCTGTGAAATTCAACCAATCAGATGACGACTTCAAACGTGCTGAATAGTTTCTAGAAAAGTGTGCCTTATGCATGAGGCTGAAACTAGTCCCGTCCTAACCCCTGTTCCAATTACATCAATGCATCAAACAAAGCAACGCATTTCCATCCACTTCAGTGAGTCTCTAAAGGTCGCTTGTTCCGATGTCGAATTTTAAATCAGGAAATTCATGGTTATCTGACTTGGATTCTTTTATCTGGTGATTTCATCATGAGTTCATTGTCTTGTGATATTCATGATCTCATCTAAAGCAACGTGATTCTGACTGCAGGACTGTGACTGAACAGACACGCGTGATGCTGAGGCAAGAGTAAAGCTCATACGCATGCACTGGAGCAGGACCTGGAGACTGGTGTTGTAAGCACAGTGTTCATCTCTCTCTTGACTGCCTCTGAAGCTGAACGGGTGGGGGGGGCTTGATAAAGTACAACACACTTCTGCCCCTGAGCTCAGGGATTTTCAGTAGTGAGTAATGGAGCTGCATACAGCCATAAAACCAGCCGGCAGCCAGACTCTCCTTACAATACACCGTACACACAAACACACATACAAGACTTCCTTCCTTCAACTGAACGCAAATAAATCATCTTCTTTCTGTCAGACTTAAACCTCGTTACTCTTTTTTCATAATTTTTTATTCTTTTCATAAACCGTTATCTTCATGTTTGTCCGTGGGTTTTATCAAATATTTAACCAATAAAAAGAACTTGTTAACTTTGACATAACCACTTTAAATTACTGTTAAATTTAAGTGCTTTATTATTTTCTGTAAAGTGGCAGATTTGGAGATATGAGGTCTCAAGAATCCCGCCATATTTGTTTATATTTAGAACGACTAAATTTACATGGACATCAGTAATCAAATCATTTGCCTTATTCTGAGAAAGACAATATTCTGATTAAGGTGTTTACATTGCATTAACTCTTTCACCGCCATTGACGAGTTATCTTGTCATTTAAAAAAAAAACGCTTCCCCGCCAAAGACGAGTTTTTACGGCAATCAGTTTTACAGCAGGTGGCGCTATTACACACCACTGAGAAAATTACAGAATCCCAGAACCTAGAACGTATGTTTCTTTGTGGTTTTTAATGATTGTTCTGAGTGTAATCTGGGCGAAATCTTTGACAAAAAACTTTAATTATGTCAGCTGTTTAATCAAAATGATGCATTTTTGAAGAAAACTACCCACATCTACGGAGTGATAAAAAATGAAGATAGAAGAATACGGTTTCTTTTGTTCGACATATTGTTTATCCATATATCCTTTACAGAAAATTTACTGTGAGCCATTAAAGTTGGGTGAAAATGTTAAAAAACGCTGGCGTAGGCTGACTACTTTTTTTAAAGAGGCTGGCGGCGAATGAGTTAAGAATATACCTCTCATACGCTAAATAAGCTCAAAATATGAATCGCATTCTCTTAAAAACGTATCGTTAAACATGAAAAGAAATGAGTTTTTTTATTTTAATGCCGTTTGGAGCTTCAACATTCTGAGCACTGAACAGAAAGAAACATCAGAGCATTTTTAAATAAAATGATTTGTGTCTATACAACTGAAGAATCATCATTTCAGGAAAGTATGAGGGTGATTAAACTGAGAGAAGTTTCACTTTTGTCTGAACTATTACAAAAAATATAACATCCAGTACCGCATGAGGTAAACATATCCACAAATGTTTACTCCATACGTCCAAAAGGCCCAACCAGATAAAGACATTCAGTTTTATTTTTGCCCTCTGTGGAGATTACAACAGATCCAAGCCGAACCATACTGCATTCCAATCAATATATATTTACATTTCAAAACTGTATAAATCTACGAGTTTGTAGGTCGCGTCCCCTGACGTAATGGATAAAATTTATTTTCTGAGCGCTGCTGGTTTCAGTGTCCTTCACACACAAACACACACACAGAGCTGGCAGCATGTGCTTTTGGTACAGGGAAGTCTGACAGCGCGCGTGTGTGTGTGTTTCGTTCATCACAGATGGCACGGGACAGCATGGGGTGGGTCGAAGATTAAGAGGTCTCAAGCCCACATGATGTGCAGGAAGACAGTGAAGTGATAAAGACAGAATGCACAGCACTGTCCACAAACAGAGCGTGACACTAGAAACAGTTATTATTTCAGTTATTTTTACAAAAATGCTCAGCAATCGGAGGTCCTTCATCTTTCGAAAACATTGATCCTCGTTCTCATGAGATCAAACAGAACCCTGATTCTCTGAAATAGGGAAACGAGATACAGAAGCGCTAGCTGATGAAACAGAAGCTCTGCCCTGAACATCTTTGAAGTCGAGTGCACATCAGGACCTGTATTTCAGCTTCATAAAGGGAAGCAAAGGAGGGAAGGATCTGATCGGCTATACCCGGCGCTCGCTGTCTGACGTCTCCAATGACAGCTGGACTAATCCTGTCTAGCAGAAGTGACAACCTAGTGAGCCCGGATCTAGTGTCCTGAACATGTTACGCTGCTTCAGAGGAGGACCACAGATGCGAGGCCTATCCAGGCCATTTTAGCTATTATTTCATTTTTACTTCTGCCAATTGCTAAGTATTTTATCACTAAAGTAACCATACCATGATATTTTTAGAAAACTATGGTAATATAAACATGATCGTTCTGTCAAAAAACACAGTTTCTACACCTTTACTATAATAAAGTTGAGGGTGAGTAAAAGAAGACAGAATTTCCTTTTGCCTACAGGATATCACTGAACGTACCAAATGAACATACGCCCATGTGTGCATGTTTGTCGACCCATGACGCGGTAACAGCCACAGATTGTTGAAATGATTTATGAATTTCTTGGAAGATGTATCACTTACACTTGAACAAACAGAACATTGCCAAAAGAGTCACCTTCAGATGAAGGTCAATTTCAGGAGAAACATGCCATTAGTGTCTGTGTTTACAACAGACCACACACACAAACGCATGCACATGGGCACACGTTTGAAGCTGTTTTCGTTTTGAGCATTAAAAATGGCCCTATGAGGTCAAAAATGACTGGTATTAATATTTTTGTGGGGAAATTTAGTCCCCATAGTGTAGGGTTTACCAGGACCACACATACATGAAATCATACACTATTTGGTGTGTGGTGCAATACAGAACAGAACAGCACACACACTCAAACAGCTTCAAATGCTCTTTTGTATACTGTGCAAATATACTGTATAATTTCATCTCTTATTTAAATAGTATGTAAAACAGTGTGCAGTCTGCAATGAAAATGTCCAAATTAGCATTCTACACTGTCATGTGACCCCAATGTGTCGCATGTTGAAATAAGTGGAAACTTTATATCATTAAAAAAAAGAAAGAGAAAGAAAGTATGGGAGAGAGAGAAAGAGAAAAAGAGAGCAGTGTTGTCATCGGTCAGTAATGGTCTGAGTGATAAATCACTTATGATGGGTTGAGAGAGTGAGGCTGATGTGATCGCAGCCACAGTTATTCAATGTGTCAAAAATCCTTTCATTCAGCTGAACTGAAAACAGACAAACTGCAAACAAAACTCAGGCCACTGTAAGGGAAATAAGAATAAAACTATACATTTAAATTGAAGGTTTTTATTCGCACCGTGTTAGTTTTCTATTAGAAAATAAATCACTTTTTTGACTGAAAACATAATTTTTACTTGGTGGACAATAAACAGGTGAAAATATCAGACAGCCAGGGCTGAACAGCTGCACGTGCTAAAATCGGTCTATGCTGGGAATAGATTAAATAGTGTAGCAAATAGTGTAGCACGCTTGCCATCCAGTTTTCAACATGCAGTAGAAAGAGCCGCTTGTTTGTGTGAAGTACACTGTCGTTGTGTGTGTTTGTGTGTGAGATTAAATTATGGCGCACCACTATTTATTTTTATTTCGTTTTTTAAATTAAAACTTGTTTGCCGGTGTCGTATCAAAACCTGACTCCCCGTGAGATTATGACTCCCCTGTTTTCCCCTACGAAGGTTAGGATTAGATGTGGGGGCATACTTTAGAGATAGGGACCAATAACAAAGCAGCACCTGAATGAATGAACCAATCAGAAGTAGGGGAGTCAAAATTTCAAGGGGAGCCATTTATATTGGGCCTTGATCTGCGCAATGTGGGAAATCGTGGAAGGAATAGCGTAAGCAGGATTCTATTATTTCAATATGTAATCTGTTTCTTCTGCACACCAATAAGAAAGGATGCACAAGAAATCTAAAGACCAGAACATCATGGAGATTTTAAGTGACGTTTTTGCACTTAGTCCAAAAAGCAAAGACCTAAAACACCCTAGTAACCACCTGACAATGCATTAGAAATGTACTCAATACACTCAAAACACACTAGCAAACGCTTGAGAACCCCCGAGCAATGCACCCAATACACTCAGAGCACCCTGGCAATGTTTTTTAAAATGCATTAAATACACCCAGAACACCCCTAGCAACCACCTGGCAATTCCTTAGCAAAATATTCACTACACTCAACACCTTAGCAGCCACTATGGAGTAGGTTTGAACGATGTACCGGTGCTATGGTAGCAACGCGATGCTAAACCTTTAAATAACCCGCGATGCCACTATATTTTTTAAACGGTAGTATTGTAGTACCGTAGTGTAATACGATTCAAGATATGGAAGGAAGGAGGCAGGAACCGGCAAACATTTAAACATTTAATAACAGAAATAATAAAAGCCGGCGGCCCCTCACGGCCGACCGCCGGCAAACAAAACATAAATACAAAACACAAGAACATAAATATAAACTTAACATAAGTTCGGGCCCGGTCCTCTCTCGTTGACGGTCCGGTCGCTCATTCCTTTTATATGCTCCCTATCTCCTACGTGATTCGAGCCCGGGGTGCGCACAGCTGGCGCTAATTCACAATTACTCACCGGAATCGAACCACGGTCTCGCCCCACCTACTCCACTACACATAGTTAATGTTGCATATGCGCATTAAATTTCATTTTACACTTACATCTGCCTTTTTGCGGTGTTTATCTCCTAAATTAATGTGTGTTTTGAATGTCTCTGACGAGTTAATGATTCAAATTGGCGATTTGAACGAGTTGATAAAATGATTTACTACAACCTACTGGCGGTTTTAGTTCAGCACTTAAACTAAGTCTAATATTTCCCTTTATAAAGACTGCTGTATCAATGAAATTTGTCCAACATTTGAATTAGTTCCTACCTGAAAAACGATCTACTGTACTTAAGTATTTACTACAGTAAACTACTAAAACTCAAAGACACTAGTGTTTTTGAGTCTTATCATAGTAAATATAGAAATATACTACAGTATTTGCTTCAATTTATCCAATTACTACAGTTAATACATCAACATATTCTTGTGCAAAGTATAAAACAGTTAACTATAGTCAATGAAAATCATCTAAATCTGTGATTTTTGTATAGATTTGAATTATATGGCAGAGCATCGTGATACTACTTGGTATCGAAATACTTCAGCCGGTATAGTGTCGTAAGACATATTTATGGTACCGTGACAACCCTAATTTGGAGTGCACTCAATACACTCAGAACACCTTAGCAACAAGCAGGCAACCCCTTAGCAACGTACTCAATATACAACGCTAGCAACTAGCAACGCTTTCAAATGCACTCAATATACCTAGAACAACGCAGAAACCACAAAGGAATACAACCAATACACCCAGCCTTGGCAGCACACTATATATTCTTAGTGCACCTTAGCAACCTTCAATAGTCTTGAGATCATAATGGTGAGTTTTTCTTGAGTCGAAAATTACAAATATGTCTATGTAAAAAAATAATTTGGCATGAAACTAAGTAAAAAGCAGGGAAGCAATTAGAATAGTTTTTAATCGTTTTCTCTCTTAGTCTCTTTCCCTCTATAATTACTCTGAGTCTGCAACAGTAAAACTGTTATCCCACAGTGTTAGTGGAGATGTTTATGCAAGTTTTCTTTTCTAGAAAACCTTTTAATTAAACGGCAAAAGGAATGTCACACTTTGAGAAACATTGGCTCTCTAATTACCAGCGGGCCCACGGGTCCACAATCTGATTTACTAAAAGTAGCCATGAACTTCCCCTCCGCTAACTTTGCTCAGTGCTTTCCAATTAAAGAGTCCGTTCCAAATGTTCTCGACTGACATTAGCCCGACACTAACTTAAGTAAACACTGTCGATACTCATTCTGTCTGTGTGCCACCCGCTGACGATCCACACAGACCTCATTTCACAAAAACACCCTTTCACAGTTACAGCATTGCCAACAGGGTGCCCAGTGTGGTTCAAGGCTTTTACGAGTGTTCATGAAATGTGTTGTGTGCCCCTAAAATTAAAATAATTTGAAGCATATTTCTATACCAATTTTTGCATTTTTACCACTAAATTATAATGTATAAGATTTTTACTTTTATTTTACCTCACCCAGACATTTTGTTGACAGAACTTTGGAAACAAAGGTACAGCTCTTACCTTGCCTAGTGTCCAGCATTCCAAAATCGAGAGAATATTTGACAACATGGTAGTTATTCCAGACATAAAGCAGATTATCTCTGGGATTATAATCCACGGCTGCAATATACTGATAGGAATTTGGGAAAGAGATGTCCAGGTAGCCGTCTTTGCTCAGCTCCGTGTTGTATATGTAGTCGATTTTATTCCCAGTGGCTTCGCTGTCATCATCTTCGTAGACACTTTTCACCACGTACAAAATTCCACAAATCATAAAGGAGTTGGAGGCGGAGCGCTTGTCGTAGGCCGTATCCCACGTTCCTTCCACGCGCAGCGTGTATGGATTCAACTGGCTGATGACGATCCGTCCGTTATTTTGTTCTGTGGCGTAAATCACCCAAAGACCGTTTTCATCCACAGCCAAATCAATATCCGATTTCCCACCCCAGCGGTAGGGAGAAGTATCGTGGTAGTTTGCGCTGGCGATGATGGCCTCCCCGCTCTTGATACGGGTACGCAGGTCGAACTTCACAATGTTACGTGTCCGTTCTTTGTTGAAGAAAAGAGCCCCGTCGTACACGACAAAACCCGTGCCGTCAACCCGATGGGGGAGTTTGTAAGTAGTCGTAGGACGCCCGGCGATGAAGTCCTCTTTGCTGGAGTATTCGGTGAGGGTGTCCGTACGATATGGTGTCCAGGGCATGTAATAGATCTTATCGGAGGCCTGTAAGGGGTCTTTACACCAAGCGCCAGACTGGTGGTCGGATTCGAACAGATGCTCGCTCTGATAAACGCCCCGCAAGAGCCCCGGGCACAAGAAAACTATGAAAAAACAGAAAATGAGTAGTGAGGGCGAGAACAAAAGTACAAAAGAAGGATCATATAACCTCAACTAAAAGGTCTCTTCATGACACTGTGTTTCGTTACATTTGTCTGATTTGATATCCTCTTACTGCAATTACATAACAAATCCAACATGTTCTCTAAAAATATACACAAGGAAGGGACCCGTTTCCTCTTCAATGCATAAAATATTGAAGAATATATTTACATAGTGAACCATTTGAAATGACTGAAAACCGGATTTAGTGGAAATCCATGTTTTACTCAAGGAATCAAACAGAATTGTAAGATTAACCAAAGTTAGATGAACGAACGAGTCAACATCAAACCACACATTTGATTTTCATAATGTGACATGTTTTTGAGTAAACTAGGACATTCATCATGAAAACAACAGGGCGAGATTCTATTCCATATATACGTTTTTTGATTGGCTGAAGAATGTGTCTCAGATAAAGTTAATGTGTCTCAGATAAAGATAAAAGGCAGATAGAGTTGTTCTAGGCAGAACAAACTTTTAAACCGACACATAATCTCAGTTTAATAATTATTAAACATTTTTTGAATTAATATCCTTGATTGTTAGGTGCATTTTCAAATAACTATATTTGACCAAAATGTTTTCTGTCCAGCCACCTTTAAACAATGTAAGCAAAATTTAACTCTAGAGACACCACATACAGAACATTTAAGGCTTGTTTGAATTGATGCGGCACCGCAGGATCCGACAGGCAGATGACGATTCAAAAGCAAACTTTTTTCGTTTTTTCGAATCGCTCTTACTGTACTTTGATCTCAACCGCCTTTCAGATCTTGCGCGCCGCATCAAGTCGGACAAACCTTTAGATTTCATGTTGAGTTTGAAATTCCCATCAAATGATCAGATCACATGAGTGACGCTTATTTTAGAAGATGAAGCTGGTGATGATAAAACTAAAGGTGAAATGTAAGACCTGCAAAAAATGACTTTCAAATTTAGTATGTTTGTCTTGTATTTTAGTACAAATGTCAAAAAATTCTTGAATCATGAGGCATTTTCTTGATGAGCAAAACGACCCAAGAAAATAAGTTTTGTTTTTTAGAACAAAAATATGAAATTTCTGTGATTTTGTACTTATAACAAGCAAAAATAATAGGCCAATGGGGTAAAAAAAATCTTGAATTTAGTGACAAAAAAGGTAAACCTTGATTTAAGATTATTTTTCTTACACTATTGCCGGATTATCTTGCTTGTTCTATTATATTCACTGGAATTCCATGTTTTTTTACTTAAATCAAGACTTATTTTCTTGGGTAGTTTTGCTTCTCAAGAAAATGCATCTTGATCGACGAATTTTTCGACATTTGTACTAGAAACAAGAGAAAAATACTTGTTTAGTTAATGTCTAGATATTAGACCTTTCCCTTTAAAAACCACAAGATTTCTATTTGCTACTGTGACGGGAATGGGTGTTGGCGTAGGGGCGTTGCGAGCGTGTGGTTGTTTTATTTTCTAAACATAATATCAATTGATAGCTACACAGCAAAACAGAAATTAGCACTGATGGACAGCTTGCACAACAGGGCACTAAAATTGCGCACAAAATGTAATTCTGACATTTCAATTTTTGATAAAAAGAGCATGCTCAATAATGACAGCTGGTCAAACGGCCCAGAGGCCTCGGAGACATAATAATGAGCGTATATTTATTACAATCCGAACCGGTTCCCTCCAAACGCCAAATTTAACCGGATATTGTCAATTTGTGTCACCTTGATTTATGGTGTCTGCGCACACAAAACTAATAATAACAGAATTTCCCTTCATTTCGGTTCCCCCTAACCAGCAATGCAGCATTGAAACAGAATGACACGCTTTCCTTTGAGGAACTGTTGCTCCGCAGAAATGAATTTAAAGCGATCCATACACTTAAACGGATTAGTTTAGAAATATAATCTCATTCCAATTAATATCCTGCGAGAGGTCAAATCTGTTGATATGGAAGAGATTTTGATCTACAGAGCGGGAGGTTTGGCTTCAATATTTTCGTACAATATTTATAAAACCCGTTCACACCAAGCCCGATTAAAGGGATAGTTCCCACAAAAAAGGAAATTCTTTCATCATGGGTGAATAAATCATAACTAAACTGCGCTCTACATTCAGCGAATTAAAATTCAGTTTAGCGTGGTGTTCTTTTAACTCTAGACACATTTACGTCACCAGAGTAGATATGTATTGAAACTAACTGATTTTAGCCTTGTTCTTTTTTATATGAAGGTCAAACTAATCTAAATCTTTTCATTTTTTCGAATGTTTTCACTGTATTGATTAGTATGTTTTATGCAGTGTGTTGATCTATAAAATTCCATCATAAAAATATTAATGTTCATATTAAAACTATCGATATTTATTTCTATACAAAATTACAACTGTCCTTCAGTTGTGATGTCATTTCCACCTTGAACAATAACTCTTGCTTAATCAAAAGCGTCAGTAAGTAGTTGAAATATAGATTAAAAAAGACATATCTTGCTTATGTGGTCTTTAGGACCACAGAGAGTCAGAGCATCTTTCACAGGTATTATAAAGGTTACTGAAGCGAGCCCCATTATAATGTAGTGCTGTTAAAACCTGTATCAGTATCTAGAAGCAAACATGAACACAAAAGATAGACACAGAAAGCCTCGAAAACATACACATTTCCCAAGAGAAGAAACCTTACAAAACAAACAGATACGATTGGCTTTGGACACCCACTGCCGTCAACCTCACAGCAAATTTACATCTATAGAAAACACAGAAATGCAAAACACCTAATGGATGACATGAGAAATACTTTAACTTAAAGGGATGGTTCATCCAAAATTACAAATTTGTAATTCATATTGTTAACAGTCTGTATATCACTGTGAAAAACAAACAAAGATAATTTGAGAAATGTCCCAGTGGGTTCTATGGGGGCCAATGTTGTTTGGTTCCCAACATTCTTCAAGTTTATGTTTAACTTCAAGTTTATAAAAAATATCTTCTTTTGTGTTCTGCAGAAGTAAGAAACTCACAAAGGTTTGGAATTACATGAGGGTAAATAAATGTTGAAAGGACTTTCATTTTTGGGTGAACTATCCCTTTCAGAAAGACGAAGGCAGGGTTGCCCCCCAAAATTAGCATTTATCAGTTTCTTCATTTTTTCATTCTCATGTTGTTCCATGAAATCTTTGGTCTGAAATTCTGGATGGAAGGATTCGTATTTTTAGGTGAACTATTTTTTTAACTTGAACCATTACAAAAAGCGGGATTGGTGAAGAGAAAGTTGCATTTACTCTATATGAGTCTATGTAAATCACTCGGTCAATGGTTGTGTTTTAATGCTCATCTTTGATGCCGTGAATTACACGGTATAAACAAATACCTCTTTTTTTTAATTGTGGGCCGAGACACAAAAATAGATCTATTCGAATAGGCTTATGGGAAGCAAGGAAATCATTACTAAAGCAGCAAATAATCCAGTGTAACTGCTTCCCATATATTTATAGTCCACTGGCCCAAATTTTGTCGCAAATTAAAATTCCATTTTGTAGATCCTTGCTAGCCATATTAGAATAATAGCTATTGTGAATCCTCAAGAACCACAAGAACACTCAATATGGAAATATGGATACGGGTTAAGTACATTAAATATGGATTCACTTGCGGCAAAGATCAACTCGGCGTGTGCCTACCACAATTTGTTTTGTGCTGTGAGTTATTTGCTCCCTGGGGCATGAAGCCATTCAAATTCAAGAGACATTTACAAATCAAAATAGTGTATTCTTATTCTGTCCCTGTCATGTTAATATTTTACGGAATCTATTGCTGTCTATAAGGAGTTCATGGCTGTGTTAAAATAAAATATATTGTTCGACTTTAAGGACATTTATGATTGTACAATAAACAGTAATTGGAGCGCTGCATTGCTCTTTGATTTGCAATGTTATAATAGGTTCCTGAAGCAAGAACTACATGAGCTCAACTGACCAATCTCAAAATGGTCAGGAAATCGAACATTTGGAAATCTCAAATAACACTAAACCGGAAACTACGTAATAGGAGCAGAGACGCGTTGCTGTAAAATTCAGCCTTGAGCAGCACGTGTGTGTTTTATAGATGTTCTTACGTTCAGTTTCTCATCTGACAGTGTCACCCTGAAGGTCAGCAGCACTATCATCGTAATGATGTCATTTGAAATGCCGACACCTCATTGGCCAGACTATTGATTGGGTGTTTTAAATGGGAATTAGATGATGAATATCATTACTGTAAAAGTGCTAAAGGGGGTTTGCGAGCACTTATCCGATACAATGATGCTATAAGATCCAATTACCAGGCAGATGAAAAAGGATACAAGCTATTTATAGGTCTAAAAAGTTGGAGGGGCAGAGCATTGTCAGCGTGCTCGTTCAATTTTAACTACAAACTCGGGAGAATTTTGACCTGATATATCCGGGATGCTAATTAAAAACAATAAATGTATTTACGTGAAGCTTTCTTGTCTTTCTCATAATATAATTAACACTTCTTAGAAACACGTTCTTGTTTGCATCCACAATAAAAGGCATACTATATGTGATTTGATAGTATTTTTTGTCAGCGCCAGATGGTATTTACAATTTAGGGGTTGACAAAATCCTTTGAAAAAGATTTGACAGAAGGAGTCTTTCCAAAGATCTTAAGAACATCATTAAATGTTATTTAAGGGTGTATGCAATGTATTTCCAAAATTAGATTTTAGTTGAATTATTATTCATTTAGATAATCTTTTTTTAATTTTTAGCAATTTAGTTATGCTTTTGTAATTGTATTATTATAAAAATTTTATGTTGCTTTTCAAATCATTTTTAGGTCAATATTATATTTGATTTCAGTAAAAATTAACTTTTTATTTTAGTAAACTATAAGTAAGTTTTAATTTTAGTAAATTATAATAACCTTGCTGAAATAGGAAACCCCTTTGCAATGTATCGACAATTAAACTGAGGACAAAACCAGACGAAAAGCTTCTCTACAGCGCCAGAAGAGCATTAAAACCACATGGATGCAGAACGAGGGGGACGAGAGGACATGAGCCCACCAAAGCAAATGATCAGCCCCACACACGGCTCCGCTCGCACACTTTACACATTCAGACACGTGTGGAACATCTCCTTCAGTTGTACATAGAGCACATAAACATACAGTGTGCTTTGGTTTTACATATCACCGGAACATTCTCTTGACCTGAAGGAGTGTCACACGTGTTGTGAAGGCAAAGAATAAAGTGGTGCGAAGGAACTCTTACAAAAAGACTTCACACAGGGTTATAGAAAAGAGTCTTTACCTTTCTGTTCCACCTCTATTTTAGGCATGGAGGAAAGAAACACAGAGAGAAAACAAAAGCAATGGATTAATGACACAACACATGACACATTTTCTCAGTTTTACAGTCAGTGAAAACAGCGTCGGCTCTCACTGTATAATACAACAGCAGAAGATATAATGAGTGTCAGCAAACTTCTAGCAGAAGCCTTTGGAGAAAGAGCAAATCTTGAATTATATGCATGCAGATCCCTGTGAAAAAAAGTATGTTAAAGGACACTTGAGAGCGAGACAGCTGTGAGAATTAAAAGAGAAATCCGCTGTGACAGATATTAAATCAGTCAACAAGAAAAACACACGTCACACTGTTTAGAAGAAAATATTCATAAATCATGTGTGCGTGCATGTGTGTGTTTAAAAGACGGCAGTAAGTCTAAATCAGCCTATCCCTAATTATAAAATGAGTATTAAATATTATTATAACGTTTAGAAAAATTAACGTTTGCATGTTGGTAATATTTTCATGACATTTAAGCATAGCACCAATTGCCAAAATAATTGTCACTGTCATGTGATTAAATGTAAATTACTTAAGAATTAATTGTATCTTCTGTCATTTTGATGGTTACGGTAAAAAAACGTTTTTTATAAAACAAAAACCTGTATCCATCGTTGCAGGTAATCATTTTTGAAAGCATCACAAATAAATAACAAAATAAAAAATTACATACTACTAAGTCATGCAAATATATATTTGAATATCCTGTGTAAATTTATCCTACTGACATTAATTAGTTAATTTCAATATATTATTAAAATATTGATTTAAAAAAATCATTTAATTAATCTAATATTGTTTCGGGAACCACCAATGCAAATTGGGTGAATATAAAACATAATTTTTTTAAGGATTATGTCTTTTTTTCCAGTGATGTAATTCACTAATATTCTATTGAGGTGTGAACAATTAAGACGTTTTCTCTAAAAACAAGTCTCATTATATTTCACAATAAAAAAATGCATCTCGTACAAGAAAAATCTTAATATATAATAAATAGTAAATAAACAGAACGAGGGGATGATGTGAAGGCTTTGTTTGTGGTTAATTGCTATAGTGTTGCAGAAGGGTTTGTGCGCGTGTCTGTGTGCACATGTGTGTAAATGAAGTGCTCTGGGACTGTGATATCCACAGAACTGCAGGACCAACAATTACCGTTTGACACGAGACCTTTACAGAGTCAAACATAAACAAACGCACAACAGACTGCAGAGAATGACTGCAGCACTCCAGTGTGTACAAACACGCTTGCACATTCTACATGCATGAACATCCTGATGGGCCTGTTTCACAGCTCACCTGAATCTTTAGACCACTTTAGGTCACCTGGAGACATGGCTGCATTGAAAATATCTTTTAAAATAATCTTCTAAAAGACTGTACAATACATGAGTTCATGTGTCACATATGTTACACATTATGTTGATTTACATTTAAACTGTGAGAAAATAACAAAATAACACACAAACCAACACAGTTAAAAAAAATCACAAACCCTGTATACGTAAAAGAAATGGGCTTTTAAATGGTGCATTCAATATTGATATCACACAATGTTTGCATGGCAAATGCAGCCCACGGTTGATGCTCTGTTTACTCTTCATAGAAAATATCAGAGGCCAGTTAATCTCACTTCTCACGCTTTATCGAAAACACACAGGAGGACCAGTCAGGTGTATGAAATCTCCTCACATGCACCGAGTTGCTGGCAGAACATACTGCAGGTGTGAGGCAGAGCCATTGAGGGAGAGTTGCGTCAACTCTGTTGACTCCAATGGAACAGTTTTTTCACAGCAATGGTGGTTCATGGAGGCTTTCAATAGTTCCCGGCAGGGCCGGATTATCCAATGGGCATTATGGCCCAGGGGCCATGAGCGCTTCGGGCCCAAGAAAGGGGGAGAAAAATTCACATAACAATGTTTACGTATATTCTTCCTACCGTGTGACTCTCTGGTACGCACACAAAACAGTGTTTCTAACGCAAGTCTGCCTCTTGATTTAGCATCTTTTGTTCAAGAGAACAAAATCAGTCCTTTTATTCTTAGAAAAAATAATATTTAAGAATATTTGGTCATACTTTATTTTAAGGTCCAATTCTGGGTATTATTAAACCATTAACTATGCCTTTTGCCTCAGTAAACTACAAATTTGTTGCTTATTAATAGTTAGTATGGTAGTTGGTAGGTTTAGGTATAACATAGGATTAGGGAAGTAGTATATGGTCATGTTGAATATGTGCTTTATATATACTAAGAAACAGCCAATATGCTAAAAATAGGCATCTAATGAGCAACTAGTTAATAGAGAATTGTCCCTAGAATAGTCCCTATACTAAAGTGTTACCGAACATTCTTAAGAACTAGTGAGTTACAGTATGCAGGGAAATGTCTTGATATTGTTGTTGCTGGTCCAGAAAAGCATTGCTGTAGTGTAAATCCTGAATTTTGGAGAATGTGTACAGGTGTTAATATTATCCTTCAGGTGGTGATCATAGTTTGGCAATGTAATCCTGTATAAGAATAGAGGTGTTTCCTACACGTATACCCTGTAGGCTATTTAAAAACTTTATTGTGCGCCTGTGCGTATAGGGGGGGTCTACAAGACACCTGTGCCCAGGGGCCCCTGAATTCTTAATCCAGGCCTGGTTCCCAGAAGTTACTAGTTATGCATGGAGCTGCGATTTAACAGACCTACTGAGGTAAATGTTTAACCCATTTAAAGACGAAAGCCATTTAATAAATATCAAAAATAATAGAAATAAAGCATTTAAAGAGAAAACATAACTTCCAGGAACTATCTGAAGGCTCCATGAATCACTTGACGCTCCAGCGCTTTGGACTTCCGTTGGCAGAACTCTCTCTCAATGGCTCCGTGTGAGGTAGAGCTGCATATCGTCCCTGTCGGACGGAAACCCCCATATTTCCATTGTTATGTTTTTCTAATTTATTTTTTAAATCATTAATATTGGTAACCTTCATGCTTGACGACAAGGTATTTAATTGTTGAAAAATACAACACCTGAAACTGACATTTGCTGTAAAGTGACAGTTTGGACATAAACGGTTTCAATACGATAGCAACAATATATAATCTCTCTTGAAATGAAAACAGGATCAATTGACTGTTAATAATTACAGCAAACTAAACAAACAACGTTGAAACTACTTACAACATACAACAGAGAGAACTGAAGTTAATTCAGTCACCCCTGTGACTTTCATTTGAGTGTTATGTAAAATGCTGACTTGACTTTAAATTTCATTCTCAAAATCAGATGAAATATGGGACTTACATTGATTCAATTACTGACCTAAAAACTGTCCGAATAAATTCAAGGGCTATCATTTTTTCCTTTGTATATCCATAATCTTTTCCGCGTCCTTTGTGGACGACGAATCAAAAGCTTCTAGAGGAGCCAAGCTGTTCAGAATGGAGGTTTAGATTATTTCCATAATCTGCTTTGGGGGCGCAATCTGTTTTCCACAGCAGAGATGGTCTTCAGCGCTGTCCAGATTGATTATACTCTGTGATTCTGGGGGAAAGGCCCAGTGGACTTTTACTTGGAAGCCCTGATCTCTCCGTATCTACACCGAACCTCCGGGCACAGCTCGCCAGGTCACAGGGGGCAGGATAACGCGTCCAGAAACACGCTGATGGCTTGGCTCCGACTCCAAATGGATCCATGAAATCACCTGTTTATAACAAACACCTGATGGTATCCAGATACTGCCAAGACCAATTTGCTGGCCGAGTGGCATCAGGGTAATTAACAATCTCTAATTGGCTGCGGCCCACGCAGCTGCATGCGAGCAGAGGGTCGTGGGACACTGATGTCTATGACCAACCCATTCGTTCCCGTACTTGGGTGTGCGTTCCGATTGGATGTAAATGACGATCCCATGACAACAAGACGGTGTTGTGAAAACATCAGATCGTCCTGGTAACACTGCGACAGGAAAATGAGCGCTCCCAGATTGAACACAGGTGTTGTTTGTTAAAGAATCTAGGACGATGAATTAGCTGGCGGGACATACAAACAGCACAGAGACATATCAGTCTAAGATCGAATACACCAGGAGAAAGACCCAGGTGCTACAAAACCTGCCAAAACAATCGGCTCTCTTTCTATTGCCCTCATAAACCTCAGAAATCCATAAAGCAATTCTCTCATTGCACATGGACGCCGGACAAAAGGCTACATATGAACCCGTGCGAGCACAAAGCATGCTGGGACAGCCATTCTCCTCTTGCTGAAACGGCATTATTGGAAAGTGGATTTAAGGCAAATGTAATTAAAGAGTAATTAAATGTCCGTGGTACATCTGGTGAGGTAACTAAGCGAACATGTGGCTCGATATCTGGAGTCAGTCACACCGTGCAAGCAATATCTCCCTCTGTCTGTGGAACAGCTTTGAATTGACAAATGAGACGTAAGAAACTCAAACGGATGCATTTCTGAATTTATTAAAGGATATTGAGTTTCTTGGATGTTAGATGGTTCACGACATGAAGATTACAAATTATGCTTTGCTTTAAATATGAAAAATAAATATTGTCACTTTCGAGTTGAAACCTCTGTATTTCGTTATAGGGATGCTTTTATCTGACGCATGCGCCTGGCCGGTAGCCAACTTCCGATCCGTGTTTGTTAATCGGTCTCGGGTGCTTTTCCCAAAAGCATTGTAAGGCAACTATGGTCCAAAGTTCCGTCGCTCAACGATTTAAGAGTTTCCGTAAACATTGGCAAAACGACCAATCGCAAGCAGCATCGTAAAGTTACGTGGTTGGAACTACAGGTCTAGAGCTGTGATAAAGCATAATTCCTTTTTATGTAGAATTACATGCCTTTGAGCAAACTAAGTCTATACGAATCTATACGAATTTAATTTGACATCCTTAAATTTGTTATGAAAATACAAGTGCTGTTTTTGTTTTAAAGTTCGCATGACCCTACGTGCTCTAGGACCCTGGGGAATCATCAACTAGATTGCTGAACCAACTTGGTTCAAACGATTGATCTCGGACAGAGTTACCACGGCTTTGGGAACACATTAGTAACTACATCTTTAATTTGCCTAATGATGCATCTTACTACGATGGTTAACCAGTGATTTATATCGTTGTTCAGGAAATGCACCCCTGGCTAGTTGATAATAATATATTTATTTTCATTTATATTTATATTTTATCGTATAACAATTGTATTAAATCAACAATTTGATGAATTTTATTGAATATTCATTTAGTTAAATAAACAATTTGTTGAATAGTTTTTTGTAACTTTGTTGCATTTAAGTTTACAGTAAGTAGCAAATTAACGGTTCTTCTAGTGGTAACTCAAAATAATACTGGCTAGATGTATTTTTAACTTGCGAGCTGATGTAAATTACTTGATATTTCTTTAGCTTGTTATCATAAATAATTTGCGGATGTGTAACTGAAGTTACGTTTCGGCCAAAAAAAAAACGCCTGCGCTGAAATGTTTGTTTATGTTGTTGCTTTGAAAACGTCTCCATACGTTATCTTTTATAACATGAGATTTTGGGCAAATAGCATTATTGATTACCTGGACAGATGTACAAACACATAAAAAACTGAAGTGTCTTCTGATAATATTTCATTTCGAATAGATTTTTTCAGTTTTAGGTTAAGTCTGATGTAATAAACTATAGTAAAAAATCTATAATAGTTTTGAACCTTTAAACTGATAAAAAAAATAAAGAGATTAGATTGTGGTCGTTCAGATGACAAACGTCCGACATTCAATGTCAAAAACCTCCATTTGAGCTGAATTTTGGTTAAATGTTTAGAAAATGAAAAGCAAGTGTCTGACCATACATCCACACAATATCAGCTGTTACAACACAGTGTTTACTCCATTTCCTAAACTGTAATGGTTTTAGACATACAAGGTATCCTCCCGACAGCAGCAATGCAGTGTGACATTATCAGGTTTGTTTGTATATTAGATTGAGAGGCAGGGTCATAGGAAACGTCCATTCTAATATAGTGAAAGCATCATGATTGTGTGCTTCAAAAATACAGCTGAGGGACTCAAGGTCAAAAATGAAATCCATGATAACCTCACTACAGAGCTGCTATAAACAACAGAAGTCATCACTCAGAGTCGACACACACAATCTCCTTCACTGTCCCTGTGTGTTTGTTACTTCATGTGCAAGGTAGAAAAGTCAGCCAGGCCGTCTCACCTGAAATGAAGATGCTTTGAAGGACACGATCACGAGCGGTCAGGTAAGATAAAGTGTGATAACACAGCCACGCCGTACTTTTCAAATCAAACTTTATTTATATCCCATCACAAGTTGCTTCAAGCAGAATTATCAGATTTTTTTCACATCAGTCCAGATACACAAAATGTATGTTTTTTCTGTTTGTTTGTTTTTTGAAATGATGAATGTGAGGTCATCTTCCCCCAAACTCTTGGAGCTTGTGCGCTTCATTTCTTCTTTAAGACTGAAGATCAGAAGCTCTGCACTCTTCACGTCTCATATTTAGAACAGGAAACTTCCATACTGCTCTGCATTATACAGTATCTAATGCGTGCACAGAATACACATATACTAAATGCACTGGATACCTGACTTCCTTCCACTCGTCCTCTGTTTATCAAGAGAGTTCCTCAAACGTTCGCTCTTTCGACTATTCTGTTCTTTCCACATGACCACAATCTAACAGATCTAATGTGCGCTGCGGTGCGTTCGTCACTCATAACTTTATTATACACGGGAGATGCGTCTCTCACAAACACACCTGTACTGTATACGCTGTGACAGTGACAAATAAGCGCTAACTCAAATGTCCTCTGGATAATTTCCAGTAAATTACGCACGTGAGACTGTGGGAGTTCAATCCATCTCATTATTCTGTTTGTGTTGTTTTAATTTACACTTTATTATTGGTAAAAATAACTGGGGGATTTAGTTTCACGCCGTAATCAGAGAATAAACAAATGAACATAAGAAAACCAGTCAAAATGTGCAAAAAAAAACTTCAATCCTGATAAAGAAGCCACTATAACCTGGCATCAGTCGTCTGCGCAACAACACGACGGTTCATATCACATCAACATTTAAAGCAATTTAACATGAGATCTGAGATCTCTCAGAACTGTTCCGTATTTACACTTTAGCCTAACATTTTTCATAAAATCATCTGTACTTTTTGTAACAAGAACAGCTCTGTATTGTCAGTCTGTGTAGACACATCGAGCAATAGATACAGCAGCAGCTAAAAATATTGTTGAAATATTTGCTCCTTATTCAAAAATACTATTCAAGATTTATTTTAAGTGTGCTACACAGTTATGTTTTGGAGTGTTAACTATTAAGCTGTCTGATTTTGTAAAGTTGCTCATTCTACTCTGTATGAATGCATGAAAAAACCTCACCTAATAAATTAATTTTATAGTTTTGCCTTCAGCTAGATTAAATAATTAAGAAACTTGAGCGGGATCTTCAAAAAAGAGGTTATTGTGATGTACCTTATTTTATGTGTCTAAAAAACAATGCAAAAAAATTATTTCTAACCAGGCATTTGGCATTCGAACTGTTGTTAGTGTCTAGTAAAAATATCTACAAATTCTCAAGATGCATTTCCTTGACAAGGAAAGTGACCGTAAAATGTAGTTTTGATTTATGAAAGAAAACATAGGAATGTTTAGTTTCACATTTTACTTACGTAACTAATTCAAGAATATTTTGCTTGTTTTAAAAATAAACAGAATTCTTTTTTACAACTAAGTTACTCAATACAATGATCTCAAAAAAAATGGTTTGTTCATATCTCATGTAATTTGCATAGTAGGGTGTCATTTCCTCTAGTAGCAATCTGATAAATAACTGGAAGGTATGTACTCTCTCTTTTCCGAAATATTAATTAAAATAGCAAACCTGTGTCAACAGTAGTTTTTTTAAATGAATTGCAAGTTTTACAAAGACAATCTGAATCAAACTTATGTACATGTATGAAAATGCATTTCGAGACATAAGTCTCGTATAAGCCCAAGATGTTGTATTTACTTAATTGTGAACTGTGTAACCCAAACATTTCACATCTTCACATTTCTTTAATAACAGAATGACTAAAAAGCTACTATATCACAAACTCCCGGACATCACCTTTGGACACTACTGTATGTGAAACAGGCCTTTATTTTAGTTTTAACCTCTTAGATCGCCTCTTGTCTGTAAGCGAGTGTTACCAGCTAGTGTAACAAAGCTAACACACAGAATACTGTGCAGGTATTTCTACAGGCAGATGAATGCAGCGCTGCAGTCGTGCAACTGATACAGAAGAGCAAATCTATCACGGCCAACCGCTATCATTAGCTATCTGGCGATTTACTCATTTTGACAAAGTGCAGCGCTTAGATAGTTTATCACCGAGCCATCCACAGAGAAACCAAAGTCATCACACAAACTTTCCCTCCTACACACAAACACACGTACAGTAGATAGGAACGGATGCTGTAGTTTCAGATGAAGGAGAGAGTTTTAACTGTGAAGAAAAGAGTTGTGAAATAAATCACATGTTAGACAGGCATTTCCACAAAGCTGCAAAAGCAACATTTCATTGTGTTTCAATGATGACAGCCTACGAAAAAAAAAACATTAGTTGTGACAGAAGTGTCTACACAGCATACACGCATCATCTGAGTTAATAGAGGGACACTTACTGTATGGGACACACTCGTACTGAACTTCAAGATATTTGTAGGTTCCAGGACAGGGATCAGGAAAAGCATCTGGCCCGGCCACTACAGCACATTGTGTTCGGTTATTACACCTGAAAATGCAGAAAAAAATCATTAGTGCTGTCTGCTGGGACATTATTATAATTCTAAGGATCAGACATCGGAATACCAGACCAATAGAGTAACAATACAATGAGGAACCTGAGCCGTTTATACAGGTGAAGTATATTCTGCACACTTTAAACTCCTTTACATGGGAACTCAAGTTTATTTCATTAAATATATAGTTTAGGAAAATTGATGTAGTATGTATACTAATATCAATGTACAAGTAGTGGACTTGTATAGTATACTCGGGGCTGGAAATGGGGGAACGTGAGGGGATGGAATCCAGGGAGAAAATTTCCAGGTGGTGGGGGTCGGCAGAGATTCACATCTACTTGGAGAGGATTTCAATCTTTTATCCATAAAATGACCTTCAAACACCTAAATGCATATAGTGAGAATACCTGCATCTATTGTTTAAAAATATAAAAATATAAAATATGTCCCCTAATAGAGTTCCCCTGTACATTTTACCCAAACACTTAGCATTTACGTGCTTATTTCAATACTACCTGTACTCGGGATTAAATCGGTCAACTTTTTATCTTCATAAAAGCCAACTTTTAAGTACTTTTGGTTTTTCTTCAAGTGAACATAACGCTTATAGTTTACTACCTATTATCATCCTTATAGTTAACTATTAAGTATATCAAATATAAATATTATATTAAATAATATTATATTGTCTGTGTATAAATGTTTATTGTTAAGACTTAAACTTAAAACAATGTGAAAAACAGTCTTACAGTATACTTTGTATACTTTATTCTATTTTTAAGTATATCGCAGTCAAAAAATTGAGTACAAGTATAGCTAAATATTATTTTATTAAGTCAAGTATATTCAAGTTTAATTTAAAATATATATTTCTGTTGTTTGCACGGTAGAGTTACTGACATAACACTCTATCAAACATATTCAAATATCCTTTAAAGGAAATAAAAAACTCTTCATCCTACATAAACCTGAATATTCATAGAATGATATTATAATATTCATGAATATTCAAGAATGATGTCATTTATGAATGAAGCCTTCCATGAGGTTCAATGTCAGGATAAAGTCAGTGGATCAGAATGATGAAGGTCGACCAATTGAGACGCTCACGCTGATTGAACAGTTAGTGTGTGTTTAATGAGGGGGAACAAATGTGTGTGTGTGGGTTGACAGGACCTTGAATTTGTTTCTGGGCAAATGTGTGTGTGTGTTTAAGTCACAATGTGAAATCTGTGTCTAATGTTCAAAATCAAACTACTGCTATTTAATTTATCACACAAAGACACAGAAGTTTGTTCCACCTACAGTCATCTTAACTTATAATCATCCATTGTTTGCATGCCAGTTTAAAAAATGTTTTCAGTATCCTAACTAACCTTCACAAAACAAAATAAAAGTCAAATATAATTTGCTAAAAAAAACCTCATAGCTTTCTACTGGAGAGAAGTACACCCACACACACTCTGAAATCCCTCAAATGGATATGACCAAAAGATTTATTCATCGCTCCTGGTCTGTCCATCACAGAGTCGCCTATCGATCGAGCACTAAACAGACGCTGACAGGACTCTAAAGTTTCTCATAAAAACTTTCCTACACATCATGATCGTCTGTTGCAGGGCCTGTTTGCCTGCCTCACAGGTCAGGGGTCACACTGTGATTTATACCGCATAATTAAAAGGTTTTCAAAGAACCTTCATTAAGATCGATCGGAGCGCTGTTACACCACAGCAGTGTGTGTGTGTGTGTGGTCTCATTGGACGTTACACACTTTGATGAGATATGAGACAGGTGTTCTTGCCCGTCTCTCTATTATGAGGTCATGACCCGTCTGTCAATCACAGGTAATTAGGAAATGACTGTCAAACACACAAGAGACGCTGTACGAATATAGCATCACAGCGTTCCCAATGACATGACATAATAACGCTTCCAAAATATATTTAAAAATTCTGAAGGATATTTACAATGTTTACAAAATTTCTAATTCTATCATTATTTATTCAATGTCATGTGATTCAAAACCTGCCTCTGACTCTTTTTTTGTAAACCATTAAAGAAGATATTTTGAGAAATGTCTCTGTGTGTCTATACAATGGAAGTCAATGGGAACCAATGTTGTTTGGGAACCAACGTTCTTCAAAATATCATGAGAATAAATATATAATGATAGAACTTTCATTGTTGGGTGAATTTACCCCTTTAAGTCTGGCTGACCTTCTATAATGTTGCTTCAAGAAATGCATAGTGTGATGCAAGAGCAATAACTTGCCTCTAGTGTCAAAGGCCTGGGGATGATGATAAGAATGTTTTAGATAAGAGCAGGCTCAAAAGCATTTATTAAAAAGCTTTAATCTCCTTCACCGAGCTTTTGACGATGTCATGGGAAATACACACGAATGTACATGATGAAATAGAGAAGATGCTGCTGTAAATAATTTCAGACCATTTTTGAAATCTTTCTTTTAATCCGCCAAGGAGTGAAAAAGATCGTATCTCATGATGTTATGCTTTATCTTTAAATAAGGATGCTCGCACTTTGAAAAATGATGGTAGCTAATCTATGCTGAGATTGTGTTTAACCCAAGTGATTACATTTTACACAGAATTTTCCTGAAGTTTCACAAATGCTTCCTATTGTTTGTGATATTTATGTTTTTATGTAAAGAACAAAATGATGAAAATAACGCAAAAAGATATTTGATTGAAAGTTGACAAACTTAAAAAAATCGTGTTTAACCAACTATTACTTCACTTTAGTAAGAAATCTCCATTATATTGAAGTCAGTTTAATAAACTTTTAATTTAAGTGACTAGTAAATCTAATTTGATTTAACTTAAAAATGTACGCCATATTTTTAAGTATTTCTTACAGTGTAGCACCAGGCCACACCCACCTATGATGTCATTATCTTGGACCAATGGTTTGACAGCCAGTCATTTTTGTAAGTTTGCCATAGTGGGCTGTTTTGAAACACAACTCAAATACGCCTTTAGTTTTGGACATATTAGTTTCTTAATGTTGTTGGTTTTTCAATTACACAACTGGGGCCTAAAAGGGACAGTTCACCCAAAAATGAAAACCTGTATGACATTCTTTCTTAAGCAGAACACAAACTATGATGTTTAGAAGAACGTAGAAAACCAAACAACAGCCGTACCCATTCACTTCTATTGTATGGACACAAAATAAATGCAAGTGAATGGGTACCGTCGCTATCCAGTTAACAACATTCTTCAAAATATCTTATTTTGTGCTCTTAAGAAAGGTTTGAAATGAAAAGAGGTTTAGGAATTTTAGTTTTTTGGGGGTTGAACTATCGCTTAAAATACAGAAGAAAAAATCAACAACTCAAGATAAGCACAAAATTGTTACAATGAGCTCAAAAACCTAAGTGCTTTTAAAAACACTGGGACACAACAGACACCTCGTATCCCCAATTTCTCATGCCCCATCTCGGACCAGAGCCTCCCACTTCATCCCATAATAAAAACCCTGGCCCAAAGGTCGAGATAAAGTGAGTTATGAATCTCTGCCTGCCGAGAGAACTTTTATGGAGCCAGCTGGGGTTCAATAACATCAAGTAACAAGAAAGGATCTTCCGATAAGATACTACATAAAGTCGCTGGTTAATCTCATCAGCCAGACAGTCATTTTGAAGTTGAACATTATTCCTCAGTTTAAGAGGATTGGAGAAATCTGTTGCGCATGGCCAGACCGGCTCGGAATTCATCCAAGTTGGGAGAATTTGCGCATCTGGTTGCGTGACACGAACAAACAATACCTGTTTACATGCTTGGGCCGGGTCAAGTGAGGAGGAGAACTGAATCCGGTTTCAGCACGGCACTGAGAGGATTTGTGTTCGATTACAGTAAATTACGCAACACAATGAGGATTAGACTTTAAATCCGAGACCAGGGATTTTAACATTTCTCTGCTCTTTACAGGAGATTTTCCTCGGAAGAACGTACAGTCAACGTAATCCCGTCAGGACAAAAGACGTGTACGGTGAGGCCCCGGTGGTCAAATGAGAATGACATAAATCAATGCCACGGCAGCTCGGTATCGATTCAAGCCCCAAACGTTCTTACATTTAGTCTCGTGTCGGCAAGCATCCTAATGATTAAACCAGCATCTTCATTTACCTCAAAGAAATCGCTTTTGTACTCCTAAGCACACAGTCCACTTATCATTTCTTATTGGAAATCAATCAATTATTTTGTTGAACCGTACTTTTCAGCTTATTTTGTTGACTGGATCATTTAGACAAACTACGATGAAATAAATATAGTCCATGTTTAACTTTGAAGAACAGCTGGACAAAGCTCCCTTTGCTGAGGTAAATTGTTTGGTATTAGTTTACCCTTATTTAATTGTAAAGAAATCTGTCACAACCCTTCTTTTCATGACATTTACCTCAGTGGCAAATTTGCCATTAAAAGACTTCTAGAACACTCAATGTGGTGCATGTAAAACACCCTTCAGCCTCATGTGGTCATTGCGTTTGGCAGTAGGTAGCATTTGCATTGTTCTTCTCCATACACAAACGCACAAACAAACCAGCTCAGATATCAACCTACAAACAGTCAACAGTCAAGTCAACTAGCTGGTAAAATATCATCGCTTTGGGCCTTAATAATTTCCTCCCGTGTTGTCTGTCAGCAGGCTGACATTTAAATAAAGGCTAGTTAGCATTTCCATCTGTCCCTCCACGCCGGCACTCGCTAAGCGTTTGGCTGTAACTCGATGCTTGATAATGTTAATAGAAAATATGATGTTGATATAAAAACGTCTGCCTCTGTCAAATGTCAGCAGCCTGGATTGTTGATGTCACCAGTGTTTTATTCCGGTCTGAGAGGAAATCCATTGCTTTTTTAATTTGAGACAATGGGCTGACACAGGAATAGGATAAATACAGAAATGTGTCTATTTGTGGGGTCCTGAAGATGTATTGCATAAAATGACTATCATTTTAGATGTCAGTATCTCCACTTTTTCCTTCAGCGTTCTGTCCGGAGATAACTGAAGTGTGTTAGGAAGGGCTCTGAACACATTTTTCACAAAGAAGAGACCCACCTGTGCAAAAAAATCCCCCTTATCCCCTAAATCTAAAAAACAGAATGATCACAGTTGCTCTTATAGTCAAGCTATGGCTTGAATACCAGACCACAAAACCAGTCATAGGTAGCACGCAAACATTTGTAGCAATAGCCCGGTGGTAGCCCTTTTTATGATTTTTTCAAGCCAAGGACCCCTTGACCAGACAACAACATTTTACTTTAAAATACATAGAAATGAGACTCAAACCTTTATTAAATCTAAATGTATTGATTTATTATGCATTTTTGTGTAGTCCTAATTTCATGTAAAAATACTATTATCATAATTTATTGATTTTCATTATTTATTCCTAAATGTCGGTTTCTCTAACGTACCCCCTGCAGTACCCCTGCAGCACCCCTGAGGGTACACGTACCCCCATTTGAGAACCACTGCAATAGCCAATACATTGTATGGGTCAAAATTTTTGATTTTTCTTTTTATGCCAAAAATCATTGGGATATTAAGTAAAGATCATGTTCCATGAAGATATTTAAAAAATATCCTACCATTAATATATCAAGACTTTATTTTTCCTAGTGGATGCAGCAAAATCTCCGACAAAAATGGCCGTAAACATGCCTACAAACTGCACTCGCTGCTGCCCGCTCTTCAGGAATTACCAGCACAAGTAATCGGTATCAATACATAATTATAAATTTCAACTTTCGGGTTTATCTACTCTCCACAACGTCATTACAGTGGAAGCCAAAAGAGAGCATTAAAACTAACCAGTTTATTTTCAGCAATGGCCTTCTACAGCGCCTCTGACGGACAACTTTAAAGTCAATTTTCTCAAAATTTAGATTTTTTGCACCCTCAGATTACAGATTTTCAATTAGTATCTCGGCCAAATATTGTCCGATCCAAACAAAACATACACCAGTGGAAAGGATATTTATTCACCTTTTAGACGATGTATTAATCTCAATTTCAGATAATTGACCCTTGTGGCAGGTTTTGTGGTCCGGGGTCACATATATGAAACTTTTACAGACTCACATTCCTACAATTTTAATTAAATTTATAATAATAATATTCCTACTTAATATTAGCCCAATAAAATCACAAAAAAGTCTTTATCGCACCCCCTAAGCCGACACAATTGAACAATTCAACATAAAAGTGTGTGCCTTGCCTTTCTCTGCCTTCATTCATTAAATTTCCCTGTTGAGTGATTGATTGTCTTTGGCCATCCAACCGTCTGCCTGGCAAACATCTCCATACCTCAGCCAAAGATGTGCACACATTCTTTCTCACACACACACTAGTTAAGTCCTGGGTGAATATGAGCGTCGGCAGTGTCTGCATATGCATGTGTGTGTTAGCGTGAAATAGATCTTTGTACCGTGAGACCAGACTCCTGCTGTGCTCCAAAATGATAAAGCAAACATACACAAACCCACCGGCCCACAAACAGACTGACAAAGAGTGTTACATAAATGAAAACAAATTAAGAGACCATTTCCCATCAAATGACAGTAATTCTCACAAGCACCACACCAACAATCTGAGAAACAATACAATGTCTTGTGTCATATATTAGTTTTAAAACCAGATATCGTTTCAATAAATCCAAATATTGGAGCTTATTTGTTGCACTCCATTTATTTTGAGTTGAAATTATGCAGTATCACGGGGTAGCGGGTGTGCTTGAAAAATGAACCTGATGGCTTTCAGGGGATCTTTCATTAACTTTAGATGTGGTGCTGATCCAGAATCTGAGACCCTGAATGATCAATACTTGCATTTATTGGTTTTGTATGTGTCGCAGAAAGACAGATGGACACAAAGCAAGCTAAACCATCACCAGTAAAATTAAAGGCATGTTTTTGTGCAGACGATAATTTATTGTTTGTAAAGAATTGGTGAATCTCATAAAAACGTCTCTTCATAACATTTCCATTTTTCCATAAAAAAGGAAACTTTTTTAAGATTACAGTTTTGTCCTTTTAGCGTAATTTAATTGACAATTAATCACCCATTTCCATTTTCATACAGTAACGGGTCTAAATATTTCACTTTTCGCTGTCTTAATGTGTACATATTGTACAGCTCACACTGTAATAATGTGTACATACTTTAAAATATATATTAATGCTTGATTCTGATTGGCCAGTCGCGACATTTGCAGGTTTGTTATTTCCAGATAACAACCACACAACTCAGATGCAGCAAATCATTTTGAAAATAAATATAAATATGTCTTTTAATAACATATATGGCATTATATTTACAAATGATTAAACCAAATTGCCTGTTCGTGACCTCTGAACATTGTTTCTTACCTTAAAATTGAAAGTAAACAGCTTTTCCTCACGGAAGAAAATTCGGAAAAAATTAGCCAATAAAATATTTCAAAAGCACATTTCATGTTCAGTTTTCTCATGTTGCAAGTAGCTGTTTATTATGTGGGATAATATACAAGCAGCTGGCTGTTATCTCAAAATAAGCCCATTCAGTGTGATGCAACTGTCGGCACTTATTTCTGCGATAACAACCAGCTGCCTGTAGATTATCGCTTACATAAAGAACCTGCAGATGTTGCCACAGACCAATCAGAATCAACCAAGCTTCGCGTTTTGTCCTGATCATACTGTGATAAGGCTATAACAACCAGCTGCCTGTACATTATCCCTTACTTACGATAATGACAAAAACCTTGATGCTATAAAACTGTATAATTAGTTATTGACAGCTTTCATCTTTGTACTGCTCCAAGTGTCTACAAATATACACTCCTCTTTAAATATTTATTATTACAAAACTCAATTAAATGTTAGTGCTCTGCTGTATTTGCAACAGCAAAGAGAGAGTTTGCAATTCACCGGCACATTCTCATTAAACAAACATTGTGCAGCAAGCAGGAGGAGGAATTTGATTTGATAACAAAAAGACTTTTCTCTTTGTTTAGAAGCTGAGAGATTGAATAGAATAGTAATGCTGGAGAAAGTGTTTTACATTTAAATAAGACTCTCTATCAAACGCAGGTGTACCATCTTTGATCTCATCAAGTCGCCCGGCGTCTTCACATTTAGAGGATCACACGCTTAAAGACAAAAACAAAGCTTTTGTTCACATTGTACATAGGTGCTTCTGAATTGTTTTTTATATCCAATTTATACTTACTGTCCACATGGTCATTTTGCAAGTGATGATGTAATCCTTTCGTTTAGTAAAGTTAATATGTGAAGTATCTACATTAGTTGCTTCAGTCTTTAGTCACTTTTTCTTCAACTGAGAACATTTACATTTACATTATTAGGCATTTTATCCAAAGCGACTTACATTGCTTTTATCCTATACATTTTACATAGGTATTTGCAATCCCCTGGGATCAAACCCACAACCTTGCATTGTTAACGCAATGCTCTTACCACTGAGCTACAGGAAAGCTGTTAAGCCTGCTTTGACATTTGCGCCGGACCTACGTCGTAGCCTCTACGCTGTGGGCAATGCACAGGTTTCCGTTTATACTTGTGCGTCATTGTCCATGCCCTGAATTACTGAAAAATACTATTGAAATCCAATGCAAAATATTTTCACTTAAAATCAAATCTGACTTTTATTATCAACTTTCCACCCACACATGATTCATTATATTTCTTTTCTTAAAAAGGAAGGTTCTAAAACGGTTCTTCACAGCAATGCCATAGAAAACCCATGTCTGATAGCTTAAAATCATTCTTCTATGGTTCGTTGGTTCAGCAGTTTTCAGACTGTTGCTGTCTGTTGCCAACATATGTAAGCCAATAAAACTCACACCAATATTGGTGAAACACATATCCACAAACGCATGTTACAAAACGCACAAAATGAAGGCTTATTAAAGGACCTGAATCACAAAGTCACAGCGGCATAAATTACCATATGCGCTTGTCAAACCAAGACCAATTAAAGACGAGACAGCGGCAGACTTGGAGGATGACAATTCCCAATAGCAATGGCGAAAATTTCCAAAAATATCTTCACACAAGCACTCATTCGCATACCACCCTGTACCCGGTCATGACTGGTCACTCAACATTTGACTTGTTACTCAGCCTACCACACCTTGAACCACATACCGTGCACAGTATGCAAATCCTCCGTATGAACGGAATACCCAAATGACCGAACACGTGTGCTGGAGGTCACGGTTCACTCCAGTCCGACTCCTGATCAAACCTCATGACGAGACACGGCAAATCTCAGCAGGCTTCACTGAGCGTGACAGTAGTAGAATTGACTGTACGTGTTTGCCAGACAACTGCAATGAATTAAACTCAGGCCGGCAAACCACTGGGGAGCCATTTAGCAGACATGCAGTACCTGACAGCACGGCTTTAAATGTGAAGTGAGAGCGAGAGGAATAAAGCATTCTCATAAACCCCATCTAATTCAATTATGCTCAAGCAATTTTCTCAGTGCCACTAACAGTGATATTTTGAAGTGGAATGCAACGAATCTAAACATGAAGGTTTACTTCAATGGCAACACTGCTTACGATCACAGTGTCATCATCTCAAATACAAGGGCAAGGCCATGGCAGACAGCTTGCTTATGTTAGGGTTGCAGCAACAAAGATGCAAGATTAAAATGGAAATTTGAATTAAAAATTATACAGGTTCCCCGTTCAAATCCTGGTTGAGTCAGGAGGCCTTTGTGGAATATATATATTACAACCATCTCTGCCCGTGTCTCTGCCTGCCTTCTGGACATCTCTTCTTGGATGAAAGAGCTTTGCACCACATTCAGCTTGGATCCTCAACTATAACACCCACCAAGTCTGCGAAGAACCTGGGGGTGATGTTCGTACTCTTAGCTTCTAGTCCAGGCTCAGGTCATATAAAGACTGGACTTTTGCAATTCTCTACTGTCCGGCCTTCCAACCAATGCAGTCAAGCCCTTGCAAATGCTCCAGAATGCAGCTGCACGTCTAGTTTACAGTCAGTCTAAAAGAACCCATGTAACACCCCTCTTGATTTCACCTCACTGGCTGCCAGTTGCCGCCCGCATCAAGTTTAAATCTCTGACCCTTGCCTTTAGAATGATGATGGCGAATTTGCCCCTTTACCTTGACTCACTCCTCCAGTTCTACATACACTCCTGTCATCTTCGGTCTGAAAATGAGTGACGCCTGGTTGTTCCATCACAGCGAGGCACTAAATCGCTTGAAAAACCTTCACTCGTTCGTTCCCTGTGGTGGAATGAACTGCCAGCCTCCATCCGAACTGCAGCATCCTTCACAACCCTCAGAAAACAGCTCAAAATATACTAAAACATGGTCTTGTAAACTAACCGTACTGTTTAGCATGTTGACAAAATGTTTATATGCTCTCCTACTTGTACGTTGCTTTGGATAAAAGCGTCTGCTAAATGAATAAATGAATATAAATAATGCTTGATGAATCTAGAATCATAGTTTTTGATTTTTGTTCAATTTTTAACAACAAACATAAAAAAATGTACTGCCGCTTTACTAAATAGTTCAAGATGAACATATTCAAAAGTTAAAGTAGGACATAAAGCCTGAAACAAACAAAACTGAAAAACAAACAAGTGAACAAAATGAAGAAATTAAAACGAAATATTTATAAATCTGATGCAAAACAGGCACAATATTTTATAACCTGTATAGAATAAAAAAAACAGGATTATGAACACAGAAATATTAAATATTTAATGAACAAGTTACTCTACGAGTTGCTCTATTATATTTTGTTTAAAACATAATATTATAAAATATAATAAAAATCTAAGGGATGGCTTAATATACAGTATGATAAACAGCTTGAAATTTTGAAGACAGGCCCGTATGGATTTTCTCTGCTAGCCCACTTCGATCAATAGTTCAGATTTTGACTTGCCCTGGCTTCATTTCCTCTGGTCCTGAGGTGAAACACAAAGATTTTGTTATATATATATAGCCTAGAGGAAGTAAGTGTGCAAACAAAATAAGCAAATCAATAACCTATTTAAATTAAAAATGTGTTTGATGAAAAATATCTTTTCCCATATTTACACGTATATAATGTCAATTTATCATGAAGCAATATATCAAGGCCTTGAATGTTACGTTTTGATTAATGTTGCTCTCTGTGGGAAGAGGTGGAATGGTTGCCATGACAACGGCAACATTTTAAGGGATATGCACATAGGACACGCTTCTGGCTTAGCTGCTCGTGTCAGCCAATTATAACACAATACATCAATACAGATGAGTCTGTTACATCTTCATGTCACTTCATTCATTCTTGTAGACTGAAGGCTTGGCTGGTGGCAGGATGCACATCAAGTGTTTTTTAACACGGGCTTACATTCTGGACAACATCAATTTCCAGCCCAGTTTGAATATAAAATGTAATATTGAAATTGACGGAAGGGGGGGGTTACCAGTCTTTGAAAAAACATTATTTTTCTTGAAAAAATAATGATATAATGACATTGTTTTGTCATCAACTTGTCAACACGATTTCTGTGTTACTCAACCTGTCATTCAAATTCAAATTTGAATATCATCTTGTAAAGCGCACCGAATTCAATCCCAATGTCATTTCATGAATGGCAAAGCAGACATTTCGAAACTTAAAATTTTTGCCAAGAAACAAGTTTCAAAAATTGAATGACAATAATCAGCAACACGTGGTTAGTTTTCCTCCTGCGACCCTAGTTTAATGGTCCTCTGATCTTTCACGGGTTTTACGGCTGCGCAGCCGAGAGCGGCTGTTTTCTTTAACTGATATTTACAATTTCATAACACAAAATAAATGTTTCACATCTATATGTGAAGGTAAATTGATATTTGTGGTCTCAGTTTATGGTGAGACTTAAAGCCCACCTGTGCATTATGTCACAGTCTCATTGGACTGCAAGTGCCATGGAAAGCCATTATAATATAATCATTCATTTATAACCCAGTGAGAGAAATCAGACAGAGCCTGGCAACAGCTGGGATGATGTCACAGCTGAACGACTGGGTGCCAAAACACTTGATCCAACCTTCCAACCTTTGTGTGTAAATGTTTTCTCCTACAGTCAGACCCTCAGATGTACAGAGGAAAGGCTGTCTTAAAATACAAACATATCGCTTAAATCGATTCAGATACAGTAGACACGTCAGGTCAGAGGGGCCTACTTAAGAAATGATTTATAGAGATCAGCAGGAATTTACCAGTTCTTGCCAATAAACAATGTCTAGAGAGATTGGACAAATGATTCTAGCTAGCAGGGTTATGAAAGTCTACGGAACTACCAAACACAATTCAGCAGAAATGCACAACCGAGGGCCAGAATGAAGAGTAATGTTAAGATGATCACACATATATACATCCAGAGAGAATGTGTGTGTGTATACATTTTATAGCTGAATGTTCTTAATGGGTTATAAAAAGTTTGCTGAAATAAACGTCTCTGGGTCTTGTGCTTGTCATTTATGTTTTTAAGATACACTTGTACCTGTTGAGTTGACCACACGCACACACACTAACAGGGACCTTACGGCTTTTTTACATTTTCAAATAAACATTAATAAGTTTAATAATCTGGCCGGTCCCCCTTCCCGATGTGGGTGGTTACGACTTTTTATGTCAGTCTGGGGACATTTGTATTGAACATTTTCACACATTCTTTCATAATGCCAAATGAATCCAGATGGATAAGCCAGATGGTTTATGATGTAAATGTGTGTATACTGGACATTTTACATTCGTTTTATATGTGTACACATCTCAACAGAAGAACTCCTGTTTTATTTATTTTTTTACAAAGAAACATAAATCTCTGTTTTAAATGGATTGGAATAATGGCAGCCATTTAATTGTTTAATATCAATCTTATCTTTTGCTTTGCATTCTGCAAAAAAAAAGAGTCAAAGAGTGAAGTATATCAATACTATTTTGATAATAATGTTTCAATTGACTGAACTTTCAGGAAAAAATTAAAAACCATGGTTTTAGGAATAAAAAACCTTTTTTATAATTACAAAAAATATATAAAAAAGATTAACAGCAGAAATAAATAAAAAATGTATATACAAACATAAACAAATATTATTGTTCATTTTAATAAAGCGTATCATGACTTTGGTCGTATCAGACACCTGTCTCACACATTTGATAAATTAAAGGGATTGTTCACCCAAAAATGAAAATTCTGTAAAAATGAAACCCTCAGATTGTTCCATATCTGGAAACATTTCTTCGTTCTCCTGAGCAAAGAGGAAGATGTCTGGAAGATTGTCAAATCCCCCCCCCCCCCCCCCCCATTGACACCAATAGTATTTATTTTCCCTAAAATAGCAGTAAATGGTGGATGAGATCTGACATTATTCCCTAATTTCTTCCTGTGTGTTCAGCAAAACACAGAAATGTATACAGGCTTGTAACAATCTAAGGGGCAGTAAATGATGACAGAATTTAAATTTTTGGGTGAAGTATTCCTTTAAAGTGAAAGTCCACTCAAAAATTCAGTTCATTTGCTCTCTCCTCATTTCAAACCTTCATGACTTTCTTTCTTACGCAGAACACAAAAGAAGATGTTTTGAAGAAGTTGGTAAGCAAACAGCCCTGGCTCCCATTCACTTCTATTGTAAGAACACAAACCAATGCAAGAGAATGGGGGCCAGTTAACAACATTCTTCAAAATATCTTCTTCTGTGTTCTGTGGAAATTAGAAGTAAACATTTCATACAGAAATGACAAGACAGAATATTTATTTTTGGGTGAACTGTCACTATAATAACTCTTGCAAACACAGATTCATGTTCGTTTAAGTACCTTCATGGAGACTTGCCTTTGACGTCTTTTGTTTTTATAATAACCTAATGGAATTTCCCATCCCCTAACCACACCCCTAAACCATACCCTCACAGAAACCTTTCTGCATTTTTACATGTTCAAAATGCTGTAGGTGATTTTAGACTCATTGTGAAAACATTTAGCTCCCACAATAGAGGCTACACCTGTACTCACATACGCACACACCGGCTCAGGTGACCACATTTACTCACATGCTCATACAATTAAAAAACAATGTGCTGAGACATTTCTGAAAAAAAGTCTCTTCATGTATGTGTGCGTTCGGATACTGAAGGCCCTGTTTCGACTCAGAGCTGAGCTTTTGAGGAGGTCCTGTGTCGCTATGCCAAGCATAGCAACCACAAAGAGAGCTTAATCCCCTTCATACAAAGCCTCTCTCTTAGCACAGCAGCCCTCATCATTCCAAACACACACACACACCATCCATGCGGAGACGCACAGACACACACCGGTCTTAAAGCATTACATTTCCATTTCAATTCGGAGTAACCATGGCAACCTTAATGTCCAACTCCAAAGACTGCTTTTTCTCTCTCTCTCCAACCACAACACTTCATTCCTGAGCAGCAGCGAGCAGCTTTGAGACTCAACTATGCCGCTTTAAAGCCATTTTCTCATTCTAAATCGCTCTCTGCACCCTAGAGCAACACCCAGTTCTACGGCCGTAACGCTGCCTCAACCCTTAAGGAAGAAGAAAGAGAGAATCAAAGAGTCTTGTGACACAAAAAACGGTTCTGACTTCCATAGTTCAGCAAAACAGATAAACCCACTCCAATTCTTAAGCTAATGTTTCTTTATCAGGTTGTTCACATTTTGAATGCAACATATGACTAATATTACATTAGTTTATTCACATGGCATGTACCCTTTATGTCCAAAAAATGGTGCGTACTAAACTTCGTGTATTTCGAGTGTGTCCTGTGCTAGCCCTTATAAGTGTATACTTCTTGTATGCTAAATAATTAAGAATACGTTCAGTATCTTTTTATGCTCATTTAAGTATACTGTACTTATGTATACATATAGCAAAAGTATTCAAAATGTCCTTGGTTTGCAGTTGTATGTGCTCTTTTGATCCAGTAAGCCATTAAATACTTTTTTCACAGAAGTTTACATACTGTCCTTTAAACATACACGTTCAAGTTTATTACGTAACAAGTCAGCTTTAAAATGGAAAAGTTCAACTTGACGTGAAGATGATTTCTAATCTACTTAAAGGTTCACTTAAGGTATATTTCAAGGGTACCTAAAATGTAACATAGTAGTAAAACATCAAATATAAAGTGTTGTAGTTATTGAGAGTATACTTTAAAGTGTACTAAGAAATGTACTACAACTATTGAAGTATTAGTAAACAGTATCAGTATCATCTGAGTAGTCGTGTAGTAAAGTTCAAAACATAGAAGTATACTACTTGTGTCCTCAAGGAACTGTTATACTTAAAGTATACTTAAGGGTATACTTACACTTACAAAAAAGCAGTGTGCTATTATTATATTAGTATACTACTAGTACACTGAAAGTATATCCTTAACATACACTTGAACATGTATACTTCGAAAAATGAACTTGAATGTATATCTATTTTTTTCAGTGAGCCGAGCTAACTGCTTTCCTCAGGTATGACAGACCCGTTCACACCTGGTTAGTGAAGAGCTCACAGCTTCGCGGTATAAAGTGAGAGATAAACCAAAACAACCCCTGTACTACGCTGCTGTATACCACATACAACGGTTAGCAATTCCAGAGCCCCCCTGAGGCAAACAGCGATTTAGTGCTCCAATACGCGACAACAGAAAGTCAAGCCTACTGACATGATCAACAGGACAAGCTCTTGAAACCTGCTCAGTGTTCCCCTGGGGAAAACATTAGTTGTAAACCTGGTTACAATACCGGCACAGCAGAGAAAAGCAGGCCAGATCTCAATGCCGGAGACGGTCCTGAGACTGACAGAACCTGGCTGAGTCTGACCGCCACATACACACACACATCTTAAACTCAATGCATGCTTTCTCTTGTGAAGGTGACAGAGTTCTCCACGGAGCTCCCGTTGAGCTGCCGTCCAGCCCTGTTTGTGAATGTGTCAGAGACGCTGGCTGGCCCTTAACTTCCACATTTCAAAGATGGTCCCATAAGACAAGCCCATGTGTTTGACTGCACGCATGCACACACTCACACACACTCTGTTTGAGTTATGTATAGTGTTTCAAAGTCCCTTGCAAGGTGGGAACTGACTATGCAGGAAGTTGACAGCAAGACAGCTCAATAGGTTTCCAACCGAGCTTGAATTTCACACTTAAAGATGCAATCTGTTACTTTTTGAAGATAAATACTGTAAATACTGTAAATAAAAAGTAACTTACCACGATACAGTAAACTTTTAATAATGATTTATACTTTGAGTATTCAGGATAAAAAAAAATAGAAACCATCAAAGAAATTTGAATTAATTTAAAGGAGCAATGTGAAGATCAAAGCAGCATCTATCGGCGAGGTTGTAAATTGCAACCAATGGCTCACTCCACCCCTCCTCTTTCGAAACACGACGGAGGCAGACACAGAGCTTAAATGTCTTCCCATTTTCGCTTATTTGCCAATGGAGACGACATATTTATGAAACTCGTTCTGTTGAGTAGTTTGTCTATTAAGGGCAACTGTAAAAACATGGTGAATCCCATCCTAGGGGACCCCCTGTGTATGTAGATAGAAAAAGCTCATTCTATGCTAGTAAAAAGAACATATGGCTTCATTATGTAAGGTTTTTATACACCACTGAAGACATACTTATGTTTATTAAATTGGATTTATGTCAATAGATCATCCTTAATATTACACACAGCACCTTTAATACAAATTCTAATGCAATACCATAATGACTCATTAGCTGTTGGCCATTTAAACTATAAAAAGATTTGAGCAATTCCACACACAAGTATAAGAATGTCAAGTACCCTGCAATTTTATCTTTCAAACCGAGATGGCGACACAGAGCCAAACGTTACGGGTTGCAGTTTTAAAGACAGACAGACATTAGTCAATGGTTAGCGAAGACATATTGCGCTTCTATTTCTTTGTAGGCAGCTCAATGCACGCTCGCTCTAATCTTACATTGGTTGAAAGCACGGCACTCAGGCCACCTCTTGTATTTGATGACTTTCTCAAAAAGTTGGTTACGGGGCTTCTGAAGCCTTTTACTCAGAGGCCTCTTTGATTGAATTAGACTCATGAATACAAATCGCACCCGTCAAAGCTTCCAGCGGCGAACCATTGACAGGCACAGAGTATGAGGGACTCGATCAAAGAGAGCAGCGCGTCCACGCTTTTCCTGAAAGAGCTCGTGTCACAACCTCACAGACGACGAGCGTTGGCATCACAACGACTCACAGCTTGACAAAGAGCAGAGAATTAAATTAATAACAGCCTGAGGAAGAGAGATTTTCAATTAGATATCTGGACTGTGAAAAATGTTTTAGGTTGGCGTTCAATTGAAGCATGATGGCTGCGCTACACTAGAGAGATTCCTGTTGCTTAGTTGGGATTCCATTAGCAGAGCAAAGGTTATGGGTTTGTTGTGCAGACCCCTGACTGTTTAAAGGATGCTGATGTCATCGTCCATCACAATGTTTTACTGTAGACATCATCTGATGCCAATTTGGTTGACATCCCCCCATTCCCAATGGAAACGAACAAGCAATCAAGCAGAAAAAGAAATGAAAAATATGAAAATTCATCTTGACCGAAACATATAAATCCTCATAAAGCAATGAAATTGTTTCCTTCCTGCTGGCCTGTGCGAGGTTCAGTGTACAACAAGCTGCATTCTATCCACAATCATCTGGATGCAGTTTTAATACATCAACTTAATAAAAGTGAAATTCCTCCTGTGCCTTCCTGACCCATGGCAGAGTCTTCAGAGGGCATTGCTGTGATCTAATCACAGTTAGAGGGAGAGAGAGAGAGAGAGAGAGAGAGATGAAGAAAGGATGGCACAGAGAGGTCGGGGAGGAAGCAGCAGCCCACTCAATTGTACTGATGGGAGACAGAAGCCGACGACAGAGGAATCTAGAGGAGAACATCAAACACATTCTTCATTTCAACTCCCACCGATTAGGAGGTTGGATAAAAGACAAAAGAGGGAAGAGACCGAGATTCACAGGGAGAGAGAGAGCTGCTTATAACACATCGAAAATAATATTATTATAATCTCAAAAAATGTCGGTAACCAAAACAGTCGGTCCCCATTGACTTCTATTGTATGGACACAAAACCAATGGCACTCAAAAGGGACCATGGTTTTTCTGTTACCGACATTTTTTCAGTTTTGTGTTCTTCGGAAGTAAGTAAGTCATACAGGTTTGAAACGACAAGAGGATAAATAAGGACAGAATTTTCATTTTAAACGTAAACTATTACTTTGATGTATATCAGCTAATAGTTTATCAAACAAAGTACAGGTCTCACAATAAATAAACTGGTGGCTCGTGGGACGCTGCGTGTTCTACGGTACATGCTAAAAACTTACATTTCTTACTGCTGTAAAGACTGAGATTTGTAGATCCTATTTGTTTGCTTCGGTGTTACATTTAATTCAGAACATGATAGGAACCCTATCACATCAAAGAATGCAGTGATGGACCTCAGTCCTCTACGCTCACAGAAAGTCGTAACAATCTTCAAGACCCAAAAACAAGAAGCACAGAAGCTGAACTTCTAATATGAAGCCAGAACAGCATTTCAGCAGAGCAGTTCTGAAGCTGAAGTTTGCACAGAAGAATTCTTTGTGTTCTGAGTGTGCTTGTGTGTGTGTGTGTGTGTGTGTATGTGTACGTGTGTGTGTGCGTGTGTGGAAGCGCTCCAGGCTTAAACTCCAGACATAATCAGGAAACTGTGAGCTGTTTTACTGCTGTAGTAATTTGTTTATTCCGTGTAGAGATAAAACTCCCCTCGACCTGTATGTCGTGTGTGTGTTGCTCGGTGATCTCGACTCTATTCTCTTCCTCTTGCAGGATAATGAACCCAACAGCGATACAGCGAGTCTAAAACTCCACTATAAAACACATTATACTGCAGGTATTACCACAGTCGTGCTTTTTTTGTCTGTGTGACACACAGGCTGCTACTAGTTTGTAGTCATACCGTTGTAGTGCCCGGAATAACTTCAAAGACCCCATAAAAGTGTCAGAGAAGATGAGTAACTCTGTTTTCTGTCCTTGACATTCTTCTTATTGAAACAGTTTGGGAGAAACATATTGAGATAATGTTTAATTTGGCCTTTTTTTAATAATCCTTAGTTGCATCTGTAACAATGTTCAATAAAAGGAAGGAAAGAGACAGGAACCGGCAAACATTTAATAAAGTAATAACAAAGTAAAAAGACAGCCGGCAGCCCCTCACAGACCACTGCCGGCGAACAACACAAACCACAACTAAAATCCAGGACTGGTCCTCTCTCATTGACGGTCCGGTCGCTCATCCTCTTCTGCTCCCAATCTCCTCTGTGATACGAGACCGGTGCGTACCGGTGCGTCGACTCACGGTCTTATCCCGCCTGCTCCACTACAGCATCACAGCAATTATTATAGGTTTTTCTAACTAAGACTTTATGTGCTTAATATAACTCAATGTAAAAAAAGAGATTGGCTCTGTTACTGACATTCTCCCAAATATCTTCCTTTATGTTCAGCAGAGCAAAGAAATGTATACAGGTTTGGATCAATTTGAGGGTGAGAAAATTATGACATAATTTTCATTTTTGGGTGAACTGTTCCCTTAAGACAAATAATTATTGATCCGGACAAATAGAAGATGGGTAGATATTAATATTTAAAAGTAAGACACAAGAATAATTTAAAGTTATCAGATTTCTGTTGATTTAGTTCGCAAGCATACTCTGAATTATACATATATATTATTAATACTTCATGCATTACGAGCAAACAGAAGGTTTGTATGACTGGTTGTAAAGGGACTGAATGTGACTTTTGATATTGCGTGTGTGTGGTCATTCAATAAATCGGTTATTCACGGTTCACAAATTTTGAGTTTGTTTGGATTCAATCTCATGGTTTCCCCTTAGAGATGTGGGGTGTGTCTGGCATTATAGATGAGGAAATAAAAGCCATGTGGCGAAGAGACATGAGTGTGTGAATGTTTATAAAGATCGCATCCGTGTCGCCACAGCCGAATAGAATGAGAGATTTTGGGGATGGAGGAAAATGTATCTGTCAGCTAAATCTCTCACAGTCACTGTCCTCGCAAACATGAATGCGGTTTAAAACGAAAAGAGCACAGAGAAAAACAAAATCATTTTCATTCTCATTGTCTGTCCCACTTTCTCTCTTTCTCTTTTCTTTATGTGTGCTGTCTTTCTTTTTAAAGACCCGATAAAATCAAAATGAGAGTTGAAGTGTAGGGTTGTGTCCGGAATCATTTCCTATTATCTTTCAAGTGCATTATTTTCTATGTCAGCCATTCTGTGCTATTACTCTGAGTGCTGAGTGAACAACTTCTGTATCTATAAAGTTTATGTCAAACTATAAAAAACAACTTCGAAAACTGACAACAAAAAAATATATACTATATAAGAAAATTATAATTATGCAGGAGAAGATATTAGCCGCATGAATTGTTGGCTGTGCATGTGTGTTTGTGTAAGACAACTGAAGCAGGGCTAGCGTGTAGACAGGTGGCTTGCGGCCCAATCCATTCCCACGGGGACAGAATTCCATTCTAAGACAAGTAGCACTTCCGAATTAAGCTATCAGATAACACAAGCATGAACTGCGTCTGCTCCGAATCCGAGAACCTCTGCACACCTACAGTGACGGCAGAGAGAAAATTAAACTCATAAACCGATAATAATGACTCAGACGTAAGCAGAAAGGAATCTCCTCCTTCAGAATCTGTTTGTAATAAGAATCTAAGACATCTGATTAACATTCATCAGTTAAATAGAAGACAAGCAGGACTCTGGAGAGAGTGTTTCTCTGCCAGGGCTGCTGTAGTATTTCCATACTTGTGTAAATTTCTTTCTGTACTCTCTATCTCTCTGTTTGAACTTTTCTCTTGTCGTTTCTCTAATAGACTTTTAAAGAGTATAAGTGGGATGTTTTGAGTAGATTTTCTCTCCGTGTTAGTTTTACTTCCTCTCATCTTTGCACATGCCAATGAGATGCTGAGAGATGCAGGAGAGGAGCCAGAAACACCAGCAACAGCTTCTGACTCTATTAACAGTTTGCATTCTAAAACTCAATGAGACACTGTACACTACTGAACTGTACACTACTACATTCTTCTACTATGCTGTGCCCTACAAAACTGTATGCTGCTACTATACACTTTAAGACCACTTCCCAAGATACTGTATAAACACTGATCCAGAAGCACTGAAAACACAGTTTTCTAGTTGTTTATTTTAAAATTTGATTTGGTTATAAATGTTATGTTGGTTGTATTTTGTTCAAACGTTTGTATAGTGTAAAAACACAGAAATAGAAGGTTCTTCTGGACCTTCTGGACCGGCGAAATGTACATGTTCCGAAGTGGTCTATACTGTATACTGTATATACACTACTATACTATACCCTACTAAACTTCTACACAGTACACTACTATATGGTGTAACATTGCAATAGGGTAAAATATGTATTTTAAATATACTTGAATTCAATAGAATATACCCCACTACACTAAAAGCTGTGGATGTTTGGCATGGAGAAGGAAGCCGTTGTTCTGTGGTGGACGGCCTCTGTTGTTTGTAATCGTGCCTCGCTGCCGAGCAGCTGGTTTGATTTATTTCAGCAGCAGAAGAGAGAATACACGCAGGATCAATTACAGACACCCAGCCTGTATGACTCTTTCAACCTCTGCCGAGAGGTGATGAGCATCAGACCGCATGGAACAAAACAATGAGGATACGGTGAAAAAGACAGTGCAGCACCACAGGCAATAAAACACTGAATCTGCATCGGCGTATTAACAGACAGCTGTCGGTTCCAAGCCCTGAAGGGCAGATTTATAGACCGGAGGCTTTCTGAGACCCTATCATCCGCGTGTCCTTGAGCGGAGCGCTTAACCCTAGATTGCTCCAGGGGGACGTTCCCTGTCGTAATTGTACTTTGAGAAGTGCTGCTAAATGACTAACACAGAAACAAAACGCCTTCAATCAAACACACACACAATGTAAGAGCCTCAGGCTTGAAACACACTCCAATACAGTTTACTGTGAGAAGAAACCAAACTAACAGGTCCAAAATAAAATATAACATTCTTAGAACACATCTCATAAATGCAAAATACAAATAACAAACAAAAGTCTGGACTATTAGTCCTTTTGGTTGATCTGCCAACACATTATCTGCGACAACATGTATAACTTATTACGTTTTTTTTAATCAAAGCAACTGTTTATTTCCTCATGTCATTTCAAACCTGACTTTCTTTGTTCTGCAGAACACAAAGAAGATATCTTGAAGAACGTTTGTAACCAAAAAACATTGATCCCGATTGACTCCCATTATATAGTACATTTACGGACACAAAAGCACATAAATATTTTTGTTTGTGTTCTACAGAAGATAGAGTCATATACAGGTTTTGAAAGCCTTGAGGGTGATTAAATGATGCCAGAATTGGGTAAAACATATACATCCATCCATGTTTCATTATTTTACATACACAAGATTCAATTTAACCCTTAATCTTGTTAATTCTATAATAGGTTCTATAAAAACTGTTCTTTAACATTTTTTGTATTTTTAGTACATTTATATTGATCAAATATTTTGGAAAAAATAATCGTTATATTAATATATCGTTAACCCAGTATCGTATTTTATCAAATCGTGAGCTGTGTATATCCTTACACCTTTAGTTTGCATTATGTACAGCATATTTTGTGAATCTCTTAAAGTGCAAGTTCACCCTAAAATATAAATTCCATCATCATTTACTCTTGTCATTTCAAACCTGTATGACTTTCCGTCTTCCGCAGAACACAAAAGAAGATATTTGGAAGAATGTTTTAACTGGTCCCCATTCACTTACATTGGTTTTGTGTACACACAACATAAGTGAATGGGGTCCATGCTGTTCGGTTACAAACTTTCTTCAAAATATCTTCTCATACAGGTTTGAAACATTAATTCTTGACCGAATTTTCATTTCGGGTGAACTATCACGTTACCTTTGGCATTTATCTGCATAATCTTGTTTATCCTAAAACAAGTTTCTGTCTGTGTTGTGTCTGCACGTCTCACCTCTGGCTCATGATCTTGTAGGCATCGGGTAAATAACAGCGCGTGTTCTCCATCTGGGCAGGGTCGGCGTCGCAAATCTTGTCATCTGTTCGGCCGTAGTTGGCGCTTTCGATCATAATGACGTCCGTACCTGGACAACGCAGCTCAATGGGGTAACTTTCACAGGACAACTCCCGCCGAACAACTGCCATGGGCACGGGGGCTCGACTGAATGCTGCAGAAAGACAAAGACAGCGATCAAGATTTTGCATAAAATGCTTTTAATGCTTGGATGAAAACATCCTAAAATTTTTTTTGTCGTGGATGAGTTTTGAGAACCAAAGTATGAGTAAAAATACAATCAGTTTGGGATTTTTTTACAGCACTACTTTTATTTTATAATTGAACTCCTCAAGTACAGAGTACAAAAAGTTATTTTGTCGCAAAACATCAAAGAATAAATAGAACATTTATGTATTGTGTTTATAAGAGGCACCACATAATAATAGTGGATGTGGGTAAACAAGGAACATTGATTGATTTCTTTATTCTATGATCAATCCTAAGGGTCATAATTCTCTCATACACAAAAGTTGTTTAAATGTTTTCATTGCATTTCCAACTCAGGAAAATCTATACTGAAAATCTGCAAATGAGACAATAAAATGTGAAAATTTTGCAAAAAGCTAGGTTACAGTAAATACATGTAACTTATTTTGGCGACAACCAATTTCTCAACTGGAAAATTTAATTACACAAATAACACACACTTTTCAATTACACAGTCCAAACAAGCACACCGTAAAAATAATGAACTCAAATGTCATCTCTCTTTCTGAAACAAATCAGCGTTTGTGACTTACGCACGCACATTATTTCCAGTAAAGACATTCCAGCAGCCTTCAAGAGCTTCCCATCACTTTAACATTCGGCGCCATTAATTATGAAGAGTCATAATCATATGAGCACAGAGTAAACTGATGCCAAACTACAGCTGAAAATCAATATCTTTATTCACATTCAAAATATACTGGAAATAAATCAGACATTTCCACGGTGGGAATCTGAGCCGCCGTCCTCTGACTTATTTATGGCAGATGATGATGTATGCCGCCGGGATGATTTACACTTCATGCGTTCAGAAAATGCGTTTATGCAACGCGACTTGTGGATTCAGTGTGTATGTGTGTTCTTAGGGGACTGAACCCAAATGACTCTAACGCAATAATCTACAGTACCATATACTGTACCATCACTCATCTAAATAATAATGGATTACAAATCATACATGATCAAAAGAACCGACAGCTTCAAATAAATTTCAGAAAAGAATCAACTTAAAATTAATATCAAATGAATTCTTAGAGGATTCCTGTTGAGTTATCACTGTCAGATGGGATTATTGTTCCCTATGACTTTGTTTTTACATCAAACACTAAACCAGATTAAACATGTCGATACCATCAAACTTCATTGGTCCAGCTGGGCTCAAGACTGAATGTCAGAAGTTCAAAAAGCTAAAATTGACGTACAGTTATATTAAATTTAGGCTGTGTGTTCATAATTCAATTTTAGCTGATCTCAAAATGTTTTAACTAAATAACTGTAAATTATTCATCTTTTTCTTGCATGCATTGTTTCGCTTCAAAAGACACTGATTAAACTAAGAAATAGAATGAAATGAATATAGGGACATTTATTATTTATGAATCGACAGGGACAGTTTATTTGAATAAAACAATAAAAAAGAAAGGAAGTTATACATTAGGGATGAGATGAGTACATAATGAGAACATTTGAATTTTGGGGTGAATTGTTCCTTTAAAGCTTTTACCTCTTTGTCGCCATCTCTGTTTGAAACATATAATAGCAGATTTGTTATTCACATACATACTCAAAGTCAAACAAAAGCTTATATTAAAAATCAGTATTATAAACTGATAGTTTAGGGTAAGGTTTATACAGATATACATTTTTCTGAATTTACTACTCATATTTCTTACAAATCGGCTCCACAGATACCGATTATTCAGAGTGATATCTGGTGATGCCAATACGGATAGTTTGGTTGTTATATTATCTCGCATTACCTTATTTCTTTAAAAAAGTTTTACATTTCTATATAATATAATATAACAATATTTATGTTTATTTTTACTTGCTGAATGTTATTCATTGATTTAATGACTGATACCGATAATTGGCGCTATATTTAGGCATCTCTGGTTTTTACAAAGTAGTTTTAAGTGATTTTTTCAAAACTGATTTCTATATACTTGCTCAATAATTAATTTTTGTTTTTTTTTACCTAAAATTGCAGCATTAAAGGTCCAGTAATGACAGAGAATAGAGAGTGACACCTGGCACATGTGTCTGCTATGTTTTAATTGGCTCTCAGTCCTTTGAGTGAATCTATGCGTTTCGAGAAATTCCAGCTGGAGGTGAGACGGTTGTAAAACTCATGTAAACAAATACTCACCCGCTGAGAAGAGATCATTAACCACTCGACACGACGCTGAGAAGTTCTCGCACACACTTCACTTATCATGTCCTGTTTACTCACACCCTACACCACGCATCATTGCTAACAACACCATATGAGAGAGAGAGAGTCAGACAGACAGACAGAGAAATGTGTGTGATCTCTCTTGTGCTTATAATAGTATCATCACTATTATTGTTCATGCTGAAGATGAGCAATTTTCAACTCCAGCATGTAGACATGTGTCGGCGAGGTCAAAATAAATCCAAAGCTTTCTCCTCTCCACCCTGACATTTAAAAATCACCTTTAAAAGCAAAACACACACACACACTCAACGGTCAGTGTAATCTCACAAAAGATAGAAAATCATAAACATCAGGCTGACGGATTAGCCCTGCTGTGTTTGCGTGTGTGTGTGTCGGCAGATGGTCTCCGGTGGGTCTGTCGACACTATTTGAAAAGTCTTTCTGTATCATCTCACATGAGTGACAGCAGGAGAAAAGAAAAGCTCTTTAATTTTTACCTTTAGTTCCTTTAGAAGAGAACGGTTCTTACAGCATTTGTGCATGTGCTTTGGTACAGTTTGGCTCTAAAACTGAGGCAAACTAAATCTGTCAAAATCTCCCTGCAGGGATTTTCAAGAATGTCCTCAATTGGGAAAATGATTCACATGTAAAATGCAATTTATATGCTCTACATATAAATAATAATACACACTGTATCATTGTGTTCCGCATAACAAGACTATAAAACATTTCAGTACCTTGATGTATTAAAGCACCATGGTATTACCAATTGATATCATAAATATTCTTTGATAGTGCAATTTGTTATGTAAGGTTTAATAAAACAATCCAACAAACCTCTCTATCTCTCTCGCTATCTTTCTATAGAAATACATCTCAGTCTTCTGGATTTTCAGCTTGCATTCAACACTTAATTAAATATCCTCTAATCTCTGATGTGTCTGCTTCTCCTTCTAGTCCCAATTGATTATTTTACTGGAGCACTAAATGAGCAGTGAAAGAGCGGAAACAAATGCCATAACTTGGATGCAAAGAATGTGTGTGTGTGTGTGCGTGCGTGTGTACATGTTTGTGTTAACTTGATTACGTGTGAAAAATAAACAGTCCTGAACGACGGTTCGAGTGCTCCAGCACTTTTATCAGTTTGTTGCTTCCGTGTGTGTCGAGTTTGAAAAACTCTTGAATAACTTTTAAAGGTCGAGTGTATTAAATATAGCGGCATCTAGTGGTGAGGTTGCGAACTGCAACCAACGGCTCATTCCACCCGGAATCATTTCGGTGGCTGATACAGGACTAAGCTGTTGTCACGTTTTCACTTCTTTGAGGTTACATGCGGTGTAGTATTAACTATTTAAAACGTTTCTTAAGCATCCTGCAGTCTAAATTAATCTCATATAAACATGCAATATGTCTTTTTATCATTTCATTTCATTTTATCATCATCCCTTTAAGTCCTAAGAATACTTTCATTTTTACACATTCACTAGGGTGAGTATATAGTGCGCAGCGTAAATTATATCATCAGAATAATATGCGTGTATACCGCCAGATTTTTTAAACCGGACGTATCCGGCCATTTTTTTTGTAGTGATTACTTTATCCACAACGTGGAAACTGTGTCATTCGCAATACCAACCAGTTTGACAGGTGCTTTGCCGACCCATGTAGGCCAGGAGAGATTTGGCAATGCGAATGCACTTAACACCTGTGTAGGTGTGAAATGAAGTGTACTTTTTAAAGGCTGTACGTACTATTGAAAAACAAAACACACTTATAAATTGGGCCTTCGTTCAACTCATAGGAAGAACATGCAGTTCTATTTTTCATACAGAGAGGGCGATAGAGAAGCAAAAGTTATGCATAAAGTTTAGTGGACTCTAATAATTGAGAGATTAAATGAATTGATTTGACAACCAAAACACAACTTTTGAAGTATCTTTAAGGGTGCCCAACTTCTAGTGAGCACCTGTCTGAACATGGAGACCAAAGACTGCAAAATATGAAAAACAACTGGATTTCATTAACCCTCACTTCATTTAGAAATGTATTTATTATTATATTAGCACATGCTCAAAGTAAAGCAAAGTTGAAAATATGTGTTCACGTCGCGCTCATATTGCCAGGAGAGACAGCTGTGAGATTAAAACGAAGAAACACTAAAGCCATGAACTTGGTAAAGAAGAGATTTTGGCATGATGAAACGATAAGTAACCTGCTGAAGTGATGCTTTTGCAGATCACACACTATTGAAAAACAGTTATTTTACAGAATATTATTTTTTAAATACAATCAATAACAGTAAAAATACATAAAAACACCGCAAATTTAAAAGAAAAATAGGGCGGAAATGCAATTTTACGAGGACATTTTTTTATCTTTGTTTATTTGTTGTATGTTGCAGTTCTTTTCTTTTAAAAGCGACCAACATCCAGCGTTATGCATTACCTATGTTGTAGTATGTATGCCCATGTTCATTGATCCACTCAATTGTTGTCATAGTTACCAATTACATTCACCCTTATTTAGTTATCATTATCCCCCATCTATACATAGCTGTCTCTGCATTTGTGTTAAGATATTGCGATTCATTCATCATCTTGAAGTTGCTTTATAATTATGTCATTTTTGTTTAATTAAAGAAGATAGCTGTATTAAGACGCATTTCTCCGCATCCTTCATCTTCTGAGACCGTGACAAGCAGAAGAACAATTGAGACATCATTTATATACTTGGGACAATCTATGCAAGACGAATTTCTAATCATAAGCGATGTTAATAGTGTTTGTTGACATAGTGAACTCAGCCAAAAATCTTAAAATATAAAGTGAACGGCAACAACTGTTGTCTTTGTGGGTTTAAACATATGTTTTTGGTTTGAGGCTCATTTATAGATGGGTAGGAAATGGGGAATCCTGTGTCCTCATAACCCAAATGGCCCAAAATTGTATTCCAAAGGTTTTAAGGAACATTTTTTTTTTTAATAATCTAAACTTTTGCCATTTTGTACATTTCACAAAGTGTAAGTGAGAAAGAGGTCTGGAAACGCTCACGGCTGATATCTGCTTAACACTCTTTAAGTATTTCTCCTCCTTTCTTCCTGTGCGGTTGGCCTTAACTCCTCTCTCTCTCTCTCTCTCTCGATGCCCTTTGAAAACCTCTTTTGCCACCACGTTACTTCAGGAATGTTGTCAACTAAACACACACAAGCACAGTCACGTAATGCTTTGAAGGTATTGTGATTTTAACAGCTCTTGATAAAAGAGAGGGTTTAACTGAGGTCAAACAAACAACAGGAACTTTTCCACAAGCTGACAGACAAAAAGACTCATTCTATACTAGAGAATAAGTAAGTTCATTTTGAAATGATTGATATTACAGCAACAACTACAAAACTATTGCAATGAACAGACTAGTTGAAGTTCTTATATGAAGTATTTAATGAGTACACCGCTTCAAGTATTATTCGAGTATAAAATCTGTACTCAAGAAAAATGAACTGAAAAACTGCTTTGCTTTACTGTTCACTGTTGTTTATTTGGGGTATGTTTAGTCGAAAAATGAAAATCAACTAATATTTACATTAAGTCATTTAGTAAATGTTTTTATCCAAAGTGACTAACAAATGAGGTAAACAGATAAAAGTTATTGATGCATCGCAATGTTTTGGATTCCATCTAAGCTCAAAATACTTATTGTTTTCTCACAAACTCATTTTGATTCAGAAGACTTGTATTAACTCTCTGGGTTCAGTTTGGAAAGGTTTCGGATCTATTACATAAAAAAGTGACATATATGTTTTAGATACTTTATATAAAGTGACATATTTAAAAATATAAAGTCATACACACATCCGCGATGGAATGAGGGAGAATAAACTAAGAATAATTTGAATCATGTTTTGGGTAATGAATAATAATAAATGAATCCACCACACAGAAACTTGTTGTGTGAATTTGATATAAATTGATTAAAAGGCATAATAAAAAAGAAAACGTGTCTTTCTGTTGAGCCGTTTTCACTAGGTGCACACACAAACATATGCCATAACCCTGTACTTGTTTTTTAAAGTCTTGCCCAACGATTACATCATATTTAATCAAAGAATGAAGAATAAATGTGCCACAAATAATTTTCCATTAAATCTAATGTATCACTTTTGGACACTTAATTGCATATCAGAGTGGCATTTAAAAAACAAATGATGTTGTAAAACATTTGTGAAAACATTATGGTCACTTTATTAATGTCACTTTGTTGAAATGAATAAATAAACTCTTTGGAAAGACTTCAATGTATAAAGTTAGAATATATTGGGTTTTTTTATGAATTAATTCAATAAAACTAAAAACTCCTTATCATGTATTTCAATAACACCTGTTTTCAGTGTGTGAGTGCTTTATAATGTTTTTAGACACAACAAAAGCACAGAGATAGGTTTGAGTGAATAACTCATCGGAGTCTCATATTATCACCGATGCAAAGATCCGGTTGGTGGGCAGTAGACAAAATTGAAGATTTAAGCTCCAGTGGTAACGTGAGATTTTTATTATGAGGAACATCTTTGGCCCCTTTGTTCCAACCGCTTTCCATTCCTCGCATCCCTGCTTCTACAAAAACGCGAATTAATAGCAATTAAAACTCAAAGCCCCCTATTTACTTACATAATGAGGAACAGAAATGATCCCGACATGTAAATTAAAAATGATTTCTTGCGTATGTGCATGTCTTTTGTCTCAGTGAGCCGCTAACAGGCCGATTTAACGGCTGCTGTGTAAACTCATTTCTCCGCAACATCACACGAGCCAATCTGACCCATTTAGGAAACAAAGACAGATAAATATAAACCGCTCTGTGTGTATCCTGTGGAGATGAGAGAGAGAAAAAGACAGAGAGACTCTCTGGAGAGATAAAGATGAAAGGATGAAGAGAGAAACAGGGCCGGAGTTCGGTGGGGGTCGACTGGTTCCAGCTATATATCTCAATAGATTTAAATATATTACAAAATACATATTGTGTACTTTTTATAGCAAGTTCCCTGTTGATTTAAAAAAATGCTTGAATTAAATTGAAATGTGTCTGGCTAATGTGTGAATGTATGAGAATGAGTGACAGTCGCCCGGTCTCCATCACTCAGTATCACACTTCATCTTCCCTAAAGGGGGTCACACACTGAATGAGAAATACGGCGGCACGCTGCATGGCATCTAGGATAACCCACATTCTGTATGAGCGAGTTCAAGTTCAAAGTCCACTCTTGATGCAAGGTGAGACACTTTTAAGTTACATGTTCTGTGTATATTTAACAATATCTGTGTTATCAACCTGATCTCACAGGAATTTGTAACTATTTTCAAAGAAGTCACATTTTTTTAATGTAAACCGTATAAAAATGTACGATTATAAGAAAAAAGCAACACTGCAGCTCCTTCCCTAAACCTTTCGTCACTGGCGCAGAAGCAAATCACACTAAAACATACAAATACGTTTGTACAAATTCAAATAAATTAGCCACCTCATAAAATAGTTACAAAAGGTCACCCAGTTTTTTTCCCTGAATTTAATCTTTTAAAATGTGTACGGCCAACCTGATCTCACCGGAATTCGTAACTTATTTTACGAGGTGGCTAATTCGTATAAATATGTTTGACTTGAGTCGTAATGAGAAAAAAGCAATACTGAAGCGCCCTTCACTAACCCCATCCCTAGACCTTACTTCACTGGCTCAAAAGTAAATTGTTCTAAAATGTACGAATAAGATTGTATGAATTCATGACAATTATGCATAAAATAATAACTCATAAAATAGTAACAAAGGTGAGGCAATTTTATTTAAAATGTTCCTTGATTTTTTTTAACAGTATGTGTGGAAAATGACACACTTTCAACCTGACATCTGATCTCATGGTAAGTATTAACTTTACAAGTTGGCTAATTCTTTTTGTATGAATTCACACTATGTAAATTGTACAAAACTGTATGTTAATTAGAAAAAAGCAATACTGAACCCCCTTCCCTAACCACACTCCTTAACCTTACACATTAAACATGTTTGCTTCTTTTTCAATTTACTTAACTTGCTTAAGTTAAAGCAACAAAACTTTAGGAAATTTGGTCACAACATAATTCTTTTGATTTTAGTCATTTAACTGAATCCATTCATGTTGGGAAAACATAAAGGAGTTGTGTTGTGTTGACATAAAATAGTTATAATTGGCCAGAGGACTTCTATTTCCCAGCATGCTTTGCGTATAACTGCATTTTGAGAGTAATTTTCTTAAATAAGTGTTATTTTATGCATTATTCCATAAAAAGAAACACTTGTTAGTGTTTAATTTTCATTTTTCTTTATGGTTTTGAAGAGTTTGTTATATTTTTGAGTTTTGTGGTTACCATTGTTCAGAAAAGCATGAGGTTTCACTATGCTTAGGTCGTGGGTGGTAACAATCCTTTTTAGCATTTCTGTTGAGTTCTATTGACTCAATATCTTCTTATTGAAGTTAAATGAAATAATGTTTGATTAATGTAAAAAATGTATAATATAATTTTTTTTTAACATATAATTTTATTTTAGTGTAGGTAAGACACAAATTAATTCAATCAATACTACTAAAAAATGTTAATATAACAAGATTATAATGAATCGTTTCAAACAAACTATAATTTTTCGGAGAAATGTAATTACATTTCGTGGAAAAGTTTTCCTTAATTGAATTAAGTTCGTTCAACAACTTTTCTTTTGTGCATCACTAAGCGCTAAGAAAATCTTACGGATTCAAACAGATTAGCCGCCGCTTAAAATAGTTATGAATATTTAGTGTTGATTGTGTTGGTGTGGCTTTTGAACATTAATCACTTGCTAACATTTGGATACGAGAATTGAATGACGGACACCTGTCTGTTGAACCCTGGGACAGAGAAGACTGCCTCACGCAGAACTTTCTTTTGGATGCTATCTCCAGTCTGTTCCTCCCAAAGTTGCATAGAGGGCTTGTTAAAACAAGCGGCAACCTTCCGATCTCTCTCGTGAAGCCAACAAAGAAGTGACTTAAACTACAATTCATTGACTGGCCACTAGAGTGGCTCCAAAGTTGAGAAGAATATCTTGAACCCAATGTTAAAATGGGCAACTTAACAGCCAAAAAAACATGTTTAAAAATGATTTTGGTCTATATAGCTAATTTTACCCTTCATGACAAATGTGATCCCGTTTAACTTATATTAAGCCTAAAAACTCTGCAAATTAGTCTAGTGGCCAGATGTGTGACAAGTGGTTTCAGCAAACAGGTGCCTCAGCTCTAACCACGTCCCGCCTCTTTTTCCTTTTTCGATTATCAGGAAGTGACGCTCTGCTAAGACGGCGAAGGCCAGCTCCGCCCACGTTAAGCTTCAAAACAGATTCACAGAAACCTAGGACTGACGTCACGGACATTTCGTCCATAATTTATACTGTCTATAGTTTAAAAAAATGATTCAGTATGGAAAATTCTTTACTGAGCCGGACGGTCCTTAAGACAGACGGTATCTGGGGATTCTCTCGGTTGAAGAAGCTGTTGTGTCTCTACTCTCCGTCTATTTTACAACAGGACCAGTCTTATCGTACGACCCGTGTAGGCTAAACTACACCAGCATACAGGACAACAGTGTTCTTTTAACCTCATTGAAGTCAATTCATGAGGTGTCCATCTCGCTTACTGTAAAAGTGAGGGAAGTGCCAGGTTTGGTGCAGGCAGTTCAGTCTCTTCTCGAAGGAGCTGTCTGGACGATTGCCTGATGTCGGCCCACTCTGAGGATCTGGCTACAGTCCAGAGAAATTTCCTGCTCATGCATCAGGGAGTTTTGGAGTTTTGAAGTTCTCTTCTGCCCAGATTGAAGTTCTCAGTGAAGGATGTATGTTTTCAGGCCGTACAGCAGTGACAAACTGGCACCAAATATACCATTGACCCCAACGTTTCAACTAAAAATACTAAACAATCGACTATAGGTTTTAATAATATTTAAATATTGAGTGTCTCCATAATACAGTAGGAAGTCAATCTATTATCGCCATGTTTCGTTACTAAGTGTGTTGCATGTGAAACTCGCTTGCCGCCAGGTGACGCAAAGGGAGAATTTGCAACTTTACGTCAGCTGCTGTTACATTAACATTTTGATTCGTTCGTTAAGATTTAAGTCATTTGATATTTAGTTATATTTATTTTACAAATATTATAACTATTATATTACTAGAAATGAACAGATACTTTTCAACACCATTATTCAGAGTGATATCTGTCGATATTGTTAGTAATAATTATTACTAGTATTAAATAATAATAACATTGTCATTATTTATGTATATTATAATTATATATAATTAAACATATATTCATTTTTTTATTAAATCAAGCTTGTGTGTAGGATTACAGCTTCAATATTTAACCACATGTGTGTCTTTTCTTATTGTGTGACAGAAGGAAACAAAAATGAAAGTTATTGACGTTTATAATGTAAGACAAAAGCAGGTACACGCAAAGAATGTGCCAACTGCAAACATGAGTATGCACATTTTTGATTTTTTTGCGCAGTTTTAGCACAATAGTTTCTCATACCTGTATCCTTATGTAGAAAAAAGCTTTTATTTTTATTTTGTAATGACTAAATCAACCTGGCTACTATGGCTAATAACCGTAATATTACAAGTCAGACAGAGATAGTTCCTCAAGTCAAAAAGCACATGTTTTAAGTGTAGATTACTTTTCATCTCCAACAGATCGAATACCATTATTCTGACACATACAATGAGGTTCTGTGTATCTCCACCTCCATATAAAGGAATAGTGGTTTTCTTCACCACCCTGAGACTGGCAATGAAACAAAATAAACATCTTGCAATGGGAAATAATGTGTCATCTACAAAAAAAAACATACAGCTAATCTCAACTTGCTCTGGCTTTGTAAGGACCGATTTGCAGAAGTAAACAAACTGCTGCTGAGTGACAGGAAATCTGGGCGGGAACATTAGGGCAGGTGCACACCTGCGGTTTCTCCACACAGGAAAGCGTTTGTAGTTGATATCTCAGAATAGATCTGAATCTTCTTCAAACACACGGCCCACAGCGGTGGAGGTCCATTCTCCACATTTCGGCACATTATTAAAAACGTTGGTGAACTACAGTTAATTAAACCACAATATACAGAGAAACACAAGATAAATGAACCGTGTCCCGCTACACAGTTACCTGTGTGAAATCTGTCATAAAATAGCAAATGTGAGTGATGGAGTCTGTTTCTGGCTGAGACATCCGAATGCTTTTTTCTAAGCCGTCATTGAGAATGCAGTAAGTGATGTTCCCTTTGGTCTGGTATGTAAAAACGTTTTGGGGCTTTGTGTGTGTGTGTGTGTGTTTGTTTAGCACTGATGGCTCCTAATGGCTATTTGCTTTTCCTGCGGCTCCAATGCAACACTTCAGAGCTTCATCCATCAACAGGTCAACTGACAAGCCCCTTCCTGTGCTCGACGGCTCCCCCGAACAAAGAGAAGAGGCACAGCAATACTTAATAAGGGGATTGTGTGATGGGAGACCAACAGTGAGAGTGGAGTATGTCTGGAGAAACTCCCAATATATACAGTAGAATATGCAAAAACGAACCACCATTTTGGTCATTTTAATATCATTTTTGATCCCATTTCCTCAACAACGGATTCAATAGACTTTGAGTAGTTTAAGAATTAAACTTCAATAAACACTTTATAAATAGATAGGATCATTAGCTAACAGTAAGCAAAATGGTATATATTAAAGCTGCAATATGTAACATTTTTGTAAAAAATAATCAGTCACTGAGTGACACAATAAACATAAAAATTCTGTGTCTCCTACCATAACTGTGATTCCCACACAACAGTAAGTTTATGATGTAAGTTGACTTTAAAGATAAGTATGGAAAGTAAACTGCAATTTTATATTTCAAACAGATGGGGACATAAAGGCAAAAATTAGGGATTGTAGTTTTTTATATTCATTCATGGTAATTTATTGCACATAAACCAAGCACATGATAAAAGAACTATAAGGTCACAATAAAGGGTCTTTGGTGTCCTCATAAGAATCACTGAGCCATCATGAACATAATACAGAAAAATTACATTTTGAGGTTTGTGACGAGCAGGCTAAGGGCCAATCAGCGTCGTCATGGAAACCAAGCAATTACGCCATACCTGTTGCACGTCGTCAGCAGCTGAGGTGCATCAAGGGCACGCTTTATAAGCAGCAGAGGAACAGGAAGAAAGAGGGACTTGTTATCCTGAGAACCTCTTGATGACTAACCGTGTGCATGTTTCTTTGCTACAGAATCCAGCGGCTGAAGACGAGCAGACTCTCTTGCACGATTGCCCACTCACGGATCACTCTGCACGCACGGGACTTCCACGGACCACACCACGGACGGAGATAGGAGCTAATTCCCTTTTGTTCACCTGCTTCACCAAATTCACGTTTGTCACTTTCAATAAATCTCCCTCCGGGACGTGTAAAATTACAGTACTGTGTCTGTTGTGCTTTCTGCCCGTCACAGTTGGTGGAGAATGCGGGCATAGCACAGCACAGCTGTTAATTTCATCTGATATTTTTCCTCAGGAAAATCTCTCTCTCTCTCTCCATTTTGTCTACGGGAGACAGCAACCAGTGAGATGGAAGAGCTTATCCGGCGCCTCACGGAAATATCTGCCCGACAGATGCAGGTATCGGAGCAGATGAGTCACCGACAGGAGAGAGTGGAACAAATTCTCGAAGCCATGACTAGCGCCTCGTCCCAAATTCCGCTCCCGGAAGCCAGAGGTACCGCCCACCGCCATTTGACCAAGCTGACGGAGCTGGACAGCGTGGACGCTTTCCTACATACCTTTGAAGTGATAGCAACGCGGGAAGCCTGGGATAAGCGTGAGTGGGCACGGATCCTGGCACCCTTCCTGACGGGAGAAGCCCAGCAGGCCTACTATGCTCTCCAGCCGCCACAGAATGACGACTACGAAAGTCTGAAGGCTGAAATCCTTGCCCGGGTGGGTTTATCACCAATAGCAGCCGCTCAACAATTTCATCAATGGGCGTATGATGAGCGCCGTCCAGTCCGGATCCAAGCAGCGCAGTTAGCACGATTGGCGAACCTCTGGCTGATGGCGGAGGAACCTACGGCAGCACAGGTGGCTGAAAAAATCATCATAGACCGGCTGCTGCGAGCCCTGCCACGCCGTTTCAGGCGATCCGTAGGCATGCGGAATCCCAGTTCCCTCAGAGACCTGGTCGAGGCCGTGGAATTGGCGGATGCAACGCTTGCCCGGGATGGAGGAGAGAGAGCGGTAGGCACACCCCGGAGGGGGGTTCAGGAATGGCGACTGCAGGAGGGTACCTCACGGCCCGGCAACAGACCCCCAGCCCCTACTCCACAGGATGAGCCCATGCCCACCGAGGCGCCGTCTCCAGCACCAAGGGCCTGGTTAGCAGGGTTTAGTGCACACCAAAAGTTTCCTTCCGGGGCTCCGGAACGGATGGTGCGGGTCGATGGGAAATCGATGAAAGCCGTCCTCGATTCTGGCAGCTCGGTGACTCTACTCCGCGCCGACGTCCTACCCCCAGAGAAAGAGAAGACCTCTTGGCTACCCATAACCTGTGTCCACGGGGAGACCCGAGACGTCTGGAGTTGCCTAGTCGAGATCGCCGCCAAACCTGGATCATGGCCGATAGAGGTGGGAGTCATCAAGGACTTACCGGTCCAGGTGTTGCTAGGCAGAGATTGGCCAGGATTCGACCAGCTCCTCGCTATGGCGGTGCAACCCGGCCCCAGGAAACCTAGTTATCCCCAACGTCGACGTGCACCGAGACCGAGACCGAAACCCGCACTGTTGGCATCCGGAAGTAACCCAGGAGGTGAGTCGGGACCTCCGCCCTCTAACCCATTTGTTGATCTGTTTAAAGGTATAATGGAAGGAGGATCATTTGGGAAAGAACAAAGAGAAGATGACCGACTCCGACACTGCTGGAACCAGGTACGAGTGGTAGATGAGGAAATACGGATCCCGGCTCCTCATCCGACCCCATATTTCAGAATTGACAAGGGTCTGTTGTACTGTGTCGCCCAGAGACGGGGGGAGGAGAAAACCTTACTGGTGGAACCAAAGAGCAAGACTGGCATCATCATGGAGTTAGCACATGTGCATCCGATGGCAGGACACTTAGGCGCCACCAACACTGCCCAGCGCATACGCGACCGTTTCCATTGGCCTGGACTGGAAACAGAAGTGAAGAGGTTTTGCCAAAGTTGTCCGACATGCCAAAAGACGTCCCCACACCGACCCCCCCCCAGCCCTCTCATCCCATTACCCATCATAGAGGTACCCTTCTCACGGATTGGTCTGGATTTGGTGGGGCCACTGCCGAGGTCTGCCCGTGGCCATGAACATATCCTGGTGATAGTAGATTATGCCACCCGGTATCCAGAAGCTGTACCCCTCCGGAAAGCTACAACTAAGGCCATCGCGAAGGAAATGTTCATGCTGTTTAGCCGAGTGGGAATCCCGTCTGAAATTTTGACGGACCAGGGGACACCGTTCATGTCTCGGCTGATGGCTGACCTCTGTCACCTCTTGAAGGTAAAACATCTCCGCACGTCAGTGTACCACCCCCAGACGGATGGCCTGGTGGAAAGGTTTAACCAAACATTGAAGAGGATGCTGCGGCGAGTGGTGGCAGAGGATGGGCGCGACTGGGACCTAATGCTCCCGTATGTCCTGTTTGGGGTCAGAGAGGTACCCCAGGCATCAACAGGTTTCACCCCGTTTGAACTGTTGTTCGGTCGGCAGCCACGAGGGTTGTTAGACGTAGCTAGAGATGCTTGGGAACAACAGCCAGCCCCACACAGAAGCGTGATCGAGCACGTCCAACACATGAGGGATCGAATCGACCGGGTGATGCCCCTCGTAAGGGAGCACCTCGTAGAGGCCCAGCGCGCCCAGAAAAGGTTATATGACCGGCCCGCCCAACCCAGAGAATTCCAACCCGGAGATCGAGTGCTTATTCTGACCCCTACATCAACTTCCAAGTTCCTAGCATCCTGGAGAGGACCATGCACCATCCTGGAGAAGGTGGGGCCGGTCACATACCGGGTCCGTCAGCCGGGACGAAGAAAAGAAGAACAGCTGTACCACATAAACCTCCTTAAAAGATGGATTGCTCCGCCCCCCCAGATGGCCGCCTTCGCAGCGACAGAGGCCCCGGTGGTACACATGGGAGAACAGCTGTCTCCCACACAAAAGACCGAGCTGAATACCCTGGTCCGTCAGTTCTCAGATGTGTTTCAGGAACGGCCCGGGCAGACCCATGTCATTCAACACGAGGTACGAACACCTCCAGGAGTACTCGTCCGGCAGCGGCCCTATCGAATCCCGGAAGCTCGTCGGCTGGCTATTGAGGAGGAAGTGACCAGGATGAAAGAACTGAAGGTGATTGAACCGTCGTGTAGCCCGTGGTCTAGCCCCATTGTCATGGTCCCAAAGCCCGACGGGTCACTCCGGTTCTGCAATGACTTCCGGCGCCTCAATGAGGTTTCCAGTTTTGATAGCTATCCTATGCCCCGGGTGGATGAACTGCTGGACCGTTTGGGTAAAGCGCGCTTTATATCCACATTAGATCTTACCAAGGGCTATTGGCAGGTGCCCTTGTCACCAGAGTCAAGGGAAAAGACGGCCTTTAGCACTCCGTCAGGTCACTGGCAGTACACAGTGCTGCCGTTTGGGCTACACGGGGCACCTGCCACGTTCCAAAGAATGATGGATATTTTGCTGCGGCCCCATCAAGAATACGCTGCTGCGTACATTGATGACCTGGTCATCCATTCGGGGTGTTGGGAGGAACACTTATTGAGGCTCCGGAAGGTCTTGCTGGAGCTTAGACGAGCGGGGCTGACCGCAAACCCAAGGAAGTGTCACCTGGGTCTAGCCGAGGCACAGTATCTTGGATTTCGAGTTGGACGCGGAATGATCCAACCTCAACCCAAAAAGTAGAGGCCGTCCAGAAGGCACCCAGGCCCACGACGAAGACCCAGGTACGTGCCTTCCTTGGGTTGGCGGGCTACTATCGATGCTTCATCCCTGCTTTCTCTACTATAGCCAGTTCCCTGACCGACCTTACCAAAAAGGGGCAGCCGGAGAAAGTACAATGGACCAAAGAGGCGGAAAGTTCATTCCAGACCCTGAAGCAAGCGCTATCGTCCTCACCAGTTCTGCATGCACCGGACTTCGGCTCCCCCTTCACCTTGCAGACGGATGCCTCTGATACTGGAATAGGAGCCGTCCTCTCACAGACCAAGGATGGTGAGGAGCATCCAGTAGTGTATATAAGCAGGAAGCTTACTCCCGCAGAGACTCGGTATGCTACCGTTGAAAAGGAGGCCCTCGCTATTAAGTGGGCAGTCCTGGAGCTGAGGTACCACCTGCTAGGCCGAAAGTTTACGCTTGTCACTGATCATGCACCGTTGGTGTGGATGTCCAAGGCCAAGGATACGAATGCTCGAGTGACCAGATGGTTCCTTGCGCTCCAGGACTTCCATTTTGAAATCCAACACCGGGCGGGGGCCTCACACGGAAATGCAGATGGATTGTCTAGGATGTGGTCAGGTTTGGTGGTAAGGTCAGGGACATTCTCCCCCCAAAACCCTTGGGACCCTCATAGGAGGAGAAGGGGTACCAGGTCGACGCTTAGGGGGGGGGGAGTGTGACGAGCAGGCTAAGGGCCAATCAGCGTCGTCATGGAAACCAAGCAATTACGCCATACCTGTTGCACGTCGTCAGCAGCTGAGGTGCATCAAGGGCACGCTTTATAAGCAGCAGAGGAACAGGAAGAAAGGGGGACTTGTTATCCTGAGAACCTCTTGATGACTAACCGTGTGCATGTTTCTTTGCTACAGAATCCAGCGGCTGAAGACGAGCAGACTCTCTTGCACGATTGCCCACTCACGGATCACTCTGCACGCACGGGACTTCCACGGACCACACCACGGACGGAGATAGGAGCTAATTCCCTTTTGTTCACCTGCTTCACCAAATTCACGTTTGTCACTTTCAATAAATCTCCCTCCGGGACGTGTAAAATTACAGTACTGTGTCTGTTGTGCTTTCTGCCCGTCACAGGTTTTATAATAAATTACCAAATATTTACACAAATATAAGTACAATGAGAAGAATCTAGAAATGTTTTTTTCTCGTTTTATACCATTTTCTTTGATTTGAATGTATGCGACTACGCAGCTACAGTAACTTCATTGAGTGTAATAAGTGAATAAATTACATAAAATGTATTTTTTTATATTTTTACTGTCCTCGGTAAGTCATTTTAAAAAAAAGTTTATTTTTATTATTAACATTCTGTTTTTTATGATAATTTTACCCATAATGCACATGTTCAGTAAATTGCTGTCCACCCTTGTATTATGTGGGGAATGCACTTTTAAGAAATCAAATGATGTACTCAGTGACATCCCTTCCCCGAATTTAGATTTTGCTCTGCTGCACACACAGTAAGTATCTACACTTACATTTCTCAATTTTCATCATATTGTGTTTGTAGTAGGATGTTGTCAAGCTTAACATGTCCACCCTGTCATAGTGAAATATATATCAATAAAAACTTTTCAGAAATTAAAAATATATATTTTAAACAGTGCACAGTTAGCTTCAGCAGTGAATCCTTTTGCATTTACATTTAGGCATTTGGCAGACGCTTTTATCCAAAGAAACTTACATTGCTTTATCCTATACATAGGTATTTGCAATCCCCTGGGATCAAACCCACAACCTTGCTTTGTTAACACAATGCTCTTACCACTGAGCTACAGGAAAGCTACACAAATTTTGCTAACTGCAGGTATACCATGTGTTCATTAAATGCTTACTTTAGCCAAAAATGTCCACCCTGTCATCGTCCACCCTGTCACCAACAAATATCATATAATATTATGGTTATAACACATGAAGTAATGGGCAATCGTGGCCTAATGGTTAGAGAGTCGGACTTGTGACTAGAAGGTTGCTGTTTCGATCCTCAGGGCCGGCAGGTAATGACCGAGGTTCCCTTGAGCAAGGCACCTCTCCCCTATTTGCTTCCCGGGCGCTGCAGTGATAGCTGCCCACTGCTCCGGGTGTATGTGTGTTCACCACTTGCTGTGCTTGTGTTCACTACTCTCTGGATGGGTTAAAAGCAGAGGTCACATTTCGGGTATGGGTCACCATACCTGACAAATAGGTCACTTAAAAACTTAACTTAAATAACTGTACATGCTATACATGGATGATATAAACACTTTGGCAATATTGGAATCAGCAAGTGTTTTGATGATGGTATGTTTATTCTACTTTTTGTACATGACAGAATGGACATCTTTAGTGGTTTGCGTGTACAGTGTCTGCTTGCAGTTAAATAATAAGAAAATGTGGGAGCTTGACCAACATGTACTCAATGTCTAACAGCCCACGGTCTTCTTAATACAACAAATATGAAGTTAAATGGAAAATCTCAAGTGCACCTTGTAGTGATACTGACCCATCCACAACTTTATTTTGTAATTTAATTATTTATGTGGACTGGTTGAATTTACATACAAATGGTTAATTTACTTATGGTTAATGGTTTAGTTACATTAGACACCACGATTAGCAAAATGTTGTGTTAATTCTACCAATGTAATACTGTTAATAATTCCGCACACGTGTTAAGTTTATGTAGGAATCACAATGGTTACAAACTATAAGTGGAGAATTTTGAGTGTGACCAAAAAAAAGAGAAAATGCAAAATATACAAAATTAAAGATGAATAGCACTTATAGCGTAATTTATTTCTTTAAAAATAACTTCACAATAGACATTGTGATATTATTGTTATCGGGAAATCTTGGCCACGAAAATCCTGTAGGGGAAATCTGATATTGTTAAAACCCTACTTGTCCTCATTTTTCAAATATACATTCACATATTTAATACAAACTGAATATCATCACAAGGACGAAAAATCTCGAACTCTTATCACGGAGACCTAAAAGTAAAAACAATGTGACATCATTACTATTCCTAGGGCATTCAAATGTAAAGCTCAATGATTCCTACAGTAGGTTCATTTTATTATACTCTAGATGTATACACTCTACATATGAATAACTGAATTTCAAATGAGGTTCCCCTGAGAGCAACAGAGAGCATGAATGAAAAGGAGAAGCTGTGGTTTCATTAACAGAAATATTAAAGCACTCCACACCTGCAGACTGCCTGGTAACACAGGTCACATCTGTTAGATGTCATATTAAATTCCCAGTAAAGGTGACGAGGCCTGACTGTGGGCCGGATCGGGTGTCCGAATGCCACTCCTTCTGGATAATGTCGGAAAGCCTATAAATACTTAATCCTCTCTACACTATACGCGCCTATTGTTCATTCTCATAAAGGGTTTCTGTTCACATATGCGCATGCAACCTCTTTCTGCATTGTTCTGAGAAGCGTCAGAGGCTTTACTCACTCCTGTATGTGTGTGTGGACACAATGAGCTTAGGAAATACAGTGATTATCAGAAGGTCACATGTTTGGGTCGTATGTTTCAAGACAAAATGCTAATTTTCAAAGTGTAACTGAGATGTGTATGTGTTAAGCTGTGAGTTGTAAATGTGTGTTGTGTAAATGATCTGCCTTACACCTGGGCCGTCAATTAAATGCTTTTTTAAAACTGAACAAAATATGTGTGGGGGGCTTACAATGGGATACATGCTACACTCTTAAAAATAAAGGTGCTTGAACGGTTCTTCACAGCGGTGCCATAGAAGAACCATTTTTGGTTCCACAAAGAACCATTCAGTCAAAAGTTCTATAAAGAACCATTTCTTTCTTACTTTTTTTATAATCTAAAGACCTTTTTGTAAAACTGAAAGGCTTTTCAGATATTAAAAGTTCTTTATGGAACCAAAAGGTAATTTCTCCAAATATCTTCTATTGTGTTTCACAGTAAAATGAGTAACATTGTTGCTCTCCTTCTGAAACCTTGTGTGTCAACAATTGCTGTTTTTCAGAAGGAGACGGAAAAAGGACTTTTTAATACTTTCTATTGGTTTTATATTTGCAAAACCCAGTGACAAACATGAAGGGTGACTAATAATAATGATGTATAGCAAGGATCCAAACAAGGATCTACAGGTTTTGCACAACATGAGGGTGAAAAAAAATGACAGAACTGAACTACCCCTTTAAGACCAGCACAACACCTCAGACTGGTTTAAACACTTTGTTCTTTTCAAGTTACCTTAGAGCCATTCTGCTTCACTGCTCTTAAAACAAACCAAAAAAGCAACGCTCGGCCAGGCGGAGAGATCTAAACACAAAGTCTGCTCGCCCTCTGAGCATCCTCGCAATCTCTTCATCTGCACGAACCCTACACACAAATCAAAAGCAGCTTTCAGTCTACTGGGCCACGGGCATTTGCGTGTTGTTTGCGTAGAATGCGGCTGCATGATTGATGTTCTATGTAAATCTCGCAGGTATTGCGCTAGCACCCTATTAGCATGAAAAGAGGGAGCGCGCAGACGTAGATGTAATCCTTGTGATTATGGAAAGCCAATGGTTCCAGTGTGTGCATGTGTGTGTAGTTAAACCGCTGAGCCTTTCAGTATATATTCTCACAGAATGCCTTCAAGACAATGACTCCGCACAAAGAAAATGTAAACAAGAGCTCCACAAGGACAACGCTTAGGTGCAGCTCACGCCACTGTTGACAATGTGTATGACAGGAGCTTTACGTGCCTGGGCGTTCTGTTATCCGCAGCGCGTCTTTGTGTCGTTAGAATGCAACGCGGGTGCGTATCATCAGCTCAGCTCTTGAATTGGGTCAGACTCTCTTACACATGCTGTTATTTCTTTTTATACCACATAAAATAACCACTAAGGTGCTTTAAGTGTACGTCTGTAGGTCCTTTAAACTGTCAATTTATTGCTTAGTTATTTTTATCTCAACAAAGTAGCAGTACCACACCAGTATAGAATTCAACCAATCACATGATGATATCAAAACTCTACATACAAAAAGTTAAAATCCCACTAGTTATGAAGGCAGCACCACCATATTGGACCAACAAACAACTAGTTTGCACCAGCTCAAAAGCAGTTATCCCTTTACACACACCACCTGTCTCCCCTCTCCGCATCAGGCTACCGAGCAGATGTGACAAATTCGACGATGGCGCCGTTCTGCGAGACCCCAGTATAAAACGCAATGAAATCGTTTCAGATCTCTGTGTCATTTATTAAAGGCAGTTACGACTCACAGATTGAGGGTGAGCCATAATCGCAGAAAAAGATCCTCTGAGTAAGAGACAGAAGGACGAGCATGGCTTTAAGAATGAGAGGATGGATTGGATATGAATGCATAAAGAGGAGAAGAGGCTGAAGACGGATGAGAGAATTACACAAGAAGCAGAAAACCGTGTTGGAATACAAATAATGCAGAGTAACGTCTGTTTGCTCTTTAGATTGGGGTGACTCATTAAATCCAGAAACGTGTGTAGGGGGGTGATAATGTTGAAAGAAAAAATCTGGAAGAAAAAATAGGTACGTGTGTGACAGCGTAAAAAAACCGACAGCTGTGTACAACACCTGAATTCGAAAAGAACCTACGAAATATACACACGTAGACAAAGAACACACACACTATCCAATCCACACGAAAAGCCTGAAATATGTGTTAACGCATACATAATAAACACATTCAACAACTTAATTTACGAATAGTATGAATCTTTATGAATTTATACGGTTTCTATGATCTGCTTTTATCCCGCTGACAGTTACATTTGGGGTGGACCTCTTTTTTTCTTTTTTAATTACACTTTTTATTCTATTCACACCGTACAAATTGTTACGAATTTCCAGTCTTTAAAAAACCTACATTTTGGATTGGTCCCTTAACAATTCTAAAAATGATAATTATTTTCGCACACTGTAAACAAATACACATAAAAACATATTACTATGTGGAGCATTAAAGGGAAAGTTCGCCCCAAAATTAAAACTCGAATCATTTATTTATTCTAGTGTTATTTAAACCTATCTGGGTTTCTTGCTTCTGCAGAACACAAAAGAAGATATTTTGAAGAACGCCGGTGACCAAACAAGTTGGCCCCTATTGACGTCTATTGTATGGACACAACAAATATTTTCTTTTGTGCTTCACAGAAGAAAGAGTCATGAATAGGTTTTTATAGCATAAGGGTGAATAAATGATGACGGATTTGTATTTTTGTGTGAACTTTTTCTTTAGAGGGATACTTGAAAATGAAAATTCTGTTATCATTTACGCACCTCAGAGTTGTACCAAATCTCTATACACTTCTTTGTTCTTATTAATACAGAGAAAGATATTTGGAAGAATGCTTATAACCAGACAGATTTAGCCCCCCATTATCTACCATGGTAGAAAAAATACAATGGTAGTCAAAAGTGGCCCAGAACTGCTTGCTTTCCTATATTGTTTTCAACAGAACAAACAAAAAAATGTAAGTAATATTTCCTACTATGGGAGTTAATGGGGGTCAACATCTGTTTGGTTATAAGCATTCTTCCAAATATATTTCAGTGTTCATCAGAACAAAGACACTTATAATGATTTGGAACAACTGGAAGGTGAGTAAATGATAACAGAATTTACATTTTTGGGTGAAGTGTCCCTTTTAGATTGGCTGCAGATCTGTTTCATGTGAGGTTTTAGCAGCAGAACTGCACTCCATTATCCCCGTGGCACATTCAGATTATTGCACTCAAACGGTTATAACCGCCGGTCTCAATGCACCACACTTGAGTGCAAATTACAGGCGAACACAATGCACAGAGGACATAATTCACAGACACACTCAAAACACATGTCTGTTTTTTTCCAGAGTCCCTGACATCGGATATGTGCCTATTATTGAGAAGCTGAATGACAGAATCAAACACGACGGCATGTTCGTAACCCATTCCGCATCTCCAGCAATGATAAAGTCGTTGAAAAACGCAAACATCTCTGCTAACCACTGCTACCGGAGCGATTTCCCAGAAAAATAACATCTCATTTTGAGTCAGAAAATGAAACACATATATAAAAACAGAGGAGAGTGTACGATTTACTAAAATGTGTGTGTGTGCCTGCTGATTCTTTGCATAGGGAAAAACATTCCGGCAATCAGTTTCCTGGAATGAAAACCCTTTTGTCTGTGTATGTGTCTATGAGGAAGACGCTGAAGTGATGTCACACGAACGAGACGCTGTTTCCTACATCTCAAGAAGATTTTAAGGGTTGAAATTTTTTTTTGAAATGCAAAGAAAGTTACAAGTTGTAATTCAACACACTTCTCGGCTCAAAATGTGTCGGATATTCACCCTGGAAACATGAGAAACGACCTGCTTTCACACTGTTTGTTCAGGCAGATTGTAACTGGAGTTACTTTGAATTCATAGAGCCATCGAGCAGGATGCAAAACAAACAAAACACTCGTATCCAAATAAATTTAAATGTTTTACAAGAGTGGAAACTTCAGCGTGCACCAACCCGACACATTTCAGGTATCTGCTCAATAAGCACTTCTGGACACTGTGTGTGTGTGTGTGTTAATGTTAAAAACAAGGCAGAAGTGTTTTAATTCAAAAGAGCCGTGTCAAAATCCACTGGCACAAGAAATGGGCAACATTACCAATTGGTGGTATATAACTGGTTTTGGATCACTTACTGGATTTTACACTGGACTTCAATTAACAACCCAAACCGTAAACCGTTTTTAACTGTTTCTTATCTTTAAATATAATGTAAGTAAGTAATGTAATATCATTAAAATGTAAATAAAATAAAATATTAATAATTAATATTTAATCATAAGTCAGTTTTTATATCAAAATTATAGATAAAATTGTTTTAATGTTATAGCTTGTTCAAAGTGAGTCTGCTTTATTGTGAATTCTGCCATATGTACAGTACATACATATGGAGGATTGAAATTGCTTTACTCTCAGACCCATGGTGCATACAAATAGTACTACACAGAATAAAAATGGTTACACTTTATATTAAGGTACACAATATCATCATTAACTACTTGTTTATTAACATGCATTTTGGTTGTATATTAGCATGTATAAAGCACATACGAATGCCTTATTCTACATCCCTCAATCCTACCCAACACCTTAACCTAAAAACTACCTTTCAAGCAGTAATTATGAGCTTATTTTGGCAAAAGTCGTAGTTAATAGTTAGTAAATATTGAGAATTTGTCCCTATTCTAAAGTGTGACCAAATATTTATATAAAAAAACAGATAAATACAGATTATTATATATATTTAACTATATATTTAATATATTACAACTTTTACAAGCAGGGATATTTAAAAAAGAAAAAGAATATAGGTCTTGAAAGATACAGTGCAAAACATACAGTGAAATATACAACAGTGCAGATGTTAGGTAGTGCAAAGAGTGTATTAGTCTGTTTGAAGTGAGAAAGAGAGCAGGCTTTGTATAACCTGTCAGAAGAGGTAGTTGAAGAGGGGCAGACTGATGCTGAATGAGGTAGTGGTCAGTGTATGTTGTGGTGAAGGGGTTCGGAGTGGAAGGACCTGCGGATGAGGTCAGAGTTGGGTGGTGCATGGGGCAAGAGAGGGGAGGGAGTATAGCTTCTTGACTGCCTGGTGGATGAAGCTCTCTTTTAGTCTGATAGTTCTGGCCTAAAATCTCTGCAGTCTCCTCCCTGATGGCAGCAGCCTAAAGAAGCTGTGTGTCGGGTGGGTGGGATCACCTGCAATGCAGAGGGCTTTTTGGGTGAGATGGGTGCAATAAAAATATCCTGGAGGGAGGGGAGAGAGACCCCAATGATCTTCTCAGCTGCTCTCACTATGCGTTGGAGGGTCTTGCGGCAGGATGCATGGCAGGCGCCATACCACACAGTGATGCAGCTAGTCAGAATGCCAGAAGGTGCACATGATGGGGGCAGACGTTCTTCTTATCAGTTTCCGGAAGTAGAGACGCTGCTTTGCTTTCTTGGCCAGTGCTGTGGTGTAGTTAGTCCTGGAGAGATCCTCAGTGATGTGCACCCCCAGGACATTGCTGTTTCTCACTCTCTCCACAGTCGAACCATTGACCGTCAGAGGAGCATGATGAGTGTCTCCTCTCCGGAAGTCAACAACAATCTCCTTCGTCTTTTCCACATTCAGAGAGATATTATTGTCACTGCACCACCTGGCCAGGTGGCTCAACTCGCTCCTGTAGTTTGTCTCATTTCTGTTGCTAATGAGACCCACCACAGTCGTGTCGTCCAAAAAACTTGATGAAGAGGTTGGAGTCGTGTGATGGTGTGCAGTCGTGAGTGTAGAGGAGGGGGCGAAGCACACATCCTTGGGGGGCCCCCGTGTTCAGTGTGATGGTACTGGATGTGTTACTGCCGACCCGTACCAACTGAGGTCTCCTCGTCAGGAAATCCAACAGCCAGTTGCACAGGAAAGTGTTTAATCCCAGCTGGACCAATTTGTGAGTGAGCTGTTGAGGGATGATTGTGTTAAATGCTGAACTGAAGTCTATGAACAGCATTCTGACGTACAAGTCTTTTTTGTCCAGATGAGTGAGAGCAGCATGGAGGGCAGTGGCGATGACATCATCGGTCGAGCGCTTGGACGATATGCAAATTTGAAGGGGTCTAGGGAGGAGGGAGGACAAACTTGATGTTGTGCATGACTAGCCGTTCAAAACACTCATTCTCATTTCATGAGAATAGGAGTTAGTGCAACTGGACGGTAGTCATTGGAGCAGGTTGGAAATTACTTCTTTGGAACTGGAATGACATTGGACAACAGCCTGACTCAGTGAGATGTTGAAAATATCTATGAAGACATCAGTGAGTTCCACAGCACAGTCTTGCAGCAAGCTCCCCGGAATGTTGTCAGGACCTGGAGCTTTCCGCTCATTGATCCTTCTGAGGGATCTCCTCACACTATCTGGGGACAGCATCATCACCTGGTCGCCAGGAGGAGGTGAGGTCTTCTGTGCAGCGGTGCCATTTTGTGCCTCAAATGGAGCGAAAAATGTGTTCAGCTCATTTAACAGGGAGATGGTGTTGTCACAGGTCTGCGGCGGGGGTTTGTAGTCCGTGATGGTCTGAATACCCTGACACAGCCTAAAAGTGTCTCTGCTGTCGCTGAAGGCTCTCCTCATCTCCAGCTCTGAAGACAGCGTTTCGACTCTTGAGGAGACTATAGACCTCCCCACCATGGCTTCTGGTTGGTCCACCCTGTGATGGTTTTTGTTACCGTTACATCATCAATGCACTTGTTGATGTAGGCAGTGACAGTCTCTGGGTCCTCTTCGAGGTATGTGGTGTTATTGTTTGTGGCAGCCTGCTTAAACATATTCCAGTCAGTGGTGTTAAAACAGTCTTGAAGTACCTCTGACGACCCTTCTGGCTACAATTGTACCTGTTTGCGAACTGGTTTGGTGACTTTAATGAGCGGTCTGTATGCAGACATTACCATGACAGTGATGTGGTCTGAGGTGCCAAGATGGGGAGATCATTTCCGGGTGGTCAGTCCGCGCTTACACATTCTGCTTTCTCTCACCATTTGTGGTGTCTCAACAGTGGGCGAGATGCAGTAGCCAGGGTCAGTGATGGTGTAGTCCTCATGCGCGAAGTTTAGCTCTAAAAATTTTGTTTTTCCAACATCAAAAAGAAACTCACGACTATATGTATTTGCGCTTAAAGACAGATAAACGCGACAAATACATTACAGACAAACACTGCGACTTTCAAGACAGAAAACATGAAAACACTGTTCTGTCAGTAGAGAGAGAAGCCGCAGCGTGTGCATCCACCGCCATCTTGGTTTCGAATGTCACAGGGATAATACAATGCAAAATTAAAACTATGCCGCTATGGCAACACAATATAATAATTAGGTTTCATTCAAAATAAATGTGCTAAGCTGTCTCGCATCCTACATTTGTTTTCAGCGCACAAACCAGTTTCAGAAGTGCCGTTATTAAATCGCTTTGTGTGAACGTTAGCATCTGAAAATGAAACAACCTATTATATGTTGTAATTACATTGTGTGTAAGCATTAAAAAATACTCTCTAATCTGCTTGCTTGTCACGGTTTGTGTCAAAAGAGATATGACCGTACGTGGTGCCATTAGAGCAAAAGTGTGTTTACTGCACTTTCCAAAAAGCTCCCATATTTTACCACATTATATAAATTATGCATACGTTAAATGATTTTGTTTGTGACAAATAAAAATAATACTAATTTGCTGAAACCAGAAATCACAATGGTTGTGTTTTCATTTTAGAGTTAACTATTAAAATATTATTGTGATTTTAACTTTGATAAAACATTTTAAGGATAAAGCACGTCTAGTATGTAAAAAAACTACAATATTTTCCTTCTGCATTCACTAATATTTTCCCATGCTTCACAACTAACAGGTCATTTTTAAGACCTCTTCAGAATAGATAAACTCTACAATAATTAAATGAATGAAAAATACAGTTAATTCAAAAAACATTTTTACATTTTTAACCTAATATTTTTATTTTTTCAAATTATTTTTATTAGTATTATTATTGTTTTGTTGTTGATGTTAAGAAAAGTAAAAATATTGGCTTAAAAATGTTGAAATGTCTTTCATTAAATCTATTTTTATAGCATACATTTATTTACAAGTAAATAAAGTGTTTACCTACCTTAATAAGGTAAATAATATTGTTAGCATTATTATTATGCCTTATTAAAGTTTCTGGGGTAAACTTGAACTCAACTGCCATTCTAAAAAATAAAAGAAGCTTCCCCCTCTGTCTCTCTGTGTCTTTTTCCCCCTGGGGCTTTACTAAAACTAGAACTGCTGTTTGTGCAGATTACAAGAAGATACAGCTAAATGAGCACTTGAGTTTAATATCCTCGATATCCCCACATGCGTGCACAATCTGGCAACGGTGTCTCAAGGTTACGATCTGAACGAGTCTCCTGCGAGCTATAGATGCTCGCAATAAGTACCTGGCCGGTTAGACCCATGGAGAAGAAATGTGTTTTTTTTAATAGTTCATCTTTTTGAGTGAACACTATTATAGCAACAAATCCCCGCAGTCAAAATAACTTGAAAATGCGCTAATTAAAAAAGACGTGGGAATGCACGAGTAAAATTAATTAGACTCTTTTTGCAAACACGCTTATGTCCGAGCGCTATTATCAACTGTCCCTGAACCAAAAAAATTAATTAAAAATGTCAAAAATATCCTGACTGACACAAAACTATTTTTTACCCTTTCTCATGGCATAGTCTTAAGAGATGCAGATATTTATTCTAACCACTAGTACTGATATACACTATATACTGTTACATGCATTTAACACCCGTCATGTGTTTGCATGGTTATCAGTTAAAACAACATTATGAATGTAAATGAGATATACATTGACTGTTAAGCTTGTGATATAGTATATTTTAATGTAGCTGTCTAAATACATTTAAAGAAACATGTCTTAGACTACTGCGACACTTTATAATAACTAAATAATATATTATGATCGTTGAATGTATATGATTTTTGGAGTGTTGCCATTTTGAGTACCTTGTATGTAGGTAACATGACAGCATTTTTATAGAAAATAATTTGTTTAAGTTCATCTAAAGAAATGAAGTCATGTACATCTGGGATGGCAGGAGCGCATGAGGGGGAGTACATTATGAGATAGTTTTCATGTTCGAGTGAACTAATCCTTTAATAATTCAATACTTACCATTATATCATTCTTATAGATGAAAAAAGCAGAACTGAACGGAATTTCATTAGATAGAAATGTTACGCCATGATAAAATTGATGAATATTTTTACCACATCCATGTGGCTTTGGTTACATCAACAGGAAAGTCATTACAGAGGAGGAAAGTTATTACATTCTGATAAAAGATTATGAACAATACTTTTTTCGTGATAATAACATTCATCGCTAATAATGTTTCCGTGACGACCAGATGACTGTTCATGATATCCCGGATACTGCAAAGCAATTTTACCAAAAAAATATTATAAACATGAAATATTGACTAGATTTAAAAGAAAGAATCGAAAGTGCTGTATAACAGCTATGGCTGAAACCTGTTGTCTGGAACAAAGATGAACTACATTTACATTTGGCAGAAACTTTTACTCAAAACGACTTACATTGCATTATACTATACATTTGTTTCTGAGTATGTGCGATCCCTGGGATCAAACCTATGACTTTGGCATTGATAGCACCTTGCTCTTACCACTGAGCCATTTGAACGCTTAACTAAAAAAGTAGGGCTTTCAACATTGACACATGTGATTTTTACAGAATAACGCGCTAAAATATTTAACACAATTAACACAGCATCCTTTGTCTTGCATTACATTATATAAACACGCTCTTATTTATGTAAAGGCCTTTAAAACATTTAAGCGTGATTTGAAAGTATTGCTTTGAGTTATTTGAAAATAATCACGTTAATGGAGACATCAGTTTAAGTACTCATATCCGAATGTTGGCTTTCATTCATAAAATGTTGTTGCTAATGAAATCTGTTGTTTCTACATTTATTTGAAGGTTAAACATGAACTTATTAGAATGTAAAAGTTAATTGAAAACGATTAATGTGCGATTAATCTTGATTAATCACAGACAAAAATCAGATTTTTTTTATCGATTGACAGCACTGCTAAAAAGTTAATACAAAAAATATGACCACAAAATACACATTTTTAATAAAATTCTAGCAATACAATAGTGTGTATTAATCCTCTTAATTAAAGAAAGAATTACCCAACATGTAAACTGTAGATTTTTATTTATATGATGCATTTTGAAAACTTGTTGGCTCCAGGAGTTTGAAGATATCAGACATTCTGGCCTTGAGTCGGGAGACTCACAAACACACATTGCTTCAGACAGAGATGTTTCCACACGGTTGCATCATGGCACAGATGAAGAGAAGAATTCAGGTTATTTTTTCAATGTGTGTTAGAGTGCAAAGGTGGGTGTGAAATACACACAGGTACTAGGTACAAACCCTTTGATATATTTGTCTACCCAAGACCTGACTGCCCTATTTTTTTAATCGCTGGTCTATATGCATATACATCATTTAGTCTTGCACGTTCTCCTTTATAATGCATATGTTTTTTCACACCCTGATCATCTCTTTGTTTGTTCATTTACATTTAAATTTAAGCATTTGGCAAACGCTTTTATCCAAAGCAACTTACATTGCTTTATCGTATACATTTATACATAGGTATTTGCAATCCCCTGGGATCGAACCCACAACCTTGCGTTGTTAACGCAATGCAACACATTCACCTCCAGAGATGGATAGTAGATTACTTACTAAGTATTTTTTCTCTCAAGTACATGTTGATGTATCTGAAGTATCTGCACTTTATCAAAAAAATGCACTTCACTACATTATAAAACATATATATTTACTCCACTACATTTCATAGATACATTTTTTCTAAATGGTTTTTTACCTTTAATACTTAAGTACATAAAAAATCTTCTTTCCTACTATAACTCAAGTATTTCTGCCAAGTAAAAATGTACTTAAGTGTCAAGTGTAAGAAAAGGATAGAAAAGTAGTGGAGTATTCTATGAAAAAGGAAAATAACTATTTTTACAGTAATCCAAGTGTATCCTCAAAGGTGCTTCATTTATGTCTCTAATCGGAAAATTCTCCATCCCAGTGAAATCACAGTAAAATTGTAGTGAAATGACAAATCTATGACTGTTTTTTTTTTGTGGTTGGGGCTTTCATTACGCCTTAAATGAGTACAGTGAAGAGCTGACAGGAAAGCATGGGCTGAAGATAGGGAAGAGGGACCGGTAAAGGACTGTTGAGACGGGAATCAAAGTCAGGGCCCCCGCCAGCGTGCTTGTGCTCATTCTGGGCACACTTCCCACACGGCTATAGGCGGCGCCAACTAACCTGTCACTTTTACTCGTTTTTTTTTACTACAACTGACAAACAAATGCAATTTTAAGTTCAGAAAGATGCCACCTACAGCAAAACAACATCAACCCATCACGTCCCATCTGCGAATGTCCCACAATGAGAATATCAAAATACCAAATACCAAAATAATACAATTTACAGTAGTTACTCTTATGTATTCATTTATTATATGAGGTATTGCTATTGAGTAGGAACGCTACATTGTTGAGGAACAATTGTGAAATGTTGGCGGAGACACTTAAGATTTAACAAGGTCATGTCGCACACACATACACATATTTACAATGTAAAAGACGTTTAAAAACTTTTATACTACTGCAGTTGAGGGGCACATTTTTTTATCTTTGCTCATGTTATTTCACACCTGACATTTGCAGTCTATTTCTGCAGTTTGCCATTTTGTACTGCATTTCAAAAGTACGTGCTTATTCTTTAAAATGATTATTTTTTTAAAGTGTTAAATTGTAAATTTGTTAGACGTTCCCAGGTAGATGCTTTCAATCAATTTGCCTGAGAATCAACCCAATGATCTTTCCGTTGCTTGCAAGTTGATCTAAAACAAGTCTGCTCTACGTCACAGTGACACAGATCTGTCAAGATCCAAAACAAACACACGTCATGCTGTTTGCATGTCTGACAAAACGTCATGACGCCCCACAGACGCCATATTTGATGTGTGTGCCATTCTGTGAAAGCTTTTCATGATTACACTCCTACAGAAGTTCATGCAAAAAAAACAAATGTGATTCTCTGCTGTGTTTGTGTGTGTTGTGGGATTAATTGCGAGCTCTATTAAACACGGGAGTGGAATTAAATGAAACAGGAAATATCTGGTTCTTTTAAAGTAGGTTAGTAGGTAAGAGAGAATGAAGAGAAAGAGATGGCGGGTTGTTAAGAGCAGTGGTTCTCAGACTGGGGGCCGTGGCCCCCTGGGGAACCCCAAGATGGATCCAGGGGATCACAGATTTTGATGCATTTTATTAAATATAGATATCTATTATTAATTTTATGTAATAAAAAATCTGAAAATATTGATGTTCCAGCATTGTATAACTGAATATGTTTTTTAATTTCTATATTTAATTAAGTATGTTTTCACACTAAAGGGGGCCTTACAACAAAAACGTTTGAGAAACACTGGTTTCATCCTTCGATATGAACCAATGTGTGTTTATATTTTACTATGGCTTAAAACCCAAACATGACATTAAATGTTTTATACTCACAGACATCATCTTCGTCATTCAAATCACAGCGTATTACAATAAGAGACTGTTCTTCCAGACTCATTTTGTATATCGTGGTGTGATTTGTGGGAAAGATGACACAAATCACAGCACCAGTCAGTCTACTCCACTAGTGCTTTGCAATGTCAACTCTAAATGTAATAATACACCGGCTGTAGATATTGACTGAGTCCCAATTTGCATACTGTCAATCCTATATTCTGGAACAGGGCTATTCAACTCAACGTCACTATGCACTACTTATTTTTGAGTGAGGAGGAAGGGAGCAGGGCATTACATTCTCAAAAGTGCTCAGGTGTATATTATACACTTCACTATTGGCTCTTCCTGAATGGTTTATGTCAGTTGTCTGAAATGATCCTAATTTATTATTCCTGTAGTACACTACATGGGTGCAACTACAACATTCATAATTCACAAACAAGTTTTTGAAGCGTAGGTTGCGAGTAAAGACTCACCTAGAGTTACAGGGCCCAGCAGACCGGCCAATAACAGCACTCGTACAATCCCCATGGCCCCGCCCCTCGTCCTGGATTATTTAATATGAGTGTGGCTCCTCCTCTTCCTATGGATTGGCGGGATGCGTGAGAAGTGAGGACACTCGAGAATTGAGGCTCAGCGGTTTTTGCAGCTACAGTCACCTAAAAACACAAAGAAAATGGTTTGTTAGCACACTAGCCCAGTGGAAATAAAACACAGTTCACTGTAAGCAAAGCTAGCATTTTTTGCTCTGCAATTTTTGACTCTCTGTCGCCATCTCGGTTTGTTTCATGAAACCACAGGTTCCTTTACACGCTTCCCTTTAAAGTCAAATGTTGTCAAACTATAATTTTTTGCAAAACCATCATTAAAAATCATTATTATAATAATTTTTACTTGCTCAAAAAACGCATTATGTCTGTCTATTTTAACTAACATATTGTACAGCTCTTTCAAACACCAAAAATAGGTTAAAGACAAACTCTAAAACACAGTTTTACTTTGTTTCCTCAAAGGCTAAGAAGCACTGCTTTGGCCAGTTCATGACAGCATTGGAATGTCCAAGGTCAAAGGTCAACATGACGAGGACATTGTGACTCATCGTATGTGGACTGTAAAGTAAACAGCTTTTCATGACTTGCTTCGGCTTATAGAATACTAAATACATAAATAGCTGCACATTTCTGTGTGGGAAGCGAGGTGAGGACTCCCATGATCCATTGCACCTTAGCGATGCTGTTAATTAGGTCTCAAATGTCTAAAAACACCAAATTATGATGCTAAACAGACATAAGGCACTTCATTCACAACTGACAGAACGCACATACACATATCTGCCCTCACACACGTTGCCGTGTGGGGATGTTTTCAGGCCACATAATGATGGCTGGATGCAGATACCGGCAAGGTTTTCAACACCTCTCTCTCGCTCGCTCTTTTCCTTCTGTTGTTTTGTGGGCTTCCTGATAAAGGCTCCTGTGGTATTCGGGAGTGCTCGGCTCGCTGCGGTGGATATGAATAGGTGCTGATGTTTACGGATTCTTCCGGCTTGAAATGTCGAGAGGGATTTGAATGAGTAAAGAAAGGGGGGATGGGAAGATTGTAGAGTTTCTACTGGAAACAGACTCCGGGAGACGTGACCACCAGAGAGACTTCTATTGTTATCCCATAATAGCATCTGAAGATTTGATTTAGCTTACTCAATAAAAAAATCCTCTTTTGTGTGATGGGTGAACCAAAATATTTACTTTATGGTATAGTTCACCCAAAATAAAACTTTGGTCAGCATTTATTCAGCCTCATGTCGATTAAAACCTGTGCATGACTCTCTCTTCTGTAAAACAAGAAAGAAGATATTTTGACAAATGTCCCAGTGTCCATACAGTGGAAGTCAGTGGAGTCCCAAAGCTGGTTGGATACCAAGGTTCCTCACCATACAAAGGAAGTCATACAGGTTTGAAACTACATGATTGTGAATAAACTAATAAATAAATATTTTTTAGTGAACTATCCCTTTAAAAAAACAAATTTGGCCGATTCGAAATAGTAAGGATTACAAAAATCAGATTTAGTTTCACTCTATTCGTGAGGAAATCATAAGTATAATAATATACATACAACCACAGAATAAGATTTTGTCAGCAATATGCAAAAAATCTTCTGCAGGCTGTGATAGATGGATCGGCCAATCAGAGATTTGTGGGGCATGCTGGGAATTGCAGAAGAGGCTAGCAGACGATGCTTGAATCCCCAGTGTCAGCGCAATCGCTGGCCTTTTTGTGCGCAGATTCCCTGTCGTCATCGGGTGCATTGGGCCTTTTTTGCTCACGAACAAACTGTCACATACTTTTAGTAAGATTCGGGTTCTTCTGAATAAAGATGCACAGACACCACATGGGAGTGAGAAAGAGGGGAGCTGTGAATCAACACATGTGAAAAATGACACTTGCACACATACACACAGACCCAAAAGTGGCAGCACATGGTTAGCTGTGGTTTAGGACTTCTCAGTGCTATCTATAAATGAGGGTGAGATTTTTTAGAAATTATCACATCCAGTTACACCTCTTGTGTGATTTTCCCCGACTATTTCATTGCCTCTCTCCCTCTAGCTCGCTCGTTCTTCAAAACATAATACTTTCCTCCACGTTAAACAAAATGAAATTTCCTTCCGTTGTGGACCGATGCCAGAATGCGGATGCGGCCGCATGCAAACACGTTCATAAGCTCGGAAGCTAGTTTTGGATCTTCTTCAATTTAAAATTACCACAGAAAAACATTTAAGGTCACATGCTCACCTGTGACATCATATGCTCAACACACACACATCACATAAACGTTCAGTGGGGAATTAAGATTGATCTTAAAAGCGCACTCTGGGCACATGCATTTTCATAAGTATATAAACACATTAATAAAGAGGTTAATTAATGAGTGTTGCTTTCCTGACTTTTCTCAGATATTTAACCACAGCCTAAGTGAGACAAAATAATGAGAGGTGCCCAAAAAGACACAGAAAAAGGCCTGCAGGCATCTGATTGGCTGACACAACTTTAATTTTTTCTATGGTAGATAATGGTGCCCCTGATTTGTTGGATTACAAACATTCTGCAGAAAACCTTCTTTCTTTGTGTTCAGAAAAACAAGAAATTAACGGAAGTTTGGAACCACTTGAGATTGGAAAAGTTGAATTTTCATTTTGGGTGAACTATCCTTTTAAAAATAAGAGTTGTTGAAACTGTTATTGATAGCGATCCCATAAAATATGTGAAGAATCATTTCTCAAACTTTTTTAATAGTATGTTGAATCTTTTTTTCTGTTACGCAAGAACGATACAGAATGACATTTTTAGGCACCAGCTTAAGGAGTGTATCCTCTACAGATATCACAAAACAAACCGTAGTAGTCAATCTACTTGTTATCAGATGTTCCTGTAAGCAGTTCCTGGTCAGAATTGAAAAGTAGACCAGCCTCATTCTCAAAGCGATTGTGGTGTAGTTGGGATAAATACAAAACTTTTTTAAGAGCCGTTTGAAAACTGACATTAAAGTAGGGAGATGCACATCACACAAGACAGCTGGAAACACAAAAGTCACCAGATCGGATGTTCAAGAAGTGACACAGAAGGAGGACAAGCATTGAGAAGAACTCCTGCTGCTGGCACACATTCTTATCTGGACATCATTAAATGTGTGTTATCTCCACATCCCTCTTTGTGTGTGTCTGTGTGTGTGTAGGACAGAGTACATATCATGATAACCATCAGGGTGTGTCGGTTTGAACGGTGCGCTCTGTGGGGCGACAAAAGCTTTCATTAGGATGAGCTCCGTTCACATACACACATGCAGTAACACAATCCTGTAACACAAATGCTATCAGATGAGAGGATGAACACAATGGTTCAACTGTACTGACTAACCTGCATCTCTAAGATACAGAGGGATATAGAGAGGGAGAAGGAGAGAGATATGTGCTATTACTGCTAACTGCTGTTTGGTATTTGTCTGCTGGTCAGACTGGGAGTCCAGTCAGCCAAAACAAGTGAGGACCTGCTAACCATCTTAGGCTTGATATTTTTTCCCACACTGAATTGTCTTTTTGGGCATATATTTAACAATATTATATTTGGCTGTTATCATCAATGCACATTCACTGTCTTGTACTGGAATGTCTTTCAGAAAATGCAAATGTAGTTTTTGAGAAAATATTATAATGAACAATTGCCAGTGCTCAAGATATCAAAATAAATAGACACATACCTCACACACACACTCATTTACACTTATATATGATTTGTTTTTACAAATGGGTGGAACAAGCATTTTATAGCAGGACTTTTTAAAAACAATGTATTATACCATGTATGTAGATGTGTATATGGAACCATGTGACTCACTTTACAAAAAAATGAAATGTTTGAGTGACAAAAGCATATACCTTCAGCGACAAATACAACTCAACCATTCAACCTTCAGTTAGTAAACATGAATGTTTAGCAGAACAATGAGACACACACACACAAAGAAAAAAAAATAACTCAGTCACTGTTTGTCTAGTTTGAAGTTGACGCATGTTACGACCATTAAAGAGTAAAAGTCCCACACACCCCGTCTGTTTGCAAATATACCAGACTTGTGTTTTGATTTCCACGCTGGAGATATTTGCCTGTTCTGCCTCACTTGCTTTTGTATATTCTAGATTCTACCGCATACTGAAGCGCACTGCCCCAACAGACAAGTGAACAAACAAACAAACGAACAAATGAACAAAAGAAGGGACATATTAACAAACAAAAGAAAAACAAACAAACAAAAGCACGAATGAATGAACAAGTTAATAAATATACAAGTGAAAAAATTAACAAACAAAACTGAACAAATCCGCAAACAAAAAACATTCTCTTCCTTATGTTTCTTCATAGGGATTCATAACTATTACAATTACTCTTAAGTAGTTTGAAGCATTCAACCTGTCCTCATGGGAATTCGTAACTATTTTACTAGGTGGTTTATTCGTATAAATTAGTACATTCTGAAACGCACAAAATCGTACGATTACTAGAAAAAAAGCAAAACTAAAGCCCCATTCCTTAAACCTGACGTGACTGGAGCGAATACAAATCATACCAAAATGTACACATGAGATCGTACGAATTAGCCACCTCGTAAAATTGTTGTGCTTTTGCAGTGAGATTGTGTTGCATCAGAAGCTTCAGTGTCAAATCCTGTCCGGCACAGTTTGTGCTATGGATATCAATAATACTTCAAATTATGTCGTTTGTTGTACATTTTGAGTGATCGCACACAATTTTCACCCCAGTTCAAGACTTGGTTTTAATAAAATGGGTTCAACATCTTATAGTACAGACATGAATGAGGGACCTGAGGCATTCGAGGATCTTGAGACCAGAACATCACAGAGAATTGAAGTTGGGCTCTTTTGACTTTTTTTGGTAAGTAACTACCAAGAACCAAAAGCTTGCACCCAGAGACATTACAACAATCTAGAACTGCCCAAGTAACCATCAAAACACCTTAGCAACCACAACCCCATAGTGTCTTTTCTCACCTTTAGTTCAGTTCATTTGGTCCAAACCAATGGCAAATGATACCTTGTAGGCGTTGGTTCCTTTTCACACCACACTGATTGCTTTGGTCCGAACCCATGGAAACAAGCCAAAATGAAGTCATGTGACAACATTCACATCACTCGTTCGCAAGAGAACGTATAATAAACTAAATGAACTCACTGTTAACATCGTGTGTCAGATGTGGTAACGCTTGCCCGATCAACTGTGCTAGCATCAGTCGCATCATTGTTATCTCAACAACATGAACCGGGTCAACATCCGGTTTTGTCCCAAGTATATTATCAAGGTCATCGTACCAGGGGAATTTGTACATCCTGCACTTGGATGTACTGCTGGTGGAGTTTCTTTACCTTAACCCGCCTTTGTTCCTTTCGCAGATTTGTTTGCTAAACAATGAAACTCGCTGTTCTTTTGAGTTTTCGAAAGTTGGGATGTAATATGGTCATCGGACCAAATTTATACAAGGCTCCACACCTACTCAAAACTTCAAGTTTGTCCGCTAGCTTCCATGTTAGTGCAAACTGTCAACACTTGTCATCATTCTATAATGCACAGCGCAGCTGAATGCGGAAGCTGGTTTAGTCCAAAAAAGTGCAGTACTTTTTGCATTTGGGTCTGTTCGAGGTCGGATCACGTTCTCACCACAAACAAACCGCTCCAGGTTTGTTTGAAAGTGTACGGAGACCAACCCTTCAAGGAGGTCTCGGTACGCTTATTTGGTCCACTTTTGGTGAGCATTCGAGTGCGACTGCACAATTCATATTGCCCATAAGAAACGGCACCGAGAAGAAAAACGAACTCTAGTGCGATTCACCCGTACTAAGTGAGTCAGGTGTGAAACCACTCTCAGTCCTTCTTATTTTTTTAGATAGATTGTGTTGTTTCATCTCTGTGCACTTCATCAGACAAAAGCCACCTGCTAAGCGACTGAAAGAGTTTCACAGTTCTACACAATCACAGAGAAACAGCTGTTGATCGGGACACACCTGATACATGCTCTTCACTCGTTTGTCTTACTGAATTACTTCCCGCTGATACAATATGTTCCTCCGCGCGTGGCGTCCGATAAGCCGCTGAGTCCTTCAATCACTGCCAGCATCCAATCGTTCGCCCTCTGATCGTGTGACGCAGACCGCAGCGACCCATGCAGGATGTCAGCTGTCGCTCATTCACGGCAGACAGACACGTCTCTGCCTCCATCTGTTCACCCTCTGTGTGTCTATAATCTCATTCGACACTGCTGCACGCCACCTTAGAGGCTGACGGTGAAGCTCGCTGTTTAGAGTGTGTGTGTGTTTTCAGGTGTGTGAGTTTATTGCTCAGTATGTCCGTCAGGAGAAGGTGTTATTGCTTTTGCCCCAGAGGACCATAAGAGAGAAAGAGCGAGAGCCAAAAAGAGTGCAAAATCGAGAGAGAGAGACAGAGATGAAGACGACTTTTCACAGTCCTTGCCTGGTTCACCTTTATTATGTATATGTTTATTTTTGTCAACTCTCTGGATAAAAATTGGTATTAATTTAAGTACTGCTACCATATGATTGAACGGATAAAAAAACACCAACATTATTAGTCCAATCCTAGACCGTAGTAGCAGAATCAGGCATTCATTAATTCTCTGTCTTATTTACATAAATATGTGATTATATATGATGAATCAATATGACAAGGAAGATGCATTAAGTAAACAGTGCTTATTTGCTTTTCTAGTAAGACTGGATGAGCAGATGAAATATAGTTGAAACGAAAGTTGTGATTGTCTTTTTTCCCCTAACACTACATATATAAAAGTGAAAGCTTCTGAAATGAGAAATATATGTAGGGCGGGACTTAAATTTGTCTGTCGGGAACAGATTGGATCATTGGAAGTTGGGCGTTGGGCGTTATTTAAGCAAAATTTTGCTGGAGGGGAGGGGCAGAACCTCACGTCATAACTTGTGACAGGAAGAAAGTTGATTTGTGGGGTGGCGCCTGATGTTTTTGATCAAATATAATGAAAGCATGAATATAAAAAAGTAATAAAGTATACCGATAAATGATTTAATAAAACAATTAAAATGTTCCATAAAAAAATAAAAATTGTCCATTTTAATTTCATTCTGACTTTAAAGCGGCAATGAAACAGTGTTTCATGCATTCTGACTTCTTTACAATGTTAAACATGCTGTCGTCCCATGCTTAACATAGTCATCTTGTCAAAAAATTAGTTCTCAGTCGGAAAGTTTTTTTCCAACATATAAAACTCTTTTGTAACAACTTTTCTTAGTCCCTTATTGGACAATTCTCCCCGAAAAGCACGAGCACGGCCACACGGCAGCAATGAGAGCAGGAGAAGGAGCATGCGCAGACGTCGTTTTCACTAGTAAGCAGGAAAGAGAGAGAGAATACGTTCGCAAAGTTCAGGTGTTTGTTTGTTCACTGCATTTGGGTGATGAATGTTATATGAACTGTGGATACAACGCTGGATTTGGAGACTGATGTCTGTGTTTTGTTGACAATGGGTGCGCACATGCTTTGGTTCAGCCTACCCCTCCCCCCCGGACGCACCGTACGTTTTCGGAAAACAATCCTAAAGCTGTATCTACCTTTTATAAATGTGATCAAACTACATACACTTCAAAGATAAGAAGTATGCAATATTACTCTATAGGTACTCAAGATTAATATGAGATTGGCAGAAACCCTGTGTGTTATGCGCGCTTTAAGTATGTCCTCAGCTCTGATAAATATTTTACCCTCGTAAAAACTTGAAAATAAATAAAACATTTGATAAATGTGTGCTATAAATATGAAACTGAATGCCACTGCCATTAAAATGAATGGGGATTGGGGAGGAATGCAGCTGGTATAGCGAAGAAAGTCCAACCTTCAAGTAAAAGGATCCAATCGTCAATTAATAAAGATGCGGATTCTCTGCCAGCAAAGAAGCTAAACCGACCTCAGAAAAGGTGATTTTTAGCACAATTTAAGCTTAGCAAAGCAAAGTTATGGTACAGTCCATATAATATTTAATTACTGAATGCAAATGCTATTTAATTGCGATTTTAGAAATATCAGATTTACACCATTTAAAGAAATAGGACATAGACTTGCTATGACGTAAATAACTGCCAAGAGGCGTTGCAAACATGGCCGCCGATTACCACAACGTCCATAAACAGACTTTAATATTATTCATATAGTTTAAGAGATTAAATCATTTGAAAGGGTCAGGGGTCCTTGAGTAAACGTCAAGTTTTGGCAGAAGGACACATTCACAGCCAACTCTCAGCATAAGAAAGTGAGATGTCTGTATAAAACAGTTTTAACCACAGTGATTCTATCTCATTGAGATAAAATTATGTTTTGGAGACAACGGCTCCCGGTTGAAAAGTACAGCCATTAATCACAGCAACGTTAAGCGAGAAAAAGAGGAGAAGAGAGAGAGAGGCAGAAAATGAATTGTATAATGAAGGAAAACACAGTCTATTGTTACAAATTCAAGAGCCAATGAGACATTTCCTCATTATACAGTAAATGTATCAGATAAAAATGGAAAAATGAACATCAAGCATCCGAATGGTGCTGTGTGGCGTTTTTTCAGATGTGGCAGGAAATTATTTTGGCACCACTAGAGTTTTGCTGTGTTGCGAGATATATTGTGTATTAGCTAAAACTCAGCACAATGTATTAATATCACAAGTGTCGAGTACGTTGTGAGACGTAAAAGTGGCACTTCTGGCAATGGATGAAAATGGGAGTCATGGTAACCGGAAGCTGGTTATCTCCAAGGCAGCATAAGGTGCGATAAGTTTGGCTCAGAAAGGTCAGTAAATAATTGTAGAGGAGAAGACAGGCACACTTCAAAGGAAGTTCTTTTACCTGTATATTCACCAACACGCACACAAAAGCACTATATCTCTTATTCTCTTTTTGCGTTTTATCCTTTCTCTTTTCACTTTATAAGTCTGTCCTTTGATGGTCTATAGGGAACTCAAGCCTCTATCTGAATAACATCATCTGCATTCAAATTCAAAGCAATCCACGGCCGAATGCGGCTCGCTCCTCTCGCGGGCCTTTATTGAGTAATATTTTCATCTTTTCATCTTTGGCGAGATTGTAAATCGCACAGTGCGTAAAGCCTCCGTTCCGGCGTCCGCGCTCAGCTGGTGCATAATAACGCATGCAGATATGATCGTAAACTTCTAAACAACTCTTCTCTTTCAGACGGATCTCTGGAGGGGCTTCGGTGTGTGCGATGCAAAAACCAGAACCGTTTTTCAAAAACCGACAACAGCCATGCATAAATTATGCTACATTTTGTTCTTGTGCCAAGCAACTCGCCAACAGAATAATTATGTAGGATGAGAAGAGATCAGTATCCCAGGATTCTCTGCCTTTTTTTAGGTTTGGCGACCGACTAGAACCAGCAAAAGCTAACTGAAGCCGGTTTAACCTTAGCTGTTTTTCACCAGAAGTTAGCATGTCTCCACCTCATAGAAGTGCGGCGAGAGTGGGTTTCTGAACTTTTTTGAAATGCTTGAAAAAAATCAACCCAATTAAAATATACGCAGTCATTCTCAAGCGCCGTTTCGCTGGAACGTCGACATCCAGACTGTTTCAGCCCTGTTGACAGCTCATTAAACCCTCGGTCTCAGTCTGCCTGTCTAACCCGTCGCTACAGAGGGGGTTGGGGGTTACAATAGTAATAATATTACTTTACAAGATGTGTTAACAACCAGACGCTTTCATGTTTCAGGATCACCGCATGTTAAGCAGTGAATTTTAAAAGAGTTTATTACAGTGGAATAAAAACATCCATGGGGATATTGCAGTAAAACGAGAGGAACCATATTTTTGGTTCCCTTAAAAAACCCTTAAAAAAATGAACCGTGGTTTTACAATGGTAACAATAGTTTATATATTTGCAGTAAACCTGTTGATACACAAATTGTAAGCACTTAGCAGTTTATCCAAAAATTATTACAACACTTTAAATATTTAACTTAATATAATATTGATATATTCATGCATATCCTTACAATGCTCTCATCCTAAACCTCCCGCCCAACGTGTGCTATGGAGAGTAGTGCTATTACATTTCAAAATGCACTCCTGAAAAAAGTTGCTTCAAAATGTTCTTCGATGCCAAGAACCTTTTGGTTCCATTAAGAACCTTAAACATCTGAAAAACCTTTTGGATTCAGGGTTCTTTGCCGAAAAAGATTATAAAAAAGTAAGAAAGAGATGGTTCTTTAAAAAACCTTTGACTGAATGATTCTTCGTGGAACAAAAATAGTTATTTTAATCACCTTAATTTTTAAGAGTAGGACTGCACAATTTTTTTCTGGATGACAACGACTTACACAGAAGAAGAGAACCAAAGACATGAACAGAACATCACAGAGTCAAAACACAGACAATTAAAAAGCATTGCTCTAGAAACCAGTCCTATTACGAGTTGTACTTCTCACACTTTTCTCAGAAAATGTATATATATTTGAATTTGGTGTATATGGGCTTCAACTGACAAACTGCAACATTAGCTCTGTGGAATATTGGTTGTCTGAGACTCAAAGAACTTCAGCAGGCTCAGCAGGTTAGACGTCTACCCACTGGATGAAGAGAGAGATGATGACTTGTACAGAGTTATTTTCAGGTGATTGAGATTGTTGGTTTGGGGTTTAGCTCAGCCACATTATGTGGGCCTAATTGCCAACACACACACGTGCACACACAAACACACACACACCACCTGACAAAGACACAATGAGTCGCTTTGAGCTTGATTTGCCATGCAAATATAATCTCTTTATTAAGACGAGCGCTAGGCCACAGACCGCACAGATCATTTTGCACCTCAACATCATTCACTGCCTTTGTTCTGATGGGATACAGCAACTGTGTGTATGTGTGTTTGTGTCATAACTTGATCATACATGACTTGTGACACTTATGATGTTTCATTATGATTTTAGTAGCTTGGTCTTCCTTGTTTTGGTAAAGTAAAAGTGTAGTAACTATGACTTTTTGGCGGATTGATTACCATTAGCATCCCCTGGGATTGAACCTTGGCATTGCTAGCGCCATGCTCTAACCACTGAGCCAGAGGAAAGCTGGGCTAAAGTTTCAAAAACAAAATCAATTACAAAATTACAATCATTAATTTCACTATCGTTTTAATTTTTGACATGACACTTCTCAGTCTATATTAAAGACATCAAGGTGTTTTTTTTCACGGATTGTTCTCTACATCAGTGATTCTCAAACGGGGGCCCCAAAATGGATCCAGGGGGGGGACAGATTTTGTGGCATTTTATGAAATACAAAAATTGTGCAGAGATTTTAGGTTATAAAACATCAGAAAAATGAGACTGCCAAGTTGTATAACTGAATATGTTTTTAGTTTAATTAAAAAATCTAAGTTTAATAATAAAAGTCTTTATTTGGGGGGCCACAAAGCGATGCACTATACACAAAGGGGGCCTAAAAACGGAAATGTTTCCGAACCACTGATTTATATAATGTTTTTTTGTTTGTATAAATTGGTAAATAACATAAAGAATGACGTTAGATGGGATTTCACAGGCAGGTGAAACAACTGTGATGTTTCTTTACAGGTTTTTGTATGTGTGTGTGTGGCGCTGTTAATCTTGTTAAGTTGATCTTATCCTTGTTTAAAAGATCTAGGCTAATTGAGCTGAAACAAACCTCATCTCCATGGCAACTCCATGGAGACCAGTTTGAGCTGGTGGAAGATCTGAGCTCCACTTTCAGAGGAAGAGAGCGAGACGCAGGTCTCTGGTGTGAGCAGATGGTGCAGCTCAATTAGACTCTCTCCATCACTTCAGCACAACACATCAACAAAACAAAACACAATCAACAACATGATCCTTTACTTTCCTCTCTCTCTCTCTCTCTCTCTCTCTCTCTCTCTCACTGTTTCTCTCTCTCTTGGGCAGGTGTAAATGAGAGAGCCCTGCGAGCTCTGCAGGTGTAAACCATCAGAATCTTCCAGAAGGTTGTTGACATTAATGAACCATTAAAGAAGAATTAACATCACAGGTACAGTCTTTTACGCTGTCCGTCTAGCAGTTCCTACCCCTTCTCTCTCTCTCTCTCTCTCTCTCTCTGTCAGATCTTGAATTGAAGGATTGCTCTCAATGGAATAATCTCTCTTATGGTGTCCCGTATCAAAGCGGTGAAACTGATCCGAGTCAACACGCGGACAGGATGAAACCGATCTGGTGTGTGTTTCTCATTACAGCTCACTGTTAAATAAAGATCAGATTAAATCAACTGATGCAGGGACACAGCGAGCACCGAATGATGTTCACGCACACAAAACAAATCCTAGCGAGCCGATTACAACCAGAGTCATTGAGAGAGTCACGTCAAACCTGTTGACTACAATGGAACAGTTTTTTCACAGCAATGGGGGTTCATGGAGGCTATCAATAGTTCCCGGAAGTGACTAGTAACGCATGGAGCTGCAGGACACAAGTCATTTAATGAATACAAAAATAATAGAAATAAAGCATTTAAAGAGTAAACATAACTTCCTGGAACTATCTGAAGGCTCCATAAATCATGTGACACGCGAACATTTTGAACTTCCATTGGCGCAACTCTCTATCTCTCTCATTGGCTCTGATTAGAACATTGTGAAGCATCACAGGCGAGCAAGAAAACCTCAATCTAAAGCATCATCGCATGTACATCATCATCTGTGGCTGTAATTTCCAGAATGCATTTCTCTGAGCTCTATTAAAAAGTTAATCCGCCATAAAAATCACTCAATACTAAAAAAGTATCAATAAAAACAGTTAAATGTAATTGAATCTGCACTGTCGAACCCAATGATTGTCCCATTTTATTCTTATTAAAGTTTCACATCATTGGCTTTGCAAAATTTAAACTGTTTTAATGCATTTGACTTCAATATGATCCTGTGCCCTTGAAAAACAACATAGACTGTGCACTTGGTTAAGGTTTTGTAGGTTGCTAGCGTGTTGCTATGCAGTTGTTAAGGCGTTCTTACATGTGGGTAGCGGTATGAGCAAAAAATGTTCCACAGAATGCACAATTTTAAATATTATCATAATATTATGAGTTATTATCAGAAACCCAAGCCATGACTACTACAGAGATGATGTACAACCTCTTTTGACAATAAGCTCCGCCCACTGATTGAGATTTGGTTGTGGGTTTCCCTGATGCGTGTGTTTATATTTCTCAATCTTTCCTTGTCAAATGCAGCATGTCACTCGGTCTAAAGTGCAAAAGTGTGACAGAAGGATTAGCCACGCCCACCTATTTGCATATTGCGGACCATTTTGCAAGACGTAATTATTCAGTGGTCCTAAAGTATTTATTTTTTAATCTCACACATATTGTATTATTAGGTCCTCACTGTCGACTCAGTTTGAAGTATATATATGCTATACAGTATAATATTTTAACATTAACGCTTTCCTTGAAGCATGTATGTATAATGCATGATAATTATTCATAATGTGTGTTGTAATGCATTATACGTAGTTGTAAAGAAGTATAACCAATTTAAAATGTATAGTGTAACAATGAATTGCTAAGTGTTATAATGTATTAACTGTAATAACAATTATTTACAAGACATTGCAATGCATTAAAATGTGCATTAGAATTCTTTAAAACGACTTTTATAATGCATTATACATACATGCTTCAAGGAAAGTGTTACCGTTTTAACATTTGTGTAGAAAATAGTAAGGTTGACATTTCATTCTACGCAACTATATAAACCGCCATACCACATAGCATTGTTTCTAATGTGTCCTTTGTGTTTCTCAGTGCATAGGTATGCTGTTGCCTTATGGGTATTTGCTTACTGACCCAAGTCTGCCTATATAAACTCTTCTAATGATTCACTCATCAGGCTATGTTTCAGTTTACATATTGTCTATGTAGACAGCAGACAGTGAGGTTTTGACACACTGTTTTTCTCTCTATCCCAAGAACAGTGTTATCACACTGAGGTTAGAAAAGGTCAGACAAAAAGTCTGAAGAATGTGTGATTGTACAGGTCAGTTTCTCAAGACGTTATCCTTAACAAAACACAAAAACACACATACAGGCCTTAGGACTAATCTTATCTATTGCGTCACTCATGGATTTTACAACAAGCATGTTAAGGATTAACATACACAAGAAAAAATGGATGTCTGAGTGTGAGTGAGTGTGTGTGTGGTTAAACAGTTCCAACACTCTTCCCCCGCATGACCAAAAGCCCAGACATGAGTAATACACTGTAAAGCCTTCCTCTGATCCCAATATGCACAACACACAAACACACACACAGCCATACAGCACAAACCAGAGCAAACCCTTTGATTCATGTGCATCTGAATTTGAGAAAGGTGATTTTTAAATGACAGTGATGTACGAATGACTGATGAGAGGTGTTGTGCTGTAACCTGAGGTAAGGTGTTGTGCTCGGGTGTGATGTCATGCGTCGGGGTCACACTTCGTGGAATTGAGACTCTTCGAACCGCCTCTCATATCTTTAACAATTTAACTTCAATCAAAAACAAAAGAAAAGACAAAGAAACATTAACTAACTATTAAATACAAGGGTATTTTTATGAACAGTTTTTCCTTCTGCATTTAAAAAAACCTTGTCCACACAAAAACACGTTATAAAGCGCTGTCAAAAGCATGCCAAACCAACAGGTGGCGATATAGCCCTATCATCAAAGCCGTCTGGCTAATCAGAAGCCTGGAATCTGATGTCAAACAAAGAAGATAGCGGCACGCATTTCAACATCATACGCCAAGTCTACAGTTTCACCATCTACATGACAATACGAGTTTTTTTAAATCTTCATCCTGGCAGGAGATTTAAAATAAGTTCAGTTTCAGTGACCGAGTAGTGCAGTTGCGTGTGTACGAACGGCCAAACCACATAGAAAAACTGTGGTTTGGAAAATACCCGTGTTCGTATGGACAGGGCCTAAATGAACTGCATCCATGCAAGTTATGTAGTTATGTACAATTACCAATGGATGACCAAACTGTGAAAGTTCTGCTGTCGTTTACTAATATTTCAAAACCATTTGACTTATAAAGGAACAATGTCGAGATTTTAGCGGCATCTAGCAGTGAGGTCGTGAATTGCAACCAACTGCTCACTTTACCCCTATTATTATCATAATATATTTAATTTCATGGTTTTGTTAAACCTGTATTAACAATGTTTTTTTTTTTTTTGTGGATAAATTGCCTTTTGAATCCCCTCAGTTTGACTACACATACCATGGTTAATTTGTGGTTACCATGTTTTAAGTTAACCCTTATGTTATCTTTTGTCGTCCAACTATGGTTCATTTTCATAACGGGTTGGACGTCAACATCATTAAATGCTGTTGGTTGGATAGCCGTTGACATCAAACCTGGCACATGCAATTAACAATGACAGAATGTGTAATTTAATTTAAGAGATGAAATGACGTACTCCACTGACGCCCTGTGGGACATATCTGGCTCAATATTTTGTATCATTTTACATCGGGAGCTCTTTGCAAAACTACAGAAGCACTCAGCGGGACTCAATTAGTTAACTAGGGTTGGTTTTCATATCGAAGCACGTTCGCTTGCTCAACATAAACAAGGGCATATTTGATGTGTTTTTTACAAACGGTGTATTTATGCAAATCATTTGGATGGTAAAAAAACAGCAGCGGTTGTTATACCGATCGACAGGACAAGGGCACAAAAACACAATTGTAGCAAAAGAGTATATTATCATTTAAAACAAAACGTGATGAGAATAACATTTTTATACAATATTTTATTCAGTATTCAGTAATGTCCTTCACTGTGTGAATGTATGTGCTTTATGAAGCGTGTCATCGATTGTGTGTGAATGTGTGTTATCAGCAGGGTAAAAAAGACCCTTCAGACAGTTTTTACCCTCTAACCTTATCAGATGGACACATGCTATTAAAGTGCATCACACACACACACACGTTTTTCAAAGAAAACCACATCTCACAGTTTATCACCTGTTCTGCCTTCACCAGGTCTTTCGGTTTGCGATCAATATGACCCAAGCAAACAGAAAAAATTACATTAAATAAAATAGACAACTATCTCTTAAACCAAACAGAATGAATGTACCCCTTCTCAGAGAGGACATTTATAGCGTGGTCAGGTTTTTATGAAATAACCTCAATTCGAGATCCTAAAAGTCCTGCAGCGTCTCTCACAACAGAATATAAAAGGGGATATAATATTGAGTGAAGCATGTCAAAAATCGACTGGAAAGGTCATTTAAACTGGTTCTCTAACAGAACGGCTCAAAAATGACCAAATTATGTTTCGCCTTAAATTTAATAACACCAACAGGTTTGTTTGAAGAAATCATCGTCTCGGTATCTAAATCACTGGGTCTGTGAAAGGTCCTCATAGAGTATATGTGAGTATGTAAATGACGACGAGAGAAGTGGACATGACAGCCGTGTCTAGCTGTCAAGAATGACCTCTTTCCTCAGGCACTATAATAATGGAGTGACACACACACACACACACACACACACACACACCTGTGATGTGAGGGCAAGCTTGTCATTCACTCATATCTTTTGAAGGACACAGACAGCACACACACACAAGAGATTGTCCGCTAAGAAAATTTGGTGGCAGTCAGTCAGCGTGTCGGGAAATTATAAAGTAAACGTTCAGATATTCAAACAATTTCACAGTCTTTTACTCTTTCTCTCAACAGGTAGTGGTCTTCCTTTTGCTGAAACTACTAACTTTCTATTGACACCTATTGTATTATTGCTCCTATATGACATATCGCTTATTGCTCCCTGAACACTTCGGATAAAAGCGTCTGCTAAAAAACTAAATATAAATGTAATTTCAATTATTGGGAAATATAAAAATGTAAATATTTACTAAATGTGTATGTGTGTGCGTACGTGTTTGTGTTTATAAATACAAACATTAATACGCACAGAACAGAGACTTGTATTGTGTTAATACAAATTTTATTCTAGATGTGATTTATCGTTTGAGAGTCCTACATTTTAATAATATGCACTGTTTTATATATGATGTGGAAACACATCAGTATCTGGACTATTCAAGTGATGGACGCCTGACAGCATCCAACCTCAGCAGAGACCCCTGACACACACACACACACACAGAGAGCAGTTCTGCTCAGCTAGCAAAATCGGCCCATCAGATGGTTGTGGGGTCAAGGTTTCGGAAGGATAAACACACAGAGAGAATGACATGGACACCAGCTTTCATTTGCATTACAATCACATACACCCTTGTGCTGTGGTTATATCTATAATGTACATCTTTCCTGCAGAGGCGTCAGTACATTAAATCAATTTGGAATTGTAAATTGAACTGATACTCAATAATAAGTAAATTGATACTCAAGACACTGTAAAATGGTCTGACAAATGCATTTTTGTATTCATGGTTCGACACTGTTTCATTGAAACATTTGAACATACCGTGCAATGGCTAACCATTTAGCCACACCCTAGCAACCAGCTAGAGCCCCCTAGCAACTACAAAAATAAAAACTTGTGTTGCAAATACTTAAGTTCAAAACATCAAAGAGACATGTTGACTTGCTTTGTTGACCTGAGCTAGCACACATAAGCATCTGTCCATTAGCTTTGATTTTCATTTCAAAACTTCCAACAACTCAAAACTATCTGTCAAACTTCAAAAAAGTTTACAGTTGAGAAACTGCTAGTGGTGTTCTCGACTAAGGGTTTACATAGTCGAATCAGAATTGTCACGTCCTACCTAAAGTCGACTGATAGTCGAATCGCAGGTGTGTGCATCCGGGGAGGACACCAGGTGGTTTGCAAGGGTACAACCCCAAGTGCAGCGCAATATTGATGCACCAAAAAACCATATGTATCACCAATTACCAATGTCACTTTATTTACCACATGTAAAGAAGGAATGCAAAAAAATCTTACCATTTGAACAGTCAAAAAGACAAGTTCCGAAAGTCTGCGCCGTGCCTGCTATATGCCGTAATTTTGGTTATATCACTTTATTGTGCTACACTACTGCCCATTTCACGAGTTAAAAACTAGAAACTACCATTGAGAAAACGTTCCCTAAAGTTTGCAGCATAACAGTATTGCCTCTGTAGCAGGAATTTGATTTTTTCAATAGACAGGAATCATTTAAATACGGACCTAAAAACACATACAGCCCGTAGACACCACACAAATAGAACTTGTCATGTTTTTGAAGCACAGCGACGACGTTGCGTTAACGGAGCAAGAATTAGTTTCAGAGGGGTGGAGACTCTAATCTCGGAGGCAAATTCACTACATTTGCATACGATCATCAACACCTGTCGTTAAAAGCTTAACATAAAGGCATATAGCTGACAGGAACAAGTAAAAATCAACTCGATAACACCTTCATTTGCATAGCACGTTGAAGGTGACAGCGATACCTTAATTAAAAACGCATGCATATGCATGAGGAAGATTAAACTTTGGGTTCCTTCAATGCTTGAGCGAAACAGTTTACTTTTTTTTTTTTGAACGATGTCACAGAAGATGTCATGTTCTTGAGCTTTTTCTGCCGTCCTTTATACAGTAAGGGTGTGCATTTAATTGTAAATGGTTATTAATTTCAATTATGAAAACAAAATAATCGAGGTTAATAAACAATTACTGTGCTACGCAGTGTTGGGCAGGTTACACTGAAAAAGTAATTAATTACTAGTTACTATTTACAAATTCAATAGTGTTATTACATTACTGTACAAATGACTTTCTCCAAAAAGTATTTATTTACTTATTACCAGTGGTGCAAAGTAACGAATTACCAATACTCAAATTACTGTACTTGAGTAGTTTCTTTCAGGAATTGTACTTTTTTAAGTAGTTTAAAAACAGTGTACTTTTACTTGAGTACATTTTTAGTATTGTATCGGTACTTTTACTGTGCTGTTTTCCTCACGTTGTCGTTGGACTTTATGTGTTTAGTTTACTTGTGATTGGCTTAGGAGTAAAATCGCGCATAGATACTTGGGTCACACAGATTTCAAGACATCATGGAGGAGGACGAACGTGTGCGGCAGGCAGGGCGCGTATCAAACAGGGGTTTTGTGCACTTGAAAGTCACTGCGGAAAAAGTACACAATACGAAGGCTCGTCCGAGATATGGAGAAAAAATAAGTCTCTGTCCGCCAATATATCGTTTATCGACTTCCAATGTTCAATAATGATTAGTTATCGTTATCGGCCAAAATTTACATATCGGTGCATCCCTATTTAAAACCCTAAATCAATATCTTGGTTATTAAGGTTTAGCTGTTTGTTACAGGATTATTCCACCCAAAAATGACATTTCAGATTTTAATAAATATTTGGGGGAATTCAGTGCAATAGCAGTACATGATAACTCACTGGAAGGCTTAATAAAGCAATCAAGAGAGTCCAGAAGAATTCATACAGTGCCACGATTTCTTTCCGAGAGGACTATGTTGGAAAACATACAACCTTATATATGAGCAGAACAAATGTGGTTTGGAATGACATGAGGGTCAAAAAATGACGACAGAAGTTTCATTTTAAAGAGAACTAATCCACTCCAAATGTTCTTGATATCAGTTTACATACAGGTTCTCAGCTCGTAACACATGTAAAGAGGGTGAGACCACTTCAATATGATTCATGAACAACTCATTTAGAATCAAATCTTTGAACCGGACCAAACCATGAAAAATTTAGCAGACCCAAGAAGGATTTACAAATCTACAATATGAAATTGAAAGATCTAGTTATATTCAGAAATTTTGGTGTTTTGATTTAAACCTTGACTTGTACAATGAAGTATGTCTGCTTAGTCGAGTATACGCATCAAGTTTTTTTTCTTACTCTCTCTCCTCATTTATTTCCTCAGTTTTGTGGTCCTCGCACTGAACACATCTCTGCACATGATAAGGTTGAATTTAATTACAGTTGGATTAATGAGACCCTTAGCCTGGCTAAGTGGACCATTCCTACATAATCAATTCCTCTGAAGCTAAAGAAATTAAAAAACGTTGACTCTGGAATTTATGACAGATACTCAATCACACACAGGTAGATCTTTATCCCTGTTGCCCTGTTTGCCCTGTTTGGTCGTTTTTGTTAATCTCTGCAAAACTCCAAATGATCAAATGATTTTAGAGAGAAAACAATGACACAATATCACTACATCAGTGTACATGAGCTGCCAATTCCATGCAAATGTCAAACTTACTAAAGGTTCTACCATCCTGATATGTTGGTTTAAATACCTTTGTGAAATCCCTCTAAAAGTCTTTAAAGAACTGTTTTAGTTTTTAAGCATGATTTCCATAGTCAGAAAGGTGCTGCTTTCAAAATTGTCACATCAATAACGGTCCATATTCCCCATAAATAGGCACATGAAAAAAAATTATAATGTAATTAATATGTTCTTTGAAAAGCCGTCCCTTTTGTTGGGACTTATTGTTTTGCATTTTATTTACAGAAATCCTCTAAGTTTGTCATCTCTAATAAACAGTGTCCTTTTTGTCACATCCATAACTGTGATGTACCAATAAAGTGTTTATTTCCTGTTTTCTAAACAGAAAACTTGTGTATGGAATGATATTTTTCTGAAGTATATACTTTATCATCAGGGATTTTAGTGAAATATAAATATATATGGTTCAATAGATCTCATCCATTCAATCTCACATCCATAACGCATTGCCTATCTTTGAATTTCGTCACAATACTGATACATTTTGCATTATTTTGTAAATAAAGCTGTCGTGCATGATTTTGGGAGATTTTAGTTTGACATCATTTCACTTTAATACACATAAAGGGCCCTATCATACACTGCGCAACAGGGCGCAAGGAGCAGCACAAGTGTTTGTGCTAGTTTCAGCCAGACGCAGTTCTCATTTTCCCGTCTTTCACTGCTTTGTTTAAATAGCAAATGCGTTTGCGCTCATTTGTGCGCCATGGGTATGGTGGTCTAAAAAAGAGGTGTGTTCAGGCGCATTGTTGGCATGTTGCTATTTTGAGGAACTGAATATAGACTGCACCATAGACGCAGTATTTTCTTTTTATTTAAAAAGCGCATTTGTAGAAAATGTGCCTCTGGGAAGGTCTACAAGGCGTTTCCACTTTATTTAATACACAGAGGGAAGCGCAGCAGCACACAAACATGCCAAATATCAAAAGAAATGGAGTACAATGTAAAAGATGCTATTGTGGACATAAAGATAAAGCTTGTCCTGTAGATGCCTTTCCTCTATGGAGCAGCATCCAGTCTTGTCCGCCATGGCGCAAGCGCAACTTGCTCTTAAAGGGAATGAGAGATGAGACCCTGATTGGTTTACTGAACATTACCCCCCAAAAACACCCCTTACTCAGTAAGGGAATCAGGACAGCCCATTTAGACCATTCGCCCAGGCGCATCAACCGCTTACCCGCTGTTAAACTAGGAAAAGTGGATTCAGACAAACCCTGAGTCCACTTGTGCCCTGCGCTTTAGATCATGCGCTTAGATCGTGGAAATAGGCCCAAAGTATGTAAAGTAACCTGCAATTTTAGCTTTCAAACAGAGATGGCGATAGAGAGGCAAACCAAACATATTGCCGTTCTAAGTCATTTAAAATATTTCAACACACGCTTGAATAGTCAATAATTATAAATCAAGATTTGTTGGATTCGAAGGGAGCGATCTTGCTTTGTAGTTGTTGCCGTTTTGAAAGCTGTACATGTTAAAGCTTCTAGTCCACACCGAAAGTGAAGTGGATCGGAAATAGAATCACCTTTTCTTTGGTGGAACCGGGTGGAACAGATTTAGATCAGCGTCTCATTGTCAGCGTAAAAGGATTGAGAGAGATTGAGCTGTAGGCAGTTATCCTGCAGTAACATCTCAGCTGATGTAACACTACCGACATATTTTCTCTCTCAGTGACAGAGAGCAACACATATAAATCATTAACTGTAATTCTATCAATTTTATGACACCTTCTCATAAAACCCAATGATTTTAAACAAATATTTTTTGTTTTTAAACTGCCTTTATGCATTATAACATAACTGATCATTTTTACATTCTAAAAGTGTTTAGGGTTTACCTACAGTAAAGCAATTATCTTCATATTAAAACAATAGGAGACCATACTCCATCAAGCACCCATCGATTTTTTGTTTTTATAGAAATGACCAATCGAGCTGCCATTGAACTGGTCAATAAAATAAAATGCTTCTTCATTACCCAGCATGCACAGAGAACGCATCATTTATAAAATAAATCCCCAAACACACATACATCACACATACATGCACACACTCCCCACTCAGCATTCTCCACAGCAGTCAATTAGACTAATGTAGTGTTCAGATTTTGTGTGTGTGCGCTCAAGCCTTCACCCGTTGTTTACTCATTGAGAGCCAATGGCTGTGTTCAGTCAACACAACGGCACCCTGGGGTCAAAACGCATTTTGTCTACTGGTGGGTGGGACATCCGGAGATGGGTGTGGTACCTCCCCCTGCACCAGCTTGCCAGTCCAAAGGACATGACCTCGATTCCACCAGACGCACAACTGAGACCGGCACAAGCTCAGTGCGGCAGGTGCGAGTCCATTTCCTCAATCATTACCGCACAACCAAGCCAAAAATGGTCCGCCCAGTGTAGCATTACAAAAGTCCAGCCAAGATGGCCAAAGATCATTATCGTGCCGAGAGGGATGACAAGCTCCTAACTTTTGACTTCTACAGTAATAAATTCTTATTAGCTGAATGGACGGTGCGTTTTGTGGTTCTCGTTTTTCTTTAACTCAATCAGTTTCACCCAATAAGAGGGCAGCACGGCTGACTGAAAGAAATTGAGAGAAACTGTAGAATTGAGCCAAAGTCCAAAAGTTGCCAAGCAGCGCAGATATAATCGACAAACAAGGTTGCAGTCGGTTGGAGTCTCACAATACAGCCAAGATGGCTGATCAAGGAGAGGTTCATTATTATCTAGATCCAGTGATACAAGAAACCCGTGTGGCAGAAGACTAGCTCACATAGTCCCATTAGCAGAATTAAACTGTAGAAGCAGTGGAGAGAGTCAAACTCACTCATATGTCGAGGCCCACGACACCGTCTCACAACACTGCGGAGCAGAAATGGCTCTGTCAATGATGTCTTATACTTATTTACTAAAACATCTAAACGGCTAATGAATAACAGATTCTCTATGATCATTTTAATGTGTTTCTGGGTTATTATTCACCAAAACGTATAATATTAAAATGTTGTCTTAATTGAAAGCAAGTCGAATTGGAGGACCAAGTAAAAAAATTTAAAAGTTAAAATACTGCTTTAGCAATAAACAAAAATAAGTTTAGTAAGGCACTAGAATTGTTAACAGGAAATAAATAAAGACTAAAATAAACTTAACCTAAGTAGCACTATTGATAAATCAATAAATGATAAAATGACATATAATATTATTGTTTTTTTTCCTGTAATATTGTAGTTTCATTAACTTATTAAAATAACTTACATTTTTAAATGTTTAGTTTTATGTTAATTTGGTTAAATATTTTCCTATTTTGTAAAGTGCTTTTGTAATTGTATAAGTTATTTATTTGTCTGTTCATTCATTTATTTAAGTCGTAGTTTGTTTTTATTATTAGTTGATTTAATTTTATGTTAGTGCCTCAATTTAAATATTAAAATTTCTATTTATTGCGGAGTGATTTTTTTGTTCTATTTTTGTTTATTTTAAAAAAAATATATAAAGACTGATATTATACAATTTTAGTTAGCAGATGCGTTTTATCACTTTTGGTTTAAGTAAACTGAAATAATGAAAATGACAATAGCACATAATAAAACTGCAAACAAATTATACTAAATGAAAATATAAAATAAAAATTAATGTGACAATTAAAGGGAATAGATTTTTTTTTGTTTGTTTATTTATTTATTTATTTATTTATGTAGCACATTTAAAAGCAACTCATGTTGCACCAAAGTGCTTTCCAAAAAAAGACATTCAGACAAGAAAAGGTCAAAGAAGTTACAACATAAACACCACAAGACATACAACCATCATATAGACTATGTCACACCAAATCCCCGGGCAAGTAAATGTCCTTTTAAAAGGAACAGTTCACCAAATTGTTCCAAATCTCTAACAATTTCGTTGTTCTGATGAACACAGAGAAATATATTTGGAAGAATGCTTTTAACACAACCGTTCTACCAGAACTGGTAGTATATCATGACAGAATTTTCACTTTCGGGTGAACTGTCTCGTTTTATACTGTATCATAGTGCATCATAAAAACCCAATACTGGCCAAAAACAAACATTTGTCTGTTGTTCATTAATAAAAGTAAAATAGATTTTCCCAATAAAATTAGAAAAAGGAACTTTTGGAATGGTGACATATCTGATCAAAATATGAACCTCCAAAAATATTTCCAATAAAGCAAACAGGAAATCTGAATTACTGTGTCTAATGTTGACATATTACAGATTAAAGTGCACGCTTTCACCACACAGCAAGCGCTCATGGGCCATCTCTCTATCTGACACTCACACACATTACTGCACGTCTAATGTATGGAGATTGGCGTCTGGGTGACTCGAGGGGTGATGTATGAGCGACGTCTCTGCCGTATTCGTGGCTAAGAGCTCCAAATCGATGCTTTAGCGCCCATGTCGCACATACGTAGCATTTAACACCAACTTTAACAATCTTTAGCAGCTGCCAAGCATTCAATAGCCACTGACCTCGACCCACCACAGGCGATGAATTACCTACCAGCAGTCAGTCACGTCTGAGATTCACAGACACACAACTTCTATCTGATGCGCTCAATAAACAGCTGAAGCGGGAAGAATTTGTTTGTATGAAAGGAAAAAGGTACTTTGTGATATTTTGTGAAACAACAGCGGTTCTCCTTCACTTCTATTGTATGGACACAAAACCAATGCAAGTCAATTGGTAGTGCCGTTGTTTGGTTACCAAAACATTTCAAAACCACGTCCTTTGTGTTCTGCAGAAGAAAGTCACACAGGTATAAGATGAAAAGAGGGTGAGCAAATCATGACAGATGTTTCATCAACTGTCCTTCTAACCCTGTAGCATTTCATTGTTCCGCCCGTGGTACATAAACCATTCAAAATGAACCAAGTTGGTTATTCAAAATAAAGGAGATATACTTGAGTACAAAAAAATCGATTGATTCAGGAAGTTTTAACATTTCAAAATTATGAATTTACATTTTCATAGAATATATCAGAACATATTGAACTGAAGGAGCCACAAAACACAAGCTTTATTTAAGCAAAACTGTGGGTTCATTGGAAATGTATGATATGAAAGATGCTGGTGAATGAAAATATTTGATATCAGGTTACGTGGAAACTTTCTAACACAAACTGTTTCATTCGATTAAAGTTGCTAATACAGCCATGAATCTGATCTGAGAGGCGAATCTACTGAGAACAAATTTATGAGAACAAAAGGAAAGAGTTCTCACAGACCAGAGCGAACCAAACATCAGCTTTAAATTAAAAAAATATTTAAACATTAATCTTAAATTAAATTTAAGAATAGAATCTTTCAATGTCTGAATAACTTGCAATTCATCTCAATTTTGTTATTATAACCACAGATTTTTTTTTTCAATGTTTTCTAAAAAGTACAAGGACAACATGTTTTATACTTTACATGGAGAATTACACATGAGACGAGCAGTGGTGATGGTACGTCAGGGAAAAAGTTAAACAACTGAAAAGCTACTGTAAAGTAGGATGAGAAGATAAATTGAAACGTCTTACAGCAGAAGTGTCACTAACTGCAGAACTGTGGACTATTGATGAGAAATCGACCAAACAAAACAACAATAATACGGTTCCAAAAAAAAACCATCTTCTCTTTCTTCGTATTGTATTTCTTTCTCACCCCACTTTCCTCTCGCATTTGTTTAGACAACACCAGCATCAAAGCCCTAACTATTTGCATTACCTAAGGGAAAAAATAACACTTACAAAGCAGCAAATGAAAAGTGCAAACGTACATTGAGTTCAGGTTTTAGAGTCTATGTAAATTCAATCTTGGATCAGAGAATAGGAACACACACATGAATATCTCTTATCGCAACATTAAAAAAAAAAACGTATATGACTGATTCTTGTATGGAACACAAAAGAAGACGTTTTGAGATGTCTCTGTGATTTCGAATCAACACAGTGGAAGTCAATGGGGTCCGATGTTGTTTGGTTACCAACGTTCTTCGAAATATTATCTTTTGTGTTCTGCATAAGAAAGAAAGTCATGTATGTTTGGAATGATGTGATGGCGAGCAAAATATGACAGAATTTTCATTTTTGCCTGAACCGTTCCCTTAAAGGTCCAGTGTGTTTTTGGGATGACCTACAGTATTGGTAGAAATGCAATATAATATAGATAGCTATGCCTTCAGAGGTGTATAAAGAGCTTACAAAATGAAGCGTTATTGTAGAAAGATTCAAGATATGGAAGGAAGGAGGCGGGAACCGGCAGACATTTAAATAAAGTTTTAATATAAATAATAACAGCCGGCGGCCCCTCACGGAAGACCGCCGGCGAAATAACATAAATACAAATATAAATACAAACGTAAAACATGTTCGGGCCGTGTCCTCTCTCTTCGATCGGTCCGGTCGCTAGTTCCTTTTATATGCTCCCAATCTCCTACGTGATTCGAGCCCGGTGTGCGCACAGCTGGCGCTCATTCACAATTACTCACCGGACTCGAACCACGGTCTCGCCCCGCCTACTCTACTACAGTTATGTTTTTATTACCTTAGAATGATCTATTTCTATCTACATACACCGCAGGTCGCCTTGCATGAAATTTGCCATGTTCTGTCAGCTATCGTAGTGTTCCGAAGGGGAGGGGTGGAGTGAGCAGTTGGTTGCAACTCGCAACCTTGCCGCTAGATTTTACTGACTGGACCTATAGAGGTATACTTCATCATTTACTCACCTTCCAGTTGTTCAAAATCTGTATAAATGTATTTGTTCTGATAAACATGGAGAAAAATATTTGGAAGAATGCTTATATCCCTTTAACAACACTATATTGACCTCATACTCTAGTAAAGCATCTCATTCATTATTGCTTAGGCACGAATGCTTATAAAGTCAGTGGGAGAAGAACGAGGAGGATATAGACATTAATTCATGCATGAATACACTAATTTAGATAAGGCACAATGTAGAATCTGTAGGGATAAAAGCAAACCTACACACACGCACAAATGCAGACACACACCAGTGAGCTGTGAAGTTCCCTTTGCACGACTGCTCAATCGATTCACTGGACCGTTTGGTACTCCACGGTGCAAATTCTGCATCATCTGAGTGTGCACGCGTGTGTGCATGCAAACAAACCACATTCAATTAGCTAGGTTAAACTATTTTTCTAGAAAATGACCAGATCCTTCAGTGTGTCAAAACGGCCTTGTAACGCACTAATCATTCCCTCAGCAGAGAGCCACAGAATGAAGTGTGCGTGTGTGTTGTTGAAATATGATTATGGTAATGACACTCTTCCCTGTTCAGCATTTAGTGATCACACACACTGTCGTTCCATATAAAATCCAGCAGAGGGGAAAATTGTATGGGCGATGTCGACGGACGTAACACCGCGACTCAATTGAGGATAAAACACCATCAGCATTAACAATCAGATTCCTCTTCTCAATTACATCTGTACCCGAAATGCTCCGAAGGCAGACGGATCCACAAAGATGCACACATCTGAAGTCAAGGATTCTTTTAACAAACCAGATCGGAATCAAAACAAGAGCTTTTCATCTCCTTGGTGAGTGTTGTGGTGAAGGACTCAGACTCTGTGAAATCCTTGAACCCGAACAGAGTACCTGCAGTCATTTTTTCCCTGTTCTCCAGCCCTTAACCTCTTGCTCAATGCTTAAAAACCGTCATCATACAAACCTTTGTTTGTCAGGAGAGGTGGGATAACACAAATGTGGAGAGAAGAATCAGTCCATTTAAAAAAGTGAACTGATGCTGTTTCTAGTGACCTCGGCTTCCTTCACAATCTTCTCCTCATGTGAAAGTTGACCCCCGGTGGGGTGTGTTTTCAATAAACTCCAAAGGGCTTCTGCTGTATGTATGAGCAGGAAGAGTTGCGTGGACGTCTCAGAACAGTTGAAGGGGTCAAAGGTGTGGTGGGGAATTTAACAAAGACCGTATTCAGCGCTGCAGGGGAAAAAGACTCGCTCATAGTTACCAAGCTCCAGAACACTAAACGAATTAAGAGTTTGATATCTGTGTGTACAATCTGAAGTTTATGCTTGTTCCTAATGTTTACATTCATTTATGTTCTCTTCACGGCTATTATTGGTTGCATTTTTCACATATTTTGTTTTTGTTTTGTAATTAAATGAATGTATCGAGTCATTTTTTAAGCACCGTTTGCACACACACAGATCTTTACATTATGATTTTGTTTGAAGTAAGACATGACTACCAGTTTAACAATTTTCGAGTAACGGAGTACACAACTGTTTTGATTGTCCTTACAGATACATAGTTTTACACATGTAAAAACATTAAACATCTATAATTGACTATAAAAATGTACTTAATTGATATGGTATTGACATTTTGTGACTCTTACGGTGAGGACATATTATGGTCTTGTTTTAAAAACAAACAAAAAAGTTATAGCTATTAAATGAATGTTTTAAAACATGTCATGTTTTAATGCATGAAGAGGAAATTTGACAATGCAGGAATAAAAAAAATCATGTTTGGTATTTTAGAAACCAAGATGTTGTGAGAATAACCCCACAAAAAATATATTTACATATTTCGGTTTCTATGTATATGCTTGCAAGACATTTTTGGTAAAACATAAAAATATTGAGAAAATCTATATTCGTTAGGACACAAAAAACTCGTTCTTGACAAACGTCAATGTTTTATAATGTGTAAAAATAAATATAAATATAAAAACAAAAACTATAATGTATCTGTTATGTGTACAATATATGTGTCATAATATTATTTTATATATTTTATCTATAAATATATATGGAGTATTTTTTCCGTCTGAATGTACATTTAATTTTTTATTGTAAAACCTTTAATCAACAAAAAAACAAGCGAAGCTAGCCATCCTAATGTATTTGCACTAATGACACTAAAAGGGAATTAAAATCACCCACAACATCGCTTACTATACATCCAGCATGCCTTTATATGTATTATATCAGTCAGCCCTAAACTCAAACATGCAAATGAGTCTAATCAAGAACTGTGCAATTTAGAGAAACAGGCGTTAAAACAAAGACGGCAGAAAACATCTTGCATTCTCATCTCTCATTTTCACTCAGGCGCCAAAAGCCCATCTGAAGGAGCGTTTAGAAAGCCACGGACGCACCGTGCAAACGAGAAAAGAGTAGCCAGCCGTAAAATTGGACAGCCATCCCTCCATCCAAGCGAGAGGATCAAAACGACGAAGAGAAGAAAACGCGAACAGAATGGATGAAACAACCTGAGAGTATGAAGAAGATGCAGATGAGACAAGCCGCCGATCTAACAGATGCCGAAGCTGCAAGCAAACGTTCTGCTGGAATCCGTCAGCCAGAGACAAAAGCATTCAATTATCAGCCTAAAAAAATGAGTAGTTCATAAAAAAATCAACAACGCTCAACTGTACTACACATAAAAAAATACTTTCTGAAGAACTGGGAAAAGAGCTTTGGGAAAAATATGGAGTCAATCATTTGTGACTGCAACTCGCTCTATGAGATCTGAGAGAAAACAAACAGAGAAAAGATTGAGAAAAGCAATAGTGTCATTGATTTCTGGCTGAACTTCTCCGTACGCTTTGGCTTTAATGGAAGGCGCCTCTGAGTGGACCTGACGGGCCCTTTCAACTGAGATTTGGGTCAAACTGGGTTTTATCAACACTTCATCTCCGGTCAGAGACAGCACGGAGTATCAGGAAATGAGATCTGGATGTGGTGTTGAGGAATTCTGGATGGATGAAGCGTATGAATGACAGCGGTGGGCCGTCGGGTTAAAACGGCTAGTCCTGCTTCTCTCCCCGCGGGGGTCCGATCGAGGTGCTGCTGACAACAGGGCAGCTGTGAGATTGATGGATCTCCTCTGTATTGATACATTGCGAGAGACAGGAATCAACAAACCCACAACACCACATATTTTCTGTTCCTAAACCGAGAGCGGCCTTGCACTCTGGAACCGTCTTCATCCAAACTGAACCCATAGATGACTAATTTGTTTTAAAACCTGCCAAATTTCTGTGAAAAGCATTTGACTCAAAATTGATTCTAATAGAGACTAATGTTAACAGATACTACAATACTCTAAAATATATAAAAAAATTATACGCAGGTGAAACAGATTGTTTTTCCAGCACATTGTTTAGTATTGAATAAAATACATTTATTCAAAAATAATACATTTCTTTGTACTGCATTTTTTTCCCAGTGCATTCTGCGATTGCCTTCTCCATTTTGCATACACCACAGAATCTCTCTTCCAATCCTTTGAAGGGAAGTATCCTGAACGTCAGTATAATGAAGTGGCTTATCTTTCAGAAGCAGATTTGTGTCAGTAGCAAGCCCATAATGGTAGACAGCTCACTAGGTTTTGCAACACAGCTTATGTATCTTAATATACTGTAATGGACTTTTTCCAGACGTAAGATTACGAATGTAGATCTCCTCTTAAGCGAGAACATTTACTGGAAACTTAACTAAAAAATTCTATTCAAAATGCAATAAGCAATATTTGTTTATTTACTACAGTTTAAAAAGTGTAGGGTCAGTTATTTAATATGATATTTTTTCACAATTAATAAAAATTGTGAATAAAATAATAAATAAGCTAAAAAAGACGTATGATAAAAACTATAGAATAACACAAATGTGAAAAACCATTTGGGAATCAAGCAGCTTCTTGATGTCTGTCCAACAGAATTGAAGACGTTACCATTTATTCTGGTCTTCGTTTATTTATTAGTTTACTTTCCCAATTAAAGAAATACATTTTTGGCAGCATTTAACTTTTGTTATTTTAGTCCAAGAGCTGTAAACTTTTGATTGAAGTAGAATATATTAGAGATGCACTGATAAATGTCTCCACCGATGCCGATAGCTGATTGCTCAGAGTGACATCTACTGATATTGATTCTTAAAGTCCCCGTGAACTAGAAGTAGCGATCATTTTTACTTCCGTATGTTGACACATTTCTGAGTGAAATGGAATTTTGAATGAGAAGAATAGTGGGTGTGGCTTTAGTCTTTCTCTGCGATTTGATTAGATGTATAAAAGTTGAATTTTGAAATGGAACTGGCAGCAGACTTTCAGTTGAATGGGAGGAGATGGCGGATGCTCCGTCCAAGCCTTCTAACATGTGTAATTTAAGATTTAAGATCTTCCAAGAGTACATCTAAAAAGTGCATAGGCTTTCTGTCAAGGGAACCAATGCAGCACTTACTTACGGGTTAGCCAACAAAAATCATCTCTGAGCCTCTCCGTTAAGTAAAACTGCTGATCAATGTCATTGGAAACTGACATTTAACAAAATAAAAAGAGAAAGAATATCCAAAATTCAAAGTGACCTGAAAGCAATGAAGGATAAATGAAACTCGATTTACTTACTACCAAACCACAATTTCTTGAATAAGCATGGCTCTCTTTTTGCTCCGAGTGCTGTGTGTTTCTCTGTTTGTGCTCTGAATAACAATCGCCTTCTGCTTTCTGAGGCCGAATCCGTCTGCAGCATCCAGGCTGTGAAATTCAGACCAAACACAGACACGGCCCTGATTCTTCGTCCGCCCATCACTCTAACCCGCTCTCGGCCGGCTGCTATCATTTGGCCGTCCCCACTTTTGCAAAGAAGGCTAAGAGCACTTTAGCTGTCACATTTAAACGTAAGAGGGAAGAATGCCGCAGAATGTTTTCCGCTGTGCTGGTGCACTGGACTTAAAGAGAAATACTGAGCAAATGATAGGTTACTCATACCAGACCCTCTTATAGATGAGTACGAGCGGACATTCTGTGGGACATTCTGCTTTCAAAGACTCTGATTCGTATGAATATTTCAAGTGCTGGCCGTGAGTGTATTTGTGATGGAGACAGATGGTTGTCAGGAAACTGCACCAGGAACTGACTCTTGTGCCAGAAGGAGCGATGGGCCCAGGCAGGACGCTCCTCGACGAACTGACGGGTGGTCTTCATCCTCCTCCTCATCGCAGTCGTGGGGGACAGCGCTAGGGCGGACATGTTTTCCTGACATCCCTCGTCGCTATGGAAACAGTTACGTGTCTGCCTCAGGACTTGGCAACATCCGTCAATCACAAAGCTGTAACAACGGAACAACCAGGTGCACAGACAGATCACCTGGAGGATGTGGTCTGAAAGTCACAGATATTCACAACAGAGAATGTTCAGACATCTGCAGCACAATATGGCCTTTAAAAGCATTTCCAAGTTTATCTTTTTTTATCAAATCTTCAATTTGTCAATTTTCTGGTAAAAAATAAACAAAAAACTTCTTTCCTAAACCTGATTCACATGCCAAATTTTTAAACATACATAAGTTCTAAGTATTAGGGTAACCAGATTTTCGTAAAAATAAAACATCTCCAAAAAGACATTCAAAACAAGCCCAAAACTAGCCAAACTACCCCAGACCACATTCCAAAACTCAAAATATGCTTTCCTATACCTTTCATAGTCACTTTATTGTATTTTGCACATTTTATTCTTGAACAATTACTGTAGAGTAAAAATCATAATGACAGTCTATTTATTTCATAAATAGCTTATTCCTTAAAAATAACTAACGGTGAAAAAAAACTTTTACCCGCAGAATAAAAAACAACCCGTTGCAACAGTATAAAAGTAGCCAAATTTTGCAGGGACTTGGCAACCCTGATTGCAGGTAGCCTGACATTTTACCTTTCGAACAGAGATGGCGATAGAAAGCTAGTAAACATTACAGATTCTACGAGGTGGGGTCGGGAATATCAAAATCACGAGTTGAATTAAAAAATAATAAAAGTGGCACTTTATAGTTGTATTATTATCAAAGTTGGGAATCAATAAATAGTTCTATTATATACAACTTTTGCTGTTCTACATTTTTCTGTCTTTTTTTTATTTATTTTTTTACAGTCCTTCCGTGTGAATTTCTGACTTGAAAAGACTATATATAACTAATGTTCAACGCAGAGGTAGGAGTTTCCAGATGCATTTGAATGCAGAAACAGTTTGCCTAACAATTTAAAAACTCTAGCAGCACATCTTCTCAAACGGCAAAATCTGAAGTGCAATTTACAGCCCAAACGCTGCAGAAAAAGTTCCACAAAAACAGTATATTCAGGGTTAAGAGTTTGTTCCAAAAGTTAAAGTGATGCTTCCCCTTGCCAGCAGCACTAACAAACAGAGATCACACAAAATGAACTGGACATTTATTCATTATTACAGCCTTCCTTCCTTACATAAGAGTCTGTTAAAAGCAGCGCTTCTTCCTTTCAAGACAGGCTACTTGTCTAATAAAGGAATACAGATTTCCAACATTTATGTTCTGGACATTTTGTTTCTTTTTGTATAAGCACGCCGCCCTAAAAGCATATTCTGTCATTACAGCTCCCTAATAGGGTTACAGAAGTGGCCGCTCGCTTCCATTCCGATTCCATTTGGCTTTTCAGAGGAAAAGACTTTTTTAGCGTGATGCTTCACGGAGAGATGCCACACACGCAGGACCAGAGATCGATGTTTTGAAAGCTTTCCATTCCTGCTCAATTTCTCCTATTAGTGAAGCCGCAATTAAAAGTCCCTGCAAGCGGCTTTTTTAATCCAAGCTTCAGTCACTGTGACAGGAGGCTTGAATCTGCTGATCGGCCCCTCCCCGGTCCCTCTCTCTCTGATTATTTGGATGGATGAGTTATTGACCACCGCCGCCCATGGAGGCTATGAAGAACGTGCATCACGCTGTGTGTCCATGGCAGGTCTGTAGCAACGCTGCGTGGTGGGTGGGTCTGCAAGCAGAGGAGCACTTACCGAGATTTCATATTGGACAAATCGACCTGTAAACATGACACTGATGCTAAGCGCAGCATGTTCGAAGGATTTTCTCTTTTGTTTTGAATTGTATTTAAAAGGGAGTAGTTGAAGAGGTCAAAGGTCAACTCTTAATCTCATTATCCCTTAAATCAAATAACGTATTTACTGAACACATCAAATATGGCAGCAGGTCGATAACATCATTTCATTGGGTCTTGCATTGGTTTGTGCCGTTTTTAAAATACTTTTTTTTAACTTTTATTTTGTAATGTTTTCATACACAGACCAGTCATTTCACTATTTCACAAATATAAGATATATATCAATTCACTGGAGTGTAAAATTCAGTGAATTCTAATGTCAGTGTGTAGTTTTTTGAGCATCAACACTTTGGGGCTTTTTCATTTAAAGACACTTTTAGTGGCAACAACATAAACAAACATTATGTGGCCCAAACGTTACTTATGGTACTCCTCCACAAAGAATAAATAACTGTTGAGTAGTTTTAATACAAATAATATACAATAAAAATGTATCATAAATTGATATGAATTAGGGATGTACCGAAACAAAAATTCTTGGCCGAAGCCAAACATGTGATGAAACACTTGGCCGAAGTCCGATTAATACCGAACACCGAACATGGTTTTGCATTTCTTCTATTTATTAAGCCATTTTTTTCACTACTGTACAAACTGAATAGCTTTTTATAATCTGTCTTGCTTTTCAATAATATACAAAATAACTTAATATAAAATTGTGAATAAGTAAATTTAAACAAAAACATGAAGCCCTCTTCTTTCATGAATAGCCTATATAAATTATGTCTATAACTGACTGCTTAAAGAATGAAATGTGAGTTATTCTGTACCCCTACAACAAAACAGTTCATTAAAAAGTTTCATTCCACATTAGGCCTAAACTTAAAATACGAATAAACAAAACTGTTGTAATTTTTATAGGCTACATTGCAAAATGATTTTAAGAAAAAAAAATCTAATCCAAGCAATTCTGACCGATACTGATTGACAACCGTATCAGTTTAGTCTCTCCTCCAAACCCCGCCCACAAAAGCTGACTGTTCTCTCAGAAGGTGCACACTTGGCTGGGATGCACAGAACATACTTTGACAAGTTGTTTAGTAGGAACTGTGTGCACGTGACCACTGTATGATGTCAAAGTATGTCGCGATCGGCGGGGCTACTGTCAGACAGCCCGCTTCTGTCTGAAGTAAAGTTACCGACCGGTAAAGACGCTTTTATTTGGAAATTTCCTTTCGTGCGGAAAGTCCAGTGCTGTGTCTTTCTGACACTTTAAAATGCTCCACACACACTGCCAAAATGTTGGCTGCAGTAATAAAGGGCACGCGTCTTCCTCTCTCCGCTGGTTGCTGCTTGATCGTATCACGAGTCATGTTCGGTAAAATGTGTTCGGCCGTTTCACATTTTCGAACATTTCCAGAGGCCGAACATTCAGTGCCTTAATTTATACAAAATAAATGTTTATATTATAACCAAACAAAGACCAGAAGTTAACTTCAGGTCATGCGTGTGCGTAAACTGTCTATATTCTACAGACAATTTTGAATTTGGACGATATGATAACACAAAAATGTCCAATTATTAGATAAAAACAGAATAATGGGCTTCACCCATAACCCAACCCCAGATTGTACAGACACAAACAAATTAACAGCCTCATAAAAAAACTCAACTCCATCCAGGGTGTATCCTGCCTTGATGCCCAATGACTCCTGAGATAGGCGCAGGCTCCCCGTGACCCGAGGTAGTTCGGATAAGCGGTAGAAAATGGAATGGAATGGAATAAAAAAACTCACAAGTTCTCATGATATTGTGTTTGAAACGCAATATGATTTTTAGTTTTCAGTTGTGATTGGTTAAAGAAAAATGTCCTATAAATCTGGAATGGCATGAATTTATATTCGTTCTACATTCGTTTAAACTATGTCTGTCATGATATCCGTTTTTTCACCTTACTGTTATCTTGACCGAATGAATTTGCGACATCGATAGTATCCCAATATCTATGTGAATGTTTTTATGAACAAATAACGATATCAGTCAAATTTTGTGTTTTCTCAATTTCTATCCAACAAATCATACTTAAAATTCAAGTGCAGGGATAAGAGAAAGAGTTTATAACAATTATGGCTCTTAAATAAAAAGAAAATGATGTCATCATTTACACACCCTTAAGTTGTTCCAAACCTGTAAATTACTTTGTTCTGCTGAACACAAAGAAAGATATTTGGGCATAACTGTTAGCTACTGACATTTCTTGGACATCAGTGACAACCATAGTAGGAAAAACGAAAAGGTTAGTCTAAGGTGCCCCAGAACTGTTTGCTTTCTTAAATTCTTCAAAGTTTTGTGTTCAACACAATTTTTCAATTATGGCAGGGGATGATGAACGTAATATTGCCAACCTTCTCCCAAATATCTTTCTTTGTCTACAACAGAACAAATACATTTGTATAGGTTTGGAACAACAAGAGGGTGAGTAATGTCATTTTTAGGTGAACTGTCCCTTTAAGACAACATTTTGAACAGGTCCTGAATTATTTGCAATTTCAAATAAATGGTATATTGTTACACGCCTACTTTAAATATGCAAATTAACCGTTTTTTTGAGAGATTCATTTAATGTCAGCTCAAAGCCGTTAATTATTTAACTATGTGCTGGCATGTGTGTAAATTGTTTAACCTGTCCACCCATGGCACTGCCACCAATTTTGTTTTCGTGTGTGTGATGTTCTAGCACCATGACAAAGGTAAGCAAAGCAGGTTATAATCATGCTAACCGTTGTACTGTTGGCTGCACAAACCAACACAGATCAGTCTTCCCAGCCTCAAAGGAGACAAGATGGATTTATTTAGTTTTCAATGGAAATAATCCACACTGAACAAGGCAAAGCTGTAAATAAAGACATTGTAGGTACCGGTATTTTTTAATTAAGACCTCAGGGACCTGAGGCAGGTTAAAGTAGATAAAATGTCACTGTGACACGTTTGTCCGTTCACTCATAGAAAGCAATGTGTGTGGCTTGTAAACACGTGAAGGGATTGTCCTGTGTAACATTACTTTCACTTAGAGAAAACGCAATGCGTTTGTCTTGAGTACCTTCACTTATAGAAAACTGTGTATGGTTTGTAAACACGCGACGGGTTTGTCACGGTTACATGGGTTCCCGCCACCCTCCCGTTTTGAAACTTCACACGTGAAACCCTGTGATCACGGGTCTCCCAAAAGTGGTCGTGACTGGACCCAACAGGGACCGGAGCGCCTTCGCAAATGAATGGAAACAGGTGTGCTTATAGAAAACAATGTGTTTGGTGTTCAAAGACGAGACACAGTAGTTTCTCATTCGATTAGTGACCCTTCTTTTTAGGGTAGGCTACTTCCACTTGTAGAAAGCAGTGTGTATGTTTGGTAAATACGCAATCAGTTTGTCATGTGTGTTTTCACATATAGAAAACGTAACACCTTTGTTAGGAGTCTGTTCGCTTATAGAAAACAATGTGTTTTGTATTTAAAGACGAGACCTTGTTTCTCATTCACTTCTTGTGAACCTTCTTTCTTGTCTTGTCATTGGAAGCACAGGCTCACAGCCCTGGCTGCTTTTTCTGCTGAAAAGGAGGCGGAGACTAGCAGCTCATTTAAACTTGGAGAAAGACACACACACCAAAACAGCGCATTTCTCCTCGCATGCAAAACTGGGCAATTAAAGCGTGGTGTATAAAAGATCTATGGTGTATTTTGAGCTGAAACTTCACAGACACATTCTGTGGACCCCTATGATTTATAAAACATTCGTTTAAAAGTAGAAAAACTTTCCATTAAGGGGAATACAAAAGGAAAATTCCTAATTGCTGAATGAAATCTTGTTTTTGAATCAGGATGCATGTAAGCCATTAGTAGACTTTCTGAAAACTTTATTCTGTGTACAAATGAAATATATGTTCCCGAAGAGACGGCAGAGACCACGCACGATGGGAAGGTGAGAACGGTTTTGAAATTGGTGGAGGAGTGTGTGACATTAAGTGGAGAGGAGGTGACGATGTGACTGCGTCTCCAACTGCGATGCATCTGTCTGGTGCCACAGAGAGAGAGACGCTAACACAGATCAACCTGTGACATTCCTCAACTGTCTCTTGACTGCTCTTATACTTTTCACTTTCATTTACACATGCTGCTCATTACATGTCACATATGCACACCATTTACACTCTCCATTCAGACTGTGAACACACGACCGTCTGTCTCACAAACGCTCAGACCTTAAAGAGACAACGCAAGATGACTAACGCCTGCATCTGTCTGCGAGGTTGGTTTTGTAATTATCACAAGTCCTTTCGACGTAATAATGTAATATCGTTGCAGTGGTGCAGAAACCTTATATGTGCAAAGTAGCTTCTTTCCAGGAAATGGAGAAAAACACATTTTTATTTCATCAATTATTTAATCATTAATATAAATCCATTGTAATATTTTATATATCTGTTTTATAATAATAATTAAAAACACTTTTAAAAAGTTTATGTATTATGTAGACTGTTTATATATAAGGTAGCTACTTTGATTCTATTTATTATATTATTATATTAACACTTTTGTGTTATTTCACAGTTTTGATGAGTTTCCTATTAATATAAAAAGTTGAAAAAGAAATAAAACATGAGTAATCTTGACTCTCAATAGTGTAACAGCTCCTGTACGTGGGTAGTTGACGAATAAATCGTATGTGTGTCCTATGATGTGACATTTTGTTATAATTACATTGTTCCATATAACTATTATATACATATATCATATAAAGAGATTTACAGTATCTTTATTGTCTGTCTTTTTTCAAAACATTTAGCATCACACCATAGGACAAATTTGCATGTTAGCCTTTCAACTACCCAAATATAGTAGCCAAGAAATGAAAACAAAAATCATATGAATTAATCGTAAAAACTGCGATCTCATTTCATCCTCAAATGTTTTCCACATGTGTACATGTTTGGTTGCAGAGCTGGACTTTGTCGGTTTTAAATTCCTTGTCAGAAATTCCTTGCCGTCGTGCTCGACAGAGCCGCTCAGTTTTCCTTTATTCAGCCGAGTTGTTTACAAATCCACCGGCTGGTTACTAGCTTGACTAAGGTGGAGTCATGGGCTCTGGGGGCGCGGCTCTGACATGCTGACTGATTACTTTCTGTTACCGCATAAACCCTGCGAGGTCAGCAGCTCGCCCGAGAATGCGGAGACTACAGCACTCTGACCCAATCACCTCGGTACCCCAACACATGCACAGCCAATATCGTCCAGTAGCCTGACAGCTGAGGTGATGTTTGGGGCGACAGAGCGCCTGGGCGAGCTATGACAGCTTCTCTGAGTGATGGGTTTATTTCTCTCTCTCATCAAACACATTCAGCTCACTGGGAATTTATGACTATTACGGTTCTGACAACTAAACTCCTGAAGACAGATGAAGCTTTGGATGCCGGGTACCTATTCCAGGAGTACGAGAGCACTTGTGTTTTAACCGCGAACACCCAAACCGGCTCAACAATCCTAGTCTTTCACGTCAATGACCTCTGCTAGAAAAACAACAGTGAAGTTCATCCGCCGAGCGTTACAGGAAGCTCCGCATCGCTAACAACGTCCAACCCTTTGCTCTCTGACAGCCGCAATCCTCCCCGTCAGCGATTCCAAACTCCGGCTTTGAGACAGTCAATTAGGTTCAAGGTGAGAGAGACGCGTGTCATCGTTTAAAGCGCTCTGCTCCGCTGGGCCGCGCATCCATCTCTGCCTTATTGGATGGCTGACGGCTGAGGGATCAAGCCAAGAACGTTATTGGCTGGAGGGTGATAGGAGGGATGTCGTGAGGGAGATTTTTGGCTGCAGGGCCATCGTCCCAGAGATTATTGGCCATATTGACGCAGTGATGGATTGTATTGAGATGCACCTCTGTCTCGGCTGGAGGATTCTTTTTCTGATACCTCGGCCCCCCTCGGGGACAGCGGCAGGATCGGGAAAGACACTTCCTGCCTTAATTCCGGCTTGGCGCTATCGATTGGATGGAAATCAATGGAGCCCAAAGCCACAAACCCATAGGGGGACGAAAGCGGGGAGAATGCGGCTGGTGAAGTGATGCGAACGGCTCAAAATAAATCCCCTGACAAAAGAGCTGGAGAGCAATAAAACTCTTACTGCTGCATGAGTAGAGAACGTTCTCCCAATTAAAAACAGAGAAGGATGAAGGATAAATCCAAACTCGTCTTCATTAAGAGATCAGTCTGGAAAAGAGGCGCCCGGAAGACAAGAGAGCAAGGTGACACTTTAGGAAACTGCATGTTGTTAAAGTAAGTAAATGTTAACAAGATCTTAAAATGACTGAATGGCTCTGAATGATAAAAAGAAATGATGCTGTTTCTCTGCTCTTCTCCAGAGGAGACTCTAACCGAGCCGACATGCCACAGTGCATCACTGACTTTACATCCACGCGGAAGCTGAGAGAACTTCTACAGTCTGTGTGCTGTTTAAAGACTCCGACTCACACATACATTATTATCCCGTCATTAAGTACACGGCTATTGTAAATGGGGTGGCAAATTAACTGTTTTGTGAATGTCCAATTATACCAGGCACATTTTCAGCCAGCTATTTTGATCACTTCAATTTAAATTGATAAAATAACTTCATGTAAAAATTAACAAACGTGCAATGCCGTATAATAAAGTGAAAGTAAAGTGAGGCACAAATCAAGCAGAATAGACAAAACTGTTGTACTTAAAGGGATAGTTCATAATTCTGTCATAATTTACTCACCCTCAGGTTGTTCTAAACCTGTATAATTTGTTTGTTCTGCTGAACACAAAGGAAAATATTAGGAAGAATGTCAGTGAGCAAACAGATCTCATCCCCTATTTACTGCCATAACAGAATAAAGACTCAGGCTATTTCTTAATTTACTAATCGTTGATTCCAACCCCTACTGAACCTATACAATATAAAAATGGTTTACCATTTTTACACATTACACATTTTACACATTTTTACACATACACATTACCCAATTAATTTGTAACAACAACATAAACATTTCATACATTAAAACTATCTTAGTATTACATCCACAAAATTTTATCTATATAGCCATTTACAGTCCTATTTAAAAAAATGAACAACTTCAGCTACAAATGTTGTATTCTGTTTTGCATCTGTTCCACAAACGTACCCCCTTGACAATAATTATATATTTGATATTCCAGATATCAAAACAACCTTTCAGACAGCCTCTGAATACATTCAGGAGGGTAATTATTGAATGCTTTACACATGTCCGAGCGGTTATCTAATGTTCGCAACCTTCGCAACAAGCTCATAACAATGGTAAAAATGATTTGCAACAGTAATTTTATATTGAAGATTATAATTCGAGATGTCAGTTCCGATTTAGCAGGAAATGTAAGAATGACGTAATTTAGATACGTAAGATATGTAAAGTAACCTGCAATTTTGTGTTTCAAATAGAGATGCCGACGGAGCGGCACATGTTTCAACCATCAATAACATCCAATAAAATTTCCATAAAATAAACTGTATTAATTGGTAACACATTCAAATAAAAACATTTGTTAACATTAGTTAAATGAATTAGCTAACATGAATTAACTAATACATACATTTATTAGAATATATTAATACAATTATATTTATACATAGAAGAAAGCAGGTTTGTTCAATTTAGTTAAATGTGTAGCCTTTTAAATACAACCACATGTAAACAGCTACTTTACTTGATTTTTATTAGTAAACACTGAAATAACGTAATCTAGGATATGAATGCGTATAGAGATATTGTTGGATAATGTTATAGCCACAGAATTAACTGATGTTAACAAATACATCCTTATTATAAACTGCCCGATTATTCAAAGAAAGAATCATGGAGGATAAGCTTTACAAGACTTTGTACTTTTTATACTTCACCTGACTAAATACAAGCCACATTAATGACACATGCGCTTATGATAAACTACCTGGCATTAATCTTACATGTGTTCATGATACTCCGAGACCAGAGTCGCATATGTGTGTTTGGCATCTCTAAAACAAAGCCAAACTTCCATCTTTAAATTGTTTCTAACCGCAGGGGTCTGACCACCAATTAGCGTCGTGAAGACTCTGAGGTCTGCGCCTGAGGAAGTGTGTGTGTGCGGCATCAGTATTCCACTGAGGCCGTGCTCTTGTATTAGGTATTCAGGGCCAAACAGCCATTCCGAATGCACCATAAATTATGTTCTCAGAGGCCTGCAACCTACGTGTGCTGCCTTGTTACCACGGACAACAACTTCTCCTGACTCAGGAAAAATAATGCAGAAAAACTGCTCAGGAAGCCGGATTACGACAGCCGTGGTTTGCACTCAAAAACAAATAAGAACAAGCTCATCGAGACAGGTGTGTATGATTCAGGCAGGAACTAAACTTTGTTGGACCGGACCGGAATTAAGCGGACACTTCACGATAAATGACAGCGTCTGCTACCACTTCTGTTTCGCTCTCTCGTTTCATGTGTTTTACAGAAAATCTCATACAGAGAGAGAACAAACACACTGGCTTTCAGACTTCCAGAATTCCACACAGTGAGATCTCATGGGGTGCTAACAGTATAACAACAGCCTATTGTACGGTGAAGAAAATCATTCATACGCACACACCACACACTCACATTCTCTCGGTCGTAACAGCCATTAGATGTGTCTGCTCAATTATATTTATATAAGGCTTTCCCAATGCACGCTGTACAGTACAATGACTTCCATAGGTCCTCACTGAGCAGTGCCATTTCAAGCTACAAGAAAATGACGCCTATATATTTTGTCCGTCACCTTCGATCTGTAACCCTCAAGCCAAAGCCCAATGGGGAATAAGACGAAAAAAGAATCTTGTAAAAGATATTGTCAATAAGCGTGTATTCATGAGCTGAAACTGGCCCACACACTCTTGCACAATCTTTCAATGACATCAGCCCTTTTGCTTCATCTCTTTCTGAAGTCTCTTAACACCAAGGATTATGGGTAAATCCCCCAAACAGCAACCCGATTGACTGCTCCTGGAGGGCGGCGTCCATGAGCGGGGTGTGTATGTGAAATTGATTGGATAATCTCCTTCGTTTTAGAAAGAAAAGATGTGCATAATGATAAGAATGCATTTTATTTACACTGTACTTTATTGTTTAATTCATTAACCAAATTCTATCATCTAGCTTTTTTTATAATTCAAATAACCCTTGTGTATGTTGCAAAAAATATCTTATGAACTTCTACACACAGGTGTCTTGGATGTTGCAACACTTCCAATGTTTTATTTTTCTTTCGTTTTTTGTTTATCTGTTTTGTCTCATACTCTGAGTGTTGTATTTCCATTGTGTCATGTCAACCCTGAGGAAAATCTTATGGCTTCAACAGATTTAAGTCTTCAGTTAAATCAACTTAGTTGCAGATGTATCTCCTAAAAGGAGAAACAGAAATAGTATGGAGGTGAAAAATAAAATGTAGATTGTCGAGATCAAATGATCTGGATTTAGTTCAATTTCATGAGAAACGTTCGACTTTGACATCTTTTTGACATTTTGACATTAAGTCTATGACATAACATGACTTTAAAAGGCAACTTTAGGAGAAACATCTGAGATGCGGGAGTCTTTCCATTTGCTCACCTTTTAATCTCATTGATGTCTATGAGAAATATTTGAGATGATAAAAAAGTCTTGGCTGTCATTTTTCTTTTCTTACCTCCAACTCCCTGCATTATGTTCTCTTACAGCATCTCCCTTAAAATCACAAACTACAGACTTTGACCCAAATTGCAGCCTGACCAATCAAACTGAACCTTCAACACGATGTGACGCATTCATTCTCCGCCCACTGAAAGGCTACGGTTAAAGCTCCACTAAGCCGTTAAAAACAACAAACTTAGAATTACCTCATGGGTTAAAGGGCGTCTTCATAAAGTCTGTAAACCAAAGACGTTGTATCTTTGTTTTGCCGTAGGTTCCGCCTCCGACCTCGGATACGGCCAATCACAGTGGAGACTTTTCCAGGTGGCCAATAAAAGGTTAATATGGACAAACTCTGATAAGTCAACCTCATTTAAACAAAAAAGCGGAAAGAAATGACAAGATTGAGACTCATCAACAAGTTTCAAAATCGTTTGTGTTTTCCTCCTTCGAGCCATCTTGTTGTTTTTTTCCCTGAAGCTCTTAAAGGCTCAAACTGTCACACTTTCCGTCTCCGGCTTCTTTCAGCGTTCAGCGTAGCGTGCAGGGAGGATTTGTTGATGTCTCGGGTGCTCCACTTAAGCCCAAATAAAAGGCCTTTGAAATCTCCTCCCTGATCTCCTGTGACAGGGTGATTGTGGAATAATGTATCGCCGGCTGCGCTCTGACTTACGGCCGCCCGAGAAACGCTCACCCTTGACTCTATGACGATATGAAGCCTTAGCTTGGCCTAATTAACATGGGAGACCGAGTCACGGCTGCTTAGATCAATATCGGCCTGGATAGAAGCCACTTTATATCTTTGTGTGATCCGATGCTTATTAAAAAGTAATCATATACACAAGAAGCTCAAATGTATTGGAAGGTTGTGGGATTGAATCCCAGGTAACACATGCTGACAACTACGATATCTTGAATGCACTGAAATCATACGGCAAATGCATAAATATATATATAAATAAATAAAAATAAATAAATAAATAAAGCTTTCTGTACTCTACTGTATCTTACAGTAAGGTAATGTAAGATCAAGCTTCAGCAAAACACATCTCTAAAATCATGCCTATATATATATATATATATATTAGTGGTGGGCATAGATTAATTTTTTTAATCTAGATTAATCTAGATTAATTCCAAGATTAATCTAGATTAAAATGACTCATTTGAATTCTGCCGAAGGCATTCAGAATATGTGTGCTACCCAAATAATGACTAAAAGTAAGTCTTTGAGAACGGGTTTCTCAAGCCAGGTGGCGCATTAGACCAGGGGCTCATCTCCTGTTTCCAAAATGCATCACAAACTGCTTGAGAAAGCTGTTCTACTATGATAATTGGTGATGAAAATTAAATTATGTTCAAAAAGATGAACTTGTGTTTACTTTCGCATTAGCTAAGGGATGCTTTGCGTTTAGGTGGTACTTCAGACTGGAAGAGCTCCTACAGTACATTTACATTTAGTCATTTAGCAGACGCTTTTATCCAAAGCGACTTACAAAGAGTGAGGGAGCAACAAGCGATATGTCATACAGGAGCCATAATACATTAGATCTCAATACAAAGTTACTGGTTTCAACTAAAGCTAGACCACTACCTGTTGAGAGAAAGTGTTTTTTTAAACCAAATCCGCATTGCACAAGGTGCAAACAACCTTAGTCTTGTCGATGTTTCAATTGGGAAGCTTCTTAAAAATTAATATTCCCTGAAGCAAACCCGGCGACTTCATAGCTGCATCCATGTTAGCACGTCACGTTTGATGCGGTAATTTCACAGTAACGTGTTGTTGTGTTCAGACCAAACGCGAATGGCGTGTCAAGCGCGAGTGATTTATATGTTAATGCAAAGAGCCAATAGACCTACTTGCTGTGCGAATCATGCGAATGAAGCCCTGGTTATGAGATGATGAGGCGGCTTCTGCTTCCGCGAATGACGCGAATCACGCGAGTTGAAAAATCTTGTTCTCGCTCCGTACAGTGCAGTTAAGCTGGTATACATCCGCGCTAAAATATCAAGGTGAAAGTCATCATAGCTTGCGTAGTATAGACCCAGCTCCCAACCCAACTTTGAGAATAGATTAACGGCGACATTTTTTTTATCGCGCGATAAGAGTCTCACTGCGTTAACGCCGTTAACGGCCCACCACTAATATATGTCCGTTCTGCAACATATTGACTAAAATAATAATTGAATCCCTGTGAGTTATGTTTTTGTTACTCAGCCAATGCATTTATTCAGAGTTTTGTGTTTGCGTTCTTTCTCCAGGATCTTTGTCTAGCACGATGATACCATAACCTGCAAATTGCCCTTTCACGTGTACATATCACCCATTACGCACTTCTGCCCGATGTGACCGATATGTAAGATGTGTCCTGACACGCATTAAGAAATTACAGCCACTTTAATACTTCACTGCTATCGAAGGTGAAGTCAGGTCAATTAGAACACTTTTTGATATTGAGTTGACTCAGAAAGTCCCAGTTTACTTGAATTCACCATACATATTCCAATTGTAAGTAGACACATCTCTCTGTCTCAATATCTCTCTCCTCCCTTCACCGCTTTGACTATAGACTAGTCACAACAACTTATCAACTGGAAAAGTATACACAACGCACCACTCTTTCACACAAAGTCACGCAAAACAAGCAGAAAACATATTTAAACAGTATCTGAATATTTCGTTAGCTGTTACATTAGCTGTTAGCGGTTCAGCGCTAATTTCTTGTTAGGAAATAATACATTTGCCAGATTCTGTGCCATTTAGTGCTGTACTGCAAATTCTGTTTTTATGCCTGGATTCCTCGATTCCGTTCGCTTTGTTCCGCATTACATGAGCTTGGTATCGGGCCAATACCCGATACTGGTATCGGTGCATCCCTACTATTATAAACAATAAACTTTTTTCATTCAAACCGTTACAAACTCATTTTTATAGTGTGTTTTGGGCATTATTCCCACCAATAGAATTCATCAAGTACCAATAAACATTAGACCATTGTAGTTTCCTTTAAAACCAATTCAATTACCATAATCCATGACATTTTCTATGGTATTGTGGGCAGGGTTCTTTGTTTATTCAGCCGGGATGTTTAATCCTTTTATGCAGGTACAGATGGAGAATTTTAAATTATACACTAGGGCTGGGGGATGTGTTAAAAAAAAATGATTGATAATTTACTTTAAAATCATTGCGATACCCAATCATATCGGGGGTTTTTGACTTCATGCAACGTTGCACAGACGATCAATCTGCGGAAACAGACTGGGAGGGAATTCATTTTGGACCGGCCAAGTGCCAAACAAACACGTTCAGATTTAGTACCACATTTGCTGTCAAATTTAAGTAAATGTACAGAGAAAAACGTTTTTGTGCTGAAGCATTCATACTCGTGATCCTCTTGCAAACAATAGAGAAAGAGATCAACCAAACGCACTATTGTTTAGTTTGAAATAGCACACTATTGTAGCACACTATTGTTTAGTATATATCTTTTGATAAGTGAGGTGTTTACATTGTTTTACACATCAAATACTTAATGTTTCTTTTTCTTTTCTTTTAGGAGGAACAGAATGTGTCCCCCAATCATAGGCTGAAAAGCATTTTGAAAGTGCTGGAAACCAGCACTTCTGAAAATTGCTCATCATCATCATCCTCCTCCTGAACAGTGTCTTCACCAGTTCCTACCTTACCGGTTCCCATGACCTGTCTCCTGCCCAGACAGCTGCACCTAGACGTACAACCTCTCCCTGCACAGATACATCTTCACCTCACTTCACCTCAGATTTGTCACGTAAGAGAAAACGGCACACTGAGGATGTTCTTTTAGATGATTAGATTTTTAGATTCAACTTTATTGTCATTACACATATACAAGTACAGTGTAACGAAATGTAGTTTAGGTCTAACCAGAAGTGCAATTAGCAAGTGCAGATATACAGTGTGAATAAATACAGAATACGATATTAGGAAAATAATTTACGATGGGCATGTACTATAAAAATATGACAATCGGTATGTTCTATGAACAATATATACAGAAGGCTATATACTGTGAACATTAATGTACAGTACTTTTGAAGAGATTAGAGAGGTTGGAGCAGGAAAGAGAAATGGCCAGGCAACAGGACAATGACGACCACAGATTTGTATGTAGAAAGTATATAGAAATGTGTCTGCATGATGCACAGAAATGAAAGAGTGAACACAAAGTTTGATGTAAAATTGTATTAAATCAACAAACAATAGTCCAGCATCTATCAAAGCTGCAACATATAAAAATACACATTTAAAGGACAATAAACAAGTGTGTAGTCTCTATAAAATTAGAATCCTACATGTTTCTTTTTTCCTGATAGGATAATCTGATAAATGTATTTTATGTGTTTAAAATGGTAGGACTGAAATCATCCTACCTATTTATTTTGTTGATGTGGTTTAGATTATATAAAATTTTGCCCTGCGGTCGGGAAAATCTGACAGGAGAGGACAATTCGAACACCGGTACAGCAACGCGAGGTTTTGCTTTGCCAACGCAGCTCATCTTCTCTTGGTCTATCTGTGCAGCGACCGGCAGAAAACAGCAGCTCATTCAACTGACCAAACAAAACAGTGTTTCCAAAATTCTGTCACTGCTAGTGACTTCCTGGGCATATGAACATTAAGGTTTGAGCTAAAACGTACATCGCATGATAATGTTATAACGCATATTTTCCATTTTTATAAATTATCGCCTGGTATTTGTCTGTTGTTATCGACATCGGGATATTTGCGAGACATCAGCGATATATGATAACATTGTAACATCGCCCAGCCCTATTATACACTTCAGCTTCTAAGAGAACATGTTTTAGTATGGGGCCAGAAATATGACAAAACAATCATTTTACAAAAGTATAATTGTACAAAGTTGAATATTTCCTTACATTCAATATAGTTATGGATTTGATTTTTAATAAGAATATTTAACATTGAAATTCAAATTCAGAAATGGTTCAGTTGGTAAGGTTAGCTTCCGGGTTCGAAGGGGAAAAGTAGAAGATCTCGGAAAAAATACAATCTTACATAGTGTGTTATAGTACTCTTGTCTATTATTTTGTGTATTCTTTGGCTAAAGGAAATGTTTTTGCCAGTGCAGCCAGCATGGCAGTCGTAAATATTAATCATGTTTAATGAATTCTTATTTTCACTCATTATGAATGGAATTTGATCATAACGGCTGACAATGCTCCAATTGTGTCCCAGTTGTTCATATTGGGCAGATATGTGTTCCCAGCTAAAGACTGAAAACAGCAAACAATGAGAGAAATGAGGAGAAAAAATAAAGCTATTATTGGTTTATTTCTATGTAGATTTTTAAATGAAAGACTGCTGTTTTACAGTACTTTTATTCATTTATTTATTGGTAAATAAAGTACAAATAGCAATGAGGTACAATTGAAACAAAAAGATTTGCCTCTAACAAACAAACACACCTCCATCTTAAGCTAAATAAAGCCTACTTTGCCGAACGCAAAATTAAAAACCTATCCGTTTATGTGTTTTAGAGAACACAGCGGAGTCTAAATGAAATAAAAATAAACCGATTTTCTATCTACTATACAGAAGCCTGCAAAACGTATGCAGCAAAATGCAACTGAATATTAAGGTATGGCGTTTCCAGATATATATTACCCAGCATATTATCAAACTTACATTATAGTTCCTTTAACCAAAATATGCAGCTAAGTATTTTTTTACGTGTCATAAAATTGAGGAATAAATTCAACTTGGTTGTTATCATTATCAAAATTTTTATCTGCATGAAACAAAGTGCATAAATTTGATTTGGCGTAGGATGGCGGCGCGTGAACATCGCGAGGCTTAGCGTCTCTCCAGTTTTAGCAATTATATAGTGTTTTTCTTGCTCATCTCGGGCCTGTTCGTTCAGAACAGTTGTGCATTCACATCGTTCACCCGGCATGAGCTTTTGGATATCGGTTTGCGCATTCCCGGAAGTTATATCAGCAACATTCTTTCCTAATATTGTATTCTGTATTTATTCACACTGTATATCTGAACTTGCTAATTGCACTTCTGGTTAGACCTAAACTACATTTCGTTACACTGTACTTGAATATGTGTAATGACAATAAAGTTGAATCTAATCATCTAATCTAATCTAATAACACAAACATCTTTGTTGGTTTACTGACAAAATGGGAATATGACATAGATCGATGGGTTTGTTGGTTCAGCAGAATGTCCAGTCGTTGAATGTGTGGTGTATTTCTGACTGCCAAAGACTGGAATCAGTTCTAGTCATAAGAAAAAATCTTTACGCGTGTTGTGTCCAGATTGTTTCAGTTGGTCATTTAATGTGTCCTGGATCAAAGTAAAAGCATTTTAAAACTCACTATTTTTATTACAAAAGTTTTTTTCAGTCTGTAGCTTACATAGTTAACAAACTTTTTCTTAATTGTAGTATTAAATGTTATACATAACTTTTATTGCAGCGTGCCACATGTGCAGAACCAACAAACGTTCTTTATAAAAATGTATACATGTCTCAAATGTATATGCATCCACAAACGCTAGAAGCCATCGCGCACAGTGGGGCAGCTGACTGTGAGCGTGAACTAAGCACACAGTCAGCAAAAGCATCAACAATAAAGGCTGGGAGTGAAGCAATATAAGCTTAGCTATGCTGCAGCAACAAGCGATCAACCCGTGTCCTCCTGTGGGCGTGGTCTCAACTAAGACTCGTTGTGTGAAAATTAAACCATTTTTATTGACAATTTAAAACATTACACTTTAAAAAGCAGCATGTTTGGAGTTTTTATTGGATAGTAATAACAAATAACTGGCCATTGTGGCCAAAGCGCTCCATTTTACTTTTCCGAGATCTTTTTCACTGTCGAACCTGGAAGCTAACCTTATCAGCTGAGCCATTTCTGAATTTGTATTTGAATCTGAATTTAAATCTGAATTGCCGCGTTTAGAATTTTTCAATATTAAATTTGAGAATTTAAATATTAAATATTCATATTAAAAATAATATCTAGAACTATATCGAATGTCAGGAAATATTCAATTTTGTACAATTACACTTATTTAAATTCAGATTTATAAAATTCAAATTCTAAATGTTTTGTCAGATTTCTGGCTCCATACCTGTCACTACATTAAATACATGCCTCTCAATAAACCGACTGAAGGTGGGTTAATATGTTCATATTTTAGGCGAAATAGGTGTAAGATGCAAAAATCTCTCTGTGGCAATCGTTACAGATCGCTCTGCTAGTTCAGTCTGCATTGGCAAGCAGCATGTTCTTCAACTGCATTGCCTCTTGAAGGGTAGTCGAGCTAAAGTGTGCCACAGGTCAAACCACGTTATTGCGGGCCCTTAAAATACATCATGTGAAATCAAACGACTACTCGACAACAAAATTATTCTAATTGTTTCAGCCCTAGTATTCATTATCTACTAAATGTTTTGCTTTTGTTAAAGAATGAAAATACACAGGCTGTGCTTTCAGCCGTTTCTCTCCGCGTGCATCTTTCTGAAACGCGTCTTCAAAACAGACTAAAACTCTGTGAATACTCATCATAGAAACGTAAAGAAAAGAAAGCTTCTGCTTTAAAATCTACTTTTAAATTATCCAATGTTAATATTAATATTCTTTTATTATGTACTATGTATGAAAGTAAAGACAGGTAGAGTTTTCCCGCATCAGCTTCATGTGATCACATCCTTGCTCAGATCGTTCTATTTCACGTGATCTGTGCAAGCCCCAAACAATGGCACAACAAAACAGCAAGATTCTTTGTAAAATATGTTGGTTTTACTGCACGTTTGTCTGATGTCACGCTGCACATATGCGGAGGCTCTTTAGACAGTCCTAAACAAAGAGGAAAGATTTGATTCAGTTTAAAAAAAATCACCAATCCGAGGATAAACGGTTTCATTTTAAAGAGCGATTGTATCAAGTGGAGCGCATTCTTTCTGTCGTGTATTGTTTCTTTCTGTCCTTACTTTTTACCATGGTGTTACTATAGTAAACATCTAGTAACCATGGTTTTCTTAATTTTAAAGAGACATGTATATCGGTTCAAAATATCAGTTATACTATATCTTTAATAATATTGACATCGGCCCTGAAAAACACATATCGTTCGACCCCTAATGGGAACCCACCCATGAGTCCTTCACATCCTTCACTGCTATACAGACAAACCTTAAAATTTACTTTCTAGATTGGGACACATCATAGTCACTCATGTTTATTACTCTACTCAGAGTTTCTAAAGCCGAACTCAAATCTGTAAAATGACAATAACAATTTAGATTGCAAGAGTTTGGGTTCAAACTGAGAAAAGGAGATTAACACTGAAAGAATGATCAGTTTAAATAAAATGATTTAGATTTACATGCAGTCCATTTCTGCAACCTGTGCTTTACATGGACATGTCACTCTTAAAGACAAAAACTCAGCTGTGAAGCTAAATGTCTGTATTCACGTCACAAATGACCTACACCAGCTCAACTACAACAAGCTGTTTTACTTCCGGACACATCGCCAACAACAGGATAACAAACACAAATAAGATGTAATGACCTGATCTGAGCGATCTCATTCCTTTCACGCAAATTTGGAGACAAGTGCAGTTTTAGTGGCCAACACAGGAAAACCAGAGGCTAGGAAACAAGGATGACAACACAAACACACATACACGTAGATACACACACACACACACACGACAGGTGCTCTGGCACCGCCCACAGCAATAAATGTTCTGGCTTGGGTGAGAGATTGGATTTATTTAATTAAAGAGATTTAGCTGCTGTCCCAGCTAACAAATGGCTATGCTAAACACGGAGCAGCTGATGATGTCCAAATCACCCACACCAAACACGCACAAACAAAAGTACACAAAAAACGAGCACACACAGGACTGCACAATATACTGCATCAACATTCCAATGACATACCGAATGATATTAATATAAACATAAAAATGAATCATGTAAAATACAAAATATTTAAAATGTTATATATAGTCAAAGGTTTAACATAGACATTGGCATAGATACATGTGTACATAGACGGTTTCAAAGCAACTACATAAACAAGCGTTACTGCGCATGCGCGCGTTTGTGGACTGCCCTTAACGTCCGGTACACATACGTGGATTATTTCTGATAACAATCAAACGAAACAGAGAAGAATAGATACCTGGCTAAACTTGCCTTTCCATTATTTTGAATTTAGACTGCGATACCTAGCACGACCGCTAAATGTCAATGTCCCATATGGTTTTTTTACATGTGACAAAACTACAGGACCCATTCAACAAATAGTTTATTTAATCAAATTACAATACATCCCAATTGAACAAATCCTTTATTTAATATAGAATTATTATACAGTAAAATAATAATATAAATGAATGTGAAAACAAATGAAATATCAATATTTTATATAAATATTTTATATTAGTTTTTTATATTTTAAGATAGATAGTTATTTTAATAGCCAGACCGATATACAAACACAGAAGTTAACTGCAGTCCAGGCACACGCACAAAGCGGTCTATTTATCTTACATTTTGCGTATCAGATTTCTCTTCAGCATCACGCAGCCCTAAAACACACTTTTACATGGTTTCTGTAATGGGCCTATGAGCACCTGCAGTTATTAGCTATAATTTTCCAGCCCTTGCCAGACTCAATAGCTTCAGGCGTTAGATGGCCACTTAAGACAGTCATTTGACCTAAAGAGTGATTCTCGCTCTCATTCTCTCAGTGTTAGGTTTTAAGTTGATTTATTGGCATGACAAATATTTGTACTGGTCAAATATACAGCCTATAATGAACATCTCTCTAGTGCGGGACATACTGCACTGCTCTCACACTTAAGAGGGCAATATTTTATGTATTACTTTTCAATGTGGGGTGTACAGTAGTGGCCAATAGCATAACATAGGACAATTAACATATTTGCCTTTTATTCAATTATTATTAAATATGTATGGAATATTAAAGTTAAATATTACATTTTCAGTTAACTCCAGTAATGGAGGATTAACATATTAATATTAATAACTGATAAAATCGTAGTCAATGTTTGATTGTTTTTGCTGTAAAAGTTTTGTTTTCTATCCTTTTCTGTATAGTAGAATAAAACCCACATTCTTTGATATTCTGCCTGTTTTGCCAAATAATTTTGTCAAATCAATACCTTCATCATGTTTATTTCTCCATTTTGTACCTTACGCCTCATATTTGAATCTAACCTGATGGGGCATTAAAAGCAAGTATTGCAAAAATGTCCTTAACACATCACTTTTGGCCACTGTAAGTTTTTATGCATTTTGTGAATTCGCTCCTCTGTGTTTGTCTGCCCTTTGGTGTCCACAGAGTCTGTATCTTATAGATCACTCTGCATCGTGGTATTTTCTGCAACGTGGTATTTTTGTGAGGGCCTAAAGAGTATTTAACTCTACTGTTATTTTTGATTTTCTCATTTGTGCTTTCATTTCCTCTCACACACACAATGCGTTTTCACAATGTGCTTAACCCCGGGTTAGAGGAAGAGAAACTTTATAACAATAGAAACATTTACTCAGTGCCTTGCATGTCATTCCAACAGAATGAAATTGTTACAGCTTATCAAACAATGATTGAAAATGTCAAGCAATGATAAAAAGACAAAACATCTAAAAGTTTTTAATATGACTGCTGTACTATATTTCAATTCTTTCAGTTTTTCAGTCATACGATTTGTGTGATGACTAGAGTGCATTCAATTTTTAACTTATGAGTTGACCATTTGTCTTGCAAAGAATAGAGAAACTTAGATGGGTTTGATTTTGAAATTTGGTCCCAAACTTACCCTAAATTTAAGAATTTTGGTATTTATTCTTTTATAGAGGTACTTCTCTTCTCTAAGTTAGCCTTGTCCACTACAAAAACACCACAACAACGCAGCCAAAACTTTCCACCAATCGCAGACACACAGAGTTTCTTCTACAGCCCGCAGAAACAAAGGCCATCCGTGTTTATAAATCTCAGAGATATGTTGCTTTATCAGTCTGTGAAGCAGGAGTCTCGGCTTGCGCAGTGGCCTTGAGCTGAATGCAAAGTACGTCTTATCGCACTGCTCCTCAAACCGCCCAAACGCCCTCATAACTGATTCCAGGCCTGTGAAAGGCACACAAAAGTGGCCCTGTGAAACGAGCCGTTTCCTAGTTCACATCGCCGCATTGCAGAGCCATTATTTAAAACAGATAAAGACTTCTCGTTCAATTGTGTCTGTCAGGAGGACGGACGAGTGGGATTTCCAGCCACCGTTGGATCGGCATGTCAAGAACACAGTCTTCCTACAGAGCAAACGATATTTATTCATTAGCCGTGAAGTCGGGAGTATTTACACTGATGCCAGGATGCAAACTGAAGTGATGACGTCTTATCCCATAATACAATAGCGAAACCCATTGAGAAACAATACTGGAAAGGCAAAACAAAACAAATCAGAAAATAGTCCAAAATCTAAAATAGTCTCATTACCAAATCATTCTTGACATATATTTAATCAACAGATTTCATTTTTAATAGTAACTTGACTATGACTGAAAATATATTATGAGAGTGAAATTTGTTACAGGTTTAAGATTTGTTGTAAAACTGTAAGATTTGCAATAAATTTTTAAGATTTGCAGTAAATAAAATAAAACATTTTGTATTTACTTTTCTAAAAACATTTCAAAAGAGATATTGTGATAACATTGTTATCATGAATTATTTTTGCCCTGATAATCGCGAAGTGAAAATCTGATCCTGCGACATCCTTAATGTATAATAGCAGAAAAAAAATCTGTATGCTGTACAAAATCCGACATAAAGAATGTAAAAAAACCTGCAGGCTGAAAATGAAGCTCCAGAGAGCTGCAGCGAATTAGTGGCCAATGAGATTGGACCATATGGAAACAGTCGACAAGCTTTTAACGAATCACAGGGCTCTGTGTCACCTGGGCCATGAATTAAAACGCCCTGTTATAAATCGCTCTCATTAGGCCGTGAAACACATGGTGGCCACGGCAAGCCTCAGCCCCCAGGGACGGGCAGAGATGCACAAATTCATTTCAGCTGTTTGGAGACATACTTATAGAGAGAGAAAAAACATCATGCGATCAGAAAAGCGATTTCTCGCCTCCTTTTCTGGGGAGTAAATAGCCGATAACAAAGGAAATGTGAACAGACCAAGTTATTGGATCACTGTAATAAATTGCTTTCAATAATTCACACTCACGCGTAAACGAATGTTCCATTTCATCTGGAAAATATTCGGTGCTGAACTCGGCAGCGAGGTACTTCTCAATCATACACGCGCACTCATAAATGACGCACACCGCAGGTCAACCCCCCTGACCCAACACTTATTGATTAATCTGTTGCGATGATTTCATTTGAGACCCGTCCGGGTCAAAGGATTCATGGGTAATCAATCAAGTATCCGAGGAACTGCAGGGAAAAATGAAGTACAAGCGGGGGTTCATCAGCGGGCTGAGGTGGACACCAACAGGGTGACTGAACAAATCCTATTTAGACCGAATGAACGAGCACGCACACAGGAAGCCACTCGACGGCACATTTCTCAAAGCTCTCGGCCCGGATCAGGTGACTCCAGCCAACTGCCCGTACTGTGTCGAGGAGTTAATGAGAAACTGTGCTTTCAGTACTGCAGGGTTACACTAACGTTATTAACACGCATTCAGACCATCTCGGACAATGGTGCAGTTGTATACACCGTGCTGGTTCGCATTAGGTTGAATAATGCGTTTTTGCGGTCATTGTGAAGGCTGGTAACTGCAATATTCAACCAGACGTCTACTCAGCACAGAGATGAGGTCAACGGTATAGGAACACCAACAAAGGCTTTCCTAGATGTCGAAATAATGCAACCCTACAAAGGCAATTTAAGAGCAGCAACGAATGAAAATATTGACATATATTTTTCATTATGAGCATAGTTGAGCCAAAGGCAAAGACGTTTTGTAAGCAAAGCACAAGTGGGCAGGCAGCGAGGCAGAAGGCATTAAACATCTCGCTCTATTCAGGCATGACATCAGCGTTCCGGATGTCAGACGGAGAGATGACTCTGTTAGTGCAAGTGGACACACACAACCATGTACAACAAACAGCAGATGACAGATCAGGGTCGATACTGGCATGGTTCAATTCTGTAACTTTGAAATTCCAAAATTCTAGTACAAACCAAAACTGTGCCAAACTGGCCGCTCCAAAGTAATGAGCATATATACCTCAATAAGCGTTTTCCAGTTGTAAAAGGCGACACAGTTTAAAGGTTTGTTCACTCTAGTTCTCTGAACAACAGGAATGTTTACGTGAACGCAGGTGAATCTCCCTTCTTTAGATTTTCAAGTAGCTTTGGAAGGAAATCAAGCATTCAGGTGAGACTAACACATGGCCCCTAATGTCCCCTCAAAGGCTCCTGATAAAGGCCAGCCTCGATTCCTTACAACAACAAAGACTAATACGCTGAAGCAATGTGCAATAAACCCACCGACCATAAAAACATGCGGTCTCGTGCATGTGAGGGATCAGTTTCTCCGCAGACTGCGTCAATTTCACCCGTTTCTCCTTTGCGCAGCTGCGCTCGCCAGACGTTCACAGTAAAACAAGTTCAAAAGGATGTGAATTCATTTATTTTGCACTAAACGCACGTGAAAACAGTTATTCAGAAACATTACCTTGAGCACAGGAGTGTTGTGAACGCAATGGATACATATAATCTAATGGAGCATTGCGGTGAAGGAACTTACAAAACCAAAACATCTCCACCATCGTTTCAATGAACGCCAAAACATACAAATAAAATGATATTATTGGCACAAGCCCTTTGACAAGCGAGTCACTCAAGGCTGGTGATCACCTTTGTCATAATGTGAAGGAATGGAAAACGACAAGTAACCAAAACACTCCCAAAGGTCATTTATCTCCAATTATACATGTTTAAAACCTACTGGCTTACAGATAGCAATGCACCTATTCAAGATAAACAATAGACACTGCTGATATGTTTCTGTGCGCAAAAATATCAGGTTGAACTTACCCGCGCCTTCGCTCAGCTCTTGTTGATTAATGGTTTTCGGAGCGCCGGTGCGCGCAACCTGCACACGAGTCTCCGGTCACAATCAGTCTTTTACGCAATAAAATCGTCCTTGCGCGCAAGTATAAACAGAGATACACTTTCTCTCCAACGCAAAAGGCTTAAATCTCGCGTGCTCTTTAAAGTTAAGTCCAAACTGACACTCTCAGGGTCATCAATGTCCGATTCTTTTACAGCAGCTACTGAGCAAGAATAAAAAGGCTCCTTGTTTGGATCCCCATCATGTGTCTGAGTGCCACCTCGGCACGCCGTGTCCCCATCTCGTCAGTCTTCCAAAGAAAGCGAATGTCAGCGAGCAACAAATATAGGCTCGTACATCCAGAGTTCTCCAGCAGTATTTGCTGAAAACAACGTGCTGGCGAAATCCAGGTGCAGCTCCGGTAAATGCGCCGATGTGCGCACGGTGACAGTCCGATCTCAGTGCATACACAGACTGAAATGCGGGCTACAGGGGGTTGCCAGATACTCATGTGGATGCGAGAAGTGCGTTAGAAAGCGATTACAATCGTGAATGCAAATTACTAATATTATTTAAAATACTCTTAAAAATAATAAAAAAAATATTTTATTTATAAAGAAAAATAACCAGTATTTCATAATTTTGAAGCAAGTAGACAAACCATCACATATTCTACAAATCCCACAAGAATCAAATATGATCAAACAGGGTAATGCGCTCTTTAAAATCTACTAGAAGCCGTTTGCTTTTTATGTTAATATCAGTCTTATCAGCTCACTTTAGGCTAGAGGAATACAAACCAATAATACGTATAAATGCCCATTGACTAAAACTCCTTACCACCTTCATAGCGCATTCACAATGAGACACATTTACTCAAGACAGAAGAGACCAAAAATCAACATACAAAATTATATATAATTAATGTAGAATCACACCACTATTATAATGCCAAAGTCATTTGAAAAATTAGAATTCCCTAATGACAGTTTATCTATTTTGAAACACATTCACAAACATCTCGTTTATCCCTCATGAAAAGGTCCTCGGGAGAAGAGATTGTGAAAATGTATTGGCCACAGTTAGTGGATAATTCCTAAGAAACTCTGGCAACCCTGTGCTGAGGCAAGATGTAGCTCGAGCACAATAAAAGGTCTAGAGCTCCCCCTAGCAGTGAGAATGAAATTCTCTCTCTCCCACTGTTAGTCTATTATGAGCAATAGTTCGTTGAACTCACCAGCTGACTCTGAAACGAGTTTTTCCAAACGGAAAACAATCCTCAATCCTTAATCCTCATAATAACAGCTCTTAGCCCTGTGGGTACCTGTAGCTCAATTGAAATAGCATTGCATTAGCAGCTTGAAGGTCATAAGTTCAGTTCTATTGAACGCATATAGGCCTACTGCTTGAAAACCATGTGGGCTATACCTTAAAAATGCACTTCAGGCTCCTTTGGAGGAAAGTGTATGGCACATTTAACTTAACAACCTATATGGAAGCCTACTTTGCAAAATTTGTGCTGGTTAACTCCGGTATTGAGTGTGAATGTCATTGCCATATTTCACAATGCCACTTGTAAACAGATGTAACTTGTTAGCCCTCATTTCATTTATGTTAGCTAGTATATTATCGGTGGTTAGATGAAAGCAAAACATAGACATATTCAAGCATTTGTCCTTTCTGACAGTTTGCAAAGCTGGGAAAGTCAAGTGATGTTGAGTTATAACAACCGTTACCACATCACACATTAAATTTGTCTGTGCAGGCAAGAAAACATGTGAAATCATCATATAAAATGCCTTATATGAACTTCGACGAGGGATATTTAATGTAAGTTGAATTTGCCTCCTCTGTGTCTGACGTGCTGCATACTGTGCCTCTCCATTCAAAAAAATCAGGCAGTCCAGACACCTGACGACGCACTTGCAGCCTAGCGCGCATGCGCAGAATACCAAAAGGCCTTACCAGAAGATCAAAATCGACTCAAATTGCTAGTTTCCATTTCATTTTTATGTGATTTTTCTTTTTAAACTTCTTAAATGTGTTTCGATTGGCCGAGAACTGATGACAAATAGAGGGGTTCTCTTAATTTAAGTGTATAGAATTGCCCAATGTGTGAGATCAGGTTTTCTATTATCCATCCATCCATTTTCTACCGCTTATCCGAACTACCTCGGGTCACGGGGAGCCTGCGCCTATCTCAGGAGTCTTTGGGCATCAAGGCAGGATACACCCTGGATGGAGTGCCAACCCATCGCAGGGCACACACACTCACTCATTCACTCACGCACTCACAGTTTTCTATTATAACATATTTAATTATATATTTTATCTTTAATTTTTTAATTATTAGTAACCATCCGTATTTTGCTAATATTTAGCCTAGGGTTAGCTTCCTGTGTGCCCTAGGCTGACTACGTAAACACTTTTAGCAACCATATAGCAATCATATTACGTTGAGGCTTTTTAAAGAAGCTAAAAATACTGTTTTAGTAATAAGGCTGAATGTTCTACATTGCATCATGACAGAAAATCTCTTTCTTTCTTATGCATACTGGAAGTGCACTTGCTAGTGTTGTGTTCATGTCCTGGACGGCCTCTTATACCGTACGCTTATGCCAATAAATGTTGAAGTTTTATTGTTGTATCTATGATTTCTGACTCCATTGGGAAGGAGTTAAATGTATGTGGCTTATGTGGTGAGATCAACCAGATATACACAGGCAGAATCTCAAATGAGTCTTGGAAGGATTTTACGGTACTCTTGATCTTTTCATGATGGGATATGGGATATCCAATTAGTAAAAACATATAAAATAACCAATTGTGAATATCCCCTAAGGTCCTGTTTTTGGTTAATTCGATTACAGTTAGTCGGTTGAAAAAAAATCGATTGCCATTTACTGTCTGTAAAGTGGGTTTCCTGATGAGTCTCACTTGAATTTTGAGAAGAGCTAAACGAAAGAAAAACAAATTGCTATTGATCAACAGTAAAGGTTTGCTAACAGTTTGCTATGTCTGAGCAGCACACATTAAAATGGATTCCCACGATAGTCCACTGTGTCCCATTAGTCTTTATTTGTATATGTATATAGAAATCATGATTATTAATATGTGTAATGTATTGATTAGATTTCTTGATTTATTTGCTTGAAAGATCTAAAGTGTTCCAAAAGTGTCTCTCATTTGGATATTTTGAAACCCTTTCAATTGGTGAATGTTCAGCACCTGGGTTGGGAATGAATTCAACATGGCAGTCTTGCCATGAAGTGCCCTTCAGAGCCTGATTTAGGCTGTTTGGAACAGACTTTATAGAAGTACAATGAGTTTTAGTTTAAGAGTCATAACAGAGTCTCATCAATAAAACTGACCCTGAATCAGTCCCTGATGTTAAAGGAGTTCATCCAAAAATAAAAAATCTGTCATCGATTACTAACCATCAGGTTGTTCCAAACCTATATACATTTCTTTTGAGTTCCAATGAACACAGAGAAAGATATTTGGAAGAATGTTAGCAATTTTCAGTTCTGGTACACCATCCACTACCATAGTGGTAAAAAAAATGCTTTTTTGTTCTTCGAACACGTATATTTTGAAGAATTTAGGAAAACAAAGAGTTCTCGGGCACCTTTGACTACCATTTAATTCTTCGTACTATGGCAGTCAATGATGTCCCGGAACTGAAAATAACTAACATTCTTCCAAATATCTTTCTTGTTTCTAATTTATACAGGTATGAAATTACGTGAGCGTGAATAAAAGATGACAGAATTTTCATTTTTGGATGTACAATTCTTTTAAAGGACCGGTCAGCAAAATCTAGCGGTATCTACGCTAATGTTGTGAATTTCAAACAACGCCTCACTCCACTCCACCCCTCCACCTTCCCTTTCAAAGCATTAAAGAGGCTGACAAAACATGCCAAGTTACATACCAGGGACCTGTGGTGTGTCTAGAGAGATGGCTCGTTCTAAGGTATGAAAAAAATGCATCATTACGTAAGGTCTTTATAAACCTCTGAACACATTATGTTCATTATATTGCATTGTTAGATCCTCCAAAAAGGACACAATTGTCCTTTAAAAAAAGATCAGAACTTAAATTACCTGTATGCAAACATCTGTACTATTATGGTACAAAATGGACAGGTGCAGTTGCCAAATGTTTGTAATCATGTCAACAACTTTAGTTCTAAATAAGTGGTCATATATATATTTTACTACTTTTAACTGTATTTTTAGTCAACGGATATTCCTACATAACTCTTTAAATATTTATACTGTTTTTAATGCGTTATAATTTACACTGAACCATCATACAGACCTACTCTAAAAAACGAACTTCACAAACTTCTGAATGAATCCAAAAAGAACATCTAACATCTAAAGAACCATGTGTAGTTTTTTTTTTTTTTTTGTTAAAAAGCAGCTTTTTTACATTTATAGTTTTTTATTGTCATTTATCAAACACGAGGTATAAATCCAAAAATACGAGTTACAAAAACTTCCACGGAATACTAAATACGATAAATACTATAGGAATTGCGGGTTCGACTAGGAGACGTGCACAACACACAACTAGACCTGACATCGAATACAGGGAACAAGGGAACAGATATAGTGTCCTACTAATGAGGTGCAGGTGAATGTCATTAATAATCAGATGAGCGGGAACGTGTGTAGCGTGATGATGGTGCTGATGCAGGGGATGTGATTGACAGCGGAGCCGTGACGGTCACAAATGTAAGTATGTAAAGAGAGACAAGTATTTCTATTAAAATATTATTAATTTAAAAAATATTAATAATATGTTATACAAATGACCACCAACTATGAGGTAATAAGTTATATTAAAACATAACATGTTTTTTAGTAAATGTCAAGGATAAAATAAAAAATTTTACGGCTCTTAACGACATAATACTAAAATCAAATGAAATAACTTTTCTAGACTCGTGATTTCTTGACCGCTGATTTTGTTCTGGTACATTTTTATTAATTTTGTGCATAACATTGTAATTTCCTTTCTTCGGTATACTTAAACATTTCAATTCCACTACTTCAACAACAAAAACACAATGTTCTGGAACGTCATTTCATGATAAAAAATCTAAATAGAAGGTTCCTTTTTATCCAAAAAAACGGGAACCAAACACTAACGTTAGGGGAACGTTCTAAGTTTGTATAGACGTTCGGCGTGTTCTGTGGGTCAGTTGTCATGGCAGCCACAGAGCGGCGCGCGCGTTCGAGAGTGCGCGTGTGCGTTTGTGTGATGGGGCGGCTCCGATTTCAAACACAGCGCCCATCTTTAACCCAACAGCACCGGACAGTCCCGCAGCGAGATCCGCAACTCGTGTAAGTTATTCTCCGTCAAACTCTTTCATTCGGTGAGATTCCGTCGACTTTCTTTGATGCTCTTACCATCTGATACATTGTAACGAGCGCCTTCTTGATGGATTCAGACATTATTAGATCGACGCGAGCGGTGGCGCGCATCACAGGCGCTTTGTGTGTCGTTGTTTAGATACACTTTCTGCCTCTGATCCGCGTTTTAAACTCTTCCCGTCGGTCCTATGGCTGCAGCCTGTTGATCATCAGTGCTGGACGGGAAAAACGGATTGTATTCCCGACGGCGGCAGCAGCAGAAGGTCTGTGAATAATACAGCCAATAAAAAGATCGAGTAACGGGACACGAGTTAAGTCATGTATCTGATCATGTGAGTCAAGAGTAATATTATACACATAAGATGAAAGTGGTGTCTAAAACATTACTCTTTAAAGTGAACTGACAGGAACATTTAAACATAAGAGTGTTTATTAAACTTCACGACACATTAGCTTATCCCTGTGGTTTATTTGATTAAAACCAAGAGACTTAAAACAAAGCTGCTTTACGTAAGCCTACTAAAAACTTTATATGGTGTCATCGTAATTATTTTGAATTTTGTATAGATATGTAGCTTTACTCTTATTCTAGACTATCTCAGTTGTGGTGTCATTACATTAAATGAAGGGTTCTCAGAGCTAGTGTACTTTGTTACCAGGGAGACAGCAGTGTCACTGTAGAGCATGCTGGAAGTGAAATATGAGCCAGGAAACAGGCCCCATCACAAATAGTTTTATTGTAAATTTCCAATCAACGAGTAATGAAAGTTTAGCAAAAAGTGTGCACAGATGATTTTAAATTTAGGGATACCCAACAAGTGCTAACTGTAAATATTCAATGTTATTTCCACAACATATAACATGAATGTTATAAAAACAACATGTTTATTTGACAGAAGTTGTGTTCCTTTTTTATAACACTCAGAAAATGTTTTTTGTTAAACTAGCTTGATATACTTGTGAGTCGAAAGTGCTTTTTAAAGAAGAATATTTCCTAGGTTTAGAGAGGAAAAACTTCCTATAAGAAAGTCATTCCCAGGCGGTTGGGGAACAGTTCAGAGACATGTTATGCCTCAGTCTTTATCAGTCACAGTATCAGTCCTGAGTTATTTCAGTCTCAGTGAGTTTATCAGCTGAAAGTGACTAGCTGGGAGTTGTGCTTGTCAGATCCACGTCTCCAGCAGCTGCTTTGGGAGAACGATTCATTTATTAGGCCGATAACACGGCAGCGACATCCGTGTAACGTTACCCTCACGTTTTTTATTACTTCATTCCATTGTAATTACACAGAGAAAAATACTGTAACAGTCTAATAATGTGATGTTTTGCTAGAAATAAGTCAATCTTAAAGTCGCAGTGAACGTAAAAATTATAACGGGTATTTTTTCATGAAATATTGGAGCGTTTATTGTAAACAGTTGATCAATGTGGTTCATTCTCTTATTAAAATTTGTGTGCCCTCAAAATCTTTAGTTCATATCTTAAACGCACTTCCTTCCAGTAATGACTATCCATCTTAGATGACTTACTGTGCGTAAACAGTCCAGTCCAGTCCTTTAAATATGTTACGGAGGATGAGAGCATCAGTCTTGGACACTTTGATTCATTATTTCTTCATTTCATTCCCATGTTAAAATTATTCTATGTACAAAGTAAACAACACAGTTATCATTATTATGATGATTTTTTGTGTAACTCAGTTGTGTTTGATACCTATTTGAATTTGAAATAATTACTGCCAAGATGTTTTAATGGTTTCCTGAGAAAATATGTCAATTTTTTTTATTTTAAATGACCCGAATGAAACTCTTTCTAAGACAACTGCCGTTCTTGCTAAATAAAAAAAGTACACAATGCACAAGATGCACAAAGAACCAACACAAAGTAACAAAGCGAAGTGTATTTGTATTAACTAACAATGTCGCTCATGGTTAGTTCATGTTAACTCTAATGTTAATGAATGAGACGAGAGCTGTATCACGGGATGTAGTATTTGTCTATCTCTTAAAGAGATGTTTTGCTGTCTGTTGTATTTATTAAAACAGTGTGGTGGGGCGCTCACAGGACGATGTTAATCCTGACGTAAGAGCATTACAAAGCCAACAGCAGGTCTAATGTATAGAGGCCATTACGTCCAGTTCACTGATATGATTTCATATGCTAAAGCCTCTCAACTGTAAAAAGTTCCAAAAGTAAAACTATCATGATGATAAAATTAAGCTTTCAGAAGCAATACTTTTTCTTTACAGTATATATTGAAATTACCAGAGCTTGGCTTTGACCGCTGTGTGTCCACAAACAATGTTTTATTATTCATGCATAGACTGTATTTTTACAATGCAATGAATCTGTTTCTGAATCATGCTGTTGATTGGCTCTTTTTTGTTATATTATACTGAAAGTATAGTATTAAGATTATATTATTGTGTGTAGGTGATATTATTGTGTACATGCGATTAACATATTGATGAATATTGTTAGGCTTATGATGTTAAGGTTCCTGAGAACTGACTATAAATGGCATATAAAGAATAATTGTTACTTTTTTAGTAGCTTAGATATGCTTTTATCCAATTCCATATACAGTACATTACAAGCGTTACATTTTATCAGTATGTGTTCTCTGGGAATTGTGTGTTCTGCTTCCATCGAAGCAAACAGTCGTGTCATCTATTCAGTTCTATTTAAAGTATTTAAATACTGACATGACATCACAACTTCATATAATTTACCAGTCACGGACAATATAATAAATTTGTTTGGCTAATCTATTGGCCACACCAGCTTCGGCAACGTGTCCTATTGTATAAAACATGGCCAAGCCTTTGGTATTTATTGACATCAGGCTTACAAGTGTATCTAAAAAGCAGACCTTTGCTGTGCCCCATCGTCATAGCAACCACTGGGATGGTCAGACAATGTGTCTGCCTTCATCCGATCCTGCCATCACCTCATCTGAGTCTGATGTCTTTAAGATTTGACACTCTGCCGCTAAACTGAATGTTTTTACCAATTTGCACTGATCAGCACTGTATGAAGAAGACACATCTTTTCTTTTGATTGGTCTATCGACTATTTTTGATAAACCTTCACACAATAAAGAGTGTTCACAGTTATGTGTAAAAGGAAACTCTTCATACTTCTCCATAAAAAGTTTGTAGTGACGAGATGTACCAATCATCTACTGTAAAAACTCAAAATAATCCGTAAAGTAAATTGGTCCATTTGTGGATTTCAGGGACAGTGCGAGGCCCAGGTTATGAAGGGGACACAAATACAGAGGACAGAAAATATGATTGAAACAATGGGTGAGTTTATATCATGTTTTTCTTCTGTAATTGGACTGTACAGGGATGTAGGATATTGTTTCAGAACAAAAGAGTGTTCGTCTTTTTTAATAAACCAGGATGACGCCTGTGAAGGCAGTGATGGTCTTTCTGCATGTGTCATTGAAAGTAGAAAGTAAAGATAGTCCTGTAATAGTAAAAAAGTAAAGCATTTGTATTTGGATGCTGTTTAGTATGATATGTCGTTCTTTATTGCAGTGACATTCAGTAACATTTGTAATTGCAGCCAAAAATCTTTTTGGACAACCAAATAACAAACAGCACAAGACAATCTATAGAAAGTAAGATGTTAATGAAAATTGTTGCTTGTGAGACAGTTTACAGTCAGTGGTTTTGTGAAGTGGTACAAGGTTGTAATACTCTGACACACATTGGTTTAGTCACACTCCGTGTGTATGGAAATGACCAACACTGAGTCAGACAATCCTGGAGGGTAATAAAAGCTCCTGAGCAGGAATGCAACGACCGAGTCCCGCTCACCGGATTCTGGAGCTCAGCCAGGTGTTAGCCAGGCATGGCTAGACAAACCAGAGCTGAAAACACTCAATTTCACCTTATAACACACACACTCTGCTGGCTTCTACAATGTTTCATGAGAAAGGTTGATATGTCAAAAAAATAAGTTTATAAAAATGTATTTGATTAAAAGGATACTTCACCCAAAAATTAAAACTCTGTCATCATTTACTCACCTTTGAGTTGTTCCAAATCTGTATAAATGTCTTTGTTCTGATGAACTCAGAGAAATATATTTGGAAGAATGCTTATAAACAAACACATCTTGCCTCCCTTTGACCCCTATAGTAGGAAAAAAATATTTTTTATATATATTTTTTTGTTCTGTTGAACACAAAAGAAGATATTTTGAAGAATGTAGCAAACGGTTATGAGGCACCTTTGACTACCATCGTCATTTTCCCTACTATTGCAGTCAATGGGGGGAAAAATCTGTCTGGCTTTAAGCATTCGTCCAAATATCTTTCTCTTTGTTCATTGGAACAACTCGAATGTGAGAAATTGATGACAGAATTTTCATTTTTGGGTGAAGTATCCCTTTAAAGTGTGAAACTGACCAGAGTATGTGAGCGGTGTAAAATGCTGGCAGATAATCTATCGTGATTCCTGAGGTGAACCAACAATGAAAAGCATGTGTTTGGAAGCATTGCAGTGATTTTAGTTGTGTTTGCGTGTGGCAGACACCCAGCATTGTCTTCAGGCGTTGGAGAGGTTACAGGCTCGCCTGAAGGAAAAGGGACCAGATGTTCCTGCTGAGGAGAAACTGAATCTCCTGAAGACGGTCCTGCAGAGTCCTTTGTTCCACCGAATCCTCGCCCTGCAGAAATCAGTACAGCATTTGAAAGAGAATGTAAGAAACAACACACTACCGCTCAAACTACACTTCCCATGATGCAGTGAAATGCACAAGAACACTGACATTACATTTTTCTGCATTATCCGTAGTTCAAATGGAAAACTGTTTTTTTCTGATTGATTGACTATGTTTTGGAGTAGCGTACTACCATTTGCTCATACCAATTCTGCTGTGTAGTATTTATATTGTGAACAGGATTTACATTATCAGAATGCTCACTTGTCAAAAAATTGAATCCTACTCTTTAAAATCTGGCATTTTTGTTCTGCAATTTGCTAAAAATGTACAAAGTATGGAGTGCAACCTGTATGTCTAACCAGTTAACTTGTTTTGACCGAGGTAAACTTCATTAGTCGGGCAGACTTAGAGTTTTTTTAGCTACATTTTTGTGTGACTTGGAGAGTTTTACGTTGGCAGCAGGTCAGTCTAAAGTATGCGAGCTATGCAGAGGAGTCAGGAGTAAACGAATGGAGCTTATCAACTCCCTTCTAGTGTTCTCTCTCTCTTTTTGTCTCCCTCCTTACTTACATACTTTTGAACCACAGAGCATAACATTGTTAATAGTTAATGTCTGTTTCAAAGCAAAAAATGACCCACACTACTTTTGGAACTCATTTTGTGGATTGTTAAATAGGCATTATGCAGTTGCATTTACATGTTAAGTCCCCCTGTAGTGGGTCATTTTATGACTTAAAACTCATCTTTGAACATCAAAAGAGTATATGGTTTTAGGGGGGTAATCATTTCTTAGTGCCTTCAAAATAACTTGAATTTAACTCTACACTCTTGCTTTATTTCGGTACATGTGGTACAATAAATATGCAAATAGTCCCGCTTCACTCAATCACAGCACGGATCGTCAATAATAGATGAGAGATTGACGATAAAGTAAGTTTAGCTTAAAAGAGTATTGCTAACAGAATCAATATTTGCCGAATGATTGATGCTAAGTGATAAGTTGACTAGAAATTTAAATTGAAACAATACTGAGCTTTTCATGTTAGATGTTATAATTCATCTGCCACAATGTTCAATGCTCTCTCTTATTAGAAAAAAGCGTTTGCCAAATGAATACATTTAAATGTAAACAAAAGTTTTTTTGGGGGGGTTACGCAGAATTGTTTAGATCACTGCTTTTTTTTACTTTTTGATTTTATAGTCTTAAGACAATAGCCGGGTTTCCATCTCCCTGGTTTTATGTGCATTTTAATGTTTCGCAGCAGAATGTTTTCGCTTGAGGTGGTTTTTCATTTTTTCAGGGGTTAATGCGAATAATAGGAGATGGAAACACATTTGCTGCATAATTCCTCCAAAAAGTAATGTAACAGCACTATGAGACAGTGTAACCAGACTAACCAGAGTACTGATGTTGTTACACAGCTTCTGAAGTTTCGTTATGGTCACTCTTAAATGTTTGAGCAAAGTCGTCAAAGTATTTCTGTAATTGCCTCTTAGAACTGTCACGACTGTTTCCCAAACAGCAAGCATCCATAAAAGCACCGCATTTATTGTGTTTCTTCTGCTTGCGCAAGTAATTATTATACATAAAAATTAAAATATTCAGAGGCTTTTCTTACTGATATTTAGTGACCGTTTATTATGAAGTGACCGTTTTGACGCTTTGGATGGAAACAGTGCTTATTCACAAATGTTTTATGCCATATTCCAATTTTGCGAATTAGATAAATTTGCAACTTTGGATGGAAACCTGGCTAATGACTGAAGCAAGGATAACAACACTTCTCTCCACGACTTTATTAAACTGTTCTGCTACACATAACCTAATGCAAAATTTTTAGTAATAGTTAAAAATAGTTAAACTTTGAAAACTACAGTCAATATTGTAAAAAGAAAACTCACACTTGATCGTAAGTTATTGAATTCTGTTTAAATTTGCACATGTTATTGTGCCTATTGAAAAAAACAAGTCCCGCATTATGAACTATTGAGGTATCATGAAAGTGAAATATGAAAATTTTGCTATCATTTACTTACCCTCATGTCATTTCATACCTGTATAAATCACTACCTTCTGATGAACACAGAGAAGGATATTTGGAAGAATGTTAGCAATTTTCAGTTATGGGACATCACTGACTACCATAATAGGAAATATTAAATGGTTTGTTTTCCTAAATTCTTCAAATTCTCAAATTTTGTGGTCAACAGAACAAAAAATATATACAGTACTGGTTTGAAACAACCTAAGGGTTGAGTAAATGAAGACAGCATTTTCATTTTTGGGTGAACTGTCCCTTAAATGCACGCCAAAACACGTTAAATTGTATACTTAAAATTGCACTTCAAAAGTGTAATACATTGATTACATGCCAGAAATGTAACACTCACGGTAAAATGGCGGTAACTCATAAACTCTTTGGAATACAAACTTACGGTCGCCGAACGATATTCACCGTCGGTCGGTCTCGTTTGAAAAAAGAAAATATGGCTAAAAAAAATCACACACACACAATTTTTTTTTCAAAGGTATGTTGTTAGGTTTATTGTAAAAAATAAATCCAAAAAGTTAATGTTTTACTTTGATTAAAAAATACATTAAAAAAATACGGGTCGCAGAAGGATAACAAAAATCTAAGCACACTCTTTATAGAAAAGAATCAATTACTCAATCTACATAAACTATTTTAAAAAACACCAAAGAAATCTGTATTCTAGAGTCTTAGAACTTTCCAATGATATATAGTTTGTCATGATTCTATTAGAAATTACATGCACAATATTGACGAAAACTTAGGTGTCCCGTATACGGAACGGGAGACAGTTAATAGGCTACACCTCCAATGTTATATACACATATATAACTATAATACTGCAACAGTGACTGTATTTACATAGGCACTCAAGTGCCACTTGTCTGAGTTTACGTTTATTCTCAAACCATTTATGTGCTGCTTTTCTTGCACACGCATACTCTCTTAAATCCTAAAGGAACTCCCGGACAAGACCTGCATATGTTGAATCTCTTTTTCTAAATCCCATAAACCGCATAGGTAAGCAGCATTTACACTAACATGATGTTTCAGAGAAGATGTTACTTATGAGTTTAATGAGTTGTTTAATGGAAATGTGAGTAATAGTATAAATGAAAGGAATCAGAGTGTTGCCAAACAAATAAATAAATAAAAAGAAAACTATTATTAACGGAACCCCATCCCTCTAAACTCAGTGTCTACGACGCCAAACTCAACTACACTACATAAGAAATAAACATACAAGGGAGGCAGGTGACTCAAAAGACTATACTAACAAAATAAAATCTGTCTTAAATAAAGTCTACAAAGACTTACAAAACTTAAAACAACAACCTCTAATAGCAAACTCACAGCCCCCATGATATGCATCCATGGCGTTGAACTTGACTTTGTCAAACCTGGAGCTAGCACACCTATTACACAGGCTTTTTATACAGCATAACACAGGTTCAGCAATCAGCAAGCAAGTCGACATATTCTCGAGGCATCACGACTCAAAGATCAATGAGACCATTACAAAGGAAACACCTTACAGGCCTCATTAATCATAAACGGCAAACACACGAATGAAGACTCGCTCAGGATGCAGCACGCTGGCTTGACGCCCCAATGCATAGAACTTGTGGCCTTTAAATCCCTCAAGCGCAGCAGCGGATTGCCAAACGTCATGCCGTCTGAACACTCAGTGGCAGTAGAGCCAGCCAATGAGCATGAACCTAGACACAGCGTAAAGAACACACACACACACACAAAAGACACGAGAGATAAAAGGGAGAGAAAAAAAGAACATACAAGCACACACCCTTAAGATAAAACTATATGAATTAAACCTCAAGCATACACTTTTTAACTATCCTCACACCAAATCTTCAATTCCCTAGGCTCTTGACAAAGCATCAGCAATTATGTTCACAGAACCTTTCTTGTGTTTAATCACTAAGTTATTACCCTGAACGATCAAAGCCCACCGCATCAAACGCTGATTCTGGTTAGAAACACTTAAGGGTTATGATCTGTAAACACAAAAATAGGTAAATTACTTGAACTCAGAAAGACATGGAAATAGTGAAAATGCCATCAGTAACGCCAAAGTTTCCTTCTCTATAGTAGAGTAATTCAACTGGTGCCTGATGAACCCCTTCTTCCTGATCTTATTAACCCTTTCTAAAGTATGTGCTGTATATATAAAGATGGTCAGTTATGATTGTCCTACAAGACCCCACTAAGTTTTCTCTCCCGACAAAAACCACAGAGCTTGTTTATGCCACTAAATGGGTCTGGCTTTGTCTGTGTTACTATGGTAACCAGAATGACGAAAGAGACTGTGGAGGGGGAAAGAGAGAGAGAGGTAAGTACATGTGTGAAGTGGAGCGGAAGTAATTTCTGAAATGTGGTACTCCACCGAACTGAAGGCCTAATCCTCTTAGACAGGCAGACTAACACAGTAACACATACAGGCTCTCTCAGAGTTTATGGCTTAGTGCAGCCGAGAGCACGGCTACTAATCTCAAGGGCCTCTGGGAGACGTTTATGAACATTAATGTTTACAACAGTAAATTGAAACAGGGTCTTTTAACCACAGGACGCCTGTATGCAACCTGTGTCGTTTGACTCGACAATAACAGCAGATGACTTTTTAATAAATTAGTACCATGTGATAAATAAGCTTATTATGCTAGTTTGTATTATCATTCTTATTTGAGTACCCTGCATAACCGGAGGTTTAGAAAACACAGAGGCCAAACTTTAGTGACAGTACGGATCTTTTTAAGCTGGACCAAAAACAAGCTAAACCATGTAATAAAAGCAAGGAAAAGCAATAACATTTTTGTTATGTAAAGTGTTCATTCACTAAATCAATATGTGAACCAAACAAAAAACATTTAGTTAAAGAGAAAAGTTTTGCTTAAGAATTACCTCAATGTCTTATTTAAAACTGCAGTCAGTTTTTGTTAATTTTGAGTATGACCTTAACCCACGTTAATAAAAAGCACCCACAGAAACCTGCAATTTCATTGTGCAAACAGAGATGACCATATAGGGAAGAAAGATATGGACGACGATGTTTTGAACTAAAACTGAACACTTTTTTTAGCATTTTAGTTGTTCAATTAAAATAACAATTGTGTTTTGGAGGCCTGAAAGTGCTAACTTTTGAAAACGATACTTTTATCATCTCTGTGTAAACTACAAAAATATTAAAGTCACCATGAAATAAAAAATGACCATTCCTATTTTTTTCGCTGTTTCACTCAGAAATACGAAAAAATACTGAAGTTCACAAGACTTTAATTTTGAAAACTGTGATGTCATGCGCGTTCATATTTCATCACAAAGAAACATGGCAGAATAAAGCGTTTTCAAATTTTCATAAAACCGTGTGGATATGGAATGTTTTAACATAACATTGTAATCACATTTACATTTATTTATTTGGCAGACAGTTCTATCCAAAGCCACTAACTACTAGGAGAGCATATAAACATTTTGTCAGCACACCAAACAGTACAGTTAGTTTACAAGGCCACACTACTATGCTACATGCTACTAATCGTAGATACTTGTCATGTAAATCTACGCAATTTTTGGCATGCAAAAATTACTCGACTTTTAAACAATAGCCATTCATTTTCAAGTGAAACTCACTGTACATGACACCTTTTCTGTTATTTTCTCTATGTTCCACACACTCATTGACTAACCGTGTCAGCTTTTCCACAATCTAACTCTGTTTATACAAATGAATAAAGTCATACTAGTGACCTCATGCTTATTGTCAGCTTATTGACCGAATGTTTAACTAATTTTGGATAAATAGCTGTGGATAAAATATGAATGGATGGAAAATGTGTATTATTATTGTAAAGATATTTGAAATCTCGGACTAACAATAAAAAACAAGAGCAAACATTCTGGAAAAATATTTGGAGAGGTGAGTTTTTTAAGATGTGTTTAGGGCTGGCATTACTGAGATGGTTTATGTGAGATGATTTGTAGCTCAGAGACGTACGGTTGATCCAGAAATGAGAAATCAAAAGTGAATTAAGCGGCTTGTAAATTTAATGAAAAACATGTGTGCACGGATGGGTGGGAGGACAAATTATTACCTGAAATTATCATAACAAGTCCCAGAGAGTCCCACACATTGTCAGAACAATACTTGGAAAATGAGGCATGTACACACTTTATCTCTTTGTCTCTCTCAGGCTCCTTGTATTAAGTCCGATCTGAAAGGCAGCCATGAGGATTGTTCTGCTCAGCTCAACGGGGAGCCTTCACCTGAAGAATTCGAACACATCATTCGTTCAATGGCTCAGGTAACACACAGATCACTCACTCGCTTGTTTATGCAGTCGAATCCAGTCGGATGGATTTTTTTGAAACGAAATCATTCGGGTCCCCAAGTTTTCCTTCGGAGGTTAAAGTCTTTTAAAGAGTACATAACATGAGATCAAGCTGTAAATCAGAAAGTGAATGAAAAACAAAGTTACTGGCTTGGAAAAAAGGGAGTCGACTCTGAATCATTCAAAGATTCGTCCCTAGACCGAGTCGCGAACCGCCATGGATTTACGTTACATATCGTCCCTGCCTACGTCTTGCTAGGACTGCCTGCTAAAACTTCACTCTTCTCCCCCAAACACTGTAGCTCGTGAGCCTCATTCGCGGTAGACCAATCACAGCAGACTAGAACAACTGACCAATCACATCAGACTAGGCTAGCGGAAAGGAGGGGATTAGATGGATGAAAAGAAGTAATAGTAGTAAAGAAGCATTTGAGAGTAAGTCAAGAATAACTGCCTATTATAACAAAATATAGTGTTTTTACACCTTTGTACATAACCTTGTTGTTGAACACTCCATAAACCAAAGAACGATCCTAAAAATTCTTAGTTATGTACCCTTTAAAGTAATAGGTCATAGTTGAAAACTCATAAGTGACTCAACCTTGTGTCATCACAGATGTGCTATACAAATGTATTAGGTCTGTGCCCTAAAATAACAGTTTTGCTTATTTTCTATGTCTCTTGAATGGTTAATCGACCAGTATGTGTAAGCTCTTTAGTCACAGTTGTATTTTTAATGTTTAAATACAATAATTGTATTTACAATAATAAATAAAATTCCATTTTACAGGAAAAATATTCAGATGGCAATTACAGTTGTTTACTTGCAGTCGTTTACAGAAAAATACGTTTTAAAGGAGCAATGTGGCGATTTTAGTGGCATCTAGCGGTGATGTCGCAGAAATGCAACCAACTGCTCATTTATATGACAGATTATTTATTATCTGAGTGTGTGTGTTTGTAGGGTCGGTACGTGACTCACGTTGACCTGCTGAAGCCGGCATCAGGCGGTTTGGGTTTCAGCGTTGTCGGGTTGTGCAGTGAGAACCGTGGAGAACTCGGCATCTTTATTCAGGAGATTCAAGCTGGGAGTGTAGCGTACAGGTTAGGACTCAAATGCATACAATATTTTTCGTTTTTTTATCGATAAATATACATTCAGTGGTCTGAAAATGATGATGATGATCTCAGACATCATGTTCTCTGTATATTAGCGGGAAACTAAAAGAAGGAGATCAGATCCTGGCCATTAACGGTCAGCCGTTAGATCAGAGCGTCAGTCACCAGCAGGCCATCGCCATCCTGCAGAGAGCGTCGGACCACGTGAGGATCACGGTCGCCCGTGGGCCTGTACCGCAGCTCTCTAGCCCAGTGGTGTCCAGAACTCCCAGTGCCGCTAGCACGCTTTCAGCACACTCCAGTGCGGTGAGACAACACACAAACACATGCTGTAAAAAAGACACTGAGAAAAACAATAGAGCTTCAACACTGATATGTGTGTATTTATCTCTTCATGTTTTCAGATCCACTGGACTCACGTGGAGACGATCGAGCTGGTGAATGATGGAACTGGTTTGGGTTTCGGGATCGTAGGTGGCAAAACCACTGGAGTCATTGTCAAAACCATCGTACCTGGAGGCATTGCAGACCAGGTGAGCTCTCCCAAACTCGGTAGAAAGGTCATTTATCCATTAAAACTAACAGGACTGTCGCTGCAAACGAAATCGCATGCTATGCATACGATTTAAATTAAGTACCTACCCATCCCCTGTTAAAACAGTATGGCATCTGCCATGTTTGATTGTGACCCGTATTAACATCATCCTGTACCTAGGCGTCGATACAAACATAATTTATTCACGAGAAATTCATTACTCTGTCCCTACGCTTAAAAACGGACAGCCACTTTGAAGTTTTCCGCCATTTTAATTTGATTACATTTAGAAATTTCATCGTTGCTCATGTCCCGTGGCATCTTGGGATAGAGAAGTGTCCATCGGCAGAAGCAGTAGACCATCCGGGTATTTCTCGCTTACTGTTTAGTGCATACTGAGGCTTCGGAAGTAAAAATGAGGACTCATACTCATTTTCGCCTACAATATAGTATGGACGCATGGCATTCTTCTGGATGGCTTTGAGAGGATTAGCAGCCAAAGCTCTTCTTTCTAGTCCTCTTGAGGATCTAGATCTTTTTGGGGTCTTTGTAGTCCAAATGTCATAATTCCACCAGCCCGACCTGCCTACTTGTTATCTGTTTTTTGTGTGTATTCTGAAATTGAAATATTTGTTATCTCTGCTGTATGGTGATGGGAAGTGTTTGTGCATAGAGGATGAGCCAATGGCATGCAAGCTGGTGCTGGTCCCAGTCAGATGGCTAGTACACATAATTAGTTGTATTGAATCCGAAATCCAATAATACTATAAAACAATCTGAAAATGTTTTGATGTTATCTATCAACCTGTAGTAGAGTCCCCAATTACAAATCTCCAATTAGCCCTGTTTAATGTTTGCATTCAATACTTTGGGGAATATATCTTTTTCTTTTAAAGAATTCTCTTAAATATGTTCTCTCACTTCAAAGTTCAAATCTTCTACAGTCCTTTGCCAAATCTTATTTTCTGCTGGCAGTGCATTGCAAGAAAATCATCAGTCAACCTTTGAGCATGTGATACACAGTTTCTATGTTAGTCATTCTACTGCAACTGTACTGTTGATTAGATGGTGCAATGATAAGAGGACAGTAAATTGGCCGAGATATCGACGCGCAGGCCATTTGTAGGCCGCCGACCATGTTCTTATATTTGATATTTATGTAGGCCTAGTTTGATGTTAGGATCTTACAAATATACATCCACATTTTTGGGGAAATTATATGTATATTGTATTATTTATGAGAATTTAGTGTGTGATGGTGTTTATTTAATGTCCGCAACAATATCTGTAGTTACTTTTAAAAGGGGACCGTGTGGGCACATGCTGAAGCGGACTTTGCAATTCGGAGGCCGGTTTTCAAAGAAACGGTTGAAGTTCCCACCAACAGTCACTCATAATTCATGTAAATGAACTGAATATATTGAATGAATATATTTAATTATATTTCATGTCATATTTAACTCTTTACTTCTATTAATAAGTCTATCCACCATGCATTAAGTTTTCACAGTATTTTTGAATAACACTTCATACACTTTTAATACATCAATAATAAAAACATGTTTTTATTAAATATTGATAAATATAGATTTTTTATGTATTAGAATGAAACTAAATCGGCAGTAGGTTTCGCCATGTCTTTTTACATTAATGAGTCGATTTGTTCAAACGAATTCAAAACTGCATCTGAATCATTGACTCACTTGTTCAATGAAGAAAAAACAAGACTCTGAGAGACGTGCAACCATTGAGCTGCTGGCTTTGTGTGGAGATTTTCAGTGGGAAAAACTGACTTGACTACTTGTTGTATAAAATAAACATGACTTTAAGGGTCTTTTTTTTAATAATTTTGATGAAACTTTTGCCTCAAGCCCAGGTGTGTGTGCAACGTGATGGGAGGGGTGGGACTCAAATGGAGGCCCCTCCTGTTCTGAGGCCCGTTTCAAGTGAAACATAGCAAAGGCTGCTACTGCCCACGTGTTGGTATTACTTGTGTGTTTTATATTGTAGAACAAAACGTGGAAATATCTTGAGCTTGCGTTAACCACAGACCTTATTTTGAAACATTTAAACCAAATACACATCGACTTCGAACAAAGTTCTAAATGAAGTGCTTAATGCTAACTTGTTTTCGTTTTGCGGCACATTTAGCACAGGAATGTCTGTAAGATGTCTGCTAAAGATCTGGAAATGTGGAAAACATCGGCTGTGAAAAAACATCTAATAAAGTCTTAGAAAGGCAGTTTCACATACATTCAAAATTATAAACATTGTAAAGCAACTTATAGTTAACATCTCTTAGACATATTTCAGATGAGAAAACAATTAAAAAAACTGCAGATGTAAATTTAGACATCAAATAGACGTCTCCCAGATGTATGTGCGGTATCAGGGATATGACCTCCTCGCACCCTTCACACTCAGTATATATAAAATATATATCTGCCCTCAAAAGATGCTTCATTCTGTTGCTGTTTATATACATCTTATAACCAATTCTATACATAAATTGTAGTCATTTATGTCAAGGTCTATGAACATTTATGTAAATGTATGTTGTTTGAAATGAGGGAACTTTTTTATTTTGCCGTCAGTTAACCCTTTCTCTCGCTGCTATTTTCAGGATGGTCGCTTACGCAGCGGGGATCACATCCTTCGGATCGGTGATACAGATCTGTACGGTCTGAGCAGCGAGCAGGTCGCGCAGGTCCTGAAACAGTGCGGTAACAGAGTCCGACTGATCATAAGCCGTGCGACTGTGGACGACGCTCAGCCTGTTCCTGTCACCTTGCCAACGGTCACTGAGCAACAGGTACAGCCACACGTGTAGACTTCATATACACACCAAAGTGAAAAATGAGTGAAATATGAATTTTTTAAGGGAATGTGAAATGAAGAAAGTGTCCAAATATTATATTTATTTGGTATTACAATTTTTAAGGGGGTGGGGGTAAAGTTGTCATAATAAAGGGTGTTAAATGTATTGCTAAGTAAATCAATTCATATTTAAAATACTGTGTTAGATTTTACCACAATAATTGAAAATCATTTCAATAGATTATCAAAATGCTATTTCGCGTATTAGCTACTTCTCACACTTAGGTTTTATTTTTGCTGTTTCCTAATTCTGTTCGCTTTGCTGTGTCATCTGCGATCAGGGGCCGGAGGAGGAGCCGGAAGCTGCTTTTGAAGTGAGTCTGACGAAAAATGCTCAGGGACTGGGTATCACCATCGCTGGCTATGTGGGGGACAAAACCTCGGGTGAGCTTTATACATTTTCCAACATCTACTTCATTTACACAATGAGTTTAATTTGTTTGCTAAACTCATCTCTTCTTCAGGTGAAATATATTTCTGAAAATATATAATGTTATTAATACAATAATAGTCACGTATTACAACACTAGGATTAGTTTGTGAGTTAGTAACTCATGGTTCAGGTTGTACATAACGTTGCATTTGGTTTAATGTTTGAGAAACTAAACCTATAAACAGAAAAAACAATCTTTGCTCTGATACCTTATTTCACATTTTCCACCTGTTTGCTGTCCATGGAAGTCATGAGTTTGATATTATGGTACTCTGTCTACTTCTCAGCAAAATTTTGTTTGATTCTCATTCTGTCCTTCTTCATCTGAACGTGCTGTCTTTCTCCTCTCCCACAGAGCCCTCTGGAATATTTGTGAAAAGCATTTCGAGGGACAGCACCGTTGATCAAGATGGGAGGATTCATGTCGGAGATCAAATCATAGCTGTGAGTTTTTTCTCAAAGAAACATCTGATAAAATCTTGCATGCGTGTTTATGCGTCTGAATTTTTTAGTTTTTCGTATTTTTAACATAATGAGAACCACATATTTCTGTTCAGGTGAGAAATGGGGATGAATATGTCAATGTTTACATGTGTTTGGCACTACAGGTCATTTTAAAGGTATAAAACTCTGTGACAATTTACTCACCCTCAAGCTGTTTCAAACCTGTATAAATTTCTGTGTTCGATTGCAAACAAATGAAGATATTTGGAAGAATGTTAGCAATTTTCCGTTCTTAAACATAATTGACTTCTATAGCTGAATAATAAATATTAGTCAAAGGTGTCCCCAAAACCGTTTGCTTTCCTAAATTCCATAAAATCTCTTATTTTGTGATCAAAACATAAAATTTTTTTCTACCATGTTAGTCAATGATTTCCCAGAATTGTCAGTTGCTAACATTCTTCCTAAAATCTTATCTTGTGTTCTTACGAACAAAGAAATGTATGCAGGTTTAGAACTACTAGAGAGTGGCTATTTAATAGCAATTTTTTTATTTTGGGGTTAAGTATCCCTTTAAATAATACATTATGATATTGTATGTCTTTGCAATTCTCACCGTTGCAATGCTAAAGTTGAGGAATTCTGTCAGAGAATTTCTCAATTCAATTTTTTCCCTACTATGGTGAGGGAAATGCTGTAAGACTGTGATGTAAGTGAAAGTAATTAAGCGCGCAGATCAGGGAAATGTTTCCGATCTCTGATAACCAAACACTACTCGAGCGGCTCTTCCTCTTCTCTAAGGAAGGTCTCGTCCCGTTTTTGGCATATTCCTTTAGGTGTACGTTTTTCAAAAACTCTGAATAGTGACATCATTTACTTTACTGTGCATGTATGTGTTTGAATTTAAATATTAACACTATTTATATATTGGCACTATTTGACATTAAAATGATGCCAACAAAGTTTCTTTCAGAAGCCATCAAAGATTATCAAGCCTACAGTAGGAAACTCAAACTCGCAATGACTTCTGGGAGCTCTCTGCGGCTAATGTCTCCCAAAACAATTATTCAGTGATGGTGAGATGTCGTGTTGTGCACATAAGTGTTCAGGGATAAACCTGGCAGCGTGTTTCTGTGTGCAGGTGGATGGTGTGAATATCCAGGGCTACAGCAACCAGCAGGCTGTTGAAGTTCTGAGACACACAGGTCAGACCGTCCACCTGAAACTGGTCCGACGTGGTTTTGATCCGGAGAATGCGTGCCTGCCAATACTGCCTGCCGTCATGGAGAGCAAACCAGCCTCTGGCGCAACCGAAATTTCACCGATGGAACACACAAAAATGACGACACAAGGTATACAGTATATAGTTATTTAGATATTGATGGGCTGGCAGGTTTAATAAATAAACACTTATTTGCTGGAATAACTTCTGTCTTTCATTATATTTTAAAGAAGCCTGTTATAATATAAAGATAAAGTGATGGAAAGAGTCGTATAGTGTTGACACTGAGTGTTTTTTTCTGCTGTGTTTTTGTGTGTGTAGAAAATGACAGATCTTGTCTAACTCCAGCTGAGAACTCAAAACAAACGTCTGTCAAAACCTTGCCAGTCAGAACTCCAGAAAGACAAGATGGTAAGACAGAATTCATCATTTACAGCTGGTATGAGTGACTCGACGAGCAAACCATGTCTTCCTTTTTCACTAAGGTCCTGTAGGAATGAAGCTGAGCACTGAGGAGGAACACAAACTCATTGTGAATTGGCAGGAGCGGGGTATCTGCGGTGATGTCATTGTAAGTAGCCAGTTTATTCTCGAGTGTACGTAAAAACACAACAGCAAAACATTCTAACAAATTCATATCATATCAGGCAAACAAGACAAATCAAGACAACATTATCACGTTTAATGGTCATTTGGTAAAGTTTTATTTTCGGATGGCCTCGCCCCTCAAGACTTCCCCGCGAGAATAGTGTAAACCAAATTCCAGCAAGTTTTGAAGATATTTGTGAAGACTTTGTGAAGATGATGTCTGTGTATTCATCTGTGCAGGTGGCTCAGGTGCAGAAGTTCACTGAAAACAGTGGGTTGGGCATCAGTCTGGATGCGTGCGCTGGAAGTCACTTCGTGTGCTCGGTGCTTCCAGAGGGACCTATTGGTCGATCCGGAAAGATCTGCAGTGGAGACGAACTTCTGGAGGTAAAACACACACATACACCCTTGAAAACTGAAAATAAATATATATGCAATATTCTTTGTGTATTTATTTACGAATGTGTGTGTAAGGTGAATGGCATTCCCCTCAGAGGAGAGACTCATAAGGAGGTTGTCGAAATTCTGAAGGAACTCCCAATTTGCGTGACCGTGGTCTGCTGTAGACCCACCCCTCCGATGACTGACACCCAGAACGACCAACCCCAAGCAGAGGATGAGACAACAAAACCCACACTTCAGGTAAATTAAAGCAATAAACTGTGATAGGTAGCGATAAAAAAAAATGATAATGCTTTTTGGCCTTTGGAAGACATAAAGTGATAATTAAATATGTTCAACAAATGATTAATGTTAAAATGAAATATTATTTTTTTCTTCGGCTAGATACATATACAGCTATTGAATGTGCTTTCACAGCTCAAAAATAATGTTCATATTACAACAGGTTCTAACACTGCTTGCAATAGCGTCTGATTATCCATTTTAATCCATTTATTAAACCTCAAATCACATTTATTATATCAGGATTGTGTAGCAATTTTAGCTGCATGTTAAAATAAGGATGAGTTTAACTCACCAAACATGATTCTTCACCAGATCTAGAAAGCGCAGAGAGATTCGTGAGAGTGAGAGAGATGGCATGGCCGCGAGGCAGGTAAACATGTTTGAAAACCAATAAAATCATCTTTAACAAAGAGGCATGCTCTTAACGGAACTATTCTATATATAGAATCGGATACTTGTTATCTCGGTGTTGGCGGTGTCGGATACTTGTTATCTCGTTGTTGTCCCCAAGCCGGGCTGTCCCTTGGATTGTCCTCCGCGTTCTCTTTCTTTTCCCTTCCAATTCCAAATTCAGGTGATGGTGTTTTTAAATGCATACCTGCCCTGCCCCCAGATGGTCTGTGAGCCAATGCCATGAAAGTGATAAGTGGGCCAGAGAAAGTTCCTTTGTTTCTCATGGCGCCTGATTTGCATAGCTCTGACAGGATGGTCAGTTTGCATTTAATACCTAAACTTAGTTATGGACATAGTATGATGCATCCTATGTTTTTATAACATAGCTCATCATATAGGGAATTCAAAGCGGAATAGTAAAATATGAAACATGCAAGGCATTGAACTGTGAATCATCCCAACGTATGAATACATCAAATGAACCCTAAATCAAAACTTGTATATCTAACAGTTACAGAGTATCTAAAATGGCACGAGCGGCAACACACAACCTAGACATTTAGATACATTTACAGGAAAGGATAGATTAAATCACATAAGTTCCTATGTGTTAGAGAAGTTTATCTGGTTAGCCTCAGATGTTAATTTCTCACCAATGCTTTGAGGCTTAGGAGTCGTAAATATCCTACAGAAAAAAACAAAGGTTTATCACACTCTCGTTGAGAGTTCAAAACCTAAAACCAGAACTCTGGAGCAAGGTTTGCTATGTTCTTTTCATGATTGTATCTAGAAACCAGGACAATTGGTTTTGAGCAACGTTTTAGCTTTAATGAAAGTTGGTTTGGTTTGTGAAGATGCAAGATGATATTGAAGACTTCCTGATATCTGGGAAATGTGAGGAGAGCATGAGAGAACATGTGACCGAAGAACCAACAGGAACACCACTGGCCATGTGGGAAACAGAGATTCAGGACATCCAGCTGGAGAAAGGAGAGAGTGGGCTGGGCTTTAGCATCCTCGACTACCAGGTGAGAAAGTGGGTGATTTATTCAAGACATGTACTAATTATATATTGTGTTGTATTTTGTTTTGTATTATATTCACTTTCTCAATAAGTTTATTTTTAACCAAATGTTGGTCTAGTTTATTCACTATGTTAAAGTAACACCAGCTAAAAATGAAATAACATCAGTTTAGCTTGCATTATGAGCATGTGTGTGTTTCAATTCTTCTGTGTACAGGACCCAATGGACCCGGCTAAGACAGTCATTGTGATTCGCTCGTTAGTTCCTGATGGTGTTGCAGAACAAGATGGACGCCTGTTGCCAGGTGACCGCCTCATGTATGTCAACAACATCCACCTGGAGAACGCCAGTCTGGAGGAAGCTGTGCAGGCACTGAAGGGAGCAAACATGGGTGCTGTTCACATCGGGGTGGCCAAACCGCTGCCTGTAAGAAAATACTCTATTCAGCTCTATTACCATCACTGTGTTTTATAGAAAGTCGAAACTTTGGTAACTGGATTTCTCTTGCCACAGATCAGTCTCGGTTCAGCTATTCCGGTATTTTGTGCACATTTTGGTATCTTTCAACCATTTGCTTGTAAAGCTTTTATATTTAGAACGTGTATTGTGAGCGATGTATTGTGGCTCATCTGATCAGGCCGATTTAATCCTGTGGGCGGCTACACAAGCATATTGAAGGTTTTGTTCTTCTGTCACGCATGTGATAGGGTGACATCACTTTATATTATTGTTCAGGCGACAAGCTTTCAGAAAACTGAACATTTTTTCCGTTAAAAGCATGAATTGAGGTCTTTCTTGATCACCATCCAGAAGAACAGAATTTTTTCCCCTAAAGATTGCTCTTTTATAGCTAAGAAGAAGAGTTGTCAGTTGTGTTTTATTTAAAGTCTCAGATGGTTGTCCTAAAATTACATAAGAGAAATAAAAAATGAAACAAATGAAACAATTGTTAAAATGCATGAGGGTTATGGAAGTGTAGAGTAAAATGAATGTAGAGTGCATACGTAGGTAAAATGATGTGGATTTGTTTAAATTTGATGAGAAATAGTTCAAGTTCATATTGGGATCTTCAATAATATTGACTTTTAATAGCAGAATTAACAAATACGAGTACAGTTTGTGACAATTGTGAGATTACCGGGCCTTAACTCAGAAGAACTATCTGTGACACAGATACAGGCTTAAGCAAAAAGTTTCCATTTAATGTCTAAGAGAAATAAATGAGATATTAAAGAGATCTCATCTGTGATTTTTCTGCTTTCTATTCTTATAAATAATAATGCATATCAAATATTAGAATGTGTAAACAAAGATTTTCACTTTTTTACGTAATGTATATCAATACTTATTACTGTTAAACCCAAACAAAAGGATGGTATGATTGGTATATCAGATTATTCAGCAGTTGTTACGAATTCATGTTGTGTCTATAAAGTTATTGTCATTCTCATGTACACATTAATCCATCTGCAGATGGACTCTATTGAACTGTCTGATGATAAAGCATTCGAGCATAATTTTGTGGAGGATGAGGATGACACGCTGCTGGCGTCAATGATCACACAACATGGCAGTATCTGCAGCGCTGATGTGAGCTATCAGATGAGCCGACAAGCCTCCACTCCTAAGGTACAGTAGTACATAGACACTGACTAGTCATACATGTCTGCATGCATACTCAGAATAAAACCGGCATAGGCATAAAATATTCCTCAATGTGAAGTAAGCTGTATCCCAATTCAGGGCTGCAACCTTTAAGGTATCAGATTTAAAAACGAGGACTTGGTTTTCAAAGCATGCAGCCTTAAAAGTCCAAGAAGCGAACTAAAATGAGACGGTCTAGCCTCGCGGAGGATTTCCTTATTATGTTATTTGCGTCACCTGCTCATGTTGCGTGGTGACAACAGGACACAGTAGAGAAACTTAAAAAGTTCACGCTGTTACAGGCGCGCATTGATCTCGGAATAGCCAAAGCTGTGAAGGATACATTCGTTCAATCCTCAAAAACCTGCGGCAATAAGGTCGCATTTTTGGGGCTGCTTTTGAAGCAACTTTTGAATCGGGACAGCCTTATCAACCTCCAGTCGCGCTGCTGTGACACAATCGGCCTTAAAATGCAATTGAGAGAATTGAGACACAGCCATGTTGTCCACAGACATTGCAATCCCAGAGTGCCCTGCAACAAAGCTCAATGAAAAAAGTATTTCACAATGTTGAACATAATATAATATAATATAATAGTGTATGTTCTGCAATACTGGAAACATAAAGGCAATTAGTAAAAAGGTTAAAAATGGGTTTCGATTAATCGCATCCAGAGTAACACTTTTCCGTAAACATAATATAACAAATATGCATGTATGTGAATTAAAATACTAAATCAGTTTGTACACAGACAAATATAATGTAAACAAAAACTTTTAATCTGGACATGATTAATTGTGATTAATCATGATTAGATTTACGTTTTTATGCATTTGGCAGACGCTGTAATACAAAGATCCATGATACTATACATTTGTATTAAAGTATGTGCAATTCCTGGGTTCGAACCCATGACCTTGGCATTGCTAGTGCCATGCTCTAACCACTGAGCTACAGGAAAGCTTTAATTAATTGCGATTAATCGTGATTAATCGTTTGACAGCCCCAAAAAGAGTAATGGTTAGTATTGTTTTCCACAAATAAAGCCAAAAAACTATATATTTATTTTAGTTTAACCCTATATATATATGTATTTAAGGAAATTAAGCCTGTTCAGCTGGTTTTGGAACAGAGGCTTTATTTAAGAATTTATTTCTTATAGGATTGTATGTAGTACTTTATCCATGGCAATATAAACAATATACAAATAGTTGCTTGTTTTCACTGAAAGCTTTTATTATAAGAATATTTATTGTAATGAGCTGCATCAATGTGTTTCATATCACGTTGTGATTTTTACCAGCTAGTCTGAAATATTAAATACAAACATGCCTTAAAATTGTCAATTGTACATCCATTTCCCACACATTCTATGATCACAACCAGCTTCAGTGCACCCCGTAGAGGCGTAATGCTCCCGTAGCGTATCCCACTGCTGCAGCCCTTCTCAAAAATTACACCATTCACTTCTATTGCTCCGAGAAACAAAAGCTTTCCACATCAGCTGTCCGCTGGCCCAACGGCTCTCGGCTGCCTTAATTTGTGACCGTATTGTTATTTGTCCCATCGGTTGTGGTTTTATATGCGTTTTTATGGCTCCTACCAGGGGAGATCTCAGATTCATAGCTGAGAGATGCTGCCCCTCGTGAATCTGCGATTAGAGTTGCTCTGCTCTCATTGCTTTGAGATGCACTTCAGCGGGTGATTACCACCACATCTTGGTTGTCTGATTTGACCATTATGGTGAATATAAATGGGCTGATAAATTTGGATGTTTTTCTCACCCAGAGGAGCCTTCATCAGGATTCGTACATGGATTATCCCTTCAGATCCGGAACGATGGACAACACAGACCCTTTCACCCCCGAGAGGAGTGCTGTGGCCTGGATATCTGAAGGAGGAGCTTTTAGGCTTGTTCCCACCCATTCTGATTTGTTATTTGAACGTGGCCTAGAAGGGGTGGAGCCCTTGACATCAGAGGCAGAGTTATGCAAAGATAGCTCCACCCCTGCTGACAAAGATGCAGACGAGCAGTTATTTTACACCGGAGTGGACCATATTATGGGTGTGGTTAAGAGCCGTATCCATGGAGACCAAGACATACAGAAGGTAAAGGGTGTTAACGGTTAAAATATTATTAAAATATACAAGAATACAGTTGTTACATTATAGTTCGTTTTACGCCAACACTTGGTCGGAAAAATAAAAAAAGCTAAGTTTGTAAAACCACTCAGACTATCATCATGGCGTTATTTTGCACAATGCAATGTAAAAAAATAACACAACAAATAATATATAATAAATCAAATGAAAATATTAATAATAATGGTAAGTAGAAAATTGTATACATTTCATAGTATAGTATTGTTGCCAGGCTTTTGCTTGCCTTCCCTGTTTAAAAAAAAACAGCATATGCTGGTTTCTTATGTTTTTTAATGCTGGTTTGTGCTGGTTAAAGCTGGTCATGTGCTGGTTTAAACTGGTCAACCCAGCATCAAAACATACCTAACCCAGCATATGCTGATTTTTTCAACAGGGTTTCCATCCATCTCGACCCTATGCTACAATAGATTACAATCCTACAGGATGCTGCCAACATGTTCAATTTTTTCTCAGGAGGAAGATTTCCTCTCATCAGAGCCCATTGACGAGGCCCAGCAACTGAACATCACCGCTGGGAGCAGTTACGAGAGGACCATCACAGTCATCAAGGGAACTTCAAGTCTAGGTAAGATAATGAGATTGTCTGCGGTTACGTTGAAATTAGGTGTAATTTACTGTCAAAGGTGTTAAAAGGATAGTTCGCCTGAAAATGAGGATTCGCTTAATACAACCATATGACATTACATATTTTTTCGGTCAAATACATGCAGAGTTTTTAATGAAAATATCACCTAATTTTTCTATTTAGGTCCCAACTTGTTGAAGCATCAAAAACGACACTTTTGTAGGAATATACTTGCAGCTAAAATGCAATTTATTAAAGGTGCTGTGTGTAATTTTTTGGAGGATCTGTTGACAGAATTGCAATATTATATCAGAGGTGTATGAAGCCCTTACATAATGAAATGTTTTTATTACCTTTGAATGAGCTTTTTTATCTACATACACAGGTAGCCAGCAAAGCTATATCACTGATCTTGTAGGTTAAACATTCCCAAAAATATTATCCCAGATATTTTTATTAATTTATTCATTTATTTTGTATAGTGGGCACAATCTAAAACAGAGTGATTGACAGCATGACGCAATAGTTTGTTTTCCCTTAAAAAAACATAAGCATAAGCCTATAACAATGCTGTGAAAATGCACCTCTGACGTGTGTGGTCATCTTTTCTCCTAATCCCAGTAGAGACTCTTTTCTTATCGCCGGTGCTTGTGTTTCTACCTTTTTCTTTATGTATTCATTGATGTAGGTAGAAAGTCATCTGTGTCAGAATGTTGGTTTTTAAAAGCTTTCTCACAGTATCTGGCAGGAAAAATAAGGCATTACAAGCGTGACTCATGTCATCTTTAGTGCATGCAACCAGGGTTTTCATGGGGCGAGAAACTGAGCCTTTGTGTCCTTCTCATTTAAAATAACTTTGTGAATGTGATTCATATGCTGAGCAGATGCAGACTGAGGATTGAACCTGTTGGCATTTAGTGAAGGGAAGACTTTGTGATGTGATGAGGCATTAAAGAACACTGTCATTTTCATTGTTACCTTGTCTTCTCTGGGCACAGCATGGTGAGGCGTTTGGTTGAAAATTGTAGTCTTATTGCTGAACAGAATAATATCAATGGCAAATGAAACTACATTTCTGTTATTAGTATTCAGCGCTATTCAGCCGTCACATTTATTATTCTGATTACCACCATAGTAAGAAAAATGACCGTCTAGATTTCAAAACAAAGATATTTGGAAGAATGTTGGACAGCAAACAGTACTCAACTCAACTTTATGTATATAGTGAGTTTTGCAATTTTTTTTGTTACAAAGCAGCTGTAAATGTGACATACTGACTATAAGCAAAACAATTAAAGTTATACCTGTAAAATAAAAAAAAAAGGTGAAAACACAGAAGGCAGACATACCCACATACAAACGCTCCACACACACAATATGCAGCGTACTAACACCCATACACACTGACACACACACGGATGGACACACAGACAAGCATGCACACAGACATGCACACACACGCACAGTGCAAGCACACATTCAAGATAAAGAAAAGAGAACCACAGGTCAAATATTAAACAGACTATAAATTCCTATATGCAATATTGATTATGTAAAACTTAAAAATTTGAATTCTAAAGTGGTCCCCCGGGAGGCGAATAGTGCGAAACAGTGTGCAACGGTGGCGAGGAACCAAAAACTACAATCGAGAAAACAAAACAGGAGAACCCAGGCCCAACCAATCCCTCTGGCAAAAGCTGCTGCCTTTGAACAAGCTTGACAGTGCTTGCACAACAAGGCTAAATAAAAATAAATAAACTTACTACTAAGGTCAATTATAGATTTAAGATTATCATTAATAATCTAATAGCATTTGAAATTTTGTAGTAAAGTAGATAAAGCATCCTTCTTTATCCAGCTCTAACAACTCAGGTAAATTGTGCCCCAGATCTGTTTGGTTACAAGCATTCTTCCAAATATCTTCCCTTGTGTTTATCAGAACAAAGACGTTTAAACAGATTTGTAACAACTCAAGGGTGAGTAAATGAACACAGATTTTTGTTTTGGATGAACCTTCCCTATAATCGTAATTACTTATATCACAATTCTGAATGCGGATGTTTGCAATCTGTGACACTTGACTGGCGGTCATTTGTGTGTATGTTACAGGTATGACTGTGTGCGCATTGAAGGATGGAGCGGGCATGCTGATTCGCAGCATAATTCACGGCGGGTCCATCAGTCGAGACGGACGGCTCGGGGTTGGTGACCTCATCCTGGCCATTAATGGAGAACCGACCGGACATCTGACCAATGCCCAAGCTCGAGCCATGCTCCGCAAACATTCTCTGATTGCACCAGACATGGGGTGAGTAGTTCACGCACACACACACGATTGCACAAACACAAGTTATTTGACAGAATCCTGCTTCATTTGAAATACTGTTGTAATAAGCCAATAAATGAGCTTCTAACACCATCAGATATTGATTTTACATCTCCAATAAAGCATGCAAAGACTAAAACAATGATTACATTTTACAACATCAAGAATGAAACAAACTAATCTCATACAGTAAGTGCCCAGTGGTGACCCAGAACCCAAAGCAGAACTCATCCTGCTGCAGAAAACACGAGATTCTCAAGTCGAGAGAAATATAGCTGACGTGTGTTGCTTTGTGTTGCATCCCGCTGGCTGCTTCAGCTGTCGATCGTAAACATGTTGATATCTCTAGCTCTACAGGTGCGTCGAGTGAAGAGAACAGCCATGTCTCTGTGTGAGTACTGCCGCCCTCCGGGCGTGATTTATGCTGTCTGTCCTCACTCTCTGCCTGCATCTGCTCTCACCTGCTTGTCAGACCGTCGCTGCACGGGTTTATCCAAATAATCCAATAATTTGGGTCATTCACAACCCTCCTGTAATTCTGGTGTAAGGACAGCGTGCACACCAGCAGTCTTAGGACCGAAACAAAGAGGCTCACAGCACAAAAAGAAGTTAACGATATTTTCTGAGCATCCCAAAGCTTGTAAATCCTCAGCTTTCGCATGTTGTTTTTTATTTAATGGATGGTATTTGGACAAGTGTCACCATTTGAATGCCAGAGTCGTGCGGCAACACTAACAGATCTGACTCACATTACTGGGTCATTCCTATTATGTAGTACCTAACTCCATATATTCTATATTTACTTATTTCTATCTGTATAACTTTTATGTATGGCCTGGAAAAAAAATTCATTGATTTTCAGGCAATTGATAAGTATGATGAAACAAGCATGCCATGGCATCACTTTCCTGTTGGACGTCCAGTTTGCTCAAAATTTGACATCAATAATAAAAAATATATACATAAAATTTTATTTGACAGGCAAAACTGTTTTCATCTAAGCCATAATAACTCAAGAAATACAGCTAACTAATACAATAAAACACAATCAAAATATGATAACATTTAAAAAAATATGTTTTCATTTTTCATTTGCGAACCAAACTCTTCATATACAGATCCATCCGTTCCCTATATTTCTTATCTCTATTGGGGTCACAGGTAGTGCTGGAGCCCAACTACCTCAAGTAAAGACAGGGAAACATACTTATAAAAAATATTAATTTAAATGAATAAATCATAATGTTTAAAATCAATTATTCTAGTTGTATTTATAATGATACATTTAAATATAAAAAAATTAATAATATATATATCAGTATATAAAGTAGAAGAAATTCTCTAGCAAAGTTGTTTCTGCTGGAGTGTTTATATAAAATATACATTTAAATATATAAACAAATAATAATTTAGAATATAATATTAATAATAGTTATTATTATTATTGTTTGATTTATAATAAAAAAGATTTCTGAAAAAATATCAAGTCATTTAAAGGAAAAACATGTGGCTATAGTTGATGCCAATATTTAAAAAAAGTTATTTCCATGCTATTTAAATACTATATAATAGTTATAAAGCTTAACACCCTTACTAAATTACTATATGCAATCCGTAAATAAGCAAATCCAGTTTGGCCCACCTTGATCCACTCGGTTGTTTTAGCCATAGATGACTTGGTACTGCATTGAAGGAATGATCCTACTAACAACACACACTAACTCACCGCTGCAGTTTCCTCAGCAACCAGCATCCTTCTCTCCAGTATGTGTGGAGTCTCTCGTTTCCATGGTAACGCTCATTCTTATTCTTAGGTGTGCTGTTCTAACATCATTAAGAATTTTAAGAGGCCATTTTCCCCCACAAACGTTTTGTGTGTTGTGTCTTTCATCGTGTTTCACTAATGCCCCTTTGTCAATGATTTGATTTCCTGCCATTGATTTTCATTGAAGCGGTAATTAATGAAGCGTTTTCAGCGAGTGGAGGAACGATGAATATTTCATTTACTTAGACGTGCCACGAGTCCTAATGTCTTCATCTTTCTGCTCACGAACTGAACTGTGAAACAAGGTTTGATGTTCATCCATTAGATCTGTCATCTTCACTTATGATAAACTGATGAAGCAAAAAATACATTTGTGTTTTGTCTCCTGAACCAGGACCGGACAAACAACTGTTTGTTTTGTTTGAGTCACAGTTTGGGTTTGGGTTAGAATTCAAAAGAGAAGTGTATTTGTTTGGCAGAGTGGCACATTTATCCACTAACAAAATAAAGCAGTCGATGTGGACAATCACGTGACAAAGGACCGATTACAAACTGCAGATATGCTCTCATAGGAGCACAGAAAACCTGATGTAATTCCAGGTTATCACATACAACAAACAGTTTTTTTTTTACTTTTCCTTATTTCACAAATACACACAGTCAGGTTTTTGCGTGCCACAATATTAGAACAAATAGCGTGTGATGTTGTTGTCTGAACGTGCTTCATGTTCTGTGTAGATGACAGATCTAATGAGCAAATAGAGCGCAAAATGAGCAAATATTGTAAGTCATGTGATTTCACGTGTGTGCAGAATCATGTATGTCCCTGCTGAGTACATTGAGGAATACAGGACATACCAGCAGGTCAAGAATGACATTCTGTCTGAAGACACAAGCAACACTCGACAGTATGTACACACACACTTTCATGTCAGATCACATGGATTCATTCATTAAGTGGACAAAGCCAGAACTATGTGTGTGTGTGTGTTTAGTCAGACAGTCTCAGAGCTTCCAGAGAGAGAAGATGGAGAGGGAGAAGAAAGTGAACTACAGATGGCAGCTCCCAACAGCTGGAACATGCCGCGAAGGTGAGTTAGAAATATTCCATTGCTTTTATAAGCGCATAAAAAATTATCCAAATGTGTAGAAATATGTAAAAAATCTTAATTGTACAACAGAGTGGAGTTGTATAGGGAGGCGGGGAAATCTCTGGGTATCAGCATCGTTGGTGGAAGAGGCATGGGCAGTCGCCTTAGCAACGGCGAAGTGATGCGGGGCATTTTTTTTAAACACATCCTGGAGGACAGTCCTGCAGGACACAGCGGCACGCTGAAGACTGGAGACAGGATTCTTGAGGTACACACAAAGTCATTTAGACTTTTATTTTGATAAACAACATTTTGCAAACGACACAAACCCTTTAAAAGGGAAAGTTCACCCAAAAATTTAAATTTACTCTTGTCATTTCAAACCTGTATGACTTTCTTTCTTCCACAGAACACTAAAGAAGATATTTTGATAAATGTTGTTGACCAAACAGCGATGGCAGCCATTCACTTGCATTGGTTGAGTCAACGGGTGCCACCGCTGTTTGGTTATTTCATTCCATAAAATATCTTCTTTTGTGTTCCGGGGAAGAATGAAAGTCATACAGAGGGTGAGTAAATGGTGACAGAATTTTCATTTTTGGGTGAACTATCACTTTAACAATCCCCCTGTGCAGTCACACTGTAGTTAAACTTAGATTGCTATATCAAAAATGACATGGGGATCATTTGTTGAGAAGGCTATCCCAGAATGCCTTGTGATTAAGTCAGTAAAATAGTGTTATAGGATTGGGTATTTTCATTTTTTGTTATCAATTTATTTGAAAAAAGTTGCGTGTGGGTGTGACAGGTGGGTGGAGTGGATCTGCGTGATGCTAGTCATGAGCAGGCGGTGGAAGCCATCCGTAATGCTGGAAATCCTGTAGTGTTCCTGGTCCAGAGCATCATTCACAAACCCAAAGTCAGTATCAAACACACGACACAACCAGCTACGGTTAATGAGATATTGTGATATACAGTACCTAAAATTTTGGACAGAGCATTCCAAATGTTTAGTGTAATAACATGGTGAAACGGCTCTCCAGAATCCTCTGTTAAGATCCTGTGCCGTTTGCTTCACAGAGCACAGAGATTTCCGCACAAGTCGATCACACCACATTCATCCGATTATTGATGAATATTTTGAAATATGGATTTTGTTTACGACAGCTCTGAAGGTGTATCTCAGGATCAAATGTGTTTATGCAGATATACTGCCAAACAAACAAAGTATCTTGGTAACTTCATATGTTTTGCTTTGAAAACTGATAAAATGTAGGAAATGATTTACAGTCAAGTCTCATTCTCTCCCAGCAGTTCTGTTTTTTGTTTCAAACATTTATTTGAAAACGCCACAAAGTTTCACAAAGATTTTATCTGACACATGTCCTCACAAATCTTTGTAAAGGTGCATTCACAACAATGACAATATCTTTACTTATAAAGTTAAAAAATAATTCGAAATTTATGAAAATAGCATTCCACAACTAAAACGATAGAGATAAAGAGGTGTTGAGATCACTATCAGAGCGATGTTTTTTCAGCAACCGAATGATGGATAGTCGAAATTCAAATTTAAAGGGCTCATGCATTTAAAGCATTAGAGTTTGAATAAACATTAAGTTATGATCCGATGGTGTAGACGCTAATAAAATGTCTTTACAGTTTAAGTTTTTAGTGTGAACTGGCCTTGAAGGGACAGTTCACCCAAAACATTTAAATTCTGTCATCATTTACTCACCCTCACATTGTTGCAAACCTGTGTAAAAAAAATGTTCTGTTGAAAACAAAGAAAGATATTTGTGAGAATGTTCGTATGCAAACAGTTCCCGGGCACTATTGATTCCCATAGTAGTGAAGAAAACTACTATGGTAGTCAATGGTGCCCCAGAACTGTTTAGTTTCCCACATTCTTCTTTTGTGTTGAACAGAACCAATCGTTTTAAAGTGTTGGAACAACTTGAGGGCGAGTAAATGATGACAGAGTTTTCATTTTTGGGGGAACTGTCCCTTTAAGGCTCACCTCTGTTCTTTGTGAAGAGGCTGTGGAAACATCTGTGTTGTAAAACGCATCTAAAGCCAACTTCTTTGACTTGGATTTATTTGTTTGGAAAGGCCTTTATGACTTTACACATTTGTAATTGAACTCGTTAAATGTCAAATGTTGTACACTGGCAGAGATTTAATGACAGGTTTAAATCTATATAAATCACAATCTCAGTATCGATCTGCTGTTGCACACAATTGCACACGTGTTTGTTATTGACGGTAAATGTATTTTATGTTTTATTGGTAGGCATGTGTGATGGATACAGTGGAGGATGCTTCAGAGTCCAGCGGTGAAAAGGTGAGAAGACAGAATCATCTGCTATTCTTCTGTAGTGTACACTTATAACAGATCTACATTTAAGGGATTTTTTTCAGGCTTAGAATTTTTTATTTTTTTATTATTGATAATTAACATATTTTCTAGTCAATTGCATCTTTCTAGATTTGCTTTGCTTTTGCAAGATCATCAGATACATTTTTTTGTCTGTAGTAGGAATCAGATGGCTGTGTTTAGAATAGCATACATCCATATTTTACTGTCTCTTCCGTTTATGGTTTTTCTGAAATATGCTGCACAATATCTGTATAAAACCATGAAGACATACTACATACACTACTGGTCAAAGGTTTTACAAAGCTGGAGTGACATGTTTCTCATTATCTTAAAAATGTTTGGTCTGAAGATGTATTTTAAATACCTGAATCGAGTTTCATAGAAACAAATATAATTGTGTAAATACAAACCTTTTCCATTTTTAATTACTAACAAAAATGTCTTTGAAATGGATGTCTTTGACTGAAAAATGAATAAAGAGCAGTCAACAAGAGCTCAGAATAGATGGAAACTACTTCAGAATTGTTTAAAAGTCATCTCAGGGTGAAACATCAAGAACCTGCTTGATAAAATGACAAAAATACAAATTCAATGCAAGAGGCGACTACACTAAAGATGATAAAATAACTAGGATAATTATCATACTTATCTTTGGCTGCATCCAAAATCGCATACTGTGACAGTATGTACTGAATTTGAATAAGTACTTAACTATCGGCTGTTAAAACAGTATGTTCTATAAAGTATGAGTGACATGCGGCGTCCACCATGTTTTGAGGTCATGTGAACAATAGTTTTCCGCTATATTTATTTGGTTTACTTATTTGCTTAGCTCCTGTGGCATCATGGGATAGAGAAGTGTCCATCCGATCCACACTCACGAATCTCGGGGGAAGTAGTAGAACATCCGGGGATTTCTCGCCTACTGTTTTTGCATACTGAGGTTTAGGGAATAATTCATCACTCATACTCCTTTGTGCCTACTATATACTATGGAAGTAGGCGATTTCGGATGCAGCCATTGTGGTACTCCATAGGTTTGATAAACTTACTGTTCTTCAAACATGAACACATGTTACAACAATTTGATGAAGTCTACAGTATTAAAATATGAAACATGCCTAGTGGACATCACTCTCATGCAACATGATGAGGTCATGTGACAATAATGTATAATACAATTGGTTAAAAGAGTTTGCATGTTTAAACTTCCTGTACTGTGTCCTTAAGTAAACATACTGCAGAGCATTCGGTCAGGTGTATGCCATTCTAAACATAACCCAAGCTGACAGTAGAATGTGTCGTGTGTTCTCAGCTGACCTTAGATCAGATGTGTATAATGTAGATGAGGATCTACTGTAGTCTAAAGAACTGCACTCTCTCTCTCTCTCTCTCCCTCTCTCACTGGTGCTGGTTCTCTGTTTTCTGTAGGAAGTTGATACTCACAGTAGACTTTTCCTCCGTTTGTGTCCGACTAATCCCTTTACCCCTACACCGTTTAAGGTTTGTGTCTTGTGTGTGTGTTTCCTTGCACATATACGCAGTTTTGATTTTAGTTCATAATATTTGCACAGACAGCCACGGAAAATAATTAAGAGACAATTGCAAATGTTCATTTCAAATCAGCATTTCTAGATGTTTTGGGCCATTCCAGTCCAGCGTCTGCTAAATTTCAACAAAATCAAATCTCAGAAGTGACAAAGTCATCCAACAGCAATGTGAAAAACTAACAGAATTACAATACACATGAAATATAACTGATCAAACTCAAGGTTATCACATCATTTTTTTTTACTTTTCCGTTGTACATCATCTAACATCAAAACTTGTTTCTTTGCAGTATTTGATCTTTTTACTTTATTTTGACCTGTTTCATCATTTACTGTAAATAAATGCAAAATTGAACAATATTTTTGTTTGAAATTTGGTAGAAACAGTTCACAGAATGAAAACTTTTTTACCTAAACAAATAACTTAAATGGTATATTCAGAAAAACTGAAAATTATTTTACATTTACATTTAGGAATAGGGCAGATGCTTTTATCCAAAGCGGCTTACATTGCTTTACCCTATACATTTTACATAGGTATTTGCAATCCCCTGGGATTGAACCCACAACCTTGAGCTGTTAACACAATGCTCTTACCACTGAGCTACAGGAAGGCCTTTGAAGTAGTCTTTTCATTTTTTCCACGGCAGTATGTGTGGCCCTGACATCTTTAACTTATTATTTGTGACCGAAACAATAATGAATTACTTTTTACTTAATTTCAGTATTTCTTTATATTTCTTTAAATATTTGCCGTTTCTAGTTTTCTAGGTTTTTCATTTTAGGTCAAACAGTAGCTTTGTGTGAGGAAAAGACCAAAATAAAAAAGATTTTTTTGGACCCATGGAGGAAAAACGTCACCTGAAATTTTAAAGCTGAAGTTCAACAGAGTATTATCATTTTCTCAGTTTTATTCATATTTTGAATAAGCTTTTATTTCCATCTTTTTAGAGTTCATGTTCAATTCGTAGCCATTTTGTTATGAGCTTTTCTCATTTAATTATTTATTAATTTATAACTTATGTTACTATATAAGATACATTTATTTTTATTTCAGTCAGTTTCCACAGTGCCTTAACCCAAATTTATTTCAGTTTATTGCTAAAGCTTTCTATTTTTTTCCATTATATTTAGGCCAGTATTTTATTAATTTCAATGAACAGAAATGTTTTCATACTTTAAGTTTAAATAAACTGTAATAAGTTTGGAGAACTGTTATTTAAACGACAGCATGGTTTGACACTTGATGCTGAACTGCAGACAGATGGAGTGCTGATAAGACATCATCAATCGTCAAGATATTAATATTGAACATGTTTTATATTCAAGAGCAGTATTAATGTATATTATGATAACAGTTGAATCGTGAGGCTGGAAAAACATCACCTGTCCTCTCGTTGCCCGTTGTTCCACACGTCGGGGAGACAGACACAGATGCTCTGCCTGAGATTCTTGACCGGACCACTCTTCATCCTGATGCTTCTGATGAGGAGGATGAGTACGGTTACAGCTGGAGTGAGTCTTGCATGTATGCTATAACACACAGTAGCCATCAGAGGGAGCGAGAATAACACTTACATTGATTCAGGAATACATGTAAAGCGATAGTGCAAATTTGTCATCATTTAGTCACCACAGTGTCAATCTGAATGTGATTGTCTTATTTTTTATTTTCGGGCTTTTTCACTTTTACTAGTGATCGGATTAAGAGAAATAAAAAGGAAGTGGTATTATTTACTAGTGTAATCTATAATCTCAACCTGCAGGTGGCAGTAAACACCCACAAATGTCACAGGTTGAGTTAAAGTTTCTCTAATGTGTGTGTGTGTCTGTGTGTGAGAAGAGATGATAATAGAGCGGTATGGTAGTTTGCCGGGTCAACTACACATGAAGGAGCTGGAAAAGGGCAGAGCGGGTCTGGGTTTGAGTTTGGCGGGGAACCGGGACCGCTCACGCATGAGTGTGTTTGTGGTGGGCATCGATCCCAGCGGCGCTGCTGGTCGAGACCAATGCATTGTGGTGGGAGACGAACTGCTGGAGGTGAGCATGTAAAAAAATGCAATCGTTTAGTTGCAATTTTTCCAATGAACTTTCTCAGCACTGATATTATATCAGGGAATTTATTTAAACTATTTAAATGTATAAAACTACTTTAACTATGTATGTTGTGTTTCAAACACGCCCTTCATTTTTTGACATATCAAACCATTCTGTCTCATCATCACAGATAAACGGTCAGGTGCTATACGGCCGCAGTCATCAAAACGCCTCTGACATCATCAAAAGAACCCCCTCAAAGGTCAAGATCATCTTCATCCGGTATGTCATAAGAGGCACAGTTTCAGAATGAAGGGATCGATATGAAGGCATGTTATTAAAGCCGGAGTGTGTTTGTGCTTCAGGAACAGAGATGCTTTGAGTCAGATGGCTGTGGGGCCCATGAAGGAGTTTGGAGACTCACTGGATATAAACACAGAGGTAAACACACACGTGTGAGATGAAACCACACATTTAAGATTGGCTAATTTCAAATATTATGTTTTAAAAACTATTTTTTCCCCCACATCCTTGCAAAATTGTCTTATAAATCCTGCTTCCTCTCATTTATGGATGACAGGAGGATGGAGAGGTGGGTGTTGTCCTGAAGGAGAACGACAGCAAAACTGCATGGATCATTGAGAATGAAGAAGATAATGGACCACCAGCAAGGGTACGAATGACACCCAACATTTACACTCACATTTATTTAGAAAATGACGAATAATTGACACACAGGCTTTACAATTTGCAGTATGTGCAAATATGTGGATATCCCTATTCCTGACAAATCTCTTCTAACAATATTTGTTAACTATGGTGAAATTTTAAATAATACAAATAAGTGAAGGGTTGGGCAGCTATATGAAAAGCTTTTTCACTTTTATTATAAGTCCTAAAACTGTATAAAACTGACCTGAATCTGCATTTGGCTTCACTTCCTAGGCCTCATCATCCAATCAGATGTCCACAGGACCAAGTCCAAGAATCACCCCCAGCCCGACTCTTGCATCTTTATCATCTGAGACAGAGCCAATCAGCAGTAAGTAAAGGTGGGGTCTGGGAGTTACTGTCAGAAACTCAATATGAGTTTTGTTTATGAAGAATTGAATCCTTGTTGTCATGGTGATCATGGTCACAGGTTCCAGCAGATGTTCCACACCGGCAACCTTGGCTTCTGATCCGGTGACGTGTCCCATAATCCCCGGCTGTGAGACCACCATAGAGATCTGTAAGGGCACGGCAGGACTGGGGCTCAGCATTGTGGGCGGCTGTGACACTTTACTGGTAAATAAATTAGACACTTTGTAGACTGTTTACCTCTGGCTATACAGAATAGTCGTATTGATGAGAGTAAAGCAAATTATTGTTATATATTTATGTATTTATAGTTGTTTTATTATTATTTTGAAATTTCTTTTATTTTTGATTTCCTTTATTCATTTATTAATTTCAATTTACTTAGTATTCATTATTAATTATTAATTGCTCAGGAAGTTTATTTTAATTCCATTTTAGTTTATTTTAAGTTTTTATTTGTTTGTAACCTATTGCAACATTTGCTTATTTCTTTTTCTTTTTACATTTCTTTTTTTCTTTTTAATTTTTAGGTAGTGTTCTTTTTTTAGCAATAGTGTTATGTGCTTTTGTCATTTTGTGAATAATATTTATTTTTTTAATTGCTATATGTATAATTTTCATTTCCTAATTACCTTATTTTTAGTCTATTCATTTGTAGTTAATCATTTTATTGCCTCAACTAAAACTTATTTCAAAAGCAAAATTTCTGATTTTCGTTTCAAAGTTTATCATTATACAGTATTTAGTCCTATTTATTATAAGATTTTTAAAGAGAAATGTTTTATTAGTTTTAGATAACAATAACAACACATTGAATCTGTGCGTTGCTCTTTGTGTTCAGGGGGTGATAATAATACACGAGGTGTATGAGGAGGGCGCTGCATCTAAAGACGGTCGACTTTGGGCAGGAGATCAGATCCTGGAGGTGAATTTAATTTTACCCCAAAAAACTTTCTTTTAGTTTTGCACTTTTATCTTCACCATCTCTATCATGCCTGGCAGGTTAACGGTATAGACTTGCGCGTGGCGACCCACGATGAGGCTATCAACGTTCTGCGACAGACCCCACAGTATGTTCAGCTGACCATCTTCAGAGATGAAGGCCAGTATAAAGAGGAGGAACTGTGGGACACGCTGACTGTTGAGTTTCAGAAGAAACCTGGTCACAGTCTCGGCCTCAGCATCGTTGGCAGACGGTACACATCCTACAGTTCATCATTTACTATGTGAGATTATTGCAACATTAATCATGATGAACTGACAGTTGTTTTGCTCTCAGGAATGACACAGGAGTCTTTGTATCAGACATTGTGAAGGGCGGAGTCGTGGAGAGTGATGGACATCTGATGCAGGGAGATCAGATCCTGACTGTTAACAGAGAAGATGTCCGCTGTGCCACGCAGGAGTATGTAGCTGCGCTCCTCAAGGTGAATGTTACAAACATTTCATACAAATGTATATTATCTTTTACAATTAAAAACGTATTTCATATAGATGTTGTTTTGTGTTATCAGAGTTGTTCTGGACCAATAAGAATGGAGGTGGGTCGTTTTAAGTCGGGACCGATCCACTCCCAGCGGCGTCTCTCTCACAGCAGTCAGGTCAGAGCGTGTTCTGATTATTTCGCCTGTGTTTCTGATCACATGTGTGTAAAGTCTCTGTGTTTATGAGTGCAGGTCAGTGAGACGGTCAACTGTAAAGTTACTTCATATTCCAGCTGTGCAGCTTTACAGGGAGACTCACAGGAAACTCATGAACGTAAGAACACAATGATGTGTAGTATGATAGTTTCACAAACGCTTTAAAATTTCATCCTGATGTTCATTTTTATTTTATTTTTTCACCTTCTTTCCTGGCAGCAGTGGACCAAGAAGTCAGGACAGTTGAATTTACAAAGGTGACTCAAATTTTAGTATGTTATTAAATTTAAAAACATTTATTGATACAATAATTTGTTTTGCTTTCGGGGAAATCTAAGAAATAATTTTCTTTCTACGTAAAACAAGAATAATAAACGAGCAATGAAGTGATTTTTTGCTGGCAAACAGCTTTCTTTTTCAAGGAGAACATCATAAAATTTTTTTCATATCTGTGAAATCCAGACATAAATGCTTGTTATTTCTGGTATCTCGTAAATATATCTTGTTTTGAGGATGTTTACATAATTACATTTGAATCAAAAAAAAATTATTTCTTTAAACTACAGCTGTCAAACAATCAATTGTGATTATCGCATCCATAATAAAAGTCTCTTTTTACATAATATATCTCTTTGTACTTTGCATATTCATTTTGAATATATAAAAACATACACAAACATGTATTTATTTAAGAAACATATTATTTAAATTACATATAAATGTTATGTTTTTATAAGTAAATATAAACAAAGACATATTAAAAATTTCACAAATATGTATACATGTATGTGTTTATATGAACAGAACACAGACGTCTATTATGTAAAACTTTAATTCTGGATGCGATAATCACGATTAAACGTTTGACAGCCCTAGTTTAAACACTATTTAAAACAGTTTTTTTTCTAGAATGTTTTTGCAATGTGCATTGTTGCAAAGCACCATTACAGAAAATTTGAACATAAAAGCAGGTTAGAAAATGAACCGAGACAGTAAAAAGACGAAAATACGAAATATCTGAAAAAATGATCTAAAAATGTGTAGTAATAGATCACTTCAGATATCACATGTCCTGTTGCTTAAATAAAGAAATATTGTTTTATATGCTGTATATATATTTGCAAATAAATTGCTATCACTATGTAAAACATAACTAGTTTCCTTTAGACAACAAACATAAATTTGTGATGTTTGTAGTATTATTCCTCATTGTAAACAGGTCTGTTGTGTGATGTTTGTTTGTGTGTTTGTATCAGGGTCCGTCTGATTCTCTGGGCATCAGTATAGCTGGAGGTGTGGGCAGTCCTCTAGGGAACGTGCCCATTTTCCTCGCCCTGATGAATCCCAGCGGCCTGGCAGCACAGACACAGAAACTTCAGGTACTTTGGTAACATTAATGCTATAATTAAATATGTCTGGACCCAGCAGTAGGTCTGAATCTGTTGTGTGTGTTAGGTTGGAGACAGAATGGTGGGTATCTGTGGAAACAGTACAGAGGGAATGACTCACAATCAGGCCGTTTCACTCCTGAAGAACACAACAGGCCTCATACAGCTACAGGTACACACACACGCTACACACGTGTTAATGTTCTCTGCTCACTCATGAAAAAGGTTTTGTGTCTGTAGGTTGTTTCTGGTGATACGACAGTGACGGGTCCTTCACCGGAGCAGACGGCAGGACTTACAGCCAGCAGCATTTTCCATGATGACCTCGGGTCCGTGCACACAAAATTACATTAGTACCATTTAAAGGTATCATGAATCGCTGTTTAATGTCTGGTTGTGTGTTTCTTTCAGCCCGCCGCAGTGTAAGAACATCAGTTTGGAGAGAGGACCCGATGGCTTGGGCTTCAGTATTGTCGGGGGTTTCGGCAGCCCACACGGTGACTTGCCGATCTACGTGAAAACGGTTTTCAGCAAGGTAACATCAGTTTAAATTCTCAGATATTCGCATCTGTATGCTTCTATATAAACTCATATGTGTGTGTGTAGGGGGCAGCGTCAGAGGACGGGCGGCTCAAGCGTGGAGATCAGATCGTCGCAGTTAACGGTCAGAGTTTAGAGGGCGTCACGCACGAGGAGGCTGTCGGCATTCTGAAGAAAACCAAAGGAACCGTCACGCTCACCGTGCTGTCATAAACACACATTGTAATGCTTCTGATAGATGATTTTAACACTGGATTACATGTCAATGTTTCTCACATGTTATGAAGACTTGCAGTATGTGTACAAACTGCACCAAACAGTCATGAAATCTCATCTCTTCATAGAGATCTGTTAGCAGTAACTATAGGACATGTAAAAAAAAACAATACGTCAATAATAGCAAACCTTTATCTCGTTTTCAAAACACACAAATGAGATTTTCGAGGTTGATGGACTTTGTACAAGTCAAACTAGTGTTGCTTCATTCTTGTGCTTTTTTCATTATTTTGGGGGGGGGGCTTAACTTCTTTGTGTTTGATGGAAGACAGTCATACGGGTTTAGAAGGACATGGACTGAATTTTATTTTTAGGGGTGAATTATTCAATTTACCAATTCTTATTATGAAGACTGGATCTGATTTAAATGAAAATATTTTAGTATGTTTCTTAAAATGGACATTTAATGAGGAACAACTGATTGAAGTGGAAATGAAGGTTACAATTGTAAGATTTATAATGTGCTGATATATATGAAAATAATGTTGAAGAATATGATCCTTAAACACTTTAGTGCTTATATATAGTGTTTATATATTCCACTGTTTTGTCAAACATGTTACTGCACATTTCTGATATAGTATTCACTACAAATAAAAGACTGAAAGTGACCTTAAGAATGTTCTCTAATGTCTTTATTGACTCAAATGTTTTACTGTACAGGCCCACTTACACAAACAGACGATAACATTACATATCTTAAGCTTGCGCCATGCAGCATTTTAATGCATTTATTCAAATGCATTCATTGGTTTACTGTTCAGCGGCTGAAAAAAATGAAACCTCAATAACATTGTTTTTCTGCATCATTGCAACTATGGTGTGTACTTTGCTAAGGTCTTTAATCTTTAACAAATGCAGTACTACAGTTATTATTATTTTGAATGTGCCGAAACTCACAATAAACACAGAAATGATCAAAATATATTATTTTATTAAAAAAGCAATAATTGCACATGGTTTTAAAATAGTAAAGTTGTACCAAATCATAAAGTACCAGTCAAAACTATGCTGGGATGTTCCCTATTTGTCTCCACTCTGCAATCATTCATAAAGATCTCTTCCCTTTTAAAGATTTGTACCATCAAATACAAACAAACTTGAATCTAAACAACCTGAATAGCTGTGTAACTATAACTATAAATTAAACAACTACATTTAAAAACACTTAAGCTTCTATTGTCTTAGTACTGTAACTTTATAAACATATGTCGTGTCTGAAATTGTTTATCATTTCTTATGTTTATCCACTAATAAAGTCCACTTGAAAGAGGGAGTGGAAACAAAGTGAATTAAAGCCCTGAATTGTCACTGTTTGTAGCTGCCAATATCTACCAAGATGCATGAATTCATTTGGTTTAACCTCGTTTTGAATTGGTTTTCACGGTTGTTCATTTATTGAGATTGATTATGGGATTGAATGATTGCACACAGCATACTGTATGCAGGAATGTAATTTCATGTTTGCATAACATGAGTATTCATAAACGAATGAAAATATGCAGTGAGTCGCACATTACGCACGTCTATGTTCACGTATTTGCGTAAGATGTATGTTCTTGGCCATTAAAAGCCTTTCTGATGTGATTTATAACGCTATTGAAAGTTCAAACATTTACAACGTGGAATACTGTAGACCTGATTTTCCCCAAAGCCAACTGATCTCTTATGCCCAAGTCACACCAGACTTTCAATAAGCAACATTTCTAGAGCCCTACATATACTGGCAATAACACAATAAAAACCGAAAGGTTGATCAAGTTTTTTAACACATCATGGATACTTTTATATTTGCACTGTTGTGATATTTTGTGATATTATTATTATTATTATGAGAATTTGATCCAACTGAAAAGGTCACGCTGTGCTGTATCGATCTCCTACTGGTCAATCCACAATCCACGTGACACAAATTCACCAAACATGACCGTCGGAAGACAATGAAATGCCAAATTTTTTGTATGCCCATGCATTTCCAGTCTACTGCATTTGTATGTGTATTAATGGAAGTCAATGGAATGAAAAAGTCTAGTGTGACTGCGGCATTCCATCAACCATTATTAACACCTGGCCATAGATGCTTATGGAAATCCCTTTTTCTGCTTTTCTGCACCTGTACATATTTGGAAAAGTGCCAAGTATAAAATAAATATTATAAATGCTATGCTACTAACGTTCAAATCTAAGGCACTAAATTCCATTACGCTAAAAACATTCCCTCATATTATAAAACCCAAGTAAAGTTATAATAATACACCAGTTCTTTCTACTGGCTTAATGACCCTTGCAATCCCTCCATTGTCCTGAATACAAGCAGAACTTCAGACCTACAGCTGCGCTTCTACATTCAAATCATGTAATTATAATGTCTAATACATAATATAATATTCAAAATATAGTTCATTGTTAGATTTATGATTTGTGAGCGGTCCCTTTCATTATAATGCCTTTGAAATGTCTGCAGTTTTTGTGTTGATATTTTTAAGGTCCCTTCAACCAAACACAATGATGTTGTGCTGATTGTTTTAAGCTGCCAAATAAACATGATGAATGACACAAGAACAGATTTCCCCGGCATTACTACAGACATTGCCAAGAATGGCTTGAATATTTAGTATCAAATATGATTGTGTGTTTTCCGTCACACCAGGAAGCGCAGAAGAAATGAGAACGCCGCTCCTAGGGACAAACCCAATGCGAGAAAGAACGTCATTAAGGCGCCGGCCGTCTCGCCGTCTTTAGGATCCACCAGTCTTAAAGAGAAAATTCATCAGTATTTAAATGTCAGTGTGTATGGTTCAGTGTGTCTTTGTGATTAAGTCATGAAAGAAAGTACAAGACATCTCAAGTAGGGTTGTTATAGTTCACCAAAACATTTGTGTACTCACTGTGGTGCGTAGGTCATGGACAGACACACAAAGTATCCGCTGGACACAGAGAACAGCAGCATTAAAGCAGCAAACACCAGATCGTTTGAGAAGAGCACAGGCAGAAAGCTTCTCTCCTGAACGTTACACATCATCAGCAGAGGAACGAAGATTAACCGAGAAACAACAAGAGCCGGGAACCACCGGCTGTCTTTACCAGGCTGTAGAAAACATCAGACATGAGAGAAGCGTCAGACACATCTGCTTTGAAATCATCACATATGAAGAGCAGGAGTTACTTGTAAAATAAGCCACGATAACATTCAAAGCCAGTGCAAACAATTGCATCAAGATCTGTAATTAAATCTCTGATCAATTTCACAAATTTACAACAAATGCAATAAATATGACCACATAAAAAAGTCATCAAAGTTTTTGAAGCAAGATCGCCATCAACAATCAAGGATGACAGATCGAAAGCAACAACAATCTTTTTCTTATAAACATTTACTGTTCATTTTGGATTAGAGTGGAAATCAAACCGAAAATAAAACACTCACCCACTGAAGCCATGTTGTGACCGTTCTGCCAAACCAATCCATCGTGTTAAAGAGGAGAAAACAACAAACAGGAATAAAGTATTTTTCTGAAAGAGAGCAAAGAGCAGAAATTACATTTGTATCCTCTCTTTCGCATAAAAACGGTGCAAGTATTCAGAACTGGTGTCCAGCATTTTAGCGACCAAAATGCAAGTTGTCAAAATAATTTTATAACGATACTGAGGAACAAGTCTCATTTAATAAAGTTTAAAAACAACATTCAACTCTAATGTCATCAGGTTTGTATTTACCAATCAAGTGCAGAACATGTTAGAGTAGCTGTGTGCATGTGCCTCATACCCCATTTTCCTCCATAAACGGTCTTTACGTCCACCGTGACCGCCGGGAAAACTGAAAGTGTTACTGTGAATACAAATGTCACACAGAATGCCATAACCCAGATCTGCAAAGAAAGAAAACAGTTAGTCACAGTCATTCACTGTAAACACTTTATGGTACTGTTATTGACATGTAAAATACCTTTTTAAAGACTTTAAGGATGGAGCTCTTCTGTGAGGATGTGTTCTCCATCTGCAGGTCGAGGAAAGCCTGTTTGCCGCTCTCCTCCTCAATCGCACCGCTAACGTCTCCGTTAGAAGGACTGTCCGCCTTCCCAGAACCCTCCACCACCTCTGGAGGAACAGAATGATCCTCGCGTGAAATCCTGAATTATTGTTCAGCTACAGAAACAAGGTTGCAGGGCCTTCCCTGAGCCGACAGATTGTATATAACGTTTTTGCTACATTCATTGTGTTTTTAAACCAATCAAATTTAAACTACCACTTTTTATTACATCATCATATTCATATTAATACTTTTTATAACAATTCTAAAACAAATGTATATCAATAAAATCCTACGCAGGGCTTAGTTGCGACATTAAGAAACAATTTGATTATTCTAACTATGACGTGTCTTATTGAGCACCTGAATACACTTGTGCTATATGAAAATACATTTCAAAGCAATGTACACTTGTGAGCACAACTTTATATTGGTATAAATATACATACAGTCACATGACAAAGTTAGGACACCCTGTTGAAGTTTCATCATCAGGACATAACAAAAAATCTGGTCCATAGGAGGCCTTAAAATGATGAACAACCTCAAAGGAACAACACATGACATATTACACATTGTAATTATTATTTACTTTAGAACTCTTGACCCCATGGACCCCTATTACATCCATTATAAGAAGCACAGAGGGCTGCGGATTGACCTTAAAATCTTGTTCTATTCAAGAAAAAAATGTCACCTACATCTGCGATGGCCTGAGGGCGAGGAAATAATCCACACATTTCATTTTAGGGTGAACTATCACTTTAAGGCCTACCAGGGACCAGAGGATGTTTTGTTATGTCCTGTTACTGAAAACCATGTCCTAACCTTTCACATGACTGATGTAGAAATGAAGGGACAAGTGAAATGTGAAAGAGTAATAAAGTGTTACCTGTAGACAGGAACTGTCTGGTCGTCGCAGGCTGATAACTTTTGTGTTTACACCTGTCCAAGTAAAACTGAGCAAACTCCTGCACACAAACAAATGTCAAAGATTCATCTTAGTTTCAGCTGACTAAAGGAACGATGCAGATCACGATCACATATTACTGCTATACACGCTTAACTGCTCAATTGCAATATACAATTAAGTTATAACCAACTTATATTTCATGAGTAAAGCTCTTAACGCTATACACATAAATCATACTGTAGTGTTTGTTCTTTAATCTGTCTTCACATATTTGTTGGGTTCAGTTAAACTTCATTCAAGTTGTCATGGTTTTGCATCAGGCTCTGTGAGATGTTAGTGGTGGATGAAATCACCGGACTCAGAAGGAATGTAAGGTCAATATTGTTAAGCTACAGTTAGTTTAAAACATTTATTGATGAAATGTCCTGGAAGTTCTTAGGTCAATCGTTTCATTATACAAATACGCATTTACACCGACGTTGGTTCTGCTTGTGTTTCATGAAAGAGCTCCAGTGTTGTCTGCCCTAAGCACAGACTGCTGTAATAAACAGCTGAAGCGGGGCTGACACAGAGAAACACATTGTTCTTCTTTAATGGGTTAAGCTGACATTCATCATTTCCGAGATAACACAAATTACAAAAAGCAAACCAACACCCCCCTCCAGGATGTCCTGAAAGAAAAGCTCTGTCAAATTTCTGACCTCAGTTAGTTAATTGGACAAATATACACTTGCCAGTTTGGGTAACAGCATGTAACTGATGAGGGTGATGAGAGTCCCAACACACGGAGTGATGAAATACCCAAGAGCTGCAGATTCACTATCAGCTTCACCTGTTCACAACAATAGATTCATATATTAATACGGATTCATATAGAATGCTAAATTATACAGTAATGCCATTATGCTAATTTATGGAATTATGAATTTATTAAATTGCACGGATTTATATTGAGCGCAAATTCAAGTAATTACCCATTCACACTACGAAGCTTATTCATATTTAACTCATTCAGTAATGCTGATTCATGCAATTATTCATTCAGGCAATAACGCAGATTCATTCAGAAAAAAAGATTCAAGAAATATGTTGGATCCATTTATACAACAGCACAGACGCATGTGTTAAAAACACAGATTCGTTCGTACAACAACAGATTCATTCACACAGTAATGTAAATTCATACAGAAACACAGTTTCATTCATTCAGCAGCACAGATTCATTCATGTAACAATGCAGTAGGGGTGTAACGATACACTCGGCTCACGATTCGGAACATATCTCCATGTTGGGTTTACGATAACATACACATCTCGATATTTTGAAGAAAATAAATTAATGGAACTGAAATTCAACATTTATTTTCAAAATATAACCAATTTCAGTAACTTTTTTTGTTGCATATAAAACTTAATTCTAATTTCAGTTAAGCCTGTTCAAATTCTTTAAGTTCATTGTCAAGTTTGACAACAAATTTTCATTTAGTTTTAGTCATGGTCTTTGGAGTAAAATATAATTTAGTTTAGTCATAGTTTAGTCATCCCCATCATTTCAGTTTTAGTCTAGTATTACTGGACAAAATCTACATTTTATTAAGTCTACTAAAATCTATCTGGTTTAACAAATTTGTCCATTCAAAAATGTAACTGTTTTGACGTAATTTACTTGACCTTAGAATTAAATAAAACCAGGTCAATACTTTTCTTTTTCTGAAAAGTTCAGTAACTCCTGGATATGCATTGTTGAAACACAGAGAATATTAGACCATGAACGATATATACCTATTCATTCAGTTACGTTTTGACACAATTTACTCTTTCGTTCAGTGAAGGGGCGTGTTCAGTCATCCAATGAAACGCTCCAACAGAGCTCCCATTCAAAGGCTATTGGCTCGTGTCTCTTTGAAGCTGAACTCTCTTTGCTTGAGATGGTAATGGATGAGAAATATCTTTCAAAAATACATATTACATAAACTGTATTACATTTCTTCAATCATGCAAATCACAAACTTGGTTAGATTTTTTAGACTCACTTCATCACAAACAGCGCTGGAATCTTATCCCTAACGTTATTTTGTATATCACGTAAAGCAGCAGCGCATGTTAGCAGATAAATTAACATTGGCATATAAAAACGTTAGTGCTTGCCTTTGGAATGAGTTTCGGGGTATAGCAGTCACGCATTAAGTTTGCCGCGTTACCGGCAATTGTGAAGGAAAATAATACGCTTTATTGCATATGTGATATAAGCAAATGTGACGCGCTGGCGTAGAGTAGGGGTCGAACGAGTCTGGAACTGGCCGATTATCGACGTCGATATGAAGCATTTTGTAGATTATCGACATTGATCATTTTGAAAGCCAAATTGCTGATAAGGTAATTTAATTTTGAAATGCCCTATTTAGCTCTGATGTAGAGAGTGAGTGCCGTGGGAAAACATAACTCTACTCTGCTGCTAGTTATGGTTACAATTTATTTTTCAATTGACACCAAAGGAGTATAACCCCAGGGTTTTTCTGTGCGCTTCATCCACGTCGATAATCTGTCTTCCGTCAGTCCGCTCTCATGCACACAGCCTCGGTCTCTCAAGCTGCCTCGCAACACGTGTCAGATTTAGTTATTTTTATAATTTATTTATTACACGTAAATGTTCAGATACACACACGGGTATACTTAAAATGCCTGTCTTGGCGACTATGTTATAATTAATATTTCTCAGAGTCAGGATTCAAAATGTTTAAAATGTTACAGAGCCTGTATTGTTATTAATTTTGATAATAATTTAAAAAAAATTACACCAGACATATATATCTGTTCAAAAAATTGATTATCGGTCTACTTGACTTGTAATAATTGATATCGCCCTGAAAAATGCATATTGGTCGACCTCTAGCAACGCAGCAGATTCAGTCGTACAACACCGCAGCAGTTTCATTCGTAAAGCAACGCAGCAGATTCAGTCGTACAACACCGCAGCAGTTTCATTTGTAATGCAACGCAGCAGATTCAGTCGTACAACACCGCAGCAGTTTCATTCGTAAAGCAACCCAACAGATTCAGTCGTACAACACCGCAGCAGTTTCATTCGTAAAGCAACGCAGCAGATTCAGTCGTACAACACCGCAGCAGTTTCATTCGTAAAGCAACGCAGCAGATTCAGTCGTACAACACCGCAGCAGTTTCATTCGTAAAGCAACGCAGCAGATTCAGTCGTACAACACCGCAGCAGTTTCATTCGTAAAGCAACGCAGCAGATTCAGTCGTACAACACCGCAGCAGTTTCATTCGTAAAGCAACGCAACAGATTCAGTCGTACAACACCGCAGCAGTTTCATTCGTAAAGCAACGCAGCAGATTCAGTCGTACAACACCGCAGCAGTTTCATTCGTAAAGCAACGCAGCAGATTCAGTCGTACAACACCGCAGCAGTTTCTATCGTAAAGCAACGCAACAGATTCAGTCGTACAACACCGCAGCAGTTTCATTCGTAAAGCAACGCAGCAGATTCAGTCGTACAACACCGCAGCAGTTTCATTCGTAAAGCAACGCAGCAGATTAATTTGTCCAATACCAAAGCAAATTCATTTGTACAAAAGTACAAATTAATTGGTAAAGCATTGCAGCATATTCATTTTTACAACAATGCAGCAGATTCATCCGTACAGCAACGCAGCAGATTCATTCGTACAACACCCCAGAAGATTCATTCGTATAACAGCACAGATTATTTTGTACAAAACACAGAATAGGTCACAGATTCATAAAACACTGCATCAGATTCATTCGTAAAGCAACACAGCAGATTAATTTGTACAGCAACGGAGCAGTTTCATTCGTACAAAACACAGATTAAATCACACATTAATGCAGATTAATAAAACAACTCAGCAGCTTCATTCATTCAAAACGTAGCAGATTCATTCATTCAACAATGCCAATTCATGAAATTATTCATGTAAACAGCAGCTTAGATTCATAGAGTGAAGCAGATTCATACAGAACAACAAACATGTTTAACTGTTCTGTTGGCAGATCAATAATCAGTCGCACATGTGTGTTTTTCTTACTTGCTATGGCGAAAATCATTGCGAGAGCAGCGAATGTGCCTGCGAGCCCCTGTCCGCTCATAAACACAGCGCTGTACTTCCGTGGCAACAAACCCACCAGACCAAATGAACTTCCCTGCAGCATTGCCCCAAACGCTACAAGAGGAAGATAAAAAGATCCTGATGACTACAACATCAACGGAGGACACACACAGTACAAATTCAGTCAGTTCAGGTCCTCTTTTGCTCCAAATGACATCACTTCGCCTCCTGGTTCACTTTCATTTCAGGTTTTGTAAAGTTGAAATCTTTTAATCCAGACAGTCTGTTGGTAAAGCGAGTTAAGCAGGATAAACAATACCAGACCATTCTCAGTGCTCTTGAAGCTTGCACGCTACAAAAGAAGCAGATGTCTTTAGATAACTTTTGTCAGAAAATAAATGATGAAAAACAATTCAGGCCACTCACAGTTGATGAACCATATGGTTGCCATTGTGATGGAGAAGAACCTATCCTCTTCCATAGGAACCTTCACCAGGGCAGCAGTGAAAATGAAGAAGATGAGGATGAAGATTAAACTCCCTGCAATCCTTATCTTCTCTGAGATTCTAGAAAGACAAAACTACTGGTTTCAGTAAATGTTTGAATTTGTAAAATTCATGATGCAATCCACAATAGACTAAGCTATGACACAAAAAAATGACTAACAAAATGAACCAAATATGAGCGGCTGTATTCTCTTAAAATAACAATTTATGGTTTTACTTTAAACAACAATTTATTACATCGTTGCGGTTTTATAAAAGCAACAAAGGACTTGCTAAAACTAACACAATGTTGATAAATTCTGTGTTTTTTGTCTTTATTTGTAAATGTGCAGGAAAAACAAGGAACACAGCTAAAATAATAAAAGGTCCTTTAGTTGCCCCTTCGACAATTTACTCTAATAAATTTATAAACAAAAGAAACGAGTTATAAAAAATGTTCCACTATTTGTATTCTTTGTTAAACAACAGAACAGGGCAAAATAAATGTAAAGGCTGTGTAGGCAATCCTTACCTACTCCTTAAACTAACCTTTTTATTTTGGTAGTCTGTTGTGAGACCTTTGAGTTTTATTTTATTATGTGTAATTTTGTAAGATTTACAAATGCCTTCGGGTCATAATAAAATAGGGTCGTGCATTGTTGTCACTTCCTGGTTTTGGTTCGGTGCGATGCCTTTAGTCTGCATTGCATTCATATTTCAAAAGAACCGCACTAGAGTTTGTTTTAAAGTGGACCAAGACCCACTTTCAACGGTTCGACGGTCTTGGTCCACTTGTTCAGTGCACAAAGGAATGGATGGCAGCGTTCACACTTGCACAAATAAACTGCACTAACAGAGCAATCGCACCAGAGTTTGTTTTAATTGGACCAAACATGACATATATGAAAACACCCTAAGTACACTCCTGTGACTTCATAAATCAAAAACTAGACAAGTTGTCATTACAAAAACGACCTCACCGCTGGTAGAGGAAAGAGTTCAGGAAAGTGAACAGAAGCAAAGGCAGCTGGGAAAGCAGAGTCATCCAGTTGTTAAAATAATACTCCTTCCTGTCTGTTACCGTCCCGTTCTTCCATTCAGTGGTGTTCAATCTGTTATTGAAATACTGTGGAAAAGCAAATTCAGGACTTTATAATCCAACAATCCACTATAACATTAAAATAATGTATTCCATTAACCGATCATTTTATCGACTGAAATAAGACAATAAAAATTGTGTGGACAAATCTGAGACAAAAATTCGCCACACACAGGTCATGCCTATTCAATCCTGTTTGTAAGGCAGTAAAAATAAAGGCCTGAATTCAGATCAATAAAGATCAATGCACCGGAGGCTACAGATGCCAGAATTTCTCTCTGACTAATTAAATGTCCTTTAAACCTGAAATACTCTTATTTCTAACTCTAATAAGTAATGCTGTGCTCCTGCCCACAGCCAAAAAGATTTTCAGAGAAGCTTTCATGCAAATACTGTTTGACTCATGCTGTAAACTTTCCACATTTCATATTCCATTACCACAGAGGCGGTCATGAAGAAGTTCCATGGCAACAGTGTTCCTAGCCCCAGGATGAAGAATATAACCCCGACCAGGGAGCCACTAGATGGAAGAGAGAAGATAAACAGTAAACAGGAAGTGTCGATGCCGGCCTATAAAAACACAAACATTCCTAACAAAGTACATCTCAATGGAAAATCTAATCGAATCGCTCGTATGCAATACTTATATGTGTCTTTTTAAAGTATTTTAAGGTACACTTCTAACAATAATGAAAATTCTGTCATAATTTACTCACCTTCAGATTGTTCAAAACCTGTATAAATGTCTTCATTTTGCTAAACACAAAGGAAGATATTTGAAAGAATGTCAGTACCAAACAGATTTCATCCCCATTGACTCTCAAAGCATTTATTTTCTCTACTATGGCAGTAAATGGGGGATGATATCTGTTTAGTTCATTACATTCTTCCAAACATCTTCCTTTGTGTTCAGCAGAACAAAGTAATTTTTAAAGGTTTAGAACAACCTGAGAGTGAGTAAATGATGACAGAATTTTTATTTTTAGGTGAACTATGTCTTTAATGCTAAATATACAATTCTGTGTTTTACAATAACGACAATGAAATCCAGTGTCATACCGGTCTTTAGGGGCGTCATCTTTTGTGGTCATCTTATCCACAGTGTGAATGCTGTTCAAAAGATATACAAATTTAGAAAACACAAGCAAACTTTACATTATATCAATCACAAAATGCCCAGTTTGGAGTGTTTTCTGCAGTGAACTAACAACTGGTTTGCTAAAATATCTGGGCCGGGTTCTTTAAATAGGCACAATGCCCGAAAACACCACAACAAATCAATGACAGTCCTCATGAAGAGTGCACACACAAAAGCACATGTGCGAGGGATAGACCGCAAGCATTTTTTATGTTTTCTGTCCACACTGTATCGGGTTTTGTCAAAAAAGTCAACACTTTAATTATAGTAATGCAACATGGGTTTTTCTAGCATAGAGTAATTGGAGGTGGTTGTCTCCGTCAAATGTCGTGCCGCCTCCGGCTCTACCCCAAATAATGTCTTCCCAAGAAATGCTGCTTGCATTTAACAGACTGTCATTTGTAACTATAGTTGCGAAATTACACCACAGTGGAGGCGCAATTTCGTTATCAGCACATTAAGGCGCTAAGAAGAGTTGCAGAACACGAGACAGCCTGTGTTTCACGGCTGTTTGTTTTACGTTTAAATGAACACAACATACATCACTATAATGTCTTCAGCTGTGCAGTTGGATCGTTGAATCAGCGTATACTGTACACAGCGAGTTCACCAGTATGAACGCACATTGTGTTCAGAATGACTCGCACACGAATGGCTCATTTGAACAGATTCATTTAAACTATTGAACTTTTCTGTCACTAGCGAATATAATAATAATAAGAGATCATTGAATCTTTCAAAGTGAACCACAGAGAATGCAAGATTGGTTGATTCAGTTGGCTATTGTGGGGTGAAAAGTTAGTTTAATGGTTAGTTAGTAAAAATGGTTTGGTTGAATAAAATTAATGTTTTATATAACTTAATAATTGTCATTTTTATCTAATTTTATTAGAACTTTTAATATGTCAAACTCAGTCACTTTGGTTAAGCCACTTAAAGGTACCGTAGGCCTATGTGTATGTGTACAAGACCAACCCCGCCTAATTTTGAGCCAGGAAAAACCCTGGCTACATGTAAAGCTCCATAGATAAGATAACTATTCAAAACACACGCCAAATAGTCTATTAAAGCTATATACTGCATATTTCACATCAGGGGAGCATGCTCCAAGTAGACTCTGTACGTGGCCGGCCTGTAGACTGCACCTGTTTTAACTACAATGACCTAATTGTGGTATGTATTAAAATCATAGATTTACCATTCGCATGACAGGAAACATTATTTAACCATTAAATCTAAAACTATGGTAATTTGGATGGTAATCAATCAACCAAGAAACTGAGGTTACTACAATTTTACTATGAGAAAAGGATGGTCAAATTCCATTAGAGTGCAGGCAAACACATGTGAAGATATCCAGCCCACAGCTTGACAAATATCCTCCAAGGACACTCCCGAAAGCCTGTTCCCACAGTCAAATGACACCGCAAATAGCCGTTAAATTCACAGGCAAACACAATGGTATCTGCCAGCCACTAAGAAGCCTGCAGGGTACCAATCTGAAAAACGTTCATATATTTATGTGGATATCTGCACAAAGTCAAATAAGCGAAGTTGGAAAAGCTTTGGAAATAAGCTGTTCAGCAGCACACATGCTGGTTGTCACTGTTATCATGATTTGGACTTTGGTTCTATACTGAATGTTAAGGAACACTACAATATGTCCAATACTTCATAGAGTTATCTCAACAGAATATTATAGTATGGTACAGTCTGTAACAACTACCCTAGTTTGCACAGTATAGTAAACTATACAACAACGTATTCTTTACTACAGTATAAAATAGATGAGACAGTATACTACAATTTAGTTATATGCTAAATTGACACTCCTGTAATAGCATTCTTTTGATTTTGAATGTGTGCGTTTTATTCTTAAAGGGATAATTCACCCAAAAATGAAAATTCTGTCATCCTTTACTCACCCTCGAGTTGTTCCAAATCTGTATAAATATCTTTCTTTCTCTGTGTTCATCAGAAGAACATATTTGGAAGAATGATTATCCAAGATCTTAGACGAAAAATCTATGTCTTATGCTGCTATGGCGCACTCCGTGCCAATAGCAACCGGATGAATGCGAAAGGCAGTCTGAGCGAGTGGTGTTTCTCCTGGAATGTTTAGACTTTGGTTTCCCAGTCAAAGTGAATCCCAGGACCTTCTTACTGACACCAACCTCGATAAACTAAAGCAAACGCACTCACAACACATACTCGGACCAAAGATTCGTCACTATTTCACAGAATCGTGGGAAAGACAGTCGTGTGATTTTTTGACAGAACGTGTTGGTGTGGAGATGATGCCCATGATGAGTACAGCATAAGAGAATGTTATCCAATGATAAACGCTCACACAGTAGGGATGCACCAATACCAGTATCGGTTTTGGCCCTATACCAAGCTCATGTACTCATTATGACATACCGATACCAATGACCGATCCCTCACATGACATACATAAAGCCCTATGATTTCCGAAACTGAATTTGCTGTCCAACACGGAGTGGAACAGAATCTGGCAAATGTAATAATTCCTAACAAAAAATTAGCGCTGAACCGCTAATATGTAATGAAATATTCAGATACTGTTTAAATATATATTCTGCTTGTTTTGTGTGACTGTGTGTGAAAGAGTGGTGCGTTGCGTGTACTCAACCTGAATGCATTGTGCTTATGAACCTTTCAGAGTTTTGATTTCATTAACAAATACCATTTGCGGCGATCCGTCAAAATACAAGTCTGGTTGACTTGAACAAGTTGTATACACTCACATTTTACCACAACACCCCCTTTAATTTTTATAATTCGACCACAAAGTATATCATTTACTTAAGCAAACAGAAGTAAATATGCTAGTAAAATTTTACTACTCATCATGAAAAAATGTGGCTAAATTAAGAAATAGTACTTACATCTAAGTAGACCTAAAAACAGAAGAAAAAAAAATTACCGGTAAGATACTGGTTTCTTAATATAATTGTTCATTATACAGGCATTGGTTATAGGTATCGGTGAGTACCCGAAATAATATGTCGGTACTCGTACTCAGTCTTTTAAAAATGGTATCGGTGCATCTATCACATAGTATGAAAAAATACTTAATAATTTATAAGAAGACATTTTGGAGAATGTAGGAGAGAAAAAAGTTCTGGGGCACTTTTGACTACCATTGTAAATTTGCCTACTAATGGTAGTCAATAGGGCTGGGTAAAAAAGATTGATTCTTCAATCTTAATCGATTTTCAATTTAACAAAACAATATCGATTCGGGAAATCCCAAATTCTTAATGCGTGTGCTTTAGTTCAAGGATCTATCTGTATTTTGCATATCTTCCTGAAGATGTCGCATTCACTCGTGCTGATACAAATAAAACAAAATAAATTCAAATTAAAAGTGGGAGAGGGAGAAAGGATCATGGCGGAAGCTCACGGTAGCCAATGGACCCCAGAGCCGGCTAAATTAAAGTCTGATGTGTGGAAGCACTTTATGTTTAAAGGCAATGACGACAAAGGTGAGGTCGACAAAACAACTGTTGTTTGCAAGTTGTGCCCGCAAGAGCTACGATTTTGCAACAAAACAACAAACCTACGAAACCACCTGTCGAGACGTCACCCTGACGCGATATCTGGTTCATGCGATTCTGGACAGCAACAGCTAGACGTTGCTTTTGCCAGCAAATTACAGTCAGATTCACCTAGCACTAAGAAAATTACTGATGCTATAGTAATGATGATTTGCAAGGATTTACACCCATACACGATAGTTGAGAACGAGGGATTTCACAATCTAATCAATGTTTTGGAGCCGAGATACGCAATGGTAACACGCAAGTACCTCAGTGAAAAGGCAATACCGAAAAAGTATGCCGAGGTTAAGATCAATGTAGCAGCATCTCTCCAGTCAGCAGAAATAGTTGCCCTTACCTGTGACGGCTGGACCTCCAGGGCGACTGACTCGTATGTCACCATAACATGTCACTATATCGGAAGCGACTGGACACTCGCGTTGCATGTTTTACAAACCCAGGCTGTCCACACCAGCCACACAGCAAGTAACATCGCAGCATTGTTGAACGAGGCCTTAATTGAATGGAACATTGGGGATAAAGAACTGGCTCTCGTAACCGACAATGCAGCAAACATGGTCCGTGCGGCGGCGCTAATGAATGTGCTTCACTTTGGTTGCTACGCACATACGCTGAATTTAGCGTCGCAAGCGGGACTCAAACTCCCTAAAATGGCCCAGTTGCTTGGCAAAATCAGACGAATAAGTGGCTTCTTTCATCGAAGCAGCATTGCCAGCCATACTCTGAAAGTCAAACAAAAGCTACTAGATCTACCCTCACATAAGCTGAAGACTGACGTTGTAACTCGATGGAACAGCGCATTGGAGATGCTTGAGTGGTTCCTGGAGCAACACCCAGCCATATCTGCAGCGCTGCTCTCACCTGAAGGTCGTAGAAGTGAGAAAGATATCTTCACTTTGTCGGAGGCTGCCATAACTACTGCAGAAGATATAGTGAAAGCTCTGAATCCCATGAAAGTTGCCACACTAGCCATGTCTGAAGAGTGCACACCAACTTTATCAGTTATTGGTCCTCTGCATGCACAGCTGTTACAGGAGATGAATATTGGACCCGGCGACTCCAAAATCATCAAGGACTTAAAATCCACTATACATGACAACCTAATGTCACACATTTTCAAGACTGATGAGAGAGATTGTCAGTCTGGACCAAAGGAAAATACAGAACGCAAGCATAGAATGAAAACTGTGCTTTTGGTATCTTTTGATCAGAACATCCAAATAGAATTTTCTTTTTGATCCTTTATTCTTAATATATTTTAAATGTAATTTGTATTTGTTTCATCTTTAAGCAGCAAGAAAGTGACAGTACTTGTGTGGAAGACACTGTGCCTGTTCACCAGAACGCCACCTCCCTGGACCCTCATGATGAGGTGGGAGATGCAGAAGACCCCACAGCAGCCAAGAAGACAAAGATGTCTGCACTGATGGGTCTCCTTGGAGCAGCCTACAAAACAGCAGCTCCAGCATCAAAGAAAACTGTGACTGAAATGGCAGAAGAGGAAGTGGCAAGACACAGGGAAGCCAAGCCTATCATACTCTCTGAAAACCCACTAATCTGGTGGAAGACGCATGCAGAAGAGTATCCTCTTTTAGCAAAACAAGGAAATAGGTATCTCTGTGTGACGGGAACAATTTTTCCTGCGGAGCGAGTTTTTCAACTGCTGCTGATATTATCACAGCACAAACAAGCTGCCTTAGGTCAGACCATGTTGATCAGCTACTTTTTTGGCAGAAAAATCTGGCAATCAAAAAATGAGATGCTAGTAAGGAACTGTTTGTTTTTGGACAGTTACTATGTTTAATATGCACTATGACCAGAAAAAAGGTTTTATGGGCCTGTTTTGAATGTTACAATGAATCGGTTATATTTTGTTATGAATTTAACTTTTAAAATAAAAAGTTAAAATCTGAATGTTGGTTACTTGTTTGGTTACCCAAAGTAAAAATAAAAAGTAATTCCAAACATAATTGTATGGGCTTCACTGTCAATGTGTAATGTAACAAAGTAAGAGTTTCAGTTACCAGCATACATACTTAAATCTGGATTCCATGCCTGCAAAACTAGCATTTTCATCTACGTACTGATTACTAATCGATATTGAATCGAATCAAAACCATAAAAATAAGAATCGAATCGCCAATTTGGTCGCAAAACCCAGCCCTAGTAGTCAATGGGGGGCAAAATCTGTCTGGTTCTAAGCATTCTTCCAAATATCTTTCTCTGTGTTCATCAAAACGAAGCCATTTATTCAGATTTGGAACAACTCAAAGGTGAGTAAATGCTGACAGAATTTTCATTTTTGGGTGAAGTAGCCCTTACAGCAGGCGTTTCCAAAGTGGGGGTCGCAATGCCTCGAGGGCGGGGTCGCAAGATGATTTCCAGAAATCTTTTTTTTTTTTAAATAGAGCACGCAACAAGATATAAAAATATTAGTTAAGTTAAAAATAAAACCAGGCAAATAAAAATCCATCAGCCTTTGGAAATCCCTCCCCTTCGATCATGATTATGTCACATTAATGATATAGCAACAGCATTAGGGTAGGCGCAGCGAGACCATTTACAGCACCACGTTAAACAGTCTCGTGTGCACACAGATTATTTATTTGGCATGTAACTGATGTTATAGTTTGTATATTTGTTAATCAATTATTTAAATGCACAGGCAGTCTCCTTGCTGTTTTTCCAACACATGATAATCATAACTTTTTCCGGTGTTGCTGCGGTTCAGTTATGTGTCCATTTGAGCTTGTGATACTCAGCTGTAATGAACGTCAAAATAACAAGATAAACAAAACAAACAGGACAAAACACAGGCAAAAGCTGGTTCTAGATAAATCTCGCAAGCTAAGTTCACGAAGCTGGTTTCCCAGTTTACGCTGGTTTAGCTGGGTCCAGTAACTTCCCATCTAACAAATGTTTGTTACAAGAACGTTCCTTACAAGTTTTTCATATTTTTGAAAACACAGTTCCCAGGTTTAAATAAGTGGCTGTTAAATTTAGAAATTTGCCAGTATTTTAATGTTTTAAGTGTAACAGTTTACAAAGATAGGCTTTTCATTTAAGCAAAAAAAATGTTTTACTTGAAATGAAACTCATGTTGGTAATACATTACTTGACCTACCGAAAAAAATTTGTGGACTTGAATAGAGACAAATATTGGCCCGATATCGTGATGCATCGTCAGAGACCAGACAAACAATATATCGATCACAGTGGTATTGTCACGCCGTGATACTATCGGTATCGTGAGCCATATATTGTGATCCGTATCGTGAGGTGCCCTGTGATTCCTACCCCTACTATCATCAGATTCTTAGACGTGTTGTAAATCTGTGCATGTGATGTACTGTTATTATGGCAATGCAATGAGAATCTAATCCTAAATTTGTTGATGTGCATTAAAAACAACATCATGTTGAAGTTTGATTCAATGAACACATATCGTATGTTAATTGTGTTCCTGATCTTCAAGGAACATTGTAATATCAGGGCGTGTAAATGTTTTTCAATGGCTAGAAAATGTGTAAAAACAGAATGTATTGTTGAGTCATTCCCTGATTCTTGATGTCTGTGTATGTCATATTTTTGCTGTAAATCATTTTTTTTTACATCCAAATTTCACAAATCCTTTAAGACATAAAAATGCATTTAAAACTTCTGGATCTTTCAATTGCATTAATAAAAACAACAGCACAGCACTGAAACCAAACGAGATCAATGATTCGAATCACAAGATGTTAATATATTAATGACTATCAACATCTCCATAAGAGTAGATTCTTATTGTCATTACATTACACCACAAGCGAACACTTATAACACACCAACAAATCTAAACCGTATGGTCAAGGTAGAAGAGACCAACACACCATGATCTGAACACTGATCACCATGGTGACATTTTTTATGTTTTTAAAACGTTTTCTAAAACAAGAAAAACCTCTAAGGAACGTTCTTAAAACAAACCTTTGTTAGCTGGGTTAGAGCTATTTAACCTTGTAACGTTAAACGTCACAGACAAACCAGCTTGGTAGAAATAAAATAAACCAATAAACAAACATTTCAATAACGACCAGAGAGAGAAATCATTTGTGTATGTTTTTTTAACATCGCAGCATTGTAGATTTATTTATCATGATGTGTGAATCAGCTCAAGCACGTGCTTCGTTCATTTCCTTACCCGTTCTCCCGTTGTCTGCGCTTACTTCCTCATTTTAACCTCATCCTCATGTGAACACGTGTAGTCCAAGCCTTTCAAAATGCGAGCTATTTCATTCAAATAATCTAAGCATGAATGGATTTGTTTTAGATGGCCAAATTCTGCGCAGTATCAATCACCGGTATGCCGGTGTCGACCTTGAATTCGGTCCCCTTCAGGACCCTGAAGAGCGCAAAACTTCTGTTGAATTTTCTGTGAATGTTCGGTAATGCTTGGGCTCGCTTTTGTCGCCCGCTAACCACATAGTTCATTACTTTGCTAGTGGATGCGTAAGGTAACTAAAAACGAGATTTGTTTGATTTCACCACATACAGCTCTATATATATATATATATATATATATATATATATATATATATTAGCATAGCAAGCGCATAATGTAAAAGACGTCATTTTAGCAAAGTTCTAGGGACATGTATAGTAATGAAATTTCGTAAGAATTGCAATCAGGCGCTAAAAGAGTAGCCAAATATACGTTCTTTCAGCCAATAGAATTACTTGGGGTCCTAAAGGGGACCGAATTGGAGGGGGGACTCGATACCTCATGGCCCTGTCTCAAATGGCGCACTCCGGTCTTGTGGACCTCCACTGAGTCCACACTTGGTGCCGTCAGGAAGTGCATACCTATAGGGCACTAGGCAAGAGTCCACAAGGGTACATGGGTGCATTTTGGGACAGACTTGAGGTCCTCACACCGGAAAAAACAAGCGGTACTTTGTTGTCATTCGCTGATCAGTCTGCGCAGCGCCGCGTGAAGTCGATCACACTTGCTGTCCCGTTGTAGTTATTTGGGACTGGAGATGCCGGTTTAATTGTTCTGTATTTCTTATGTTTACATGCCACCCGAGCATTACGCAATAGATACTTATGTTTGTAATGCATTCATTTGTCATGACGTAAATGTAACTGCTTATGTTAATTTATTTATTTTAAACACTATTCTTCTGTATACACTTCTTAATATGCATATATGGGGTTATTTAATATTTATCTATAATACAGAGCTTTACAGAGCCCAGAGACAAATACTAATCTATAATAAAACATGCCTTATTACCTTAAGTAAGAAAATGCAATGCATTAAAAGTTTTAATTCTTGAATAGCTGGCTTAATAGCAAATAAATAAGCAATAATGTGAATAAACAAATAATTAGTAAATTAATTTTGAATTTTTACGTTAATGTCTGACATCCACGACACTCCACCAATCGGATCTCACTAAATTCTTGGTGTTTCGAGTATAACGTCATCATGCAATCGTGTTTTTTGGAAGTTTAACAATCATAGGTAGTTAATATGGTTAAAGTAAGGTTAGGGTGTGGGATATCCACGCCCATGGATCTGACTCGAAACACCAAGGATTTAGTGAGAGCCACCTCGATGACACCTTTCAGAAATGTTACGTCCGCCTTGCTCTGATGTCATTCTGACGTGTGCAAAACAAACTCTCGCGACGGAGAAATATGGAAGGCTGTTTTGGCAAATATTTATTTAGACGGAACGTGCACAGACGATATCTGTATCCCAAATAACATACTATACACTATGCATACAACGATCTAGTATATGAATTTCAGAAGAATAGTACAGGGCTCTCAAATCTCACGCATTGGGCGTGAGACACACGCATTTCAACCCGTCCACACGCTCACACGCCACACCTTGTATTTCTAACGCAGAGAAATTTCCAGGATAACGCCCATCACGTTGCGCCGAGGAATCAAGTGAGTTCTCCAAAGAGTTCAGTAGGACCTGCCACGCACCAGCTAACCAAATAAAAAATAAAGCTACCAAGCAGCCAATCAGAAATATTATGAAATATACAGAAATAGCATTGCTGTATCTGGGTAAGATTAAGATATTCCTGCATCAACAATGTTTACCAGGGCCGGCGCCAAGAGGGGTTGTTATGCGAGGGGATCACATGAGACAGTTTAATTAAATTCATGTAATACATAAACAAAATAATTAATAAAAAGTTTTTAGTTTAAAAATTTTAGATTAAGTAGCTACAGAAGAGGACAGCTGTCGCATTGATTCACATGTCGTCAAAGTCGCTACAGACTGATTCAGAAAGAAAAAAAATCCAAATTATTATGTAGCAATAATTAGAAGAAATAATTAATACTATGCATTGTCTGGATAAAATATAAAGAAATAGCCTAGGCCAGTGGTTCCCAAACTGGGACACGTGTACCCCTGGGGGTACGCCAGGTGATGGAGGAGGAACGTAAACAAAATGCTGAAATCTACTGTTAACTTAATTATACGCACCGGACATTCATCCAGGCATGTTTTTCTCATAACCTAAATATAAAGACGTGCTCCCTCTAGTGTACACACAGCAAAAAAGTAGTCAGGTAGTGCCATAAAAGGTCAAATTCATGACATCCAATCAAAAAATATGCGTCCACTCAAGTGTGATGCTTAAGCGCACGTCTTTACGTACCCTATGAAATTCGACTGCACTTGGCTTGGAACGAAGCAACAACGACAGCTTGTTGAATTAAAATGGATAAGTGGTTGCAAAGATTAAGGCCTGCTGCCACAGAAAGAAAATCAACTCCCCGCAGCTCGGATGATCCACAGTCCTCTGACTTCACCCCGGGTCCCTCCAACAGCACTTCGGCTGAAGGTGTAAATCCACCACCCGCTCCTGTTGACACCGATACAGATAGCGGTGCATCGGAGACTACAGCGCAATTCAGGTTCAGCAGTTCACAGAAAAACGATCAAAAAGGCGTAAGTATGATGAGAAATACATTTTATATGGATTTACTTTCATTGGCAGCTGCTGGCATACGTCTGGTATATTTATGATGAGTTATGGAAGATATACTTTTTTTGCAAACCGTTGGAAGGCATAGCAACTGGAAAGGAGATTTTTATCTCAGTGGACCGTGAGGTGGCTGACGGGATTTTACTTCAGTGGTTTTGTCTTCAGCTGTCTTTTTACTTTTGATTTCATTTGATTAAAACTTGATTTAAATGTCTGCCAGTTCCCGCCTCCTTCCTGTGGTGCCGAAAGCCGGGAAGAAAGAGAGACATGCTGTCGGAGAGTCCTCGCTGCCGAGTGGCCACGCGGTGCCGGAGAGTTCGAGGCGCGGGTGAAGGGCGTCTGCCAGTGGCTGCCCGAAGTGGTGGTTCTGGAGAAGAGGAGGAGCCATTGTGGGCCGCCAAAGCTTCGGTGGGACGGCGATATTTGTTGCCATGCCCCTGGGTGGAGGTGGGGTGGCTATCGTCCAAGCGGGAGCGGGGGAGTTGCCACCGTCCGCCAGAGGCCTGTGTCCGTCTGCCCAAGTGGGAGGAGCAGGGGGCGGAAGAGCCGAGGACGGCCACCAGAGGCCGGAGCCCGTCTCTGTCAGCTCAATCATCACTATAATAATAATGAAACTCAATACAAATTCTGTCAAACAGGAGCACAGAAAGGTGTTGGTTTTGGGATAAATCAGGGCCAGAATTGAAATTAACTTTTGTTTATATTTGGTTCAGCTCTGATTTATTTGCCTGTGGCCCAAATCTGGCAAACAGGAGCGGACCACACAAGTGCCATCATTCCACGCGGTATGTGGGCCAGATGAGTAAAGTATGGGGAGTAGGGTGTGGCAAAAATTGGCTATCTGGGTTTGGTGTTTCATTTATTTATGTGATTATTCACGTTTACACAGGACATCAAATCATTTTTTATGATTAAATATAGAAAAAGATATGGGGCAAAAAATCCCTTCCACGCATTAAAAATACCAGACTTCCACTTCATTTTCTATTTATTTTTATGTTATTTTATTGAGAATCCAGATTGTAATTCTCTACTAGTGAACACTATTACTACTATAACTATTTCTGCCAGCAACAGATTTTAACATGATATCAAGGTAGGAAGAAGTTCCACCATGTCCAGACGACCGACAGATGCCCCTCCCCATGCCCATCCCAAGGTAGGAAGAAGTTCCACCATGTCCAGACGACCGACAGATGCCCATCCCCATGCCCATCCCGAGGTAGGAAGAAGTTCCACCATGTCCAGACGACCGACAGATGCCCATCCCCAATTTGAGATTACACCAGATACAGCTGCAGACTGACTGACCATCCCAGCTCCATCTAAGGCAATTCCACCAGCTGCCAAGAGAAATATGACCATCGGACCATCCCAGCTCAGACCACTACATCCCCAACCAAGAGCAAAGACGGACTATTTGTCTTAATAATGCTGAAGTTACAATATTTGGTATTAAATGCTAAACTAAAATCACATGTCACCAGTCTGAGTGCAGCTATGACACGTCAGAGGGGATCTGGTCCTCCCGGTTGAGCCTGGTTTCTCCCGAGGTTTTTTTCTCCATTAATCAATCATTGGAGTTTGGGTTCCTCGCCACAGCAGGGCAGTGTTGGCCTGCTCACCGGGAGACTGCATTCATTCATTTATTTATTTATTTATTTATTTAGAAATTAGATGTTATTTATTAGAATGAACTTACTCGTTGTATAAATACCATGCACTGTGCTGTGTTTTAACTTTTCTGTTTTTCCTGTTTGCCCCTGTAAAGCTGGTTTGAAACAATACACATTGTGAAAAGCGCTATATAAATAAACTTGAATTGAATTGAATTGAATCAAGTGCGCATTCTGTGCCATCCATCTTTAATTCAGGATATATTGGATTTCCTGCTTTAAACTGGAAGATTCACATTTGATATATAATCTTAATTTTTAATGTAGAGTTTTAATCACATTTTATACTGATCAGTATTTAAAACAGGTCCCTGGAGACAGAACGCATTTAGGTCACGAACACACCTGCGGTAAAAAATCTAACATTGACTTTCTATTGCGGGAAACTGCCTCATTGTCTTTTATTACTTAAAAAAATTGAACAAAGCTTAAAGCAGCTGTGTGACAGACTGTACAGCAAACGAGCCAAAACCACAGAACTAAGTTTTATACCGAACATGAAAAGCCAGCTGTAAGGAGACAAAAGCACGACAATTAACACGTGAAGCAACAGAAGAACGGGTAAATTGTGGGATTCTTATATTCACTATTCCTACTACGTGTACAGTAAACATTTTTTCAGTGGTAAGTCAAATGTGATAACTAAACGTCAGTTTTATATTTGTGTAAAAATAATGAACGAATCCAGTCGCAGATTACGTTTCCCTCCAGTGGGCGCCCGTTTATGTACCTACTATGTTTAATTTGTATTCGTCTTGATTTTTATAAAATAAAATAACCCGGATGATTTATGTAGCTTGTTTACTATGCACCTTGTCACACATCAGGTTTTAGACATTGTTCTTTTTTTTTTGTTAAAAGTCAGAAAATGACAAGGAGGCAGCGTCCCCCAATAGAAAGTCAATGGAGAGGGTTGGTTTGTTTCCCCCGGTGTGGGCGTGGTGTAAATGCGCTGTCGATCTGCAAAAGGAAAAGCGGGAGGGGCTATGACGTCACAAAAGGTGACCGCACGTTCTCAATTTCCGTAAAAATGAAACTAAACTGAACTGGAAGCGTTTTAATTATCTCTTCAAAACAATATATTTCAGACTTGTAAACAAACACCTGATTACAGCTGGTACCCATTAACAGGTAACGTGACTTAAATTCTGCCTTTTTTAAATCTTACTGGAAGACCTTCTTATTTTCTTAACCTTTCGATGCCCCTTGACAACCTGTGTTTGTTTTTTTATTTTTCTGAGCACATATTACAGCTTGTGTATATCTATACTATTTTTATGTCTTATGTTTAATGTTTTATCGTGCCTATGTATAACGTCTTTCTATTGTCTTCCCAGCAAAAAAACGTTGTTATAAGAAGTTTCTTAAGGGTTTTTATTTTGAAAACGTTTTAAAAACATAAAATTTCCCAGCTAACAAAAGTCAGCATCAGGGTGATCAATATTTCGTTGAGTTGGGCTCTTATACCTTGACAAGAAGTGTTCGAACCTTTGACACGTTGTAACTGTGTACTTGTCATGTATTTCATTATGATCATTATAATTACCATAATCTTGTTAAAATCATGGATCTCATTTCATTCAAATACTATGTTAGATTTAATGAATAAATTAAACTATTGTGATATTTCAAAAAAATAAATGAAAACTGGCAAGGTAAATTTTATAACATTATTTATGACAAACTCAGACATCAAGAATCAGGGTATGAACCTCAACAATTTTGACAATCAACAAAATAAACCTTTGTGCCGGTATGCAAGCTGGGTAATATCTTAGTGCAGAACTCCTTCATGGTTCCACTTCCTAGCATGCATTGCAGTTGATTTGTTAATCTCAATAAGTTTGTTGATTGTCACCATTTTTGAGATTCATACCCTTGCGTATTTGCTCTATGTGACGTTTTTATAAATCCCAGATATTGTTACGGGGTCAAGATTAATACATGTAATATGTTTTGATAGAAGTCAAATCCTACATGATATAATTGCAACCTGATTAATTGTTCATTGCATAGGCATAACTAGTAAATATTATAATTTCTACCAGATATATACCGTGCCAAGCATTTGAATGAGTAAGAATTAAGGGACAAGACACAATCTCTAGGAAACACTGATCACCATGATGGTGACTTTTTGTTAGCTGAGAACATTTTTAAAACATTAAAAAGCTGACAAATTGTATTTTTTTAAACCTTTTTCGAAAAAAAGAAATTCCTCTAAGGAAAGTTCTTACAACAAACTTCTTTTAGCTGGGTCATAGCATGTTGTAAAGCACTTTGGTCAACTTCTGTTGTTTTTATACCGTGCTACATAAAGGTGTATTGTTTTGTAAATTAAATTAATCTTTAATCTACTGTAAATTACCAGATTCTTTTTCTGTAAAACTTTCACTGTAACTTTAAGTGTTTTTTGGAATTGTTTCATAACTATGACACTGTTTACACAGTGGAGATCAGACGTGAAAGCTAATAATGCAATATGTTTTGTAACCAAACATTTTAAAGACGTGCAATGGCAGAATCTTCACCAACATCGCCAAAACCAAAACGGGCCAAGAGAGAGTGTAAGGGTGAACCTTCAGGTAAATTTGAAATGCCCCATGAGTAAATACCAATATCACACTACTTAATGTTTGACAGTAATGTGTTCAATAACTTTTATTGTATTTTACCCAGCTACCAAAAGTTTGCTATTAGAACGTTTCTTTGAGGGTTTTTCGTGTTTTTGAAGATGTTTTATAAACATTCAAAATGTGTTTTTAGAACATTACCGGCTAACAAAAGTCATCCTTATGGTGATCAGTGTTTTATTTTTTTATATATATTTTTTATTCTCATCATACAAGTAAAACTTAACTTACATGTACAGTGCCTTTTGCTGGTACAAACATAAATAATATTACACTTTAACGCCTGTTCCAGATTAACAAACAATGATATTAACATTTCACCGTATTACATTACATTCCCACCCCCCACCCACATTCCTACAATTTTGGTAAATGGTCTATTCAGCTCACGTAACCGAGTACATTAACAAGCAATAAGGTAAGAATACAGAATAATCACCTTTCCTGGTGAGCGGCCGCAGATTTTAATTGAAATGAAGAAATAAGGAAAAAACAAACATCAGACAAACTATGCGCATCATTTCAGTCATCTTGTAAGTGAACTTTAAATTGTTCCCATATCTTATTGTAGGTTGATATTTTATGTCTTAAAGTAAATCGCAGCTCTTCTAAATGCAACATATTTCCCAAATCTCTGATCCACATCTCAAAAGCGGGAACAGAATCTAATTTCCACATCTGTAGTAGAAGTCTTTTTGCAAGCAACATACAAAACGATATGGCCTGAAATTGGTGACATTCACTACAGCCGTTCTCTGCTCCTAATATACCAATGTAAGGATCAGGTTTCATGTTAGTGGAATATACCTTTGAGAGAAATTTTGAAATTTGAAAATACGATCCCAGAATGGCTGTATTCTACTGCAAGCCCACAGAGAATGAAACAATGTGCCGTCCGTCATTTTACATTTGTTACATACAGGAAAAATTGTCGGATAAATTCTGTCAAGTTTTGTCTTGGAGTAGTGAAGCCTGTGTATTATCTTATATCGGATGAAATGATGTCTTGCAATGCATTTACAGAACAAGTATGAACGCTCTGCAAGCAACTGAAAAAAATGATTCTTGAGTGTTAGTAAATATTACCCATGCAAATCGGTTAAATTTTACTTACATATATTAGGTAGCAAAGTAAACTACATGTAAACTTACTGAATCTACTCAATAAAATTGAGGCAAGGATTTCCACTCAATTAGATTTAGTAGATTTTATTCTATGTTTTTAAGTAAAGAGTACCTACATTTATCAGATATGAGTCATGACACACTAAAAGAAATTAGATAAAGTCTACCTAATATTTCTCAATATTAATTACTTATAAAAATTGAGTAATATTAGTTTATATAACCGACAACAGTTCATCTACTTACACTGTAAAAACGATTCTGGAGGGTGTTAAATACAACCCATTAAAATTAGTTTAAATTTAGCTTAAAATATTGGTTGGAAAATAAAATATATAATAATGGGTACATTCTACCTACACTACCTGCTTTTTATGAGTAATAATGGCAACTTAAAAAAACAAGGTCAAATTTACCCGAAAATATTAGCTATGACACTGTGCATGCGCCGTCAACGCCCCGGCGGGAAATCAGGAATCACGAGACGCATCCTCTTCAGATTCGCTGACAGGATTTGTGGAGTAGCCGGTAAGTTTTTGTTCAACTTCTTTATATCATCATTTAGGCAAATGTGTACTTACTTAAATGTTAGCTCTACCATTATTTTCTTCTTTGGGTTTAAAAAAAGTTACGATACGAAATGCCCCTATTTTCTCGGCGCCACAGGCTGACAGGGCATAATTTAAGTAATATAACGTTATATGTGGTGCTTAGAGAGTGGCAATATATATACTGTATGTATCCTCATTGGAGGCTGAGCCCCCCTAATATTGAAAACCTAGAATCGCCTCTGCCTGTAACGTTAAGCGATTGGTACAGCGAAAAAAATTCATGCAGCCTCTTTTGTTAAAGCTCAGTGAATTACAAGAGAACGCAGGATTTGAATGATATTTTCTCATTTAGTTAAACTGTTTAATTCCATTGGTTGAAAAGTTAGTTTTTAATTTGAAGGAAATTCTAAGCCTATAACATTTGCATTCATGTAAATTCACCATGTAGACAGTTTCATTAGACACACATGCAAAGTTAACTTACATTTTGTGTTTATCGGTCTGGTTAGATGTTAAGGCAGTAGTTCACCCCAAAAAGAAAATGGTGTCATCATTTAAGGTACTCACCCTTTTGACATTTCAAACCTGTATGACTTTCTTTGTTGGGCAGAACACAAAAAAATATGTTTTGAAGATTGTTGTTAGCCGAACATCAACGGCACCCATTCACTTGCATTGTTTTTGTCTCCATACAATAGAAGTGAATGGGTGCAGCTTCTATTTGGGTAACAACATTCTACAAAATATATTATTTTGTGGTTTGCACAGCGAAGAAAGTCATACAGGTTTAAATTGACACGGTGGCAAGTACGTGATGACAGAATTTTCATTTTTTTGGGTGAACTCCTTTAATAATATATCAATTTATATTATATTTAATTCATATTTGTTAGTTTTTTATTCATTGTAATAAAATAATCTACTCTACAGAGACTCTGTTGTTGTCAATTATTTGTATAAGTCTATGGTAGTTAAGTTAAACCCACAGAGGGTTTGTCTACTGCCACTGTAATTAATTTTACTGGGGCACTACATCAATTTGTCAAATTGTCTATTTTAAATCTAAATACGTATATGTATTTAAACCTAAATATGTATTTTATTAAACTGCAAAAGTATATTGTTTTATTGGAGTGCATTATTGAACAATGTTTCTAGTATTCTTCCCTCATGTATGTTCAGTATATGAAGCAGTCAAGATATTAGAAGAAATGCAATTATATTATGTGCTGTTTGTAGCTCTCTTGAATTGTAATTTTAAAATCTGACTTTCTTTTCTTCCCCAGGAAGCTCTTTATGAGAAATTTAAAGGATACTCAAGAAGCATTGGCCAAAGGAATTACCTTCAGGTACCTTATTCTAAATGAACTGGCAGTGCAAAACATGCAGATTTGCTTCAACAAAACGATTGAACCTCCTAAAACATTACAGATTGCAACATGGGCATTTTAGTCGAAACCAGTCCATACCCTGACTCCATACCCATTGTCCTTGTTCCTTTAAGACCTGGGGTGCATTAAGGACACATTTGTCCAGGTTTCATCCTCACACCAGTGAAACTGTCCAGCTCCTTGAATTTACATGCATAATATTTAATTCATATTTAAAGTGGTTTGATTCGTGCTTCAAATTCTCCTAGTTTTGTTCATGTTGACCCTGTCAAACCACACCTGCAAGTCACCAGTCAAAACCAATGGGCTCTTTTGTACTTGCATTAGTCAGTGTTTAATATTTAAAAAAATGAAATGCATGTTTGTGTCCTTATAGCATGTCAATCCACAGATGTAATCCACAGAAATGTAAGATTTTCAAGGAGTAATTTGTAAAACTGAAGTGATATGTTATTAGAAATTGAATGTAAAAGGATTTTGGTATTTAAAAAATAAAGTGTTCATTGAATTTTTTTATTGCAATCACCTTTCACCGTGTTTATGCAAATTCAACCTTCTCTTAATGTGTAACATTTAATTATTTATATTGGCTATATATTACTAATAATAATTAGGTAGATGAGCCATACCTGCTGTCAAAGGGTAAACATTACCCCATTTTATTAAGTAATAACTTGTAATATATATATATAAGGTAAAATTTATCCAATTTAATTTAGTTTGTTATGACCAATAAATTTAGGTGCTCTATACTCAAAAATATGGGGTAGAATTTTCTCTCTTAAAGTGAGTGCAAATTGTTACCTAAATTTTTTTGAGTAGATTTTATAGGTTGTTTTGACCGACTTGAATTGACCGACAAATGGTCAGAATCAGGAGATCACATCAATTGCTTTTATTGACCAAATAACAAACGTCTACAAAACCCTTTGTGACAATGAACACAAGATTCATTTGATGTCACCTTAGTTGATGTCTTGACTCTCACATTGCATAGTTGTCAGAAGCTTTTACCCAGAGTGATTAACATTGCATTATATTATGTATTATATATGAGTGTGTACTGTCTACTGGATTAGAACCCATGACTTGGTGTTTCCAGTGCAATTCTCTAAGCACTGAGCCGCAGGACATTACAATCTTTCACATTGAGTATCATAAATCTGATGAGTCATTCAGATGCACAGACACATGAAGAATCAGTGAATGAATCTCAACAGTGGTGACAATCATCAAAATAAAGCTCCATATTGCAATGCAGTTTACCTGAATTAATTTGATGATTTCCATCCTTGTTGAGGTGTGTATGATGACTGTTGATATCTAAATTTAACCTCAACACAAAAATTTCTGCATGGGAAGTGTCATGATAAATTTCTTTTTACACTTCATTGTAGAATCTTTCTCATATCCATAAACACTCTTAAAATAAATGTTGCTTTAAATACTAAAAACGCATTTTGTTTTATATAATACTTTTGCAGTAAGGTTTTTTGTATTCAACACAGAAAATTGACGCATGACACACAGCTGTGAATAACAAAAGAGAAGCATTAATGTGAAGTGAAAGAGTCAAGAGATCAAATAAAGTGAACAATGATCATAATTATGGTGACATCAAATGAATCTTGTGTTCATTGTCACAAAGGGGTTTGTTATTTGATCAATAAAAGCAATTGATGTGATCTCCTGTTTCTGACAATTTTTAGGTCAATTCAAGCATCTCTGAATAAGTCATATTTAGTGTTTAATTTAGTAATTATTCAATATTTATTATTCATAATAAGCAGATGAACTGTTGTATCTTATATAAACTAATATTACTCAATTTTTATAAGTAATATATATTGAGAAATATTAGGTAGACTTTATCAAATCTCTTTTAGTGTGTCATGACCCATATCTGATAAATTTAGGTACTCTTTACTTAAAAACATAGAAAAAAATCTACTCAATCTAATTGAGTGGAAATCCTTGCCTCGATTTTATTGAGTAGATTCAGGAAGTTTACATTTAGTTTACTTTGCTACCTATTATATGTGAGTAAAATTTAACTGATTTGCATGAGTAATATTTACTAACACTCAAGAATATTTTTTTTCAATGCATCGTCAGGAATTTTGCTACCAAATTCTTTTTCCCATTCACCCTTTATTGCATCCGTATTACTATCTATTTTCCCCAATAATAAATTATAAAACAGAGACACATTTCCCTTCTCCCCTGGTGTAGCATTAACAATTGCCTCCAAAATGGGATTTGCACTAATCATTTCAAAGTTAGCAATGTTTTTCCTGACATAATCTCTGACCTGTAAGTAACGAAAGAAACTTGTAGGAGTGAGAGAGAACTGTTGTTCAAGCTGTTCGAAGGAGCAGAAGGTACCTTCTTTATAAAGATCTCTAATCGTTGCTAACCCCTTATGCTTCCAATGATCAAAAAGCATGTCAGATAATCCAGGGGGGAAAGTATGATTGTTACATATTGGGGAATCTAGATATATATCTGGATTTTCAAATGTGTCTTAATCTGTTTCCATACTTTAATTGAATTAGAAATTATTATATTTCCATTAAGATTAGTGCTGTTTATTTTGTCTTTACTATTGAGCATGGCTCGGAGGGAAGTCTTATTACAAAAAGCTTCTTTGATTTTCAGCCATTCTGGCTTGTTCTCTGGGTCAATAGACCCAACTTTACTCCACCACATCAGAACATTTAAATTAGCTGCCCAATAATAAAATTTAAAATTAGATGGACTAAATCCTCCTTCACCTTTTGTTTTACTTAAATGTTTCCTGCCAATCCTAGCAGTTTTGTTGGCCCAAATAAAACTAGATATGATAGATTCAAGTTGCTTAAAAAAGAGAATGGGAATAAAGGAAGGAAAAAGACCAAGATGGCGGCGCGTGAACATCGCGAGGCTCAGCGTCTCTCCATTGCATTTATATAGTGTTTTTCCTGCTCATCTCGGGCCTGTTCGTTCAGAACAGTTGTGCATTCACATCGTACACCCGGGATGAGCTTTTGGATATCGGTTTGCACATTCCCGGAAGTTATATCAGCAACATTCAACTCGTCCCTGAGATCGTCAAAACACCCGATGCTACGCACCCCACACGGCCGGACGGAAGTGCTCGGCGGAGTCGAGATCGTTAACAAAGGCAGGGGAAGCACGGAGGGCTAAGAGCTAAGCTAAAGCTAACACCACACCCAGCTTTTTACTTGCTAATGTACGATCATTAGTAAACAAAATGGATGAGATTCGACTCCACATCATCAACAATAAAAGACTTTTGAACTGCAATGTCATAATCTTCACGGAAACATGGCTACACAGCGGCATACTGGACAACGCTATTGAGTTAGCGGGCTACAAAACACACCGGGCGGATAGAACGGCAGAGGAATCCGGTAAGACAAGAGGAGGTGGACTGTATATTTATGTCAATAAAGCTTGGTGCACGAACTCTGTTATTGTCGGGAGACACTGCTCGGCTAACCTTGAGTTTCTCATGGTTAAATGTAGACCGTTTTATCTGCCACGGGAATTCACTTCCACCATTATAACGGCAGCTTATATTCCACCGGATGCTGATGCCAAGCTTGCTATGAAAGAACTTCATGCAGCCATCAGTAAACAACAAACTGCTCAACCGGAGGCTGCATTTATTGTTGCGGGAGATTTTAATCACCCTAACTTAAAGACAGTGCTCCCTAAATTTCACCAGCATGTTTCCTGCCACACAAGAGGAAACAAAAATTTGGATCATGTCTATACAAACATGGCTGAAGCTTACGCCGCGACCCTCCTCCCCACCTGGGTCAATCTGATAACCTTTCTTTGTTCCTCACCCCCAAGTACTCACCTCTCATTAAACGTGTGAAGCGATTAAGGAAAGGTTTCTACACACAGACTGGAGTATGTTTGCTTCTCAGGCAACCAGTGGCTCTCACATGGACATAGATAGCTACACCTCCTCTGTATTGGACTACATCAATACCACCATTGATAGAAGCAGATCACCATATACCCCAATCAGAAACCATGGATGAACAAGGAAGTACGCCTCCTGTTGAAAGCAAGCAACACTGCCTTCAGATCAGGTGATGAACATGCCTACAGTACTTCCAGGGCAAATCTGAAGAGGGGCATCAGAAAGGCCAACACTGCTAGAAGTTGAAGCTAGAGGAGCATTTTTCCAATTTTGACCCTCGACGCATGTGGCAGGGCATCCAGGCCATAAGTGACTACAAACCCAACCAATCCATCCCCATAACCACAGATGCCGCTTTCCTTAATGAGCTTAATGACTTCTATGTACGCTTTGAGAGAGACAATAAGGAACCCGCCACCAGGCTCACAACTTCTACTGACCACCCAATCATCACACTAAATTGCAAAGATGTTTTCCCTGCACTAAGCCAGATAAACGCGCGCAGAGCTGCTGGCCCAGATGGCATCCCTTGTCGCGTACTCAGGGCACGTGCGGAGCAGCTCGCTGGGGTCTTCACGGGCAACTTCAACCTATCCCTCGCCCAAGCAGTGGTTCCAGGATGTTTCAAATCCACCTCCATTGTGCCCATTCCAAAAAATTCCAGCCCGAAATGCCTGAATGACTACCGCCCTATAGCACTCACACCCATTATTATGAAGTGCTTCGAGCAGCTGGTCCTGTCACACCTAAAAGACTCTCTACCATCCACACTGGACCCATACCAATTTGCCTACCGTAGCAATAGGAGCACAGATGATGCGGTGTCTATGGCGCTGCACTCCGTGCTCACACATCTGGACAATAAGGACACTTATGCACGCATGCTGTTTGTAGACTTCAGCTCTGCATTCAATACCGTCATCCCTTCCAAGCTAATCATCAAACTTGGAAACCTAGGCATTAACAACCTGCAACTGGATTATGGATTTCTTGACGAACAGGCGTCAGCTTGTTAGGTTAGGCAACATCTGCTCCACCACAATCACCCTCAACACTGGTGTACCACAGGGCTGCGTACTGAGCCACATTCTCGACTCCCTTTTCACACTCGACTGCAGACCTGTGAATGGACCTAACTCCTTCATCAAGCTCGCAGACGATACAACACTTCATGCCTGTTCAAGAAGGCTCACCAGCGTCTCTTCTTTCTGAGGACACTATCCTGGTGAACTTTTATCGCTGCACGATAGAGAGCATCCTATCCAACTGTGTCACAGTCTGGTACGGGAACTGTTCTGTTGCTGAGCGCAAGGCACTGCAGCGGGTGGTGAAAACAGCCCAGCGCATCACAGGGACTACACTCCCTTCCATTGAGGACATCCAGAAGAAATGCTGTCTGCGTCGAGCTTGCAGCATTCTCAAGGACTCCTCTCACCCCGCTCATAGACTGTTTACTCTCCTGCCTTCCGGTAGGCGCTACAGGTGCCTCCGGACAAGAACCAGCAGACTAGGAAACAGCTTTTTTCCCAGAACTTTAATGCTGCTATTACGTTGTTTACATTGCACTACAGGGCTGCCATGCATGACTGAACTGTACACACCAGTACTTCATGTATCTGCTCTATCGGACTGTTTACACACACACACAGCATCATTTGCACTCTATACCGCTGACTTGCACACAAGGAATATTATACTGAATGCTAATTTGCACTAATGGACAACTCTCACTAATGGTTCCTCCTCCGCTGGTGGAATGGGAGAGGATGATCTGGGGACTTGGTAAAGAATTTCTCGAGCAGTGGCCCCCAGGACTCCACCCATTTCCACCTGGGTTCTATCCCGGAGGACCGGGTTCTGACCACTGGGAGGGTGAGGTTCGCCAGCCTATCCCACTCAATTCCCGTCTGCGTCCAGGGGAGACGCCCACGGTCACAGTCGCGGGACTCCCCATCCGACTCCGCCAGCACAGAGCTAACCATGCTTTCCACCGCTTCTCTGCCGCCGACCGCACGTCCCATTAGCCGATCTAGGAGGAGGGGAATGCAGTGGAGTCCGGAGGTCCCGAGTCCCAAATATTTTTTGGGGGGGCGCCGTGGGGAGGTGTCCAGTCCGGTGCAGCCGGCGTCCAGTCCGGTGCATCCGGCGCCCAGTCCGGTGCAGCCGGCATCCAGTCCGGTGCACCCGGCGTCCAGTCTGGTGCAGCCGGCGACCAGTCCAATGTCCAGTCCAGTGACTCAGCCGGCATCATACCCGGGTCCTAGCCGTGTCCAGCCGGCAGCCAAAACTCTTCCTACAGAGTCCTCAGGGACTAAGACTGTGCCTCCCAGGACTTCTCCTGTTAAGCCCCCCGGGGCTTCGCGCTCTCGAGCGTCACACAGGTCTAAGTTTGTTCCCCCCATCCCAACCCTACTGGACATTCTCCCATGAACTTTGTTGTTCCCCCTCCCCCCTCCCATGTTTGTTAGTTTTATTGAGTATCCCCAATCCCCTGTTTGTTCTTGCCTGCCTGCCCCTGATTTGTTGACCATGTCTCTTTGGTTCCTGTCTTTGTCTCAGTCTGTCTTGTCTTGTTTGTGCCTTTGAGGAGCATCAGGTTGCTGCTCCTTAAGGCGGGGGTCCTGTCATGATTCATACAGGATCCTTTGTTTTATGTGGGGAGAGACGTTTTTGTTCTTTTGACTTTCCATACTCTCTCCCCGAGTCTCGTCTGTTCCCGCCCTTTCTGTTTCTTTAGCTCTCCCTTCGTGTTTGATCTGTATCACCTGGTCCCTACCAATTATCCTGTGTTTGTTCCCCTTGAAATAGTCCTCATGTTTCATTGTCCTGTGCTGGTTCATTGTACGTCTTACCTTGCCTGTTTGATGTCCCTCGTGCCTGTTCTTGAATGTCCTTGTCCTGCCTTTTTCCAGTTACCCCTGTGTCTTAGTAAGTGTAGTCTATTGTTGTTCAAGTGTTTGTTTCTTAGTTTAGTTAGTCCTTGTTCTTGTATTGTTTAAATATATTATTCTGTCTTGTTTTCCCCCCTCGTGGGTTTTGTTTTGCCCTTTTTGTTCCTGTTTGTTATATATAATAAATACCCCTGTTTACCCCTACGTCTGTGCATGCCCGCATTTGGGTTCTCCCGCACTGTCTTTCGTGCCTCTACTGTGGCTCAGTGGTGGAGTGGGGAACTTGTCACGCCGGAGACCAGAGTTCGATTCTCGCTCTTGACACTACTGCACTGTAACTTCAATAACTGCACTAACTCATCAACTGTATTAACTGCATATACTCATCTATTGCACCATAACTTCAATACTCTATTAGTAACTGAGTAACTCTATTAACTGCATCTACTCATCTATGGCACCATAACTTCAATTACTATATTAGTAACTCAGTAACTCTATTAACTGCATCTACTCATCCATTGCACCATAACTTCAATAACTGTATTAGTAACTCAGTAACTCTTTTAACTGCATCTACTCATCTACTGTACTGTAACTTCAATAACTGCACTAACTAATCTACTGTACTTTAACTCTATTAACGGCATCTACTCATCTATTACACCCTAACTTCAATAACTGCATTAACTCATCTACTGCACTGTCACCTTAATAACTGCATTAACTCATCTACTGCACTGTAACTTTAATAGCTATTGTCTGTAATTAATGCACACTTAAGCCACTTGCACTATTGTATAGTCTAAATTGTTATCTGTTCATAACCACCTGTACATTAACGTTCACAGTATATATCCTTCTGTATATATTGTCCATAGTACATACCGACTGTCATATTGTCATAGAACATTTGTATAGTATTTCCCTAATATTGTATTCTTTATTTATTCACACTGTATATCCTGCACTTGCTAATTGCACTTCTGGTTAGACCTAAACTACATTTCGTTACACTGTATTCGAATATGTGTAATGACAATAAAGTTGAATCTTATCTAATCTAATCTAATCGCCTGGAAGACATATAAAAATCTTGGAAGTGCTACCATTTTAATGGCATTAATTCTGCCAACCATAGACATAGGGAGAGTTTTCCAATAAATAATGTTGTCTTTAAGTTGTTTAATTTTCTTTTTCGAATTTAATTTTAATAGCATGTCAGGGTTCTTAGTTATAATTTTACCTAAGTATTTAAAAGAGTGATTTGCAACTTTAAATTTGACATTTTCTAGGAACTTTTTATCTATATCATCAGAAACAGGCATTAATTCACTTTTTCCCAATTTATTGTAAATCCAGAAAGCCTTCCAAATTGGTTGAGAACCTTAAGTAATGGAGGGATAGATAGTTCAGGATTCTTAATGTATAAAAGAACATCATCCGCATAAAGCGAAATATGTTGAGGTCTGCCTTGCACTATGATTGGAGTAATACTAGGATGTTGCCTGATAATAGTGGCTAATGGTTCCATAGAAATTGCAAATAAAAAGGGGGATAAGGGGCATCCCTGTCATGTACCGCGGAAAAGTTTAAATGAGTTTGAGACATCCTGGTTGGTGATTATGGAGGCTGTTGGATATGCATAAATTATTTCAATCCACTTAATAAATCCTGCACCGAATCCAAATTTACTTAATGTAGCCATCATATATTTCCATTCTATTCGGTCAAAAGCTCTCAGAGCAGGTTTTGGACTTTATTACACAGGTTTTGGAGTTTTTCTTGTTATACAAGATATTAAAAAGCCTTCTTAGATTGAAATATATATGTCTGTTGGGCATGAAACCTGTCTGATCTTGGAGAATAATGGAGCAAATGTGTTTTTTTAATCTATTAGCAAGAATTTTGTTTATAATCTTGGATTCTAACGCAATGAGCGATATTGGATGATAAAATGACATCTTTAATTTGTCTCTACCCGGTTTTGGGATTAATACTATATTAGCTTTATACATTGTTGGTGGGAATTTGCCTTCCATTTTAGCATTTTTAATCAAACGGTGAATCATCGGTATCAACAGATTTTTTAATTTCTTGTAGAACTCAGCGCTATAACCATCAGGATCAGCGGCTTTGTTGTTAGGTAACTGTGATATTACTTCATGTAATTCTTCGAGTGTAACCTCTTTATCCAGAACTTGCTTCGCTTCAGTGCTAATGCTAGGAAGGTTCAACTGCACTGTAAACCCTAATAAATTCACAGAACTCAATAATTATTTTGTAACAGATTACACAAAAATATTTTAGTGATGTTTTTAAATGTTTTAAGTTTAGATAAAACAAAAACTACATTTTCAGTTGCCTTAAATTATTCCAATGTTATCATATAAATATTGATATTCCTCAACTTATAATTAGGGAGTAATTCACTCAAAATTTTAAATATTCTTCAACTCATATTATGGGGAAAATACACTCAAAATTTTTAATATTTCTCAACTTATATAATGTGGGAAATACACGATTTTTTTTAATATTCCTTAACTCATATAATGTGGGACATGCACTCAAAATTAATTCTAAACTGAAATACTGATGTCGGCCACACAATTATAATCAGCTAGCAATGTTAGAAAACACAAAAGTGACACCACAGTGACAATTTAACAACTTTTTTTATTAAACACAATGTGCTTTTTAAAAAGGCACGAATCAAAACGGATCATTCAAAACAAAGTGCTTGTGATAAATTAAAACAAAACGACTCTATAAAAACAAAATGTGTTTTAAAGTACATTAAGTGCTATTATTTCCATATTCTGATAGTGGTCATTGCTACAGAGGGTGGATTCAGTATTTTGGGTAAAAATAGGATTAAAACTGACCAAAGATTCGTGATAAAATTCAATAAGATTCTAAGTATAATCTATCCTCAACAACAATGACAACTATTAGAATGTGGAGCCATTTAACACAGTTTAAAAACATTTGATACTACTGTATCTTGAAGGCTGCAACTCACTTTTTAAAATACAACATTCAAATAAAGTGCTAGTTTTTACTGTGCCGTAATTTAACTGACAACATCAAGGTAGTGCATCAAGGCATTAGGCAGCAGAACATTAAACATGTATAGTGCATGAATCGAACATATTTAGTACAAAAACTTTGGCTGGGCAATACATCAATGTTTTTAAAATTTAACAATCAATGCATTAAATCTGAGGTAGAACAGGCAAACAGTGTCAACCCTTAAATCTGAGGTTGAAGAGGCAAACAGTGTCACACTTTAAATCTGAGGTAGAAGTGGCAAAAAATTACATTTGTAAAGATGGAAAAAAATACTTCCTCAATACCCATGTCAACAAATAATCCTTTCTGAGTAATTCACGCATTGAACAAATCATTCTTCAGCGTCAGTAGAAGCCCTTTCAGTGGTTTGTTGTCCTCAAGACACATGACAACCTTTTGGACAAATGTGACAACCTTTTGCACAACTCTAAGCTCGAGATTCTTGGGGTACTGTAGGTCTAGTGCATAGATGTACCCAAAGAGCAGGAGAAATGAGTCAGCCAGATTTGTGGGACCACTCACAAGTATTTCATCCTCCATGACAATACTGATGTTCTCAGGGCTGAAGAGGGCCGCATCAGTAGGGTCATCCGTGACGACTTTTAGGAGACTCCCCGGAGTGTCAGTGAGGTCTGGACCATCTGCTGACTATAAAACACAATTAAGACAAGAATGAGTTCAGCCCCTTAAGGACACAAATCATGCTGATGATGTCTAGACATTACTGTCACTAAGCACTTAGACTGCAACTAACCTACATGTTTAACCTATTTTCTTTTCATATGCTTATATCTTATGTTAGTTTCACAACTATATGTTGGCATACTCTTGTTTAGTTGAATGCTTTATACTTACCATTTCATTTATGTAATTTCTACATGCCAGTTTGCAGAATAACAACTCAAATGAACTTCAAAAACAGGTTCTGGAGGGTATTCCAGAAAGGAGGTTCAACAAACTCTCAGCCTAACCCTGAACTCTGAGTTGACTTAACCTGTGAAGTGAAACTGAGTTTTCAGTTCCAGAACAGCTGATCTGAGTTAGGTAAGTCAACTCTGAGTTGAGCTCCTGCCTGACGACTAGTAAAAAGCCATCATCAATGGAGCACACTATGGCTTCGTTCAGTTCTCTACAAACAATCTGTTAATAATCTGTTTCTGAATCATGCAAAGTTAAAAATTCACCTGAAGGTCATAAATCCTCATGAGCTTGGCTATCTCCTCCGCTATCTTGCCAGTCTTGATGGCCTTGTCTCTGAACAAGGTGATGAGTTTAGGCGTGTGTCTGTCCAGGTCCTTGTAGAATTGATTGCGCAGGTTAACATTGTTAATTCGCTGGAACTCTGCAAACACCTGTAACATGGACAGAATAACACAGAAATGTACAAAGATGAATTAGGAACGGAATTGTGAATGTATTTTAAGAAGTTTTCAGTTGGCAGGTGGCAAAACCAAGGGCAATTCTATTAGGGATAAGTCAGAACCAAGGTCAAAATAGAAAGTCAATTGTCATTCTTTAATTTAAAACATGATGTATGATGTTATCTCAAGGAAATTGCTCTCAACAGGGAGAACAATAAAATAATGAAAAAGATTTTTTACTTATTTATTTTTACCTGTGATTCCATAAGTAGGGCTGGCCATGTGTCCACGATGTCTCCCACCGATGGAGCTACAAGAGATCCAACAATTTCTTGGCGACGAAGGGCATAGGTTGCGTTCATGAGCTTGGCTATGACTAATTGGTTTCTCTCAGTTTCACAATAGCACACACATACAGACAGCTCAACAACGTAAAATATTGACGGTGTAACGCGGACACTTATTGAAATAAGTATACACAAAGTAAGTATTAACGGCGAACAGCGAAAACAACAACCGGGAAGATGGTATAACGTTTTGCTTTCGTTATTTCTCTGCCTCTACCAGAAAGTTCAAACTAACCTCAACCGTCAATGTCCCGGGCAAACATGCATTATGGGAAATGTAGTTCAAAACTTCTAACGTTGCGATTACTTGGATTTTTAAACTATTTACAACAAATATTCATTGTGCACATTGAACAAATGTATTCCTAGTTTAAAAATATAAGACTATTTATCGAAATTCAATAAATAAAAAACATTAAGCGTAGCTTACCAAATCAGGGCTGACGATAAGAGGGCGCTTAAGAATACGAGGGCAATAAGACAAATGAAAATAACTGAGATAGTGATGGCTTGAAGCGGGGGGGTAAACTTGCACATACCAAACAAATTATAACAAATTAAACTGTGTTCCACATCCACACGTGCTGGCAAAAACTTTCCCGCATCAGGGCATATTCAAGATGGCTGACTCCACTTTCCTGAGGGAGAGATAAGACCCACCCACCAGAACGTCATGACGTCAATAACGTCATGGCACTACTGTATGGTTCATAAACTTTTTGAGCGTTCCACAAAAAATTAGCTATAAAAATATTGAGCCCTATTCAATTAAAGGGGCATAAATCTTAACAGAGCTCAACACTTTAAAGTTTGGTCAACTGCATAACGACATTTGACTGTTATGACCTTATTAGTTATGAGCTAGTACAACTGTTTGGGATTACAGTGTGGGAAAAGAACTCGTCTATCGCTTGTTGGTCTGCTTCACACCTTGATTTATAGACATCCCAGATAGCAATTTTTTGCGGCCCAAATCTGGCCCACACCTTACTCCCCATACTTTACTCATCTGGCCCACATATGGCGTGGAATGATGGCACTTGTGCGGTCCGCTCCTGTTTGCCAGATTTGGGCCACAGGCATGCCAAAGCTATGCCACATGTCAAACATCAAAACAAATAAAGAAGAACTGAACCAAATATAAACAACAGTTCATTTCAATTCTGGTCCAGATTTATCCAAATACCATCACCTTTCTGTGCTCCTGTTTGACGGAATTTGTATTGAGTTTCAATATTATTATAGGGATGATTGAGTTATTAGTGATGAACATCTGCTTTTTAAAATAAAAAAATATTTGCTCAGAGGAATACAACAACTACAACCTGAAATACAACCCAGCTAACAAAAGTTTGTTATAAGAACGTTCCTTTTAAAATATTCAAAATGTCAGTTTTTAATGCTTTAAGATCATTTCCAGCTGATAAAAGTCACCATCATGGTGATCAGTGTTTCCTTGAGCTGGGCTCGTGACCCTTGACATTTTCTCTTGAAAATGTATAAAGTACATTTGTCAAAGAAATTGAAATGATGCTCTGATCAATGGTGTTGGTTGGTGGTCAGTGAGATATCTACCATGTTGACATTTGATTAAATTACTGTCCTGATGATCTTGAAATTACATTAAAACATCTGGGAGTTTTATTACATTTTTCAGTCTCCAAAGCTTTTTTGAAGAAAAAAATTACTCAGAATTTAGACACACAGACATGAAGAATCAGTTTATGAATCTCAACAATGGTGAGAATAAACAAAAGAAAACTTCAGGCTGTGATGCATGCTGGGTAACATCGTAGCACAAAACGAATTAATAATTTCCAGCATGCATTGCGGTTGATCCGCTTATCTGAGTTAGGTGGTTGTTTCTCACCATTGCTGAGATTCATACATTGATTCTTGATATCTGTGTGATCCTAAAATGTTGTTTGATAAAAATACATCAATTGTCAAATTTCCTGATTTTACAATGTCCTATCAGGATCTTTAGCATTGCACTCAACCTAAATGAGTACTGAATCAAGCTAAAACATCACAGAGGTTTCACCAATACCATTTAGTAATGTTCATATTTGCTCTGCCATGACAAGTGAACTTTATAAGGACGCAGTTCAAACATACCTTTGCTCAGGGGTCAAGATCCCAACCCAAGGAAACACTGATCACCATGATGGTAACATTCTTAAAACACTTGAATTTTTTTTTACGTATTCAAACATGTGAAAAACCTCTAAGGAACGTTCTTATAACAAATTTTTGTTAGCTGGGTTGTATTTCAGGTTGTATTTTAGGTTGTAGTTGTTGTGTTTCTCTGGGTAAATACTTTTTTTGTAGTTATTGTTGAACTTTTCTGCAGTGATGCTGTTTGTTAACAGCAGATGTTCATCACTAATAACTCAATCATCACTATAATAATATTGAAACTCATTACAAATTCTGTCAAACAGGAGCACAGAAAGGTGTTGGTTTTGGGATAAATCTTGGCCAGAATTGAAATAAACTGTTGTTTATATTTGGTTCAGTTCTGCTTTATTTGTTTTGATGTTTGACATGTGGCATAGCTTTGGCATGCCTGTGGCCCAAATCTGGCAAACAGGAGCGGACCGCACAAGTGCCATCATTCCACGTCATATGTGGGCCAGATGAGTAAAGTATGGGGAGTAAGGTGTGGGCCAGATTTGGGCCGCAAAAATTTGCTATCTGGGTATCTTTGTAATATCCTGCAAAGCAATGGTTGATCTTCTTGGGATCAACAACGCTGTTTCCGTTAGTTGCTCAAATTTTATTTATTGCTCGTGTTGCCTGATCCTGTTTCAGCTGGTGGGCAAGCAGTTTTTGGTTTTTTTTTTTTTGAAAGTATTGAGTTATACTCGCTTCGTAGGACTATTATTATTTTGAGAGTGGCTTTGCTACTTGTTGATCTATAGTCCCTTTCCAATTCGTCTATTCGCTCGTCGATTTCAGGTTCAAAGACTCTCGTTTACTTGCCACTTACAGTCACCATAAACTTTGATTGAAAACGAAAGCCACATCTCACTTCGTGCTCCCTGCATTTCTTCCGTATGTTGTCAAACTTTTGTCTCTGTTTTAAGACATCCACTGCTAGGTCCGGGAACACGTGAATTTTACGATCGTCATATTCCAAGGGTTTCGACCTCGCCAGGCGCAAGATGCGTTCGATGGAGTCTGACAATGAACGCCTGTGAACGGCCTTCTCTTGGAGGCTTTGGTGATCTGTGCACCCCGTCAATTTTGACTGGATTATTCGTGTTCTCCTCGCCCAGTACCTGTGTCAGCTGCTTCCATTTTCCACACCTTCTTTAATGCCGACAATCCGAATAATTTGCCGTCGAGATCTTGATTCTAAATCGCTGGTCTTTTCCCTGAGCCGTTTTACAGTCATTCTTCAGTCGTGCGCACAGCCTCTCCAGCAACTCGATGCGAATTTCATGTGCCTTTGTTGCCTTTTCAATCTGGGCCACCCTGTTTGATATGCTGGCAAGAGACACGTTTACCTCTAACAAAGTTGTAGAAATAGCCTCGAGTTTCTTATCAAAAGAGCCACTCAAGTTCATGATAGCATCCATGATGTCCAGGTTTGTCGGCGCAACTGCCTTCACGCTAATTAGGTCAGCATTAGCTGAGTTCTTCATTACACTTTCATCTTCCATATCCGCCTTTTCTGCCTTCTTGTGTCTTGTCAGCATTACGAAAAGAGGTTAACCAAAACAAATGTTCAATTTCAAGCAACTCCAAGGTTTTTAACTGTATATATTTTTTGATCAGTGAAGAGCTGTTAAAAACGCGTCTCCTCCATTCAACACCGCAACAGCTCCCTGATCAGTGTTTTCTTGAGTTGTTCTCCTGCCCCTTAATTTGAACAGTACAAGGTGGTAATAAAATTGAGAATTTAATTTAATGACATTTAAGTACTGCAAGAGCGATTCTAGTACAGATTGCACGGTTACGGATTTGAATCGCTCTCGCTGTAATTTAATGCGATATGCCAAACAATCTGTGCAGCCCAACATTAAGTTGAACTCGTCTGTTCCTGAAATCACTGATCAGCCTCATCAGATGTTTTATCAGAGTTGGGGCTAAACTCTGCAGGAAAATGGATCTCGCGGTCCAGAGTTGAGAACCACAGTTGTAGACTTTTCTCAACATACATTTTTCTCACCCTCGAACACTCCGCATGAACTACTATGAATCTCATTATTGCGGTTAGATAACCCTTCAAACTTCTTTAGTAAGTTTTGTCTGTGTATGAAGACACTGCAAATTCTTGTTCTGAAGTTAACTTCAGGAGCAAACTTCAGCCAATTTCCTGTGTGCAGGGAGTAGAGAGCAGTGAACACTGTGTAGGGATCATGTCAATCGGAACACAGTTCATTCATGGAGCGCTGGTGATTTAAATCAGGTTTGTTAAACGAGAGAAAAGCTAAATATGGGGGGACGTGAGGACCAGGGGCCCGTTCTTCGTACGTCGCTAACTCGGTTAGCTGGATTTGATTGTTGACGATTTGGCATGATCTTGGATTGTTTGGTTCTTGGACGCTCATCCTGGACTTGCTGTCATAGCAACAGGTCCGTAAGCTTGAACCTGCTCGGGAGCAGGCTTACTTCATGTAAACAGGATTAGATCCCGGCTTTATAAGCGGAGGTGATATGGGAAGTCTTCCGCAGCCATGTCTTGTCCGCTTTTACGTCAGGAATCCGTTGCTGAAGGTATCAGAATAATTTGAAGAGCTTTTCGAATTAATCGCGTTTTGCAATATCGACAGAATCCTTTAGCGCTGCGCGATAATCTACTGATTGAGAGATATCGTTTATCTCGGGAGGGTGTAATCTACATTATCAACTTGTTGGAGCCACACGTTAAATGTTCGACTCGTCGCAGTCGGGCTTTAACAACTGCACAGTTTGTATAGCTCTGCGATTCTTTGCGAGTGGCACTTTCTTTTACACTATTGGAGATGCAGAAAACTTGTGTAAAAGTGCTGTATGTCATGCCATTCGCAAAGTTTAGCTGTCACTCAAACAGTTTTTAGGGGGCTTTGTGGTATTTCCAAGACACTTAAGACCACAGGCTGTGAAGCAGATTTATTTTCCCATTGCAGGTATATTTTAATTGTTAATGATGATCAATCAATCATGATCATGCCAAAAAGTAGCCTAGGACTTACATTATTTGTTCCTCAGGCTTCCCACACGTTATTGGTGCCATAGACTGCACCAAGACATGTCCCCATCAAGGCCCCACCTGGCCCCAATGAAGGGGATTTTGTGAACCGAAAGGGATTTTACAGTGTAAATGTGCAAGTAAATTACTATTTCGATTATTAATATTCCAGATTAGCAATAAATAAAAAATAAAAAAGTAATGTAATCAAAAAGTATGCAGTTGACTGATTTCAAATATTTTAGATGGTGTGTGACTCCATGTTCCACATCACAAATGTGGAAGCCACATGGCCTGTTCTGTGCATGACTCCATGATTTTCAGAGAGTCACATTCATGAACATTATTTGAACGTGGTTAAAATTATTTAAAACTCACTGTATTACATAACTTTATTCTGAGCCTAACAAAACTGCATTTTTCCGGTGCTTACGATGGGGTCCTGCTTGGTGACAGGGGCTATGCCTGCAGGCAGTACTTCATGACACCATTCCCTGGACCACAAACCCGTTACAATGCAGCTCTAGCCAGGACAAGGGCACGCATTGAAATGACCTTTGGCCAACTAAAGGGAAGATTTCAGTGTCTTAAGGGTCTGAGGGACACTTGGACCAACCTAGTGGCAGAGCTGCACAGGACAGAATTGTGGAACACCATTTTTGAATTCTTTTTTACACATAAACCTTCATTAAATTAATAATAGAAGACAAGACAACATGCTTAGTTCATGGAGTTTTATTTCAATTATTGTTTCTCAAGAAAAGCCAGTGATGGTCATCTTTTGCCTGCAATAAGATATATTGTTATCCAAGGGCAGCAATAGCGCTCTTTGTGAAAAATAGGGTTTTAGCACTTACTCTGAAGTTCCTTTTGAAGCAACTCAATCTCTAGTGTCAGTTTTTTTCTTCTTTGAGGTGCCAAGTTCAATTTCTCCCCTTAATTTTTGCTTTTTAAGAGCAAAATACTAAATTTTCTGTTGAAGATTCCGTTTATAGTACGGATATCCCCCTGTGCCATTAAAAAAATAAACTCAACACAAGCCTCATGTTAGAGAAAAAGGAAAAGTAGACTGCCCACCTCTGTATCAATTTGTTCTGTAGGCGTTTCCTCCTGCAACTCATATAACCAGTCAGAAATAATATGTACACATCTATAAATTAAATAAAGTTATTTGTGCACTTACAAGTACTTCCTCCAAAGGACAGTCATCTGAGAGGGTTTCTTCACTGTCCTGTGCAAAAGAAAAATGGGTATTACAAAGTGTTGCACTTTCTTTCCTTTTGTTGTAAAGTTATAAATGTCCACTTACTGCACATATTTCAGCCACCACTTTCTTGGGAACAGGTAAAAGTGTAAGTATTATGCAAAACTACACAAAAGAGGAGAACTCAATGGCATTACAATACACTAGGAAAAAATATGATCAATAACATATTGCAAAATATTTTTACATTTGTTATGCAATTTTCACCATCACAATTCAAACCAATTGACTAAATATTTATTTGTTGAAATGACTGTACCAGCCATTTGGATTATAGAAATAATTTAACGCAGCAATAAATTATTTACAGTGTAGCAAGATGATTTAAAACTCATTTAGCTGTAATTAAGGTGTTGCTATTACTGGTCCCTGGCTTTAGGTCTAAGGAAGAGCTGCCCCCAGGGATGCCCTTTACAATGGGTCGGTTGTCATTTAGCCCAAGGGCCAGCTCTTCTGCAGGGTGTCACGGGGAGAACAACGACACGGACACAACAGGTACAATAAACGGCCCCGGAGGGTACTTTTATTGAAGGTTCCAAACGAGACAGGGGAATGCACCAAGATGGTGCCGGTCAAAGGTGCTGGTGATCTCCGGGTAGGGGAAAAGTGGTAGTCGTTCTAGGAGCCTCGTACACATGTACGCCCAAGGGAATATCCGGGACCGCACTATAGCCGGCAATATGAATCTGGTCATCCAGTCCGTCCTTCAGCCTTCGGAGTCTAGGAGGAAGACAATACGTGACGTGAGTAAGTTGCTCAGTAAGGTTTGTGGAGATCAAGCTCACCTTCCCTCAGAATACCAACAGCTTTTATAGCTGTTGGGATTGTGTTTTGAACGACCTGCAGGTGAGTCTCGTTGATTTCCCCTGTCTCCATGGCGATGCTGATTGCGCAACGGGTGACTCGTCACACTCCCCCCCCCCTAAGCGTTGCCTTGTTCGCCTGGGCCGTCCTGTAAGGAGATGGAAATATGTGTGGGGGGGTTTGAGTGTCACCTGACCTAGTGGTCCACCCTGACCAGATCCTCGGCAGACCGTCTGCATTCCCGTGGGAGGTCCCGGCTCGATGTACCACAGTAAAGTGGAAGTCCTGGAGCGCTAAAAACCATCTTGTTACTCGTGTGTTATTGTTCTTAGCTTTGGCCATCCACTGGAGTGGTGCGTGGTCCGTTACTAACGTGAACTTCCGTCCCAGGAGGTAATAGCGTAGCTCCAGGACTGCCCACTTTATGGCCAGGGCCTCCCTCTCGACTGTGGCATACCGACTTTCCGCCGGGGTGAGTTTGCGGCTGATGTATACCACCGGGTGCTCAGCCCCATCCCGGGTCTGTGACAGGACCGCTCCTATTCCGGTATTGGAAGCATCGGTCTGGAGTATGAAGGGGCAGCCAAAATCCGGTGCATGTAGTACTGGAGATGACGAAAGGGCCTTCTTCAGTACCTGGAATGCCTGTTCCGCCTCCGGTGTCCACTTCACGTTCTCTGGCTGCCCCTTCCTGGTCAGGTTGGTCAGGGGGCTGGCTATGGACGAAAAGTTGGGGATAAAGCACCTATAGTACCCCGCTAGCCCCAGGAAGGCACGTACCTGAGATTTGTTACGGGGTCGAGGGGCATCCCGGACGGCTTCCACCTTCTTCATCTGTGGTTGGATAAGACCTCCCCCGACCCTGTATCCCAGGTACTGGGCTTCGGCGAGTCCGAGGTGGCACTTCTTGGGATTCGCCGTCAAGCCTGCCTTCCGTAGGTCCATCAGCACTCTCCGCAATCGGTCCAGGTGCTCATCCCAGGTCCCCGAGTGGATGACTACATCATCAATGTAGGCTGCAGCATATGGTTGATGTGGACGAAGCAAAATATCCATCATCCTCTGGAAGGTGGCCGGTGCCCCATGCAGTCCAAAAGGTAGGACTCTATATTGCCAATGTCCCCCTGGGGTGCTGAATGCGGTTTTTTCCTTGGAGGCTGGGGACAGGGGCACCTGCCAATACCCTTTTGTTAAGTCAAGTGTTGTAATGTACCGGGCCTTACCTAGCCGGTCCAGGAGTTCATCCACCCGGGGCATTGGGTACCCGTCGAAGCTGGATACCTCGTTGAGCTTCCGAAAATCGTTGCAAAAGCGGAGAGTGCCGTCTGGTTTTGGGACCATCACGATGGGACTGGACCAAGGGCTGCGGGAGGGCTCTATCACTCCAAGCATTTTCATCCTGTTGATTTCCTCCTCTATAGCCAACCGACGATTCTCTGGTACCCGGTAGGGCCGCTGTCTGACGATGACTCCGGGTGGTGTTCGTACTTCGTGCTGGGTTATTCGAGTCTGCCCGGGCTTTTCTGAGAATACATCTCGGAACTGACTGACCAGGGTCTGTAGATCTTTCTTTTGGAGAGGAGACAGCTGTTCTCCCATTGGGATGACTGGTGGTTCTTCTGGAACGGAAATCGCCAACAGGGCTGGGGTGGGGATCCACTTCTTCAGTAAATTAATGTGGTACAGCTGCTCCTCTCGTCTTCTTCCCGGCTGACGGACACGGTAGTTGACCGGCCCGACCTTCTCCACTATAACGTAGGGTCCCTTCCAGGAGGCCAAGAACTTGGATGTGGCTGTAGGGATCAGCACCAACACTCGGTCTCCTGGTTGGAACTCCCGTGGCTGGGCAGGCCGATCATACCACCGTTTCTGGGCGCGCTGGGACTCGACGAGGTGTTCCCGAACAATAGGCATCACTCTGTCTATGCGGGATCTCATCTGCTGTACGTGCTCGATCAGAGACCGGTGGGGGGCAGGTTGCTGTTCCCAGGCATCACGGGCGATGTCCAAAAGGCCGCAGGGTTGTCGACCGAACAGAAGCTCGAATGGCGTAAACCCAGTGGACGCCTGGGGCACTTCTCGTACGCCAAAAAGCACGTAGGGCAGTAACAAGTCCCAGTCGCGCCCATCCTCTGCCACCACTCGGCGGAGCATCCTCTTCAACGTCTGGTTAAATCCCTCAACCAGACCGTCAGTTTGGGGATGATACACAGAGGTCCGGAGTTGTTTCACTTTGAGAAGGCGGCAGAGGTCCGCCATCAGCCGGGACATGAACGGGGTCCCCTGGTCAGTCAGGACTTCAGTGGGGATGCCTACCCGGCTGTAGAGTAGAAACAGCTCCTTGTCTATCGCTTTCGACGTTGCTTTTCTTAATGGAATAGCCTCCGGATACCGGGTAGCGTAGTCCACCACTACGAGGATATACTCGTGCCCCCGGGCAGACTTCGGCAGCGGTCCTACCAGGTCCATCCCGATGCGTTCGAAGGGCACCTCGATTACTGGTAGGGGTATGAGAGGACTGGGGGGGGTCATTGGGGTGAAGTCTGCTGGCATGTGGGGCAGCTTTGACAAAACCTTTTCACTTCGCCTTCTAAACCTGGCCAGTGGAAACGATCTCGGATACGCTGTATGGTGTTCGCTGCAGCCATATGTCCGGCCATGGGGTGTGTGTGAGCTAGCTCCATCACCGTTGCTGTTTTGGTTGCAGGTACCACCAACAAGAGTTTCTCCTCCCCCCGCCTCATAGCAGCGCAGTACAACAACCCCTGTTTAATAACAAAATGGGGAACCGGGTGTGGACCGGGCTGACGGTCTTCTCCGTCCACTACTCTCACCTGGCCCCAACAATTTTGTAGCCTGGGGTCCTCCCGTTGTTCCCGTCCAAACGATCCCCTTATGGTCACTTGTTGGTATAGGTCAGTGAATAGATTATGGTCAGGACCCTCACCCTCCTTTTCGCTTTCGGTGGCCATCAGAACGGGTCGGGGCTTCCTCTCCTTTTTGGCTCGGGCTCTCTGTAGTCGCCCCTTGCGGCCCACCGGCCACACTATGCCGGGCTGTACCAGGGTGACCGAGCTACCGGAGTCCAGCGTAGCGGTGATGGGTCGCCCATCTCCCCGGACCATCCGCCGAGAAGCTCCCGACGGCACGGTCTGGTGTACCGCACAGCCAGCGAGCCACATAGGGGGGGTTCCTGCGGAAGTCTGTTCTGTAGGCTTCGGCTCATCCCGTGGCGTAGCTGCTTGGGGTTGATGTACTGGCCTCGAGGTGCCCTCCAGCGATCGCCAATTAGGGTTTCCCCTCCGGGGCCATGCCAGCTCTCTCTCTCCGGCCTCTCTGGCTACTGATGCCTCTGCCAACTCTACCGCTTCCACGACCTCGCGTAGGGTGGATGGTCCTCCCATGCTGACAGCCATTCGGAAACGTCGGGGTAGAGCTCTTAACAGCCTGTCCACCATTACGCGCTCCGCCACTTGGAGGGCTGAGGGTTCTCCGGTCATTAGCCAAAGATGTGCCAGCCGGGACAATTGGGCCGCCTGGGCTCTCACTGGGATGCGTTCCTGGTACGTCCATTGCTGGAACTTCTGGGCGGCACTGATAGGGGAGAGACCCACCCTGGCGAGGATCTCCCGTTTAAGAGCTTCGTAGTCCTCGCTGGTGGGTGGTCGCAAGGCATGGTAGGCCCGCTGAGCTTCGCCGGACAGAAGTGGTGCTAGAATCCTCGCCCACTCGGCCTTGTTCCAGGCTTCCCTCGTTGCTACTACCTCGAAAATATGTAAATAGGCCTCTATATCGTCATGGTCCGTCAGTTTCGTCAAAAGCTGATGGGCCGCAGTTCTCGTTTCTGGCAAAGATGTTCGGGCAGCCATACCCTCTCGGATCATACCCAGGGTCTGGTCTGTCTGTTCCTGCCGGCTGGCCAGTTGCTCTGTAAACTGTTGCTGGCGTACCACAACTTCAGCCAGGCGTCGGATAACGTCCTCCATCTTGAAAGAGAGAGGGCTGCACGTGTCCTGCAGGATGCACAGAGAGAGAGAGAGAGAGAGAGGAAAAAAAAAAAAAAATTGTAAGTATCCGGGGTGAGGTAATCTTAGCCTACGTGTCGTTGCTATGCCCGCATTCTCCACCAAATGTCACGGGGAGAACAACGACACGGACACAACAGGTACAATAAACGGCCCCGGAGGGTACTTTTATTGAAGGTTCCAAACGAGACAGGGGAATGCACCAAGATGGTGCCGGTCAAAGGTGCTGGTGATTTCCGGGTAGGGGAAAAGTGGTAGTCGTTCTAGGAGCCTCGTACACATGTACGCCCAAGGGAATATCCGGGACCGCACTATAGCCGGCAATATGAATCTGGTCATCCAGTCCGTCCTTCAGCCTTCGGAGTCTAGGAGGAAGACAATACGTGACGTGAGTAAGTTGCTCAGTAAGGTTTGTGGAGATCAAGCTCACCTTCCCTCAGAATACCAACAGCTTTTATAGCTGTTGGGATTGTGTTTTGAACGACCTGCAGGTGCGTCTCGTTGATTTCCCCTGTCTCCATGGCGACGCTGATTGCGCAACGGGTGACTCGTCACAAGGGGTATAATGTGGGGGTGCAGGACCACTACCTGTTTTTCTGCTCCGCCTTTTTTTTTTGCTGATTATAAACAGACAAACACATCATTTAAAATGTTTTTGGTAACAGATACTTAACAGTAGAAGTAGAAAGGATTACCAGTTTGAAGAATATTGTTGTTCTTCACTTTGAAGTGTTCCCTGGCGTTTTAATTATTTTTTTCAAACTCAGCAAACCCTTCCAGTAGTAATTCTTGCTCTGTTGTGTTGAAAAACTGAGCGCTCTCTTTTGCCATGGTGAGCAGCCAATAGCAGCGTTGCTGATCATTGTTTCTACTATCGATACATATCCCCTTTTAAACAAGCGCATGAACGCGCAATAATCTCAGATAACTCAATCCAGCGATACTAATCATATCCGGCAGGTGTGTTCGAAGAACCCAATTTGCCAGATCATGATTAGCACGATGATATCATCTCGGATGTGTCATTTGATCTCGGATGTAATAAGCGACGTACGAAGAACGGGCCCCAGATTTAGAGCCGCTAGGCTATGTTTGTGTTTTCTAAAATGGTGAAATAAACTGTATAATACAGGTGTATCATTTAAGTACCTATAAATATCTACATGTATAGAAACCTATACGTATGCAAAATCCCCCCCTCAAAAATAAAATTCTGGCTATGCCACTGTCTTGCAGTTTGACTCACCGATGTGTGCTGTGCTGTTGATCCTAAAATAACATTTCAAGATGAGAGTTTTGTTGCATTTTATGTCCAGATAAATTTGTGAAAATAGGGTGCAAATAAAAGCTTATAGTACGTTTAGACGATATAACACTGAAAAGTTGTTCAGTTGCGTTTTTCAAAAGTTCCACGTACACACAACAGCGTTATTGATATAATCTGCATTTACATAGATTCGGGAAAAGAAATAAAACTATGTATTATGTATACCAGGCCAGTGGATAGCAATGTTGTGCTGCAAAGAAACACTACATGCGTGCGCACATATACATACTCTGTTTTAATCTAATAGTGCTATTAACACACTTTTTGGCATGTACGTGTGTTCATATAAATACTATGTCTCTGCTGATTCTAGTGGTGCAGTAAATCTAACATTCTGCATCGTGGAATACTTGTGCAGGCTTAAGGAGTAAATGCCGACACGCCCTTAGAGTTTTCGTGCGACATTGATGCTTTAACATACTAAATGCATAAAAAATTCCTGACACCTAGAATCCGTTTTTGAATCTCAACAATGCTCACGATCAACAAATGAAAACGTCATGCTGCAATGCATGGGGGTTGATCTGATTATCACCATTGTTGAGATTCATACACTGATTCTTCATCTCTGTGTTTGTCTAAATAAATTTGTAGTTGTAATTGTCAACTAACTCCTGTCTTAACTATATCTGGACATCAAAACCTGTCAAACTCCCTCATCTCATACTAAGTTTTTATTCATGATCAGCAACATAGTATTTCAAACCAGGCAAGATAAGTGACAACTACAACATGATCGTGGTTTCAACAAACACAAATCAATACCATTGGATTGTTTTTTCATGTACATTAACATGATAACTGTACTTTAAAAGTACACTAGTAGAGTATGTGGATAGAATAAGAAAGACAAGGGTCAAGAACAACTTAAGAAAACACTAATGTTCACGATGGTGTCTGTTGTTAGCTGGAAGAAATTTAAACAAACCGGAACATGGACCTTTTGAATGTTTTTAAAACGGTTTCAAGAACATGAAAAATCTCTAAACTCAAACTTTTGTATACAAACATACAAAATCTAAGTAATCAACATTCATGATTTCTGTCTGTTTCTCAGTTCCGTTATCATCCAGTGTTTTTCTGACTGAGGAGCTTCAGTGTTCTGTGTGTCTGGATCTGTTCATTGATCCAGTCAGCACTCCATGTGGACACAACTTCTGCAAGAGCTGTCTGAAACAGTACTGGGAAGACAGTCACATCTACTCGTGTCCAATGTGTAAAGAAACATTCAGTAAAAGACCAGACCTCAAGATTAACACAACACTTAGACAGTCGCACTGCATTTTAAGAAAAAGATCAGTCTGAGAAGATCTGAAGTTCTCTGTGACATCTGTGATAAAAGAAAGCTGAAAGCCCTGAAGTCGTGTCTGATGTGTCAGACCTCATACTGTGAAAGGCACCTGGAGCTTCATCAAAAAATTAGTTTAAAGAAACACAAACTGATTGATCCTGTGGAGAATATAAAGGACTATATATGTCAGAAACATAAGAGACCTCTGGAGCTCTTCTGTAGAGATGATCAGACATGTGTGTGTGTGTTTTGTACTGAAGGAGACCACAAGACTCACAACACTGTTCCTCTAGAGGAGATGAGTAAAGAGAAGAAGGTTTGAGTCAATAACAACATGAAAACATGATTTAATAACCTGTTTACCTGTGATACAATGTATCTGTGTGTTGCTGTCCGTCTATAGACTCAACTGAAGAAGACACAGACAAACGTTCAGCAGATGATCCTGGAGAGAATCAAGAAGATTCAAGACATCAAACACTCAGCAGAACTCAGAAAAGTGAGCTGAAGATGTTAAATATGTTTTAATTTCTCTTATAATAAAGATGATGAATGAGAATGTAACCGTATTGTTTCAGAGGAACACAGATGAGCAGAAAGCAGCGAGTGTTGAGGTCTTCAGCGCTCTGATCAGATCCATTGAGAGATGTCAGACTGAGCTGCTGGAGATGATGGACGAGCAGCAGAAAGCAGCAGAGAAACAGGATGAAGATCTCATGAAAGATCTGGAGCAGGAGATCACTCAGCTGAAGTGGAGAGACAGTGAGCTGGAGCAGCTCTCACACACTGACCATCATCTCCACCTCATACAGGTCAGTCAATCCCTCTCTACTTTTGTTTATAGGTAATTTCAGTTTTAACCCTTTAAAACCGACTGCAGTTCCCACGCTCCTGTAATTGTGTCTCAATTCATGTTTATTTATATAGTGTTTTTCACAATGTGCATTGTTCCAAAGCAGCTTTACATGGGCAAACAGGAAAAACAGAAAAGGTAAAACACAGCACAGTGCATGGTATTTATAGAACGAGCAAGATCATTCTAATAAATAATATCTAATTAATAAATAAATAAATAAATGCAGTCTCCCGGTGAGCAAGCCAACACTGCCCTGCTGTGGTGAGGAACCCAGACTCCAATGATTGATTGTGTCTCTGTTCAAGAGCCAATAAAAACTGAATCCAAATGGGTAGAGGAATTATTATTTTGAAAAATCATAAAAGTTTGCTTTCGAATCATTCTCACGGTACTTTGATGTCATCCGCATGTCGGATCTTGCAGTGCAAGATCATTTAAGTCGAACAAGCCTATTGGATCTCCATTTGCTGCACATTCTACTCGTCGTTGTGTCTCTTTACAATGTTTTATTAACAAAGTTCGGGACGAACCTAAGCATATAATCAGCCCGCTGTTCCATCATCAGCAAATACCTATCAGCCCGAGCACTCAATCTCAGCACAACCATCTCGGCTGGTACATCATCAGCAACCACCGCATCTACCCTCAAGCATGCTCTATCATAAATAGACAAACAATCTTACCTGATGCATCTCACCAGATAAACATCGATATGCTTCGTTCCATGTTGTGTCCGAACATTTTTTTTTTTTCATGTCTGAGGATTCTCTACAAGTTTTAATCATGCCTCGGACGTTTTGCAACAAGTGCTGCTAATAGACGCACAAGCAAAACATCAGCTTGTTTATATTGCATGTTTCTTTTGGCTTTTCATAAAGCTAATTACATATGGAATCCAAACTCTAAAGGATTTCATCAACACAGGCAGGACATTATGTATTCGATGGATCTTACGGATCTCTAAATCGTTGCAGCCCTGCGACAGGCCGATCCGTGAAGCATACTACATATATCTTCCCCCGCAGCTGCGAGATGTGATTCCGTATTTCCACTGGTTTACATAGCGCTCGGCACTCCTTTGTTCCCAAATACAAGAGCCTCCAGCACGTTACCTCGCTGCTCAAGGCCTGCGCGTTTGATACGTCAGCGCTGCTAGCGACAGCTGACTACTATCGGGACAGGAGTATTCACAAGATCGACGCATTTAAATTTAATCATACGACACGCCAAGCCAATGTGATTATGTTTCAACGGCAGGCAAATTTTCTTCCAAGAGAAACAATCATCTTAGTGGAATTACTTAATTCTGTTGTTCCATGCAGTCACTCGATCTATTCAACCCCAAATTCAGTGTTTTATTTCAGATAAATCGCATTATATGATGCATTGTTTATACTGTGTTTGCTTGTGTTTGAAACGCAGAACTCGCCGTTGCGCAAGAGGCTGGGTGATTACACTCTTTTTACTCAATATACAGTTTCATCCGCGGTCATGCCGTCGCCACGGCTGCCTTCGAGAATGGGATGTCGCTGGGCAGCCCGAGCGCACTTTTACGGCGCCCCTGCCGTGCAGCGAACCAGTGTTGCCAACTCTTTATTTAATTGGAAATAGCAACAGCCTGCAAAAAAGTAGTTTAATGTCGCCTAATGACGTCGAGTGCTTACTTGCTAATCGGTGGCATCATCCTTTTGGTATCTGGCGAGTTAAGCACTTTAGTTCTGATTCATATTTATACTCTCTCAGCATTCATATAGAGCGTTTATTTTAAAACAATACTCCCAAATGCGCAATGTTCTTAATGTCTTATTATCCCGTATATGTTGGGCTGAAAACAAGACTATGTAATAATGAGTGAACCACACCTTGTAAACCACACACCAGAAGTCACTTTTGTTGAGCAGATTAAATGCTTCTGTGTTCATGTGTGTGCGTCCATAATGGTCATCACGTTTAAATCGTGCATGCTCAAACATGGTTGGCGCCTGCCGCTGTTACCTTAAATTAGACAAACAGTGGCACGCATCAGCTTATTCACCGGTTGGTTATTCTCACAATCTCCATAGTCTCTCAAAATTAACACAACCGCATCTTGGAATTTAAACCTAGAAGCTGCGTTAACTCCGAATTATTTGATCATGTACTACCCATGCAGTGTGCACAGCATTTTGAACATAAAACAGAAAATGTTATTGAGAACATGTGGGTGACTCTAACATGCTCTCCCACCACATCTCGCTGCTCGCGCATAAAGCTAAGCATCATGCACACTCTGGTTTACTTCCATCTGCAAGCAGATATATCATAACCATGACTGTATCACTTTTGATACCTACTCGATACGGTAGGTTTAACCTTCGCTAACAGACCCGTGCGTTCATTATGGTTGCAGAAACAACGTACGTTCACTAACCTTGCTATGCGACACTAATCATAATCGCATAACTGCCAGACATATGGGTCCCAGGTAGTCCTGGGCCAGAAGCGAGCAGGTTCACAGACTTTTCTGTATCAGATTTCGACTACACAAGCAGCCGACACTGTTAGCCACCCAGGCCAGGCTGGCCGGCAACCGTCAGGAGCCCCAGCGCACCAATTTGTCTCTAGCGTGAAGCTGCCTCAGCTAGGAACACAAGCACTGGTCTCCGGACCACATTTCTTCAGCGCCGCTGCCGGCGCTAGCGCAGGACTGTCTCCGTAAAACACACAAGTGGCCTCCATTAGATTGCTTGTCCCGCAACGGGCTCGGAATCAATCAATCTCTAGCTTGATGCAGCCTCCGCTAGAGTCACAAGCTTTGGTCCCAGGTCCCCATTTCTTTGGTGCCTCTGCCAACGCTAGCGTGAGCCTGTCTCCGCACGACACGCAAGCGGCCGCCATTTCCTTCATTCTCTCTTTCCAACAGGCACGCCCTGCATTTTCATTGGCTACGGCGATCGCGATGCCCGCGCCTCCACATGCGTGTCCGATGGAACCTCCACAAGTCTTCAGCAGAGTCAGAGCACAGATTTTGGCAGATGTTCAAGCTGTTAGTGCCTTAAGCGGACCCCATGCCTACTCCTGTACCACTTTATTCGGAGTTGATCTTCCAGTGAATCACCCACTGCAAAACCTTCTCGATGCCTCTCTCCAATTTCCCCCAGGACCCTGCAATCATACCTGAGAAGCTTCAAATCATTTCCCAAGGCTATCAGCATTCCCTTCCCAGATTTTTCTCTCCTCACCATCACCTCCTACATCTCATTTCTCAACACTGCAAAAAGGCCAGCTCCATCAGAGGTTACCTAAGTGGACTCCAGTTCTTCCACAAATTGATTTACAACTCTCCGTCGCCGGCCATAGCAAGCTCTCCAACATCAATGGTTATCCAGGGCATTCGAAGATCCCAACCCGCCCATCAGGACGCTAGGAGGCCCATCACCCTGGAGATGCTCACGAAATGCATCTCCACCCTCCGAACGGGATATCACTCCACGCATGTTGCCCGCACACTCTACACCATGTTCACATTGGCGTTCTTTGGTTTTCTACGATGCTCGGAGTTCTCCACCACATCCAAATTTGACCCTTCGGTTCACCCCACAGTGTATGACCTTCAAGTGCTGTAATCAGAGGCGATTTCTTACTCGATTAAGTAAAGTAAGACTGACCAGACCAGGAGAGGCCATTTCATCTACGTCTTCAACCTCCAGTCACCTGTTCAGCCTCCTAGCCTATCTTCGCTACAGACAACCCCTGATAGCGGCTTTATCGGATCCCCTCTTCGTTGATGAATCTAATCGCCCGGCCTCACGCTTCTGGTTTCAGAAGCACCTCAAAGCCGTCCTGCTCCAATCTGGAATCCCCGCAGAAAATTTTTCCGGACACTCCTTTTCGTATAGGCGCAGTCACCACAGCCGCCCAAAAGGTCCTATCTCAGCCAAAGATCCAACCCCTAGGCCGATTGTCATCGGAGGCTTTTTGAAGCTACATTCGGAGGGACCTGTTGCTCATCAGCGAATCCCATCAAAGCCTCCTTTCCCGAATGGTCTGATAGTCTCCGCTATCAGTTCAAACCTCAGCCACTTTGACACATGACTCCCCGAAGGACGTATCACCTCAGCACCTACTGACTCGGCATCTACAGTTACTGTTTGTCCAGCCTCGTCACTTGGGACCACCTTCGCAGGGGGTGGCTCTCACATCGGCCACTCGGCTGAGCCGGTATTCATTGCTAACGTCAGGACCGCCACATGAATCATTCACGATGCAGCCAGCGCCTCCATATCACAACGTTGGTCTCAACATCTTGAAGACACCCTCACAGAAGCGCCCGCCCCCGCATGTTTTATGTTTTTACAATACCATGGATGATCTTTTTACCTTTGAATTTATATGATGCTGTTATGGTGCTTTGTGTGCAGTATATAAAGGCAAATTGTCTATTTCTTTATGTCATTATTGATTCTTAATATTGTTTCTTGTTGTCAGTATTATTTTGGATGAGTAATTTCGGATAATTGTGGAAGTGTATTAATTAATTGTTAATAAAGTTTTTTTTTCAGAATGCAGTTAAATCTCACTCTCTCTCTCTCTCCCCTCATGCTGAGGGATTTCTTCTCTCTCCTTTTGTAGATTGACCCATCCCTGTACAGACCTCCACACACCAAGAACTGGTCTGAGATCAGTATGAAGACTGATGTGAGTGTGGAGACTCTGATTAGAGCTCTGACTCAACTGCAGGAGACTCTAGACGACAAACTCACTCAAACTGGTTGGTGAAACTTACTATCATACTATATCATAATACAAACATTGCAAAACAAGGAAAAACTGTTGCAGTTTTTAAAATTCTTATATAAAGTCTTGATGAAATTTATTGTAATTTGTGTTGACAGTGTTGAGGAGGATGCAGCAGTATGCAGGTACAATGTGTGATCTTCAATGTTCTCTCACATTCACATATTTAGATTGATTCATATTCTCTGATCTCTCTCTCAGTGGATGTGACTCTGGATCCTGTTACAGCTCATCCATATCTCATCCTGTCTGAAGATAGAAAACAAGTGAAAACTGGAGACATTGAGCAAAAACTCCCAGATAATCCAGAGAGATTTGATAAATGTGTCTGTGTTCTGGGAAAAGAGGGATTCTCTTCAGGGAGATTTTATTTTGAGGTGCAGGTGAAGGGAAAAACTGAATGGGATTTAGGAGTGGTGAGAGAGTCTATTATCAGGAAGGGATATATTAAAATGGGTCCTGAGGATGGACAGTGGACTGTAGTTCTGAGGGATGAGAATGATTATAGAGCTCGTGCTGGTCTCCGTGTCTCTCTGTGTCTGAGAGTGAGTCCACAGAAGGTGGGGGTGTTTGTGGATTATGAAGAGGGTCTGGTCTGTTTTTATGATGTGGAGAACAGATCTCATATCTATTCTTTCACTGCTCAAACTTTCACTGAGAAACTCTTTCCTCTCTTCAGTCCATGTCTTAATGATGGAGGTAAAAATTTAGCCCCACTGATCATCTCACCTGTTCATTACAACAAATAAATTAACGCCCAGAATATACTGTAAAATGCTACAAGATATCAAAGTTAATTACAGATTAATTACAGATTGAAAATTCTACTGTTACAGCTGTGGGAGTGTGCCTGTGCTTTTTTCACTTTCTCTCTATCTCTCTCTGTTGTCTCGTCCCAGATAGCAAATTTTTGCGGCCCAAATCTGGCCCACACCTTACTCCCCATACTTTACTCATCTTGCCCACATACCGAGTGGAACGAAGGCACTTGTGCGGTCCGCTCCTGTTTGCCAGATTTGGGCCACAGGCATGCCAAAGCTATGCCACATGTCAAACATCAAAACAAATAAAGCAGCGCTGAACTGAATTCTGGCCCAAATTTATCCCATAACCAACACCTTTCTGTGCTCCTATTATTATAGTTATGATTGAGTTATTAGTGATGAACATCTGCTTTTTAAAATAAAAAAAATATTTACACGGAGAAATAAACCAACTACAACCTGAAATACAACCCAACTAACAAAAGTTTGTTAGAAGAACGTTCCTTAGAGTTGTTTCACATTTTTTATGTTTTAAGATTGTTCCCAGCTAACAAAAGTCATCATCATGGTGATCAGTGTTTACTTGAGTTGGGATTGTGACCCTTGACATTTACTCTTGTACATATATCTACTTTTAAATTACATTTGTAATAGATGAAATGATGCTCTAATCAGTAGTGTTTGTTGATCGTCAGTGAGGTATCTACCATGTTTACATTTCAATAAGTAGCTGTGCTGCTGATCCTGAAAGTACATTAAAACATCTGGGAATTTGATTACATTAAGTCTACAAAGATTTGTTAGAAAAAAAATTACTCAGAATTTAGACACACAGACATGAAGAATCAGTTTTTGAATCTCAACAATGGTAAAAATAAACAAAAGAAAACTTCATGCTGTGATGCATGCTGGGTAACATCATAGCACAAAACTAATTTATAATTCCCAGCATGCATTGCAGTTGATCCGTTTATCTGAGTTAATTGGTTGTTTCTCTCCATTTCTGAGATAAATACATTGATTTTTTGATTTCTGTGTGATTCTAAAATGTTGTTTGATAAAAATACTTCCGTTATTCACAAATCATTCTAGATATCTAAATTCAATCAAATTTACAGATTTGACAATGTTCTTTCGGGATCTACAGCATAGCACTCAATGTAAATGAGAGTACTGAATTATTTTGTGACATCACAGTGGTTTCACCAATACCCTTTGGTTAGGTTCACATTTGCTCTGCCATGACAAGTGCTTTTTATAAGCACCCACCGACAGCAGATTTATCAAATTTTGCTCAGGGGTCAAGAGCACAATCCAAGGAAACACTGATCACAATGATGGTAACATTCTTAAAACACTAAAATGTTTTTTTATGTATTCAAACATGTGAAAAACCTCTAAGGAACATTCTTATAACACATTTTTGTTTGCTGGGTTGTATTTCAGGTTGTAGTTGTTATGTTTCTCTGGTTAAGGAAATTTTTTGTAGTTTTTGTAGAACTTTTCTGCATTGATGCTGTTTGTTAACAGCAGATGTTCATCACTAATAACTCAATCATCACTATAATAATAATGAAACTCAATACAAATTCTGTCAAACAGGAGCACAGAAAGGAGTTGGTTTTGGGATAAATCTGTGCCAGAATTGAAATGAACTGTTGTTTATATTTGGTTCAGCTCTGCTTTATTTGTTTTGATGTTTGACATGTGGCATAGCTTTGGCATGCCTGTGGCCAAAATCTGGCGAACAGGACCGGATTGCACAAGTGCCATCATTCCACGCGGTATGTAGGCCAGATGAGTAAAGTATGGGGAGTAAGTCTGGGCCAGATTTGGGCTGCATTAATTTGCTATCTGGGCGTTGGCCTGTTGAGGTGGCCCTGTCTCGAAATATTCGACTTGGCACATAATCTTCTTCAACGAGTTCCATAAAGTCAGCCATTTTTGTCCGTCAAACACTTTAAGTTGCGTTTTTCAGCCCTTAAGTAATACTTAGGAAATTAACGTTAAGGGCTTTATACAACACTTAACGGGTTTTAAAGGATTACTTAAGTAACACTTAAGTATATAATTTTCATTTAAGGAAAATTCTAAGGAGTTTTTACCTTTCACTTAAAAATAACCTTAAGGATGATTTTTTGCAACACCTTTAAATTTCCCTTGATAGAACTTGAGGGACAATTTCACTTACGGTGCTTTATGCAACCGGGCAAAGGTCCCTAGAGACAGACCGCATTAAGGTCACGCCCACACTCGCTGTAAACAATCTAACCCTCTATTTCTATTGCGGGTAGCTGCCTCATTGTCAGTTAAGACTAAAATACTGTGTGGCAGAATGTGCAGCAAACAAGCCAAAACCCCAGAACTAAGTTTTATAAGCTACCGAATAGTAAAAGCCAACTGTAAGGAGACACAAGTGGATACAGGCAATTAAACCGTGAGCATCAGTAGGAACAGATCGGTACATTTTGGGATCCTGACTTTCATTATGCATGTACGTGTACAGTAAAAATTATATCACTGGTAAGTCAAATGTTATGTTTTATATTTGTTTAAAAACAATGAATGTATACAGTCGCAGATTACGTTTCCCTCCAGCCGGCGTTACGTCAGTTCTCAGAGTAATGTGACGCCGCTCTACTTTTGTGTACTGTAGGCCTATGTTTAATTTGTATTTGTCTCGTTTTATTTGTGAAAGAAAATAAAATAAAAACGGGGGCTTATTTATTGTACACCAGCTTTTTTGTTGTTGTTAGAAGTCAGAAATGACAAGGAGGCAGCGTCCCGCAATAGAAAGTCAATGGAGAGGGTTGGATTTTTCACCGGTGTGGGCGTGGTTTACATGTGATATATCCCTCTGCAAAAGGAGAAGTGGGAGGGACTATGACGTCACAAAAAGTCGGCGCACATTTTTGGTGAAAATGAAACTAAACTGAACTGGAAGCGTTTGAATGATCTCTTCAAAACAATATATTTCAGACCTATAAACAAACACCTGATTACAGCTGGTACCCATTAACAGGTAACGTGATTTAAAATATGATCATTTATATTCTGCCTTTTTTAAATCTTAATTGAAGACCTTCTTATTTTCTTTGGCGTTAGATGTCCCTGACAACCTGTCTTTGTTTTCGCACTATATTAAAGTTTGTTTATATCTATGCTATGTTTATGTCTTGTGTTTAATGTTTTATTGTCCCTATTTATTACATGTCTTTTATTGTTATGCACTTTGGTCAATTTTAGTTGTTTTTAAACCATGCTCTATAAATTAAGATGTATTGTATTATTGTGAATAAAATTAACTTTAATCTACTGTAAATTACCAGTTTCATTTTCAGTAAAACGTTCACTGTAACTTAAAGTGTTTGTTGGAACTGTGTCATAGCTACACTGTTGAGATCAGACCTGTATGCTAGTAATGCGATTTGTGATGTAGCCAAACATTTTAAAGAAGTGCAATGGCAGAATCTTCACCAACATCGCCACAACCAAAACGGGCCAAGAGAGAGTGTAGAGATGAACCTTCAGGTAAATTTGAAATGCCCCATGACTAAATACCAATATAACACTATTTAATGTTTGACATTACTGTGTACTATAACTATCATTGTATTTGTACCAGCTAACAAAAGTTTGTAATTAGAACGTTTCTTGTAGGTTTTCGTGTTTTTGAAAATGTTTTATAAACATTCAAAATGTCCAGTTTGGAAATGTTTTAGAACGTTCCCGGCTAACAAAAGTCACAATCAAGGTGATCCGTGTTTTCTTGAGTTGTGCTTGTGACCCTTCACTTGTACAATATATTGTGGATATTTACATACCCTTAAACTGTGTGTTTATAAAGTACACTTGCTATGGTGCTGTTATAGATAGTCTAATGAAATGGTGTTGGTTGGCATTGTTATTTTCTTGCAGTTTTACTCAATGATCTCTTTTTGGTTGAGTTCTGTGTTTTTGATCCTGAAAGAACATTTAAAGATGAGAGATTTGTTGCATTCATATGTCCAGGCAGATGTGTGAAAATAGGGTGTACAAGGATTTGGGAAAACAAAAGACAACTATGTATTATGTCTGCCAGAGCATTTTCATGTAAAAGAACAGCATTAATACAATAAAATAAATTTGTCTTTAAACTTAGACACACAGACGTAAAAAAATATGAAACTCATCAATGGTAAAAGTCAACAAATGAAAACATCAGAGTACATAACTCATTCATGATTCCCAGCATGCATTGCGGTTGATCTGTTTATCTTAATTTGTCAGTTGATTATCACCATTGTTGAAACTCATAAACAGATTCTTGGTGACTGTGTATGTCCAAATTCAGTCGTTGTTCAATTTGTTATTGGATTCCTTTTTTCACAATTCTTTCTGGATATCAAAAGCTATCAAACTCCATCATCTTACACTGTGATTTTCAAGATCATTAGCGGATCAATGATTCTGATTTGCATAAACTGTAACAAACACAACTTTTTTCAGAAGGGTTTAATTACTATCACAATTACTATCACGGGAAACGTTTGACCAAATTGTTGCCTTTTACTTGTTGGTCTTACAATAATATCAAACATCAACAAGGTTACTGACATTTAAATACCCAAACAAACATAGTCCCATGCATGACAGTTCTTCAATTGAAACGTTGGATGTAGCTTCCAGTAAATTAATCCACAGGCAAGTAAAAGGAAAGGAAAAAATAATCAAAGTACTCATCAGTAGGTCGTCTCAGTCCTTTTCTGATGAGATATGGAAAGCAGGTAACAAAAATCCAAATGAAGACAAAAATAGTTCCAATGTCCCCAAAGGTGAAAATGTAGAATCCACTGGGTTACGGCCATTCAAAACCAAGTTATTCCCCAGCTCATGATCCTCAGAAGTGCGCCAATTGATCCAGAGCTGATGCTCCCCAAAACATGCCACCTCACCAAACAAGAAGACCCTCCTCCCCAAAATGGCCGCCTTACCCCTCTTATGGGCAGGCCCGATATAATAAAAGTCCTTGGCAGCCCACAAAAGTCTTCATATTTTATCTTGCCCACAATGCCAAAAAGAATGTTTAACAGCCAACATATCTTGTTAATGAAAATAATTAACAAACATTTTAGCTTGTGAGACAATCATATATAATTAATCTTTCACAACTTTACCCATATTAATTACTCTCCTGGAGGCTTTGCTGGGACAGTGTCACAAAACATAAAAACTGTACTTTATAAGCACACTATTGGAGCATGTTGTTATAACAACATATAGACCTAAGACAAGGGTCAAAAGCCCAATTCTAGGAAACACCCAAAACCATGATGTTGACTTTTGTTAGCTGGAAACATTAAAACAAACAAGAACCTGTACATTTAGAAAGTTTTAAACGTTTCTGAAACATAAGGAACCTATAAGGAACATTCTTGCAACAAACTTTTGTTTACAAACTTACAAAATCAGTAATCAACATTCATGATTTCTGTCTGTTTCTCAGCTCTGTCATCTTCCAATGTTTGTCTGACTGAGGAGCTTCAGTGTTCTGTGTGTCTGGATGTGTTCAATGATCCAGTCAGCACTCCATGTGGACACAACTTCTGCAAGAGCTGTCTGAAACCGTACTGGGACAACAGTCACATCTACTCGTGTCCAATGTGTAAAGAAACATTCAGTAAAAGACCAGACCTCAAGATTAACACAACACTCAGACAGGTTGCACTGCTTTTCATAGAAACATTTAATCAGAGAAGATCTGAAGTTCTCTGTGACATCTGTGATGAAAGAAAGCTGAAAGCCCTGAAGTCCTGTCTGGTGTGTCAGGCATCTTACTGTGAAACTCACCTGGAGCTTCATCAGAAACTTCATTCAAAGAAACACAAACTGATGGATCCTGTGGAGAACATAAAGGACTATATATGTCAGAAACACGAGAGACCTCTGGAGCTCTTCTGTAGAGATGATCAGACATGTGTGTGTGTGTTTTGTACTGAAGGAGACCACAAGACTCACAACACTGTTCCTCTAGAGGAGGAGAGTAAAGACAAGAAGGTTTGAGTCAATAACAACATTAAAACATGATTTAATAACCTGTTTACCTGTGATACAATGTATCTGTGTGTTGCTTTCCGTCTATAGACTCAACTGAAGAAGACACAGACAAACGTTCAGCAGATGATCCTGGAGAGAATCAAGAAGATTCAAGACATCAGACACTCAGCAGAACTCAGAAAAGTGAGTTGAAGATGTTAAATATTTCATAGATCATTAAGATGATGAATGAGAATGTAAACCGTATTGTTTCAGAGGAACACAGATGAGGAGAAAGCAGCGAGTGTTGAGGTCTTCAGCGCTCTGATCAGATCCATTGAGAGATGTCAGACTGAGCTGCTGGAGATGATGGACGAGCAGCAGAAAGCAGCAGAGAAACAGGATGAAGATCTCATGAAAGATCTGGAGCAGGAGATCACTGAGCTGAAGTGTAGAGACAGTGAGCTGGAGCAGCTCTCACACACTGAAAATCATCTCCACCTCATACAGGTCAGTAAGTCTCTCTCTCCATTAGTTTTTAGGAGTTTTTAGTGTTTAGGACCCTCTTTATTTTAATACTTTTACTAACTTATGTTATTTTTGTCTTTCTTCCTGTAAAGCTGCTTTGAAACAATGAAACATTGTGAAATGCTCTATATAGCAAATTAAACTGAATTGAAATGTTTTGCTTGTTTTTGGTCGCATGCTTTCCCCTCCCTCGATGAAGCAGGTCTTTGAATTACTATTTAGTGTGCTAAGTTGTTTATATATGAAGGTTGAGTTTTGACACAGTTTAACGTGATTAAAGCATAAAGCACAGAGATTCGGTCTATGAATCTCAACAATGGTGACAATCATCAAAAGAAAGCTTCATGCTGCAATGCAAGCTGGGCAGATCATAGTACAAAACTCATTCATGACCCCCAGCATGAATTGCAGTTGATCTGTTTATTACAATTTGTTTGAAGATTTTCACCATTGTTGCAGTTTGTATGAGGAGTGTTGATTCCTAAGTCTGTCAAACAGAGTTTTCTGTTAAATTTGACGCAGTGATTTTACAAACCTCAAAATTTTCAACAATGGCTAAAAGCTCAACCTCCATTTTATTTGATCACAGCCAATATTTTAGAAAGCAAACAGGCAAAAATTTACAATAGTCAAACATATTTTTTGATAGACTTCATCGATGGGTAAGTGTTTTTATCAAACACCATTACAAGCACTGGAAGGAAATTACTTTAAATAAAATTCAAGAGCTCAGAAAAAGCAAACAATGTTCACAGTAATGGTAGATTGTTGAAATGTCACAAAAAATTCTACAATAATACCAAGTGCAAAAGTGGCCAACATTTCAACAAATCAACTCGGGGGATGAGGTGAGGGCTGCCCATGTAGGGCCAGCGTTAAGGGGCCAGCGTTTTGCTTGTGAGCAAATTCTCGGGGCCCTGCTCTGAGAGCCTGCCGGGGTGCCGTAAAGTGCTGATGTAAGCTAGGTTGATGGGTTAAGATGAGATGTTTCTTTTCTATCCTGTTGTAGATTGACCCATCCCTATACAGTCCTCCACACACCAAGAACTGGTCTGAGATCAGTATGAAGACTGATGTGAGTGTGGAGACTCTGAGGAGAGCTCTGACTCAACTGCAGGAGACTCTAGACGACAAACTCACTCAAACTGGTAAAACATCTGCTATGGAGACATAGTTACAACTTCTTATCATCTGTCTTTGGTTATAGGTTTCATAGTTAATCTATTTATGATGTTATGTTGTGATTTGTGTTGATAGTGTTGAGGAGGATGCAGCAGTATGCAGGTACAATGTGTGATCTTCACTGTTCTCTTAAATTCACTAACATTAATAACTTTACACACACATACTCACTTCTACAATTATAAACCTGCAACATCTTTAGATTGATTCATATTCTCTGATCTCTCTCAGTGGATGTGACTTTGGATCCTGTTACAGCTCATCCGAAACTCATCCTGTCTGAAGATGGAAAACAATTGAAACTTGGAGCCAGAAAACTTAAACTCCCAGATAATCCAGAGAGATTTAATAGGTCTGTCAATGTTCTAGGAAAAGAGGGATTCTCTTCAGGGAGATTTTATTTTGAGGTACAGGTGAAGGGAAAAACTTACTGGACTTTAGGAGTGGCCAGAGAATCTATTAACAGGAAGGGAAAGATCACATTCAGTCCTCAGAATGGATTCTGGACTGTGGCTCTGAAGGATGAGCATAATTATTTGGCCTGTGTTAATGCAGATATCCCTCTGTCTCTGAGAGTGAGTCCACAGATGGTGGGGGTGTTTGTTGATCATGAGGAGGGTCTGGTCTGTTTTTATGATGTGGAGAACAGATCTCATATCTACTCTTTCACTGGTCAAACTTTTGCTGAGAAACTCTTTCCATACTTTAGTCCATGTCGTAATCATGAGGGCAAAAATTCAGCCCCACTGATCATCTCACCTGTCCATTACAACAAATGAATTTACACACAGGATATACAGTAAAATACTACATAAAATCGAAGTTATGATAATGAAAACATTCATTAGCAGTCCAAATCTGAGTTTTTACACGATCCCTCGTCCACCCCATCACCTCACTCTTGGCTGTTTTCTAACCCAGTTAAAGAAACGGGGGAATACTCTGGGTACGGGCAAAGCAGATTCGAGATCAGAGCACTCCCCTTAGACAGCAAGCCAAATACATCAGGGGTGTCCAAAGTCAGTCCTGGAGGGCCTGTGTCCTGCAAAGTTTAGCTTCAACCCTAACCAAACACATCTGAACACCTAATCAAGGTCTCACAAAGCAGACTTGAAACTTCCAAACAGGTGTGTTAAGCCAATTGGAGCTAAACCCTGCAGGACTGTAGCCCTCCAGGACCGACATTGGACACCCCTGAAATACGCAGTATCATCATACATGTAACATATTTGATGACATTTTCATACGATCTCATGAATGTTTGGTAAGCATTGTAAACAGCAACACCATTATTATTAGTATTTTTATTTTGTTCTTTTTATTATCACTTTTGTAACAATATTCTTTTCTCCTACACCTTGTCACTTCTATTTCTGTATTTAATAAATTCTCTTTATTATGATTTGAGTTTAATGAGTGAGTGTGTGTGCCCTGCGATGGGTTGGCACTCCATCCAGGGTGTATCCTGCCTTGATGCCCGATGACTCCTGAGATAGGCACAGGCTCCCCGTGACCCGAGGATAAGCGGTAGAAAATGGAATGGAATGATTTGAGTTTGTCATTGCCACAACACGAACAGAAATGTATTCTTTGATATCCGTTAATTTTCACAAATCAAATTAAGATTTTTGATGAGATTCAGGAGCTTTCTGACTCCAGCCCATAGACAGCAATGTAACTGACATTCTGCGCTCTGAAAATCGGTTGGGTGGCGGCCTGTTGGCGGGAGTCAGACATTTTAATTACACTGTTAAAAAATCCTGTGAAAAGCAGGGGTGTCAAAGTTTTTTTCCACAATTCTTAGCTGTGTGTGAAATCGTTCATTCATTCCACTAATACACATTTTTCTGAATAAAAATGTAAAATATGAGAACTTACATGAGTTAAAAGGCAAAAAGTACTTGCAGTTTGCAACTTATAATTATACTTATACTGTATAACAAATTATACCCCTGGAGTCTTCGAGAGCGGGGGTGCAAGATGACTCATTGGTGGATCACATGGCAACAGACCTCGGAATGGAAATGACAAAGAACCAAGAGATCACGGACACTTTAAAGTTAACAGAACTTCAGTATTTCTGTTTTGACTAATTTCAGTTAGTCACTAATTTAACTATATCAGTTAACAAATTTTTATTGAGTAGATTGTACTATTCGGGTACAGTGTGCTCAAAAGAACGTCTTTAACATTTAGAGTAATTTAACTTAATTTCGTTAGTTATATGAACTAAACATTTTCACATTTTAACAACAATTAACAATGTCTAGTAAAATCAACATTTTGGCGTTATATATGTAAACATACTAGCACTTTTCAAGTAAGGTATACTATTTGATTTTACAGTGTAACATCATAGAAAGGTCTTAAAATCCATCAGGGGAGGAAGAAGTGCTTGAAAGAGCTTGGTGAGGGGACTCGCATTAACCAATCCTTCACAAGAGGTAGGGCAAATCAGTTGGGTGAAGCCCAGTGGCGGGACAAGCACCACAGCCCACGGGGTATCAGAACCTCAGATGTTGGCAACCTGGAGACTACCCAGCCGCAGAAAGCAGTAGAAAGGAAAATGGATGGAAGAAGACCTCTGATACTTTGGCTTCAATTCTGCAACAAAGAACATTGACTTAGATCTCGTCCACCTTTTGTCAGGCCAAAAAGGAGGTGACGAAAGAAAATTGGAGAAGATGGGGTGGATCATCTACACCTATAGGGTGGAGAGGTTTGGAGTGAAAATCAAGAACCCAAGGTCACAGAAGGAGATGACGGCCCAACCTAAATCCAGGAGACAAAAAGAAATCAAGTGACTTGTCAGAGAAAGGAGGAGCCTGAGGAAACAGTGGAAGAATTCCACAGAAGAGGAAAGGAAGGTATATTATAATATACTGTACAAATTTGAATTTAGGTATTACTTAAGTAAAAAAAATGTCATTTTGTCTTGAATAGCATATTCGAGGTTTCCAGTATGAATGCTCTTTTTTTATCACAAACAATACAATTTTCATTAAATAATACATTGGATAAATTAAATTATTTATTGTTAGAACTTTCCAGTAAAATTTATGTATACAACATAAATCAAAATGTTATTGAACAACATGAAGGTGAATAAATCATTTCAGGATTTTTATTTTGGGATAAACTCTCATGTTAAATAATGCATTCATTGACTATTTTTGAACATATTTGAACATCATTTTTGTAAGACTATATAAAATAAGATTTTTTTTCAGTATCACCTACCTTTCTCTAACTCTGTGTCCTTCAGTCTTAACAGACTTGTTCTCCCTGCCCCCCAAAAATAAAAACATGTAATTTTAGTTTATAGTTTATCTATAAAAATGTAATACAAACATGTATTTAAGTATCGTTTGGGCACCCCCTAATCAATGTATGTTGTATAACGTTACACAAGTTTAAAATTGAAACACTAACGCTATATTCTATAGTCATACTCTGTTAGCTGGTTCAGAACGCAGCAGCACGCCTCGTCTTCAAACAGCCCAAAAGGGCTCATGTGACACCCCTTTTCATCTCTCTCCACTGGCTACCTGTCGAAGCCCGTATCAGATTCAAGTCACTAACGCTTGCCTACAGGACCATCACTGGATTGGCATGGAATGCATTTAGCCAGGCTAGCAAACAAATTTATATCTGACAAAAATACCTTCTATGAGCTTCTAAACGACATGTTTCATAAAACAGATTTTGAGTCTGCTGCCTCCCGCTCCCTCTGACGATCTTCCATTCATGAAACAACTGACCACCTCATGCTTACGAAGGACTACCATGCATGCTCAGAAATGTGGATTTCTGATATTATCTTTAAACATGTGTACACATATTTTGCGTTTTAAGGTAGACCATCATTTGATGCCAGGTTATTTGAGATATGCGCAGCATGCAGTTCAAGTGTGGCGGATTAAAATTTAACCTCACCCATTTCTCCCAACAGGTGTGTGAGGGAGACCAAGGATAATAGCAAGCTTTATTATTTCCTACACAATTGGATGTGTTTGAGATTAATAAAACGTCTTTAATTTAAGGTTGAAATGTTAATAATTGCAGCCTTAAATGAAGTTAAAGTATTTTAAATACATTATTAACAGTATACTAGCACTTGTGTCTAATTTATGGACTACTTGGACGAAATATGAAATAAACATTATCTGGTTTAAACACTTAACAGTTTTGATAAAAGACAAGCGTCACAATGTGCGAGGCTTTCTCTGACACAGAGCCAAACACAGCGCCCAGCTCTTACCTGATTCGCTCCAGAGAACAGCCGACCATGATCTCAACTTCGATGTTTGAGTTTAAAATATATTGTGGGGTACAAGACACAAGACTGGCACGGTTGCTGGTGAAAACAATCCCCGGAGGGTGATTTATTACAAAAGCACACGAGCAAGTGACAGTGAATACTTGGTGCAGTGGTTCTCCTCAAAATGTCCCGTGAAAAGTGTCCGTTCCCGCGCAGGCAATCCAAATATGCAGGTGCTTGTGCGTGTAAGGGAATGGTCCATCAGGGTGAGGATCCCGCCAATCTTCAGGGGCTTGAATCTTTAAATAAAAGAGAGAGAGACAGAGCATCAATGTCTTGCGAGTTATGGAGTGGTAGCTCACCCTTCCTCCTGGCTCTCTCCTTTTTGTCTCCCCTGAAGATTGGCCGCAGGTGTTGGATATCCGTTAATTTCCTCCGTGACCATGGCGACGCTGATTGGGTGCTGCCTGACTCGCCACACTCCCCCCCCCTAAGTGTCGACCTGGTGAGTAAAATATTTTGCCTTGGTACCTTAGTTGGCCGTGGAGGGGGGGGTAGTGACCAATGACCCCCCTGTGATAACCTGTTGATAGAGGTCGGAGAATAGGTCCCTCCGGGGTGGGTCCGTCACTCTCTCTCCCGCATCCCGAGCTGCCGCCGCCTCTGCCAGCTCCACCGCTTCCACCACCTCCCGGTACGTTCCGGGGTTCCGCATGCTCCGGTCGATTACCAACTTCTCGGCGACCTGTGAGGCAGACGGATTCCCTTGTAGGAGCCAAAGGTGTGCCAAACGCGTGAGTTGGGCTGTTTGGGCGCGAATGGGTACCGTCTCCTGGAACTTCCATTCCCAGAACTGTTGGGCCGCCGAGGTCGGGGAAATGCCAACACGGGCGAGGATTTCTTCCTTCAGGGCATCATGATCTTCATTCAAGGGAACCGGTGAGGAAAACAGGCCCGCTGAGCTTCCCCGGTCAAAAATGGCGTCAGAATTTTAACCCACTCGCTTCAATCCCAGGCTTCCCGTACTGCCGTTACCTCAAACGTGTGGATAAAAGCTTCAATGTCATTTGCTTCTCCCAATTTGGTAAGGCAGTGGTGGGCGGTGGCGCGAGAATCCACGGGAGGTGATCTGCCGGCGGCGGTTTCCGCCATGTGAGTGAAGGCTTGCTGTAGTCTCTCCTGTCGAACAGCAATTTGTTTGTTAAAGGTCTGTTGGCGGATGTTCCAATCCATCAGGCATCGCATGATCTCTTCCATCTCCCGCGAACCCGGAAGTCAGCTAAACGGCTGGGAGAGAGAGCGAACGGGACCCTACGAAACAAAGGAAAACACAAACAAAAGAAAGAAAAAATTACTACCAGTTTCCGGGATGGTTGTCTCGTGTCAATACGCCCACATTTTCCACCAGTTTGTGGGGTACAAGACACAAGACTGGCACGGTTGCTGGTGAAAACAATCCCCGGAGGGTGATTTATTACAAAAGCACACGTGCAAGGTGCAAGTGACAGTGAATTCTTGGTGCATTGGTTCTCCTCGAAATATCCCGTGAAAAGTGACCGTTCCCGCACAGGCAATCCAAATATGCAGGTGCTCGTGCGTGTAAGGGAATGGTCCGTCGGGGTGAGGATCCTGCCAATTTTCAGGGGCTTGAATCTTTAAATAAAAGAGAGGGAGACAGAGCATCAATGTCTTGCGAGTTATGGAGTGGGAGCTCACCCTTCCTCCTGGCTCTCTCCTTTTTATCTCCCCTGAAGATTGGCCGCAGTTGTTGGTGATCCGCTGATTTCCTCCGTAACCATGGCGACGCTGATTGGGTGCTGCCTGACTCGCCACAATATTCATTCACATTTGACTTGCCGAAACATGGTGTTCAAGTCTAAGTCAAGTCCCGAGTCATTGGTTTTACAAGTCTAAGTCAAATCAAAGTCTTCACTGATTTTGTCAAGTCGAGTTGAGTCGAGTCCAAGTCATGAGACTCGAGTTCACAACTCTGCCATACAGGCTCTACAAGAAAGCCCCTAGGGTGTTGAGGTACCTTTGGAGATTAATGGCTGTGGCATGGAAAAAGCAGGTGACACTGAATGGCAGGAGGCATACTGATCCCCAAGGAGAAAAATTATCAATTTTTGACCAGTTTCGCCAAATTAACCTATTAAATGTGGAAGGTAAGATTTTCTTCAGCGTTGTGGCCAATAGACTCTCAGGATTTCTGAAGAGAAGAAAATGTATTGAAACTTCAGTGCAAAAGGCAGGCATAGGGGGGTTTCTCTGGATGTTTGGAGAATGCTAACATCATCTGGCACCAGTTGCAAATGGGTAAAAAAGGAGAAGAAAGGCTTGCATGTGTTTTTTCTAGATTTTGCCAATGCCTTTGGTTCAGTGCCACATGAGCTGCTGTGGACAGCCTTTGACTTCTTTCACGTTCCAGATCAGGTAACAAAACTGATTAAGGCATATTTTCAGGATCTCCAATTTTGTTTTACCACACAGGACAGTACCACCACGTGGCAACAGCTGGAGGTTGGCAAAATGGCTGGTTGCACAATTTCACCACTGGCTTTCACAATGGCAATGGAAAAAATTATCCGCGTATCGTGTTGGGTGGTTGGAGGAGAGCGTTTGAAAAATGTGTTGCGCCTACCTCCAATCAGGGCATACCGGGATGACATGACAACCATCACAACAACCAAAGGATGTACAAAGCGGCTGGTGGATAAGCTCCAGGAGAACATCAGTTGGGCACAAATGGAGGTCAAACCATCAAATCAAAAAAAAAAAAAATCTATTTTCAAGGGCAGGCTTACCAATGGCAGTTTCTGTATAGAGGATGAAGCCATACCAACGGTCACAGAAAAGTCTATCAAAAGCCTTGGACAGTGGTACACCACAGAGCTTAAAGACACTGAAGAGGTGGAACAACTCAGGCAAGAAACAGTCAGTGGACTGAAGAAAATCAATAACATAGCTCTTCCTGGGAAGCTGAAACTCTAGTGCTTCCAATTGAGCTTGTTGCCACTTGCCACGCCTTATGTGGCCAATTTCAATGTATGACATCACCATGTCTCACGCCAATAACCTGGAGAGATTTGTGACGTTGAGTACACAAGTGGGCTGTACAGGAATGGAGCTCTCTCTCTCTTTCCATTTCAAGTCTTGTGTAGGAATATAAATGCATCAAAACAAGATTAGAGATGACACTCAAAGAATCCAAGTAGATGCGCCAGAGAGGTCTTTCAAGCCCAGCAAGGCTGTTGGAAGAGATGGGAAGGCATTTAATGGCGCACAATCACTTGGAGTGAGCTGCAGAGTATGGAAACAAACAAGCTAAGATTTATCATAAGAGCCATATATGATGTGCTGCCCTCACCAACAAATCTGCATGTTTGAAATGGACAGGATTCCGCCTGACACCTATGTGCAACTCCTACAAACCTCAAATGTATTTTTGTGGGTTGTAAGAAGGGTTTGACACAAGGAAGATAAAAATGGCGCCAAAATCAAGTATTTAAGTGCTTGGTTGCAGTAGTAGAGACCAAGATTGTGCCAGCAAATGCCATCATCCAAAACGTCAAGGCTAACTCGCTTGAAAGCTAAACCTTTATTCGGGAGGGGCAGAAACAGCGGGCAAAGTCCTTAACCCCAGATTCAGATCTGCTGAGGATAGCCAGGGGGAAATGCACGTTGATTTAAACCAGAGACTTACTTTCCCCTTGGAAATCACAGCAACCAACCAGCAGCCGGACATGGTTCTGTGGTCCAGCTCCAGTAGGACAGTCCTCATAGTTGAGTTGACTGTACATTTGGAATAGGCCATTAACGAAGCATTTGAAAGAGAGGATCTCCGGTATGCCAATTTGGCAGCAGAGGCTGGTGATCGGTAATGGACAGCGATTAACGGTTTGGGTAGTCGTAGCCTAAGGGTAAGAGTCGAACTCGTGACCAGAAGTTTGCCCGTTAGATTCTCATGGCCGACAGGTAATGACTGTGGTGCCTTTGAGCTGCAGTGATAACTGCCCACTGCTTCTGCCAGGTGACCTTGTAAAATGTGACACACACCCAGGTCTAATCAACCTGTGGTGGGCCTCCCTTGGCTGAGGGTATGTTGTGATAAAGGGCCGAAACACCCAATGACGCTTAGGTAAACAACTGACGATGTGTTGCATTGATGATGAAACATACAAATGGCATTATCAGCAGCACCTCACCAAAAGGCATCTTTCACTCAGGATACTGTGATGAAATTGGGACACACAACTCATGAGATGTCTCTCTGATAATGGCAAGGAAAGGTGAGTATGCTATGTATTTCTATAATCATTTAAACAAACCAGAGCATGCCTACCCGGCGAACCAGTGGAACCTAAGAACTCATTTCCTATATTCATATTATTGATATGAATAAGGCACTGGAAATGGCTCAACCTGATTTTGCCAAGTGGTTGATGTCCTCATGACAACATATGTTTCTGACCTAAGGACAACATTTTTCTAAATAAAACCTAAACCCACATCAAAACCCCAACCATAACCATAACCATAACCCTAACCCCAACCCCCAAAATTAGAGGGAAATGATAAATTAAAGACAATGGTCTTGAAGCACCTAATCCTGGTTGGAAGATTAGATTTAAAATAAACTGTACACTTATTTCTGAAATCTGATTGGTTGATTTAAATATTGTCCCAGGGTCAACATGATGTTGTCCTACGGATATCAACCACTTGGCAGAAAAAGGAGAGCGGAGTCGCTACCAAAACTGGACTCCAATGAAGAGTCCAGATCTCATATCTGTCACGATTGAGAGACCAAAGAATCCAGTTGCAAGTGTAAACAGATTTAATATAATAAGGAGAGCGGAAACAGGAATAGTGGGAGGAAGACAAAGTGAGTAGGTTCTAGAAGCTGATCTTCGATCGTTATAGATTGAGTCCAACCATCCCGAAGATCCAAACACTACTGGTAGTCCTCAGCAATATGATTATCCCCGCTACTCCTGGACAGACCTGACAAGAGACTAGGTGAACAATGAGCAAGAGTCACAACGATCTGACAAGGAGCTTAGGGATAGCAGGGCAGATATAGGCAGCCGGCAATGCACTACAGGTTTCGCCAAGCTGATTGCTAATCAACGCCCTGGTTGCTAAGGGAACGGTAATCAGCAAACAGACATGAGACAAACAAGCAGGAATGAACACACGGATCCATGAACCGTGACAGTACCCCTTCCCCTAGGAGCGCCGCTTGGCGCTTCCCGGGGAACTTACCTGTTGATTGTAATCATCAATAAGTGAATGATCCAATATGTCTCTGGCAGGGACCCAACTCCTCTCCTCAGGACCGTAACCCTCCCAGTCCACCAAGTATTGAAATCCGCGTCCCCTCCGCCTAGAGTCAAGAATACGTTTCACCGAATATACCAGTTCCCCATCTACGAGTCGCGGCGGTGGGGGAACTGGGGTAGGCGGCTTAATGGTAGCAAAAAAAACTGGTTTTATTTTGGAAACATGGAACACGGGATGAATTCTCCTGTACGCTGGAGGAAGTTTGAGGCAGACTCCCACCGGACTAATCTTTTTGGTGACAGTAAACGGGCCAATGAATTTGGGAGCAAGTTTATTAGAAACGGTACGGAGGGGAATGTTCTTGGATGAAAGCCACACTCTTTGACCAACGACGTAGACGGGAGGCTTAGACCGGTGGCGATCGGCTTGGGCCTTGGTGCGTGACCTTACCTGGAGGATAGCCTTTCTAGCCTTGCTCCAGGTGCGGACGCACCTCTGGACAAAGGCGTGGGCAGAAGGGACCGCGACTTCGGATTCCAAACTCTGAAAAACAGGTGGCTGGTAACCTAAACTAGCCTCAAATGGGGATAGGCCCGTAGACGACACTGGTAACGAATTGTGCGCGTACTCCACAACCGACAGTTGCTGACTCCATGAGGATGGGTTCTGGGATACCAAACCCCGCAACATGCGCTCAAGATATTGGTTAGCCCTCTCCGTCTGACCGTTACTCTGGGGGTGGTACCCGGAAGAAAGACTAACCGTAGCCCCCAACAAGCGACAAAATTCTTTCCAAAATTTGGAGATAAACTGAGGCCCCCTGTCAGAGACCACGTCCACCGGGAGGCCATGAATACGGAAAACGTGGTCGATGACAGCAACCGCTGTCTCTCTGGCAGAAGGCAATTTGGGCAGAGGAACAAAATGAGTTGCCTTCGAGAACCGGTCCACAACGGTCAAAACCACCGTGTTGCCCTTGGAGGGTGGGGGTCCCGAAACGAAATCTAGCGAAATATGGGACCAGGGGTCTCGAAGGAACAGACAGCGGTTGAAGGAGTCCAGCAGGAGGTCTATTGGAAGTCTTAGAAACGGCACAAACTGAGCAGGCCAAAACAAAACTTCGTATGTCACGGGCCATAGAGTGCCACCAGAACCGTTGTTTAATGAGAAAAATGGTTCGACTAATCCCTGGATGACAAGCTATCTTTGAAGAATGACCCCAACGAATGACGTCGGACCTTAAATCCTCTGGCACAAACAACCGACCCGGTGGGCAGCCAGGCGGGGGCATTAACCCTTTTAAGGCTGCTAAAACCTTCGATTCGATCTCCCAAGTCATCTTAGAGAGCACGATCTTCTTAGACACGATAGGTTCGGGAGACAACGGACGCTCAGATTGGTCAAAAATACGGGACAAAGAGTCAGGTTTAACGTTCTTGGACCCTGGACGGTAGGAAATAGAAAACGGAAACGACCGAAAAATAATGCCCACCGAGCCTGCCTAGAGTTTAACCTTTTGGCAGAACTGATGTATTCAAGATTCTTATGGTCGGTCCAGACGATAAAAGGTTTCCCCGCACCCTCCAACCAATGACGCCATTCTTCCAAGGCAAGCTTGACTGCCAGCAACTCTCTATTACCAATGTCATAATTACTCTCGGCAGGGGATAAACGATGAGAAAAATACGCGCAAGGGTGAACCTTGCCGTCCGTGGAAGAGCGCTGTGACAGAACCGCACCAACCCCCACCTCTGACGCGTCAACCTCAACCACAAACTGACGAGAGGAATCAGGGGCCACGAGAATAGGAGCTGAAACGAAGCAACTCTTGAGTTTGGAAAACGCAGTCTCAGCCGCGCTACACCACCTGAACGTCGTCTTCGTTGAGGTTAAAGCAGTCAGAGGGGCAGCTAGCTTGCTGTAATTGCGAATAAAACGCCGGTAGAAATTGGCAAACCCAAGAAACCTCTGCAGGGCCTTGCGGGAATCAGGAGTTTGCCAATTTACCACAGCCTTAACCTTGTCGGGATCCATGCGTACTCCCTCGGACGACACTATGTACCCCAAGAAAGGAATAGACTGTGCATGAAAAACGCATTTCTCCGCCTTGACAAAAAGCCCATTCTCTAACAGCCTCTGAAGCACTAGTCTGACGTGCTGAATGTGTTCCTGGAACGACTGAGAAAAAAATCAAAATGTCGTCCAGGTAGACATAAATGAAACGATCCACCATGTCTCTCAGCACATCATTAACCATAGCCTGGAAACTCGCGGGGGCATTGCACAACCCAAACGGCATGACCAAATATTCAAAATGCCCAATAGGGGTATTAAATGCAGTTTTCCATTCATCCCCCTCCCTCATGCGGACCAAATGATAAGCAGTGCGAAGGTCCAACTTTGTAAAAATAGAAGAACCCTGCAAATTCTCGAAGGCCGACGACATCAACGGCAAAGGATAAGAATTCTTTATCGTTATGCTGTTCAGCCCCCGATAATCGATACAGGGACGCAAAGAACCATCCTTCTTTTCCACAAAGAAAAACCCTGCACCTGCCGGAGACGAGGAAGGGCGAATGATCTTGGCTGCCAGAGAATCAGAAATGTATTTCTCCATGGCCTCCCTTTCTGAAGTAGAAAGCGAGTATAACCTGCCCTTAGGCGGAGACGTACCTGACACACTAAATCTATAGCACAGTCATAGGGACGATGAGGAGGAAGAGAAGCTGCCCGAGACCTACTGAACACTCCCTTCAGGTCAAGATACATAACGGGCACGTTTAACAGATCCGCATGCTCATCCTGCAACATAGAATGAGAAACAGGATAACGGGCAGACGATAAACAAGAAACATGACAATAATCGCTCCAGGAGGAGACAGTGTTCTGGCACCAGTTAATGCTAGGGTTGTGGCATGAAAGCCAGGGGTGACCCAAAACCACCGGGGACAAAGGAGAGTCAGTCAAATAAAAAGAGATGTTCTCAGAGTGATTCCCTGATGTAATGAGACTCACCGGTTCAGTGGCATGGGTGACGGGTGGGAGGGGTTGACCGCAGAGGGCACTGACTGAAATGGAAGGTTTGAGAGGAACCAACAGAACCCCTAGCTTCAACGCAATCTTGCGGTCCAAAAAGTTACCCTCTGCTCCTGAGTCAACCAGAGCCTTGCATGAAAAAGTGGTGCGACCGGCCTGTAACTGCACTGGGAGATGAGTAGTGGTAGAGGTGGATTTATCAAAAGCGACTCCGCCCGTCAGTAACCTCCTTCCTACCGACGGGCTTCGGATTTTACTGGGCACGCTGCCGCGATGTGCCCCGCAGTGCCACAATACAGGCAAAGTCCCTGAGCTCTGCGCCTCTCCTTCTCCTCCCTTGATAGACGAGCTCTGCCCACCTGCATAGGCTCCGGATCAAAACCCTGTTCGGTGGTATTAAACGCTCCAATGAACGGTAGATTCTCAGCATCGACCCCAGTCCTCAGAAAAGGTTGTTGATCGCGACGTCGTAACCTAGCGTCCACTTTGATAGCCAGGTCAATCAATCCATCGAGGGAGGTGGGCAGCTCAAGAGTGTAAATCTCATCGAGGATGCGATCGGCCAGTCCATGTCTGAACATATCCCATTGTGCCTCCACATTCCATTTACATTCGGCTGCCAGCGTTCGGAATTCAATAGAGTAGTCAGTCACAGATCTCTTGCCCTGGCGGAGCTCAGCCAATTCCTGTGCCGCCTCCCTACCTGATGCAGCCCGGTCAAACACCTTCTTGATCTCGTCCGAAAAGGACTGAAATGAGGAACAGCATTGGTGTCTCTGTTCCCAAACGGTAGTTCCCCACTGAGCTGCTCGTCCTGATAGCAGCGATATCACGAAAGCCACCTTGGCTGCTTCAGTAGGAAACGATGATGGCTGGAGAGTAATGTGAAGAGAACAGGTAGTTAAAAATGAGCGACATAATCGGGGCTCACCAGAGTAACAGGTTGGAGGCGGTAGACGGGGCTCGACGTGCCGGCTGGAGATTTCAGGGTATGAAGTCGCAAGAGGGTGGGGCGCCACAGGCTGTTGAGCAGACTCCGTCCTAACCTGTTGAAGCTGAGCGGTCAACTCTGACACCTGTGACACTAAGGCCTGAACAGCATGTCCCGTGGCCAAGATTTGTTCATCCTGTTGTGCCATGCGAGCGTTGCTGTTGGTAAGAATGTCTCTGATCTCTGCCATACTTGCTGGATCCATCATGGTCAGATCGTTCTGTCACGATTGAGAGACCAAAGAATCCAGTTGCAAGTGTAAACAGATTTAATATAATAAGGAGAGCGGAAACAGGAATAGTGGGAGGAAGACAAAGTGAGTAGGTTCTAGAAGCTGATCTTCGATCGTTATAGATTGAGTCCAACCATCCCGAAGATCCAAACACTACTGGTAGTCCTCAGCAATATGATTATCCCCGCTACTCCTGGACAGACCTGACAAGAGACTAGGTGAACAATGAGCAAGAGCCACAACGATCTGACAAGGAGCTTAGGGATAGCAGGGCAGATATAGGCAGCCGGCAATGCACTACAGGTGCCGCCAAGCTGATTGCTAATCAACGCCCTGGTTGCTAAGGGAACGGTAATCAGCAAACAGACATGAGACAAACAAGCAGGAATGAACACACGGATCCATGAACCGTGACAATATCTAGTTAGTTAGTTAGTTAGATAGTTTATTCATCCCAATGCGTAATTCACATTTTTCAGTAATGTACACAACAAAACAATAAGACCAACCATACAATTACAAAAGTTGAAAAATATAATTCATTTACAAGTCCTTATAAAGTATTCTCAATTTTAAGAGGGCATAGCAAACAATATGTAGACACAGTGTTAGACTTGAATAGAGTTTCTACTTGAATATAGTTTCTACTCTTTCACTGGTCAGACTAATACTGAGAAAAACTATCCATGCTTTTGCCCAGGTCTTAAAGTTAAAGATAAAAATTCAGTGATTAAATGATCATCTCACCTGCTCACTTCTAAGAATAACATAAACAACGTCACATCAGGATCTCTGTGCCAAAGTTTAAGCTGACTGTACAATGTCCCTTTCTTATTTGGAGCCAGTATAGTATGATTTGTTTGAGAGTTGTTTTAGGTTGAATAGTATTCCGATATAATCAATAATTTAAACTTTGAAATCACAAAGCCCTCTCATTTAATCTCCTCCGACCTTTTCTCACTGTGACTTAATATAAATTCAAGTCTGACACTGTGTCTACACCGGACGCGAGAGACGTACAGGTAAATCCACAGGTAGGTCCACAGAGAAAGTTAATCACAGGTAACATCCACAGGTAAGTAAAATACAGGTAACAACCATAAGTAAGTGAAATACAGGTAACACCCACAGGTAAGAAAAATACAGGTAACATCAACAGGTCAAAATCGGCATAAGATCTGAACAAGCGAACATGCAGAAACAACTAGACCTTACAAAGAACACGACAAAGCACAGGGTATAAAAAGTGTCCAGGGGAATGTGAATCAAGTGCGGCTGTAATCATGGCGTGAACGGGTGCAAAGAACTATGGGGAGTGTAGACCTAAAGTTCAAAAGTCTGGTGAAAGGGAACGTGAATGGCTTGGAGAAGGCCCTGATGGGGGGGGGATGCCTTACAGCGGTAGAGTTGTTACAGCATTTCTAATGTCTTTTGTCGCGTCTCGCCTGTCGCGTCCAGTGTAGATACGGTGGAAGTAACAGAGACATACTGAAATTTGATTTTGATTTACAGTGATTTAAATCTACTAATAAATTGTACTGTATGTGTTATCATTGTCAGATGGTGTTATCTGAAGTATCTTCCAAAAATATACCCCTACAAATGTGGAAAACCAATAAACACTGTAAAATAAATTTTATAGCCTCTGTGTGACTGCAACCGACCCTGCAGTGTGACAGCTGTTTTTTTTCTGAGCTCTATGCTGTCATCCCCTCGCTGGATAACAGGGCCATATTGTGCCGATGGGGTGCTAAGGCTTTACTAGGAGCACAGTGTGGATGGATCCAGGTTCACCAGAAACAGCTCAGCCTCACAGATCCAGACCCGGATTCTGATGGCACAATGCCTGAAACAGATGTGCTTTAGGCTGGGAGGCTTGTCACAGGCGGTTAAGGTGACGGTCACTCACACTTCATTATGTTCGTTTCACAGGTCAATGAACGACAGGCCAGGTCACTGCGCTATGCTGGGCTGAACAACCCCAGGGCACCCACCGTACAAACATATGCTTACACATACAAGTCCCCCACCTAACTGTATGACTGTCATCCTCTCCTGTTCTAAAACAACAGGTTTTGTTACTTATTCAATATGTTTTATTGATTATTTTCTCCAGTTTCTTAAAAAATGGCAGATTCGCTTAATAGAACTAGTTGTTAAAATCCCACTATTTCAGCGCAGTTGAATTGCCCAATAGGACATGTCGCCTTATGCAGGGCAGGGGAAAAGCAGTCAAGAATATGAATAGTGGATAGAAGGTCTAAGGTTCCACTGGTTCGTCGGGTACACTGAAAAAAAATTATTCTTGAGGGTTAGTAAATATTACCCATGCAAATCAGTTAAATTTGAACACTGATCACAATAATGGTGACATCAAATGAATATTGTGTTCATTTTCAAAAAGGGCTTTTGTAGACGTTTGTTATTTGATCAAAAAAAGCAATTGATGCGATCTCTTGTTTCTGACCATTTTTAAGGTCAATTCCATCTTCTCTGAATAAGTTATATTTAGTGTTTAATTATTCAATATTTATCATTCATAATAAGCAGATGAACTGTTGTTGGTTATATAAGCTAATATTACTAGATTTTTATAAGTAATGAGTATTGAGAAATATTAGGTAGACTTTATCTAATTTCGTTTAGTGTGTCATGACTCATATCTAATAAATTTAGGTACTCTTTACTTAAAAACATAGAATAAAATCTACTCAATCTAATTGAGTGGAAATCCTTGCCTCAATTTTATAGAGTAGATTCAGGAACTTTGCATGTAGTTTACTTTGCTATCTGTAAATAAAATTTAACTGATATGCATGGGTAATATTTACTAATCGTCAAGAATCATATTTTTCAGTGTAGGCATCCTTGTATATATCTATATACAAAAACTTTGTGTTCAAAAGAAGTCATATACATCTGGTATGGCATGATGGTAAATAAATGAAAACTGATGTTAATGTTATTGTTTTGCTCATTTCCATTTATTATCTTAAACTTTATGATAATTGTATTGTTTTCTCTTCTGAATCTAATTTGTTTGCTTTTCAATTTCACAAACACATTTGTGTGTACCCTTCTGTAATGTGCGTTTTCATTGACACATTGCAACAGAGCATGTAAATCAGACCAAGACTCTGGTTAAACCAATTTGATTCAGTGTGTCAGTCAAGGTCTGCATTTACACAATGCACATTGTCAAGCGATTATTTTGGCTCTTGGTGCCACATCTGGAGTAAAATGTGTGACTCTGTCACGGCGCGAGTTGCGATTTAACATGAGCTGCTAATGAATCGTAGACTGAGTGTTATTGTGAAATTGCATTAAACGGCAGGACAAGCCAAAGGATAATTGAGCAATACAGCGGCAAACAGCGGTTGCGTTCACACTTCTTTAAAAAAAAATATTGGGCCAGCTTCAAACAATAGTTTGAGGAAAAACAATGGTCAACTATGACGTTTTTACTTTAAGTGTTGACGTTTTTTAAACTAAATTAGTTAGTTCACCCATTTTTAACCGCCATTAACTCTTCTCAATAAGCCGCAGTGTATTTCATGTCGAAGCTCATTCTCCTCTCTGTTCTGTCGTATATTCTTCTTTTTGTCCTGTTTGACTCAAAGGCTCTTATAAAGCTCAGGGGCTCTGGAGGTATTTCAGAACATTCAAAGAAATCAATCCAACATGAAACTGAAAGAAAACATGGAATGTCATTGAGCAATGAGTCGCTCTTTCTCTCCTGTCAAGCGATCAGGTCAAAGCTAAAGGCCCTGGGTGTGTTCTGCTCCTCAGCCTGTGACATACACACATTCGCTCCTTTCTGCTTCATTTTCAACACAAATAGATGTGTGGGGATGTCCATTTTTGTGTGTTTTTATACTTATTTTGTGTATTTTAATATACAACTTGTGAACTAAAAGGAGAAAGACATCTTTCTAGGCTCTTACAGTCCACTCTTAAAATAGATATGTTCATTTTAACACATTGTTTTGTGTTATTTATTTAACACATAACGTGTTACTTTCAACACACATTGTGTTTATATTCAGTTGCGATGAAAGTAACACAAAACATGTTCCGAAAAAATAACACATAGATGTGCTCAGATAAGGACAACACATTCATGTAAATAACTACAGTAAAAATATAGACATTATGGGTCAACACAAACACAGAATGTTGGTTAATGCGCACGTACATTAAACTCGTACCTCCCTCAATTCTCAACTTGACAGATTTAATTGTAATAATAAGCATCTTAAGCTAAAATAAGATACACACTGTTGCTGTTACACCATAAAAGTTCCCTCTATAATTCACAACGGTAACACATTCAAAATCAGTGAGCATATCATGCCTTGTTTAGAGGAGGATCATATTATGCAAATGTTATGCTTACTGTTGCTCTAAGGGGACGCTAATACACCCAAAAAGACGGAAAATGCACGGCTAGGTTATAGTCTCCAGATTTGATTACGGGACCCTTAGGGCGTTCAATGACAAGGAAAACATGAACACACTTGAGAGAAGCTAGGGCTCATCTCGCAGCTGTTATGTGCACATGCACGTTTCTTAGGCGGAGTGTTTATGGATTTCACACTCGGCTTGTGCGAATGCTCCACAAACTGTAACAAACACAATTTGAGGATGCCCCTTCTGCGCAAGGGCTTTTGCAGCAATAAGTGCCAATTACACCTCCTGTGATTTAATTTGTGTCAGGTTAGGAAAATGACACGGCAAAGCGATTTGGTAATAACTTAACATCAACGAATGAGCCGGGGATACAACGGTGACCATAGATGCATGAACAGAAAGTCAAGTAAAGTGTGATCATACCCATGCTTTCCATATGGCAGAGTTCTATCTTTACAAGGCTGCTTCTTCCAGCCTACAGTGTTATGGGCGGTAATGAGGATGCAGTTGTTATGAGCAAATGATGATTGGACCGCTGAAATAACCTTCCATTTGGGATCTGAAGGTTCAACCATTTCACATCCATAATTGCTGCGAGGATCAAATGAGAATTTCTTTGGGACATATATAAAAGTGCATGGCTCTGTAAAATCTGTAATGCAAACCCTGTGGTTTGTGCAGTTTATCATCTCATAAATGTGATCCAACTGTACCAACCATTGTGCAGAGATGACATTAATAGACGGTTCACTGAGTAAGTTTCAGTATGGGAAAAAAGGAATAAAGGAGCTTTATTTTTCTTTTAAAGGTGTTAAAGAAAATAAATCTTAGGAATTATTAATAGAGAAGCTTTTAGTTTTCAGATTGATTTGTACAAGATAAATGTTTTGACAGTGCATTGATGTATAATAATAACTGCTGTACATATTATTCCCAAAATAATTTGCCATGTAATTCCCACCCAAGTATCAGAGACAGTTATGACCGAGCTACATTAAACAGTTGAGGTGTACGTTCATCTACATGCCACTTCAGATCTACAGTGGCTTCTCTGCCACCTTTCCAGTGTAACGATGTGTAAACATTGATAAATGATAGACACACTGCTCTACTAAGATAAACTCTGAATAGAACAAAACCCATTGCACAATTTAAGATACCAACAAAAATTGTGAACGTGATAGCAAAATGTTTACCTGTTTCACAATGTTCTTATGGGGATCATCATCTCCTTGAATCGCATCTTTCTGAAACATCAGTAAAACATCCACGACCAGCTCACAACACATTACCCGACTATGGCACACTATCCCACACACCAGGCCTAGTTATACCCCAACGGTTTGCACTACACTGATCACTGATATTAACCCCAATGAACATTCACACACATTACATTTACTGCAGGAGACATACAATATAAAATCACCATGTGGAAGCAGGTTGGAGCGTTAAACACAGGCATATGCCCCAGAAATCTTGCCCTGAACCCATAACACCGACTACACAAGAGCAGCCAATGGACTGAGAAAACCGGCTTACTAATGCTAATGACTGATCTTATAGAGGGTAATCAGTCAGATATACTAATGCTAATTGTATTTTCTATGCTAACCTGTCAGTTAGAGATGGCAGTGTTTCCCAGAGGTCCTCTGTAACAGTACAGTTTGACACTACAAACTACTTCTGTCAGCCTCAACTGTTTACCAGATAGCACAGGTGTAAAAACATCTGATAAATGTCTTAGAAAGGGACTTACATATTCTTAATGATAAACATCTTACAGACATCTTCTAGATGTTTATATGACATCTGTCAGGAGACATCTCAGAGACGTTTTGTGGATGAGCAAATAAAAAAGATGTCTACCAGATGTACAGTATGTGTGCTATCAGGGTTACCACTGTTACCAAAGATATTATAAGGAAATGTTATTTGTTTTATTGATTTAGTAATGAATAAAAACTAGAGTTGCGGTGCAAGGCCAATAATTGGTATCGTTCGATAAAATCAATTTTTCATACTATCAGCTATCTGCCGATAGTTTAAAAACATATTATACTCATAACAATTGACCATTGGTGGAGAAATTTAGTATCGGTGCATCTCTGCTACAAACCAAGATTTGGTCCAAAACTAATAGGTCTCATAATTCGGTGGAAAAAAATCACATGTAAGGAAAAAATAAAGGTAACATCATAATCTCCTATCATTAATAAACTGCATTTTCTGAAGGTCATTTGCTCATCATTTGGTGACAAAACAATTACATTTTTCAAACTTCCATGCCATGTTTTGCACCTTCTACTATGTTATCTATATTACATTTTTATGTGCTAATAAAAAGGGCAGTATGGTATATTAGGAAAAACGTATAATTATTATAATGATATTTTTGGTAAATAATTAAAGATTTGTAATATGTTCTATATAAACACCAGGACACAGAAGTCAGGCACGTGCCAAACTGAATTCAAAGTCAGCAACCCCCTGTAAGAAATGTTAGCTGTATTCGGGACACATCAGAGAGGATACTGGATCCATGTTATCACAACACATTTTCTGACTGAGCAAACATCCCCCCTTCTCCATCTCTTTTACCTTGGCATCAGAGACGCAGCAAATGTCAAAATCTGAAAACATGACGAGTGTCACAGACGGGTCACAGGGAAGCATATTTCCCTCCAAAATTAGAAAGACTGAATGTGGCATTTAGGAGAAAACAGAAACCTCTGTGATATGAATATAATTCCTATCGTGATTCTAAAAGTATAGTACAGAGTGATATATAAATTAAAAGCAGAGAATAAATCTCAATGAACAATCCTTGAACAAGGTACACCGATTTGAATTGTTGTTAATGATAATAGAAATATAGTTTTAAGAAATTAATTTAATACTTTGAATATATTAGGAGCTTAATAAAAGCTTGGGTTGATTATGACTGACCTATTATGACCATAATATACTGTGAGCATAAGCACAATGTGAAATAATAAATAGATATAAGCTATTGTATGAAGTAACAGAAGTGTTCGTATTAGTGGTGGGTCTAATAAAGATGATACTCTTTTCAATCATGCAAAGTACCATGTTTTATCAAGTAATGATATTTATGATCAAACTTACATTTCTACAAATTGGCGTTTTCTCTCTTATCTAAGATCCTTCTTTCAGCTCTTCAGGCTGCTATGTTTATTTTAGTCAATAGGGGGCGCTACAAGTCCGTTCACGGTAAATGTCTAGAACAACAGCTTGTGTAATTTATATTTAAATATATGAAACAATAAAATTGTATAGTTTTGGTCTTTAATTTTCACATTATTATATTATTCCCCAAATATAGTATGTAATGTAAGGCATCCATAATGATATGAGAGATACAGATATTAGGATGTTTAATTAATTTATTTTAATGGTCTCCTCTAGAGTCCAGACAGACTAAACTTTATTTATAATTAGAGGTAAACTAAGAACATTCTGAGTTATTGTTGCTCTCATTTCCTTTCGATAAAATAATTTAAATAGATACAGAATATTCATATGGCTTTATTTCAACCCAGATCTAGTGATGACGAACCTGCAGTCACAAACTCAGTTCAGCCCGTTAACATTGGTACCAAAGTTATTGTTAAATATCTTTTTTTAAATAGGTTTATCTATAATACAAGAATCAAAAATAAAATATCACAAAATAAACAAACAAACAAATTAATAATTAAATAATACAATTACCAAAAGGGGAAGTTAAACATGTGACATAAACCCAATAATATTTTGTTAAATGTGTACAATCATTTTATTTATAAAAATCTGAAAACCTTGAGACTAAAAGTCTCAATATGCTTCATTAAAGTTCATAAAAAGATTTACAGCTGAGATTTCAAATAGTTGTCATTTTTGTTGGGCCAATACATGATATTTTAGACTCATCAGCTATTACTGTGCATTTAGTAACAAATGACAAAAAACTATGAATTCATTATTTTTGCGTTTGAATTATTAAAATGACACACTCTATTCTGACAAACTTTTATTGTAGCCCACAGACCTCTGACACCCATCTGTCATCTTCAAAACCCATGAAATCCTTCCCTTTGCTTTTGTTTGTTGTTCCCGCTATGTTTTTCTGTCCACAGCTCCGTGAGTGAAGCCACATGAATTGCCCCTGACCGGTGGGGTCTCTGGCCCCGTGGGCGAAATGGCAGGGCCCAGCAGGGTGGACACTAAAGTTGCCCAATACTTTCACTGCCGATTCTTCTGGTCCAGCGGGTTGGCCAGTGCTCGCCGTAGTGGGTCACTTCTCTTAAAGTCAGTGTCACGATTACGACAGTGGACTCCACATGGAGAGAGGCTGGAGATCTTGAATATGAGGGGCTATTCCAACGAATGTATACTGTATTACATTTCAACTCAGACACCTGGAATAAACTAAAAGTTTATTCAAAATGATTTTGAGAAATGTCTCAGTGGTTTTGTGTCCATATAATAGAAGTCAATGGGGGTCAAGGTTGTTTAGTTTCCAACGTTCTTCAAAGTAACTTGTGTTTTGCAGAAGAAGGGAGGTCATACAGGTTTGGAATGACATGAGAGTGAGTAAATGATGACATAATTTTCAATTTTGTGTTCTTTTAAAGCTTACTGTAAAAGAAAGTCACAATCCACTTCAGTTGTAACTGTAAATACCTCCAAAACACCCAAATTCACATTTTAGTTCAAACACCTTCATTACACCAGGATTTCAAATGAATTAGAATACACTTGATTTAAGGTTTGTCTTCTTAAGGTCCCAGCAACATTCCTCCTATATTCCAGGACAGCTAACAACACCCTCTTTCTAGGTAATAAATGAAAATTAATATGATTCTGACCTCAATCGTGAGGCTCAGAGGGGAGCAAATTAATTTTAGAGGCATTCAACACCTCACAGTGTATGACAGCGAGCAGATATATTGTGACAGGAGTGGGAAATGTAGGTGTGTGTGTGCTATGTCTTAATGTAGAAATTATGTTTTTTTCTTTATATATATGTGTGTGTGTGTGTGTGTGTGTGTGTGTGTGTGTGTGCGCACGTGAATGACCCAGTTGGCTTTGCTCCAGTTCTGAAGGATCTGGAAGCCACAACTAAACCATCTGGTCCTGGTGTGTGTGTGTTCGCGTGTGTGTGTGCGTGTAAGTGAAAATATAAAAGACAGACATACAAATGCTCCACACACACAATATGCATACATACTTACACACATCGACGCGCAAACGCAAACACACTCGCACACACGCACATTGAAAGCACACATTTAGGATAAAGGAGAGAGAACCACAGGTCAAATATTAAACAGACTAAAAAATCTTATATGCAATATTAATTATGTAAAACTTCTAAATTTTGAAGCAGCCCCCCGGCCAGGCAAACAGTGCAAAACATTATGCAAACGGGGGCGAGGAACCCAAAACTCCAATAAAGAAAAAAACCCTCAGGAGAACCCAGGCCCAGCCAGGGGATTCCAGTTCCCCTCTTGCAAAAGCTGCTGCCTCTGCACAAGCTCAACAATGCTTGCACAACAAGACTTAACAAAAATTAAATAAACTTACTAATAAGGTACATTATAGATTTAAGATTATCATTAACAATCTAATAGCATTTGAAACTTTGTAGTGAGATCGTGTCAAGTTGCCACGTCCTTTATCCAGCTCCATCATCTCAGCTCTTGTCAGGTCATCGCTTCCCATTCTCAGCTCTTCCATCAGGTCTGGGCATGAACTGCATCCTGTGGTAACTTTGGAACAAAGAGACAAGACTGGCTGAGAGTAGAGTACTGTTCTGCACTCTTTGATGCAACAAGTGCATCATTTGTTGTTGGATGTGTTCCTGGTTCCGGTTGATCTAAATAATGCAGCCTAAATCCTCTGAGGATTAATATTATGGAATTGTAGTGTATGCAGATTGAAAAGATGCGTCTTTAGTCTGGATTTAAACTGACAGAGTGTGTCACACACAATACAAATCCACTCAAGCCCCGATAAAGCATTAATTATTATCTCTTACCAATGTAACCAAAATTTGAAGGACAGTATCAACTATCGCAGGTAAAAAGGTACAATAACAAAATCATTGACTTTAAGCAGCTCTGTGACTGGCAAAAAGCACAAAAATTATAAAACGCTCTTAAGTCATTTGCATCATCAGGAACCCTTTAATTGATGTGCTTGATTGGTTTCCGTCCCAGCTAACAAAAGGTTGTTATTAGAACGCTCCTTAGAAGTTTTTCCTTTTTTTGAAAACGTTTTAAAAAAAAAACAAATGTACAGTTTTATATGAAAAATTGCAAAAACAGAATGCAAAAATCCTACAATATAATTTAAACAAACACAGTAATGAAGAATCAGTGTATGAATCTCAACAATGTTAACTAATTCTGCTATACAGATCAACTGCAATGCATGCTGGGAATCCTGAATCAGTTTTGTACTGAGATGTTACCCAGCATGCATTGCAGCACGAAATTTTATTTTGTTGATTGTCAACATCTTTGAGATTCATACCCTGATTCTTGATGTCTGTGTTTGTCTAATTTCTGCTAATTTCTTTCTATTCCGATGAAGCATATCCTTTAAGACATCAAAATGCATATAAAACTTCAGGATCTAACAATTTTACTATAAGGTTCAACAGCACAGCACTCAAACCAGATTAAAAGAATGATTCTTTCCACAAGCTGATTGTGATTTTAATGACCATCAACAAACTCCATTGGAATATGCTCATTGTGTTACTAGAACAACAGCGTATCAGTGTATCTACATTTTGACTTTTAAAGTTCATATTTGTGTTGATTATATATATAATATTTGTGGTTAATTACTTGCTGGCCTTTTCTGTTCATTTCTTTCGCATTTCTGCAATTTGTTGCATTAATTGATCTGTTGTTATTGTTGCAGGGGCACCAGAACGTAGCCGAGTCAACATGGCGAGTGTTCATTATAGGTTTTTCGGTAAACTTACACACGACACTGTGATCTTTGATGGCCTTCACATCACTCTTGGAGATTTGAAACACCATATGTGACGAGAGAAAATGAAGCGCTGCGATCTGAGCATCCCAAACGTTCAAACCAATATGGGTTCTGCTATTTATATATTATTTTACATGTAAACATTGACTTATTTGCTCTCTTTAAACTGGCACATTGATTTTTGTTAAGTATTAAATGTGATTATGAAAAGAAAAACGAGCATAAGATAAGACACACATGTTCCATGAGCATCTGCAAAAATGTTTTTTTATAAATGATGTTGATGGATGATTTGTTGACAAGTCAAATGGCTTTGCCTCAGTCTGTTTACTTTTGCTTGGCTTTGGTCCTGCTCCCCTGGTGCGTTTAGGATACTCTTTAGTATGCAATGTTGCACAAACAAATGTTGTAAGTAGTGTTAACATGTTATTACTTTTAATATTATTATTATGTGTACTGTGGTTGGTTTACAATCCCCTATTATTATTCTGCTTGGTGTGGACAGACTGTTAATAAGTGTGTGTTTCCCACAGAATTTGACACAGTAGCAATCCTTGCTCTACTACACACATGTACACACTCAAGCACACACATGCACGCACAAACACGCAGATGAATCATCTGAGTCGCTCAGAGCAACATCTCTGACTTTAGATGGTGACATCTGTGTCTTGCTGAATTGTTTCCTGTGCTTCTGCATTCTTCTGATGTTGCTCAATGTAATAATGGCTTGTGAAAATGGGCAGATGGGCTCCTGTGTACATGTGGTTTTGTCTTTTATTTATTCTGTTTATGGCGGTAAGGACAACAATATGAGTCTTTGTTTATGGAATGCTTCATATTTCTAGATTTCCAAGATCAAATGCAAAGAAGCAGTTCAATGCAAAGTTTGTAAATATGCCCAAATAAGGAATAAGATCTGGAGTAGTAACCAGCATTACTTCCACCTAAACCATTACATTAATTCAGGCATCCAGTGTTTTTAAGATAATCCAATTATTCTTGACCTTCCTGTAGAGATTCTGGGAATGCCTCAAAGTTCCGTGCACCCATCGCCTGACCTTAATCCGGCTCCAGACTCTCAAGTTAAAGCAGATCCTTCCTGCCGGTATGATCTGTGATCCAGACTGGAATGGTGAGGAGCTTCTTATGAAGTCTTGTGATGGAGATATTGTCATCTCTATTTGATTTTTAAGCTTTTTAATCTTTTTTATTAGAGATAATAAAAATGATTTAACATGTCATATATACAGTATTCTACCACTAGAAGTCCTTGATGGGTTTGGGAGATGAGTGTTTGGCTCAAAGGTGTTCAGCTTGGTTCATGTCTAAGGGTAAGTGTATATAACATGAAGGCATACTGGTTGCTTTGATAAAAGCGGCAGACAATGCATAAGCGTAAATCTAATGTAAATGCTTGATATCTTAAACTTGGGATTGACTTTCTAAAAAAGCAACAGAAGTGATGCTTTTCATGCAGACACATTGTCTTCCAGTTTAGAAAACATCTTCTGCATTAAATAAAGAGTGAACGATAACATAACGACTATATTACAAAAACAACAAAGATCGAAAAGAGATTCCAATCAAAAGGATAGAAAATACGCATTGTTTATGGAATGGTTTATATTTCTAGATTTTCAATATCAAATGAAGAGAAACACATCCGGTTCAAAGTCTGTAAATATATCCAAATAAATCTAAATAAAGAATAAGATCTAGACTAAACAACATTACTTCTGGTTAACATCATATGCATACATGAACTCATTACACTTCATTGTCAAGTCACAACTTTACACATTAGTGAGAGTTCATTAAATGAAAACCAAGTGAATTATAGACTTTTTAAGTTTGCACACTACTCTACGTATATTTAATAAATACTATCATTTGTTTAAAAAAAACAATACTGTATATATGAATATACAATAATATTCAAATAATAATAATGTATTTCAATAAAATTGTCCATTTTACATATTCATGTCTGTGCTTACCTTGAACAAAGTTCATGTTTCAATCTGCTTTTAACCGGCTCTTTTTAATAAACCTGCCATGTTTCAACATCGTTAAAAAGGTTTGTCTTGTCTTTTTTGTTACACATACCAACAAGGTGCTTCTACAAGACTAATAAACTATAATATAGCTACTAATATACTATATTAAGGGAGGGTCACACAATTAATAATGAGCGCACAACACAGGACGCCATCTGAGCCTCATTTTTCAAAAATTTGTGTGCCTCATTTTTTACAACCTTATTAAAAACAGCATTATGAGCTCATTATATTCATGTTGTATTTACTTTTTAATAGTCATAATGTCATAATTAGATGAATATTATCTAAATTAATCCTGAAACAAAACTTTGACATAGAACAAAGGCTTTAGCATCTGTCATTTTGTTCCATTTATTAAAATGTCTTCCTTATCACGTTTGGTCAACCCAATAAAATCATTTTGACAGGAATGATATGCTAACTACCCAAATGAATGCATAAACATTATGAAAAATAGGACACGGTTTCTTGGCACGTGGCACGTTTCTCTCTTTCTATCAGACCATGCAGCGTTTCATGTGTAGATAGGAAATGAAAGATGCCCTCTAGCTAACATCTGCTCTCGAAGACCACACACACATGCGCTCACACTCCGCCGAAGTGTCGTGTTAATTATTAATCCCCGGAGAGTTGAATTGTATTTACAGTGTTGTCCTGCTGGCATCACCCTCAGTGCCAGCCTGCTGAGGCCAAACCTGGATTCTCATGGAGAAGCTCTGAGAAAAGAACCTCTTGTTGATTTTAACCTATACCCATCCTCAATGTCTAACCAAATGAACACGTTTGCTTAAGCCTTCTTAGATAATTCTCCTGAAAAGATCTTAACAATGTCACAAACTGAGCTCTGCAATCAAGATTCAATATTACACTGTAAAAAGTCATTTTACAGAAATCTATTTTTTTTTACATATTTTCCATGTAAACGTATAATGTATAGAAATGACCGCAATATTACAAGAAAGTCGGGAAACCATGTAATTAAACAGGTAAAAAACTTTAAAACTGTACAATTACAGAAAAGACTGCAAAGAAAAAGGGGAAACAATTCATAATATATCCTGTAATTTTACAGGAAAAATGTTTATTTTACGGTATATTTGTGTCACTCCATCTGTCCATTTCTTACAGATTTTTTTCACAGTGTACGTATTGAAGGTCTCAATATGAACTCAAACATTTCTCATCAAATTTACTCAATTACAGATTATTTTAAAACCACTTTATTGGAACATGTAATTTAGAAGAGTAAAAGATAAAGAACGCGGTCGAATAAAAAGGTATAAACAAACGAAACATGCGAATAACACAAAATAATTTCCTAAAAAGAAGGATATAGCCCTATAGAAGAAGGCCTGTGCTCTCGAGCCATCAGCCCGCGTTAAGTTGGTTGTGACGGGAGCCAGACGGACTTTGATTCCCTCAGGTGATTTTTCCGGTAAATTCTCAATAACAAGGAATGACAGGGGACAGAGGGTGCACGTCTCCTCTCGTGTCATCATCATTCTCCCGCTAGTTTCCAAATCATCGCCGTGACAGGACATTTAGTCGCAGCTGTAATGTGTAGCCGCAGAGGGCAGCCGAGCACGAAACTGCTGCTTGTTGTCATGAGTCGCGGTCACTGGATTTTGCAGCATTGGTCTGTCAGGGGGTGATAGTGCAACCTGCCTCTGTTGGTGTAAAGACCTGATATAAGTGTAACATGACAGAGTCAGTGTTTGAGTCAGGGTGATCATGAGAGAGCAGCCCGGCCTTCCAGCATGATAACACATTGTCCAGATCTTAGAGGAGATTGGTGAACACAAGTAATGGAGTTTTAAAGACAAAGCACAAATGTGACCCTGGATCACAAAGCCACCTGAACCTTTTTAATAAAAACCAAAAATACATGTTATGGGTCAAAAGTATCGATTTTTCTTTAATGCCAAAAATCACTAGAGTATTTAGTAAAGATTATTGTCCATGAAGATATTCTGTAAATCTCCTACCCTAAATATATAAAAACTTTGTTTTTGAGAGCGAATTTGATTCAGAATCAGATTCCAGAGTTTTGAGCGGCTGTATCTCCACCAGATATTGTCCTATCCTAACAAAGAAAGCTTGTTTATTCAACTTTCAGGTGATGTACAAATCTCAATTTGGGAAAATTGACCCAAAAGACTAGCTTTGTCGTCCAGGGTCACAAATGGTCTCCAACATTGTTTGTGAGGCCTAAACAAGAAAAACTGTATATAATGAAATTTTGCGGGGTAAGAACTAGGCCTATTATTTATGCTTTATAATATAGTGAGGTAAAATTTTCCAAAGTAAAAACACCTTCTGGTTCACAGTTGGGACACACAGGCACACACCGACTGCAATATTGTCAGCTCGAACCTCCGTCTTTAATCTTGTTTCTCTATGGAAGTAAATGACAAGGTGGACAGATTTGCAGAACACTATGGACAGATAAGCTTCAATCCGGATCTATTATGTTTCTGTGGGTTCATGTGCTCTTTTATCTTCACTTCCTCTTTTCTCATCCATTTTATCCCTTGAGTTTTGAATGGGTAGCATATGGAAAAGTGTCTCTGTTTTTCTTTTTTTAACAGACACCATTTGGTGACGTGACCACATGACCATAACAAACACCCCAACACCACCACTAACATTACTCTCTCATGAGTGAAATGAAATTGACCAGTGATTTATTGGAGGAAATTATTTACTTTATTGTCACAAAATTGTTTATCAGATTACACTGAATGAGATTTAAATGCTTACAGCATCCAAAAAAGGTAATTCCTTCTTTTCTTATGTCCCTTTAAGCCTGTGTGAGTTCCTTTTCTTCTGCAGGAAACAAAAGGAGATATTTTGAAGAAAGTTGCCAACCAAACAACATTGACCCTTATTGACATCCATTGTGTGGACACAAAACCACTGAAACATTTCTCAAAATATCTTCTTTTGTGTTTCACAGAAGAAAGAGTCACATACAAATACAATGGTGAATAAAATTACAGAATTTGTATGTATGGGTGAAATAACCCTTTAAACCTCAAAAAACAAAGAGAATGACTGTCTCAAATCTACACCTCAAATATTTTACACTAACGTTACAAGCATGCTTCTGGACTCTAGGTGGCAGTGTTGTCATACTGGCTGATGGTTCAGCGCTGGCTCTGTATGCAATGGAACCAGACTCTTCACCATCAGCCTAATGAAGTGAATTCTACAGTATGGCTGATATTGATGGCTCTATCTGCTCTGTCACCTGCTTCTCTGAAAGCATTAACAGTTAAATCCAGTGTAGTTTTCTTTATTATAATATAATGCATTGGCTTTGGATTGACTTATATTTGGGTGGTTGGAGCATAACGGGTCCATGAACTTTCAAGATTTAGATTAAACTAAAATAAAAAGGATGGGTGAGACCTGTAAATCAAATGCCCATAGACCCTTTGTGAACAATTTAACAAAGTTAAATAATAAATTAGTGATGTATATATGTTAAAACATTTAGTAAGAGCTTTAATCATGTTAAAGCACTTTTCATAAGGACAAACAGTACTTATTCTGTTCAGTGCAAAGAGACATATGATGAAAAACAAGACATACACTTGCATGTGAGAGATAAAGAGAGATGGTAGCAGGCTGGTTTGCAGTAATGGTTGCGTGCAAAGAGTTTCCCTAAAACAAGAGGAGGGAGGGCAAAATAAATGAGGCAAAACGCATGACAGACAAATTAAAGACAGTCTCAATTAGAATCATTATTGAGACAGCTGAGATCACAGAGGTGAATTGTGGGTAACCTGCTGAGATCAAGGTCACTGAGGTATAGATATGTTAAAGCATCAAGTCCTGGCTATTTTTTTTTAAGTTTCTTTTTGGCATCTTTGTACAGTTAAGTGAGAGAGGGGACATGAAACGAAGTGGTAGAGACTGGGTAGAGGGGTTTGGTTCAGGAAAGGACCAAGATACAGGAATCGAACCCGGGTCACCAATGCCCAACCGCGCCACGTGACGGAGCACTACCCACAAGGCTATGGGCTCTGACAACTCCTGGCTATTTCAATTCGATCGACCGTCATTATCTCTTCCCCCCCTTACGTTTTCCAAAACCTGTATGTGACTCTTTCTTCATGGAAAAAACAAAAGAAGATATTTTGAGAAATGTCTTTTGTGTTCATACATATTGGAAGTCAATGGGGGCCAATGTTGTTTGGCTACCAACATTCTTTATCTTCTTTTTGTGTTCTGCAGAAGAGTGGTCAAACAGATTTGGAACGACATGATATAAAATATCAAAACTTACCTCACAGACTTGAAAATTCTATTCAGAATTGATTTATTTGAGCTTCACTCTTAAAAATAAAGGCCAAAGTCTGCCTACACTTTAGAATTATTCTATATACATGTTTCTATTTAGATCCCAATTGGAATCCTCTTGTTATTTGTTTATTTATATCTTAATAATTAGACTATACATTTTTTATGAAATTACAGTAACTTACTGGCACCAGTTTGCCAAGCAACACTTCACATTCATTTAATTAATTTAAGCAGTTTACTGTAACAACTAACCCCATTTGAGAATGTCATGTATTTATCCATAATCCATTGCTATTTTATATAGTACAGTAATCAGTCTTTACTATAGTATACTGTACCTATTACCCATAATCCCTTGCAAGTTACAGCACTAATGCAGTAATCATGTTTCACATTATTCATGTCTATATTACCTATAACCCACAGTATTATAGTGTAATCATGTTTTACAGTTTTTCCTATCAACATGTCAGTAAAATGCTTTTTAAATGACAATAATTCTCAGTATTTTATTAGAAAGGCCAAGTTGTATCCTATCTGTGAATGTGATTAATAAGCAAATTGAATTAAATTTGAACACATCAATGCTATGCTCCCCAAATAACTTTTTTTTACCTTTCAACGATCTTAACAATCTTTTTTAACTAAGAATCTAGAAAGGTTTTGTGGATGTTCAATATTCCACGTTTCATTTACTTTTATTTTTGAGGGTCTATAATAGCCCTATCTATGTTAGTAGAATAACTGTGTGTTCTTAATTGTCTTTTTACACTATTACTCCATATGGAATTTAGAATAAAGTTCTAGATATAATAGTCCTTTGTTGATTCTGTATGTGTGCAAGCTCGATTTTGTTTGTGCTACCCTTTTCTTAAAGCTTAGACCTAATCATGAATTAACAGGAGAGAAAAAGGCCTTACACATGGCACCCAAACGGGACAAGAATATCACAGATTTGGGCAAGCTGCTATAGAGAAGGTTTTGCACAGACAAGCACAGCCAGTTTATCAATAGAATTTTACTTGCTTGAGGTGAAATCATACGGTTATATAAGTGCCTGTCTTGTGATGAATTCTTTGGTAACATTTCAGGCGATTTCTCCAATACTCTGTCTCAACAAGCACACGGTCTGCAGTCGGCCCGCATTTAGATATGCGCCGGAATCTTCTGCTCGAGCAAGTGGACTAATGCATCTCCGTGGAAACGCTCGCTCGCGGATTGATCAGGCATTACTGTATCTGCCCCTCCACCATCACGGTCTGAGAGCAAAAGATTCGACTTACCGCAACCAAGAGGGAAATCGACGGTGAAGAGCATCTTGCTCGGTAGAGAGACAGGCCTAGAATTGTCATTTCAATAGACGTACGGTCCAATTCAGCATTCAGATGAAGGTTAGATTGGGATTTTCACATTCAATAGGTTAAGAACCGCGAGTGGTGCTTAAATGTGATGTTACAAAGAAATATAAGCATGACTGTGGGATGCTGACCTACCAGACAAACAGAGAGTGAATGAACCACTGTTTCAAAATGTACATTAGGCTGTACAACATACAGGGAGATATTAAAACACGCAGGCGATGAGCATGTTCGAGAGCGTCTATGTGAGCCTCAGGGCTGTTTATGGAAATATTGAATTTAATAAGCTCATCTCGACACCTTGTCACTGATGTATTTGTGTGTGCGCGCGCGCATTAAGAACGCTCCACTGGATCAGTCCATTATGGATGACCCGAGTCTGCATGTCTGCATTCTTCAAATACTACAGAATTATTTGCATTTCTAACAAGATTTGTCACAACATCTGACTGTGTGTGCTTATGTCATTCACGCTGGAAAACTTGAAGAGGAAATGTCTGTTTGGTCGTTGAAAATATATTTTTTAAATAACATTAACAAAGATGCATAAATGCTGTAAAAATATGTCATTTCATGTGAGCTAACGCAGTAACCATAAATAATTTAAATAAAAAAGAGCTTATTGAAAACTGAGTTACCAAATAAAACAGAAGGATGTTTGCACATTGTTTGAATAAAGTTTTTTAATCTTATAATTGGCAATAACAACTAAATAAGCACGAAATTTCAAATTGTGTAAACCAGTGGATCTCAAACTTTTTTGTTGTATGGCCCCCATTGCCCCAAATACAGACTTCTAATCTTAAACTTAGAATTTTATTTAAACCAAAAACCATATTCAGTTATTCAATGTTGGAACATCAATTCTTTTGGTTGGTGGTCTTATTTTTTATGTTTGATTGCATAGAATCTATGATGAATTTTTATATTTCATAAAATGCCAAAAAATCTGTGGCCCCCCAGATCCATCTTCGGGTCCCCAAGGGGGCCACTGACCCCATTTTGAGAACCACTGGTGTAAACTATGTCACAAAAATTTGTCACTAAGAAAACTGCCTAATACTGTGTGACGAAGGAATGAATAATAATAACAACATTATTAATAAAAAAGAAATACACATAAAATAAAGTCAAATAATGAAAAAAGTTATCTTAACATTTTATTAGCCAATTGAGCTACCTAAAATATATCAAATGACTAATTTTATTCCTTAAAAAATCACACTTGTGGTCCAAAATGACAACCATATGAAATGAAAGGGACGTTATGTCTGATTACTTAATCAAAATGGAACAAACTTTGTGACTTTTGTGGCACTCGTGAACATCAAAATCAATAATGGAGGTGATTTGTAAAGACTACTTTTCAAATCATTCCTGAGCATCACAGCAGATGAATGGCAATAGATCCATGTGAATGGAGAGAATATATCATAATTGTCACATAAATATTGCAAAAAACACACAATTCCATACAAATCTGAAATATCAAAAATACTGTATATTAGGCCTACATTGATTTAACAAAACGTTTTAGTCATTCGATCACTTTCTATTTCACTGACTTCTTAAATAACATGTACATTCTTGAGAACAAGCTATGATTGAGATTTGATTTTGTTTCTATTCATTTTTTCTCTCTCGCTGTTCTTATCCTGTCACTCTTTTGGCTTACTCATCTCTCACACCCATCTGCCGTCCAGATAAAACCAGAGTAGACTCAGAACCAACCGATGGTCCCTGGTGGCTTCATTCAATGGGCTTCGCCGGAGCCCACTGCAGTCTTTTGGAAGATTGATGATGGGCCTGTAACCAGCCACAGCACCAGTTTTTCAGAAGGTCTGGATTCATTGGTCTGGTAAAGAAAGGGCAGCCCAATTCATGGACTGAGCCTGCTGGAAACACAGTCATGCATGTTGGCCCAAACAACTGCTGCCCAGAAGAACCAGATGATGAATTTCATCACCCTTCAGTTAACCTGTCTGTGGCATCTGACACTTCAGTTTGTGTTAAACTCTTTAAAACACATTATCACTACTTTCTCAATATTCCAATGATTTACACTAACTAGGAACGTTAAATAAAGTCCAGTGTATAATTTTTTTGAGTCTCTATTGAAAGAAATTAAATATAATATACAAAGACCTTAAATAATGAAGCGCTATGTTTAATTACCTCAGAATGAGCTATCTCTATCAACATACACCGTAGTACTGTGTAGCCATCGTAGTGCTACGAAAAGATGGGAAAAAGGTGGAGTGAGCCGTTGGTTGCAATTCATAACCTCACCGCTAGATGCGGCTTAATTTTTATACACTGGACCTTTAAGTCTTACACCTTGCAATATAGAAAATACATTTTACTGAAACTAAACATAGTTCATTTCGAAATGTGGAGAGTTGCTGCTTTATTGTGCTCAAAAGAAAATAGCATCAACTTTGTGCTCTCTCTCTCTCTCTCTCTCTCTCTCTCATACACAAACAGAAAAAGGAACTGTTAAATGCTCTGTCAAAATAAAGTAATCACATCAGATTCTAGTAACAGACACTAACATTTTAGACTGGGTTTGGCAACTAGGTAATGGCAACACCTGTAATTAAAGTGTGTCCGGTGTTCAGCATCTGTCAGGTGAGTGACAGGTGAAGCTGTGGGTGGCATGTTGTGATACCATCTTAAATAATATACAAGCACTCCCCTGTACATATTCTGTGCTTGGAGACTGTTCACATGACACCATTTTCAACTAAAAGTAGCACACTTTTTATACCTTGCCTGATGTTAAACACAACAATAGCATGTTGAAAATAATTTGAGTAATTGTATAATGTCAAATGTCTATCAATTCAATAATCAGGGATTACAAATAAAGAGTTGTTTTGGTCAATGTTTCTGTGGTGGGAAATGGATCACAAGTGGTACAATTCTGCATCATAAAAACAGACAGACATGTAAATTGAATTACATATTTATATAAGACCATTTATGGCCAGGACTAGTGGTTGGAATTTATAGGCGGAGAGATCAGGTGACATCATGAGTCCATGTTTTCTGAGACAGATATGTTTTTTTATTCAACGTTATCATTTTGTTTTACATCATACAATATCAATGAACTAAAATGATTTTTCACTGCTTGCTGTACTTATACCTCAGGGATTCTAGAGGACTTAACACAGGAAGCCGTGTTAACGTGTGTGTAGTCTTAACTTGAAACTTCTCAGGTAGTCAATGCAATCCTCTCCACCATGTCTGTGAAGGCGTATCGGTGTCTGCGCGGCTTTTAAGGAAATTGAATCAATGAATGAACATCAAAGTTGTGTTAAATGTGCCAGAAGGTCTAATGCCGTCCTTAATTAAACGCCGGATCGGTGACCTTCTGTGAAAAGTCTGCTGAAGTCTGATAGCGGTCACTCTCTATTAAAAGTTTTGTTTAACAGAGTTTTTGACCTTTTTTGGCTTTCTACTCTTAAGGGTTTGTAATGGCAATCATTTAAGAAATATGTGAGTCATAGTGTCCAGACATTATTTCAACATACTGTGCATTTCATTAGGGAAATAAACCCCGGCATCACCATGCTCTTGCTACTGACCAACTACGCACAGTACATGCATTAAAGGACAACATTTTTGAAAACAAACAAGTGGAACCCAAATAAGAAAAAGTGCATGTTTTCATGGCATCTCGATTTTAGATTTCTTTCAAAACTGTTTTTTTTGGGCAAGTGTAGGCAGACCCACAGGGGGTATGTAGGTCAGGACTGTCAGCTACCGCCCGCTTTTACACAAAGTGATGGTTTCTTTTGCCCCCCGACCTTCCCCCCCATCTCTAGCCCATCTCTTCTGGCCTTGGGGAGAATGTAGAATGGCGTCCATTAGAAGTCTTCAGTGTTTATTCTTTAGTATTCCTGCACTATTAGTTGAGGAGAGCGACAGTAATGGTGTTGAGTGCCTGTGGCGTGAGGACAGTGACCGTCCCGCACTGCAGCTTCACACAGACCTCAGAACGTTAGATCTGCCTCAGATCTGGACATTTTTTATTACGTTTTTAAAAGGTGTCTAATTCGTACAATTTTGTTGGCCCCATAGCTTAGTGTCTCTCTTCACTGCCATGCCAATTTAAAGCAGTAAATGCCAAATAAATAACTAGCACATCAGGTTGGATATTTAAGAAATTTTACACAGATTTGAGCTGTCTGACATTGTGCTGTAAGAATTTATGAATGGATGATGAAAAAGAAAACAGAATTTTATTGTTATATTTTACCAACCTGATCTCATATGAATTTGTAAGCTGTGAATTGTACACAAACTTACTAGAACAAAGTAATACTGAAGGTAATACTGGCGCCAAAGCAAAGCGTACTGAAATGTACTAATGAAATTGTACATGTTAGCTAAAATTAGCCACCTTGTAGAATTGTTACGTGAGATTTTGTTCATTTTACAGAAATATACTGCGAATTTAGATCTTTCTAGTTGGGTGTAAAATAACGTGAAAAACATGTCAAATTATTTTACAGAAAATGTTATTACTGTATGTTTTTTTCTGATGCCCCAACCGCCTTTAATTTTAAGCCTAGTTCACATTCAATCCAATGGCTTTGATCAGTAGGTTTTATCTATTGATTATCCTCACAGCTCTGATCACAACAGACGTAACACTCGGTGCAGCAGCCAATAGTCTGTCTACCCCACAATGCCATCTGTCTGGTATGGATCCACTGGGGGGAAAATCCAATGTTGGCAGAGGCTTCCCTTTTGCACTGATCTTACAGCAACCTCAGTCTACTTACTTATAACAACAAACAAAAGAACAAATGACCTCAGATCAGCACTCGAAAGCGAGTTTTATCCAAATGAAGAGGCTGGTTTCTTAGAAGAAATGGGGAGCAACATCTCACATGTGTTTGATGTCAGCCAGGCCTCTTACAAAGACAGACACATCCCGGACTCAGATCAAATGACGCTGTGAAGTTTTAATTAAAACCTTGATTAAAGACGGACAGATTCTGTATTGGATAACACGAGAAGTCAATTCCTCATTACTTTAAATGCACATCCAGACAAGCAAACACAGAGAGAGAACGATCTACTCAGGGAGTTAAGTCTTTGAAGAGGGAGGTTGGAAGACTCTTTCGAGTGAAATTATAATTAAGATTATTCATCTTCTCAGGTGTGATTAGATCCAAACTTCGAGGTTTACAACATCAACTACAACCTGTAAAGTTACACAGAGGACATTGGGATGCAGCAGAGGAGTCAAGCATCTGGTTTCTCCACTTTGTAGTGTGCAAAAAGTATACCAAATGGATGGCACCCACGAACATGCAGTATTCAGGAAACAATATCTGAATAAGCTTCTGCATTTTCAAAGATTCTGAAGTGTGCAACCACTAGATACTTTGGCTATCCCCTAAAGCCGTGGTAGGTTTTGAGTTGTCTGCTTTTAACACTTGAAAAAGAAAATGCAGGTGCAATGTGAGATGAGCTCTTAGGGGTCAAATGCATTAGGTGGAAGGCTTTTCTCATGGCTAAACTGTTCCCTAATTGATCACATCTCTGTGTCTAGTTAGGACAAGGCATTTGTGACCCGCACCACAAAACCAGGCATAAATAGCACGGGTATATTTGTGGCAATATCCCAAAAATACATTGTAAGGGTCAAAATGATCAATTTCGCCTTTATGCCAAAAATCATTCCAATATAAAGTAAATATAATGTTCCATGAATAAATTTTGTCAATTTCCTACTGTAAATATATCAAAACTAAAATTTGAATATAGTTTTGATTTAGAACAATAATATTTTTTGTGAGTGGATCGCTACGAAAATTGCCTACAAAACTTTGCTCTTTTTGTATTGTATTACATGTTTGCTGTTAGTATGTCATACAGCAGGTACATTTTTTTACAAAAATAGTTTTAATGGCTGAGATCAAAAACAGTACATACACTGAAAGTATGTGCGGACCATTCCGCTAGTGCCAAGAGCCACAATCCAAACTCTTTTTGGATGAAGGAACATTTAAATGGCTTAGTTGACTTTATTTTGACATTGAACAAAGCTAAACACTTTATTTCAAATGATGCAGAAGCCAAAACTTCTGTCCAATAAATTCTCGGTTACAATACACATTACGTTGAATCTACAGTATTTTGGCCAAAAGTGATGTCCAGGGGGTATATTTGTGCAAATATTTACTTTTAATATTCCTCGGGTTAGATTAAACAATATATCAAAATATAAGGTGTATGGCACAAAATGGACAAAAAACAAACCTAGAGAACATGGGTTTATACCTATAGTACATACAAAAATGTATCATAATTATTTATATTCACATCATCTGAAAGCTTAATAAATAAGCTGTGATGTATGGTTTATTAGGATAGGACAATCTGGGCGTGATGCAAACTATTTAAAAATCTGAAGGTGCAAAAAAATCCAAACATTGACAAAATTGTCTTAAATGTAGTCCATCAGAGGCATTGTAGGAGACCGTTGCCAAGAAGAAACAGGTTTGTGTTAACGCTCTCAATTGGCTTACTGCTGTAATGAAGTTTTGGAGAGTAGATAAATCTGAAATTCTAAGCTTTACATAGATTTCAAACTTGAGTGGATAATTCTCAAAGAGCGGCAGCAGCAAGCAATGTTTGTAGCTGTGTTTCTGGCACATTTTGTTTGCGATCTTGCTGCATCCACATACAAAAATAAAGTTTAGATATGCAGTATTTTCAGCAGGAAGTTTACCAAATACCTTCATTGAACATCATCTTACTTAATATCCTAATGAGTTTTGGCATTTAAGAAAAATCTGTAATTCTGACCTATTCAATGTATTGTTGGCTATTGCTACAATACTGTATAACCCTGCACGGTTTTGTTCTCCAAGAACACATGTTGGTGAAAGATGTGACTTACGGGTCACCATCTTTTATACAGAACTTGTGACATGTTATTATCACGATAATATGTTATTATCACGTATTAATCATATTAATTATGTTATTGTTATAGAATTCACTGCAGTCAGCAACATGTAAAAATCACTGAATTCATTATTTGAGTCTTAATATGAAAAATGATGATAAACATAAAACTGTAAATAATGAAAAAGACATGAATTATCATAAATATGAATTTATTAAAAATAATGCAAAAATATTATCACAGCAGGGCTCTAGACTGCTTTTTCCCACTGGTCGCACTAGTGCGACACACTCTCTCAGTTGGTCACCTTACAATTTGGTCGCACCCTTTTTAATAGTAATCATAAAGACCTTGCATAATGACCTTAGTTGTTCAATCATTCCGTTAATTTGTCACTCTGTATTTTAAAATAGTCGGCTATAGACCACTTCATATTTGAACTTCAACACTTGCGAGCCCAATAAATCCAAAATAAATGCAAAGAAACTGTCTAATATAACACCTAGGTCTTCAACTGTTTTAATTTTACGCACTCGCGCCAATTCAACCCTGTGATATGTTACATCGCACGTTATAAAAAAACGGTTACATATGCAAGCATTTTGGTCGCAGTCTAGAGCCCTGCACATACAACACAAAGACATTTTCTTCATAAAATGCGTCCGTCATTAGGACTATCAGCCAATCCACCGAAGCATTGTGGTGGCCACAACTGCAAAATAGAAAGAGAAATGAATAATGATGAATGACTTATTTAAAAAAAAAACTTATAGTAATTTCTAACATTTTGGTGTCATGAGACTTATTAATTTATAAATAAATAAAAATTTGCAAGACCATGTGTTATTTGCCGCTGAATTTTCCATTCAGAGGCTTACAGAAGGTGAGGGACCTCTTAACAGGGTCACGGGCACATGACAATTTATAAGATGACAATAGAAAACAGTTTCAAATGCAAACAGTTCCTCAGCTACTTACTGGATCAACTTAGTTTAAACCTATTCAAATTAATGTGTGATAAAAAAAGTAAATTTTATATTTATATATACCAAATCTTTAAAAGCAAGTGTTTCATCTTAAAAAACCCTGTACATGAACAGGCCAACAGATTAAGAAGCTTGTAGTTATACTTCAGGCTTAAGTGAATAGGTCAGATGGGACCTTATCCTTGATACCTTTAAGCAAACGCGTCCTCGGATCAAGGCGTAGGGAATGGGGCCATAGCTTCGGGAATCTGTGGAATTCCGAAGGTTATCGCCTTCAAGCCAAACATGCCCTCTTGGTACCTAAATTATGGCAAAATGGAGGAAATGTCTAATAAATGATGTGTAACATTTATCCCGACTGTGATCACCCCAAAACTAAGAGTGCGCTCATTGCATCAACAATAAAAGTGCTTTAAAAGATGACACACTGTCTTGTTCCAACATTTCTTGTTTCTTTTACAACACAAAATAAAGACGAAACTCCTAACACTGAGAAAGTTCACAAGACTTATTTATTTCTCTGAAATGGGATCGTCTTTACTGAACACTGACACCCCCCCACACCGCCTTATTCTTTCGGTTAGGGGTGAAGCCACACCTCCCTGAGCTGCACCATGGGTCTAGACCACGGACAGACCTGCCAGGCTGAGCGGGCAACGGAGCGGAGTCTGATCCATACTGACATCAATTAGGAATAATCTCATCACATGGGGAGAGTGGGGCTGTCAAGTCCCTAATTAAGTCCCCTCCACCCCCTCTATATGTGAAGCTGGAGTAAAGAACACATCGTGTTGTCATTATAAACATAACAGTACCAAGATACCAATAATTTCTCTGCTTTGTTCAGAGTTTTCCAAACAGAATTCTGCAGAATTCCTTGGATCCGCTGCATCCCAATTTGCCAACTAATACTATGGCCTATAAGTATATAGTGTTTTTTTGTGTGACTATATACATTTGAGTGTGTAGCAAAAGAGTATGCAAGTACTGAGACATATTGTGGCACAGTACATCACAAAGCAAAACAAATCTGATATGTATTGAGAAGCTTTTTTTATGATATGAATCTAATGTTATTAATCTACCAACAAATGACCTGCTTCAACATATACACTGTTTTTATGTTTTGTTTATGTATGTTTTGTTGATTTCTCATTAAAGCATTAAAAGAAACCGTACAGTGTGTAACTAAACAATCACACCTGATATCACATGAAACAATTTCATACATTAACGTGTGAAAATGACCAAATGTGACCCAAACGATGATATCCTGACCTTATGTATTGCATACAAAAGAGTCTCTGACGATGCAAAATAGCTTCGATTGTAAACATATGTCAGCATGTAGTCTTCTCCTAGATGACTCTCATTAGCATGTTAACATATGTCAGATCCCATCCGCGAAAAATCTCAGACCGCCATCATCTGCTGTTCAGAAGTGATGCTTTTGTCCTCACAGCCTCGGTGTCGGTGAGAAATCACACGTACTGTCACCAGATACAAGCCTTCATTTAATCTTACAAATATATTTCTAAAAATATACTTCTCCATATTTGAGTAAATATTAAAAAACAGCTCAAAGCTTTTTCTTGTATTAACAAACCTTGAGTCTTCTTGAAATAAGTTGGTATAAAGCGTCTGCTAAATGCAAATGTATAATGGGTAAATATATGCAAGTATGTCTGCAAATACCCATTTAAAATAAAAAATACTGGCATTAGTATGACAACAACTTTTGATAATTTGAATACTCAACATACTGTCGACGTGAGTCAATTGTAATGTCTTCAAATGTAAAAATAATAATAAGCAGCACACCTACAGCTCAAATCATCCAAAAAACAAAATGTGAATCCATATATAAAGAGGTTTGGGCTGAATAAACTTCAGAAAGTTGTGGAGCCTTCATCTGGCTGAGGGTTTGAATGTCCGTACCTTACTCGACATCTTTCGTCTCCTCTTTCTCTCCATCACTTGCTCTACTCAACTGGCACTAACACTAACAGCCTCTGCAAAAATTACAGTCCAGAACCGCAATAGCCAAGGTGAAGAGTGAAAAAACAAGTGATACAAAAGAGCAATAGCAGCTATTTCAGTGACAGGGTGGCTGCACTCTTTCTAGGCCAATAATAACTGAGAAACAAGCATTTGTAGTTGGCAAAGGTAAATATTTTACCCGTCATAAGTGAATTCATGGGAATTTCAAACACACACTGTGAGGGTGACCGCATAGGGCGATGCGTTGCAGACTTACCATAGTATAAAAGTGATGCTTAAAATGAACAGAAAAATGGGCAGAACTGAAAGGACGTAGGTGAAATATCTGGAAAATGTCTGTGGGTTAATGGAGTAGACTTACAAAAGTGTGTGTTTTAAAGATGTCAGATGGTCCGCTGGTACAGATTTTGTCCCCCTCAAGTCCGATCACTCGTTTACAAATGTTCATCTTTGGATCAAAGTGGCTTTTGGCTATGACTATGTCACCTCTGGAAAAACATAAAAGGTAAAGAAACAATGTCCTTTTAGAGATTGACAGAAACTTCCTGGCACACAAAAACACAGATTTTTTTGACACCTTAAAGTTAACATTTCAAATACCAGGGGGGGCGCTTGGTGTGGGATAAGGGGTCGAAACCCAGAATGTTTTAATAACCAAATACGAATAACTTAAGGGACGTTCACAATTGTCATCTTTTGCTGCACAAGATCGTTAAGTCGAGTGGCAAGCGTGGTAAAATAGAGAGCAGCTGCGCGTGTTTTTCGATGTGTAATGCGCATTGTAACACATGGATGTCTCTGGGCTAAGCCCCAGATAACTGCTCACCCTAGAACCGCCCCTGGCGAACACACTTACTTCTGAATTTGATAGAGGTGACGACTTATTTTCTCTGAGAAAACCACATCGTGGTTAGTGATGGTCGGCTCCATGGAAGGTCCTGAACACTGTATCAAATTAATTTTAAGTAAAAAAAAAATGTAGTTGTGAATTCTTTATTTCAAGTATTTCTCTTTATTTAATCAAGGATGTGTTTTGAGTACATCCAAAAATTAAAGAATCTGTCGTCATCTCTACACCCTCTTTTTGTTTAAAACCTATTTATGACTCTTTCTTCTGTTAAACACAAAATAAGATATTTTGAGAAATGTCTCAGTGGCTTTATGTCTGTATAATGGAAGTCAATGGGGGCCAATGTTGTTTGGTTGCCACTGTTTTCTTTCATATATTTTTTCGTGTTCTACTGAAGAATGAAAGTCATACAGGTTTGGAATGACATTAGGGTGAGTAAATAATGAAACAATATTAATTTTTGAGTGAACTATCGCTTCAACCTAACAACTACATTGTCTGGGAAACTTACCGACACAAATTCCCCAATATACTCAAAGGCACAATGAGCGATGCAGCCATACTGGACGGTGTAACCAACAAAGCATAGAGCTTTCACAGCAAAACCACGGAACATCCTGTAACATCCACTTCTTACAAATGCTGCAAAAAGAAACAAAAAGACAGTCAAGGTTCACCATGAGATTTGTGTGTGAGTGCACATACTATAACATACAACGAAATTGGTGGAAAGAGAAACTAGGCAAGAAATCGCAAACATGTTGCAGGCCAGACTCAAACCTACATAACCCACATAAGCAACATGCTTGTAACATTTGCTAACGACAGTTCCAAAACAATTTGGAAATATGTATGTTTTTTATTTACAGAAAATTCTGAGCCACAGACTCTCTACTCACAGCTTGTGTCAAAGGGCAGAGCTTGTTTCGAAACACTTCGTCAGGTGATATTGTTGCACCTCACACATTTAATGGCTAACGGTTAAAACTGTGAAACCAAAGTGATCATTGAGATGGCACCATCTCTGGTGTTTCATTCTCAGGAACGAGACGCAATGACCGACCCGTAGGCGTCTGACCCCGTCTGAGACAACCAAATCTACACCTGTGTGAGCAGGTGACGGTAACGCTATCGCCATAGCAACAGAACGCCAGGTTCTTTGTTTGTCCTCACCCTGGCACTTTAACTGATAAAGCTGCAACGCGTTGTCTGAATAAACAGTCCATCCCCTCTCAAACTATTGACTTTTCCTTGGTCATCAAGCCAGCAGATGAGCAGGGCGCGCGAGTCAATAAAGGTCGTGTTTGTACACATCCATGAAACCTCCGATAGAAGGCAAAAAGCCCACAATAAAACAAACACTTCATGGACGTGCAGTTTGTCGGTCTTTCAAACACTTTCTAAAAACTCAAACGTATCTTCAAAACAACCCCTGCTGGATGTCCAGCCAAGGAGAAACCTTTCATTCTCCTTCAATTTCAACTCCTGATACAAACCAAAGGAACTACGAAGATCCAGCGGAGCAGAAACTGAACGAAACCAAACCCTAACCAAAGCCCTATTGCCTTGGGAATGACATCTCCAATACGGGTCGGAATTAATCCTACATCCCTACTTCCTCATCCCAGGCCAGGTGTATCCCTGTGCCACTGAAAGTGGAAGATCTAATCTCATTACCCAACTACCATCCCCTCGTCCCGTATCTTCATCCGTTCCAGGCAGCCATTGAATCTACACCTTTAAATCCTCATAATTACATCCAATACCCAAACACATTTCAGGAGACTTTGCCATCTATCCGAAGACCTGAAGACGTTTCTGCCTGACTTGATATAGATGTATTTTGTGACGGGCTGCAGAAGTCCAGTGTGGGGCTTCGACCAAGCTACCTTTGCTGCCTTGTTGTCCTTCCTCTGCAATCTATTATTTTAGTGTTATAAAGCATTTCATGTTTTTGTTGAATTGTTAAAGGGACAGTACACCCCCCAAACAATCTGTAATTTTCCACTCTTGGTGGTTTTCTTTTTTGAAGCATTTCATAGAAAATTATTTACATCTGTAATTGTTTCTAAACAATAAAAAATGATTTTTACTAATTTCTATAATTAATAAGCTAATAAGGACTGGGGTCTTAAAGATCTAATACTACAAATAAATCGAAAAAATTTGACAAAACCGGTTTACAAGGAACTTTTTGTGTTGGCTTTGGAAGGGTGACTTTGTAGGAATTTCTTTAACATAAGGACGACATTTTGGAGCGGCATACACCTCGTAATCCAAGAACAACAAATCCAGGAAGATGTTTATTCTACAATCGACATTATTCCTCAACTTCTCTCTGTATCTCTCGTTCACTCTCTTTCTGTGTTCGAGACACGGATCATGCCTACATCACAGACATATCTTGGCAGAATGTGTGGCGGGGGCTGGAGAACACAGGAGCCCAACAACCGTATCCGACATCCGTTGTCCAATCACCAGCATAGTCACTGTTGTGGATGTCCAGCATAGGTGAGGATTAAGGATTTATCATAATAAGATTACATGGCCAGTGAATGATATCAAGAGACAGTCCATATGCGGCCGCCTGGTTTTCCACTGGCACGCTGTGTGTGTGTGAGCGAGAGGCTGGGTGAGTCAGCTGCTTGGAATCAAATGGAGTTTAGCCAAAACCAGAACAGACAATTGAGATTAAATCTCTATTTCTGACAATTCCCCTGTGCATTTGAAACAAGCAGTAGACTTTCTGCCCTGATTCCCTGGATGGGCAGGTGAGGGACTAGCATGATTTTTGTATAACAATTGGATAATTAACTCAAAGTCTCGCTTAATCCAGGATTACACAGTGCACTGTATATGAATTTGCTACACAGGGTCACACAGGGTCTCTCTGGAGAGCCATCTGTGGCCATGGACCCCCAAAACCCACAAATTTGCAACAGAAGAGAGAAAGGGTTCTTAGAGAGCTTAGAAAGCAGGTGGCATTAAAATGCTCTTTTAATCTTTTAAAACAAAACAAACTACTGATGAAGGCTGGATCTAAATCAGTTTTCAATTTGCACAACTGCTCATAGTAAAAGATAGTTTACAGACTAAAAGTCATCCATAGAGAGTCATCCACAATAAATCATAACAAATCAAGAAGTGAAAATATGTCCTAAAAAACTGTATAACGATAAAATAACGTATCAAAACACCAATAGTCTAAACAGAAAAATAATTCACCTGTTGTCCCATTTATGCCATTAAAGGCAGGTCAATGATGGCAATTGATCTAACACCGTGTCTACACATGACGCGACCAAAACACTCGAATCGAAACGTGTTAGAACTCATTATCATTTTTATTTTGTCCACACTGAATGCGGCGCATCCGGTGAAGAAAATTAGATAACACACTGCAAAAAGGTTCAATTATGCATATTTCTGCATTCTCATTCTCACAGTTTTGTTATGAAATACAATAAAACAAATTCAAATCAAAACCATCCCTTTCCTGGTAATAAATAATTAACAAAAAAAGTTAAGTCATTAAAACATTTTTTATCAACAGATTTGAATGTTATTAACAAGCCAAATATGTCAGTCCATCATACACGTGTAATTTATGCCATGAAAAAACTATAGCATGTGTTTTTATAATTACACAAAAATCCAACTTAATTTACCTCTTAAGGACATTATCACGTCAAAACCTTAAACTGACTGTCCGTTGGAATAATCACTGAACAAATCCCTATCATATGAATATCATGACACCCATGTCTGTCAAAAAAATAACATGCATAATACACACAGACGTATTTATGGGATTTCACATTTCATGAAAAACTTCTACGCTGTTTAAAAGCCTAACTGATCAAAGCTTAAATAATTGTGGCTTCATTTTTTTATTACTGGTAACTTTTACATAATTTGTAACACTTAACTACCCATTAGCAGATTTTAACTCTAAAATGTAATGCTAATGTAAAACCAAATTCTAAATATATATACATTTACTAAGTATTGCTCAAAACACAAACTAATAATAATGACATAGCATTTAAATTAATTAATGCAAAAATTCATTGCTGTCTATTGATATGCGTTAGATCCTGAATGTGTTATTCAACAAAGGATCTCATCAGTGAAGATACAAACACCTGGATACAAAGAAAAATGACGAACAGCCATTCAGGTGTTGAGACTGATGCTGGAAATGTGTGAAGGTCAATACAACCAATATCATGTGACAGTCCCCTGACCTTCTGAGATCTGAGCTGAGAACATCAACACAAACCCAGACGTCACTGCCATTCCGTAGCAGAACGACTGCGGATCGTTTAGAACAATAAAAACAAAAGATCTTTTTTTTTTTTTTTTTAAAGGGGTCCATATTTCTGTTAGCAGTAACAAACCAGAAGACAGGTGACTGATCCCATTAGCTATGAGTTTGGAGAAGAGGAACAGAATCCAAAGGCCTGCTTCACAGCTTCTTATCACAGCATATCTAAATTGTAACAACACAAGAAGCTCCAGTCTGGCGGTTCTGCGGGATGTAAGAAGATTACAAAGATCCAAATAGTGTTAACTAAGATGGCTTTCCCTGGAGAACCCAGATGGAAGGATGCTGTATTGGGGAGGGGTTTGGGCTCTCTTATGTTCTTGTTCTGTGTGGCAGAAGGCAGCTGAGGGGCGCTGTGATCACCATCTTTGTTCTCATTGGTCCTTCATGTCGCGTGAAAGAGATCAGAGAACTTTGGTAGACGATGTGAAGACTATCAGGGTAGCTATCAAAATCTGGCTGCTGGATGGTGACACCTGGTTGGTTGATGAAGGACAGATGTCGGAACACACGACATCACATCTCCATCACTTCACTTTTACAATAGTCCAATGGAAATCCAATGAATTTTAAAAGGCGGATAATGATGAAAGCCAATTATATAGTCGAGCCCAGCAAATGTGAACAAAAGGGAAACGTTTCCAAAGGAAGCTGAGCTCGTGTTGTTACAATGATGTGATATAAATAGACTAATCTTTATTGAAATGACCTTTGACTGCAGCCTGAACCAAAGATGGAGCTGAAAGTCAAACAGATCTTATCGCATGTGCCGAGAGTCTGAGGCCTTCTGTTTGGGCTAAAAGCAAAACAAAACAATTCTCCATTGAGTCTGTTCCCATCCGTATCAATTGCTTTTTTAAATGAGTCTGCTTTGTTTTTGCGTGACAGACATCCTTCATACAGAATATGAATAAAATACAGATTAATGCTGTTTTTGGAAGGAGAGGAAAGAAATAAAATGACCTTCCTGCAGATCAGAAATAATAGCCACCACCACAACCCTATAATTGTCCTTGGATCCAAGATTATTACTTTCCTTTCAACAACTCTCTGCAGATGACAATCTAACTTCCCTTCTGGGCAACACGACTATATTCATAACCTCAGATTGTAGTAGCAAAGAGAATCACATTGGGGAAAACCAAACATGCGGCTCAGGAAACAACTGACATGTTATGACTGTTAGCATTAGCACTTTGTGGAACAATCAGATACCACAAGTCAATAAAGGTGACATCATAAAAATAACACGAGCTTATCTGTAAAAAACAAAAAGAGTGCTGTTTCAATGAGCCTAAATTAGGATGTTTGATGGCAAATAAAGTGAAAAGAAAGTAAAAAGGCTTTCTTGAAACTACAGATATATCGTGTCTATTAAAGGGATAATTGCACACCAAAATAACATTTTTGTCATCATTTATTCACCCTCATTTTGTTTGAAACCCGTATATGACTGAAGAAGATATTTTGTGAAAAGTGTCCACTGAAGTCAACAGTGTTGTTACCAACTTTCTACAAAACATCTAAACATTTAAATGATGAACAAATTTTATTTTTTGGGTAACGTAATCTATCCCTTCAATCATACCAAATGGACACATTACTATCTGTTTGTTTTTATACCGGTTCAAGTTCAACACAAATAATAAAGAAAACTTTGTTTTTGAATGGTTACAGCTAAAAAAGACAAGAATCAGTTGGCACTGTATGTCTCGGGCTCATCTGTATATACAGTATAAAATCATGTGTATTGAGTTTCTAATAAGTGCTAATGCGGAAAATATTTATAGGCAAGACATCATGTGTCTCTGCATCTAACATGACCGCACACAGTGTTGTTTACAACATAAATAAATTGAAAACCATTTGACCCTGAGCGGTTTATAGTGGTTACAAGACCGACGTTCGGGGTTCAAGGAGACTTTAGCGTTGTATGACGCGTGACGCATCTACAGAAGGGATCTAGATACGAGATCTAGCGTATGAATAGTCTATACATATCGTTAACGGAACAGCTCTGAGCCATAATGAAAACGAAACTGTCATTTTAACTGTAATCTTACCTCATTCATGTCCACTGACAGCGTGCTGTTTGTATTCATAAATTATATGTCGACAACCCAGCCGCAGACACCCTTGACCTCCACACGTCACGACCCCTGAGTATACAGCGTTACGATTGGCTCAGACGCAGCAATCCAGTCGGCCATTGGCTGAGGCACCTTGCGTCACCGTCTCCGCTGTCAACACAGGAAAATGATGGCGGCTCCTGGGAAAGGCATGGCCGGACCTGCCGGTGTAAACACAACGAGTTTTCAGAAAAAATCCCGCAGCAAACTAGTGTCTATTCCTGGAACCAGACCGTCTGTACAAAACGGGCAGCTCATTGTTTCTACGGGGGTCACCTCGCTTGACTACGTGATCGGTTAGTGCAGTTAACCTGGTTCAGTCTCACTGCCAAGTGCACGCGCACTATAAACTGTGTAGGCACTCAAACATATTCAACTGTTGCATTTTCTGGATAGATAATAAGTCCAGCATTTACATACGTTGTCTGCGCCGTTGTCACGCTTGCGGAACGTATACGGAAAGCTTCACATCTCATCAATAATATATAAACGAGGTTTAACTCATTTAACAGTATAAGTAACGTTTCTATGGTATAGTAACTCTTTAAGAAAACAGGAGTTACGTATACGATCAATTTATAGATGTGTTGCGTGTTATGTTGGTATGTTATTTTGTTATGTATTCGTTGAATACGATTCTTCTTCAAAGGTCTTTTTATAAAACACATTCTTATGCACTTTCTCTCTTTCATAGGTGGTGGGCTGGCAGTGGGAACGCTGCTGCTTGTGGGTAAGCATTGATGCACTGTTTTATTTATGTTTTGTGGACTTCATGTGGACCTGTGCAGAACAATCGGATTATGACACCGAAGTATCGCGAGAGTAATTCGAAAGTCTACCGAGTTGTCCGCTCTCGCGGTATTTTATTTTGTATAATGCAAAGCACAGTATAATGTTGAAAACACCTAATGAGGTTGTTTAGGACATTCGCCTGCATCGTTTGATTAGACTGTAATGTTTCACATATATTACTATATAAATGTCGGTCTTAAGAAAACTAACATTCTATTGAAGAATTGCATCACATAATAAAGAAGAGCAGCAAACAACAGCCCAGAAAAGATGGAAATTTGGAAATGTGGGAAAATATTAGTTAAGAATTAGTGACCCAAACCTTATGCACCTGTAAGATAAGTTTGTCATAAAAGGATAAACATGTTCAGATTCATATATACAACATTCACTCAGATTTCACAAATAAAAATGATGGCATGGTGTATCTGTTAATGTGTTAAAAATAAAATAAAATCGATTGTTTCTTCATAATGGCCCTATGAGCTCTTTGTTAGCTCTGATCATACGATAGATTCTGCTGAATTGGCAGGTGTTTTTCTTATGTTATTGTGGCTGATTTTCTAACCCTCACTCTTATCACATTTTGAAGTGAAATGTGTATGACTTCCATCAATTCTTTGGGAATGACTAAGTTACTTTGGCAAACCCTCAACACAATAACATCTATCTCACTGTGGCCCGTTATTTTCAAAACATATATTCATGAGGATTTTATATCTTTAACTCCTAATTTCTATTCTTTTGTTCCCTTTACACTTCATTGTAAGTGGATTGTTCACGGTCTTTTATGATGTTTCGAGTGCTGTCTAGCTCAATTATCTCCAAACAGGGGCCCATAAAAAATATATTAGTGCAATAGTAATGTAATGCAAAAAGAAATGCTAGATGTTATGGCTCAAGAGGTTGCACATTTAATTCCGGTTTGTACCACTGGTGCCATTGTGAGTCATTGGAACTTAGACGGCAAACATATGGAACCAGGAGGGCAGAAGTGTTGACCCAAATTTCCCCTGCAGCTTTGAATGACTGACTTACTGTGTCACAATCACGGGGTCCTACTGTCTTACAAACACGCTACTTAAACGATTCTCCCACAAAAAGAGCAAAGAGACTGTCGGCAGGAAAAAGAGAGGAAATCTCTTGACGTCCCACCTCTAGATGTTCTTGAGTGACTGATATGTGCCAAAGTCTCTATAGCGGAGATATTCACCCCCAACACATCCCATCCCACCCCTCAAACACCCCCGCTAGGCTAATAGCACCCGCAGGTTTCATTTGTAAGGCGCCATAGAAACGGCACCACAATAGGCCCCATCTCGAGTGGGCCCATCTGGGTGTCTTTGTCGGGGCCGCCGAAAGCCACAAAGGCTTGCTGACCTAGAAACACATCAATAAGAGTGAGGGGAGTTCTTCCAATGACAAATTGAAGAGCTGAGGAATTTTTCCCTTTTTTGCTGGAGATGGAATATGAGAGGCATCCAGGTTTGTAGGCGAAACCAGGAAGCGGACGTGATGGCCATCATTCTCTCCTGCTGTCAGAGGAATCTTTGAGAGGTCAGGCAGGTGTGGACCTTTGAGGGTGTTCGTCCAAAAGAATGAGAAGATAGAACTGTCATTGTGTGTGTGCTGGGGAGGAAGAGGATGAATGTCAGTTTCCAAGTGGCCCATATATGTAAATTCATGACAGGAAGTAAGAGCTGAAGTGTCGGCTGGAAAAGAAGGATTTTATATAGGAGAGTATTAAAAGCCTCTTCTTGTTGGTAGCAAGTGCCCAAATTTGCCACCATGTGTGGACAAAATAAATGACGTACAAAGACCATCAATTTGCAGTCTTTACAATTAATGTTTCATTTACTTCAATGATAAATGGTTCTATGGAAGCTTGTTTAACATCTCAGAGTCTCCGAGGGTCGTAATATGTTACATTTTACTTCAATTCTCTTCAATTATTGAGCCCCGGTTTCACAGACAAGGCTTAAGGCTTGTGCCAGACTAAAAGGAATTTTGAGCTGTAAAATATCTTGCCATGACGTATCTTAAAATATGTCTTTGCCATTGTTTTTTCTCAAGATGCACATTGGTAATGTTCTTTCTAAGGCATTTTAATAAAAGCGACCATATCCTTTTTTGGTTTGGTTTCTTAAAATAATTTATTACCATAGACCGTATAAAATATGGACGTAGTGTCCGTGACTTCATCTGTAGGTTTGTGAAGAGTAAAAATTAAGCCTAAAATAGGCAGAGGTGATTGCGCCATCTTGGCATCACGTCATCACGCGTCACTCCGGGATAATTGAAAATGGGCAAAATGGCGGCACGTGGTTAGAGCTGAGGCGCCTGGTTTGCTGAAACCACTTGTCACTCCAGTGGCAATGCACCTAATTTTAAGACTTAATATAAGTTAAATGGGTGAAGTATAAAAAAATTACCTTCCTCACAGTTATAATAATAGTCAAAATAATATTTTGGACCATGCTGTAAACTTGTGTTTAACATATTTAACCATTTTAACATGGAACTCAAGGAGATTGTGCTCTCTTTTGCAATTAAAGTCACTTCCGTGTTGGCTTCACGAGAGAGATCGGAAGGTTGCTCTTCGGTTATTACACAAGTGCACTAAAATCCAGAATTGACAAATGTCTCATGGCAGTTCATGACATAATTTTTCACAAGATGCCTAAAAGCACCCCCACGCAAACACTAAAATCACAGCCGCAAAGCCTAATTTTGCTAAAACTACGCATTTTACGAGGTGGCTTAGCAACGATAAAGGCCCACCCTAACCCTGCCCTAAACCTATCGTCAGGGGCTAAGTGAAAACATAATAAAACGTAAGAATGAGACCGCAGGAATTTACCATATGTGCCACCTTTTAAAATAGGTACGAATTACCATCAGATTGCGTTGATATATATAGCGCATATTAAAATACATGAAATTAAAGCCGTGTCCATGAACACAAATTAATAGGTGCTACATTTCGTGACTATGTCACGAATTGCCTTGAGACTGTGTTGGCAAATAATAATGATTTATACAGTAAGTTAAGCTATTGGATGCGATTTTGCTGGAAATGTCAGCTCAACATCATTTGACTTCAGTCCCCCTAAAGAACGTTAACTAACCTGCAATTTTAGTTTTCAAACAGTGATGGCGATATATCTAGACTAAGAAGTTCCACATTGCAGCTTTAACTTTCAGTATAATGTTGATCATTCATACCGGAATATCTTTAAGAAGACAAACATGAACTGTTGTTTACTGCTCTTTCCCGCAGTTGAGCTCTGAAACTGACATATACTTTTCATCCAAACGAGTGTTTTTCGACTTTATACGTGTTGCGTTCACTCATTGTGATGTAGCCGGCACTCACCTTCCCATCAGCCCCTGTGATGATGGAGTGAGCATTAAATCCATTACACTTCAGCTTCAGACATACCGTCCTCCCCAATCTTACTGTCAGTTATGACGGAGGCTGAAGCGTTTGGCATTACTAGCAACCAGACTGAGTAGTTTCTCTTATTTCATCTGAAGTCGTTCGCAGTCTCTCCGTTGGGTTTCTGGTCTGATCACAGCTCTCTGACCATTCGTCTGTCAGGAGAAACGTCTGGAGATCCTAATGCTCTGTGTTTTAAAGCAATTGTGCTTGATATGTTTTTGCAGAAGAGGACCGCTATGACAGCTACTCACGCATGCTGCTGAAGTACTTCCTGGCAGAGGGCGTTGTGTGCGGACATGAAGTCTTTCTGGCATCTGCCCGGGATCACCCTGATGAGATCATGCAGGTAAGAACAAAGCACGCTTTACTTCTAACGATGAAATCGAGTATTCACATTTGGTGCGTTTGATGCAATGATCCAAGTTCTGGAAAAGTTTGGACGTATTGCAACTTACGACCCGCTGTTTACATTTGAATGAGTCTTCAAAAGAATAAAACATGATACATCTTATCTTCAGATTTACCAAAGAGTAGTCAGGTGTCGCAGAGGATCACACAATGCATATATGAATTATTCCAGTTCAAGACAACTGACAAATTTGGTTTTGTATGTTTTATTTCTGTATTTATTTTGTAAGTCTATGAGTGCTTTAAAGCAACTACCTTTACTTTTATGTCCTAATTGTCCATAAAAACATGCTTTACTACACAAACTCATGTCTGTAGCATTTGTATTAAAAGTATTGCATGTATATTTTGTGGCATGCACATGTTTTGTATGCATCGAGAATCCCAATGTCCCTAATACTTTTGCCAAAATCAGCAGAAAACAGACAGATCACACTGTGCTTGTATTTATCCCATAATGCAATACCCTCAAGTTGACCTTCCATTTCCAATGTGACAAGACAAACAATCCATAAGCAATATCCGCTGGGATTTTTTACTCATACGATCGGATAAGACATTTCACTGGTACATAACCACTAAATTTCCTTTTGTTGCGTAGTTCACACTTGTTTTCAATTTTTTTTCTGGTCATATTTAAAGGGATACTCAACCCCAAAATGAAAATTTTGTCATGAATTACTTACCCTCGGTGTTGCTCCAAACCTGTGAACATTTCTTTGTTCGTTTGAACACAAAGACAGATATTTGGAACAGTGTTAGCAACTGACACCTCTGGGGTACAATTGACTACCATAGAAGGCAAAATTAGTTTAATATTATTTTGTTCTGTTCAACACAAATGAAGACTTTTTGAGGAATCTAGGAAAGTAAACAGTTCTGGGGCACGACTAGCATTATATTTTTTTCTACTATGGTAGTCAATGATGTCCCAGAATTATCAGTTACCCTTTAAGAATTATTTACTGTATACTACAAAGTGTGCACTGTGCAGTAAGTTGTGCGCTAATAGTATTTTGCATATAAAAGATAGCCAGGGTTCTCTCTCTCTCTCTCTCTACCTCAATCTCTCTCTCTGCTTTACCTGTTTTTGTGGGTGTTCAGGGAGTTACCTCCAAGTGTTAACGAGTTTCACCTTAATGACTGTGGACAGGAGTGTCTCTGTCTTTCTCTCTGGCCCCTGATTGGCTCCCAGTAAACATGAGTTTAATGAGGTCCTGTTGTTGCCCTTCACACTGTACCTGCATTGACCTGTTGTTTGTGAAACAGTCTCTGCATTCTGTTTTTGCAAGTCTGTATGTAAATTCCCCTAAGTGAGGCAGACCCCACCTTCATTCTGACATTTCTTGCCACTACTGACTTCAGCATCAACTCTGTTGTTGAAAAAACAAGACTTGCCCTTTAATATAATTTTGAAACGACTGTAGAAATCAATCATAAATGTATTTATTCAAAAATAAAAATGTGCCACATATAAACCACTTTTCAAAATGACAGATTAATAGACATTATTTTATAAATCATTATTTTTTTTAATCTCTTTGCCAGTAAAGGGAAGAAAATGCTAGAAGCCAGTTCACACATGGGAGCATCAAACTGTATTCCTAAATAACATAACATATTAATGTATTATTTAAAAGTTAATAATTAAGTAAATTTACATCACTCATGTCTTTCAATATTGTTACAATATCTTGAAGCATTTCCAATATTAGCAACATTAATTGCATGGTTCTCTTAATACATAGCAAAAAATATTTTTTGAATATAAAATACAGGGTTTGTAAAGCATGCAGACATAAAAACTTTAATTTAAATGATGTCTTTGTGATGTCTGCTAAATGTTATTTAACAAAATATAGTTATGCAGTATAGTTAAGTAAAGTTTACTAAGAACATGAGAAAAGATAATCTTTATGTACGCTACATTAAATCATGCAAAGAACATTTTCTGAAAATAATATCTTTAATATTGTCTGAGTAAGACAGTAAGAAATTTATATCATAGTGAAATTAATTGTTAAAATTTAAACTTGGATTCTTGTCATCTCATAAGACGATATCATGTATTCTATGCCTAGAATTAAAATGTTATGCACATTTTGTTGTTGTCATTAAAATTCAAGTAAAACCTTTTTTTAACTAAAGATTGTAATACTGTATTCTGGATATGCATTAAGTAAATTGTTATCTATTTATGTTTTAATCTGTAGGAACTTCCTTCCCCAATTGTGGATGAAGTTGGCAGTGTAAAGACGAAAGAAGGTCAAGCTCAACAATGTGACCAAGAGAACCAGGACACCATGACTATCGCCTGGCGGTACCAAAACCAACCCAAAGTTCAGGTGTGTCCCATTATACCGTGCCACACATTGACAAATGAACTCTTCTCTTGAAATGAAAAAGGGCTCTAGTCAATGATGGCAATAATGGTAAAGACATCAGGATTTAGGTATTTGCACTTTCAACAGTTCAATCTACTGTGAATTATTACTAAACATGCACAAGATTTGAATGAGCTCTTAAGAATTTTCTGGTAAAGTCTGGAGGCACAAAATTCAAATTAGGGTTCTGAATTTGGTGTTGTTGTAGAATTTATCATTGATAATTTCAATGTGAAATTGATGAATTGGATTTTCATTGTTTTCCAAGGACCAGTTCTATCCAACACTTTGTTTTGGTTCCCTACTTTTCCGAGTCTGTCTTTAAGCATCGTCTCCATCACAGACGCTATTTTATTCAGGCTGGCCTGGGAAAAATAGCATGCTGTAATAAATATATCAATTCCTTCCCACCCATCGCTTTGAATGGGCATTGCCTGCTTTCATTCACAGTTTAGGTGGATTACTCACGCTTAGCTGGTTATAGGTGGATTTAAAACCGGAGCAGACAAGAGAACATGGAGGTTCTATTCAACGCCAAAGCCTTTACAATGAACCAGCAGCCTCCAGCACCCCCAAATCCCTTCACAGCCCTCGCCGTTGCGTTCGCGCGCCCCCTCTTTCTAGCCGCTTTGAGAAAAGACCCATAATCATGATTGCTATGGAGATTAGGGGGACCCCAGTCAGTCCCCGAAAATTTCTTGTTTTTTGACGACTTTCACAATTTCTGCCACATCTCTTGTCAGTTTTTTTTTTCACTCTTATATGATGTTTTCCAACTTATTTCCTGTTTCTCAGTCAGCCATTCCTCCTCCGTCTCAGAGGACATACTTACCCTGCTTAACCTTTCTCATTCCACAGTCTTCTTCACAAAGCACCAGTAAATCTAGTAAGGGATTTGCATCCCAAATATAAAGCTCCCCCTCCTTTCTCTTCCTCAATGCAGACACCAGATCAAAGTTCAGGCAGTCAAAACCCGTCCCGTAACGTTAAAGGGGTCGACCCGACCCGCCCGCTAAACGAGGATGAGCGCCAAGCTGTCAGACTCCGAAGGAGGCGCTGGGACACAGAAGAGTCGCTGATCCAGATCAGGAGAAGATTAGAGTCTCACCTCACACCTCCCCGCTCATTAGAAACTCTGGAGGAGAATCCAGACCCCCTCAGAACTTCAGGAAAACATCTGCCAGCGTGCAAGTGTGTTTTTCTAAGCCAGAGCGGTCAGTCTCGTCCCAAAGTGATTATGTTCTCAATGGCTTAGTGAATCAACAGGGTTTCTTACAGACCAACAATGGTTGAACCATCAGTGGTGCCACAGTTACAGTCTTTGGTATTTTCATTGACTTTATTTATCTTTAGCTGTTGGTTTAGTACGTACTTCTCCATGCACTGTATGTGATACTTGTAGTAGTCGGTTCAATGTTTGTTCTTTCCAGTTTTCCTTTTTTTTTTTTCATTTGGTACTTTCAGAGAACTTTCAATTTGGATTATATTTATGACAGGAAATGTTTTATTTTAAAGTCTAATTAAAAATAATTGAATTGGCGCATTGATTATTTTCAATGTTAAATTGATGCAAGTATGCACTCTTTTTCCTGTCATCGCTTACTAAGAATGCACTGGCTTCATCGGTGAGGTTTGGACATTACTATGACGTGTCAAAGACAATGGAGCCCGAGGTTCGACAGGCAGTCAAGTGTCACAGTTTTTATGCACTACAGGAATCACCAACAACCACAGAATCAAGGTGAGTAACACTAAAGGTTTGTACTCACATCCATATTAAGTACAGGTGGACAACATTCCTTTAACCGCGAATTTTAATGTTATTCAATATATATCTCATTGTTTTAGCTGTGGCAAATTAAACATGCAGATTTTCCCCCATTTAAAAACTGGGATATGGATAGAACAAGCAAAAGGTTTCGTGCAAAACAAGGTTCTTTTAGTTAAATAAAATTAACTTTGAAAACATTTCTGTCGTTGAAATTAAATTAAATATTGACCTAATCATTGGAAAAACTTCTAAAATCTAAAATGTTGCCTAAAAACTTAACTGAAATAAGTTTGAAGCACTAATATTTTTATAATTTATAATAATAAACAACAACTATAATAGAACTAAAATAAAAATGTATTAATATTATAAAGCAACATAAAAATAGCAAATAAATCATAAAATGGAAAAAGCATAAACCAAAATTGCTAAGACTTTAAATAAAATTACCATAAAAACTCAAATCTAAAAACAAAAGCTAATTTTAAATATTAATAAAACTAAAACTTATAAAAAGTTTTAGTACTTGGCACTCCAAAAATATTCAGCTAACAATTAAACCAGTCAAGCCAGCTTAATACCAGGCCTGCTTGCATTATAACATTAACACACTTAAAATCTGTAAATAATAAATTAACTTACTCAAAATGAAGAAAGATATTATGAAGAAAATGCATTTTTTAGAAATTAGAAAATTTTGTAAATTACAGATGTAATCACTATATGGTGACCTTAACAGAAAACACTGTCTTAAGTACTTGAAGTGAAGGAAAGTAAAATTGCCTTTTTGTGCCGTCTTTGGTACACGAGTCTTCGTTTTCAACAATATTCTAAATGTACTATATTCTGTAATCTTGTATCTTAATTGCAAATATTAAATTAATATCTAGAATCAAATATATTGCTGATCCCAACAATAAAGATTACTAGTTCTGCAATATTTGTATTATATGATATTGTATTGCTCCTGTATGACCTATCGCTTATTGCTCCCTGAACTCTCTGTAAGTCGCTTTGGATCTGCTAAATGTAAATGTATGCCTTAAATCTAGGGTGCTGGATCTACTGACACTTAGTAAAGCTTGAAGTTACACCAAGTTTTAAGGTCTTCGCACATACTGTCCGAAGTTTTCGTATGCGTTTTTTTTAATAAATATTCGTCAGGCGCAGAAGCTTTGCACACTGAGTCCGATGCGTATTATCAAATCCGTTGTGAAAAATATTGCAAAACAATAAATCCTGATGCTGCTGTCGCTCTTCCTCATCTCTCCTTTCATCCCTTGCTTCTCTCCATTGACAGTTACTCACTAGGTCGGCTATCCTCACTCGCTCTCTGCCTACGTTTTCTTGCATTCCTGTCAACACTCACGTGTTTTTTTCAAGCCACCATCCAACCGTTTTATCATTTCTCCTGTTAAACTCCAGTATTTCAGCTTCTCCAGTGAACGCAATCGTGAATGGACCGAAGGACCCCGTGTGTCTCCTGGATTTTGGTCACGTTACCAAAATGTTGAGGTATGGTCTTCTTGGGTTTGGTAGCGTGGCTAGAAAATCAGTACATACTACCTTGTTATCAAGCTGTTCTGCGATCATCTTCCACAACCTCTTTGAATTCTATCCCTCATATAGTGCTGCGAGACGAAGTGGACTCCGACACCATCCTCAATTTAGCGGTCGCTTGTACAGTGGCTCTGAATTGTCAAAACATTTGGGACTGTGTGTGCAAAGACCTTTAAGGACTGTAATTCAACTCAGAGAGTTAGAATTTCCAAATTCCTACTTCGAAAAGTTTAGTTGATGTAAAACATCCATCTTAGAAACTCAAACTTCAGCATTGTAAGATGTAGGTGTGTGACATGAAGCTACTTGTGAGACATACCTAGTAAATAATAAAACTTACGTTTGTACTAATAAAGTATATTATTGAGCTCAAACAGTCAGAAAGTATGTTTAGAGAAGTTTCAAGAAGAAAATGTTCCCCTTCTCATGTTTCTCAGGAATATCTCTGCTATCTCATTTTATGGTAGGTCTCCGACCTAATAAATGTTTTGTAAAAACATCCCTGAACCTTCACGTGTTTTCCGAATATGGGGTTGGTTTTTGAGCGATGTTTGTGCTGCGTTTTTTATGGTTGCGAGGTTGCTCGTGGAGAGCGGGCAGAAGTTTGGTTACATTAAAGTCTTCGGCAGAGCAGCAGTGCAAACAAATCAATCTGGAGCCCTTGCTACTCTCTGCTTTTTATGTCTACAAACAAAGAGGTCTTCTAACTGTTTATCTGTTCCTGAGCCGTGTTTACTCGTGTCGTAAGTGTGTTCCTGTGTGCCGAGACCATCGGTGCAACAGCTTGCCCCATGACGGCTTCTACGGTTTACATAAATGCCGCTTTTGCAATTTTAGCATTAGTTCTTCCTCTGCGTTTCCTTGCATCATTTTATGACGTGTTATAAAAGCTTTTAGCCATTAGCTCTGTCAGCGTGGCCTTTAGAGACATAATGCTGAAGAACTCATCTCAGCAATGTCGCCGTGTAGCTGAAATCCAGGCAGGAGTCAAAACCACCTTGAAAAATCAATTAATCAGCAGGGATAAATAACAGCCAAATGTCTTGAGATGCAAAGAAAACCTCATTGTCTTTCCGCGTTACACAGTTCAAAGAATAAAAGCCCCATGCCGTTTCCAGACTGTTAAATCGCTCCGTTTCACTACGTACCGTAATTGGCACAAATTGCTCTCTAGGTGAAAGCGAAGCCTGTTGTTTAAGACGGATACCCGCCCCCCTCGTGCTGGAAGCGCTGTGATCTTAATTAGCTCACCTGCCGGCCATTACCCTCTACGGACGCCACCTTAAGCGATCACGCTTCGCTGGACTGCTGTTCACCCGGCCTCTCATATCCAATGGGGGCGTGGCCGTTTGATTTCTGCCGGCCCTCCACCCCTCGAGTTTTTATTTATAAAAGGTAAACACACGTTTCTCCCCATTACAGGGACAGTTCACCCCAAAATGATCATCGTTCATCATTTAATCACCATCATGTCATTCATAACATGTATGACTGTCTTTCTTCCTATGAACACAAAAGAATATATTTGATCGTTGGTTACCCGTTGACTTTTATTATGGACACAAATTAAAAAATGGTTGTGAGCAAGGGCCAGAAGTGGGTGTGAGGTTTTGAGTTTCATATTCACCTCTGGATCTCCGCGAAATTGATGGCTATCTATATTACATGCAGAGCGGCTCAGTGAGGTCATTACAGCATGTCGTGAGCCACAATGAGAGAGAAGACCTCACAAGTCCCATTGTCGTGCCATTGGCAAATGAATCGTTTCGTAGCAAGCCAATGGCTGCTCATAAGTGTCATAATATTGTGCTGAAATGTAGAAGATTCTCATATATTAGAGTGTGCTAACAGGTCAAGTGCTTTGAGCGGTCTTGTTAGGAAGTCACATCTCACCCCTGATTGAACAAAGAAACGCTGTGTCAGTACCATGAGAGTCAATGTCCCGTTAATACACGCTCAAACTCACCGCAGACCTCAAGGGCCTGCCGAAGCTGACGGAGGTGAACGAGTCTTTCGTTAATTTCATTTCATTTGATTTAATTAGTGCCGTATTTCCCCGCGTCCACATATAGGGGACGGTTGCCAGGGTTACCGCCTGAGTCAACAGGCTTTTGTGATATCCAAGCAATTCTCACTTAATGTCACTGGCATGTGCCCATAAATTGAAGCGTGTGCTGATATCATCAGGGTTCGACCTGCGTTGAGTCATTACGGTTCCTTAAATGGACCCCTTGTGTTAAAATCAAAATAAATATAGTACGAATAAACATTGTCATCATTTATTTACCCTCATGTACAAAAGTGGCCAAAAGTGATGTCCATATTTGGACAATTGACGTCTTCTGTCTTTGTTAAAATATAAAATGCATGAAATGTTGCATAGTTGTTTCTGGAGTGTAAACTAAAGCTTTGGGAAACATTTAAGGAGGCTTTTGTAAAAAAAACAATAAAAATAGTTATAACAGATAATTATATTAAACGTTTTCTTAAAGGGACAGTTCATTTAATAATTTTAGTTTTGTCTTGGTTTACTCACCATAGAGTTCACCATGTTAACTGTGGTAGTCAATGGTGTCCAAGAAGTGTTTGGTTAAAAGCATTCTTCCAAATATCTTACTTGAGAAATTTATACAGATTTGGAACAACTTGAGTAAATGAAGACAGAATTTGTCAAATAAACCACATTTTCCTTAATATTCTTTAGTTAGCTTTTATGTCAAATCATTTTGTCCTATAAATACCTCAAGTTTTGAGGTTTGTCCATTTTGTGCCATACACCTCATCCTCTAGATGACACTCTTTGCCTCCTTCTTTTTGTTTCTTTTATCTGCTAAATGAATGCGTCTAAATTTTACTCTTTGTCATATTGTATTTACACACTCAGTTGCCATCTTGTGTGTAATTTGTATGTTTTGTTCCTCTCTGCTGTTCTCAGCCTGTTATCATCACCCTATCATGCTCTCCTCCAGTCCATCCAGTCGGTCATCCGGAAGGAAGGCTTTGACGGATCCACACCGCAGGTTGGTCCACTCGTTTTATTTTGCTGTTTGTTCTTTTCTCCCGTTCTGAGTAAGCTGCTCGTCAGCTGTCGGCTCATACTGAGAAATTTGAACCCTGAAGCTATTAAAAGAGCTACAATAAAACGCACAATTAACAGGGTCTTAGGCCTTCACACCTCTGAAACAATGGTGACATTATGCCTCAGGCTGTGTTTTTACAAGACCTTTCATTTGTCGTTCTATTGATTGGTCTCAGTTGGCGGAACATCTCTTTAATGCGGCTGATTTGTAATCATTAGCAAAATACAAGTAATTCAAGCGCAGCTATAAAAAGATTTTCCACCTTGATTCCTCTGTTTTCTCATCCTCCTGTCACTTTCACCATGTTGTGCTGGGATTGCTCTCAGGAGGGAGACGGGGTCCCTTGGGTTCCTGTTCTTTAAAGCTGAGTCCTATTAGTTTTGTGGTAAACAGGCCAAGACAGACACTGGGCAATATGCCCTCTGTCTGTTCATATTCATTAGCTCCTGCTGAGAAGCAGGGGAGCTCGGCCCCTCTGGGGACCCCTCTCATAAAACGGCCCCATGATAGAGCCTGTCTTGACTTCCACATCAGCACTGCATCTGCTGAACTGCTCCTGGGACCGGGCCGCTGGAGGTTACACTCGCTAGTTTTAATCAGTTTCCAACTTTATGTAGCTCTCATGTGACTTTGGTCACGTGCTGAACTCAAGACATCTTCTTTTGACCAAATTATGTTATTACTATGGCAGTGATGTTTGCTTGAGGGAGCGTCTTAAAATGTTCTTTATTGTTTAAAAATGTTTAATGCAGTTCAAGTTTCTGTTTGTCAGTCTGTCTGTCTGTCTATATATATATACAGTATGTTTATATAAATATATACACGCACATATATGTGTGTGTTTGTGTGTGAACTACTAGCAATATTTTTATCGAATTTCAAATAAATGTGTATTTACCAAAAGTTCAAAAATTGTTTTTTAATGTGAGAACCTCGATTTTTATCACAGTTTTCATGTGTCTTGTCATTCTGTCAGTCTTTCAAATTGCTGTTTGATGACTTTGTCATTCCTGAGGTTTGATTTTGTTGAAATTGAACAAAAACTGGAGTGGGATGGCCGAAATGCTGATTTGAAATTAAAATTTGGAATGGTCTCTTCAGTTTTTCAGTGGCTAAAATCATTGACATATATTAAAATACATAAAACATGAAAAAAAAAAAACCTTGTAATGTTAAATACACGAAACATAGGATATTTCGCTGCTGTCCTTCTGAAAGGAACGCTGCCGTCCTTCGCCATATTTCGTTATTTTCATTTTTTGACATAAATCAATGTTATCAGTCATCATTTTTTGTCACTGGAGAAAATATCTAACCAATAAAAAGTATTGAAAAGTGCTTGTTAACATTGACAACAGAGAATGTAATCATTTAAAATGTACAGCGTTTATTCCATTTCCTAAAAAACAGCAAATTTTCAGAAGGACAGCGACGATACTGTAGTATTTCTTTTTTTAAAGTGTGCCTCAGCCTGAAAGTCCTCAATCACTTGTCTATTTGTCGACTGATGAGTCGCTGACAGTGTTTGTAGTAATGCGTTACAAAAGTGATGTATTACAGTCACATATTACGTTTTGCTGTAACGCAGTTGTGTATGGCATTTCTGATCAATTTTCAGTAATATTTAACTTATTACATGTTCAGTAACACTTGCGTAACAACACACCCGCGTGACATTAACAAGTAAGTTCTATTTCCTGTTCGTGAATAGACGCGTGTGGTGTCATTCATCTCCCTCTGGCTGACATGATTTCAGTCTCTGAGCTTAACAGTCCGAGGCTATTGGCCTCGCCTGGTGCGCTGTAAACCTAGTGCCAGTGTTGCCAGGGTTGAAGGTTTTTGGGCTACTTTCATAATATAAAAATACCAAAATGTTTATTTATATTCTGAGGATAAATGTTAACTGATGAGATTCTTAATGTGTATTCATACTCTGATGAATACCTGGCAACTCCAGGACCGGCCCGTACTCAAAAGTGTGGGGAATGAGACAGACAGGCAGGCTACAGTACAGGGAGGGACCCGGGAGCTCAGCTCAACCAAAGAGAAAAATATAGCGGTGGTATAAGACAATGCATCCTAATGATGTTTTTACAAATGTTTCGTCAAGTGAATGTCACGTTGCTCAATGAAAGAAATGACTCGTGAGTGTACAACACTTGATCCTCCTGGCTGTAAATAACACGTTTGAGCAGAGCTATACGCAGTCTAGAACAACTAAAACATTGACGTGCTTGTGTACATCATACATATGCAATACATTTAACCATGCTTATTTCTTAAGCAAGTTTTTCTATGTCTTATGAATAGAAGACATGTTTCTCGTTCATTTCCGTGCATGGCCTTGAGCACACATGGATCTTTCTTAAAAGGACACCCAACCCAAAAATGAAAATTCTCATATGGATTCCTCACCCTCTAGTTGTTCCAAACCTGTATAAATGACTTTGTTCGGTTGAACACAAATACATTTGGTAGAATGTTAGGAACTGAATATTGTTTGGCATCATTGACTACCATAGCAGAAAAGATCATACTAGTAGTCAAAGGTGACCCAGAAGTGTTTGTTTTCCTAAATCCCCCAAAACATCTTTTGAGTTCAACAGAACAAAAATATATACAACACCTAGAAAACTATTCAGATAAGCAAATACAGCAATATAAACGTCTTTTGGCTGTTCTTAACTTGGATTTGACACCAGAAAATAATTGGGCTAGTTTTCATTCCCTTTGGATGGGTTTTGAGGGGACATTTCAGGAATCTAGTTAGCAAGATCCCTATGACCAGCAGCAATGACAAGGTAAGCTAACGTTTACATGATGACCAGCTAGAATTCTATATAATCCAGTTCAGTGATGGGACTATTTTGTGTTTAAATACCTATAAAAAAAACATATTTAAATGTGTTTAATCTTAGTATTTTTAAACTAAAATACTTTTTGCCAATCAACCTTCTTATTAGATTGCAGTGTTTCAAATACATCCATTTGAAATACAAAATACTATTAATTTAAACAGAATTTTGTATTTAACTGCGTTTAATCTTAGTATTTTATTTTTATTTTTTTCGTGCAGCCTAGTTGATAAAAAAAACAGCAGTCTAATAAAGAGGTTGACTGGCAAAATATATTTTGTATTTTGAAAATACAAAAATACAAAGATTTTTTTAGAATGTTAAGTCCTACTTCTGTAGTTATTTTGGTGAGAGTAACTCAAAAGTAATACAGTAGTGATGTAACGCATTACAATTCTGAGACATTAATGTAAGGGATTACTTTTAAATAACAGTAACTAGTAACCTGTAATGTATTACGGTTTGGAAGTAACTTGCACAACACTGGTCGCTAACATCATCAAACAGCGCTGTGGTGTTGGCAGAGGTCACAGAATGTGATAAGGTTGAGAGCACATGGGCACAAATGCAAGAATGCTTAGAATGAGCTCGCAGGGAAACAACACGACTGACTAAACGTTTGTCAGACTGGTGACTCAATTCACTGAAATTTTGCAGTGTAACGTATGGACTAACAAGTAATGTATAAATGAACCTCAAGTAAAAAAAACATTTTATTTGTTAAAGGAACAGTTCATCCCAAAACGGAAAATCTCATAATTTACTCACCCTTATGCCATTCTAGATGTGCTGTATGACTTCCTTTCTACTGCTGAACACACAGTTTTTAATAAAATATCCATCACTTTACATGCAAATAAACTCTAGGTCTAAATGTTGGAGCTCAAGAATGAAATGAAAGGTGCGAGAGAGAAATCAATTGATATTGTTATTAAAAATCGAAACCAAAAAAGCTGCAGTAAATTCAAATTTGGCGATAATTAGAGGTAATGGCTGAGATTTATGGGGGGACTTTAGTTGGGGGCATATTTTATATTTTTACACCATAGATACAAAAAATGGCAATGTTTCTGTAGCATTTGGAGGCAATTTTAGGATAAAAGGGGTTTGCCTCAAATTTTCCTTGCAACCACCCCCCTCCCATTCCCCCATTTCCAGCCCGGTAGATAACTTCAAATCTCATTGTTTCTTGTGTGTCTTGTAAAAAAATATCATTCAACAAATAATCTAGAGACATGCAAGAACCCATGAGTTTTGAAATGAGTGATTCAATTTAACGTTCTTATGCGATAGTATTAGTTTCATTTTTATACATTTGCGATGGTTTTCTCCAACACACCCGTCATCTTGCTTCAGAATTCATTATATCTCTGGAGTCAATTTGGATAAATTTTTTGATCCTGGATGAAGAAAAAGAATGGAGGTCATTCACATCTTCAGTGAGTGTGAGAAAATGATGAGAGACTATCGGTTAACTATTAGTGTAAGACTGGTAAAATCAGTACTTTTTTATTTAGATTTCTAGTTTGAGATTTTTCCATGTTGTGAGTACAACATACACATGACAGAAGGAGTGTGATTACAAGTTAGCTTAAAGAAAAGAGGAAGCAGGTTCCTCAGGAACACCCTCCTCTGGAAACGTCAAGCTCAACCTTACAGAATCTTTGGAATCACAGTCAAACAATAACGTTTATTTATCTTAAGATGTTTGTGATTGTTGAATGGCGTGTAGGGTGTTAACTTTAGTGGACAGATGCTTGGCAGTGGACAGTTCCAAACAATGATCATTTTCAGCTGGATTCCAGTTCATATTTATTTATAACCATTACCAAGATATCTCCAACGTATGCCTTTGTTAAATAAAAATGTACATATTAAATCATATTACTGTATGTAGAAATCCAAAAAAAACGAATTTTGTCGCCAAACTTCCCTGAACGTTTTGTTTCCATACAAAGAAAATGTATTTAGAAAGTGTGAGTCTGTAGAAGTTTCCATCTTCTGCAACCTCGTAAATATGACCTTATTTTTGAGAAATTTAAACCTGTCTATGCCATTGTGTCACCGTTGAACTTCTGAGACAGGTGTACTCTCTCTACTATAACCCAGATGAAGAATCTGTGAATAAAGCCTAAGTCTCCGTCACTTTGTCCCAGGCTTTGTACTGTAGAGAGGACACAACGCTTACCCATGGCCCCTCGGCTTGGCTAGTGTTGGTGAATAATGTGCCAAGAATTTGTTGGCACTTGTTGGAAGCAGACATTTTGGCTCTCAGGTTGACAGGCACATTGTGGTCGTGTCAGGCAACTGTCCTGATTGGAAGATGCCGTCCAATCACTTTTTAGCTAGTGTTCTGTCTGACCGTGCGTTGAGCACTCTTGGCCGGGCTGTTTGTTTCATTGGTTCGAGGTACATGACCCCTCACTCCTGCAGACAAAAGACTTTTCACTACAGACAGGATTCCACTGCTGACTTAGTTACACAAGTCATTGCACACTTATGTTTGACATACTATTTGTGTGCTGTTCTGTTTGCTTTTCACCTCTCTCACTCTCTCTCTATCTTTCTCTCGAGATCTGTAACTAAGCATCAAATAGTGAAATTGTCTAATCATTTCTTGTCGAGAGGCTCTAATTGACTGATTTCTTGGGTAAAGTCCACATGATAACAAAGTGAGACCCTTTTGGTCTCATTGTGCATGATTCATTGATGTGTTTGTGTTGCCTATTAAAATAAAATCTTTTATTTAATAATTTTTTTTTCAAAACAGTCATCCACCTGTTGCTTTTCTAACTAATGTGACCTATTATAGGCATCACAAGCGTTGAATAAACTCAATTTTGGCAAACTACAATTTGGCCCTTATACAGTCACTTTGTATGATTCTAACATTTCCTGAGAAAAAAGTAATGCGCCAAAATTGTTTTATTGTTTAATATCTTATTTAACACCAAAATTACAGCGTTTTTTAAACCTTAAACCATGTATACACATCTAAAACAAATGATAATATTCGGTTTGGCCGTGTCATTTGACCCTTTTAAAAATCCTTAGAATACATTCAGTTGAATTCAATGTTTCTTCTAAAGCACTTTTGACAATATTGCATCATTGCAAAGCAGCAGTAAATAAATATTAGTATAGACTGTAGAGACATAACAATGAAACAGTCTAGAAATAAGGAAAAACTGAAATCATTAAAAACATTCTGTAACAACTGTAACAATATAAAAAGCACTACTATCTGTCAGATTATTGTTATATATATTTATGATATTCATGTAAGTGGTATATTAGAGATAAAAATGCTTTTTGAATGGAATGTAAATAGACAACATTTCTAATACCCGTTTATAATATGCCTTCTAGCTTTTGGAAACAATAAACTTTACATTTAGGCATTTAGCACACACTTTCATTCAAAGCTGCATTGATTTTTTTTATCCTAAGCGATTTCAGATCTTGTTTTTTACAATATGTGATGTGAAACGTTTTTATCACTAATCTATTTTTTTTATCTCCCTCACTTCTATAGTCTAAGGTTCGAAATGTCCTCCGTCTGGGTCTCCACTCTCTAGGATCTCCATTATGGGGAGACGATCTGTGCTGCACGGATAACCCCGCCCACTGCCACGCCCTCACCACCTTCCTCTACGCCCTCCGAGGACTCTTACGCACCTCACTTTCAGTCGCTGTGGTGACCGTACCCTCCCACCTCATGCAGGTTTGACCCAACAAACAGTTTCTCAGTTTGTATGTTGATAAGTTTCTTTGCTCGGGTTTCTATGAAGAGTGATTGGATGACCCTTAAACGTGCAGTGTGTAATAAAAGGAACTACCGACAGAGATGCAATATAATTAATATAGCTGTGTTCAGAGGGATATAAAGACATTCCACCGTTATGTTTTTATTACCTGAGAATGAGCTATTTCTATCTACATACACAGCGGGTCCCCTTACATGCAATTCACCATGTTGTTTCTACAGTAGCCCTAAACGGACAAACTGCTCTAGGGGATGCCTTTCGTAAAAACGTTATGTCCTTTAACAAAGTAGCAAAAACATGATAATATCTAAGTTCTGTGTCAGCCACCGTAGTGGTGGAATGAGCAGTTGCTTGCAATTCGCAACTTCATCGCTAGATGCCGCTAAATTTCATACACTTTCAGACACTTTTTATTAGTGGTGTTTGACAAATACGAACAATTATATTCGTTTTATGTTCTCCTAAATCCCTATGATTCAATATAAAACCTAAAAGGGACATTTTTACTGTATGTACTTGGAACACTCAACCAGCCATCATGGTGGTAAGTTTTTCACAAGCAAGAAAACATTTATTTTGTTAATATGACTAAAGAGTAATAGTTCCCATCAATACTTGCAAATACACAATACATATTCAAGACAACAGAGTTTCTTTCATGAACAACTTCCAGAAGGAATCCCATAGATGAGTCATATATTCTCAGTGTTTTTTTAAACTTGACTGTCAGTCACATGGACCGGCATTGAGGTCACCATAAGTCCGTCCACCCTGGCACACCATAGTCACCCCATGAGCTGGAGTCAAAGAGTCGCCCCCCTCTATTCTGTGAATGAGGTTCCGCTTGGCTGGGGTTCAGGGGGCCTGCGTGTGTATCTGTTTGACTACATGTATGTTTGGCCTTCAGAAGAGCGTCTTCATTGGGGCGTGAACTCGCATCTTTTGTTCGAGGCCCTCAACTTTGCATTCAGCCAGCCAATGGTCAGTCTTGAATCTTTCTGGGCGCTTCGCTCATTCAGAGCCTCTCGGTTCCTGAGAGGCCCTTTTCTTTGTGCCTCCATTAGCCAACGAGAGTCAGACTCCGGCCGCTGTGCTTTAAGAGTGCTTCAAAAGACAAGATCTCGCTGGTCTTTGTCCGATTGGAGACAAAGTGCTAAAACCCCTCTTGGGAAGACTGGGGGGCACCCTGCGTATTTTATTTTACAATAAAAGGGAGGATGTGATTGGTTCGAGAGTGGTTTTGTGTGACAGGTGTGTTGTGAACATGTAGACATTTTAGTAAGTGTAGTAAATCTTCAAGAAACACAAACATTTACAGATGAGGCCTTATGGATAAACAGTCAAAATTCACAGACATGCAGAATGTGATGAACTTCAAATGAATGTTCTCAACATGTTCCCATTGCCTTATAGTGTGTTTGTCTACTGTGCCCTGCTGGACCATAGGTTACCAAGCCCTAAAATGTTTTCAACACCCACCTATAGGGCTATATACATTGCATATGCGGTAGGCCCATTATATATTAGGATTACTCAATAATAAGTCCCATATTCTGGTTGGGATGCACAGGTTATAGAAGGTTTCAGCGGCAATAAAGAATATTAAACTGTTGAGTAGTTTTAATTTAATTTAATACAATTGACGTGCAGCGAAATATCAGCCAATAATATGTATTGTCGATAAAACCGATTTTTCACATTATGCTGCCTATCAGCTGATAATATAATAACAGCTATATCCTGTCAATCAAATGAGGACAGAAAAATGCAATTAATTTGTGCCCGGTGAATATAAAATGTTTAGAAACATCCCCAATTACGTGTTTAATATTGGTTGTCATTATATGAATTAAAGGCAGGGCATGCAGTGTCTGGTAGCTGATGAGGAGGTCTCAAATCACTAAAACAAACACTATCCCAAAAGCAGGGCTGTACTTTTTTTTTCACATAGCACCGGTGCTACAGAGGTTTCAAGTTTTGTATCACAGGCCAAGTGCAGGCCATCACATAAATAGACAGGTAACTTAAAAAGGACAGTAACGTTATACAAATGGATAAATTAGGGCCTCTTAGTTTGCCTCAATTTCGTTTTTAAGTTCTGTATTTTCATCTAAAATAAACTGCAGTGAAATTCTTGTGGAATATAGTATATTTGAACCTTACTGTAGTAAATTATTTTATCATCTGGTTCAAATTTCACAGTTCAACTTCAAACAATCACCAGCATGTTTTTGAGTTAACTAAACAATCACAGACGGAAGTGAAAAATTGAAAAAGTTTTATAAGTTTTGTAAATTTCTTACATATTTGGGCCAAAAACTGTGAAGTCCAGTCAACAAAATAATCCTTGTTAGAAACAAGTTTGGTCTCCTTTTGTCAGTGTTGGGTGTAACTAGTTACTGAGTAATTAGTTACTGTATTTTACTTACTTTTCCCTTGAAAAAGTAAAGTAAGGGATTACTCATATGTTTTCTGTAATTTAATTACAGTTACTTTTGATGTACTTAAACTAAATACTTTGTGAAATATATGCGTGTGCTATAGTGTAATTGACATCAAAATTCAAACTCTTACTTTAAAATCTGTGCTCACATTTGTAATACTTTGGTCAGTTAGTAATATTATTTATTTGAATGAATTAAATAAGCCGTTTCATGTCTATCCTTGAATCACTTAACTAATCAAGGTCAATGTAGGATATAGAAAGTAATTAGTAATGAGTAACTAAATACTTTTTGGACAGAGTAATTTGGACAGTAATCTAATTACACCATTGAATATGTAATGAGTAATTGGTAATTAATTACTTTCTCAGAGTATCTAACCCTACACTGCTTTTTGTTTACTATATGCAAAACAATCATTTTACTCCTTTAACTAAAATTGTATGTTCAATTACTTATTTATCTTTGTAGGGTTAGGGGTTTTGCAAGTTTGAATTTTTACAGTGACAAGCAGACTTTTATTTTTGGTGGGCCGTTGCAAAGACGCTTGAGTTTCAGTGTGTTTGACAGTAACTTCACTCACAGTGAAAAGCTTAATAAATTTACAACAGCTCTGTGGATGAAGTTTATTTGTTCTTGTCCTTGTTTAGTGAGATGCAGGCAAATCCAGCAGTGTCACGCTTGTAACATGTTAAAGTGTACAACTCATTCACTCATAGACATGCAGAACAAGCAGAGGACATAATTAAATAGAAGTATTCCACTTTTGTAATTCCTTTCTATGTATTCCCACATCACGCACATTAGGGTTCCTAATCAATTGACTCGATGCAGCCGGATTTTATTTTTTTACAAAAATAAACGAAAATAAATAGTGGAGCACCATTAGTTAACCCCACACACAAGCCAGCACAATGACAGACGCACTTCACACAAACAGCGTCTTTTTCTAAGTTCAGGCCAGCATTAAGAGTGCTTGTTATAAAGCTACTTTATTTGCATGATTTTATTTCACTCATCATTTAAAGTTCATCAGAACAGAATCTCTCAAACTCATCATGTATTTTTCATGTGGCCTCAGCCCAACTGAATCTTTAATTAGTCTAAATCAAATTAAATATGATTTGGTAACACTTCACAATAAGGTTGTATTCGTTAACATGTAAATGTGTTAACTAACATGAACTTACAATGAACAAACTGGTTTTTATGTTAATATAAGTGCAGACAATTGTTCTTGTCAGTTCATTGTGCATTTACTAATTTTACAGTTATAATGTTTGATTTTAAAATTGTATTACAAAATTCTGAAATTCATATGAACTAAGATTAATAAATGCTGTGTTTATTTTTTTATCTGTTGCAGAATGACATTGTTCTTTTATTGAGATTTTCAATCTCAAGTGTCCCTCTATGTTTTCTAGCCTTAATAATGAATTATAAATAACATTAAAAATAAAAAAGATAAAGAATCTCTTCCTGTAGCTTGAATTAATCTATTTTCTAAACACCGTTCTGTATTGTGACCTTTGATAGTGTATGTTAACGTAATCATTGTGTTGTTTTATTGCATTGTTGAACATGAATGTGTTATCTGTGTTGAAGATTTAGCAATGTGATAATGTGACGTTACTAGAGACCGTCGCCAGAACAGTAGCTTGGGTTTAAATGTTTTATGCGATGTTTGGGGGTCACAGCTGGGCACACGTCTTCATACACACATGCTCTCAGGGTACACTGTACTGTAAATGAGAGAAGGAGAAGACTGAATGAAGGAAGGAGGGAAAAGAGGACAGAACACAGATGCATGAGAACTGCATTAGCTGCTACAGAGAGAGAGAGAGAGAGAACGTATGAAATATTCAAGAGCGGTGTAGAGATACATTTTTCAAAACTCTTTTCTTACGATCGCCCACTCCTCTCTCACTTCTCTGTTTAGTATTTGGCCAGGAGGAGGAGCTCTCTGTGGACATCTTGCTCGCTGTTATCATTGCATCTGTGTTATTTTCCCCATCACTTTAAACTCTGTGTCAGCGTTTTTTGTTTGTCCAGATTTATCCATTTGTATGTCACCTTTTAATAGTCCAGCTTGGTGTTTTTAAAGGGATAGTTCGCCCAAAAATGTTTTTGTTGTTGTACACTAAAGAAGATATTTTCTAGAAGTGAACTGTTCTAGAGCACCTTTGACAACCTTTTAAAAATGTTCTACTATTCTACAAGTCAATTCTACTACTAGTCAATGGTGTCACAGAAATGTCATTTGCTAGCATTCTTCCAAATATCTTCCTTTGTGTTAATAAGTAATTTATACAGATTTAGAACAACTTGAGGGTGAGTAAATGATGCCAGAATTTTCACTGTTGCGTCAACTTAACCTTCTTTTCACAGATTTGGTGAAAAAAATATGAAGGACACGCATCACTAATCTTGCTGCCTTGTTGTGAGCTGATTCAATGCGATGAACCGAAATAGTAGCCCCAAGCAGAAAGACATATTTAAAATGCTTAAGATAACATTTTTTTCGCCATTTAAACAACAGATATTTATGATATGTATGAGTTATACCTGCTAAACAGAGAAATGGGATCCATCTCTGCCCTGATTTAGATTAACTTTGGATCTTTCTTACGTTTGTCCAGATTTGTGCCGTATGGCGACACTGCATGAGTCGCTCAGCCACAGAAAGAGAGACAGACAGATTTTGAGAGCATGTGTTTCAGAGAATCAAATGCACAAATGTGTCCGAGTGCCAAGCGTATGTTCTTCTCTGATCTGATTGATTTCATGTTACATGAAGTAAAGAAGTTACGTGTTGAAGATGAAATGCTAGAATAGTCTAGAAATGTTTCGATGTGATGAAGAGGCTGATCCACGTTTTATTAACCGTGAGTGGTACTTGTTTGTGCAGAAGTGGCAGACACAATGTAAAGGGGATTTGGGACAATATACGTACAGTTCTTTAACCATTATTCAGTATAAGATGGTTTGTCTCCAGAATGTTTTTAAAATGATACCGATGGTGCATATTTTATTGGACTCTTCCCATGTAATTCCTGTTTCACTCACGTATTTCCCTGTGTCTCTCACCCACAGAACAAATCCGTAATGGGGCAAATAATTCGGCTGAGTGACACAGCCATCGCTCTGGAATCATTCAGAGGTTCAGAGAAAGAGACCAATCCACTTTACAAAGATTACCACGGTGAGCTACACAGTACATGGGCAATTCTAGCATTATGGATGTGACGTTTTAAGTCAAAACTTGAAATATACACTCTCAGAGAATGTCTTTATAACCAGTAGCCTATATTGAACCATCTGTTTATATATTCCTAAGAATCTACTGACTTAATGAAAATAATAAGTCTATGCACAAGTCTTCTATAAAAGAAAAGAAACATGTGTTATGGATGTGCTAAGAGAAATGCACGTAGAGACAACATACTTTTTAGGATTTTTGTGAATTAAAATGTACAATCAAAAAACAATAAAACCCAACAAATGGAGAAGGGATTGTTCTTCATAGAACATAGAATCATTGTAATGTTCCCATTTATGAGGAATAGAGACTGTATGACCTGTATGACTTTCTTCCTTCCGCAGAACACAAAAGTAGATACTTGGAAGAATGTTGTTAACATCCCCCCATTCACTTGCTTTAGTTACAATAGAAGTGAATGGGGGGCTGTGCTGTTCTGACACCAACATTCTTCAAAATATCTTCTTTTGTGATATCTAGAAGTCAAACAGGAGCTTGAAGGTGAACTACTCCTTTAAAACCAATCAGGTCACCATAGCAGCTGCAAAATAACGGCATGAGGGTGGCGAGTTTTGTGTTGAAAATCTAGTTCAAAAGCTGTTTTATTGCTCTTTGGTTTTTATGCTTTTTGCATCATCCGTCACACGTGTGTGTGTGCGCAGTAAAGTGCATTAGTAGAGTGGGGCAGGCAGGGTGGACCTCTCTCCGACTGTCAGCTCGTGTTAGTGTGACTCTGTTCAATCAGACGTGCTCCTTGGCAGACAGGCCGGGGGGGGATTCAGCTGCCATGACACACACACACACATAGAGAACACAGACCCCCCCTCCTCAACACAAGCACCCAGTTCGGCCCTCAGGGGCCACAGAGTTGCAGAATCAATATTTTCATACTGGATAAAATCTCTCTGTGACCAGAGTACAGATGAGAGAGATCTTTCCGACTCGAACTTTCTGTCTTCTGTCCTTTTTCACCTGTTTTTCCTCTTTATTTACCTGTTTTCATCACACGGTCGATCTTTCTTCGTGCTGCATGCGATATATTTTCAGCCCTCTTCGTTCGGTAAAGGTCAGTTTGTTTACAGACGATCCTCTCTCTCTCTTCTACTTCTTCACGTCCTCCGCCCTGTTTCTTTCCCATGCACGAGGAGGTGTGGCTTACAAATACTAATGACCTCATAATTTATCTTTAATTGAAAAAGTTTTAAGGCCACTATTACAAAAACACAGTTTTCAAATTAATATACAATATTACAAAATAATTTCGAATAATTTACAAAAATGTGCATTTTCATCTGGATGACGTTATTTTGAGAACATTTGTTTATTATCAGTACGCCTGATTACAACGGAATATATAACCGAAACATTCCTTGTAAAACGTATAACAACATTCAGATGTTTTTCTCATTGTCAATGATTTTGTTATGTTTTTCATATTTTTTTCAAAAACGAATGCAACTTATATATGAGAATAACATGTTTTTTTTGGATTGTGTTTTGACCTATATGTGCTTTTTTAATGTCTTTCAGTATTTCAGATTTTAAACAAACAGTAAACACCACCAAGTCCTACACATTCACAGATCTCTGACATGTATTTGCAGAATTATTTTAATAGTTTGAATTGTTTTTTTTGCCATTAAAATGGATTTTTACCACATTTCGTGAACTATTGCTTCGCAATAAGGTCTTAAAGACACATTAGTGAATATGAAGATGTACACAAGGCTTCTCTTTCTTCGGTGTGGTGCGTTCAGAGCACAAAGCATGTTGGGAGTCCTGTCACAGCGAATCAACTCAAGCAGAATCAGCCTAGCGCACGGGTCCCTTTGCAAGCAGGCCTTCACACACACACACACACACACTCATCCTGGTCCTCTGTGCCTCTTAATTTATGTCATCTTTCTACAAGTCGCTTTAACTGAGAGAAAAAGAAAATGTGGGAGGAATTTAAGAGAGAGGGAGAGCGTAAAAGGTTTTTCTCTTTCCAACACGCCCCTGTGCCGAGTGACCTTGTTTTACCCCCACCCTCGTCTCACCTCCCTCTCTTTCTTTCCATCAAAAACCTGTTTCTCTCTTCCTTCCCTTATACTCCATCTCTCTGATGTTTTGGTTTCTGCCCATTGGTGCAGCTAATAAAATAATGGTTGATACAATGCTATAGTGACCAGTGTGAAAGGCGATAGCGCACTGCAAAACTCTCAAGTCAATGAAAGACTGTACAAACACTTAGCAGGCAAAACAAAACCTGGTCAGCAATATTTTATGCAGAATGTTTTTATTTCCCTCTGGTGCATTAGGTCATATATGGTATAGATGTAATAGAAGGGATATTTCTGGTCCTGGATGCTGATCGGTTATTACAGTTACATTATATGATATAGTTACACCTTCTTTGTCATGACTCGTGAAAAACCTGATCTATATTGTGTGTATCATTACAGTAAGCTATTTAATTGGCGATCGATGTTATCTGTGTTTAGGTCTCTTACATGTTCGCCAAGTGCCCCGTCTGAACTGCCTAGTGTGTGAGGTCCCAGATACAAAAGACTTGGCTTTCAAACTCAAGAGAAAGCAGTTTACAATCGAGGTGAGTGAACAGTCATGATGTCATAATAGAAAAGTCACATTTTATTCATGAGGAATTTTTTGTGATATTCTCCATTATCATAAAAATCCTAAATGCACATTTTTGTAAATTCATTTGTACTGTAAATAAAAACATAATTGTTGATAATGATTTTAAGTTAAAAGTATATTTCCACCCAAAATTCTTAAAATTCATAAAGCGTCTGAAGTGATTTAATTATGTGCTAATTAGTCCATTTAATTGCTAATTTTAACCCCCCCACACACACACATCTCTCGAACCAGTGCACATATTAAGTGGTCATGAGTATGAATTGACGTTTTCATTTGCTACACTTCACTAGTTCCTGTTTGTTATTCTGAGCTATTGAGTGTCCGTTGGAAAGGTTGAAATGATTGATTTGAACTGAAGCTGTTACCGCTCAGCTCAGAATAACTTCAACAGCTTTCAATGTTTCTCTGAAGGTACATTAATGATTGGAGAGTCTTTAGTGCTTAACTTATCTTCGCTGGAATATTGCGGTGCTCAAATATGTCCAACCCCAAATCATTTGCACACAACGTTCTCATGAGGAAATGTTTTTTGGGATAAGTTGCTGTCGAAATTACTGTTTTCTAACGATCTATCAAAACTTTTGTAAAGAATCCTAAAATCCATATTTTTTCAACTATATGTACCTGTAAAAAAGTCAAAAAGGCAAAATTCCGGCAGATTGGGCGCCAAAAAATTACCATAACAAAGCATTTTTAATGTAAAATAAATGTGATACACATGGTTTTCATGTTGTTATGCATGTCAAACTTTAGTCTAATTCTGTACATTTCATGTACATTCTGTGTATTGCAGCACATGTGTAAAAAATTGCCATGAAAGCATTTGAGCTTTTTCCCACAGAACACATGTAATGATGCGTCTTGAAAATATTGGTCATTGTTTAGTAAAATTATTTTAAAAAATTGTTGTAAGAATTTATTGTAAAGGCATTTTTAGGTCAAGAACATTAACTTAATTTAATAATTTTCAGTAGGGATGAACTGAATGTTCGTCAACCGAAATTATTCGGCCGAAAATAGCAAAATAAGTGAAATATGGCCGAATACATTTTACCAAAATAATGTCCGATGCGATCAAGCCAGCAACCAGTGCGGAGAGAGAGACGCGCAAAACATGTCGACAGCAAACATTTCGGCAGTGTGTGGAACCATTTTTAAGTGTCAGAGAAATACATGGGACTTGCCGTGCGTTTTTTTACACTTTTAAATGAACTACTTTGTTGTAGGCGAACAGAGTACATTACATTCTTTATGCAGTCAGTTAGTCCATTAAATAAGTAGAGGGCTCAATATTTGTATTTACTTGGTAGGCTCAATTTAATATTTTCAGTTCAATTATATTGAAAAGCAAGACAAAACATTAAAAGCACATTTTGTTCATTAACTTCATCCAATAGTGAAAAAATTGGCTAAAATATAGAGGAAATGCAAAAAAAAACATCTTCTGCATTCAGCCAAGTGTTTCATTTTTATTCGGCCAAGAATTTAGATTAACTGTCTGTGTTTTATTGTTTCTTAGCCAGAAATTAAACGTGCAACAACGCATCTTCCAGGCAAGTTGAAAAAAATCTACTTTAGCGATAAATTTGCGTAAAGAGCTGATTGCCACCTACTGTTTTAGGTAAAGAACGTTAACATTAGAAAGGTTAGACCCTATCTCACTGAGAATGGTGCACAACTCCTTGTCCAAGCCCTGGCGATCTCAAGGTTGGACATGCAATGCTCTCCTTGCTGGTCTTTCTGCAAAGGCTATCAAACAGCTCCAGCTGGTTCAGAACGCAGCAGCACGAGTCATCTTCCAACAGCCAAAAAGGGCTCATGTGACACCCCTTTCTACTCTCTCCACTGGCTACCGGTTGAAGCCCGTATCAGATTCAAGTCACTATTGCTTGCCTACAAGAATATCTGTGGATCTACACCGGGATACCCTCCTGCACTCCTACACACCATCATGATCACTGCGTTCAGCAAACCAGCGGTGTCTTGTATTGCCTTCTCATAAGGGCAGTAAATCGCTTTCCAGCTCATTCTCATTCACAACTCCTTCCTGGTGGACATTCTTCCTAACTTGGTCTGGGCAACCACATCTCTCACAACATTGAAAAAACTTCTTAAAACCCATCTCTTCTGTGAATACTTGACAGACTATTAAAAAAAAAAAACTCTCTCTCTTTCTCTCAACAGGTAGTGGTCTTGCTTTTGTTGAAACCAGTAACTTTGTAGTGGTACCTATTCCATTATTGCTCCTGTATGACATATCGCTTATTGGTCCTTAAACTCTTTGTAATTCTCTTTGATTTGTTTATTTGATGAGGTAAGACCAGAAGGTTTATTTTATTTTGCAGTCTTACTTGCAGTTAGTGTTCAGTTTGACCCTTAGTTGTATGTTTACTATCAATACAATCTCTTCAGTACACACACACAAAGGTTATTTTAGTTAAGTAATTTTTTTTTACTTAAAAGTATTGGACAATATTTAACTTAAGGAAAAATTGAAGTGTTGCCTCACAAATAAACGGATATAAGTTTGAAGCACTAATATTATAATAATAAACAAAAAATAAATTAAAACAAAATTGTAAATACATTTATTTTATAAAGCAACATAACAATTCAACAAATAAATTATAAAATGACAAAAGTATACAGCACATTTGCTAAACCTTTCACAAAAATTAACATTTAAACTGAAAATCTAAAAATAAAAGCTAATAATAACAAAAAACTATAATAACTATGACACACACATACACAGAGTCCGGCCAATAAGAGTCTGTCCAACAAGTGGTGAATGAAAGGGTTCAAGCTCTTTCTAAAGACCCATCGTTGGCCCGTCATTAAGCAATCACTGTTAAAACTGTTAATAGTTAATCAGGAAGTGTATTGTCTTTGAAGAACCAAAAGTCTTTTTGTTTTGAATGCTGTGTAGACCGAGACCTCTCATCCACTCCTTGGTTTATAGAGTCAATAAAGTCAAGATGCTTTCCCTCAATAGCTTTTTACTGAGCTGACCGATTGGCGTTTGTGGACGGCCTTAAATGAAGGGCTGTGTTTTAGCTGCCTTGAATAATTTGTTTGCTGGTGTCCTTTTGAGTGTATGTGTCCTTTTGAAAAGAGAGTTCATTCGATTAAAATATATAAAATGTATGAAGAGTTTGGTTCCAAAATGAGATAACAAAAATGTTTTTATTGTGCATTCCAATTAAATTTAATCAAACCGCAGTTGGTTTGTTTTGATTTAAGCCATAATAACTCAAAATTACAGTTAACTAGCAAAATAAAACACAATATAAAACGGGATAACATAAAAACATGATTTTTGAAAGCCATAATAACAAAACAATTACAGCTAACTAACAAAATAAAACACAATAAAACATGATAACATAATAAAAAACATGATTTTTGAAATTTCTCTAATTTTGGAACCAAACTCTTCATTTATACACATTTGAACATCAGTCTGCTGTTAAAATAATAATTATATAGTTAATAGAAATTTCCAGTAAATTGTTTGAGCATTTCCCTTTTTGATTTTAACACCCGGATCTAGGATATAACCAACAAACAGGTCTTCGAAAAATACTGTACAGCAGTTTTTCACATACAAAACAAATATGCTGTGAAGCGACATCGGGTGAAAATAAATGTGTGTCTACGACTTTGCCCAGAGGGGTTCCAGGTAGCATGTGTGTTTTGTCTGCATCGTCCCGGAACTCATTTGTGTTTATTACACAGCTTTGATTATTTTACTTTAATAAACAATGTCAGGAATCTTTGTTCTGAGATAACACTTAATGAAAACATGCTGTAGCGTAGATAAATCAAAACTTTGATTGAAATTCACTCAGTAAAAACTGTATAAATGCAGTTATACACGAATACGGACAAAGATGCATATCATTTAGAGGAATCTCAACCTCAGAAAGCATGGATTGTTGTGTTATAATAATACACAAGAGCTGGGATCATGATTTCTGTGAGCCGTGCCATCATTACAACCTTTATTCCCGCAAAGAACGACACATTTTTCTTCACCGATGAGTCGGTGTGAATCACAGGTCATGTGCGTTCCGTGGTTGTGTTTGAAGGGTGATTGACACGCCAAGTGTGTGTCAGTCAGGTCGTTTAAAGTGCATGTGTCAATCAGAGATCGACCACGTCATGGCAACCTCACGGCAGAAAGATGGGTTTGCGCAAAACTTTGCAATTCTTACACAATACTCAACCAACTCAAGCATGTTTGTTCTGAAACATAGAAAACGGTATACTGTATGATAACTCGTTGTTGTGGCTGTTGAATATCATAGAAATGAAATCGAATGCCACTAAACATGCTTCATGAGCTCTGACTGTCTGCCGAAGCAAGTGTCTGCGTTGTAATGTAATTAATACAGGCTTGTCTACATGCTGTCACTCATCTACCAAGAGGTGCAATCGTCTGCTTGTCTTTGACTGACTGGTAAGTTCAGTTGGCGGTTGATGAGTAGTCAATTACCCAGAATGCCTTGTGGCCGGAATTAACCCCTGTCCCTGCAGGTAGAGGCAGGGGGGGGTTACGAGGAAGAGCGTGATTAGCAAACGCTCACGCATATGCACGCATGCCGGTCGATCGCTCGACAACGAGTGGGGTGATCGGGTAAGAATTGAGGCGGGAATGTTGGAGTTATGTCATTTAACTGTACTTACCCCTGAATGACCTCTGACCCAGACTTGGGCCAAACACACCTTGAGGGTTGTTAGGGGTCGTGATGGTGATCTTCAACGCAGGATTTGGGTAAAATTTGTCGTGGCTTACGGATCTTGAGATAAGGGGTGTTTTTTATGGCAGTAGCTCTATTGTTTAACTTCTATAATATATATTGAACTCTCAGGAGGCGTGGGCATATTTCAGACTTGTGTAGGCATATTCGAGACAGTGTGTCACGAAACATCAGTTTTGTAATTCTAAACACACAAGCATTCCTTTAGTAATTGTTTTTTTGTTGTCCTGTCATAGTTTAAATGTTCAGCTCCCGGGGCGAGATCTTGATTGATTAGCTGTGGGTTTGGGTGGATTTTTTGGGCCAAGGCCCTGCTGCTCATTGTCCTAAAAGTCTTGTCGATTTGGTGTGAAGTTCTGAACATGGCACGAAATATCGTGAAAAACATTTAATAGAGCCATGGTGATTTTTTTCTATGATGCTTGATTTATCCTATTGGTTAAGCTGCCATCATGTGACCTGCGCTAACATATACAGTATATACAGACGTGTAATTTTTTTTGAGACCATTTCAAAATTATTTTCAGTTCTTCTGAATTTACAATTTATAGGTATGTGTAAAATTATTATTTCGGTTTCATTATGCGAACCACTTACAAAATGTGGGTGTTTCTCCCAATTTTTAAAATAAAAATGTTGTTTCTATGTGCATTTTTTGCAGAAAATGGTCAAAACTAGCATTGCAGTTCGGAATCAGAACTGAAAGGTTAGGAATCGGATCGGAATTGAAAGGAATAGGAATCGGATACTTGAAATTAAAATGTCAATTCCTCTTATCAATTCCTGTGAGCATATTTTCAGATTGTGCATGTTAACTTGTAACTAAGCACAGGAACCACACATTTACCATAGTTTCATAATAGTAACTACAGTTTAACTATGATGTAGTTAAGCTATGGGAATGCAAATTGGAATAAATCAGACAAAACGTGGTTGCTTCATGTTAATTTTTTGCAAACCAGTCAATAAGCAGGCTAAATGACCATACAGGTTGATATATCTAAAAGTTTTACTTCAACTGTGGAATTGAAACTGGGAGTTGATAAGGATGGGAATCGATAAAATTCAACAATACCAAACCCTAGTCAAAACAACATAACTGATGATCTGTATTTTTTAAGAACTCAAATATTGCACATATTTACTTTAAAGCAATACAACAGTAATATTTGTCCATGTATTTAGTAGAAGTTCAAAAGTTGTTTTTATGTGATAACTTTTTATCACAGTCTTCATGTGTCTTGTCATGCTGTCTTTTACATTGCTGTTGGATGACTTAATGTCACTCCTGAGGTTTGATTTTTGTCGTAATTCAACATACGACAAAAATCTGGAACTGGAAGGAACACAATACATCTAGATATGCTGATTAAATGAAAATTTGGAGTGATCTCTTGATTTTTTCCATGGCTGTATATGTGTAACTTTTATGTGGAATTTTTAAGAGTACTAAGGTTCGCTTTCCTTGTTCCTATTAAGTATAACTTAATACTAAAATTTTGTTTAATTTTTCAGTGACAGACCTATTTAATTTCTATGTATTTATCCATTATATGGAAGGTTCAGTTTAACCCTAAATGTTTCAACAACAAATTTTATTTTGGGGGATTTTTTTACTGTTATTTAAAAAGCAGTGTATTATACAATCTACAGTAAACAATTGACACACATGATACCAAATGTCACAAAATGTGACGTACATACATTTGCTAAAATTATTTGAACTTTTCTTTTAAAACTCTTCTTTAAAACTCTCAACACATTGATTTCTTTTATATATGTGACCGAATGAAATATGGATTAAATAATGTAATCGTCGATTATGATAAAGTCACTGTCATAATAATTGGGACTGGATGTTAATAATTCATCCAGTGTGAATATATGTGACAGTGGATTTATTTCGCATATGTTTCTAGTTTGGACCTGACTGAGCTGTAGGATTGGTCTGCACAAGCTCTGTCATCTGTGTAATGCTCTATTCATTAGATCTCTATATAATTCATTTGACAGCACAGATACTTACATACTAAGTGCCAGACTGAAATCTTGATCAGAATTTCTACATGTACTCTACAGTGTATAATTGCCAAGCTCATCAGAAACTAGCTACAACATTACATATCTGTCAGAGTAACGGTGTGCATATCAAACTATAGACTGTTTTACTGCGCATGCACACTTTTGTGACCCTAACTGAACATCCTATAGACATTCACAAACAACAGAGTGCCTGTAGATTATTTCTGATAGCAATCAAAAGAAACCGAGAAGAACTGTAACTTGGCTAAACTTGTCTCTCCAATAGTTAGAATTTAGACTGCGATACCAAGCTCAACCTCTAGATGTTAATGTACCATATGGTTTGTTTAAATGAGACCGAACTACAGGACCCATTCAAAAAATTGTTTATTTAATACCATTATTAGACAGTAAAATAATCATACAAATTAATATTAACATAAATTAAATAAGATATAATTTTTTTATATTATTAGACACTAGCCAAACACAACCTGGAAGTTAACTGGTGGTCAGGCATGCGTGCGTCCGATGAAACGGCCTATAGTTTACTGTACATGTCATGTGACCTCACTACATTAATTTCAAGTGGCATCCAGTTAGCATTTTAGAAATAGATCTAGTTATTTTTATGTCAAATTTTTGGGGAAAATATTCCACATCCAAATATTTGATTATCATTTGTATTTGATTATTTTTTAATCCTTCTGACAGCTTACGTTCATTATATTTGTGTGTGAGTGTGTGTATATATTCTACAAAATATACAACTCTGGGAAAAATTAAGAGTCCACTCCAATATTATTTTTTAGCTTTTCTGAATTTACCATTTATATTCTTTGAACTAGTGACAACATTTCAGCTACATTTTTAATCAGAATAATGTTGTTTTATTTGCCATTTAATTTAATGATTAGAAAATTAAAACACGACGAAATGGTGAAAATAGATCAAATGCAGTTCAGATTCAGACCTTGAATATGTCAATGAAATTTTTACTGCAAATCGTATTCATTTTTAGACAGCAACACAGTTTTTCAAGTGTTTAAGAAAAGTCTAGGAATCCTGTGTGTGATGGGATAACCCATTTTTAGTCAAAGATTTATTTTACAAAGACACTTTGGATGACTTTATGTGACTCCTGAGGTTGGTGAAAGGGACACAATATATGAAAAATAGTGGTTAAAGACAAATTTGGAGTGTTATACTATTTTTGTGGAATTTCTTTTTTATATTGTTATATTGTTTAGTTAAATACTACTGATCTAGTCTGTGCTCATTGAAAAACTCTCAATGTGACACAGTTTGAGCAAAACTTGCCATCATCAGCACAGCTCGACCAGTGTCAGTCACATCAAAGGTGGAATTTTGATCCCGAGCAGGAGATGTCCGTGTAGAAGTGCTCAGGCCTTCACTGTTGGTTCTGGCATGACTGCTAAAAATAACTTTCCCACACTCTTGAAATGCTCCAAGGGCTTTTGGAGAACCTGCTTTCAACTGTCAGCTGCTTTCAAAACTGAGTAAGCATAGCTTTGCGCATCATAAATGTTAAAAGCGGTTTTGCAGGTAAAATCTTTTGTATTATTGTATTATTTGTATTGTTAGGGATAATGAAATATCTGCAGCATGTCCTGCTTGTCGCTACATATGGTTTTGGCACCTGGCACCGATAACAATACAGCATTTAAAAAAGTTGCATTATGCTTCTTTGACTTGAATTTGGATGAAAAGAGTTCCTTGAATGGTCACGTAAATCAAAACGCAGTCTTTAAACAGTCATAGTCAGTGAGCCACTAGCTATAAAACCTTTTTAAATTTTATGGCCAGCTTTACCCCGACACCTAAAGCTGGTCGGCTTTTCAATGCAACCCAAACAAATGACCGGGGTCATTGGAAATGCATATTGATGAGAACTCAATGCACTTTAATGTAGATTTAATAGATTATTCATGAGTTACGAGTGGGAGGATCCCCAATCCAAATTAAAGAATGTTGATAAGACCAGAGCCCAGACCTTTGGTGGCCGAGGTTGTGTGACCTTAGCTTTGTGAAATATAGCTTAGCTTGGTTATTTCTGCTTTAGACAAACTTTCCCATTGCAGTCGATGAGGGGGGTCATGCTGTGTTAATGGGGGATATTTGGAGGGGGGCGGAGCTTCAGTGTGTCAATGCCAATCATGTCACTTCTGCAATGACACTTACAATTCAAGTTTATTGTCAAAACATCACAAAAGAACTATAATGAAACTTTAATGTTTATATTAATAATTTAATCCAAATTATTGGTCATTTGCGATCATTAGCAAAACTAAGAACAATTTATATGATTTCAAGGTTGTAATTTATAATCATAAAACTCATCCTCATCCATTTTTCTCCCCAGTCACTCTGCATACCTTGACAGCTGGTCATTTTTGAGTTTTACGTGTTTGTATTGACGTGAATTCCCTTTGACAAAAACTATTGAGATAAAAGGTGTTGGCGTAAAAGTTTTTCCCATGAGGCAACAGCCATATGTCGTTTCAGAGAGCTGGTAGAAAAAGTTTCCCATCGCATTCTCGCCCTAAAAGTCTCCACCCACTTCCCCCACCCACGCTCTTTCCTCGTTTCGCCACAGCGATGATGTTAATAACCAGTGACAGCTCACCTATCCCTGGCATCCCTCCAGTTCGCAGAGAGGCTCGCATGCACACTGCTGTAATCACGCACATTTTCGGTGAAATCTGGAGAACAATTTGCTTTGATCAGACAAACTTTTGTATACATGTGTGAAGAAATCGAGTAGTTTTATTTTATTAAATTGTCCAATCAGATTCAATTTGTTATATGCTCTTAAATGTTAATGATTGCTTTAATTTAAAAATATGAAGTTAAAATATAAAAAAGATCTGGTGCAAAGGTACCAGAAAGTTATTTTTTGACTTGGCTAATATTTAAATAATAAACCAAGCAAGAAAATGACAGCCAATCAAAGTGTGTGATTTTAATGAATATAATATAAATTATGTAAAATATGGCTCTATAGAGTGTGATTGATGCTGTGTTCACAACGGACTATTTGTTCTATAGACCACTTTTGGAAGACGTAAACAAAGCTGGTCCAACGCTGGTCCAGAGCGACTTCCTGTTTCAGTTTTCTTAACAACTTTAACTATGTATTTAAAATAAAATGGTAAAATAAAAATGAAACCAGAAGTGCTTTTGGTTCAGTGTTTACGTTTTGCGAAGAAGTCTATTGACTTGAATAGTAAATGCAAGCTTGCTGCCTTCCAAAGGTCAAGTTTGGTGAACTCTGACCTACGGATATTATCATGTGACGACTTGTGATCAACAGAAGATCGATATGCCAACGTAACATTTTCAGAAAATGCTGATAATAAATTTCCACATCCAGTTTTGTAATATGCAGCTTTAACATTACAAAGACAATAATAACAGTACGAATATGTCGGAATTAGGGCGGTGAAATGATTAATCACGATTAGTCGCATCCAAAATGAAAGTTTCTCTTTGCATAATATATGTCTGTATACTGTGCATATTAATTTTGTATTTATAAACACATACATGTAGATGCATATATTTAAGAAAAATATTGAAAATTAAAGTTAATAAAATGTAATATGTAATTTCAATTATTGCTAAATATAAATACATATTTCCTAAATACGTATGTGTATATGCACAGTACACAGACATATATTATGTTAACAAAAGCGTTTATTCAGGATGCGATTGCTCTTGTCGGAATTCATGACGCGTACATGAAACAACTGTTTTTGTCAAAGATTTTTCTGGTAACTTTGGTTGCTACTCATTTATGCAGGGCTGTGCATAGAAATTTTGCGTTATAAAGTTTAGTATGACTTTGACATTAGATCTTAGTTCACACTGGGCGGGACTTCCTGGTGTGATGTGAATATGGATACTAACAAAATGTCAAGCTCTTTTAATCAGCCAATGAAAGTGTACCTTACGAATGAGACCATTTTTTTTATTCATTTAGCATTGTCAAAATGTTTGAATTTTATTGACTTTATTTAAGGTATTATTTCATGACGGCTGGCTGGATCTCTGTTTCCGCCTGAAGTGGCACAGCAAAACGCTGAGCACAGAGCACTGAACACAAATACCTGATTAAGATGTAAATTTCCCCATAATTGGAATGTAAATTCTTACATTTGGATGAAGACGTCAACTGTCATGGTGCCATATCATTATTTCCCCTTTCCCACTCTTTTATAGCCAGCCTTCGAACAAATTAGGATCCCTCTGTGACGTTTCAGAGATGATTTTTCGATCTGGTTTAATATTTCCGGTGTACCTTTTGTTTGGTTTCGCGTTCTTATGTCACCCGTGTATGATGAGGTTGCTCCCGTGAGAATTTGTGGGGAAATTTGCGCTCGTTTGATTGTGCATCCATTACTTCTGCTGAATATTCCTCAATGCAAATAAGCCCGGACTCACCGAGAGCTACGTGTATCTGCTATGATTCATTTCCCTTTGAAAGCAGGAAACCCTGCCTGGAACAAGCAAAAAAAATTGTTTCATTAAGGGGTTTTAGCAGGGGGCAAATTAATAGTTTTTGCCCCAAACAATATGGCCACATAGGGGGCTATCTGCAGTGCTTTTGGCTTTGGTCGACTGCTAATCAATTAAGGATGCAGACTGGCTTTAGCATGCAAATGTCATCGTTACTGTGGGTCAGGCTGGCTAGACTGATGCCATAGTCTCACTTCTGCACATGTTTATGCTTTTATTGACTGGGTGTGGTCTGTTGTTAAATTTGATGAGGCTGTTGTTCGTGTAAAGAGAGTCAATTATTTTTCCCAAACGCGTTTTAATGTCTTTCAGCTGCCTGTACTTGGGTGAATTTCATCAAGAATCATCCAGGGTCATTTCACCTCAATTTTAAAATTATATTTTGCATAAACGCTATTTTGAGGACAATTACGGTTTTGTGCGTTTTTATCATTTTCATGGCACATTAATGTAATGCAAAAACATCTCACTGTCATTAATGAGATGGATAATCATCCTGTCTAGACGCAAATATTTTGTTTGAAAATTAATATTGGCATAAAAAAAGCATTAGGTTAAAAGCAGTATGAATACTTGTGTAATCACGTTTACATTTTTACATTGAGACACCCAGTTGTGCAATACACAAATTAATTTCCTTTAGTATTTCGTAAAATATCCAGGTTTAGTATTTTTCCTGTCACGTTATTCTATCATATTTCCTCTTACTTGAAAAATCTTGCCTGTGCATGCATTGATGCTGATCACTAATTGATGTCTGTGTCGATCTTCGTGCATGTTTACACGCACAGCCGCCCCAAGCGCATAGGAAAGATGACACAGTTCTTAGTTGCCATTCTGAACTTAGGTTCCTGAGAAACTTTCACAGACAAAAATTATTTTTTCCTTGATTGTTGGTTCACACACTGTCGTCTGTGAGTTGAGTCCGTTTTAAAAATGCGTGAGACCTTAATTAATTAATAAAATTATATTTTTTTAAAACAATATTTTATTCACCACTCATAAGCATTATAATCAATTCTTAACTTAATATTAACTGTTAACATTTGAAACGGATTTCATTTATATAATCATATCTCCATGACAATTTACAGGAAATAAAATGCACTGCATTTGCACAATAATGTAACATTATGTTGACAAAGTTCACAAGCTCTTTTCAATACTTTTGACTTTTCAAAACCATACAGACAAACATGAAGCTGAACACAAAAGACCTTAAAAAATAAAAATCTAGAAGAATAAAAAATGAAGGAGATTCAAGGTTTTAGTCCGACATCGATGATTTTAAAAAGAGACAATGCGTGAGATATGTGTGTTTTTTTTGTCCTCATAGCAAACATATGGAAACGTAGAGGCCTAGTCAATTTCAATGAAGTAAGATCCATTTGAATCATATGGAAAAATTATGTTTTTTTAGTGGTGAAGCTAGTTAGCCTACATATATAGTTTATAAACTGAGGGTAATTTGATTCAATTGCTATATGCAATTGTTTTGATGTATGTGGGGTGATACTCTACGTGGTCAACAGTTTTTGTTTTACTTGTTAACTTTAAGAAACATTGTACTGATAAAAATTGCTTATGAAAAGCCTGTTTCTAGAAATCTTGTCTTTAAAAAACCTGACTATAAGAAGTCTGGCTATATTACACATAGCTGTGAGAGGCCAGACTATAAGAAACTTGGATATGTGAAGCCTAGCTATAAGAAAAGTCTGGCTATAAGAAGCCTGACTATATGAAGACTGACTAAAAGAGGCCAGACTATAAAAACCTGACTAGCTATAAGAAGTCTGACTATAAGTGGTCAAATTTATAAAACCTAGCATTATTACGCCTTGCTATAAGTGGCCAGACTATAAAATGCCTGGATAAAGGAAGCCTAGCTATATGAAAAGTCTGGCTATAAGAAGCCTGACTATATGAAGTCTATAAAACCTGGCTAGCTACACGTAAAAAGGCTGGATGTAAGAAGGCTGGCGATATGTATACTGACTATAAGAGGTCAGATTTTATAAAACCTTGCATTATTATGCCTAGGTACAAGAGGCCAGATTATAAAAAGCCTGGCTATATGAAAACTGACAATAAGAAGCCAGAATAATAAAAACCTGGCTATAGGAAGCCTAGCTATAAAAAAAAGTCTGAATATAAGAAGCCTTGCTTTATGAAGTCTGACAGTAAGAAACCCGGCTATACTGTAAGTGCACTGACCATAAACCTGTGAAAATATGTCTGTGGATCTCTACTCCGTGAGAACTGCTCATGGAATGCCATAGTGACAGGCACTTGTTGTATGCCCAAAGCCAAGGGTGGTGCTCATCCACAGGTGTGCGTTTTTTAAAGGTGTTCCTTGAGGCGTGGCATAATTCTGACAATACCCGAGATGCTTTGCAATTAGTTGTCAATGGTACAGGAGATTTGATGAGCCCGTTCCATTTTTGTTGTCAGTTCACATCTGTCAGCGTCGCTCAGCCGCACAGGACGTGCTCCTCGTCAAAATCATTAGCTCGGCCACGAGCAGCCGCGCGCCTCCCACCTGGTGAATGGTCGCGATCATTCATGCTCCCGTGAGTGTGATTGGTCTCTCGCTGAGCGGGATTTAAAAAGCGGTGAAGTGGGAACGGGCTTTTGGCAGGTGCGCTGACTGCTCATGTGCTGCGGTGTTAGCATGATTATGATCCATTTAGATCGAAGATAGATAAATGCCCCTTCTGTTCCACAACCAAAGAAACATGCTGATTCCTCGCCTCACTTCCTGGTACTTCTGTGGAACACGAAAGAAGATATTTTGAGAAATGTTGCGGTGGTTTTGTGTCCATTCAATGAAAGTCAATGGGAGAATTGTTGTTTGGTTACAAACGTTCTTGAAAATAGCTTCTTTTCTGTTCTGCAGAAGAAACGACATGGTTGAGTAAATAATGAAAGAATAAAATATTTTAGGTGAACTGCCCCTTTAACTACATTCATCTAAGGTGTTTGTTAAATAATAAATGAAAAGATGTTCACATTTCAATCTACAAACAGATACTCATGCGCGTCAAATCCGCTCTTACTTCATTGTCCGCTCGGGCTTTATGTCATTGTTGTTGCCAGTAGGCTGTGTGTATTTATTTAGGGGTAATTGGAGGGAGAATCTAGTGGGTAATGAAGTGTATCCACTCATGTCTGCTCCCCTGCGCGGAGGGCTCAGCGCCTCAGCAAGCCAGCGGTACGTCGCCAGAATGCTTATTTTATACCCAGGTGGACAAACACAATTACGGGGCTCGTCCTCATTGTAGCGGCCCAGGGTTCGAAGCAATGGTTCGTGCGCGCGTGCGAGCGCCAGATTGGCTGTTCAGCGGAGCTCGAGAAAGACCTTTGAGTGTCCCCGCTGTTCTCTTGCCTGGCCCTCCGGAGCGGCCGTATGATTTCTCTAACACCTCCAGTCTTTAACTCTGTCGTGGAAAAGCAAGCCGGACGCTGTTCATGATTTACATGTCATTTGGTGCCTCATATTGTGTGAAATTCAATTGCACAGAGCAAACTGTAGCCAAGCACTCGCACTTTCTCTGTCTCGCCGCTTCTCTTTATATCTCATTTGCTTCTTTTCTTCTCTTTTTTTGTCTCAAAAGGAGGTGGTTGCTTACATCTCTCTTATGAGACTGTTTTAATGCTTTTGATTTCAAAAGAAAAGTTTTCAGTCGGTTAGATGATTTTAAATTATGAGTTTTTCATAAATTTTTAATAACCTTTCTGTTTTTCTGTACAGTCAAAAAGTCTAAACACACACTTTTTATTACTGCTTCCCACATATTCACACACATTTGACATATTGTTTATAATTTTGAAATGAGAGAGTGTAGAAGAAAGGTTTAACCAACCAAAACATACATACTCCCCCAAAATAAAAGATTTCTGCAGTTTTGCTTTTATTCGGAGTTGCTGCATGTATTGTGGCAGTTTCAGTCCAGTGTGTTGAATTTCATCAAAAACAAACCTCACAGTAGTGTGAAAGACTGAGAGAATGTAAAGATGCTAAAGTTGTGTACTTTGGTGCAGATTTTCGAGATTTGCAAACATTGCATCTTTTTTCATTTTCACCAATTGGTCACGTTCGGTTTTCTGCAAATAAATGCATAAAAACATTATTGTCATTAGGAACATGGGAGAAATGTTGTCACATGTTCACAGAATGGAACAAAAATTCTCTAAATTTCGAAAAAACTTAAAATATTTAACTTAAAATGACTCTAATGTTCTTATATCTTAGTTTCTCAATACTTAAAAAAAATCTTTGCACAAGGTTCCAAAATAAAAGCTTCTCACACTTAATATCCATTACAGGATATTCTTCACAGTCTCTTGTTTCTCAAGTAACTATATCAGGTGCATTCTGGGAAATGTTCAAAACAAATGGTTTTTAAAATGTTCCCATGTTTACTGGAAACTTGTTGGATTCTTTTACTTTAGTCCTTTAGTGTTTATGAACTTAACATAGACGTAGCATCGGACGCACGCGCCTGGCAGAAGTTAACTTTTTGTCTGTGTTTGTTTAAAATATATCAGTTTATTTTAGATTAATTTATAATACTTTATATTCATGTTTTGTGGAATATTCTTTGTTTTAAATTAAATTAATTATTTGCGGAGGTCTACCGGAAGTTCAGCTTGGACCACATAATGTTTCTTTATGTTGTTGGTGCTGTCAGGGATTGTATACAAAACTATATGCTCTTTTCTATATGCATGCTGGTTGATGACTTGTTCGCTAAAATCTTAGCTGGTGAAGCCAATTCTGCTCTCATAGGGCTGAGGTAATTTGTCAACAAGGATGTTTACTATAAATGCATTAAAATTTCAGCGAACCGACAGCACTACAGCTGAGAATTGTTGAGAGCCTCTATGATCATGCCTCGAGTTTACTTCGTTTCTTATAATATTTGTGCACGTAGCTTGAAATGTATAGCTTGAAGCCTTTCCCCTTTTTTGGTTGTCGGTGTATGATATAGTGTTTGATGAAGTGTTTGAATAAATTGACGTTGTTGACCGCAAACGGCCGTTCACATTATAACGATAAATATAAATAAATAAAAATTAAAGATCGTTCTTCATTTAGGAGGACAGCGGTGTTCACATCACAACTCTAGAGATAAAGAGAACGATATTGTTGGGATCACTTTCAGAACAATTTTTTCCAGCTTACATACTGTCTAAAAATATCTGCCAGGTGATCACAACGAGGGATTTATGTCCGAGTTAAAGACTGTTGTGGTCAGAAAGTGTGTATAGGTATAGTTATCATTATAATGTGAACGGCCCTTAATCCCAGCTGCATCTTGAGTGAAAACGTTGCTGACTGACACAAAACAAGTGTGAATAGAGTCTATTGCAAATATTTAAGCACAAGCCAAGAAAGTTATAAATCATTTGATAGTGAATGAAGGGGCCAAGCAGTTTGGTTATAAGCATTCTTCCAAATATATTTCTCTGTGTTTATCAAAACAAAGAAATTTATGCAGATTTGGAGCAACTCGAAAGTGAGTAAATGATGAAAGGACTTTCAATTTTGGGAGAACTTGCCATTCAAGCTGCACTTTATTAGCCCTCTTAATAGCTGCTTCAGATGCATAAGATAGTGATGTGAGGTCCAGGCCCCACACAAGTGTGACCGCAAACAACTCGAGGGCCACTCGAGAGCCTCTTCACTCTGAATAAACCTGCTGTGATGTGACAGACAGAGAACTTGAGCATCCATGTCAACACACAGGATTGAAGTTTTAAACTACCCTCATGGGTAACACAGACAGACAACAAGCACCTTTTGGCCAGGAGTCACCATCCCAGTCGGCTTGGTGTTGTTGGTTAAGGACATACTTATGACTTTTGATGTGCAGATTTTGGTTCTATGGGAAGGGGGTTACTAACGGCAACACCTCTTCGGGCCTGCAGTATGAAGTCTTCAGTATACCCCTCTTTGTCCCCACAAGTGCTGTCCTTTCGGCTAAAGGGACTCTTTCTTGTGAAGAGTTACAACCTGTGATGGATTACCCCCCCAATTCATTAACACACTATGAAGCACTTAAACACACTCTCTCCCTCTCACACTCGCTCATACCCAAAGTTCTCCTTTTGTTTAATCTACACCCTTTCCCCGTCAGTCTCGCGAAAGCCAAGTCATCCACACAAACCTCTTCTTTATCTGCCGTTTTCCTAAAAGAAATATTTTCCTTCTGTCGTTATCTCCCGACTTTCTCTCTTTCCTGCCCTTGCTAATGTGCCTCCTCCCGTGTCGTCCAGATAGTTGAAAATACCTGCCGGCTCATTAGCTCCTTCCTCACGGCTCTGCACACGAATAAAGGACGGGGACGGCTGACAGCAGAAGCCTTTAGCTCGCTGTCACACTCGCACAAATGCTCACACTTCTCCTAAGCTTCTGGGATGCTCTTACTGGGCCGAGTGATTGAGTCCAACACCTCTGTTTGTAGCTGCATCAATTCCTTTTTTGTATTCTATTAGATGTAGGGAAAAAACGTGACACCTACTGTCTCTCACACAAACTAGCATGAACAACACGTGCAGCTTGGAGTGCGAGGAAGGGGTGCCCGCCGCCTGCCCGGCCGGTCAGGCCAGCAGAGGAGGTGGCACAGTAACCCACAGCCGACCTTTTTGCTACTGCAAGTAATGTGTTTAAACTGTGTGTGAACCCCTCTTCTGGTTTGGGGGAAGGGAGGGAATGGGGGGCTTGTTTTTGTTGTGGAGGAGGAGAACAGAATGGAAGGGTCCCTCCCTGCTTCTCAAATTGGGCTTTATGCGAGATGGCTTTTGGGTTGGTGTAAACTCCTGAGAGAAAAACGTAGAAATGTGCTTGCATGTTTTGGTTTTGTTGACGGTGGTGCACCGTATACCCTTTGAGACAAAGAGAAATTTAATGGTTTGCGAAATGGATACAGAGAGTATTAGCAGCATAACTATTTTATAAGTTAAGTTATACAATTTGATTTTGATTATTCGGAAAAAAAACTCTTAACAGTTACTGAGGTAAAAGAAAATTGTACAAAAATAAACAAAGTAGATATGTGGGTCAATGACAAATAAGAAAATGTCAGGTGGTGCGACCATATATTAATTTAAAATAATATACATTTAATGTATTTAGCACTGAGTATTTTTCCCCTCATATATAAGAAATTTAACATTAAATCATGCCAAAATATTTTATTAAGAATTTTATGGAGAAAATTAACATTTATTTCTCAGTTTTGTTCTCTGTTTGTATGTTCGGACGGTCGCACCACCTGACATTTTTGGTCTTTCAAACACCAAAACTCAAAAAATCTATTGAATTTTAATAAAATGAAAAGGGTTTCTTATAAAGGACATATTGTAGATCCATTTGATATATGACATGTATTTATTCAAATTCTTTTTAGGAAAATAATGAATTTGGACACAAAAAATACATGTCACGTCATTGACCCATGTATGAATGAGCACAGATTTGCAACCTCATGCAATATACAATGCTTTATTATGTAAGGTCTTTATACACGTCTAAAGTCGCCTACTTCTAGTAGGTGAAAATGAGTATGAGTCATGAATAGGATGTCTGAAACCTCAGTATGCCAAAAACAGTAGGCGATTGTCTACAACTTAGCCGAGATTCGTGAGTGTAGATCGGATGGACTCTTCTCTATCCCGTGATGCAACAGGAGCTGAGCAATGGTCAAATTTCAAAAGTAAATCAAATAAATATAGCGGAAAACTTTAAGACGGACATCCGTTTTTAATGTAAGTGCCAATAAATGAATTTTATCGAGACTAAATTATGTTTTTATTTACGCTCACGTGTAGGTTGTTAATAATACGTCATGTCTGAAATGTATTCATACTACTCCCACTCATACTATATAGAATGTACTGTTTTAAAGGCCAATAGTTACTTATTTAAATTCAGTACGTACTGTAACAGTATGCGATTTCGTACGCAGTCAAAGTTATGTATTATATTACATTTTGGCAATAGATCCTCCAAAAAATGACATACAGCACCTTCCTGTTGGTTTCCTGTCCTCTGCTAAAGGGTTCAATGAGGATTTGTGAATGCTAGAGAAAGCAGAGGTGGTGAATAATGTCATATCGTATGCACCCTTCATCTCTCAGCTCAGCCAATCGCATTCGAAAGCAGCACTTACATGTGTTTGTCCTCTGCGCCTTATGTACTACAGTTCACCTCAAGGGCACCTGCCCAGCATTCACATCCCATCCAGCCAGTTCCCAAGGGCTCTTTAGACCCCCGGCCTACACCCGATGCCCATCCAACAAGACCCGGGGTCCATTCGTGTGTCACCTCTCCAAATACGAGTTAACAGAGAGCAGTGAAAATTACCCCCAGACTCACCCCCCTCATTTCTGACCTCTGCGGTCACTTGCCTAGAGATGGAGAGCTCAGTGGACACAGCTGACCAGAGGGGGAAAGGCATCGAGAGTGATAGTCGTTGCAGGTTTTGGGATGTTTTTGTTACCTTCGCGTGTCCCGTTTGGATTTTAAATGACAAGCAAAAGGATTATGGTGCCGTAATGTGATAATTAGAGCGCGAGTGCCATATATTATCACTTCACATTATTTCATTTCCGAATGGTTGGAATATCGTTGGCTTCCAACTGGGGGTTATGAAATAGAGCTGTATTTAATTACGCTTGTTCTTGGTACTTGTTTAAACACGCTTAATAAAAAGTGCTGAAGTCACAAAAGGAAGATTTGAACGTTTTTTGTGTGTGTGTGCGTTGTAACTTATGTGTTTAAGTATAGTCTGCTTTTGAGCAGTCTGATTTTATGTTTTTGTATGATTCCAATTTAGTTTTTTAAGGACTGAAGACTAAATGACCCCGATTCATCCGTTGAATCTTGAGATCAGATTGTGTTTGGTGCGAAGTGTCTTTTTGAAGTCTCCATCAGTTCCTGTTCTTTGGGTTGTAATGCTCTTAAAACACAGCTGATGACTAATAGCACATAATGTTAGACTAGAAGCAGATACCCTCTATACAGAATCATGTTACACTGTTTGAGAGGTAAATGAAGGTGCACTTTGTTGGAGGTAATGATGGTCGCCAAGTTAATCTTCAGCGTCTTCTCCAGTTTCATCCGAAGAAGGTTTACCACAGCGTTTCCAGTTTAAATTTAAAAGGTTTTGCTTTGCAACGTGTTTCCCAAGAAAAAAGTGGTTAGGCGTGTGCAACGTTGTTGCATGGAAAGTTTTGAGCAAGTTTAAACCAAGTATTTCATGCTTTCATTGTTAATTTAACAATTTTTACCTGGAATCCAAGGCTCGGTGAGAAATATAGAAATGCTGATGAAGAGAAATCAAAGATTATACAGCACATGTCTTAACACTATTTTTGCAGTTGGAATAGTATATGAATTTGATAAAGATAGTTCTACAATCTGAATAAATAATACAATAATATAAAAAACAATAAATAACTAAAAATTACCATATTACTGTACCATTACAATGTGATAATTTTATATGTTTTGTTATCCTTTTTTATTTTGAATATAAATTACATATTATAGGAAAATTAACTTTTTTCTTGACATTGTGCTTACTTTTTTACCATTCATATTCTTATCCTCACATTTGTACTTTCCGTTAATACATTTTCTTTTAAACTCATTTTGGCACGTAGGATTTCACTCAAATCATACTTCCTATGACCACATAAATACATTTCCATTTAGTCATTTAGCTTTTATCCAAAGCGACTTACAAATGAGGTAATCAATGGAAGCAATTGGAACAACATAAGGAGAACAAAAAGCATAAGTACAATAAAACTGGTCTCAAATAGTCTACCACAGTATATACAAAGCTAAGGTAAATTTTTTGAGGGGGATAGAAAGAGTAGAAAAGAGATTGAAGTCAGATCTGAATGGTCAAGTGCTGGCAGGATAGATGTGTTTTCAGAAGATTCTTAAAGATGGCTACAGAATCTGCAGATTTTGTAGCAGTGGGTAGATCATCCACAAATGTGGAACCGATCCAGAGAAGGTATGTGAGAGAGATTTTTTTCCCCCTTTTTAGAATGGCACTACAAGACGTTGTTCATTTGCAGTGCGTAGGGATCTGGCGGGTACATAACTATAAGGGGTGCCCTACCAGTGGTGGTCTTGTAGGCCATGAGCAGAGTCTTGAATTTGATGAAAGAGCCAATGTAACTTAATGAAGAGAGGAGTGATGTGTCCTCTCTTATGTTCATTGAAGACCACTCTTGCCGCTGCATTCTGGATCATCTGTAGAGGTTTGGTTGTGCAAGCTGGAAGTCCAGGCAGAAGCGCATTGCAATAGTCCAGTATGGACAGAACAAGAGCCTGGACTAGGAATTGCGTAGCCCACTTACCATCTTATCCGAAAAGTGTTTCAACACAAAATCTCCTCTAAGTCCTGATGTGATTCTTCACAAGTGCTGTTAAGAGCATCAGGAAGTAGCTGCAGGGCTTTGGAGCTGCTACCGGTGTAAGGTTTTGTTCTGTGTGGAGTGTTATTAGTAACCCTCTTAAGAAAAGCCCTCTTAAGATTCCTTTCAAGAGCCTCTTGAAGTGGTTTAAACTAATTTTTAACAAGCGAGATGTCGGCGGAAACGGTCGCTGGCAGATAAACGAAACACTTCATAACAATGATTGTCTCTTAATAATCCACTCACACAGTGAATGGTTACATAGATACAATGGCAAATGCATTATGGGAGTACAGTCGCTGTATCGGGCTCAGCGTGATCAAGTGTGTCATGCTCAAGTCCTCTTAGTCATCTCGTATTGATTGGTCCAGCTTGTGTCTGGGTTTAATGTTGTTTGTAAGGGGCTGATGAGGACATTTTTTGTTCCCACGCTTTTGTGTTGACGGTGTGAGCCACTAAAGAAAAATGTTTCATTTGCTTTCCTACTCAGAGTTAACATTTAATGCTGGAGTCTTGAGTTTTGATCAGTGTTCAGGATTTTCTGTTTGAATGTTGCATGGCTTTTGGTTGGAGACAGGAGAATAAAATGGAAAACAACGTAATGAAAATTTGTTGTATTTTGAAAATAAAAGAGGAAAAATGAGAATAGTCACAATAATATGAGATTAAAGTAGTAGCAATACAAGTTTAAATTTTTTAGATTTTTGGAATAAAGTCAAAATTACGATAATTAAATCTAAGCAAAATTAAATTAAGGTCATAGTATTTTTAGAATGAAGTAAAAATTGTGGTTAAAATTGTAATATTTTGCGAATAAAGTTAAAAGTACTGTAATGAAGTCACAGCAAAATGAAATAAAGGTAGTAATATTTTGAGAAAATGTCAAAATTAAGAGATTAAGGTCGTAATATTTGGAGAATACAGTACAGTCGAAATGAGAGTAAAATCGTAGTATATTTAGAATAAAGTGAAAATTACGAGAATAACATCAAACCAATTTTAGATATACTGTAATTCTTCATATTTTGAGAATAAAATCAAAATTACGAGATTAAATTCGTAACATTCTGAGAATAAAATCAAAATTATGTAAACAAAGTTGTAGGAATATTATAATAAACTTTTCAGAATATTACTCCAACCACATTCACGTGAATATTAGGGCTTTATTCTCAAAATATTGAGTTTTTATTGTATTGCAGTGACTTTCCTCAATCTCAAAATATTGGATCTTCAATCTTGTAAAAAAATAAAATAACGTAGCCCTAATCACTTTTGTATTTTGGTGCTTGTCCATTTATTTTATTCCTCAGGAAATTGAAACAGCACTCTGTAACTCTATAAATAAAGTCTCTGATTGAAACATAAAAGCAGGTTACTTTGCGTACATATTGTTAGACGGGGTGAAGTCAAATGATGCAAACTGACATTTGGGGCCAAATAGTACTCTGTATCTTTACCTATAAATCATTAATATAGGTTAAGATGGCAAATCAGGTTAAGGTAAGAAGATAGTTTTTATCACAAATTTTCTTGCTAAGAAAGGCAAAAGCTATTTTGCAAATCTGGTCCTTTCTTTTGCCAACTTTTCTCAATAGCCAAAAAGAATTTCCCCTTTTTCTGACTGCAACGATCATCCTGGTCCCTCTTTGACTTGCCCGCTCTGATTTAAGCCCAAATCTGTACTTCGCTTCTCATGTTCTTCAGAATACCTGATAAGCTCAGAGATCTTGATCCTGGGTGCAACCTGAACGGGCTCCATCCTGCCTTGAGGGCTTTGAGATCTGAGTCTTCTGAAGGCGTGTGGAAAAGGCTCACAGAAATTACAGATTCTCTTGAGCTTTCAGGAAAACAGCTTACCTCCTGTTCCACAAACAATAGGTGCTTTGGAAGAACATTGTCCGCTAGGAGATAAACATCAACCCAGAGACAATGGTCGAGGCTGTTGCGGGGTGAGAGAATCCAGCGGAAGATGAGGAAGATGAATTTGCAAACTTATTGAGCTTGTGACTAGTTGCCAAACAGTGAGCCAAAAATAAAAATTCTGTCCTTTCAATACATATTCTGACATGTCATTCAAGAACTCTTTCGTATGTGGAACACAAAAGAAGATATGTTGAGAAATGTGATTTTGTGTCCATAAAGTCAATGAGGTCCCAGATTGTTTGGTCACTTACGTTCTTCACAATATCTTTTTTTGTGGTATGCAGAAGAAAGAAAGTCAGACAGGATTGCAATGACATGAGGCTGAGTAAATGATGACAAAATGTGTATTTTAATAACACACTTGGTTTGGTAGAGATTAGATTAAAAAAATGTTCGATTCTGATGCGCAGCTGTAGCTCTACACACATACTCATCTGCCAAAAAAGCCGAGCCTCCCTGAAGGGTTTCACTAACAGTTACACTTCTCGGACCATTTAAGGTGCATGACCGAGCGTCTAACGTGATTTGTGTTCACACACTCGGTTTCGTCTGGCAGTAAACATGCAATGTTCTCCACCGTCTTGAGTCTGCAGGTCTTCACTGCAGATGCTGGCAGGTAAATCAGGCATCTCTAGCTGAAATTATGAGACAGATCTGAGATCAGCGCTTACAGTGTTAAATGGATATTTCACCCAAAATAATAATTTCCTCACATTTTAATTACCCTCAAGGCATCAAATGACTCTCTTCTTTCAGAACAATGCAATCAGAGTTTATATACCATGTATCTTTTTACTTCCAATCTTTAGATTTTGAAGCTCCAAAAAGTGTATCCATCGATCGAAAAACTGCTCCACGGGGATGTGGTTTTAATTAAGGCCTTATGATGCGAATCGATCAGTATGTTTAAGAGAAATACCCACATTGACAATGTTATTAACGATAATATCGAACTTTCGTTATTCCTTACCTGCGCGTGAACCAGAGGCTTGTTTTTCCAGCAAATGACGCAAGCGTGTGTCGTAAATTCCGGCGACGAAAACAGCATCTTTTCGTTTTGTTTGGCGGCCACCTCTATGCTGCCTTTTTATTTGGACGCATCGATTCGCATCAGAAGACCTTTATTAACCCCACGGAGCCGCGTGGAACAGTTTTTCAACCGATGGATGCACTTTTTGGGAGCTTGAAAATCTCACTCCCATTGGAAGTAGAAAGATGTGTGGTATTACAACTACGGCTGCACTATTCTGAAAGAAGATGATCATATAAAAAAAGTTGAAAAATCCAAGTCAATAAAATGAGAATGTAGCTGTTTTACCAAATTTTTGCGTATGCAATTTGTTTATTTTTTTACTATTTTATGCTAACTAGAGAATTGTGTTAAGAAAACTTAAGAAAATGTAGTAACCATGTGTAACTATATTTATACTACAAATAAAATATAAAATAACGAAATTAATAAATAAATTAAGTATTTTTTGTTTTCCAAAAAAATCTATAAACCAATTTAATTAAATTAATAAAATTATGAATTTACTACAAAATAAAAATCCTCACTAATTCTTATTACCGAAACCTACCATGATATTACACAATATCATAAATAATGGTGGATATGAATTCCTACATTTCAAACATGGCGGGACTTTGCACTGTATTCCAATCTACGATTGTTAAACAAAAACCATAATATACAGTTTTCATAGCACCACAACACATTTTTTTCGTGAAGCCTGATTTCCTTTGGTTGTTTTATCACTTGCCATAGAGATTATTTAAAGCCTCTTCATTTACATTCTCTCTCTCTCTCTCTCTCTCTCTCTCTCTCACTACTTCTTACAGAGACTCCATTTGCCTCCAGATCTGTCAGAGACAGTGAGTCGGGTGAGTAAAATAGAACTGGCAGGAGGATGTGGCACCACTGCCACAGGCAACAAGCACCTAGATTTCTAGCGTATTCCCAGACGTCCTGTACCACCCCCTCCAGTGTGATGTTGAAGGGCAGGAGTGTTGGAGCTTCACTCCATCGGCGCTGGGTCACACCTGTACACTCATAGTTACATGAGGATGGTACTGCATTAAGTGACCACACAACAAGGAGAAGAGATGAAATGATATCCATTGCTCCAGTGATGCCATGTAGATGCAGAACTACAAGAAATCATTTCAGTTCTTTTACACATTTCTGAGCGAGACACGTTTGGCTTATCGATGTTAATCTCTGTTAGATGGCCAAAAAATATCTGCTCAATAAATTTTGTTACAAAAATGTCATGTGTGTTTCTTAATTATAAATCTGTGTGACCGTCTTTTAGTTCATAATCTTCCTCCATCCGGGACGTAATTAATTAAAGCATAAAATGTTTTTTTTTGAAAGCATTCACTATACTTTAGATCTTTTGTGTCTATTTTGCTTCTTTTCACGGGCCAGATGAAGAATGCGTGTGCTCACATTGTTCTCGGTCGCTCAACAGATGGACACCAGTGAGTGAGACATTAGTGCAAATCTAGGAGCTCATCAGTGCCACCAGCAACACTCTTTGTGTTTTTATGACAGGTCCGTGAATTAGGTCAGAGGTTGTCATGGAAATAGATTCAGATACAGAACTGGGGACATTGTTTCTCTCTTTTGCGTCGGTGAGGTCATTTTTTAGCACTCTGCATTTCAGAGTTGCCTCAAAACTTTGTTTTTCATAGTTTTCTTCCATTCATCATATCATTTTCTTGTGTGTATTTTTTTGTATTAAATATACATATCACACAGCTATATTCATGAAGTATTTCCACAGAGGAATTATTTACCTGTTTCATATATAATAAATATTTACTTTATAGTTTTGGCTCCTTATTTTTGCGTAAAGAACTTTTTTTTCAGACAATTAAGAAATGTTTTACATTTTTAATAGTTTTATATTATAATATCTATTTTGTAGATTTTTTTATGTCTTTTACATAGAGCGTGTTCTGTTCGATGTAATACAGATACATATCTGTGTTTCAATTTTTACTTTTTTAATTTTTTTAAAAAGGTTTTATGTAAGCAAGAAAGTATGTTTATTAAGTTTTTTCATACTTTTACATTTAGAATTTTTTAAGGCTTTTGTATGCAGGACTTTTTCAGTACACTTAAACAATCATAACAAAGGTTTTTCGGGCCTTAACACCATGTTTTTTTGTCTTGTGCTTTTTCTATTTATATAAAATCTAAATCCAGAAATGCAGAATACCAATACATTTACAAAAATAAAAGTGTAGTGAAATGAAAGGGTAACACACATTTTTCCGATCTGTCCCTGCACAGCTTCAAAAAATATTTTTTATACTTTTAAAATGTCAACATCGCTTGCATTTCTATCAAGTGGAAGTGTGTGTTTGTGTTGTGAGCGACATTTCCGATTGTCCTTTTCCTTAAATCCCACAGACCACCACCTGACCCTGCTAGTCACAAGGACCAGCCTCACCCCTGAAACACTTCCACACGGACACTTTCCCCCATCCCGTCCCACCCCTCTAGCTCCCCGCTGAGATAGCAAGTGAGGCAAAATAACTAATTCTGCCACACAATCGCTTCATCTCACTCTCTGCTCACCCCGGGCTCGCTCGGGCCACTTTATTCTCCTGGTTTCTTCGTGCTCTCTCTCTCTCTCTCTGTCCTCCCCCCACGCTCACTCGCTTTTTCCTTCCTTTTAGACCATCGTAACTCTACCAAAACAAGAGCTGGCAGTTGTGAATGGTGTAGGCCGTTTCTATTGTGTTGTGTTTTTGTGATGTCTGAGTTGTGTGGAGTCGGCTGGTGTCTTTGTTCACCAGCTCTTTGGTGGTTATGAGGTATGTGGGAGAAAAGAGAAGTTTTCGCACGTTGCTGCGCCTTTAAATGTAGTTTGTGGTCATTTGCTTGGTGGAAATATATTTTAGTTGAACTTTATGGATGAGCCCAAGAAGAGTGTGACAAGAACTACTGTACAAAATTGTTTTTAATAGTTCTCACAAAATACATTTAGAAAGCTTTTAAATAAAGTTAAAATTGAAATATCTGCAAGACAGGGGAAGACCTTTTCGTTTTCCAGAGCGTCTCCCCGCCACAAAACCTTTACAAGTGTTGATGTTTTAGGTACACAACAAAACGCAGAATGTCAACAGCTTTTCTAAAACCACAAATGGTCGTCGATCATAAATAAAGGACCGCGTGATTAATCCGCAGTCAAATATACTTGAAGCCGGTGTACTAGAATGTAAAATATTTTGTTTTACAAAATCTCGCAACACAAGACTAACAATAAAAAAGAGGAAACTGTCGTGTGATCGATGAAATATGAAGGCTTTGGTCTGTTTTACAATCAACAATGGTTAAAATCTGATATGTACTTGTAAACAACTGCCAAACACGTACGTTTTAAAACTCTGTCAAGCTTTTTTTAATCAATTATTTGAATTAAATATTTCTAGTCTCACAAAATGATGTAAAGGAGTACACTATAATACAACTATACCTAATAGACCATATGTACCTGACCTAAATGCTTTTCCTTTTTACTGACGTATGAAAATCAGTGTAAAACATTTATAGTTTTTACGGGCATTAAAAATTAGAATATATTGAAGTTCGCAAGTCTATGTGATTTTTGAGGACAAAGAAGTCTCAAACAAGTCATTTTTGTGGTACAGCCTGCAGATTTCTTGCTTTTTCTTTACAGTTATAAATTATCAAACACAAAACAGCCTCCGAATCAGTTTACCCAGCAAAGGTTTTGGTCAAAACCCTCAAACACAGAACTGCAACGTGTTCACATAATGGCTGTTGTTCCTTTATAGATACAATATTGTGCACTGTCAATTGAATCCTTTGTGGGTACGTTGACTTGAGCCTTGTCCTTATAGAGGGTAACTCTAAAAAAGTGAAAAATCAAGTGGGCAAACAGAGGTGCTCTCTCCATGGTGGCATACTGTATGGATTCTGACCCATAATCCTGATATGAGGTCATCAGAAAACAGTCGCATTGACTTGTGTTCTTCCATTTAGATTAAATGAAAGACCCTCATATATTTTTTGGCTGTCTAGTGTCTCTCATCGTCTTTACATACGAATGCCCATGTACAAATACAACAAAACTGGATATTAAACATGTGGATGTAGCAGTGGTTTGTTGTTTTTGTTCCATTAAAGTTTTTTGAAACCGGGATCCGCTGTTGTGTCACTGTAACCGTCGCGTTTTCTTCTTAAAGGTACTGCCTCAAGTTTTCAGTGTGTGTTTGTGGAATACTGCTTGTCTTTCTTAGTCTCTCAGTGAGGAAGTCACAGGGCGAAGTAACTCTTTTCTTTACTGTAATCTTGACCAGTACTGAGACATGTCGGGTTCAGTTCCAGGAACTTGAACGGGGACTGAGACTCCGGGGGAGATGAGTCCTGAACACAAAAAAAGACAGACACACAACTTAAATCATCGCTGTTATAGGAGAATTTTTGAAAGAACAATCACTTGAATTTGACAAGGATTTTTTTATACAGTGCTTCATTATAATGTTGAATATTAGCTGTGATGTATTGCATCACATTATCACATCATCACTATTAAAAATTATGACATGTATTATAAGTACACTCTTAAAAATGCTGGGATATGTCAACCCAACGTTGAGTCAAAAATGGACTACCCAACTGTTGGGTTATAAATGAACCTATACTTGTTTGTTTTAACTAAAAATTCTGGGTTGTTTTAACCCATTGTGGGGTCAAATATAACCATATTCTGGTTTAATTTAACCCGACTGTTGGGTCTGTCCATATTTGACCCAACGATGGGTAGAAATAACACAACATTTTCAGTGTAGAATGAATAAAGAAAAACATGATTGAAAGAACAAAAGTGTTACAAATAAAACATTGTGTGAAACAAAAGAGAACCACAATTAAAAATACAATAAAATCATGCACATAAAATTTAATGGTTGAGCATCTTTTGTGCATATGAATATACGGTATGAACAAAAATAACAGTAAAGGTTTAAATTAATACCTACAAAAATCTACCAAGTGATCTAAGATGAGCGTCACCAAGCCGTACACAATGAACTATTCTGCCTACCTGTTGAGGCGGTACCAGAAGTTGCCATTGATTGGCTGTTCATGTGTGCCTGCATATGAGGGGGGGTGTAAGTGTCGTAGCTCCGCCCATTCACTGACGGACTGGTGGGCAGCATGCAGGAATAGGAAGATGTCTGGCTTGGCTATAAGAAAGAGAATAGAAATGTATATATTGTTCCTTTGAACATATGGAAATAGTTGATGAGGGGCAGGGGCGGGGTTTAAGGAAGCATCACACGGCACCTGCAGTAGTGTGGGATGTTACTTACTTGCATAGGAAGGTTGTTGGCCATCGTGAAGCTTGGCATTGGAGGCAGACCGGCGTATGCGTTGGTTAGGGCGGTGTCTGGTCTGCCAAGCATTGATCCTGCTGTAAAGGATACTGGTGGGAGAAGATTCGTGCTTTAGTGTTGACTAAATGTTTTGTTTTATTGTTTAATAAATAATAATAATTAAAAATATTTTTTAAATACAGTTTTGGTCAGAAACCTCTGCTAAGGTGTAATTTAAAAAATATTTGGAAGGATGTGTGCAACCAAACAGTGCCGGGGCACCAATCATTACTATCGTAGAAAATAAAACTACTGGGGTACTCAATGTTGCCCCTGAACTGTTTGTTTTCCACATTCTTCAAAATTGTATTTTGTGTTCAGCAGAACCAGGAAATTTAAACACATTTGGAACACCTTTATAATCACAATATGACAGCTGCGTTATAGTTAAAGTGTGTTTCTGAAAGCATTTACCAGGAGTGCTGGGTTGTGGGATGCCCTGATAGATGCTGGTGTTGAAGCTGCTGCTGATGGGAATGTGGCTGGAGGAGTTGCTGGCTTGTCTTCGCTGGTTCCGCAGTTTCTCTTCTCGCCTCCATTTGGCTCTTCTGTTGGAGAACCACACCTGCAGGCACAGAGAAGGTCAGTCACAAAAGCTGTCTCAACAAACTTCTTCACACCATTATCAAAGCAAAGATATCAGCTCACCTGTATTCTTGCTTCTGGGAGGTCGATTTTCGCTGCAAGTCTTTCTCTCGCAAAAACATCGGGATAGTGGGTTCTTTCAAACTCTGAAACCAATGTGAACATGACAAGTTATTTTCTGGCCCTCAACCAGATGAGATACATGGAATCAGTTTGTGTTTCTAGTTATCGAACCAATAACCTCGGCATCGCTGATTCTTTAGCAGGACGCTCACCTTTTTCAAGAGCTTCGATCTGCTCCTGCGTGAACGATGTTCTGTTTCTTTGCAGCTTTCTTTTCAGTTGCAGTCGCATTTGAGTCTCATCTGAATCTTCTCCGTTCGAGCTAATAGAGTTTGTGTTCTCGCCACCGTTGTCCTGCTGTTGGCTGCCATCTGTAAATAACACACTATTGCGGTAAATCTTTCCTTTTTGAGGGCAAATGGCTTTTCACACACATGTTTAATGCAAATAAATGACATCATATCAGGCATTGTGTTTTGCACCAAATCTGTTCACTTCAAATCATAAATGAAGGACTTTAAAGAAGAGATGTGGCCAATGCAACCAATCAGTCGCATATCACCGCATCCATAACAAAGTTCCCAAAAGAATCTGTTAAATGAACCCCAACCCCGCTGGACTGTTTAATACCTCAACATTCTCCAGCACGTATAATGCATAGAAAGTCTTTAGGGCTATTCACCGTATGGGAGTCTGGGGACCCATTGACGTGACCACCAACCCTTGAATAGAGAGGCGCTTTTCTCTATGACACAATACCGGTAGAATAAGGGAAACCATTAAACTGCGCAGACAGGGATGAGCTGCCAGCCCTTTTTGCGACGGCCCGAATTCTCCCGCTGGCACAATTGGACGGGGAACAACAAAAAGAGGCGTGCAGTGCTCAGCATTGTACGACACAAGGATCTAGTCAACAGAGCTTTCAGTTCAGTATGTTAACCTCTATACACCCTGTCATTAATCAAAGAAGCCCAGGTCGGCACTGTTAAATGCCCGTTAGGGTTATACGTTCAACATGAGATGACCTCGCTTGCTTTAAGAGGGCACGGAGAGGCTCTCCAATCAGATTCCTGCTGATCTGACTGGCTGTGTTCAGCAAGAAATGCAACAATACGATATTGCAAGCAAATGTGCTGATATTGTGTTGTTTGATGTGGAGAAATCTGAAAGAAATTCTTCAGGGACGACATGGTGGTCAAAGACTAAATATATTTGCTGAGACTTTTGGGATCATGAGATCGTAAAGAGAAACTAAGATAATCTTTCCCTTCATTGCAGCTCTTGCAGAACTTTACATGAACTATTTTGTAAAAGTATTTCGTTTTCATTTTTACCATGTGGATCGTACAAAAATATTTGTAACGATTGCTAAAACAGGAAAAATAGTCAAATCATACTAAAATAACCGAAAAATAGTCTATGAACTACAACGAAAAATCCATCTTGTGTAATGAATTATGAATTGCCAAAAGATTGCATGATCTATAAATACAGAATTTATTTGGGGGTACAATATAGTTTTAAACTAGATTTTAAAAATGTTTCGAGCGTTTTTATTACTTTTTTAGTAGCAAATGGTATTTCGGATCAAAGATTTATTTTTGTGATCATTCAAACACAAGATTATGTGAAGGCTTAAATCAACCTAATTAAAAACAAACTATTCATTCAGATTTACTTTTTTCCTGTAACCAAAAGCCTGTGCATGTTCTTTCCAAAAAAAGACAAAACGACCTCTAATGAGCAATTACAGAGGACAGAGCTCTGCCTGTCACAAATTCCTGCATGTGACAGAAACATCTTTTGTCTGAGGACCCGTAGCGCTTTTCTCTCGCTCCCCATGGGGTGCAAATGATGTGGAGGTTACTAGAAGGGGGTGGGGGCAGGTGGAGCCTCGTGGACACCTCCGCCGAAAACTCTCTTCCTAGTCACGCAGGTCCAGGGCCCAGACAGAGGCCATATTGAAATGTCTGATGAATTACTGTTTAATTGGCACTAACTCTTTGGTTAATGAGTGTCCATTTCTCTTCAGGGCTTGTCAATGGCACGCAATCCCTGACTATAGATTTTCTGATGTAAACCTCATACGGTTTCTCCTTAATGATTTACATTTAGACCAAATGGCTTCTGTGGATTTGCAAACGTTCACATTCTTTCATTCCCCCCCAAAATTTAATGCCAGATCTACAATATATAATTATATATAAATTGATTAAATATTAAATTATACACTTTATTGTACTACTTAAATTATTTTTATTAAAACTTTTTATTATTGAAGTAACAAATTCTTTATTCATTATAATTGCATTATTTATTATTACATTAATATTACAAATTTATAATAAAATATTTATAATTTAAATAATCAACCAATAATCCTACTAGTGATTCCTGTTGTTGATGTGCCTTTGTGATCATTATTTTGCTTATTGTTTCTATATTGCTGCTGATAACCGTGATGATGCTGTTACGTTTTATTATCACTAATAGACTGTCTCACCTTGATTCGGTTGCCCTGGCACAGATGTGCCGGGGTACCATCCCGGGCGCGTCCCCCACGTGCCGGTCTGCCCGTTGAGCATCCTCAGCTTGTCGTACATACCATCTGCCCCCATCTGTTGCTTTTCGCTCGCCAGGTTGCGCAGGACTCGGTTTATTGACGATACCTGAACGGTGTAAAAAGGATTGTCAGTCGATGCTGTTTGCAATGGAATTCAAGCTTTCAAAAGGACTTTTTCCGACTACAGCTTCAATTGTTAACTTATAATTGAGAAACAAAGATCTGCTCATAAGTATTGTCTGATGTATTAATTGTCAAAAAGTTAAATGTGTAAATTAGTAATAAGTACATTTTTATTCATGAAAGTGGCACATTTTTGCACTTACGCTGGGTATGTTATCGTTGGTGCAAACCACCTCGGACAGTAGTCTGTCCCGAATTTCCCAGGCAAAGATAGATGGGCACTCCCTCTTATACAGTGCTATTCTGCTGACCACTTCGGGCGTCGCTACCCTCGGCTTGCTGCCTCCAATAGCTCGTGGTCGTATGGAGCCGGTCTCATAATATCTCCCCAGAATCTTACTCACGCAGCCGTTCGACACCTGAATGGACAACAATGTGCACAATTCACATACATTATTGACGACTAAAGGGAAATAATGTAATGTACTTCAAACGATTATACGCTTACGTTCTTATTGTCCAGTTGGACTTTTGCATCATCATGGGTCTATGAACACAGAAAATATGCCTTAAAAATGCTAGGATGATTTCGAAGGAAATGTTCGATGCCTGTCTGCCAGCCTGTTATTAGTGATAACTGCAGAGTAACTCTTGACATTAGTATAATAGACATACGATATTATATTGTGGTACTGCAGGGAAATTTGTTTGTGTTATTTCGACTGTAATTCATTTATAATTAAGTTGTACTGTGGTCATTATATGTGGCCATGATAGATAAATAAAATCACTGAGAATGACTTGAAACCATAACTATTGACAAAGACCTGCAAAGCTTGTAGACGTTCAGATGATTCTAAATGGTCACCTGTAAAATCCTGGATATGTCGCAGGGTCGCGCTCCGCTGTGAGCGAGTTCAACGATTTTCTGTCTGGTGGAGTCCGGTAAGGGTCTGCCGTTCACAAAGACCCCGCCGAGCTGGTTGACGCCGCTGTGACCTGTGGCACGTGGAGACATAACAAATTGGCTCGTCTTTCGCCTCGAAAACCTTTTTCAATAGGTGTCCCATTGTCAGGAGTAAAATGTCACGTCTTAAAGCTGACTGTGTCAGATTACAGGGAAAAACAGAGTAACACTTCATATAATAGTGCTCATATTATTTGTAAGATGTTATGTAGGTAACTACAGTATTAAAACTGTAATAATAATGTAATAATTCTGTAAAAACAATATAGGATGCATGTTCATAATGTGGAACAAAATAATGCCATATCAAGTACATTAAGTAAGTATTCTGAATTTATATACACATTGCAAATACACAACATAAACACAAACGTCAGCCACGTCAACCTTTACGTTTTGTAACCTATTAATTTTAAATGCTGTTAGACACGGGTCAGTATGCCCTACATAGTCGACCATCTGAATGCCATTTACTGGACTCGATCAATACAAGCAGAGAATCGACTGACCTCTAAGTCAAAACAACTCCATTCAAGTGCATTGAAATTTTTATAATCACATAAAGAGAGCGGGTGTGGAAAACACCATGTGCCAAGTGTTAAGACACTGCACCTGATTAACAAATCCCTAATAAGGACACTAATGTTAAAAACAAACAGAGCTATCAATGAACCACAAAACACACTATAAAGAGACTAATTATGACAAAGCATATGTCAGTATCCATGTAACCATCATTACAATAGCAATCTGTACAATGCATTGTTAATACATTGTTATGTACCCATCAGCTTCAGAAGGGTAACAAATGCACATACCAAGTGAAGAGAAAGTCCAATGAATGTCAATTCAGAACCACCAAAAAACCCGAACTGGATGCTGAACTACGGAAAGCCTCCCTGGAGTGTGTTTGTGTGTGTGTGTGTTCTAGCCCCGCTCTCCTCTCTTCTGACTGCAGGAGCCCGAGCTCCTAAGCAATAAATAAGCTCCAAATATAGCAGTGGAAGAGGGGGGAAAATATGATGAGACTCTCTGACATTTGTCTTTAGAATAAAGCTAGCTGCACGTCAAGTTTGAGCTTAATTTCTGGAAATAGGCGGAGGTCGCCTCGGATCACGCATGCAGGCTCATTGAAAAGATCAGCTGAAGCGCTTGTGGCAGGACTGTCACATTATATGACACCGCTCTGCCTTTGAAAAACGCATCGTCCAGACAAATAGTAGCATGATAAAACGACCCTTTCTGTCTGCATTTGGATATCAGACCAAACTGGACTCTGCTCGTGCTGCCTAGGAGGAGGACTTTGTTTTATGTGTAGCTGTAGGGGCATCGCGCCGGCCCGAGAAAGGGAGTGTGAAGGTTTCTAAACATATTAAAACTGACAAACCTTTTTTTTACCCATCAGACTGTTTGGATTTTGTAACAAACCCCATATCTAGTCCTGTTGTGCTAAATTGGAGAAATCCACAATCCTGAAGATGCTTTAATTTGATCAAAGTACACTGTAAAATTGTAATAGTAAGTACTTTTTTCTAAGAATTTGAAGTTGCTTCATAGATATATTATGATGACTAATGTAGGCTAAGTTAATTTAGATGTTACAGCATGAACCAAGTTGTACTATACACCCCTAAAGTACAATATTTATGGACAAATTATATTAAGCGTTATTTAAGCAATGACAGCTTTACTGTTATGTACAACAAAGGTGTGGTAATCTGGCCAAATCTAGTGGAATAATCCAGTGTCATCATCTCCATCTTTAAATCATTCCTGGATTAGTTGGATTTAAAAGATTTGAGATTGTAAGAAGGCGTGCAGGTTTATCAAACGTGTCCATTTGATCGATGTCACATCACATAGAAGATTGACCTGGCGTATCATTTTAGGTTCAGGGGTTAAATCTTAATAATGATGCAATTCCCCACAGTACAGAACTGTAGATGTGACCCGATGGCGCTCATAACGAGATGAGTGTTTTATTGCTTGTCTACTAATGGGGAAGCATATGTTGTAAATTACGATGCTCCTAAGGCTAAAGGCGAATCCAGACGAGATCCAAACGAAATCTAAAGATTTAAACCGAAATATCCTGGTTAAATAAATTGCATAAAATTAATAAATAATTTATCTTTTAGCTGCGACTCTTCGTTTTCATAAAATTATAATTTAACTCGCATCGAATCTCAGGATTCTCAACAATCTTTCATAACTAGCTATTTAAAAACAAACAAATTCTACCAATCTTGTTTTGATCCCCTGAACATTATTTTTCCGTTCTATAGAAACGTGTTATTATTTATTATTTAACTTTTTACTGACAAAAAAACCATACTTTTGCCAATACATCCAAATATTATAACAGAAAGAATAATAATACCATTAGCATGTTTAATATACGAGACGTTTTTTCTTTCAAGTGACAAATGTCATTTATTCAGTTTCCAGAATAACACAATTGTTTTTGTCTCATGAAATGAACAGGGAACTCATGAATAGCCTATATGTTTTGTATTAGTTTGGACGGCACTGTCAGGTCCTTTATGTAACATTTTTAGTAATCATTCAGACAGAACTGCAATTATTTGTTACCGATAACAGTTGTAATAAATGTGTGATCACCATCAACATTTAGTTTATTTGTACGCTATGATATTATACTAATAATATAATCGTGTTAATTAATGTAATTTGTTAGGGTATTCATCTAAATATAAATGTATGCGCAAAAATATTTGTAATTGAAAATTCTTTATTAAATGTATGTAAAATGTAAAATGCATCCTATTCCATTTTTTTTAATAATTTATGTTTGCACTTCATAGGTCGACCAGTTTCTCCCCTCTTAAAAAAGCAATGCAGTTCAGATTTGGGTGGACCTGCAAAGGCGAAGAACTATTCTTAAACTATTCTTGGAAAGCATGTGTTATTATTTCCAAGAGACAAAGTAATTTATTAAATCTCACAGTCTGAATGTACACACGAGTGGCTTAATAAGAAATACACTTACTGTTTTGCATCATGGAGGCCACTCCAGATTCCCACGTGGTTTGGTTATGGTATTCTATTTATGAAAAAGAAAATAAATAGGGTTAGTTTGAAATCAGTTTATTAGCAGATTGTAGATTGCAGATGCGTTGGTGCACCTCAAAATTACGCTGTTGGTTCTCTGGTAGATTACGTGTTTAGGAAAAATAATTTCTGCAGAATTTCAACTTTCAAAACAATTCTACTAACACGATTGACGGTCAGTTTAAAACAATTTAGGCTTTATGCAACAATTAAGGTCTTTCCTAAAGCAAAAAGTAATATTACATTATTAGCAGTATGGCTTCATATAATAAAACATCTACATAGCTGGTTTGTATAATATTTATTTTGACTGGATTGATTGTCTTCAGCAAAGTATTTATCAAATGTGCACGCAGCCCCTTCATTCAGCACCTGCCAATTTGTAACGTATTTTTTCTTTCGTTATAAATGTTGTTTGTTGTTGTGCGCATACGTGCGCAATCTTGAGTTGAGCAATGTAATATAATGTAGGCGGATGAGAGTCTCTCGGTGGTCTGTAAAAATATTTTCGTCCTCTTTAGATCTTCTCGTCAAAAGTGTACAGTGACACACGCTGTCTACTTCGCATCACTGCTCTGAAAAGTGAGATCGGGAGGGGGTGAGAGTCCTAACAAAGCCTGCTGGAGCTCAACAATGCGCTTCTTTTTACCTTCTATACCCAAACCCTGCGAGCACAACTCGGCCTCTGCAACTAGCAACACAGCCTCCCACTAAACGTATACCAATACTTGCCCGAATACAAAGAGCCGAGGGCACCCTACCCCCCAACCGAACGCGCGCACACACACATATACACCCACGACCACCACTGTCACTTTCCTGATGTTCGTGACCCCGGTGCCCGAACCCCAATGTGTGTTTCGTTTGGGGAAATGGAAAAGTAATTTCGCGTTATAAATATCTGAAGGTGATTGTGTAACGGGTGTGGGTTGTTAGGGGTTGTAAAAGGATGCAACAGCCCTGTAGGGTGCTCAATTGGAAAAAAACAATTGCAATAAAGGATCTATTCAGTCAGATTGCTAAAAAGGGGCCCGGCGAAGGAAAGTCTTTCGTTTCGTTTTCTCCCCCGAAGCTGCAATAACAAAACTGCTGTGTCTGTTTTCATTCGCTCTCTTCCCAGGACTCGAGAGCAAGTGTCGGCCGACAACCTTCCAAACTTTTACAATTTAATCTAAAAGTGTTAGAAACTCGTGTGAACTGTAGCCATATAGCCACAAACAGGAAACAAAATAAATGTTTACACAATTCATACTGGTTGTGTTTTATTGTGAATCTTTATAAATATCAAGTAAATAAACTCGTGCTTTTAAAAGACAATACCTGTACGTAATATATCTATTATCAAATTAGATTAAGCTGCTTTTGAAATGTTTTTGTTTACATTTTTACAATAGTAATAGTTTAAAGGTCTATATTTCTGAAAACATTTAAAGAAGCTGCGAACAAGAAACAAAGTTATAACCTTTACAGCTATCAGTGACATATTACGATCAAGGCCTTTGTTGCGAACACAAGTTGCTTTTGAAATGTTTTTTTTTACATTTTTACAATAGTTATGGTTTTAAACGCTAGTTCTGAAAACATTTAAAGAAACTGCGAACAGGCAACAAAGTTATAACTCTCACATCTAACGGAGAAATATCACGATTAAGGGCTTTAAAGAGAATTGTTAATTGTATTGTGCACTTTAATTTGCAAGCTCTGTAAGTGCTTTTAGGCGCTGTTAATTATTTATCTAAGATTGTATGAGCGGTTGTTGCTGTTTATGAGGTTAACTAGGACCCAATCTGCATTTCTTTCGTTTGTGTAATCCTTAACTACAATTGCTTTAATTAAACATGCTTATTCAGGAAACGGGGTTCTTCATAAACATCATTCACATGCAGACATGCATCTGTATCGCCACAAAGGCGCAGTGGGAAGTTTTTAAGGATCTGACATTAACATGCTGTAATCATCTTATAGTGCTATAGATGAAAAACCTTTTGTCCTTGGAGCTACATTTATTTAGCGAAGGTTTATGGGGCTTGAGCGTCCTTATCGCTAATGTTACAGATGCAAACTTATTGTTGTGTAGCTTAAAAAATAGCTTAAAATAACTTTTAAAAAAACTAGGCCTGGTAGACTAAATATTTGCTGAATGCTCAAATAACTGCGACAGTTAATATAAAGTTTTCAAAGTGAACGATTTTAAATTTTATGGTTTTATTTATTTAAATGCTTCGGTAATTATGATTTTTGGTTTATATTATTTTATTATTATTTCCGTCACTTAACATTTCACTTAAGTATTACAAATAATATTTTTAAAAAAAGTAAAATGCGTAAAATATCAATTTTTACCGTACAAATGCCCAAAAAGCTGGCCCGCATGTTCTTCAGATGTAAGTGAAACTTGGTCAAATAAATTGACACCTTGTCTCAACGGATCAGTGCATTTCCACACACTCATAAGAACATAGTTCAGGCCTAATGTGACTCCAAACTTGTTCTTGTTATAGATAAACATTTTACTTTTCTCAGACATAAAGACTATTCTGCAAAAAATAAAAATGGCAAACAAATAATGGCACGCGTTCGCATAATCTGACAGCAAAGCTCCATTTTAATGTTACAAACATATTTACCCATTTAATTTTTCTGATTTAGGCAAGAACAATCATTTCAATAATAAGAGTGAGGAAAAAATGTTTTTGTCCCTATAGTAATAGATTTAAGAAAAACGGGAAATCGCAAACCAACTTTTATTTTTGGGATTAAGCAAACGCACTCACCTTTTTGAGGCATTCTGCCCCACCGCCAAGGCCCTTCCAGGCGAAACAGCAAAACTAAATAATAAACAATTGATGTCCAACCGTGTCTTCTCAAAACGTATACTTTTCCAGCGTGAATCTCTCTGAAAGGGAATCCCCTGCGAAGGAGACACAGATTGACAGTGAGCTGAGATGTCAAGGCTGAGCAGGAGCCGAGAGTGTGTGTGCTCCCTCGTTAGTGTGTGAGTGAGTGAATGAGCGAGAGAGGGAGTGAGAAAGTGAAGGCGCACGACAGAGAGAGGGAGAGGGTCGTAGGGAGACGGGGTTGAACACACCTATGCTGATTGGTGATAGTAATGATGCATTAGTCTGTCTTTTCCCGGTCGCAGCTCTTAACCGGCCCATTAGAGAAGCGCTGACCCGCTGTCAGCACAAAACAGGCCCTTAGTGCGTAAAACAGTGCGCGTTTGAATCAACTCATCAGTCCGAAAATATAAATGCCGAGCGCCCCCTCTCATGCGCACTCAATATTGCTTAATGCAATGTTGAAGTATTCAGTTCGTTCCTAAAGATGCAATGCCTAAATCACACCATATTAAATAAACGGGACGTGTGTGCTTTAACCCATTGTTTCTTTTATCCTTTTTGTTTTCTATTGTTAGCCGGGTGCGAAATTTGAAACATGGCATAAATCATATATCACTCTTTACATTTAAATGTTTATTTTATAATATGTTTATACAAACAGGGTTGCTGAATAACACAATAAATGTGAAATGTTTGCATATCTTATAAGATATTTTATAAGTGTTCCCGGAATGTTGTAATTACACAGACGTGTTCCCAGTTTCCCCACAACAGGGTGTTCAGTTCTACGAAAATTAAAATCCCTCTATTCCGAATATTTCGAGATTTACTGAGTAAATAGTTGGGTGCACGAGACTTTTTTTAAGTCCTGAGAGATCGGGTCCTCCATGACACTGATAAAAGAAAGCAACCTGTTGACAGCTGTGGATTCAAAAGGAGAACCTGTTTGCTCTGTGCATTAAGTGCACTTGCAAATGGTCCCAGTAAAACAAACGCAAACACTCTCCACGTGCTTTTGTTGACACTCTCGCACGCACACATCGCTTTGCCACCTTATCTGAGCGTGGAGGTTACCCCCGTGTTCACGAGCCGCACTTTTGCCATTATTTCACCGTCCACTAGTTTTACAGCCTTTATCGGTGCAGTCGCAAATCATGACCATGATGTGACTGTTTCTGTTCTCAGTTTCAAAACTGCGCAATGTATGTATTTATGCGAGGATATGGGCTGGATGTACATGAAATTTGAAAACGGTGGCATTGCATTTGTTTTTTTCCCGAAACGTGGAAAGTTAAGCAAAGCCGGAGCTCATCCATAAACGATATAGAGGTGAATGAGAGCCCCTGGGAGCCATTGCGTCCCTGACTGTGTCACGACACTGCCGAGGAGTAAAAAGAAGTCTCAATGGAAAAGGATAATGAACAACACTGTCCCGATGGACCCTGCGGAGTCTCACTGCAGAAGGTGCTTTGACAAATTAGCTCTTATCCATGGTTGAGTCTTTTTTTGTTGTGGAAGTATGAAAACCCTACTTTTCTTTCATGTGATTCAGCAGTGACCACCACTATGACACGACCGGATAGACAAACAAAGTTTCTAAAGCTTTCTTTAGTTGAAACATACACACAACATTTGTTTTACAAAATAAAATAATAAAATAGAGAGCTTCATTTAGTCTATTTATTTTTAGACTCACTTTGTCATAGGCCTATTTGGACTACTCATGTGTATTAGATGTTTAATTGTGGCTAATTAATTATATTTAGAAACTTTATACGCAAAATGTAAAAGGGATTTACGAATCCTGCTTTAATGTTAATGTAAAACATAATTCCCTTTGTAATTTAGCGGGAAACAATTCACCCTGTTGATTTCTTTTTAGATAACTTGTAAATCCTCAGTGCGTTAATGAGGTGTAATTAGGATGAGGGGGCATCACCCTCAAGGCCATACAAACACACCACATCACATAAAGGCTGGAGATTGCAATTTTACACGCAACGCAATTAGCCTTATTGGGATTAGTAAATGCTAATAACAATTCGTGAAAGGTAATCCCTAATGTTGTCGCTGTGTCGCTCTTGGCCAAAGTGGTCACACTGTATCTCCTCTGTAACACGTAAAAAGGAGGGGAAGGAATGGGGGTGACGTCATTAACAATGGTGTGAGTCAATAAAAGGATAAAATAAAAACGTGATCAGAAATAGCGATATCATTTCATATCATTTTTCTCTTGATGTGTGGCAATTACTCAGGCTTAGTTTATACATATTGACAATTGTGAAGGTTTTTACTGTGTTGAAGACATTTTTGTGTTTTTTTTTTCATTTATTTTCCTTGTGTAGCCTATGCCTACATTTGATACTTTATTAGGGGCCTATCTGTTTCACAATAAATCCATCTTGCATATCCTGAACTGAAACAAGAAAATCACAAGCTTTCTTAAAAAATTGGCGAGAGCAAAGTTTTTATTAAATCACTTTGTATTTGTTTTAAATTACTGTAAATTACGACACAGTGGACAATACTAAATCTCCTAGAAAAAAATAAAAAATATGGGCTACTTTTGTTAACTGCTACAGCAATTTTATTTGTTTTTGCACGAGGACAAAGTGGTGATGCCAGAGGACGTTCGACATAACAATAGAACGTATGCTTCATTAAATGAAGTTAAATAAGATTAAAAATAAGAGTTGTTTTAGGTACAACAACAAAATGGGTAGCATTAGCCTTTAGCCTAAACGTTCTTTTCCAATTCCTGAGCAGAAATCAATGATTTGGTTAATATGAATGTAACATGAGTTTTTTTACTTAATAGTCTTGAGATTCCTGGCTTGTGACAGATGTTAAAAATAAAAAATACAACCGAAAAAATTATTCTAAAGGTGTTTTCATTATTAGGATACAAACGTCGCTTACAGTTTCAACGAGCTATGAAACATGATTTTTTTTAACTCATTAAACTAAGACGTAGAGGAACGTATAGTGTCCAGTTATGTAAACAATTTTAAACCCTTACTGTCATTGACATATAATATCCTAACCGTCAGAAAAAGTATAAAAATAGATGTATTTTCTGGTACTGAAGACAGGCTATAGTTAATAGTTAATTGAATTCCTTCATAAATATGCACTACTACCATATGCATTACAATACAATACAGGGAGAAACATATTTAAAGAAACTTACTGGGATATTCCTGGCTTCGTATCAATATCCAGCTGGTAAAGCCCTTTCTGTGCCACTCATGAAGAAACACGCTTGAATAAATTAAAAAGATCTCTAGGGTCCAGATTTTTGTCACGTTTGAATCCCTGACGAGGTGGAAATGTCACTGGGAATGAAAAAAAAAACGCTGTAACCCTCACTCACTGTAAACTTTCTCTTAATATCAGCTTAAGGTCGGCGCTGATTGGTCAGATAATTCACTACGTCACAGAAAAATAGCTCTCATATAACTATACACGTAACACATAAGCTCGTGCAATTGTTTTTATACACCTGGCATGATTATTAAATATCAGGTGAAGAATTTGGAGTTTTAAGTTCTCTGTTAAGTCATGATATATGTAAATAAATACTTTTAAGTAAAAATTTACAAATGTAAAGCTTTTTCATACTCTTTAGAAAAGTGATCAATCTAGCCTTACTGTTAGTGTGTGTTATAACAATGACGCGATGCGATGATAATACACTTAAATGTAACAAAATAGTATTGCATCATTATATATATGTTAGCAATTTTAAACAAAAATATTTTTTATGGAGCATATATTTTTAATATAATTTCAAGAATGTTGCACATAAATTCAGATTTGGTTCTGCCACCTTTGTTATTTAAGAAAGACGCATATTTTAACATAGAGAAATGTTACTAAGGACCAAATCAAAGTTGGAATCAAATTTCTTTTTGAAACTTAAGCGAAATGTCAAGCGTGGTTTGTCTGAATCTCTCTTGTTTTATCACAGGCTGCTTTCCCTGCGTTAAGCAAATATTAGCCAAGGCGTCACGGAGATCTTATTTACCGAACTCATTCAGCTGGAAAATCAAATGGTTAACCTGTACAACAGCACGTTTTGTCATAGTGTTCGTATCCATCACTGCTTGTGTGATGCATTCATTAATGTTATGTAATGTTATTTATTTAACGTTCCCTATCATGAAATTACATAAACTTTATTCACTTCAAAGTAAGACCTCATTAAAGCAAGGCCTTGCAGCACAAATCTTTTAAAACATGTGGTGAATGTCAGCAAACCCATACATGTCATTGTCCTTATGGAGAGCATGCAAATGCGCAACCGCATCAGGGGAAAAATGAATGTTGGTTCTTCAGAGGGTTGAAGCATTTTTTAGCCTTTTGTTTGACGTAACCACAATTAAGAGGCAGAGAAACCGTGCAACGCTGCAGGGTTCTCCAGGAGATGCTGGAAACCGCACGCCTTATCTTGCTGTCAATAAAGAAGACGCTGCGCAGCGGCCGGGCCAGGTGCATCCGTTCCCTGTTTCACTACGCGCTGCTCTCCAGAACCCGACCAGGCGTGAAGAGAAATCTGTTCAGCCGGCCTCTCTCTCTTTCTCGTTCTCTCTCTATCTCTCTCTCTCTCTCCATTCAATTTGTCAAGATTTGGTTTGTGCAGGTCCTTTAAAAATAATAATCAACTAATAATATCCTTAAAACATCTTGTTTTTATAGTAAATAACCGTTGTTTGCTTACATTGATTTACCATTTGTAAACTATTTGTGCACCATAGATTTACTACAATTACAATGGTTAGTGGTATTATAGTGAGACCGTTTAGTAAATTGGTGGTTACTATGGTTTTACGAATAAAATGTAAATACTAAATGTAAAATATATTTTAGTGCATTTTTTTATAATTCTTCGAAATACTATTTAATTGTTTTGTTAATATAAAATGTTAATTATAGAACTTCAAGTCTGAATCAGAAAGAGAAATATGCTGCACTCGTCTTGCTTTGAGAAATGCCTTCTGCTTGTTCTGCTAGATTTCAAATAACTTCTGAAATGCGTTAACTCTCTATCCATGCAGAAGAAGCACATGAGCATGTCATGCATCTTCTGTTTACTGCTGCCGCATGCACACAAGTTGGGAAGCGATTGTCAGGATTACGTGTCTTCAACGTTTTTTAGGTTGTGAATGCAAAGCTGCGATCAGGTAAACGTCCGCTTTTTTAACGATTACGCATGTAAAACTAATGCATGATGGCATATACGCTATCACCTTGTTTTCTTGTCAAAGCCGCTTTAAACTGTTTGCAATTCAGAGTATTTTGTCTGTCCAAATTTCCAATTTCAAAAAAAGATTAAATTGTATTTCGTTTGAGCCCTCTTACCTTTAGGTCCCTGAAGTTTCCTCGGAGATGCTGTAATGATCTAATGTCTATTTTGGGTTTTCAGCTATATTTGATAATATCTTATTTGATTAATTTAACCACCCCGTCGCTCTAGGCGGAGACATCATCTGAATCCCTCAAGATGATCGGGATGAATTTGTCCGGCATATCAGAGCCCTGGATGTTGGTACACTTTGTCATAATGTCACAAGCTTGAATACAACCCACAATAATAATTACACGTTTTATACAAACTTAACATGAAAAATGTAAGACTTTAATGGTCAAATAACAGATAGATATCTCGTGACAATGTCATGTAGTCCGCTTTTTGACAAGCAAAAAGTTTCCAAATACTAAACAACGTCATTTGTAAAAGTTTCCAAGTATTGTATTCCTTTCAAACAAATGGTTTACTATTTTGTTATATTATTTGATGCAACGAGATTCATGATTCATGCCTTTCTAAGTCCGAGTACCATTTTAGTGCAACTGTAAAATATTAAATGATTAAAAATGTATGATTGACAGCTGCCAGCGGTGATGTCGTGCTGGCAACAATAAGACGGTAAATGACAAGCGGGGGACTCGGTGTCCTGACAGGGCAAAATAGGAGCTAACGAGGCTTTCAGATGATCTGACACGACAAATAAAACCTCGTCACTCTCACGATGTACTTTAAATGGAAACGTATATTACACGAGCCATACCGAATTTCTCGTCTATGAATTTTAGTCATATATTTTTTATTGTGATTGAATATGTTATTGAATTAATACATTTTGAATATAATTTTTGTTTATCTACATGTCATGCTCATGAAATGCATTGTGGCAGATTCAATCTTTTTAAGATCTTTCATTGTCATCATTAAAGTATACTTTTTGATAGGCTAAAATGATTTAATTTCGTTTTTAAAGATCATTTATACAATTCCAGGTTCAGTTCATGTCCTCACTTTGTATTTGGCATCTCTGCACTGTTGTGACTTTTCTCCCTGTCGATTCTTACAGTAACAGGAAACTTTTTTGACCTGACAATGAGCTGAACACAGTCATTCATAAATTATATCTATTTTTACTCCCTTGTCCACGTGTGGAGCAAAAAATCATTTTTACGCTCAATTGTGTTTAACAAATGATGGTATCATGGCAGATTAGAGTTAAACAAAAGAACCTTTAATGACCATGATGACCTGAAAAATGAACAGAAACATGCATGTGGTCAGTCAAGTGTTTAAAAAGGAGAAAGGTTGTGTGTGTGCGTCTTGTGTCTTTAGTCATTATTTTACATTGTGGGGATAAAGACTTTTGCTATAACACCTTTTTCCCCTCAAAACGTCAAATTGAGTCAATTATTGTGTTACATTTTAATACAGTTCTGGTGTTAAATTATTTCTCCTTTGGATTGGCACACAGAATCCCAACTGTGTTTATGTTTGTGTTCTAATCTTGTGCTCTTAATGTAAAACTGAGGTGTGAATGTCGAGGCAAAGAACACGTGAAGGCCTCTTGGTAATAAACTATTAAAGAAACGTGGCAAAGTGACCGCCGCGTTTAAGTGCGTCACAAGCTGGAGTATGGTCATTAAAGCATGCAACAGCAAATGTTCGCTCTGGGCAACAGCGTGTGCAGAACTGCACCTAACAAGATATATTCGACGTACGTTACATTTAAGTAGATCCTGTGTTGCTAACCCTTCCGTGTTCGACAGCTCGCACTAAATCAGGCAATAACAAGAGCAAACCGTCTGGAAAATAGACTCGGCACAGACCCCACTCATCGCCTTTTACATCTGCCTGACACGTTCTAGTGTAGTGTGTATTTTTAAGACAATCACACTGATTGCTGGGTACGAATTACACCCTTGAACAAGTGAAGCAAGGGGAACGAACAGGCCTTGCATCTTTTCACATGTATCTCATTTTAATGAGAACGTAAAGCATCAATGAGTTGCAGAGTGGATTGTGAAATGCATGATGAGAAAGTAAAATCAGGACAGATCTAGATCTTTAATGTCTTATTTTGAGACACATTTAAATGGATCATATGCGTGATGTTCAGTATTGGAATTTAGTTTTCAATTGATCTTTTTTAGTTTTTCAGTTTTATAAACACGTTATATGATCTTCTGCAGTGATTTCTGGCAATAATATCACATTTATTGGTTCCAAAGTCCTAAAGTTTAACAAGTGTGAGATCGTGGTCTAGTAGGTTAAACCACTGAACTGGTAAATCAAAGGTTGCTGGTTCGATCCCAGCACAAGTGTGTCCTTGAGCAAGACACTTTACTCCATGTTGCTCCAGGGGGATTTGCACTGTAAGTCGCTTTGGATAAAAGCGTCTGCCAAATGACTAAAAATGAAAATAAATAAAATAAAAAATAAAATGTTGTTGTGCTTATTTTGTATTTCCTTTGAAGCTGAAGTCCGTAACTTTTTACCTTTTTTCCACCATCTCTGTTTGAAGCATAAAATTGCAGGTTATCTGTGGGAAAATCGTGGTCTTGGCAACCCTGACGACATTATTGTTACCTTACCGCTGTGAATCGGTCGGAAGTAAATACATTTCCAACAATGATTGTTCATTTTCTTTTTTCACAACTGAATTTAGTTTACTTTTAACAAACATAATCCCTCTATGAGACATTGCCAGATCTGCATAACAGAATCTAGCCCAAATTTGCCCAAAGCCCCAGACCAAATATCAAAACTCAAAATACTATAATACCGTCGCTAGAGGGGTGAAAGGTGGTGACAATTCTACGGGGCTCCCCTGCCCAGAGGTCTCACAAAATCCAACAGTAATATTATAAAGTCACCTGTTTTGTAAATATTTTAAAAATAATTTTAATACATGAATTATATACAGTGGGGGGCATGGTGGTTTAGTGGTTAGCACGTTCGCCTCACACCTCCAGGGTTTGGGGTTCGATTCCCGCTTCCGACTTGTGTGTGTGTGTGGAGTTTGCATGTTCTCCCCGTGCCTCGGGGGTTTCCTCCGGGTACTCCGGTTTCCTCCCCTGGTCCAAAGACATGCATGGTAGGTTGATTGGCATCTCTGGAAAAAATTGTCCGTAGGGTGTGAGTGCGTGAGTGAATGAGTGAGTGTGTGTGCCCTGCGATGGGTTGGCACTCCATCCAGGGTGTATCCTGCCTTGATGCCCGATGACTCCTGAGATAGGCGCAGGCTCCCCGTGACCCGAGGTAGTTCGGATAAGCGGTAGAAAATGGAATGGAATGGAATTATATACATGAGATTTAATTGATGTTTTCTTAACAAAGTTTGGGAGGAGCATGCGCAAATAATTATGCAGCTGCCCGGCATTAGCAATCACGCAGCTGCCCAGCATTAGCAATCTCGCCACCTATCCTACCAAACCAGAGCGAGCTCTATAAATAGTGAAATTGCCATACCTCCTCCACTCAACATTTTTCGCAGCATCTAGCAAACATGTCTGAGAACGAGATCTACAACAGCGACAACAACAACGACGATTCCTCGGCCGCCCAGGGTCCCTCAGAGAGCCCGGCCGCTAGGCGAAGTATCAGCGCCGGACAAGAAGCCCCCACGGCTAAAATGGCAGAGACCCCAAGAGGCCGCCGGCCCTCCCGCACCGTCTGCCGCACCCCGAAACGACGAAGCAAAGTGATGTCATCTCCTCGCCCAGGCAGGGCTTCGGCAGCTTCTTCTGCTTCCTCCTACACCTCAGACCAACGCTCGATTCCGGAGGTAAAGAAGTGGACCGTCCTAGGCTTAAGGCTGGACTTAGAAAACCCAGACGTCCCCTTTTCCCGGAAGGCAACCAAAGCCGAGTTGTACAATCTATATACTTCCAGCCAGCTTGGAGTTCCCATAACCGCTCCCATTACGAAGGCAAAAGCTGCCCATCCTAGCCACTGCGAGGAAGAGGCACCGTTCACAAAGCCAAAGAGGACAGCCCTCGGCCAGTGTAGGCCGCGCCCCAGACCACGCAGACACCAGCAACCAGCCTTCTACAGGATCGTCAGAGTCTAGCACCTATGCCGTCTCTACGCCGGTCCATAACCGCCTTGGCAGCGCGGGCACGCGCCCACCAGCGGTAACACTGCCTATCCAACCTTCTGACTATCAACTTTCTAATTTTCCCTCTGGTCACTGGCCTGGCCTGTCAATTGATAGCGTGAGGCTGCCTCCGTTACAGGCACAGACGCAGGCCATTTCTCTCCATTTCCTATCGTGAGGCTGCCTCCGTACGCGGCTCCAGCAGCCGCCCCTTTCTTCCCACACACCCTATCCAGCTCCCATGCCGCCTTCACCCTCTACTCCGGTCACCAATGGCCATTCCCCCGAATGCTCCAGCCTTGGAACCTCCTCCAGTAGCCAGCAACATCTGGGACCAGATCCTAGCAGGTGCGGACATCGACCTCTTTACCCTCATATCTCCTATCCCTCGGCCCCCCACCGACTGCCAAATTAATTGCAGCGACTTCTCCGTCACATTAAAAAACACTGCACAGAACCGCTCACGTTTATTATCATTCACGGAGTTCACAATTGCATTCACAAGATACACAGAAATAATATCCACCATCTTCCCACACAGGAGACGCGAACTTAGCCCTTGCGAACTACCTCGCAATAGTCGCTGAGCTCGCGTTGTCATACGGAGGCATCCACTTTTACACATACCACGAATTATTTTCAGCCAAATGCGCAATCAGGGTCGCCCAGTGGAACCAATGCCACTACTGGGGGGCCCTAGACACAGAACTTCACAACAGAATATTCCTAGGCTGCCACAACAGCTCCTGCGCGGTCCGCAGATCCCTCACCCATTCAACGTCAGCATGCCCCGCAATTAACCCCTCCATTCCTCCATGTCCAGAACCCAGCGGGAAAAATCCACCAGCTACGTCCCTCACCCGATCACCCGTGCCGCACCACAGGCCAACTACCACCACCGCACCAAGAACCAGGTTTGCCTGAATTTCCACCATAGCACGTGCACCAGGCAGCGTTGCAAATTCATGCACATTTGCGACAGCGCTCACGCCCGCTTCATATGCCCTGTAAAGAAGTCTGCAAAGAAAAATTGTAGAGATTACCCTTTGACTTCAGTGAATGTTTCTAACCTTTCTCTAGAATTGTCACAACACCCTGAAACCAATTTCACAGAGTTCCTACTGTCTGGCCTCAAAAACGGCTTTAACCCCGGCGTTGAAAGTCTCCCATCCGACAGCATCATCTGCACTAACCTCCAGTCCGCTATCGCCGAACCTAAAACAGTCAATCGTCTAATCAAAAGCGAAGTCGATGCAAACTTCATGATAGGCCCATTCCACGAACCCCCCTTCTGCGTTTTCCGCATCAGTCCCATAGGCATCGCAACCATTAAAAAATTCGGTAAAAATCGCTTAATAATCGACCTCTCATCACCACACAACTCCGCATTCCCAAACATCAACAGCCTCATACCGCTCGACGAATTTTCCCTCCATTACCATGACATCGAACAAGCCATTACCCTGATTAAAAAAGCAGGTTGCAGCGCTTGGCTAGCCAAAGTTGATATGACATCCGCCTTCAAAATTATGCAGATTCACCCAGATTTCTGGCACTTATTTGGCATTTGCTGGAACCAAAAGTTTTATTTCTCCGTTCGCTTGACCTTCGGATGCTGAATCAGCCCAAAAATCTTCGACATGCTGTCAGAAGCAATCTGTTGGATTTTATCCAACAACTACGCAATCCCACTCATCATCCACCTAGTAGACGATTTCCTAATAATATCTCCCCACAACTCCGTCCCAGCCACTGACCTCTGAACGGTCCAAAAGCTTTCCACCAAGCTTGGGATCCCCCTCGCACAAGAGAAAACCGCAGGACCAATCACATCAGTAGAATTTCTAGACATTCATTTAGATTCATCAAAATTCCAGGCTTCCTTACCCAAAGAAAAAATCAACAGGATTATCCTGGTCGCCACCTCTCTCGTAGACAATGCTAACTGCTCTAAATGCGAACTGCTATCTATCCTTGGCCACCTAAATTTCGCCATACGGATCATCCCGCAGGGTCGCCCTTTCATCTCCCACCTCCTCTCTCTCTCGTCCTCCGTCCTAGCACTCGAGGACCAGTGATCCCTGACCAATGCCTGCCGCAACAAGCTGAGTTTGTGGATATCCTTCCTAAAACAATGGAACGGACTCTCTTTTTTCTACAATGATATGATTTTGCACCCGGACGATATCCAATTATTTACCGACACAGCCCCATCCGTCGGTTTCGGAGGGTATTACCAAGGTCGCTGGTTCGTATCCACATGGCCATCCCAGCTGCTAAATCTCCCCCAGTCTTCCTCGTCCTCGGCGCTGTTCGAGCTATACCCATTAGTCATCGCAGCTTTTCTGTGGGGAAAAGAATGGTCAACCAAACAGTATCTCAGTCTACTGTGACAACGAAGCAGCCGTGCAATGCATCAACAAAGGCCGTTCCCATTCCCCCGCACTAACACCTTTGATAAGAAGACTAATTTGGATATCAGCGTGCGACCAATTTATCTTAACCGCAAAACCCATTCCCGGGTCAAAAAAACAAATAGCTGACTCTCTCTCCCGCTTTGTTTTTCAGAAGTTCAGGCAGCTGGCACCAGAAGTGGACCAACCCCCCACCCCAGTACCTCCCTATTCGGAACTAATATTACCCTAGACCACCCACTGAAGCCCCTCCTCGACGTCTCTCTCAGCCACATCATCCTCTCAGTCTCCCCCAAGACCCTTCAATCTTACCTCACAGCTTGGAAATGCTTCAAATCGTTCCATGCAAGATACATCCTAATATTCCCAGACTTCGCATTGCTAGCCATCACCTCATTCATCTCCCACCTAAACACCTAAAAAAACTTCCAAGCCAGTTCCATTAAAGGATACCTAAGCGGATTACAATTTTTCCACAAACTCCTATTCGGATCACCTTCACCCCAAATAGCCAGCTCACAGACCTCCATGCTAATTAAAGGCATCCAAAGAGCCCACCCCTTCCGCCCGGACCCCAGAAAACCCTTAACACTAGAAATAGTGCATAAATACTCTCCACCAAGGCTACCACTCCACCCACACTGCCCGCACACTGGATGCAATGTTCATATTAGCTTTTTTCGGTTTTCTCAGATGTTCAGAACTCACCCTCACATCCAAATTCAATCCAGATATCCACCCCACCATCTCAGATCTCTCCGTAATGGACCACGACACAATATCCTACTTCATTAAACAGAGTAAGACAGACCAAACAAAGAGAGGCCATCTAATATACATTATTAATCTCCTACCATCAGCTCTCCAACCATACCAAACCCTCCAAGCCTACCTCCAGCTCAGAAGCGCACAAACCCTAATCCCCTCGGACCCTCTCTTCGTAGACGACTCCAAACACCCCACCACGCGTTTCTGGTTCCAGAAACACCTCAAGTTAGTCCTGATCCAATCAGGCATCCCAGCCGATAACTTTTCCAGCCACTCCTTCAGAATCGGAGCAGCCACAACAGCGGCCCAAAAAGGACTCTCTCAGCACCAAATACAAACACTCGGCCGCTGGTCTTCAGAAGCCTTCAAAAGCTACATTCGTTCCGATCGTTCCCACATTAAAGAAGCACACCGAACCCCTTCTCAACCCTCCTCAAGCAGGAGCCTTAATCGTATCTCCCACCGCCGCAGTAGCGTCGACCCAGCAGAGGCCTTTACCCATATTATCCATTTCCACAGCGGTGTCGCTCCAGCAGGGGCCTCTATTCGTTTTTCCCACTACCGCAGCAGTGCCACCCCAGCAGGGGTCTTTATCCTGTTTCCCACCACCGAAGCAGTGCCGCCCCAGCAGGGGCCTTTATCTATATTTCACACTGCCGCTGCAGTGCCGCTCCAGCAAAGGCCTTTACCTGTATTTCACACTACCGCAGCAGTAACACCCCAGCAGGGGCCTTTACCTGTTTTTTTCCCATTGCCGCAGCAGTGCCGCCCCAGCAGGGGTCCTTATCTGTATTTCCCACTGCCGCAGCAGTCCCACCACAGCAGGGGCCTTTACCTGTATTTCACATTGCCGCAGCAGCACCGCCCCAGCAGGGGCCTTTTTCTGTATTTCACACTGCTAATGCAGTGAAGCCCCAGCAGGGGCCTTCATCTGTATTTCACACCGCCGCAACAGTGCCGCCCCAGCAGGGGCCTTTTCCCGTATTTCACACTGCCACAGCAGGACTGCCCCAACAGGAGCCTTTATCCGTATTTTACAAAGCCGCAGCAGTAACACCTCAGCAAGGGCCTTTATCCGAATTCCCACCGCTACAGCAGTACCGTTGCCCCAGAAGGGGCTTCCATATGCGTTTTTAAACCGCGGCAGCAGCGTCTCCCGAACAGGGGCCTCCATCCGCATTTCCCACGACCACACCAGTATCCATACCCCAAAGATGCCCACAGAAACCAACCCCCCCAGAGGCCCCCTGCCGGGACCCTACTCCAAACGAAGGCCAGCAACCCACCGCTTTAAGCTTTGCTATATTTGGGGGGCCAATAACACCCAGCCTTGGCTGCTGCCCTGCGCTAGTTGCATTTTTTGGGGGGAAGCGCTCGGGGCACGGGCAAACACAGAGATCAGAGCCCTCGCCCCGAACCAAGGGGGAGTGCTCCGGGGTCGGGAGAGAATTGCGACCCGGAGCCCTCTCCCCGGACAGCTCGCCAAATACGCATACTAAATACTCAGCTTAACTACGCTGCCACCCATTTATTATTTACTAAGGTAACCTCGTGAAATGAAATCCACAAAAGAATGCAATTTGAAAAGGTTTTCTTAAAAATTGGGATTCCCCTCCCCAAAAATGGTTAATGGTTTAGTCTGAAAGTCTGACACAGCTCATGTACAAAACCAATCAAAGGTGAGACGGCAGGCTTCTCAGTTGAACTTATAGACCAAGGCTGCGTTCAGCCCCAACAAAACGTTGCAAAAGTTTTTTAAACGGAAACGGTTGAGTTGTTGAACACCGTAGAGCAGGGGTGTCCAATGTCCGTCGTGGAGGGCCACAGTCCTGCAGAGTTTAGCTCCAACTTGGCTCAACACACCTGTTTGGAAGTTTCTAGTCTGCTTTTTGAGACCTTGATTAGGTGTTCAGGTGTGTTTGATTTGGGTTGAAGCTAAACTTTGCAGTACAGCGGCCCACCAGGACTGACTTTGGACACCCCTTCCGTAGAGCTTGTTAATCGACGTCACGCCGAGTTAAATGTAGCGCCATCTTGGGAGGTTGGCTGCTAGCAGTGTTAGGTTTAATCAGTTACTAAGCAATTAGTTACTGTCATTATATTACCTTTCTCTTAAAAACGTAAAGTATGGGATTACTCTTATTTTTTCTGTAATTTAATGAGAGTTACTTCTGATATAAATGAACTAAATTATGTCTAATATATTCAATAGTGGAAATGCCATAAAAATTATAAGTCTAACTTTAAAATGTATGCTTTAATGTATCCTTCTCACATTTGTGTACTGTGGTCAGTTATTAAAAATTGTATTATACGGTTTATTTTGTGGGGCTTTAGAATAAATACATTTATTGGCTTTATTTAATTATATATTAAGCAAAACCATATTATTTTCATCAAACGTTAAGACTTTAGAAACATTTAAGTGGTCTATTTATTTATTTACATGACTGCATTCTTCAAAATGTTTTCATGTTAACTTCAGTTATTTGATAACAGAATGATTGAAAAGACTATTAGCCTATACAGTACTGCTGGTCATTTTTACAGTTTTATTTATTATTATTTAATAATGTATTGTCTTATTATTCGTTTATTAGTTTCTTAAAAGTCTTCATGCATTTCTTTAAGACAATGTTTCATAAGTTCATATAACACTTATAAACGTTTAACTTTTAAAAAGGGCTTACAACAACACTATACCAATCTTCTGTTATATGTAAATAGTCTTCGTCAAAGTGCATAAGATATAAAACTTGATATAAAATGTCCCTTTAAACGTCTATCTTTTACTTGGAAGGCGTTGGGGGCCCACATCATTGTTTTGTAATATTTCCCGCCAGATCTGCATAACAAAATCTAGGCCAATTCTAGCCCAATAACCCCAGCCCCAGCACCAAAACTTAAAATATGTAAGTCCTCATCCCAAAAATATATATATCGCATATGTACTCTTATGCACGTCCACAGTTTAAAAGTAGCCCAATTCTGCATGAAAACTATGGATTTACTAACTCTGCCGACAACTCAAATTATTAAACCTTACTGCAGTTTATGGTGTAAAGACAGTTTTTACCACTGATTATTTTTGCACTTTTCAATAAATGATTTTTATTTTATTTTAACAAAGTGAAAAGCGTCTAAAAAGCCATTTAATTGTGGCTTAATAACATGAAACATGAGATACGAGATATGACCTGAACAGCATCATAATACAGCCATGATGTGTCACCCTACCATCTGGTCCGGTCTGATCTTTGCATGAATCACTGTTGTAATTAAAGACTGCAAACCATAAAGGCCAATCATTGAGAATTACACTCCCCGAAGCCCAAGCAGATGTACGGGGCTCCGTCCACAGAAAGACTGATATAATGGGGGTTTGAGGGGTAACTGAAGTTTGCATTGGATTAATCCTGCAGTCTTGAGAACGAGAGCACATTTGCCGTTTAGTAGCAAGTGGGCCGCTGGGCTTCGCTGTGTTTGGCCTAATACTTCGCTGACATCTATTGATTCAGGGACAGCTGTAGGGCTCTGTCGCAGGGGCCACCGGCAGTCACAATACATTATCCTGATGGCATAACTCGACCTCTAACAGGTCCAGATACTGAGAAACGGGAAAGTATATGACCCAAATAATCCAGCATTTCTTAATGTCATAACCAAACAAAAAGGTCATTCGTCAAGTGAAGTTTTAAGACTTTTAAACTATACAACCCTACAATTAAACGTATAGCCTAATACATTTACACCCAGTATTGGTTTTATTGTCTAAGTCAGATAAAGATCAGTGCTGTGTTGCAGGCAAATAACTTTTTCAAATATATATTGTGTATTCTTGTTGTCATTACGATATAATAACAGTGTAAATAGCAGCATAGTATTATTATACATTACAGTTTACAACATAGAATATGATATGGCACAACATTGTGTTTAAGACGTGGCTTTTTGACAACATTATGTTGCTTTATATGCTCTTTATCTTCGATTTTTAATCAAATATCATGATCATTGTGATGCTGTTTATCTTGAAAGAACGAAAGTGAATAACACTGAGGCTCTTTTAACATTTGAAGAGAGGAGTCTGATCCCTTTTGTTGATGTTGTGTTACTGCGCCCTCTGGTGGTTATGTGAAAGAATTCGAGCGTTTTAATTCGATCTGTTTGAATGATTTCAAGGTAAACTTATCATATTGAATTTTTCATTTGTTTTTGATAGATATATTAAATAATGTAGCTTTGAGGGATATAAACCAACCACTAATGGATGCAATGTGTCGGGAGAAAAGATTGTGTCAGGAGAAATAATATTTTTTATCTGTAAAGAATGTTGATATGATATCTGTTTTTGACATCATTATTATTCATTTTGTAATGAAGGTACCAAAGCACACACATATATATATATATCACTGTTAAACCAAATGCCATTTTAATGTTTTTTAAATGTCGATGAACATCATGTTCTAATGAAGGACCCTGATTATTCCAGTGATTACTGTGAGAATAAATCCATAATGCTATATCTAGAGAGGTGTGTGCTCTCGACTTTGTTGCAAATGTTTCCACTGCATGGTTTCTGAATTCATGTTTCAGCATATAGTGTAAAGTGTGTTACTGCAGCAAAGAAAGACTTACTCGCTGTAATGAAATATTGAACTCAGTAAATTAGATAGGTAATACCTCTTAATTGCAGGAATCAAGATATCACAGCAAGAATTTACTTTGATCGCAAAATGAATTCATAGGAGCACCTGACTGAAGTGAGACACCTCTTATCTGAAACCACAAGAAGCTGATCAAACATAGATTACAAAAATCCAGCAGCGTGGGGAAATGTCAGTGCCACCAGAGAGCTTCATCTTCATTTTCCAGTCCACCGTGCACATAAGACCTAGCCTAGCGTGGTATTCACTTAACACCATCACTGAGCTCGGGATGAAGCTGCTTTCTTTCTTATTGTAGTGAAGATGACTTTATAATTGAACACAGAAGGGCGTGACAAAATCTAACTGGCATCAACATTGCATTTCTATTTGGATACCTGATGCTATCAAAAATGTTTCATTTTTTAAGATTGAAATGATAAACATATATTTTTTTATTTAGTAACACTTTCTAATAACTTTTATTAATAGCACCCTTAAACATTTTTTTTATATTTCCTATCACCTATCCTTTCTTCTTAATCTGGACCATTAACATTTGCAAGACTTTGTGTAATATGTTTTTGCTTTACAAAAGTTTTTAAACCATACCAGTTTAGCTGACAAACATTTGAAGAATACTGTATCTGTGACATATTTTCATCCTCAATCATTCAACAAAGTGACAAGTCAGTCACTGACATATAGTGTAAACTGTGTTTTGTCAAAACAAATTTTTTTGGACGATTTAACAAGCGATTAAACTCAAAACCTGTCACTGTGGAAGACTGGCCCAAGCTCCACCATACACTGATGATCCACGATTGACAACTTCTCTCAAACATACATTCAATCAATCATGTGATAAGAAATGGTAAAGACTGGGGTTTGCCATCGGAACAACATTTTTATCAACTTATCATTTACTTTTGATTTCATGGGTGGCTGGTAGTAAGGGTTGAAGCAGGTTGACAGGAATGTTATTCCAGGACCAAACCAAAATAAACAAACTCACAAAATGTCAAGACTTAGACATGTGAGAGAACGTATGGAACAAACAAGATACATTCTCAATGCATGAGTACCAGACATTCATCTAAAAACATCTATAAAAATAAACCATGATGTCTATGTTATAAAGAGCGGTAATATGCATTAATTGCATTTCTGCTTGACCCAACAATAATTGGTCTTTCCAGTCAAAGAACCCTTGAGCATTGATTAAATTTGAAAGTTATATTGATTTTTGGCTAGTTTCTTGCTTTCTGACGTCCATCACAGCTGTACCTGTTCTCACAGTTGTTTCAGGCAGTGCAAATCCTGCCATTTTCTGAGCCTCATCCATCTGTTTCCCAGGCTGCCATCACCTTTTCTCTATTTCCCTCTGCCACACACAGTTACCTCATCTCTGTTAGCCTTTACATATTTACACAATACACAGCGAGGGTCCATGCCAAAACATTTTGTGTCCAATTTAAATATTTGACTACAACATTACAGCAACATCTTGTACTGTGAGTTGGAACGCTGGAGATGTTGGCCGAGTGTCTTTTGGAACAGTCAGGTGCGTGATCCAGTTGAGTTTGTCATTTTGTCCATCCGATTAGAGCAGGAATAGAACCGTCCAGCGTGAGCATCTGTCTTTGGATTTTTACAGCTGCAGACACCAGAAGGTCGGACCCGCTGAGAATCTTGAATTTGGTGTACCCTAATTGAGACCAGCAACTTCTTTTTGGAACAAAGGCAGAAGCGCTAACACACGCAAGTGATGTAAAAATAACAACAAAAGAAATGTCAGAATCCATGCAACCAAGGTGACAGCTTTACTCAACATTGACTTTCAAAGTAGATTCCAGGCAGGTACCACAGTGTGGTAGTTGAGAGACAGATTGGCCATGCGTCCCTTTGGTGATTGTGACCTTTGATATGGCAGAACTAGAGGCTCTGAAGACGCTTATTAATGTGGACTAATCAGCTATTAATCCTCTGACATTGCTGGAACATTACAGAGGCCGTGGGGGACTCAAGGATGCGTCACAAGCCTCAAATGTTTTGGTCACAGTCAATGGTGCCAATTTTCTTAATTTAGGCTAGTTCGTAGCATCTGCTAACGCAACGTCACTATTGCTCTTATGGTTAAAAGTTTCTTCATATCTCTGATACTAAGTATTAGAAGTCATCCGCACGGACGTCTGCTGTCGAATGTGTTTTTATCAAGAACACCGTAAAGCATTTGAGTCGTCATATGGAGTTGGCCGGATCAGTTGGCAGACTATACAGAGAACGTCTGCGTTTCAGTCCAAGTCTGATGGTTATAATCAACACATCAGTCAACCTCCACAAAAGCACATCTTGCTTGCTATTGTTCTCCCAATCATTTTTGCATCTTATGCCACTTCCAGTTTTCAGGAAACATTGTTGTCAACCGCTCATTATCTCGTCCTGTTCCATCTTGTCCTTTGAAGATCAGATTTTCTCAGACCTCACTGACTAGATATTGAATAACAGTTATCATCTTGATCGAAGGTTATGAGTGTGCATGATGTTTGAACCTTTGAACAATATATTCAGATACTTGCTACTGTAAAAGAGGTGGTTTTATTAAGCTTGGAGTGTTTATTTATTCAATATTAGCTATGACCTCACCACGACTGCATGATTTATATGAAATATCTACTAACTTAGTTCAAATAACTAATTGATTTTTCATCAGTTTATTTTTTTCTATCAATCGCTAAGACGGAAGTGTAAATGTTATTTAGTTGTAGAGTTTCACTAGGAATCAATCTATCAGACCTATTTAATGGCACAATTAAAATGTGTAAACAAGTTTCTTACGTCACTGCAATTTGTTAAGGAAATGCAAAAACAAATAATGTCCATAAATGTTATTAGTTAAAGAGATAGTTCACCCAAAAATAAAAAGTCTCTCATGAATAACCCTCAAGTTGTTCCAAACCTGTATAAATGTCTTACAGATATTTGGGAAAATGTTAGCAGCTGAGATTTCCGAGGCACCATTGACTACCATAGTTGAAAAAAGGTTTGTTTAATCGTTTGTTATGTTGAACGCAAAATTAGATATTTTGAACAATTTAGGAAAACAAACAGTTCTGGTGCACCTTTGACCAGTATTTACATTATTCTACTATGGTGGTCAATGGTTCACTCGGCATCTCATCCCTATAGCTAAAACTATCATAACATTTCTGTTAATTATTATTTTATATCAAATTAAATGTTGGTCTACATTTTATTTGAAAAACTAAACAAAATATTGTGTCAACTATGAAGTGAAATAAGTTTAAGTTGAGGTAATAAAATAAACTGAAAAAAGTGAAATACTGAATAACCTTAAATAAGAATAAATTAAATGTATACAGCAATGTAAAAAAATATATAATGCATATAGAACCATTTCAAAATATATATATATAAACTAAAATTAAAATGAATAATTAAATAAAAGCTTTACATTATAAACTACAACTAATACATCAGTCGTTTCATTTTTCTAATGAATCCAATCAAATTAAGCAGTGCCATGTTATTCTATTAATGAAACATTTGTGCTGGAAGCCAAACTATGAAATTGTCACGTCCTCCAATGAGATGATTAATAAGACTTTCAATCTTTATTTAATCTAAGAACCCCCCGGGGTCTTTACTTAATGAAACAAATGCACTCAGAAGATGCCAGTAAGAGTTTTGTTTTGGACTTATCTAAATAGAATGAAAATTTATTTACTTATCCTTAGGGTTGTCACGGTAACATGTCTTACTATAGGATGCCAGCTGAAGTATCTCGATACCTAGCAGTATCTCGATGCTGTACCATGTTCATAATTCAAATCTATACAAAAAACACAGATTTAGATGAAACATTTTGTTTTTCCAATGGTTTACTGTATTATACTTTGCACTAGAATATGTTGATATATTAACTGTAGTAATCGGAAAAATTGAAGAAAATACTGTAGCAAACTTAAATATTTACTATGATAAGACTCAAAAACACTAGTGTCTATGAGTTTAAGTAGTTATATTTGTTATAAGTAGATAATTTTTCACGTGGGAACTAATTCAAATGTGGGACAAATTTCATTGATACAGCAATCCCCTTTAAAAAGGGAAATATTAGGCTTACTTTGAATGCAGAACTAATACTGCCAGTAGGTGGCGTCAATTTTCCACTGAGTTAGTAAATCATTTAAGCAACTCGTACAAAACACACATTCATTCAGGAGATAAACACCGCAGAAAGGCAGATGTAAATGTTTAAATGAATATTCATGCCCATATGCAACATTAACTACTTACTACGATACTACCGTTTCAAAAATGGAGATGCATCGCTCTAGTATAATATGATTTTACGATACTGTTCACTTTTTTCAAACAATTCAGTTCGTTTAAACACCATTGAATTAGGTTTTATGTTCAAAAACAAATTGCATTTTATTAATTGGAATTAAAACAGTTATGCTTTGGCTTAACTAAATGTTTAAATTTCTAAATACCATGTTTCAATCAAGTGGTCACAATTGATGCTTGTTCAATTTATTTAAATAAATCAAGTAAACACAACACGATTATCATGAGTTATGTTCACTTAGAAAAAATTAGATATACTGTAAGAGGGTCCACTAGAAAATTCTATATTATTTGGCAGCCATTTATTTCCTTTGTAGAAGGCATGGCAGCTACTAACATATCTATGTAACCCAATTGTGTGTCCATATGTGTGTATGTGTATATGTATGTATGTATGTTTATAATTTTTTTATTATTTTTACTTATTTTTATTGAGGCTGTCTTTTTCTCTTATTTACCTAGATATTGGAATTAAATATGTATGAAACTGCAGACTCATATTTGAATATGCCGGGATGCATGGAAATTTGCTGAGGGTCCAGAACCTGTGGGTGGGGGGCATTGGGGAGTTGTTTTGTCTGTTTGTATGGACAGGAACTAGACTTGACTATTTCATGTGTGAATTGTATATCTTTTGTTTGTTATATATTTGAAAATAAAAGAGACCTTGAACAAAAAAAACACAACACGATTATTTTGAACTACTTTGCTTAAAACATTCGAGATACATAAATGACTTGTAGCAGCATAGAAACAGGATTTCCACTTCCCATCAGGCTTTGCACGGTCATGGTTGTTTAAATTTACTCAATTCACTTTAGCTCATCATACATCTAGTATTTGAGTAGATAACATATTTCTGTTATGTTAAACCACTGTCCGTAATTGAATTAAGTTATTTTAAAGTATAATTTTTTGAGTGTGCATGAATAATTAGTCAACACCCGCTTTATAAATGATAAATTATGTTTCAAGTCTCAAAAGTTTGTCTAAGCCATTTGAATGTGCAAAGATTTTGCACAAATACTACAATAAAAGACAATTTCTTTAAGAAAAATGTGTTTCTCAAAACAGTGCTTTCTGTCCGGCTCAAACATGAACTTGTGTGACGCTTGCCAGTGTAGTCTTCTGTCAAAAAGAGAATAGGGAACGATTTTCATACTTGTTTATTCACATATTAATAAATATTTACATATGATCTAGATTTTTATGGAATCATGTAATGTACTATGGGAATAACTTGCTCACAGTGTCATATCTAATTCCCCTCTGTAAATCGGAAACGACATTCATTTTTGTCTTCCGTTATTTGCATAATACATTGCTAAAACATGCCATCTTTTAACATAAGTTGAGTGTCACAGCTCTCCATAATGGAAAGCGCCTGAAGCTATGAGTGATGAATGTTAGTTTCATTTATGGTTTATCAGTCAGTTTGAATCAGCTTAGTTTGAAGTGGTTAGGAAAAGGCTGTATGAATCGCTGTCCTCTTACTAAATAAAAATGTCTGACGTAGAACCCGGTAGACTTGTTTCTACCATCAGACCTTGATTCTTGGTCATCGGCCTCATTTATAAGATATGCAACTGCACAGATTTAATCGTAGAATACACTGTAAAAATATATTTTTCTGACAGCTGGGGGGCCAAAATTAAACCATAAAATAAAAAAATTCGTCCTATAAAACTACTTTTCCCCTCTTTTTCTTGTAAATTTGCGGTCTTTTCTGTCATTTGTGTATGCTAATGACCAGGGCAATGTTTAGATTTATATTAACGGCATGGTGCCACTACGTTTTCTTTAAGCCCCAAATTTACAGGTCGGGGGAGAGGACCCAGAAGGACTTAACTGCCTCATTAGCATAACAGTGCTGAGAAGTATAGGCCTTAACGTTCATCATGAACAAAATTGTAAAATAAGTGTAAAAAAAGTAGATGGGGTGCCATAAAATACCGTAAAATAGTGTGAAAAAATACTTAATTGAGTAACCCTAGTACCACTACAGTACAGATGTCAGTGCTATTGACCACAGTATCCTCTTAAAAGCACCTGGAAATCTTGTTGCTTTTAGCCTGCAGGCTTCACTAAGTTCCACCTAATTGATTGCTTCCCATCAGCTAGCGTAAATAATGATCCCTTTGAAGGTACAAGGGTCAATTATACTGACCCTGAAGGATTATTCTTAAAGCTCCAACTGTTTTCCATTTGCAACATAACTCACAAACAGTGTTAACTTTCACTGATTCTTTCATTCTGGTTCAACACATCTGTTCAACCAGAGAATGTGCCATGATGTTTTTAGACTATACTAAGCATTCAACTCAGGACTATTTCCAGGCTAAAGAGTACGCCCTCTTCTATTCCAAATCTGTCGGGTAATTCCAGTGAAAACAAATCTGACCCTACACCACCCAATGACATTCTATGGAAAGTGTGCTTTCATCTGGTTGCGACAGTTTTGAGAGACTTTCGGTTCCAATATGGTGGAGCCCTGTGCACAAAGCCAAACTATATTATGAAATCTGCTGTGGAAGAACTTGAACGGCCAGCACAAAAACCAAGACCTGAGCTGGTTTGAATTGTGGCCTTTATATATAAACATAAGGCTACGTATAGTCCCCAGCTAACAATTTTGGGTTCCCAGAACGTCACAAGAGCGTTATCGTTTTTTTCAAGAACGTTTCAAGAAATTCCTTACACTAAAGGTGAACTAAGCAAATTTTTTGGGACATAAAACGAACGTTCCGGGAACGTTTCCCTAATGTTCAATCTGGCCCCTCGCGCGTCAACTCATGGCTACTTACATTTAGACATTACTGCATCATTAATTTTGTAATTAAGTTTTTTTTTATTTCATAAATCTATTGCACATTCAGTTTAATTTCAATTTTTTTGTCAAGCATTACTTACTAACCACTGATGAATTACAACCAAGCTAAATCAGGGACGATCTAATGGTGACAGATAGGATATTAGCTCTCCACACTACTCCAGCCTCCTGCCACAGGTCACACCACGTAACATTTGACATTCCTGAAAGAAGGCAGCGGCCGCTCCAGCGTGTCATTTTGCAACGTGGCGTCCACGCCAATCTCGAGTATCACACAAGCCCCTGACCAATAGCAGACCGTCTAACAATCACGTGCTCTGTTAGCTGCGACACGATTGGCTGTGTGTCACAACACGACCGCTCGGGGTTTGGTTGTAGCGCTTTGTGATCCGCCGGGTATGTTTGAATCGACTTGTACTGTAATCATATGACGTGAATCGTTTAACGAGTACTTTACACGTTAAAGAGTGTAACGCGTCTTTCTGGGAACGGCGACGTCTGCGGTGCGTGACTTCATCAGTAGAATAAGCTCGATTACACGTGTATTTTAGTCCGCATTTTAGATTGCATCAATCATGGACGCGTCCATTTATTTATGTGTTTTCTCGCTCTGCACGTGTCTTGCTTTCGGTAAACCGACTATTAGGAAAGAGCGAGTTCACCACGAGCCTGAACTGAGCAGACAAGAGCACGAGGACAACCAGAGCTACCAATACGATCACGAGGCCTTTTTGGGCAAAGAAGAGGCGACCACCTTTGATCAGCTCACCCCAGAGGAGAGCAAAGATAGATTGGGGTAAGATTCTGGCGTGCATGAAAACTTGAGTCTTTGGTCTAAGCTTAGGTTAGACACCATAATTATTTGCATGTCAACATTTACATATTAACGTTGTTTGTCACTATAAAGTATGTTGACATAATGGGTGTGAGGTCAGCTGGCTGTCAAATTCTCGTCAAAACACGTTTGTGTTGGTTGTGAGTTTAACGTTTCGTTTATCATTATGGCAAGTTTTCCAGTATACACATATGAATTAAATGGGCATGTAAATGACGCATTATGATTGGAGCTCTAGATCAGCTGGCTGTAGGGGAGGGAACGTCACAACGTGGCATTGCGATAAAAATACATTTGCAGTCTTCCGTTGCTCAGACAGAATTTGAGTTGGGTTGCCTGTCAATATCATGTTTAATAACATTATATATACAGCAGAATATGGTTTACAAAGCAGTGTGTTAAAGGGACAGTTGACATAAATGTAAATTCTGTCTTCAGACATTTACTCATCATTCAGCTGTTTTGGACACAAATAAAGATATTTGGAAAAATGTTCTATGGCAGTCAATAGTACCCCAGAACTTCCCACATTTTTCAAAATATCTTCTTTAGTGTTTCACAGAGCAAAGTCATTTATACAGGTTTGGGACAATTTGAGACTGTAATACTAATTTCACGATAACAGCGGATTATCACTTGACATTTTTCATTTTGTACGCTTTTATTTACTGGGATATTAATCAAACCCATGACCAACCAATCAGATTACTTAACATTACACAATGTTTTCACTAGGGATGCTCCGATCCGATATTTGTATCGGAAATCGGCGTCGATACTGAATAAAATTCTAGATCGGGTATCGGTGACAAATTGCACCGATAACCGATCTAGCTTACATAAAATTTCTGCTAGGCGATGTAAAAGTTCATGGAGACACCGGCGCTTAAACTCTCTCGTGGCTGTGCTTTGCGAAGCGTGTGACATCATACGCTAGCAACGTGCTCTGTACGTAGTGCGCGTGAACAAGCGAACATAGCTTACATTGAGCAGCGAACAGCATGGAGCGACAAAAAATATCTGCCATTTAGATTTATTTTAGAACAGCTACGCCAACAAGTTACACCGCTGTTTGCAATACATGCGAAGTAAATGTTCCGAGGGGTTGTGATAAAGCTGTTCATTATAATACTACTAATTTAAGCACGCCGAGTTCAATAAGCTGAAGAAACTAAAACGAGACGGTACGAAGCAGCTAACTTTGGAGGAGACAACGAAAATAATTCAGAAATTTCCATCTGGTAGTGTGAAAGCAGCGAAAATCATTGAAAGCATTTTGAATTTCATGGTAATGGATTTGCAACCGCTGTCCGTCGTTGCGAACAATGGCTTCAGACTCCTTATAAACCACCTGGAGCCGCGGTACGACATTGTGAAGCGTAACTGAGACCTGAACTGTACCAAAAAGTCTGCAAACATGTATACGAAAAAAATAAAGATGTCAATGCGCTGAGTTTTGGGGATAATTTGACTTTGAATTTCTATTTGCACCGACTAAACTATTATATCTTTTTCCGTTTATTTTTACATGTGCAGCACAAGCTAGGGAAGCTAGTGTTTTATTTATCTTTCGGTGTTTGATGTTAAATTTGATTTCCACTAAACTTTAGCTTAGTTTAGTGGACTTTGCTTTAATGACTAAAGCATTAAAAAGAGCTGATTCCTGTTTGAATATCTAAAGCAGTGAAGCTATTGCTTTTTTGCTCAATTTCAGCTGCTTTATTGTTTATTGTGCATTGATTTTTTAAATTATATTTGCACATAACAGTTATTAAGAGATTTTGTTTCCATTTATTAATACTTGTCTATCAAGCTAGTGAAGCTGTTGTTTTATTCAGCTGCTTAATTTGCACTTTAATTTTGAATTTCAAGTTTAAGATAGTGAACATTTTGTTTTATTTTGCTGGTTTAATAAATAATTCACAAAATTTGTGAATCATTTGTTTGTTATTTTGTTTTACGGGGTCAGGAAATTAATGTTAAGTCCAGCTTGATGTCTTGCACAGCAATGCACACAGTTTATTAAGTAATTGTGCACTTTAAAAATGTTACCTCAGTATCGGATCGGTACTCGGTATCGGCCAATACTGAATCTCAGGTATCGGAATCGGTATCGGAAGCAAAAAAGGTGGATCGGAGCATCCCTAGTTTTCACAGTTTGCTACTTTGTGCCAATTTTTAATTTTCACAGATTACACAAGATTAGTTAAATCAAGCAACAATTAACCAAGAGGTTTTGTTTCTTTTTGACTTCTTCAGAAAAATCGTTGACCGCATTGACAGCGATGGCGATGGATATATCACCACCGAGGAACTCAAGGCCTGGATCAAGAGAGTACAGAAACGTTACGTCTATGAGAATGTGGCAAAGGTCTGGAGTGATTACGACCTGAACAAAGACAATAAGATCTCATGGGATGAATACAAGCAAGCAACCTATGGCTACTACCTGGGTGGGTCCTATAACTCTCGATCGACCTTTGATAATGATTTTGTATGTTTGTGATCGTCACCTTAAGTAAAAATGTGTAATGATCTTTTTAAAAAGATATTTCACCCAAAAATGAAAATTCTGTTTGAGTTGTTCCAAATCTGTTTACATGTCTTTGAGAGAAACATATTTGGAATAATGCTTATAACCAGACAGATTCTGTGCCCCATTGACTCCCATAGTAGGAACAATTTCTTAAAAGAAGACATTTTGAAGAATGTAAGACAGCAAACAGTTCTGGGGGACTTTTGACTACCATTGTATTTTTTCTACTATGGTAGGTAATGGGGGGCAAAATATGTCTGGTTACAAGCATTCTTCCAAATATCTTTCTCGGTGTTCATAAGAACAAAGAAGTTTTGGAACAACTTGAAGGTGAGTAAATGTTGACAGTTTTTATTTCTGTGTGAAGTATCACTTTAAATAATTGGGGATGTTTTCAAGAGGTGGATGACCTTATAGTAAGATGTCTTGAAACTCGCTTGGTCGCACATCTGTACAAAGTGGCTCCTTACGATGTTGTGATGTGACATTATCTCTTTTCAGCCAACCCCGAGGAGTTTGAGGATTCGACTGATCAGTTCAGTTTCAAGAAGATGCTCCCTCGGGATGAACGCAGGTTCAGGACGGCAGATTTGGACAGTGACCTGGCTGCGGAGCGAGAGGAGTTCACAGCTTTCCTTCACCCGGAGGAGTTCGATCACATGAAGGACATTGTGGTTCTTGTACGTGTGATATGAAATTGATATTAAATCTGAAAGAACTGAAAACAGGTTGCCAACGGTTTCTCTTTGTGCTCTGTATTCGTCTGCTAGGAAACTCTGGAGGACATTGACAAGAATGGAGATGGTCATGTAGATGAAGATGAATACATAGGTAAATGTATTTCTCATTTGCGTAAAAGCCATCAAAATATATACATTTTTGGGACCATGTTGTGTAGTTGCCTTATGATGGAAAAAAAATGTTCAATATATTTTTGCCACTTTTAGCTGACATGTTTGGAAATGAAGATAATGGTCCAGAACCAGCCTGGGTGAAGACCGAGAGGGACCAATTTTCAGACTTCAGAGATATCAACAAAGACGGGAAGATGGACCAGGAGGAGATTCGTCTATGGATTCTCCCACAGGACTATGATCACGCTCAGGCCGAGGCCAGACACTTAGTGTACGAGTCGGACACAGATAAGGTAAAGATTCAACTCACTCCAATTTAAAGGGTTAGTGCAAAGAAAGATCTTTTATAATTGACTCCTCAACTGAACATGTGCGATGTACAACACACACTGACAAATCTGTATTCGTGTTGTGTCATTCCTCAGGATCAGATGCTCACCAAAGAAGAAATTCTGGAGAATTGGAACATGTTCGTAGGCAGCCAGGCCACCAACTACGGTGAAGACCTGACCAGGAACCACGATGAGCTGTGAGCCCAACTCAAGAGGATGAGACTCTAACCGCATAAAGGCCTAGTGAGAACAAGTGTGTCCTGGCCTGAAGCTCTGTGGTATCTTTGGAACCAATCAGAAGCCATTTTTACTGACTGATCTCTATTGCAGCTCTACCTCACAGACTGGACATAGAGGACCTGAGAGTCTGAAGCACTGGTGACCATGATCCCACATCCAGATCTCCTATACTCTATGTTCCTAATGTGGGTGATCAAGAAGCTGCTCTTGGTTGAACAAGCTGCTACAGACGTCTTCAGCCAAAACCAAGTCTTTTCTATCATACACATTTTTTTGTTTTGTTTGGAAGCAAACAAGCAGTCATAGGATGAAACCTGTATCCGTGGTGCCCAAAATTGTGTGTTGTCAATGTATTGGAACAAATGAGAGATATGAACTGTATTTATTTAGAATATAAATGAGATGAAATGATACAGCCACGTTTTTATATTGTTGATTTAGACTTTTTTTACACTATTTGTGAAATACTAATATTGGCCAGTATCACTGTCACACTTTGCTGCCTCGGATGCAATATGTAATGAACTTTTACTGTGTTTTTCCCCCAATGTGGTTTATTTTTGGCTTATGTTTGTCTCATTTCATTTTAATTGTAGATCCACTGATACACTACACAGCCAACTGTTTGTCTTCAGAAATTTTATTAGCCTGCATGTTTGGTTAGTGCTTATTTTCTATCTTGGCTATAAGACAAAGTATTACACAGGCAGTTTTAACTATATACTTGTAATTTATTAAAAGAGGTGATCTAATGTGTTAACAGTTACAGATTGAAGATTTTTTTTGGAAATAACAGCAGTATTTTCAACCACTTAAAACAGTCAATTTAAATCTCATTTTTTACATATAAAACAAACATGAACAAGATTTCTAATAATTGATTGACCAGTCCTCATCTTAGACGAAATGTTAACAAAACAAATGCATATTTATTAGCTTTATCTTTTAAATAAAATCACATATTCAGAAAATACATTACATGAAGGTAATAATAGTGTATTGATAATATATTAACGTAAAGCAACAAATGAACAATCTTATTTCAATCAGATTCATTTGATTCCTCTACATCTTCATCTGGCTGTTGATCAGTTATCTCATCTGATTCGCTCTCCTGTATCAAAACACACTCAATTTAACATCCAGAAAGCATGTGCATGAGACGAAAGTCATAATTTTAACTTGTCAGAGGTATTTTGTGTCTTGCACTCTTGTTTCAAGTCAATTAATTAGTAGTAAACTTTTATTCTGTAGAGTGAAAAACTACAGCTGTGCACTGTACACGCTTGCATGCTTTGGCTCGGAAAATATAGTATTGTGAAAAAAGAATGCATACTTAAGAATTACTGGTTGAAAAAGTGTTTATGTGCATTCTCAAATTGAACAAGATGGCTCCGATGAACTTTTGGGACGCCAGATTCGGCAAGTTATTCACGGTTATTTTTAGAGGATGAATGTGTATTTTTCTCCTCATATTTACAAAAAAATATTTGGTGGGTCTCAAGATAGATTTTACCTGTCTAGATGGGTCCTGGAATGAAAAAGTTGGGGAATTCCTTGCTCTATACATCATACTTATATAACCTATATGACAACATAATCCAACCAACCTATCTGAGGCCAGCATGAGTTACCTTTAAAGACAAAACTGAAAAAAAAAAAAATGTTTTATACCTCATTGTCGCTCTGCACTGGAGACGATTCTTCTTGCTCATCAGCGACCTGTGACCTCTGTGAGAGAATTTCCTCACCCTAAAAAAACAAGCACATTTTGAAACAGTAAAACAGGCAAAGAACCATGAGTTCGAGACTGGCTCGAATTCAGCTTTCCTTATGTTCCAGCACTCACCTTCAGGTCTCTGTTCTTCAGGTTTCCCAGCCAGAAAGCCTCCTGGCAGTGGTTCAGAGTGAGCATGGCCTTCACACGATACACAAACTGTTCCAGACTTTTCTTCAGGGCTGGGACGTGATTGGTCAGGCCTGTATCTTGCCTGATCTGAGAACAGCAAAGCAGGGGTTAGAAAAAGAGACGCATCCAAATGGTTAAAATGTTAGTGTCTAGTGCGTAGTAGATGGTGCTATTTACCTTTGAATGACCACACATGTGGTGGAGTTGTCTAGTACTGAGCTGAAAGGTCTTCAGTAGACTCTGAACTTCCTCCTGAGAAGACACATCCATGTGGAAAGAAAATGTAAGTTTTTTTTTTTTTTAAATGAGCATTGTCTTTTCGTCTACATCTTTTCGTTTACATTTCATCTAAGCACTCTGGATATAAAAATGGGATGCATGTTCCGGTAACACATGTTTAGATTAATGACTTGAAAAAAATACCTTGTGTTTTTTAAAGCTGTAGTCGAGCAGAGGCATTCCCAGCTTTAGAAATGATTCCAGAAAAAGACGGCCATACTGAAGAAAAATATGAAAGCATTAAACAAATAACAGTTCAATTACATTATCGTCATAAGGAGCCATTAAATAGATGTTAGACTCTTGCACACAAACACACATCTCACCTTTAAACACACCGTCAGTACAGGTCTGGTGTCAAACACCTGCCCCAAAAAAGAATAAACTTTAAAGAGACAGTTCATCCAAAATGAAAATGATGTCATTCACCCTCACCTTGTTTAAACGGTCGGTATGATTTTTTTCTTTCTTGAACACAAAGATATTTTGAGAAACGTCAATGGGGTTCAATATTGAATGGTTAGCAACGTTCCTCAAAATATCTTTCTGTGTTCTGCAAAGAAAAAACGTCATACAGGTTTGAAATAACATGAGGGGAAAATGGTAGCACAGAAATGATGTAATGGTCTCTGTACCTTGACCAGGTTTAAGAGAATGTGGAAATCCTGCACAGCTAGATTCCATGTTAACAGTTTCTCGCTCTGCACCTGATGAAAGACAAAGATGATCTTCATCAGTTCAGGACAAATAAAAGCAATATACTTTGTTTTCTTTAATGGTACACACCTCTCGGTTATCGCTCTGTTTGCTGGGAGGAATCTTGCGAACAGCTCTCTCCAGCTCTGCCATCAAGCTCTTGTAGTACACCAGGAAGGTCTGCCTGCAGGTTTAGATACATGAAGAAATATCACAGCTGCTCGGTCTGTCCTGAAGATGAGAGGAAGTGCAGCTCTTCACAGTACCTGTTGAGCGTGGGCCAGCTGCGAGAGCTGGCATCTTTAGCAGCATTTAATAACTCTGGAACTCCTTCACCAGCAATCTCCTCCACGGCCTTCAGGACGTCATCAGTGTGTTCCAGATATATACTACAGTAAAAAAGTGTTGACAATCAATACGATTTTTTGGAATTTTGTATTTGTAACTTGCGAATCACATGAACCTAAAAGTGCAAAAGTGCAATTTTGTTTTATTTGGTATTACTTAGGATCTACAAATGACTGTAATTTGGTCTGATAGTATTAATGCATTTTACTCATCAGGTACCTGAGGAGGGTATGAAGCGCTTCATTGTATTTGTTTCCTCGCTCTCTCTCTCCACTCGCTGTAACCCACTCTTGACACAAGAAATGCTTGGCCAGGGATGCTGGGAGGAATCACAACAGTCAGAAATCTATTTTAAACACATTGCACCACAACTAAATTAAGAAATGCTAAAGGTAATTCATATCTGTTCTTGCAAATACATATGAAGAGTTTCGTTAAAAAAAGAGACAACTTGACAACATAATAAAAAAACAGGTTTTTGACAAAAGGGTTCTCTTCATATACACACATGGTTCCTGGACAAAAATGACCATCAACTGTAACTGAATGGGAAATAAGGTAATGTGGTATTGATTTTCACTTCATCAAAATTGTACAAAACCATATTTCACGTGATTAAAAACAACTATATGGCCCTGAAAAAAAATGACACTTTCTCCTGACCGACATAATTGGAACAAATTTTTAGGTAAAATGGTATCTGATGACTATCCATTCCTGTTTTATATTGTTGTTATTTTTATTATTTAATAGCACTAGTTTAATTTTATATGTATATATATATTATGTTTTTTCTTTTTGCAGGGGTCTATAGAGAGAGAGCTCTATGGCATTGCACATGTTCTTTATTTTTACCCCACTAGATGGCGCTAAGAAGAAACAAAAATCTGATTTGGAAGGCCTTCTTTGTACTTCAACCGGAAATATTGCAACTGACAAACAAAACAGGCAAAAATTGCTGGCCAAGAAATGTACCATTAGTTATGAATGCAGGTGCCATTGGTTTCGCCAACATTTAAAGCCTGAATACTTTTATGGCCCACTGTATAATGTAAACCCAATGTGTTGAGAGGATATAGTACTTTACATCAAACTCACAGATCTGCTCTCTGTATGTCCTGTGGTTTGATCCTCCGAACTGTGTCAGCACAATGAGCAGCTGGGTGAGACACAGGGCGGTGTTCAGACTGGGCAGAGAGCTTTTAAAGTTCTGCAGATACTGGAAAGCGTGCCTGAGTACATAAAACACCAAAGACAGAATTACACTTCAAACTCTTCAATGACAGAATGTACACATATGACAACTGATCTCACCTGCTGAGCTGATCAAGGGTCAGATCAGTCTCTTCTTCCTTCAGTCGACAGGCCAGAACTCTCAGAGCCTTCTTCAGAAGAACACGTTGCTCGGGAACAGAGAAGCCAGACCTGAAGATCAACATCAGGTTAAATGGCTTGAAAGAAACCACCCTCACTTTATTTAAATATTGTTATATGCAGTGTATGTTACATAGTTCTTATCTACCTTAAATGTATTTGTTAAAAAACAAAAATACAGACTACTGCCACCAGCTGGTGTTCGAGTTATTTTCAGTCACACAGGTGCTGATTGACAGTATATAGAGCTGAAACAAACAGGACAGACTAAAGTCTTTCAGGTCTCACCAGCTGAACGTGGTGTGTAGCACTTGCAGGAGAAGCTGATAGGCTGATGACATAAGCTGCTGTTCCTTCACATCCACACCAGAGGCATCAACAACACCCTGATTCTCTGTCAGCAGAGTCTGTGTGGACAAACACATTTAAACGAGTTTGTTTGACAATACAATTCTCAATCAACAAAGTTATAAGTGTTGAGCATTGAAATGAGCCTTGAAGGCAGGTTAAACCAGTAGCGAAGCCAAGAGGGGGCTTCATTTACATGTACGGTCCACTCAGATTTTTGATAGCTTAAAATAAAATATATTATCAACATGTATAGAAACCTATACGTATACATAATGGCCCCCTCATTTACAGACAAGCCCCCTCGTAAAGAAAGTTCGGCTACGCCACTGGTTTAAACACAATGATAGTTGGCATTAAGATTTTATTTCTCAGAAAATACATTTTCTCAACATATTTGCTGTAATCCGATCAAATGTCATCAGAAATATATGTACCTGAAAGTGATTGTGACAGTTCTCTAGGTGAGTGCAGAGGGTGGGCAGCAGCTCGATGCAGCAGGTGGCGATTTCTTTGGCGTTTTTCTGCTGCAGGTGTGCAAATCCTACAGTTCTGTCTGTCTTACTCTAAAGAGAATCACAATTTTCAATAATCGTGATATAGCATGTGTGTGTGGCATAACATTATTCAGCCCAGTCCCCCTTAAATCAGATGAATCCTAAACCCTAAAACATGATTGGCTGATGATTCAGGTGCATCTTGTATCACATAAAGCTGTGTGTGCATACTTTGAGAAACGGGGCCTTCTTGGCTAGAGAAGAAGCCAAACTGAAGTCCATTTTTCGCCACATGTCTTCCAACAGGAAGTGCAACTCTGCGGGGCCCAACTGCACTTCTTCTCTCATCTACACACACACAAAATGTATCAGAGCACATTGAACGAAGAAAAAGTATGTGCATGCTTGAAACTGAAGTACATCACAGTGTTGATTTACTTTACTGTGTAGCTCGGTGTCCAGTAGCGTTCGAGACAGAAGGCCACACTGTAGCACGCTCAAAACCTCAACATCCAGCTCTCTGAAGAACGGCCAATAGGAAGCCAGACTGACCCCTGATGCGGTCTCCTTCTCTTTCTCCTTCTCGCTCTCTTTGTCTGGATGGTCCTGTCATAATACAACGTTAATGCTGTGTTCACACCATCGCGTTCGTTACTCTTTATTACTGGCAGGATTAGTTTGTAAATTTCAAGCGCGACGAGGTGTGTCTTCACGCATCCGGACGTGTTAAACGCGCAAGTTTCTGGCTCAAGTTGAGGTTTCTATGAGTACGCATCTTTGCATTGACGTCGTATGTCCTTTTCTTGCGCAAATCACTAAATTGGTGTTTGGTGTGAACTTAGCATAACAGTACAAATGTCCACTTTTCAAATCTTCAAATAAACCCAAGAAAAAGTGACTGAAGTGCCTTTCTAGTTTTTTTGACCAGTGAAAATGACAAACAGCATTTCAATGGCTTTACCTCAGTCCCTGTAGGATTTTGACATAGCAGAATTTAACGCATAATCAAACAAACTCCGCAAAATGTGCAGCAATTTGCATTTGTAGAGATTGTCGTCGATTTTCCACATAATTTGGCCAACGACATGGCATGTGGCGTCCAGTGTAACTAACTTGGCGACTTTGTTGCTAGATTTAGCGACTTTTCAGACCCCTTTAGCAATATATTTTTCAAATAGCGACAAGCGAAAAATCTAGCGACTTTCTGAATAAGCCTTGGCGTCTTAGCGAAACATCCTGCTTCACTTCTACTGCCCCGCGAGAGCAAGTTTTTACAAAACTTATTACAAAAATAAGTAAGAACTTCTTTAATTGTGCATTTGGGTGTATTGTTTTAGTATAATACTGTATACGACAACTCAGAGAGTAGAGATAAGAAGCAGACCTGAAGCGCTTAGCTCGTCAGATACGACATGATGACGTCACTGTTATGCAAATTAGCGCTTGAAATCATCTGACAACATTTAGCGACTTTTCGGGCAGGCTTTAGCTACTTTCCATGGAAAATAGTTGGCAACACTGGTGACGTCATCGCATCACACATTCCATCAAAACCTGATCCAAAAGTCAATCAAAGATACTATTGAAGGGTGTGTAACACTTACAATTTGCTAACAACATCCATTGCCATCTATAAAAAAAACAGCCTGTCGTCTCATTTCCTTCGTTCCGCTGATGGCATTAGCCGTTACGCTTTTTTGGCTAAGGGTTGCAGGCTAGTGGCTTTGAGTCAAGACAGCCTCACTGATGTGTGTGTGTCACGTTCTTAAATAACACAACTGGAAACAACATAAAGCCATCTGAGAAGAAGAAAGCTGTCATGTTTATTTCGGTGTCAATGAACCTTCAACCCAATCAACTAAACGCTGATTTTTTTTAAAGTATACGAGGTTCATGTGATAAATTCATAAACGTTATCGCAAAGACATTTCCAAACAAGAAGCGGCATGAAACGAAACGTGATTGGGTGCATGACCTGTCGGTCAAATTTCCATCTTTGGCAGGCCTTAAACTTAAAGCGGCCAAGGTTTCCAGACCTTCATAATAGGAAATGCATAAATAATGTTTTCACAGGTGGTATTTTTAAAGATCCCTCTTTGCCAATTCAAGTTGCATTTGTAACTTTTTCGGTAAAAATAAAATAAAAATTTGAATAAAGCTGCTGTAAAATTAAGCATTTTTGGCTGCAGGAATCACAAAAAAATCTCAGCAAAATCCTGTGGGGACTGCTTTACCTGTTTGTATACACAGGGTATCTGCAGGTTTCTGAGAGTTAGATTTAAGACTTTTTAAGACCTTTTTAATACCATGCAGAATGAAATTTAAGACCAATTTCATACTGAGGTCGAGGGACATGAGAGAACGGCGCGAGACCAGTTCAGCTCACAGAGGAGCGGAAGCATAAAAGGTGGAGCGATGACGCTGTTTCAGTTTGGGGTGGTCAGCAGTCGTCCGCGAGGGGCTGCTGGCTTATACTTTCATTTTTGTATTTGTTTGTTTATTTTTTTTAAATTGTTGAATGTTCGCCGGTTCCCGCCTCCTTCCCATAACATCTTACCTGATTACACATACCAACAAATTTGCAAACAGCAAACAATACCACCAATTACGATCATTAACACACATTGTTTATTGACATATTGAAAGCGTGAAAGAACAATAAATTGCAAAACATAGTGCAAAGACTGACTAATCGTTAGGCAGAAAATTGACAGCCAACAAAAAAAAAACTGCACAGCAGTAACATGAGGAATGTACACTGCATGACAATAACCTGAACATTGGGTTTTTACTGTACAGATCGGTTAAACATAGTTCGAAAAATGTCCCCGACAGAGTCGTTAGCGTTATAGGACTGGTGCTTTGTTACAGTATGCAGAGACCACAGTACCTCTGCTCTGAGTGTTGCGGTGGCGTCAAACGTTGTTCGGATGTCTGTTGGCGTAGAAACCGCGGTGCTTGAAGCTGATGCAGATGCCGGAGTAAGGCATGGAGCAGTGCTCAGTGGTACTGAGGAGGGCGCAACGGAACAAAACATCTGGTGAAATATCTGGTGTTCTCCGACAGGTTTCCGCAGCCGCTTTGTGTTTTTCGCACTGCATGTGCGTTTCCAAAGATTTGACCCCCATGTTCCGAGTTTTAAAACTTTCTCCAGAATATACACCTGACTTCGAAAGCATTGCCACAAACTGGTCTTAACCACGGCGCAAAATTAGGGTTATGTAACCAGTTTTCATTATATTTACACTTCCCCACGGTTAAAGCGAGAAATTGCTTATATCCAGTCCACGCGCCTAGCAAATAACCCCACAAACTAATGTGTTAGTTGCGGTTCCGCCTATTTTTTTTTTTTTAGAAATAGACGTATCCTAATAATGACATGATTTAAAAAACGAAAATACATATATTTTTATACGAAAATACCAATACATTTTATGTTGTAAGTCTGATTGGATTTTTAAGACCTTTGAAACGCGGATTTAAGACATTTTAATGCTATTTAAGGCCTTATTTTCACATTATGGAATTTAAGACTTTTTAAGGACCCGCGGACACCCTGATACATTATTAAAAAAACGTGGCAGTTTGGAGTTGTCATTCTCTTTTATTATCCAAAATAACATTTATTTAACGACCACTATAATCAATAGTCACATGTCACCAGGTTATTGTCAAAATGTGAGAAATAAATGTACCTGCTGGGACTCTTCTGCCTCTGCGGCCCCTTCCAGCTCAGATTTGTCAGCTGAAGTGTTCTTATTCACTGATGCCTTCCTCTTCTTACCAACTGTCCCCAAACACACACAAACAATGCGTCCAAAAAGCGTTTTGTACCATTCTAATCGGTGTGACACAATCTAAATAATAAAACCTAAAGTGAGAGGAAAATCTCTTCAGCTGGTTTACCCTTGTTTCCTTTCTTTGGCGGAGGGAGGGAGGAAGAAGGTACGACCCCTTCAACTCGATCTCCATCGAAGTTTGCCTGAGGTGGAGTGTAACTTGGTGTAGCTAACAAAACACACAATGTTACAATATGAACCTTCACAGGAAAATAATATAAGATTTCACAAGAAAAAATCATATTTGACTCATAACTTCCAATATTGTACATATACAGTAAATGTTAAATGAAGAGAAAAAATTAACTACATTTTAGCATAGCTCTCAATATAACAGTGTATAAAGGTTCTCTCTTGTACCTCCTAGGCACGTCTGCAGTAAACTCTGAAGGTAAGTGATGTTCTGAATACGAGTAACAACCTTCATTTTCATCTCTGTATCTTTCTGCTTGCAGAAGGCATTAACCACCTTCAGCCACACAAAAACAATACATATCATAGTTAATACCATTCACATAGTGTTCTCTATATAACAGTTTAAAATGGAAGATTTAGAAGACATATTAAAAACACAATTTATAAAAAAAAATATAACACGCCGACCTCTCTGAACCAGTTGATGGTGTAAAACAGAAGAGAGCAGAGAAACTCTCTCTCAGTCCTGGACAAACTCTCAACCTTCTCCACCACCTCCATATCAGTCAGGATCAGAGGACAACCTGAAAGAACACCGCAAACCCCTTATAACATGTATTGTTTCACAAAGACAGACATCAGACACAAATGCTGACGTGACCTGTAGGTTCACGGTAAAAGTATACGAACAAATGTCAATAAAACATAACAAGTCAGATCTGACCTAGCAGAGCATCAATCTCCTCCAGATCTCCGTCATGCTGAACTTCCTCACACAACCTCAAAAGACGAAAAAACGAGAACAAACACAGAGGGGACACACGCCTGTAAGAGAGAGAGAGACGAGAGTGAATGTTTATGTTTGACAACTGTGGAAGGAACCATTCAATTCTCTTACCAAATATAATTTATATTTAATGTTTTAGAGATGTAATGTTTTGCGTGGTCTATAAGTGTGTTTTTGGACAGGTTTGACCTCTCTCTCTTGACTCCAGCGGTTTGTGCCATGTCTGATTTGTGTTGCTGGTCTCGAGCCATCACAGGCAAGATATTGATGGCGATTCCTCCCTGACTCTCCTCCTCATCCAGATGATACATCACACATGCCGGAAACACAAAAGAACTGAAATACACACAAGACAACTTACAATTTTAATGTCTATCTTACATGAATCAACCTGCATCTTTCTTCTAAGGATCAAAGAATTATGTTCGGAACTGAGAGCATTAGTGACTTTCATTGAATCTTTTCCCCCATAAAGGTGAATGGTGACTGAGGCGGTCGGACCCCGTGTTTGGTACATTAACAAAAATGTTATATGGGTTTGGAAATAGTTGAGGTAAGTAAACAATGACAGAATGTTAGTTTTTGGTTGATTTGTAGATTTAAATAAACAAAGACATCCTGAATATCATACTGTTAACTGTCCATCTTAGACAAATTAATACAACAAATACTATGTATATATATATATATATATATATATATATGTATAGTATGATATTCAGGATGTCTTTGTTTATATATATATATAATGAGATTACTGATAGGCTTGTTGAGATAGTCGTGTCACCGGTGATATACAATGTCCACCCGCCTACCAATAACATCACTTGTCCACCGCAGCACCAACCCCCATGTCATTATATATTTTTTAAATAACTGTTATCAAGCTGGTTAAATTTGAATTTTATTTCTGTTCTAATTTTCAAAAGCGGATGCTTTGTCATTTATTTAACAAACATGTGCGCCGTGATTACTGGTTTTGTAGTAGGCAACTTATCTAACATAAATGTTTTATTTTTCGTTTCTTATTTATTTTTTGCTTGATGTGTGCTGTGATTATTCGTTTTGTAAGGTATGTTTCTAATATACGCTTAATGTACTTTTTTATAGTTTTGTGTGTTTTTATTAAGAAAGATACTGAACACACATTAATTCAAGCAATCGCCATTCCAGAAATGCCGCTATCTAAAAACTGAAACGCATCTTCAACCACCCCACAGCAAACCTCCGGTGTCACCGGTACAACCGGTGTTTTTACACATCCCTTAACCGGTGGAAGAATTTCATCACCGCAAAATCCCTGAATACTGAATAATTGCATTCAGTATAATTTTCTTTTAATAATAATTCTGCAAAAATCTTCTACACGTGTCTGATCTTCTACTACAGATCACAAATGGTTGAGGCTCAGTCACCATTTACTTTCATTGCATTTACTTTTTCCCTATACGTGTGAATGGTGACTGAGGATGTCAGCCCCCATCTGTGGGGCATGGATTAGAAAAAGTTAGTCACGAGGGATTAGAAACCATGAAAGATTTTTGTTTTGTTTGCAGATAATTTATAATAAATAAAACACAAGGCTTTTCGCAAGATTGTCTAAGTTACTACTGCATTTATATGGCCTGTAAACTTTGACTAATAATGTAAAAAATTGAAAAATCATTAATGAAATCCTGATGGTTCTTACCTTGTTGTCTCTGGTCCAAGGTCAACGACAAAATCTTCCTGGAAATCTTCTAACACCCTCTTCCCTATCCATGCCTTAAGATGCACAACACCAGCGTATGTTAATTTTTTTAGTTTGAACACCCCAAAAGGAACCTTCTGTGATTGTTAACTCACCCTCTTGTCCTTGACTTTCTTTCTTCAGCAGAACACAAAAGAAGATATTCTAAAGAATGCTGGTAACTAAACAACGGCGGTATCCATTGACTTGCATTGTTTTTTTGCCAATACAATTAAAGTCAATGGGTACCGTTACCGTACCGTTATGGCACCATTGTTCCGTAACCAACTTTCTTTAAAACATCTTCTTTTATGTTCTGTGGAAGAAAGAAATGTTGACAGAATTTTCATTTTTGGGTGAACCGTCTCTTTTAGAGCACATTTACTGACATACAAACACACCTGCACTAGAGGGTCCAGTTTGCAGGTCTGCAGAAGGTTGGCTAGCTCATCGTAACACAGAGCGGCGGCCTCAGGTGAACTCTCACTGCATGAACGCACCAACTCCAACAGAGCCATCACCTACAACACACAACATCATGTCCAAACAGATCTATACCAATCATCATATTACCTATCAGATCACTCACCTGTCTGTTTGTTTCTTTAGGCAGCGTTCCACCCTGAGAGCAACCAGGTTTATTTCTACATTAAACAGAAGAAGAAAGCTGAAGATCAGAGATCACAGAGGCAGCTTTTTTGTGCTGATGGTGTCTATGGTGGAGAGTTTACCTGCAAGCCCCCATACTGCCCACCATCATGACCGCCCCTATGATACCAATGCGCTTGTACTTTGGCACTGTGCTGGACAGCTGCTTACGAATCACGATGTGCATGTCGTCCTGGAAGCAAAAAATCATATTTTTAGCTCATAAAACATGTTAAGAAATAAGAATTATCCAAAAACTAGAACATGTTTCTCACTTGGATGTGCCCTCCCTGCTGCTCTTGTCCAAATGCCAGGAGACTCAACAGGTGGAAGAGACGTCTGATCTGCTGCGATGTCAGGTTATCCATATAGTCCAAAATACCCTGCCAAAATAAACATTTACATTAAATAAACATACATTCAATTTGAAGACAGTTTCAACTGAATCAACTTACAACAGAAGTAAACCAAATACCCACAATTCTCCACAAATCACAACTGCGGATGGGTTACATTTACACTATTATCTTTCCATGACTTTTTTAGACAAGTGTATTTATACGTGGCTGTATTTTAATGTCAGATAACGAAATGTTTTGAGAGGACTCTTGCGCACCTTCACAAAAACAGTGAACTGGCTCATCTCTGCAGGTCTCTGTGACACAAGCTCACAGAGAAGATCCAATGCAACATCCACCTCCCCGCACACACCGCTGCACGCGTGTGTGACCAGAGAGCCCACCACCTCCTACACAACACACACATGACATTCACAAACACCTGTTTCAGCTTCAAACGTAACACATTCAGATCTACTCAATTAAAGGGACAGTGTCCCAATTTAGACAATTTGGTATATACAATATTTACAAACACACACACATGCATATATATTTAGGAAATATTTAGATGCATTTAATTATATTTATCAACAATTAAATAATGTTAATTATTTGTTATAATTTCCTTAAATATATACAGGTACGTGTATGTGTTTATAAATACAAAATTACTATGCACAGTACAAAGACATATAATATATTAACTCAAACCTTTACTCTGGATGCGATTAATCGCTTGAAAGCCCTCAAAATAAATATGAGCGAAGACATGACAACAGAATCGTATGTGCTTATTAAAACAATATTTTACACTATTGTTTGTTTTATGAATAACTTAAATGTCAGTGTACAGTAAGCGTATATTACCTGCTGGCAGTAGGAGTCAAAGGCAGTGAAAGCTTGTTTGTACATGTGACCTCCACAAGGCACCACACAACAGTCTGGAGAACGCAAGAGACCCTGAGCTAGAGCCAGAATCGAGGGGAAATAACCTCGCATAACCTGTAAAACACAGTTGCAGCACATTGCGTTTTACATGTACACGCATGTGTGTAAAAACATTTATTTATCCACTGTATTCATTTGGATGACTTTGATGATGAACTATATAAGGACATGACAGGATTTAAATATAAAGTCCATAAGAATAAGTAAATATGAGAGAATATTCATTTTTTCTTTGGGGAACTATTCATTTAAAGCATGGTGCTAGATGTGCCGGCACTGACCTGCGCATGACCCTTGAAGGTCTTCTGCAGTAGAGTCTCCTGAATCAAACCCTTGCGAACTTTGACCTTCAGAACTCGCTCCGCCCCCCGCCTGCTGTGGTTTGCGTTAGTGGCGTGCAGAATGAACAGTACCAACAGATCTATCACCTGAGAGACATAACAGGTCAAATCTGTTCTTGAATTTTAACTGTCAGGCATGAAATCTAACAGCAATGACTATTAGAAAATAAAAGGCAATCGCACCTTATGGTCCTCCGGCTCATCAACGTTCTCTATGGACTACAAAAGAAACCAAACTGTTACTAAAATAATATTTGTTTGAAGATGGCGAACAGTGCAGATGATGTGACCTATGAGTTTACCTTAAGCCAGGCCTCAGAGATGGTCTTCTGGAAGCGGATAGCCGACTTTATGACCTCCAGAATCAGAGCCACGCTGTCCTGACCGCTGCTGCATGATGAGGCTCTGTTTATAAACAGTCGGCAGGATATCTTAGTCTTTCTAACTCTTAAGGACAGAGCAATGGATCGTCGCAAAGAAAGAAAATTAAGAACTTTAATAAGGAGCAAAAATCTCACCCTGGATTTTTTTTGTTGCTCTGGGAGGCCTGCAGGACAGCTGGCAAAACACACTGCTCCAACTGTAGCTTCTTCCGCAGGTCACACACCACCTAACCACCACAGACACAACACAAGCAAAATTACGCCATTACTACATAAATTAATTGATTAAAAACGGCTTTATACTAAGGACTTTATACTAAACGGTACTCTTCAGGTGAGCAAGTCACACTGGTTTGAAAAGAGAAAAGGTTGAGCGATCTGACCTCATTAGCATCAGATGTAGAGATGGAGTGAAGGATGAACTTCACAACAACAGGAAGATCCTCTAACTGTACAGCAGAGAGAGTTCTCATCACTGCCTCACGCACCTGACGGAAAGAGATGTAGAGTTAACACATTTATCCAATTTGGTTGTAAACTGTTTCTTTATGTTGTTTTGTTGATTTCTTGACAAAATACTAGTGCTGGGTAAAAATATAGATTCTTTAATATATCTTCAATTTAAAGAAATGCTTTTCTTAATGCACCTGGCTCAGAGAATATTATCTTTATTTCGCCTCTCGTCCAAAAGATGGTGCCATTATTCGAGTTGAATTTAGAAATCTGTTTGATTAGTTCACTCAAAAATGAAAATTCTGTCATCATTTACTCACCCTCAGGTTGTTTTAAACCTGTTTACATTTCTTTATTCTGCTAAACACAAAGAAAGGTATTTGTAAGAATGTTAGTAATTTTCAGATATGTGACATCATCCACTATTATAGTAGGAAGAAATATTGTATATTTTTTTGTTCTGTTGAAAACAAAGTGAAATAATTTTTAAGAATTTAGGAAAACAAATCTGTACCATTTAATTTGGTCTGGCAGTCAATGTCACAGAATTGAAAATTGCCAATTTTCTGTGTTTTTCTGAGTTTCTCTGTGTTCATCAGGTATACAGGTATAAAATGACACGAGGCTGAGTAAACGATGACAGAATTTTCATTTTTGGGTGAACTAGCACGATCATTTTATTGTTGCACATTTACAATGTTTCATTTTTAACTGTAATGTTTGATTACTGAAAGTAAAAAGTAATTTAAAATATAATTGTCTCTGTTTCTAATGTAAATGTGCATTTGATTAATATAGCCGAGTAGGAGGATTTCAGATACCAGCATATATTTAAATATGGATGCCATGTCAGCAAAACTATTACGTAAAATGAACTACTGATAACTAAACCATATTGAATCAGATCAAAACCATATAAATAAGAATCGAATCACCAAATTGGTCCCAAACCCCAACCCTACAAAACACAGTATCATATGACAACTAGTCATGAGAACCAATGAGATTCAACGTTATCAACATGACGCCATATTTGAATTTAGTACCTTCGTGGCCTTAGTTTTCATTTCAATATTGCCAAATAAACTCAAAATAGTAATCATTTTTGAGATTATTGGGATATTTTAATTTTAGTTGCATGCGCATGTGTTTTAGAGTCCTGTACCTCTGACAGTAAAGCAGAGCTGAGATTCAGGCTGGACAAAGCATCCAATACCGGCACAGTGAGCTGAGTGTTCTGCTGGAGTAAAACACTGTGCAAGAGAACACAGACTCACATAAACATCTCATCATCAATACAAACCATCACAACGTAATAACATAAAAAGAACATGGACTCATCCATTGCGCTGGGTTACAGCAAATGAACAAGGAATAAATCACCAGCATCAAACTCAGTAAATGCTGACGTACTTCAGTTCTCTGGCCATGTCTGCGTGCTGCGAGTCCTCAAGGATCTCAGGAAGACTGGTGATAATGTCCCTCTGGATTTCTACAGGAGCTACTGACACCATCTCCATCAGCTTACTGCTCAAATCCTACACACATGTAGGTGGAGCAAAACAGCTTTATGTCAGTAATTCAAATATTTTCAGCTGTGATGACCTCTCTGTTTTGTGACCTCCCTCCAAATCTCAAGCTGTTGTTACGAGTACAGTACCTTGCAGTCTATGATTCTGTCCAGCCATTTTAACTGATTGATAATGAGACGGGGAACATTGAGTCCATCCTCAGTCACACTGTAACAAAACATTAAACTCACTGATGTAACATTGATAAAGAGTAATAGATTATTATAACTGTTAGATGCTAGTTTAGACCAAAACATGCACTTAAAATCAACAATAACAATGCAGCCATGACTATAGACACTTACTCCTCAAACACACTTACCCCTCAAACATGAACTCTGGAAGCTTTTCAAACAAAGTGTTTATGACGGGGGTCTAAACGTGGGGGGAAACACAACTTAGATTTCCTTTGTTTGTGGTTTTATACTCCAATCCGTGAGGTGCAATAGGTATGTTGAGATTTTTTTACCTGCAGTATTTCTATTCCAAGCAACAAGCGCACCAGACTCTCCTGATAGCAACCGGAACTGATAATAGAAGAAAAACAAAATTAAAACATAATAACTGCACACGTCATTACACTGCAAAAACAATTTCCGTCTCTTTTTGTTTTAAATATAGCATGTTACTTGTTATCCTGTTGAGCAGCCGGCACACAGGGAAGCAGACAGTTTCTGAATCTCTCTGGATCTTCGATGTATACTTCCATCCCAGACATAAACTCCTGTATGGTCTATAAAATAATAACCCATGCGACACTGTAAATATGCATACTGTATGTGCACACTTTATTAAAATAGTACAAAATGTAGTTTATTAAAAAAATCTCACATTTGGGAATCTGGGATTTTTACGTAGATGCTGCTGAAGTCGTTTCTGAAATATAACTTGATCTACGGCTGTTAAAAAAAGGGTTCATGGTATCAACATGTGCATGAACACTATGTTTATCATAATATATCAATTGTATGTTGTATCCACTTTCATATCTGTCATCAAACCTATTTCATTAGCTGTATTGACAGGTGTCAAAGTGACCCCAGACTCTTTGAGTAACTGAACAAAGATGGAGTCCGGGTCAGATTCCTTTGCAGAGGATTTTGAAGGTCGCCCAGTGCTCTTGGTCTTTTTTGACTCTGTATAAATAAAGTGACATCATAAACATCAGCAACAAATCTAAGAGGGATCACTTTCTGAATAAACATAAGGACATGGGTAATATCTAGAATAGAGTAACGTTACTAGCTTAATACATACTGTGCTTATATCATAAGCATTATGCAGAACATGCAACATTTCAAATACTGTTGTCAGGAGAAGCGCGCATTGCTTTATGGGGCTAAATAATACGTGCAAAGTGTTGCATATAGTGTAAACTATAGGTTATCTGGATTTTCCAAGCACACAGAATATCTCCATCCGTATGCTATGGTTTAGTAAGCCATAGCTGCAGAGATGTCAACATCAAAACTTACTTGGAATATCAAGTGTGGATTCTTCGTCCACTGTAACAGATGAGCGCTTCTTCTTCCGCATCATCTTCACCTCAGATTTGATCAGATGAATATATTAAATAACACGTATCAGTCCTCCGGTCAGAGGTCAATGAACACAGCTGACTAATATCAGTCCTGACTGAGAGGCAGAAATGATATTCTGCTGCAGTCAAATGGTAAGCTATGGGCTAAATGGACATAAACAAACGCTCCTCAGAGTTATCATATATATATATATATAGCCTAAATCTCAAATGTGTACCTTAGGGTCAGGATAAACGATGTCGTTTAGTCGAACTGTAACCAAATGATCGTTTAAGTTTACGTTTTTGTAACTGCGAACTGACTTACGCAAAGCTTCCCGCGCCTGTGTTTCGTATACTTTAGGGATCATGGTAAAATTCTCTGAATTTAATAATTCCTCAAAATGACACTAAATATTTAAGGAAAATTCAGCGAAGATGCTGTATTTGTTAATTAACTTTATATGTCTTTGTAGGATTAAAAAGAGGAAATGTTCACTTATTTGGGGGGAATATCCACAGTTAAATATATTCACGTAACTTTGGGACACAGCGTTTTGACTACACTCCCTAACATTGTAACCGCGTGGAATGTCCCACATTGATTGGTCGCTAGAGAGCACACCGCTCCCCCCATATTACATTTTTTACAGGTGAATTGTACCCTTTTTCCTTAACTTCTTTCAGATTATACAGTATCTCTATTTCATATATTGTTCATATTTAGTGAAAATTAATTATAATTATTATGGTGGAGCAATTTATAATGACATAATTTTACATCCATAGAGGGTGCAGACATTACAGGTAGAATGACACCGGGGCAAGATCAAAGACAAATGACCGTGACTTTAGTTAGATGGGAGGGTGTAGATGCTGAAATCTGTGAACCAGTGAACACAAACACACATTATACAGATCCAGGGGTGCCGCCAGAAATTCTGGGCCCTATGGAAACCAAAATTTCTGGGCCCCCTACAAATAGGAAAATAAAAAGGGGGTCTGCTCTTCTGGGCCCTAAATCAGCCTGGGCCCTTAGAATCGTCCTAACCTTCCACCCCTTTACAGCGACCATGTACAGATCCGCATGTTATCAGCTTCAAATGCAAAATAAAATGTGGGAGGACTTTGATATCAGATGGGTAGGGCTTTCAGTGAAATCGAAACTGAATTGATCTGCTCGTCTGTACTCTCCTTTTCTCTTTATGTTTGAAATATTGCGTGGTTGGGGCAGGTGTGATGCTAATGTGATTGGTTTTGTGACTGTTTATTAAAGGGTTATTCCAGAAGACGTTTAATCACCAAAACTAAGACTGGCCAGAAGAAAAAGTATGGAGACATCTTTATGTAAGTTAACAACCATTGTATGAAATTAATATGTAAAAACTTAACATTTTATTATTGTAAATGAATGTAATCAACTGTCAGTGATAAATTTTAATGATTTCACAGCTCTGTTATCATCCAGTGTTTTTCTGACTGAGGAGCTTCAGTGTTCTGTGTGTCTGGATCTGTTCATTGATCCAGTCAGCACTCCATGTGGACACAACTTCTGCAAGAGCTGTCTGAAACCGTACTGGGACAACAGTCACATCTACTCGTGTCCAATGTGTAAAGAAACATTCAGTAAAAGACCAGACCTCAAGATTAACACAACACTTAGACAGGTCGCACTGCATTTTAAAGAAAAGATCAGTCTGAGAAGATCCGAAGTTCTCTGTGACATCTGTGATGAGAGAAAGCTGAAAGCCCTGAAGTCCTGTCTGGTGTGTCAGGCATCTTACTGTGAAACTCACCTGGAGCTTCATCAGAAAATGAGTTTAAAGAAACACAAACTGATGGATCCTGTGGAGAATATAAAGGACTATATATGTCAGAAACATGAGAGACCTCTGGAGCTCTTCTGTACAGATGATCAGACATGTGTGTGTGTGTTTTGTACTGATGGAGACCACAAGACTCACAACACTGTTCCTCTAGAGGAGATGAGTAAAGAGAAGAAGGTTTGAGTCAATAACAACATTAAAACATGATTTAATAACCTGTTTACCTGTGATACAATGTATCTGTGTGTTGCTGTCCGTCTATAGACTCAACTGAAGAAGACACAGACAAACGTTCAGCAGATGATCCTGGAGAGAATCAAGAAGATTCAAGACATCAAACACTCAGCAGAACTCAGAAAAGTGAGCTGAAGATGTTAAATAATATGTTTTAATTTCTCTTATAAATAAAGATGATGAATGAGAATGTAAACCGTATTGTTTCAGAGGAACACAGATGAGCAGAAAGCAGCGAGTGTTGAGGTCTTCAGCGCTCTGATCAGATCCATTGAGAGATGTCAGACTGAGCTGCTGGAGATGATGGACGAGCAGCAGAAAGCAGCAGAGAAACAGGATGAAGATCTCATGAAAGATCTGGAGCAGGAGATCACTGAGCTGAAGTGTAGAGACAGTGAGCTGGAGCATCTCTTACACACTGACCATCATCTCCACCTCATACAGGTCAGTCTCTCTCTCTCTCGCTCGCTCTCTCTCTCTCTCTCTCTCTCTCTCTCTCTCTCTCTCTCTCTCTCTCTCTCGCTCTCCTCATACTAAGGAATATCTTCTCTCTTCTACTGTAGATTGACCCATCCCTGTACAGACCTCCACACACCAAGAACTGGTCTGAGATCAGTATGAAGACTGATGTGAGTGTGGAGACTCTAATGAGAGCTCTGACTCAACTGCAGGAGACTCTAGACAACAAACTCACTCAAACTGGTAGGTTTAAATTAGTTGGCAACATACCCACATATTGAGAAAACGTCTGCTATAAAAATAAAATAAAATTTGTCATCTAGGAATTGTAAGGTTCTGTGTGCATTCTGAGCAGTTTTGAGATATTGAACCTCAAAGTTTTTGTGTACGATTTGACTTTGTCGATAAAACCTTAATATATATAATCTTGATTTCTATCAAAAATACAATTTAACTTATTTTGTTTACTCTCAGTGACATTCGTGATTTTATACAACCAAACACTTGTCCAATATTGTCCTCATCAATATTTTTTTATTGACTTTTATTGAAGTTTACATGAGAGTGAATGTATAATGTGTTTTTCTGGGAGAATTGTCTAATAAGGGATTGTTACAAAACAGTTATATATGTTCGAAAAAAACCTTACAAAACCTGTACAATCGCTAGGGGAGTGTATCTAGCACACAAATACTACGTAATACGCCCAACTAGTTTTTGACAAGTTGACCATATTAAGCATGAGAAGACTGCATGTTCAAGATTTTAAAGAAGTCAGAATGCTTAAGACATCATTGCAGCACCCATTTGAAAAACTTTTAACACTTTCAACTCGTTTATTCGCAGACAAACATCAAGAATCATGAAATGAATCTCACATGGTAACATGTTTCATGCTGGGGTCTCCCCGAATGCATTGCAGTATGAAGCATTTCAACGTTGTTTAGGTTTATCTGTGGATTCTTGATGTCTGTGTGTGGACAAGTATGACAGGATCGGCCTACTTTAAAGGTCTCAAGAACTGGCCTCGTTTATAATTTTATACTGTTATATGAGGTCTAGTTATGACGTTTGCGTGGTTTTTTACTAGTGGTGGGCATAGATTAATTTTTTTAATCTAGATTAATCTAAAATGGCTCATTTGAATTCTGCCGAAGGCATTCAGAATATGTGTGCTACCCAAATAATGACTAAAAGTAAGTCTTTGAGAACGGGTTTCTCAAGCCAGGTGGCGCATTAGACCAGGGGCTCATCTCCTGTTTCCAAAATGCATCACAAACTGCTTGAGAAAGCTGTTCTACTATGATAATTGGTGATGAAAATTAAATTATGTTCAATAAGATGAACTTGTGTTTACTTCCGCATTAGCTAAGGGATGCTTTGCGTTTAGGTGGTACTTGAGACTGAAAGAGCTCCTACAGTACATTTACATTTAGTCATTTAGCAGACGCTTTTATCCAAAGCGACTTACAAAGAGTGAGGGAGCAACAAGCGATATGTCATACAGGAGCCATAATACATTAGATCTCAATACAAAGTTACTGGTTTCAACTAAAGCTAGACCACTACCTGTTGAGAGAAAGTGTTTTTTTTAAACCAATTCCGCATTGCACAAGGTGCAAACAACCTTAGTCTTGTCGATGTTTCTATTGGGAAGCTTCTTAAAAATTAATATTCCCTGAAGCAAACCCGGCGGCTTCATAGCTGCATACATGTTAGCACGTCACGTTTGATGCGGTAATTTCACAGTAACGTTATGTTGTGTTCAGACCAAACGCGAATGGCGTGTCAAGCGCGAGTGATTTATATGTTAATGCAAAGAGCCAATAGACCTACTTGCTGCGCGAATCGCGCGAATGAAGCCCTGGTTATGAGATGATAAGGCGGCGCTAAGGACGCGAATGAAGCCCTGGTTATGAGATGACGAGGCGGCTTCTGCTTCCGCGAATGACGCGAATCACGCGAGTTGAAAAATCTCGTTCTCGCCCCGTACAGTGCAGTTAAGCTGGTATACATCCGCACTAAAATATCAAGGTGAAGGTCATCATAGCTTGCGTAGTATAGACCCAGCTCACAACCCAACTTTGAGAATAGATTAACGGCGACATTTTTTTTATCGCGCGATAAGATAACTTAACTGCGTTAAGTTAACGGCTCACCACTATTTTTTACATTCAAAAACAATAAATAATAGGCTATTTTCTACACAGGTTTTGAGGCCAGCTCTGCAAACGCTCGGTTTTAATGGCCGTGCCAAATTGAAGACTTTATTAAGGAAACGCCCACTGCTTAGATTGGAAAGCAGTTTGCATAGTTGTAGCATTCTGTGAATATTGTTTGAGACTGGGTATGAGATATTGGAATGTTTGGTTTCACACAGAATCAGTATTATCTGGAGACCTCCTGTGATTTATAAATGAACTCCCCATATCATTATTTCATGTGACGCATTCGAATGGGATGATTTTACTCAAATTTACTGACTTATTTCCCGGATGTGATGGCAAGGCTTTGTGTATAGTTTGTACCCCTATAGTTGTATGGTGTTTAATGATATATGACCGTACATTTCAGCATTTAAGACCCGTGATCGCTAACCAGACAAAAGATCACCACGATCGCGGGTCTCAAATGTTACAAGAGTTTCCATGATGAATAAACAAAGGGGAGACTCCCAGATACTTATGGATATCACCCAGCACCCAAAATTAAACCAAAACACTACAAAGCAGCCTCCATTATTCGCAAACGGTGGATAAATCCTTGTTAAATTATATATGTGACACCAAATCACAGAGATGGCTATTCACACAAGCTTAAGATCACAGACAACCATTGTTTCCTCAGAAGTTCTTCCTTTGGTAGTTTAAATAAGATGCTGTTAGTTTCACAACGTAGAACACAGGTTTCAGACGGTACACGCATCACGAATGGCGACAGTGTGTTGGGGGAGGAGAGAATGAAGTTTTCGCGGCAGTCCAAGCAAAACATAGCCGGGGTCCATGTCTAGTGATGTAGATACGCGGCGGTTGGAGACTCGTCTCGTTTGCGTGATTCAGAGTCGACTCCCTTTCTTACAAGCCAATAAACTATTATTTATTCACCTTAGGACTTACAACTTGGCAGACTACTTACTTTCAAACACGGCAACATAACACACAGCATGAAATGTAATTTTCATGATCTAATGCTACTTACTCTTTAACTAAATTAAGACAAAAACGGATAGAACAAGATAGAATACATAATTCCAAGGCAATGATAATGCAGTACTTACCCTTGTAATCTTTGCTATCCATCATAGGTTTTAAGTTTCTTTTAAAAACTTGTGATTTGTGTTGACAGTGTTGAGGAGGATGCAGCAGTATGCAGGTATTATGTGTGATCTTCTCTGTTCTCTCACATTCACTAACATTAATACTTTACATACACATACTCACTTCTACAATTATAAACCTGCAACATCTTTAGATTGATTCATATTCTCTGATCTCTCTCAGTGGATGTGACTCTGGATCCTGATACAGCTCATCCAGATCTCATCCTGTCTGAAGATAGAAAACAAGTGAGGGATGGAGATATTGAGCAAAGTCTCCCAGATAATCCAGAGAGATTTGATTATTGTGTCAGTGTTCTGGGAAAAGAGGGATTCTCTTCAGGGAGATTTTATTTTGAGGTGCAGGTGAAGGGAAAAACTGAATGGGATTTAGGAGTGGTGAGAGAGTCTATTATCAGGAAGGGACAGATCACAGCGAGTCCTCAGAATGGACAGTGGACTGTAGTTCTGAGGGATGAGAATGATTATAGAGCTTGTGCTTCACCCTGTGTCTCTCTGTCTCTGAGAGTGAGTCCACAGAAGGTGGGGGTGTTTGTGGATTATGAGGAGGGTCTGGTCTGTTTTTATGATGTGGAGAACAGATCTCATATCTACTCTTTCACTGGTCAAACTTTCACTGAGAAACTCTTTCCATCATTCAGTCCATGTCCTAATGATGAAGGTAAAAATTCAGCACCACTGATCATCTCACCTGTTCATTACAACAAATAAATCTACACACAGGATATACAATATTTGGAACTTAATCCTGGTAGAGTTAGCAGAGCGCAGACAAAATTCACATTTAGAAAAAATAAGCATTTGAAAACAGGCTCACACATGCGCTCCAAAAGATCTAGAAATTTCCTGAAATCGGCCTTTCGCAAATTTCTTGTCCAATCAAATGCTATTTAGAATCCGAAGCATATCACCCCTCTCACTCTGACCCTGAAGCAGCGCTTTAAATCTGCCACTTGCTCACACATTGTGTTCTACGTGGTGAATAGTGCACTAGATAGTAGATAGGGATTAACTAAGACAGTGTTAACATTGTCAATTGGGGCGATTGAAGAGTTTACTAAATTATAGCTTTGGTATTTCAAATTATTTTAAGTTTAATCAACTTGTACTGAAGTACTCAACTACAAAATCGCAGTATGGTGATATTTTAATTGTATTTCTTATGTGAAATGACTGGAAGTAATGTATTTATTAACCTCTCATTTCCTGTGTGATGTTGCAGCATCGTATAATTTACACAAACCTAAGAACAGTTGTTTCTTTACACATTCTGTTTACCTGATTTGTATGTATTTCAATGAAGTCCCAATCTGTGCATTGTCTTTAACAGTTGGAAGATCTTATTGGAAACACAAACCAATCCATCTTAAAACATAAGCATCTCTCTCATCAAGTATAGTAACTGTATTCTGTGAAACAATTATGATGCCAAATGGAAATGTTTTGGTTCTTATAATCCTATAAAATATTCAGATAATATCTGTGGCATACGTTTTTTGCATACAACTGGAAGTAAAGAACAGAAGTAAATCAGTAGCACACAGGACATACATTTAATCCTGTAAAAATTGATTCGTATCTAGAAAAAACAATCTATTCAGAATTTTATTATTGCACAAAATAGATTCACTTATAATTTCTGTAATATTGTTTTTGTCAAAGGCACTTTTCATGCATTCAAGCTCAAGGATATGTTTATCATAAACATTTTTTTTTTTTTTACAAATAATTAAAAATTAAATAGGCCCAAAGTATGTCTTTACAAAAAATACAGTTGAAAATCGTATACACAAAAATAATACAAAACATATTATTCTTTACAAAACCTATTGTACACGTCTGACAAATGTGTATAAAATTGTACACTAACGGCATGAGTGACTGCAGAATTTATATTAGACTATTGACGGAAGCTCGTGTAGAACTTTCAAGATCAATTCAGTTCATGAGAGAGTTACTGTACGTTGCTCCACCCCTGACTGTGACAAGCTGACCGGAGATGTACAGTAAGAAGTCTTATTGTTTATCTGTGTGTAGGTTCATTCAATAAAATCCGGTATCATGTTCTTATGATGTACAGACCTCCAGCACAAAGGATTTCATTTCACCCACATAGAAACAAACACATTTGCATTAAAATATACAGATCACCTGCAATCTGCTTTATAAAGTAAAGTCTGTATTGTGTGTCAATGCGCCTCCAAATGTTCTTCACACAAATATTCTCAGGGGTCTTTATGGTGGGCTTTTCTTCTCCTGTAAGGTCTGTGAAAGCTACAGCTGCTGAGCTCTGTGTACTGCGCCTGTAAAGATTTATTCAAGATGATCAAAATGCTTTCATTGAAATGCACGTTCGTTTGAATGTTTTCATCATGCTTATTACAATGAATCTGGTCAAGTGACTTTAACAAAGCGGCTGGCCACCAAGAGGGGGCGATCAGTCTTATGTACAGTATCGTTCCTTGTCAGGTGACGTCACACTCGAAGTGCATTATGGGTATCGCCGCCATTTGTAAGGTATCAAATGTTTATTTTCTATCTTCATTCAATTTTGCATCATTTTAGAGATAAAATGGTATGTTATTGTTGTGTAATATGTTGTAATACTAAGACACATGATAGAAACAGCCGAAAGCTTCACCACTAGGAAACAAAATGAGGTTTATTGGTAACGTTAGAATACTTTCAGTTCAGTCCTCAATGCAGCGATACCTCCAAAATGGCGCCTCAGTGCTTCACACACAATAAACCAATGTGTCTGACAAAGTTATGTAGAGTCAAATTTTGACTTTTACATGTTACGTGAGGTTGAAAAATTATGTACCTTAAAATATATTGATATCAAGTGAGACAATGATGAAAACATTCAAGACAATTATAACAAACTTGATTTTAGTATTTAAATATCAACATCAAAAAATTCTTCGCTTATTACCATTTGGACATCTGAAGGCACTCTGGAGAGAAAATCCACCACCTCATTGTTATCAATTGCGTACGGGTTGCGCAGTTTCTTTGTGAATTTATGTATACCTAAAAAAAACATAACACCAGACATTGAAATCCTCTCTTCACACTCCCAGACACCATAAAATAAACTGCAATTGCTTTACTAATAAAAAAAGAAAATAATACACGAAAGATGTGCAGATATTTTTGTAATATTTTATGTGTATTTTTTTATCGTGCACCTGGCTATGTTTTGGGTTTGCGTATCTTAACCCTTTTTTGTGACAAAAAATTATTTGCTTTTTCATTTTCTCTAAGGTGCAAAATAATATAGTATTGGATGTCTTACCCCATAATAAAACAATGTACCGAACTGGAATAAAATATGTGATGACTGTGGCAATGATGAGAACCAGGAAGGCCAGATTAGACAAGAATGGCACTGACCAGTTGAACGTACTGAGGAGGAAAGAAGAAGATACATCACATTTATTAGAGAATGTCCTTTATTCATTCATTCTTATGAAAACTTCTAGCATAAAAACTAGTTTACTTAGCGTTTAACTATTTCAGAATATCAGTGCATTACCATAGACACCAAGTTTCATTATTAAAAAGAAGTCATTTAAAATCATTGTGAAATATGGTGAAATACATCTCGAGTGAAAAGGTGAACAGAACACACACTTCTTTATTCTTTCCCCAAAGCACGCAATCTCCTCCAAAAGGTTCTGGACCGTAATGACAATCTCCTGTACCATGTAAATTTTCTCCATTATCCCTTTCTTTTCGGACTCCTACAGCAGCAAAAAGAAAAGAAAAGAAAAGACAAAATCTTCACTTGGTTTCAAATACGAATGAAACTGTGGACTTCTTTAACAAGCACGATCTTGGAACAGTGAGGAAAAAAAGCATGTTTAACCTTCTCATCTTCATCTTCTTCTTCATTCATCTCCATGGTATCCTGCCAAAAAAAACGCCTGATTGAATATCATTCAAGTTGACAGATACCAGATACCAAAATGTCTGAAGAACGCTCATTGCAAATGGGGATTTTCTTCCAAAAAGTTGATTATGTAAGTCTCTACTGAGGGTAGTTCGCTCACCAGGTCCCTGCTGACTCTCTCGGAGGCAATCTGAAGATAGTTCCACGCGATGAGTAAAACCAAGAACAGAGGCAACATGTAGAAATCCCAATACCACACAGTAAGAATAAAGACCTGCGGGAGACAACATTTAGACTCAATGAAGATTAAGTTTCCCGAGACGCCCGAGAATAACGCTACGTCATCCTTAAGTTATACCTAAAGAGTGGTAGCGATATATTCTTAAGAACGACGTATTTATGCGAAGTTTTTGGGAAACCCAGCATATTTCATCAGATGCAAAAACGAAATAATCGAGGTATAAGGATTATTGTGACACATTCAATTTTGTAAGGATCCTCTCTTTTGTGGTTTAAAACCACAGCGCCCCATTCCTTTACAGTGGTTCAGCTGTGCTATTTCTTTACAGTTATTCTTCAGTTGAATTCTCAATTTAAAAGCAAAGTTAATTATGTTCTATGTTGTTTTAAAAGTTAATGAGTAATTGTGTTAAATAATCGGGATCTCAATATTGGCCAAAATAATCGTGATTATGTTTTTTGTCATAATTGAACAGCCCTGGTATAAAAGTACATTTTCATTCAGATGGCCAGAAAGAGGGCGGAAAATTGGAAATACAAAATTATGAATTATGACGATAACTTGACATGAGGTGAAATATAAAATGTATAGTTAATTATAAAACAAAAAATTACACTGGGCATTGAGTTTATTACCACTGTATGATACTTAATGCAGCATTGTCACAAATTAAATCTTGATCTAAAATCTAAGTTTTAAAGCAAAATCTAAAAACTTACTCAAACAAGAACAGCAAATTCTTTAGCCATCTTTAAGAATTGGCTTAAGACACATCTCTTTCGTTAACACCTGACACAATAATACTAACTATATTCTCTTCTTTGCTCTTCTATTCCTTTCAAAAAAAATGATGTGCTATATGTATATGTGTGTAGGGTCTACAGTGGTTCTCAAACGGGGGGCCATGGTCCCCTAGGGAGCGCTAAGATGGATCCAGGGGGCATTTTATGAAATGTATTATAAAAAAATTAAATCAAACGTCAGAAAAATAAGACCACCAACCAAAATAATTGATGTTCCAGCACTGTATAATTAAATATTTTTGGTTTCATTAAAATTCTATGTTTATGATCATGTTTGAGTTATTTGGGGGGCCATGAAGCGATACACCCTACACAAAGGGGGGCTTACAACGAAAAAGTTTGAGAACCACTGGCGTAACAGTATGCCCTTTTTTTGCACGGATTTCTTCCATTGTTATCCTTCATTTGTAAGTCGCTTTGGATAAAAACGTCAGCCAAATGACAAAATGTAAATGTAAACATAAATAGCCAATAGAAAATTCTAACTTTTTGCGGCACCTTTGACTCTGAAATGAACATAAAGCACTTTTTCTGGACTTTAAACACACGTCCTGAGATGGAGAATGTATTGTTGAAAGATTTGTCTCACCAGAAATGCTATAATACTCCTCTGAAGACTTTCCCACTGAAAACAACTTTTGATGAACTGGTTCACGCGGCACACGGCTCGATAGAGGTTCCTCACGCGAATAACATTCCTGGCAAGAACCTGTTGATATCCCATTTACATTAAGTCTTTAAGCAGACACTTTTATCGAAAGCCAATTACACATGAGATTTGACAAACAACACAGCTGTAAAGAATATAAAACACATTTTACAGGACACACAAAGATTTTTAGAATTTATGTTACTGTGCTTTGACCTTGCATGGTAGCATACTGTACTATATTATACTACACAATATAAACACAAGTGAACCTCGTACCTTCTTAGAAAACTTGGCATTGTCCTCAATGAACTTTTGTTCTCTAGGCATGAACGTCCTGATGCTTGCTTTGACCTAGACAATGGGTTATAGAGCCAAAATATAAATGATGAAACATATCACAAATATACTGTAAGTAGCGTATTCAATTATAATATTATATAAACTATATTAATATAGATTGAAACAGGAGTCTGTTGTGCTTAGCCCACACTTACAGAATTATAGATAACTTCAAGCTCCAGTAATATTGTTCCTTTGGATTGTCCTCCCAAATTCTCTTTTCTCAGAGGACAAGCCACTTGCTGGCCATTATGTACCTGTTGCAGAATAAATGATTATAAATAAATTGGTTTATAGCAACCAAGTAACTTCATCATTGCTCTTCGTGGTAAGACAAATGTAAATGTTCTACTGTACACTCACCGAGAGTAAAGGAATGGCCACCTTCCCTAAGAAATCAGGAGCTTTGTCTCCATCCTCATCGAACACAGTTATTTCCAGAACTTCATGAACGTCCTTCACTGGACTGCTCAGGAAACAAACAGAACGATGAGCATATTTAGTTTAATATCAACAATATTAATGTACTAAAAAAGTAATACAGATACTAACAAAGTGAAGACTTTATTCCACTCCGGGTTGAGGGTTTTGTAGATAGTGTGAGTCTGGAGTCGGTTGTTTCCCAATTCAAGGACACAAAACGGATCGCTCTTTCCTAATGACACAAGGAACACCAGTAAAAATCACTGACAACCTTCATTTGCATTTACAATTCACAAATGAAGGGACAGTTCGCTCAAAAATAAGAATTATTTCATCATTAACCCCTCATTTCAAACCTGTATGACTTTCTTTCTTCTGTAGAACACGAAAGAAGATATTTTGAAGAATGTTGGTAAGCAAACGACACTGAGCCCCATTGATTTTCTCTGTATGGACAGAAAACTACTCAAAATCTCTTCTTTTGTGTTTCACAGAAGAAACATTCATATACTCATGTTGTAAGGAACATGGGGGTGAATAAATTATTTTGTTTTTAATTTGGGTGAACTTTCCCTTTAAAACTTTACATAAAATTAGCCAATCACCATTCAGATCAGCAGCCATGAGGTCACAGGCCTTGATCACTTTGACCTGAAGGAAGCCAACATCTCTCTTGTCCTTAAAGCAGTTCCTTAAACTCTGCTGAGACGAAAAAATAAATGCTTTTGTAAAGAAGTAAGCTCATGAATATCAAATGTTACGTGATGTTACACAACATGATGAATGCGTTAGATAACTTGACATTAACAGTAAACTTTGTTTAAAAACCTGCGATATTGAGTTGATGTATCTAAAAACAAAAACAGAGACATTCTCAACTGTAAAAGAGTATCTCATTTCTTCTAAAATGTATATCTGGTGGTTTTGACAACCAAAGGCTGCGCAATGTTGTATTATGTAAAACTCATTGACCGTGGGACAGCATCTGAAAAGTTGACCTTTTCAAGATGGTGGACCTGCATTCTAAATTACACATCGATGGATGTACACCTACGTATTTGAAGCGCATGTTTTCTCTCTCGTGAGGTTCCTCCAGAGGTGGAGCTACGAGGTCTGTGATGGAAACACCAGTGCAGGGTGTGGGCGTCACGAGAAACACAACTTTCCCTCGACAAGAATCCAGCTCCGGTGTGAAAAGAGTGGACTCATTCAACGGCAACCCAGACAAGAGGACCTCACACCTGAAATGTGTTACATAACTTCATTCATAAACTAGCATCCTGATAAAATGTAGAGTTTAAATGCACTGTTAGTCAAGACTGTCAAATGTTCAAATGTAAAGAAAATTGTGTCATTAACTTCTAATGATAAAAAGTAAAAATATGCCGCTTATCTTATGATACATACATTATATTGTAAAAAAATCTATGCCTTAAATTTCAACTTTTTAAATGTTAAAAGCTACAACAACTCACCACTGCCAAAAATGTAACATATTAGGTAGAATCTGAATTTACTTATAAATGTAAAGGGATAGTTCACCCAAAATAAATATTCTGTCATGAATTATTCACTCTCTACTTGTTCAAAACCTGTATAAATGTTTGGTTGAACACAAGGAAAGATATTTGTAAGAATGCCTATAACCAAACAGATGTTGCCCCCCATTGACTCCAATAGTAGGAAAAATGACAATGGTGGTCATAAGTGCCACAGAACTGTTTGCTGTCCTACATTCTTCAAAATATCTTCTTTTGTCTTCAAAGTCCTTTTCCTACCGTGGGAGTCAATGGGGTCCAAGGACTGTTTTGTTAAAATAAATTTATACAGATTTGGAACAACTCGAAGGTGAGTTAATGATGACAGAATTTTCAATATTGGGTGAACTGTCCCTTTAGGACACTAAAATGTTTGCATTGTATAACATAACATATACAATTTCCTCTGTAAAGTCATTCACAAAACCTCAGACTCACTGTCCATAACATTCCTCATATTTCCGTCCCCCTTTTCCCATGACTTCGATCTCTAGAATGTTTGATCCATCTGGGAACTGGCTGAAGTCGAACCTCTCTCTCCACTGTGGCTTCACCTTCTTAATTTGACTCTATGAGAGTGGAAGCATAAAAAAGCATTGATATTATGTTATAACAGAACAAACTTTTGATGACCATTAATGGTCCTCCATACCTTGCTTTTATACTTCTGATCCCCCAGTTTGAAGCGTACAAACACGTCGGCCTGTCCGTCCAAAGGAAAGTCCCGACCCTCCACGAGAGTGATGGTGAAGACTCCAGTCCATAGCTGGCTTTTCTTCATGGACTCTGTGAGACGTCTGTGGTGTTCTGGTGTACTTCCCTGAGAAACAACACACATATTGAGAAGCGATATTACACCGGACACCGGTGGCTCCGGATAACAAAATGCAAATGACAAAATGCACCTCATACAAAAAATCAAGGCGAGAAAAAAATGCTTGATTCAGAGCTAATGCAAAAAAAGCAAAGCTTAAAAAATTTGGGGATATCAATTTCAAGTTAAAGAGTAAGTAGCATTAGATCATGAAAATTACATTTCATGCTGTTTTCTATCCATACACTGTATATAACCTGTAAACCGTAATCCAGCAATAATGGTAGGCGTTCCATCTGCGACACAATTTTTTATAAAAAATAAACAAACCACAAAACGAAAGTAAAATCCGATACCCGTGCAACGTGCAGCTGACACTCAATATCATCACTCGCTCTAGTCCCGCCTTGCTCGTTACAAACACGTTTGACCAATCACAGCAGACTACAGTCAGTCAAGAACTAAGGTTAGAATAATGACCTATTATTCGAAATAATAGTGTTTATTCACCTTCTATGTACATAAAGTTGTTGTTGGACAATCCATAAACCAAAGTAGGACCTTAAAAATCATATGCTACTTACTCTTTAATAATCAGACGATTTGTAAGAGATTAGGGGCATTCGTGCTATTCTAAAACAAATCCTCACCGTAAAACTTCCTTTTTTCTTCGGGACAAACCTCTTCACAATAAAAACAAAATGTTAAGACATAAGCAGCAAAACAGCAGTTAGTAGAGTTAGTAGCGGTTGCAGAGAAAAAAAAAGTTTTTTCATACATGTTTTTTGTTCCTGCTGTCTCGCACGGATAAACAGATGTCGATGACTATCACACCCATATCGTCCTCCAGGCTGTTAGGGTCATCCAATGGCAACACCATTTCACTAGTCCTGTTTCAACGTTCCAGACAAAAAAAACATGAGAAACTAAACTCAAGGTATAATATCAAGAAAACATAATTCGACTTACTTTTCAAGTTCAAGTTCACTGAGGACAAAAGCACAGGAGCCCATGAAATCATCCGTGGTCAAATCTCGATCGTAAACCTGAATGATTGATGAATGAATGAGTGTACTCATATTATATGTTCATATATTTATACATCTTTTTAACATCATGTGTCATAGGGGTCATTCTCACGAAACCACTACAACATCATGGCAGTAAGATTTGAATTATAAAACACAAAAAATTATCATAATACACATAATGGTGTTCTCTACCTTGCACAAAGCATAATATTAACATGAATGAATTAATTCATATATTTGCTTTTTCTGCTGAAATTCTCACTACCGTGACGTGTCATAATTTGTCTAAATGCAATTAGTTAAAATTAAATATTCATAAAAAAAACAATAAAATAAGATTACATGTTCTTCTAGATGTTCTCAAATGACCAAAACCATTGACAGAAAATTCATGGAAAATGAATAAAAGTGTCCAGGATATCTCATTCTCCATATGACAAACAAAGATAAAGTTTGGTTTTACTTTTTTTAAAGAAGATTAAAAGCTTAACCTTCTCATGTCACGCTGTGTAAACGACTAATTGTCATAACATATGCAGGTAGTTTTCCGCATTTGAACCCCCAGATTGTTCCACACCTGTATAAATGTATTTGTTCTGCTAAACACACAGGACAATATTTGGAAGAATGAAAAATCTCATCCCCCACTGACTCCCATAATATTTATTTTCCCTACTATATCAGTAAATGGTGGATGAGATCTGACATTCTTCCAAATTTCTTCCTATGTGTACAGCAAAACAAAGAAATGTATACTGGTTTGAAACAATCTAAGGGTGAGTAAATGATGAGTATCCCTTTAAAATATGCTTTATTAGTATTAATGTCTTGTTATGTATGATTGATAAACGTAATAACTTGCGTATGCATCATGGCTTCACGTTTTTGGCAAACATTCAATGGTATTGACTGTTTTAAATGGTAACAGAACTTTTAAGGCCTTTTTTTGTTTAAAAAATGATCAAAATTGTGTAAATCACGTTTTAATGTGAATGCTTTTAAACATGTCCTTACTTGTTTTTAATGAAATGCGTGATTAAAGGACCATACAAAGCCACCCTACTACCGCCATTGAACATGTCAGATCATGATTGTGTTCATCTCATTCCATGTTACAAGACTGAACTGAAGAGGGGAGAAGCTCAAACAAAAACTGTGAAATCTTGGTCCGATGATGCGATTAATGAGCTAAAAAGATGTTGTGACTGTACTATATGGAATGTGTTTATAGAGTCATCAGTGGACATTGATGATCTTAATGATGTTGTTAGTTCTTGGGTGACTCATTGTGTTGACTCATTGTAAGCCTTGGGTGAGTAAGCAACTTACTGTAAGTGCTTGCTAAGCAAGAAAAAAAAACAGCTCAAAGGGGGGATTTGGATGAAGTAAGCAATGTTCAAAAACAGATAAGACTTAAAATCAAGAGGCAAAAAAGGAATTATAAGGATAAAGTTGAGTTTGAATTAAGAACCAATTGTATGGGCTCAGTATGGGATAGTTTAATACAAACTTAGTGTGGACAGTACCTACATTTTTAATTGGTCTTTGGAACTTCGGTATGTACCAAAACTTTGGAAACTTTTTGGAAATTATTATTGTCATGATCCTGTCCCTCTTGTCCGGAAATTTTGAGTGTTGAGGACAGGGTCATGACAGTACCATGTCTTGTGTGTGTGCTATGTCTTGTGTGGAGACAATTGGCTGTTTGTAATCACATTGCGCCACGTGTCTTGTCTCGTACTTTGCCCCCTTGTTTCACCGCCATTGTCCCATTAGTGTTTCATTCCTCTCACCTGCCCCACAATCTTCCCGTTAGTGTTTGATTCTCCTCACCTTCCCCTTGTTAACTTCCCTCGTTAGTGTTCCCTTTTTGTAGTCCCAGCTTCTCTTTGTCCCTTGTTGGTTCGTTCTTCGTACCAGTTCGTGTTTTGTCCCTGTCCAGATTATCTTGATCTTGCCTCGTCCGTGCCTTGTCCCATATAGTGAGGTTTGTTTGTTTTTGCTTTAGTTCTTGTTTTGCCCTCTAGTGGGAAGTTTTTGTTTGCCTTTTTGAAAAGTCTTTTGTTATCATGTTTGTTCCCCAATCAAGGGTTTTTGTTTGACATTTTAATAAATTGTTGCCATGAAAGACTTTTATTTGGGGACTTTTCGTCTGCATTTAATACGATCCACCAGACTTGTTGGTTAATAAGCTTCGATTGGATTTTGGCGTGTATGCTAGTATGTTCGCTTGGATATTACAAATACAAATAGGTAACAGAGGGTAAGGATCTAGTCCTATTGTTACAACTGTGGGCTCCCCTCAGGGATGTGTACTTTCTCCTCTCCTATACATCCTTTACACTAACAAGTGTCGTAGTCAGTTTGAAAATCGGCACATTTCGAAGTTTGCTGACGAGACAGTGAAAGTTAGTTTGTTGGTCGGAAAGGAAGGGGACCACGCTCCTATTATTGATTATTTTTCAGGATGCTGGGATGATTTTGAATGCAGAGAAAACTAATGACATATGTATTGACTTTCGTCATAATCAGACTGCAGTGTCTCGCACAGATAATCATCAAATTGAGTTGGTTGAAAGTTATAAATACGTAGGCGCAATAATAGACAACAAATTAAACTTGGGATAGAAAATAGGCCAACAGATGCTTTATCGTTTTCGGAAGCTAGCCGAGTTTAATATCGACAGGACATTGATGATTGTTTTTTATAAAGCACATATTGAATCGATTTGAACTTTTTCATTACATTGTTGGTTTGCTGCCTTGAAGCTCAAGCAAAAAAATGCATTGGTTAAAGTCGTGAATAACTGTAGTAAAGTAGTGGGTGTGAAAATGACGGGGCTGTCTGACTTGTACAACAGGTAGCTGTTCAAGAAACCGAGTTACATAATATCGAATAGCTCTCATTCTCTCCATAATGCATTTCAGACACTTCCTTCTGGATCTTTGTATAGAGTTCACATAGCCAAGACCAACAGATTCAAATTCTCATTTGAACCTAGTGGCATAAGCTTGATCAACGCAAATAGGAAAATATGTGTTTATAATATTTATTTTTTTGTGAATTTACTGTGTATTTGGTCTTGTATTAGGTGTGTGTTGACTCCATGCTGCAGAGTAAAAATTGCCCCTAAGGGGAACAATATAAAAGTGATTAAGGCCACGTCTACACGTTGAAAAGTTTTTCCTTTGCGTATTTGAAAAGTTTCAGGTACACATTATAGCGTTATCAAAACTGTCTGGATTTACACGGATCCAGGTGTAAATAACTGAAAATAACGCTGTAGTATGCACTCAAGGCCAGTGGATGGCGATATGGTTGTGTAAAGAAACAGGACATGCCTTGGCACATACACATGCACAGGTATAGGGCAAAAGTGCTTTTTAATACCGTTGGTCGATGTATGTATGTTTAAAGCCTGGGGAATGTTAATAGTGGGGAAGTAGCACATTTTGCTGGGGAAACTTTAATAGATAGTCAAGCAGTGAGAACTCACAGTACGGGAAGCCGACATTTGTTTTTGCTATACTCGCGTGACTGAGCGAGTAACACACATGCGCGTGATGTCATCATCATCGGAAAGATCCATCTTGCTGTTTATATGGAAACGAAATGCTAAAGCAAAATGTGGATTTCCTGCACCAATAAGACCAGCAGGGAGACACAATACTATCATTCGCCAGACTTTAAACACACATTTACGTCGACCAACGGTATTAAAAAGCAAATTTGCCTTATAACTGTGCATGTGTATGTCCGTTTTCTTCACACAACAACATCCCCATCCACTGGCCTGGCGTGCATACTGCAGCGTTTTTATCAGTTTTCCTGGATCCGTGTAAATGCAGACAGTTTTGATAATGCTGTCATGTGTACGTGAAACTCAAAACTAAGACTAAGATGAAATAAAAAGATGCGAGTGTTTATAAGAAACCAAGATTTCGTGAGAATCACCCGTTGAAGTGTCAGAGTAAATCTGTACCTTGATGAAGAGTTTCTGGTCTAGCTTGCGGACTGGGAAAGAGAAGGATTCATTCCAGACCGGATTCAGATTCTTATACACCACTTTACTTTTATAAAGGGTTTTCCCATCCAGTTTGAATTTCACATACGGATCGCTTGTGCCTGAAATGAAATAACAGCTATTTAGTGACTTCTTTAAACGTAATTTAATATTGTTCTGTAAATGATGTGATTATTGTCTTTTTCATAAGGTAAAAATAAATAAAACATTTATTAACATTTGCAGTTGACTAATCAAAAGGGTTTGTGGCATAGGCAATGTGCCACCAGCCATTCTGTTGTCCAATGAGAACTTGAGAATATAACAAACCATACAACAGGAAATTACATCTTTGGTTTGCTAAAGTCAGTGTCTAGTTTCCTAGACATATCATCTAATACAGTTCCAGATTTTAATGCAATAAAAATCTGAGTTTTGGCGGTCTCAGAAATCTAAATCTCCACTTCATTGATAACCATTCTGTGACCTGCACATACATGCAAACAGGTGCATGTTCAATCAGATCCGTTTCATTGAGGCACCGCAGACATGCAGCAAACTCAGTTTAGTCACTTGTGTGGGTTAATCCTCCGATGAGGATGTGGTTGACACCTCAGATCAAGATCAATTCATGACAGCAAACCAGCATGTTTCCTGACTCAAAGTTTTCAACAACTGCCCCCGTTAAAGGACTGTTTCAACTGACCCCAAAATATTTGGACTGCCACTGAAATACTTTAAATTCCCCTGACAGAGAATTGTGTCAACTGCCCAAACCGGTCTTTTTGGCCCTGAATAATAAAAAAACGTTTGAACCAGTAGGGGGCAGCATTTAGTTTTAATTCAGAGTTGTGTTCTTAATAGTCCCTCATTGATTTCTTATCATTCATACTTAAAACGCCAACATGATATTTAAATGAATCATCGCCAATAAAGGCGTGTGTGGAAAACATGGACTGTTATATGCAAACACACTGTAAAACCTCAGGTTGATCTTTGATATCAAAGACACGCAAAGCAAGCAATCATCAAAAAGTCAGTTCTTCATATGAAGAGTTTGGTTTCAAAATTCAGTTTTTTATTATGTTATCATGTTTTAATTGTGTATCTATGTATTAGCTAGCTTTATTTTTGTAGATATTATGGCTCAAATCAAAACAACTGCAGTTTGATTGATATTAATTGAAACGCACAATAAAAAATATGAATAACATGTTTCTTCTTAAATGGAGTTATCTCAATTTGGAACCAAACTCTTCATATTTAGCTGTACCCTTTTGAAACTCTTTCAAGGAAAAACATTCCTATGAAATTGACACAAAATAGGTCTGAAACCTAAACAATTGACCGCAAATTACAGTCAAAAAATACACAGACTGATAAACAGGAAGGGTGTTTGTTCAATTGGATTGGTACTGATACGTAGTACGCAATACAGACACATATCCAAGTTTGCATCTGTCTGCTGATCTCCTGTGTGTTTTCACATGTTTCAGACGAGACATAAAATGGAAATGAATGATCTGGGAGTATAGGTGTGTCCTGTCTCTGAAAGGGTGTGACCTCAGACAGGTTTCAATGTGCTTTGAGGAATGTTGGTTAAACTATGAAGACAATGTTAATGCAGAGATAAAGCAAAACAAATACAAATCGAACTCCAACATTGTTCTTCATGTATTGTTGGTGCTGGAAACACTGGATTGGTAGTTTCATGCGGTTGCCAGGTTGATCATTTAAAATTTTGAGCAATGCCATTTCGTTGAAGTTTTGTTCTTTTAACTACTAAGATAAAATATATTTACAGTACATATATTCTCCACTTCCATTACTATGAATGGGAAGGAATGCAATGCACAATATGGCCGCCCTATAGAAGAAAGTTCTGCCTTCCAATAAAATGACCCAATCGATAAATTGATCATTCATTGGGACGGGCTCTTGCGAACCTGTGCGCATGTGCAATAGCTGAAGTGACCTTAAACAAAGTTATTTTACTGCAACTGTAATCTTTGATGTCAAGATTAACTGTTGTACAGAAGTATGCTATTTATTTGTGATTTTTGGAAATGTCAGTCTCGCCCCATTCAAGTAGATAGGACTGTTGTCTTGCTATGACTGAAATAGCTGCCACAGAGTGGCATGACTTCCATATTTGCTAATAACTTAACTAAAAGTAATTTAGGTTCATTTACATACATTCTGGATGAGTGGACTTTGCCATGCAAAAAAAACAAGTAGCCCCGCCCCAAACTCGTATCATTGGATGAGCAAGTCAGACCACTCAAACGCATCTGACGCAGTGTGAACACACTGGAAAGTCTACAAACATTTTCCCCAGAGGAGGAAGTATTTTACATCACCTTGCACACACAGAAGCTTTAACACAAGATTGACAGCACTACATTCAAGTTATACATGAGTTTACCCAATCCTATGGGAATCAAACCACAGAACCGGAAATTTTTATCTTGCAGGTACACCTTAACAAACAGTCGCTTAATTGTCATTCAAATGTGTGTGTATTGTGTTTCAGGGTGTGGTTTGGTTATACACACATATCGACACCTACCGCATCGGTCTCTTATGACCAGCCCACGTCCCTCTTTCAGGCATATAGTGAGCAGGTACGATCTCTCGGGCTCTCTCTGATTCGCGCCTGCTCCGGGTGTCTCTTGCCTCATGTCCAAAATCTGCAAATAAAATAGAAATAATATCAATAACTTCTTCTAAAGGTCTAAAAAAGTTAATACCAAAACCAGTTAAAGTATCTTTAAATATCAACTTTCCGTTAAACAGTTATATATATTTCCTTTACAAATTATCTGTAATCTTAAATGTAAAAAAAAACAATCAAGGGCACTCTATGGAGTTTGCTCATGTTTGTCACGCACTCAAAAGCACATCCACTCTGTATGGCGTTCAAACAAGATTAAACCTTGAGCTTTCAATGCCAGCTGAAGACATGACACTGACATGCACAGTATGATCCATTTCATGGGCATTTGAAAAATAGAATTAGCTTAACATATCATTTCATACGGGACAACAAATAAAAAACAACACACATATCAGACACATTAGAAACCTACATTATTGTGCTCGCCGTCATGCATGAAGGACGTTTCCGGACCATTTCTGATCGACTGTGCATTGGGTTTCCCAAAAACAAACATAACAAACGATCATTTGGATGTCATCAGAAACAGTAATTCACAATCTACAAAACTGGTGTGAATTATTTCCTTCTTTTGCACCTGCCGGCTATACACTTGGTCATGGTCACTCTTAATATTAAAGCATAATGCTGAGAACAGCCGGTCTACATAGCTTTATTAAAAAATTCCTTAGCTGCAGGGAAGAGAAATCTTCATAAAGTCATATTACAAACAACAGAGGAATTTGGGAGTATTTTATCGTACTTAACAAAGCAAAAGCAGTCCTGGTTTTACATTACTTTACCTTTGGTGGGGCAAATACGCCCTGTATAAAGAACACATCACCTGCAAAACCCTTAAAAAGGCTTTTAAGACCCTTTTAAGATGCTGTATAATTTGTTTTGAGAGGGACACAGTTGGGTTACTCTTCCTTACTGCAAACCTAAAGTTAATCTCTCTATGTTTAGCGATTAAAGGTTTATGCTTACAAACCAACTAAAACACCTTGAAAACACAGTTTACTCACCCAAACACATACGGTAGCAATCACATAGTGTCCACTAAGTAGCGGCCATATAAAAAAACATTGTTAATGTAACAAAACGGCTAAAATAAAAGAGAAGGATCACCGACACAACAGAAAGAAGACAAACATACAGTAGCATCCATCTTCATCTGACCATGTGATCTATAACTGTGTACTAACATTTTGTGGAATTACAGTACCGTAGTAAAACACTTCCCGGACGATCATTTGCATTTTAAGCAAATAGAGAAGCGGCGGCATGCTCTTAATGTTGATTACCACATTATCTGGCATAGAAATGTTTTGGCAAGTTCCTGTACCGATGACACTGATGTTCAGAGGAAGTACATTACACAATAGAGTCATGATGCTCTTCCCTTAAGGTAAGTAAACAAAATAGAAGAAGATCTATTTCATTTGCTAACTTAATGTTAACCTTTTAACCAATATAGCTGGGTTGATAATCCCTAAGGATAACTAACTTTTTGTTGTTATTATACTAAAAGGTTCTATGTTTTATAGTATAGGTTTTATTATAGTAAAAGTGTACTAGCCATGTTATTTTTGTCGACCCTTTGTATTACTTCAAATCTATTGGTTAAACGAAGGTTGCTGTAGTAAAACCATGGTTCACTGTCATAAGGGATGCCAAAATTGTAAAAAGTCCAGACCTGTGTTCGTATCGTATCGACTAAAACATTTAAACATATAACTGTTAATTTAAATTCTATTAAATATTGACTTACATATCATTTGAAAAAAATGACTACTTTTAACAACAACAATATTATTATTATAATTATGTTTAAAATGATAAAGAAATCAAATAAATTATGTGTACCTATAATTATAGAAGATTTAAATATTACTTGAAATACTTAAATTAAACACCCAAAAAACATGTTGCCTTAGCAAAAAAATGTTGCCTAAGTATTAACTGAAAATAAACAAAACTAGACTAAAATAAACATCAATTAAACCAAAATCGCAATATCAATATGAAATATGACTACTACTAATAATAATGACCACAGCAAATATAAATGGCAATATTAATATAAAATATGACTACTTAAAGCACGTAACATTTGTTATTTTTAAAACTTCAATACATAAATAAATGAACTCTGAAATAGCAATAGTTTAGATAGATCAAGCTAAACACTGGCTATTCCATAGTGCTTGTAATGATGGATTTAATGCAATAAAATGCAGAATTTATTCTCACCTGAGAAAGTACTGTAGTTTAGTATTTACTTTAGTAAACTTCCTTCAAACTATGGTGTTTTTGAACCTTTCTATAGTATTATAGTTTATAATAGTGACTACTGTATATTTGCTAAAGTAAATATAACAGATACCAAACAAGAAAATGTTTGTGTAACACAATCTTAAGAGTAAGCTGCAATAAAAAGTGGAGCTATTAAAAACTTCCTTCCTCCGGCATCATTCATTCATATCAACATTACCTCAGTCACACTCTCTGGTGAGAGAACTTGCGTGTCTCCTAGTTTTAGCATCTGTTCAATGTTTTCTGAAGCCTCAAAGAAGTCCTGCTCCTCATGTGCACCATCAGAGTCTGACTCCTGCGACGGCCAGACCTTAGAGTCCACCAGCATGTTCAGCGAATCAGCATGCCCGGTGACGGCCCCTCTTCTCTGCACATTCATGTTGGGAGGGGTTGGCGGTTTGCAGAAAGAGGAAGGCCGAAGGTTAGCTGGCTGCTGGTGGGAGTGGCTCAAGGAGGAGGATGTCCGATGATGGGGGACATCTTCTTTAGACGTTCTCATCCGCTGGTCCAGCAGACTCTCCTCCCTCACCTCTGGTTTGTTGGGGTGTTTGATACTGCCAACTCGTGAAGTTCTAAAGAGTTTGGCTTTTTGGCGCAGGGTGCCAATCACAGACCTTTTGTCCTCCATGACAGGGCCGTAAGAGTTTACTTGAACTTCCCAAGTTGGCCGTAGAGGCCTCTCTCTCACAGGCTAGAGCTCCAAGACCTGCAGGGATGATAAGTGAGCAAACAAGATTTGTCAAAAACTGGCGTAAAGTTAACATCATAGATCATATACACCTAGGATGACATGTGGGTGGGTGTATTAAGAAAGAATGTCACTTGACTTTTTTTGACAAAGCCCTCCAGCATGTGAACCATCTAAATCAGCTAAAGACCACCATGGACCTATAAACCATGTTTCAAAACACAGCTACACTCCTACGCTGGTTTTAACTGGATCAGAAAAGCCTAAGAGAAATAATTTTCTTCAATTTCTAAAGCAAAAATAATTCCAGGTTTATGGGTTCTGTAAGCCAAGTGAACAATGTGGTAGGCGGAGCCTCCAATGCGCATGTCTTAATGTGTTTCCTTTCACTTGTAGAAAATCACACATTGTATGAACACACTTTAAACTGACACAGAAAAAGACAGACATTCCAAAAACAATTTGAGCATTATTGTGAAACTGAAAAGGTTCTCATGTGTCAAGAAACATGCAAAACGCGTTGTGTCCAAAAATCAACAACACTTTTTTAGGAAATTGTAAAAAACTGTAATTGTTTATTAAAGTTCATATTACGGCTTTAACCCTCGGCCTTCTGGGTCTTTTTGACCCGAAAATGACGTTTGCTATAATAAACAAAATTGTTCTCTTTGTCCAAATGGCATGATTCTTTGTAAAGTGGTCAATACTTTCTAGATCTACAAATAAAAAAATGGAATGATTTCTTGATCTTGAATTTATGTTAGTGTGTAAAGAAAAGTCACGGTCTTGGGGTCTCTGGAGATTAGAAAATGGACAAAATTAGTCCTCAAAATTGGAAACAACGCAGACCAAACATTGACAGTAATAAAGTGGCACACTTCCAACAATGCAAAAAAGATCCACAATGCAAAATGATCATGCTCACACGCGTGCACACACATACTCACAGGGACAGAGAGATAAAAGGATGAGACAAAACAATTTAGCACACACTCACAGTTCTCTTACAGTTAGTAACTGTTGTTTAGATTAAATTTGTAGAAAAGCCATGTTGGGTATTCGCCCTTCGGTCAAGTGTTTCATTTTCAATCGGCTTCGGCCAAGAATTTTCATTTCGGAGAACTCTAAAGAAGGCAACTCTTCTCTTTGTAAAACCTTGTTCAGGTTTGATTCTAATCATATTGTAACATTATTGATAAACAAGAAAAATATTGTTATGTTATGTTATCATATGTCATAATATGTATGAATAATATGAATCCAATCCATTATATGAATCCAACTGAAAAACCTGAAAACATATCTTTTAGTTGGTCTGATATAACATTTCAAAAAGTGGAGCTCTCAAGCAATCTACTGGTAAAAGTGATTTTTCCAAAAGATGGGCAAAAATCTTACACTAAACCATGTCAAATAATCCATGTTATCCCCATGAACGAATGTTAGAAATGTGCGTCTTTTATAAAGTGAATTTTACATAAAAATTTGTTATTGTATATAAATTTTATATAAATGTAGAGTAAGATTACATTTATTTAAAAAAACAATTATTTTGTTACAAAATTATATTTTGTTGCCTGGGGTGTACACCCCAAACGAAGATCGCATAAGGGTAAAATACTGTATGTTCAGACACTTAATGTGGCATTACACTATTTACATTTTAACAAAATCAAGCTCAAATAGCGTTACGATCCAGATAGCACATCTGTAAAAGGTCTGCTAAAGATCTGGAAAACATCTGCTAAACGTCTTAGAAAGGCAGCTTTAAATAAATTCTAAATCATTAACATCTTACAGACATCTTCTGGGTGTTAATATGACATCTGACAGGAAACGTCTCAGAGATGTTTTGCAGATGAGCAACCCATCCAAAACAATATGTCTTGCAGATGTACGTAAATGCAGACATCAAATAGACGTCTCCCAGATGTATTGTGTACTATAAGGGGAGATTTTTGACAGGCATAAATAAATAATAGACAAAGAAAAACCTTAAATATAATGAAGGAAAAATACATAGAACAGAGTTACTGTCTGCCTGCCTGCCTTAAGATTCTGTATAACTGTGTTTTGTTGAAGGCTCAACATTTTATAAGACGACACTTTACAACAAACTGCATTAAACATTTAGTGGGCAAGCATCTGTTGGGCTTAAGTTGTATTGATTTTTTTAAGCTGTTGTGAAGGTTTAATTTACTGTAAACACTTGACAGGTCTGTTCCTTGAATTCGACGAAAAACTACTTCTTCGAGAAAGCTGCACTGGACAGCAATAATCCGATATTAAAACGATTAAGACAACACTCTGAGTGGGAATGAAGCATGCAAACAGAGCTTTTTGATAGCGCCTAGGAACTTTCGCGGTACTTTGTGACATGTTACGCAGACGCATGGCAGTGGAGAGCCATCTTGATTATGCCAAACAACATGGCTTCAAGCAAGAAAGCACATTTTCGGTCCGGGCCAACAATTGTAGAAAATAAATGAAACACCAAAAAACTGTGTGTGGTACCATAGCGAAGACGAAATATTTGTTGATACTTGAAATAATGGAGGGAACGTCAAACGGCGTCGCTTAGGGACGTAATGACGTATGCCATTAATCGAACTATGTATAACATGTAAAAACGGGAACATGAGAGGTATATTCTTAAAGCAGTTATGTAAACACCTTCATCGTAATATTAGCTTACTCAGAATAAGGAAAATAATTTGATTACTGATGTCCATGTAAACGTGGTAAGTGTAATTCAAGTCCCATGATGTCACCTAAGGGATGTGTTCAAATAACAATTTCATTTGTTTTAAACAGGCCCAACACGTTTAACGCCTAAACCCATGAACAGCCGCACTCAAGCTCATTCCATGTCTATGTGTTGTGACATACTGTAATGTGACCTTGCAGCTATTTACTGCTAATGGACAGAGGACACATGATTCATTTTTTGTGTGTTAATTACATTGCTCATACTTATTGTTATGGACTTGAACACAACCCCTTAAACCAGTGTAGATGATTTTTTTAGACCTTGGCCAATGAGTAACCAACCAACCACTGGCCTGATCATCCAACAAGATTGTTCACATGCAAGCAACATTCACATTTACTTTCAATCCTTCACTTATGTCACATGTAAAACATGTGACATAGCTTTACAGTATGTGTTTGGTTTGGGAGTAAAAACAACTTATATCATAAAAAGCATTAGAAGAGGGGACTGAGATGTAATAGAATATTCTAGAAGTCCACCAACACAGAGGAAATAAATCTGACAAAATAAATCTAATCCTTTAAGCCGCACTGTCAAAATAGGCCAGTGTTTGTGTCCGTGCAATACTTGTGCAACAACAATAATAATACTATTTTATAAATCAATTATTATGTTTTTTTTACTGAAAATCATTGTATGATATAAATGATTTAAACTATTATCATTTTTGTTGTTAGGTATTATGAAATATTCTCTATAATTATATTTCTATATTTGTTCATGTAAATAATGCATTAAAACCATAAAATTACTATTACTTCTGTGAAGATTAGAGATTAAGTGTTATAAATGTTGTTAATACAGTAACTACAGGACAGAACTTTGTATCGATGTCACTCTACAACACTGCACAACTTTCTGCATGCTGCACTCATACACTTGACCTGGACTTCATCTCCCTCTGCAGTCAGACCCATTATCTGGGGCTGGACCAAAGCCAGCACACCATTCTGCGAGAGGAAATGGCTGAGTAAATATCAGAGTTGGGTTTCACGCAACACCTGAGGCTAGTAAATATACATGACCACATTTATAACATCTCTATTCTTTGAGCACAGAATCATTTCTAAGATCACAAAAACAGAAGAATAAGTTTCCTCTATATGTTTTCATTCAGCATGAAGTGCTTTACTCTCTGTCATAATGTTATTAAACTTTGAGGAACTTCGAAAAGAAAATCTGATTGCTATTTCACACTCACATGTTAAAAGAGCGGCATCGCAATTTCAATACCACACAATCTAAGTAACACATGCCAATAAAACAGCTAACAACATAATAGCCAGGCCTACATCAACCAAATAAGGCGTTTGATACAAGCACTTTCTAAAACTGCATGTAATAATTTACTGTTGTGTAAATAAAGCCGGCTGTAAAGCTAAGCTAATAGTTAAGGTGGAGCTGTGCAAACATCATACAAATCTTCAATAATGTTCCAAACACACGTGCAAATGAGCTTCCGTGGGTTTCAAAGCCATTAATAAGCTCATTTCACTCATTTTCACAGTCAGACACCCCTGCAGATTACAGCAGTGGTTCTCAAATTGGGGGGGATTCCAAGATGGATCCATGGGGGACCCACAGATTTTAAAGCATTTTATGATATATAGAAATGTATCTATCTATAAGATCTATCTATCGGGTTCCCACACCTTTTGACCAATGAATTTCCTTGATTTTTCCATGACACCCCATGTTTGGGAACCCCACTCACCTCTTCTGCTTTGAGATAGTAAGGCAGTTTAAGACAATACATAAAACATCTCTTTTAAAGCTTAAGACATATTTCAGCATATTTTGTCCCACTCAGGTCACTCCTGACATTTGTCAAACCAAACACACAATAGTCCCCGAGCCCCCCCCCCCCGCCACACAGAACACAATGCATTGCACTGACAGCTCCATTAACTTTCACAAAGGGAGAAACATTCCCTACGAAAAAACGAACAAAATGTCATTAATTCAACATACACACGTTCATTATAATCACCTGTCTGACATTATATCTTATGTCATGGAAGACTGAGAATAATTATGGAAAATGTCATTTAATACATTTAAGTAATTTAAACGAGCTCATGTGCTTGCGGGACAGTCCCAACATCGACATCATCCGAGGTTTCAATAATTTAAATATATTAACAGTTATTTGAATAAATAACATTATCAGAAGTGTTACCTGACGTCCAGCGTTTAAAGCATTTTCAGGAGCACGTTTTCGGCGATCACGTACTGGACCGGAGAGAAAACATCTCATCTGTACACTGGTAACTTCCTACTCGAGTAACACGAGTACAGTGTAAAGTAAAATACCTCATTGATCAGAAATAGAGAAAGTGGGAGAGGAGCAAATCAGATGCATGTGGGCGGAGTATTGGTGGCCCAAAACGCAGGAAGGTGTTTCTAATTGGCCAAGTAGGCTATTATGGGGTTTTCTGTTTAACTTGTTCTCCCTTTATAATATTCTTATATTAAAAAACTTTTTTATTTTTTGTGCTACTAAAGTATCCATTGGTCATTTCCAGCCGTTAATTTTGATCCAAAACGTAACCTTGGCATTTCCGGAACAGCGGAGAGACGGCGTGTCACGTGATACCTGTAACTTTTCTCAACACTAGGTAAGATGGACCAATAATCGTCGTTTGTGATAACATTATAATGGCGGCGCTTTTAAACGATTATTATTTTCACAAAATTCGGGCTTCCGTATTTTGAATCAATATAATTGTAATCGTTATAGATTTTATTATAGAAACGTTAAAATAAACTTCCAAGGTGGCTCAATGGAGAATTAGGACTTCGGAGCCACCAGGCGCCCCCTGGTGCAATAAAAGGGTTTCGTGTTAAAGTTTTTTTTTAATTCATTTTGTACAACACGTATAGTAATCTCGGCCAAGGGGTTCGATGCATATTGCACACAAAACTGACAATTTTGTTGATAATTAAAATATATATATTGTGCTCTATTCATGCATTGCAGAATTTAAAAAGGTCATTTTTGACCAAAAATGTTATACACAGAGTAATATTCAATGATTCACTGGACATTCTTTCCACATTAGATGGCACTTAAACAATGAAATATTCTACTTCGAAACATTCGTGGAAAAATAAATAATATTAGAGAAAAGATATTACATAACTGAAAAATATAGATCATGATGTCACGAATCGTCAGGGAAGAGAACCCAAATGCAGGAAGCGGTGAAGGGGAACGCGAATACATTTATTAATAAACAAAACACCCACGATGGGAAAGACGAAAGGAGACAAAATGCAAAAACAAAGACGTCCCACAAGGGGTCAAAAAATAATAGAGACAGGGTAAATAAACGTACACGAACTAAATACAGGACTAAGGTGACACGGCAACAAGACAAGGTAATCCACAAGAAGTTTGAGCACACGATTCAGACAAGGTTACAATGTAACGTTTAAAACAAGCACAACGAACGAGCACAGCACAATAGACGAGGGCATTATAAAGGGATCTAAATCAAAAAGGAACAGGTGCGGGGCATGAACTAATTAACAATCAATAACGAAAGGCGAAAGGGTGGGAACAGAGACGGGACCGGAGAGAGCATATGTAAGGACAACAGGGCCAAAATGCCTCTCTCCACATAAAACAAGGGATCCTGCCATGATTCTGCCCCAAGATCAAGAAAGACATGACATGATGAGGCAGAATCATGACACATGATTTGCATAAATATTAATTATAATCATGCAATTCCCAAAAAGCAATCAATATTCGATTATAATGTAAATCATTAATGATAAACATCTCACAGAATTGAATTAACCTGCATTATGTAAAAATTCAGTCAACATCAAATAATGCACATCTTATTTACTACCCATTAAAATTCTAACACAGAGGTTAATGACACAGATAAAAATTGTACATACATATACGGTGTATATATAAAAAACCTGTAGCCTATACTACTCCAAAGCAGCTAAATAAGTGACAGGCAGAGAGGTGAGTAATATGATGTTTATTGCCATTTCCTATGCTGTATAAGCAACAAAGGTGTCTCAGAAGTTTGATTTTGTTGAATTTGAAAATGAGGCAAGAGTTGTACGGATTGTATTGGCATCTTTAAAAAAATCTTTTACATGGCATTTTGAGGCCAAGGTGAAGAACAGCTGCAAGATAAACCATGGCATTAGCAAATCATCTAGTACAGGCAAACCTCTCAAGAAGTCTTCAACAGCAAAAATTGAAAACGCTACATTTGCTCTTGATCGTCACAATTGAGTTATGGTACAAACACGATACAATTACAATATTCCTATTACATTCGGACTGAATAAAGAATATAAAAGACACTATAAAAGACATTTAATTATGCTTCATATATATTTTAAATACTCGTGTAATCAGAATTTCTAAAGTCACTTTACAATATTTACATTGTGTAGAGTTCATCAAACATCTAATTCACAACTAAACCATGATACTTACCGAGGAGTGTGATAGTCTCTTACACGGATATTGTGGTTTTTTTACTTCACATGAAATCAAAATCTTCCCTTAGATCTGTAACCTTTGGTTAAAAATAAACAAAACCACATACTGAGCATTAAAAAATTCTGCTAAATAAATTACACAATGGTTGAGGTGTGCGATTTCGTTGGAAATGTCGTTTTAACGTTATTTGATTTCAATCCATGAATGGATAAGTAAAGTAACCTAAAATTCTATGTTTCAAACAGAGATGGCGATAGAGAGGCGAAGGAGATGGATTCCAGCTATAACTGAAATGTTAAATTTGGCTTTCTTAATGCACATTCCTGGTCTTAATGTGCACTATTTGCCCGTGCACTTTATTCCAAAGAAGAATTTATTTAGTTATCCCATAGTGTTTGTAGTTATTGTTACTATTTTGTTTCATGCAGAAATACATCACATTATAAAAGTAAAATAGATAACAAACATTTCATCATGTTTTTCCTACAAAATAGTAATAATAAATTTAAACTGCGGTATTGCCAAGTTTAAAGGAGCAATGTGGAGATTTTACCGGCACCTAGTTGTGAATTACAACCAACGCCTCACTCCCCCCTTTCGAAGCACTATGGTGGCTGACACAGAGTAAAGAAGTCATTGCGTTTCCAAGCTTCTGTCGAAGGAGATAACGTACGAAACGCACTCTGTAGAGCAGTTTGTCCGTTTAGGGCTTCTATAGAAACAACATGGCAAATTCCATGTAAGGGGAACCGCTGCGTATGCAGATAGAAATTACTCATTCTAAGCTGATAAAAACATGACGCTTCATTATGTAAGGTCTTTATGCACCTCTAAAGACATAGTTATGTATATTATATTGCAATTCTGTCAAAAGATCTTCCAAAAAATTACACACAGCACCTTTAAGTGACAGCTGATGAAACCAATCCAGTATCGTCAAACTTAGCGGAACTAAAAGTGTCATTTGAAGTTCGCCAGTTGATATATACCTGAAGTTCACCTGAAAGTTACCTGTAAGTAACCATGCCATACATTTTCTATTTTATCAGCTGTTAGTTCTCATAAAACTTCATAACTAGGAAATCAACTCAAACACGCTGAGAAACAGTTAGTGTCAGTCAATATAATTATGTTGCTCTGATAAAGGAATCACAAGATAAAATTATACATTTGGCTTGTAAATAATACGACAAGCTAAAGTTACAGACACTGAATAATTTAGTTTGTTTACCCTGTTACCAGTATACAATTACGTGAACCGTCTTAGTATTTCCTCTTCAAAGAAACATCAGTTTTTAACGAATGTGTCTTCACATTATTTGCTGCACAACGCAGGATACAACAGCAGCGCCCATATTTGCAACACAAAAACTTAATTTATTGTTACTTCGAAGCAGTCTTGGTCTTAAGTCACCCAGCTGTCAGTTCGCATGCGTTTGAATGATGGGTCATCCTGGTCTTCCGTACCTGGCGATGATCTACTCCCATGTCTCTGGGTCACAGTAACTGGGAGAGAGTCCACCCGCTGGTCCTCACGGTCGCTACCCTCGTATGAACTGCCAGAGGAGCTGAAGCTGTCTGCAGGAGAACGTCCTAATTCCTGTGTGGTGTCGGGAAGAGGCACGATGTGGATGTTGGGGTACAGCGAGTGGGCATGTTCTCTGGGTGGAGAGGTTGGCTCTGATTTGATGATGATGGAGTTTGAATCGAAGGGTTGTGGATGTGTGGTTCTGAAGATGAGAAGGATGTGCATCACATCAATTCCAAAAATAAAAGTTCTTCGCTAATTTATTTGATTTTTAATCCCTCTCCTTTAAAGAACGAGTTTACTGATTTTTTTTATTTAAATGTATTTACACCCAGAATGGGATGACTGCCTTTACTCAAACACGACTGTCGAAACATCATATTTTTTATACTACACGTGGCCAAAAGAATTTAGGATAACAATATTATCGCAATATCTATGAAAATGTCAATGGTTGTGTAGATGGCCGAGTGACATTATGTATCTCACCTTTGAGTACTGAACCCTGTTTGAACCGACTGACAATGTTCCCATGATGACTCTGGACCTGACGTGATACACTCTGGTGAACTGAAGCCATGTAAAGTACTTGGTTCTGCACTGTTCAGGGCAAAATCTAAAAGAAATGAAACAGTCGTAGTTTCAGGTAAATGATTACCAGTTGTTGAGCTGTCCGACAGGATCTGGGATGTGGTTTATAGACCTGTATCATAAGATGAGGTCATGGCTGAGTAAACAAGGCCCTGGGGATGCAGACTTGGGGTTGCCACGGAAACCACTGGCGTGCTGAGTGATTGGTTGGATTGGGGGCTGTTTACTCTCTGAGGTTTAATAAAGAAAGAGAGTGGTAAGAGAAAACAAATCGATTTGTGTAGAAAATAAATATAAAGGTAAAAAGTGACTGTGCAGTTTTCAAAGTCTGAGCTAATAAAATGAGTATGAGATTTAAAAGATAAACTGTAATATACAAATACAACTGTAATATACTTCAGTACAAGTTGTGTAAGAAGAGAATAAAAATGAATAACATTAACAACATACATTTAAACAAAATAATTTAAGATTTATGTTTGGCTGAAGTTCATCATTCAACCACTAGAGGGACACACAACATATGGATGGGACTAATGTGTGTGCTCAATTTGAAACAGCAGGGTTCCTCAAATCTTACCCTGGAGGTACGGAGCACTGCAGAGTTTAGCTCCAACCCCAACAGCCTACCTGTGATTTTCTAGCGATCCAGAACACCTTGATTTGCTTGCTCAGGTGTGTTTGATCAGGGCTGGAGCAAAACTCTCAAGGGTACCTCAAGGGTGAGGAACCCTGTGATACAGTGCAGCAAATTTTAATAAAAAGTTTTTTAGTAAATAAATTATCCAAACCAATATACCAAATGTTAATCACTCCAGAACGTTCCTGAAAAGGCATTTCGCCATGGCATGATTTTTGTAACGAGAGATGACGGTGTAAACTGACCCCTGGAGAGCCGCTGCGAACAGGAGGGATGCGTACTTTCAGCTCAGGTCTTCGGCCCGTCAGCAATGAAGATTTTTGCTGTACGGCTCTTCCTTCAGAACTACCGATGGAGCCGTTTGCTGAATACAAAAAGTAGAGACTGGTGCTGAGTTGGATGAAACTCTAAAACATCAATGGGTCATTTTCTGTGTTGCCTGACAAGATGCCACATGCCATCTTTTTTCCTTTCAAACTTACCCACAGGGGGGAGTGAACACCATTTGGAGATGTGGCAACGGAGGAGGTCGGCACACCATCTGATAAAAAAAGTAATAAAAATGAAAACATACAGTACAATAAAACAAACAGAACTGCCAATGATATAGATACTAACCCAGGACAGGGGCAGAATCAGTGTTCTGGAGACCACTAGAGGACAGGGACAGTACACCCGTCCCGCTGAGAGACGCCGGGGTGTCCAGTGAGCTGTCCGTACTGTAGGAGAGTGAAGCCGGGTTGCTAACGGGCAAAGTGATGGGCAGACAGAAAGTCTGCTGGCCTAAAACAGCCGGCTGGTTGAAACAGAGAAGCCAAGATAAAACAAACGGTTGTGAGGTGAACAATAAGGAATTAAAGATCTCTGCTTACGATTTTATGATTTCTCATCATATTGTCAAACTCTTCGTTGATCTTCTGATATTTCTCTTCTGTGTGAGGGGTGATGACATATGAAGTGTCCGGGTCTGGGCTTTCACAGCCTCTCTGTTCCTTCTTGTTTAACACCTGAAGTGAGGAGCAGAGAATGATACAACGTGACCGTACCTCTAGTCTGGATACTGATGGACATTGGAAGGTAGTACTAGTAAAACTAAAAGTGTTGATAAGTTTCTGTTCATTGTATCTAATAAAGTCAAATAAAATATTGTCATTAAATATTATCATAATAATATAATAATATTAATTAATACAGTTATAATGTAATAACAATTATATTTCTTCTTTTTAATTACATTATATTAACAGAAGAAAATTAACTAAAACGGAAAAAAATATATTTACAGTTGTAATAACAAATTATACACAAAATAATGAAATGTCAAAAGAACAAAGCTGATTAAAATTTAACCAATATTAACATAAAAAGTTAAAATATAAAAATAAAACCTAATTTTAAATTTTAACGTAACCGAAAGGGAAACCAAGCTATAATACTGTATAACAATAACTCAATCAAAATAAATTTACTGTAGTAGATACAATTATGACTTCAGGACAAGAGGTTTGTGAATCGTATCCTGAACAAAGTCTTATTAATCTCGTGTGAAATATATTTAGACTTCATTCTTTTAGAGAAGAATATATCACATTCACAATGGCAATGCCAATCAGAGCTTACATTTTATTGCTTGCCAATACAGAGCACATTGTTGAGCTATATCTGGTAATATGAAGGTATGCTTCATATAAATGCTTGGATTCAGAATCACATTCCTGGTGCACGCAGGTCATTTTCATTCATGCATGCTAATCGCAACAGACAGACGATAGTGCTAAACCTTTGACTGATAATATTTCCGGTCTCTGAGTATGAATGTAAGATATAACTGTGTCCTTATTTTTAGCTACAACCAATTAGCAGCATTTCCAGTAAATCTGTCCACGTGCCTTTAGCAACAACATATAGCTACAGAATGATGAATAATCAGTTTTCTCTAAAGGCCCATGAAAGCTCTTACTCAAGGTTTGGTAGCTTTGTGGTCATCCATATGCAAAATAAATGTGCCATGTATGGTTCCATAAAGAACCTTTGACATTCGTAGAACCATGTGCTTCTTGTTAAAAGGTGTTTTAGTCTATAAGAAGGTATGAATGGAACGGCTCTTTGGGGATTCAAAATGGTTCTTTTATGGCATCGCTGTGACAAACCTTTTGGAGTGCCTTTAATTGTATTTTATATTGCTCCTAATGATAACATTAGCAGCTCTACATATTTATAGTCCTTCTCTTCTGGAAAAAAGATTCAAAAGATTGATGATTCACCGCTTGCTTATTACAAGAGAATAGCAATTGTACGTTAGTGTTTGGTAACGAAATCCAATTAAATATTTTTAAAACAATGTTCTGCGCAAACTAACTGTTTGCAAAACATAAATACAAGAAAATAAAAATGTATAACTAATTTCATGTTTTTTTTAGACATTCACAGTCAACCAATGACACCTCATGCAATTTTGTGCAGGTTCTGTTTTGGGGTATCATAGAGAAAAAAAAGGTGACCTAAAAGATGATTATATTTGTTGATGTATAATGTAATGCAATAAATGTATTTTATCAGCACGTACAGTTTCCAACAGATGAAAATAATGCCACTGCAAATTGTAAATTGAAGAATAAGCTCAGTTAGCTTCATATACTGAAATGCATTTGGAGATGCACATGTTATTCGAGTGTGTGTCTCAGAGAAGACAGTGATCTACAATTACACCGGCTAGCGCGGTCCAAATGCGGCTCTTCTCTCTGCTAACTGTATTACAGAGGCAGTAAATGCAGACTGCACACCCAGATGCTGCTGGCACTATATGCATTAGTGTAATTTATCAAGGGCTGACTCTGTGATATCCGGTCAGGTGCAGGCCCACATGCAATCTGCACGCCTTTACTGCCTAGATTCATTTGGTAAATAATTTGGATTATGGGAAATTTGACAAGAAATGTTCATATAAAAAAATATGGACTTTGAATTGCAGACTTGACAAATCTGAGCTCAGTTTGTGATATTGTTAAGATCTCTTCTGAAACTTTAGGTTCAAGATGAGCCCTTTTAGTGTCAGCAGCAAAAGTTCCGCAGGGAAGATGTAAATTTGTAGCCAAACCCACAAGTGAGCACCGCACTGGTTAATTAGAAAGCCTAAATCTCTTTCCCATAGACTTTTGGAAGATTGTAAAAAATATAAGCTCTGTGATTAACAAAGCTTTATAATATTTAATATAATTTTTACAATTGAACATACTATTTATGAATTTGGAAGCCGAAATACAATCACCAGAAGTAGAAAGCTAACAGGTTATAAACAGACAACACAATGGTTGCTCAACATCAAAGACATCACCACCACACTCTAAAATATATTTATATAACATATTTATATGTTATGTGTGAACTTTATTCACAGTCCCCTACTGTGTTCGGACAGATATCTTGTCTGTGATATTTCTTTTACATGGACCGACCTGGCCCAAAATTTGAAGTTTCAAGACCACTACTTATTAGAAATCTGTGATCAATACGACAATTTTCTTTAAAATATCACTTTTTAAATGAAGCAAAGGTTTCAATTAGTCTTTACAAACAACCCATGTAATACCGGAAAGTAAATCAGAGCAAATAACTAATTGAGATTGATGCTGTAACAAAATAAGATAAGTAGAAAAATGTATTATTCTGCTTTTGAATTTAACAGCTTTTTAAACGTGTAGCCACTTACTTTCACGATATCAGAGTTGGTTCTGCTCTCATGGGGCTCATTGTATTCGGTGTACTTGAGTAACACCTTGTCCATGTCCGTGCTGGCGTACTGGAAGAGCTTATTGGAACTGTTGAAGATTATCAGGGCTATTTCACAGTCACACAAAACACTGAGCTCGTACGCCTTCTTCATCAGACCGAACTTTCTCTTTGTGAAAGTTACCTAAAAAAAAACACATGCCTTCATAAGCTTATAAATAATGCTATTATATACAATGATAAAAAAACAAAAAATGCATAATGAAAATTGTTTAAAGGCATCAAATTAATCAAACCAATAAGCTTTTTGATGCTAATGGCATGCTCATATTGAGCAATATATATTTTTACATTGCACTCCTGAGCAGTGGATCCGGGGGGCCGAAGAAGGACGTCTAATATATAGATGGGATTTATTGGCATTTCATAAAATATAGAAATTTATCACAGATTGTATGCAATCAAACATCAGGAAAAATAAGACCGCCAACCAAAACAATTGATGTCCAGCATGTTCCAGTTCATAACTAAATATGTTTTTGGTTTAATTACAATTCAAGTTTTTTAATTAATATCGAAAAAAATATTTTTTATTTCAAAATAATGGTACTAGTTTAGTACATTTCCAAAAACCCATGGTACCTCTGTGATACTATATTGCAAGAGGAGGATCATAAATAGCATCAGAAAAACTCATTCTTTGCTTTGGCTTATCATAACTGTCAGGGTGGGCCGAGCTGTCAGGGTTGCCAGATCATCTCATGTTTTCTGCCAATTATCTGTTCTCCCGGAGGAATCCCACCACTTCACTGCTGACGACCAAATTCCTACAGCCGTGCATGTAACACTAACTAAGAACAAGCTTTTCTGCTGTCTGATGTCAATGTAACAGTGTAAAATCACGTTTTTACCGGGTAGCACGGTAATACCACGTGTCAGGGCATTGTTCCATGATTATCATGATAATATACCATAGTATTACAATGAAATTCTTAGAAGTACCTCAAGACTATGATGTTAATACCAAGGTATTTGAATATGATATTTATATAGTGGCATGAAATGTATCACTGGGTTACCATCTCATACAGTACCATGGTGTACAGGGTGTATTATAATCCTGTATTAATGATTCATTTCGGGAATTCATTTCTACAAATGTTTGTCTATGACTAAAACCATTTGTGTAAATTACTGATAAAAATACTCTATATGCCAAAATAATCTACCAGACAGGATGGGGTCTGTGACCCTGGTCTTAAAGTGTTAAATTAAGACCTTGGGTAAATTCAGGGCTGTCTATGTGGTTTTGTTTTGATTGATGACCATCAGATGTAGAGAGAGATTCTGTACAAGCCATCAGACGGTTAATGTGAGATGTGGAGCCCCGAACCGCCCAAATTACAGCGACCACACCGCACAGAGACAGACCCAGACAACAGCTCCTGTGTGAGAGGTGAGTCGACCTGAATCCACCCGACAAACCTGAAGTCTGTCTGAACGCTCATTAAACAAGTTTCAGAGGAATTCTGTGCTCCTGTGAGGTCATCTGAACAGACATAAATCATCTGGGCTAGGAATGAATGTGTTCTATAGGTCTCGGGAAATGAAAACTAATGGAAAAGAAATAGTGATGCCTTAGGTTTGATCTAGTTTTTAATTGAGGGGTTTGGGAATAATTTTGTTTCCGACTCAATTTATGTTTTTAAAACCCTCAATTTAGTAACAATTTAGTCCAAGTCAAGAACCTCAGATTCACAAAAATGTGTGAATGTAATATTTTTAGTTTTTAAGGTACCCTGATATTTTGTCCCATGAAGGTCAATTCAGACTGCAAACTCACAAGTAGCAAAGCATCACACCATCAAAAATGCAACTAGAATACTACAAATTATTAAAAGACTGTAACTTTTAAAAAAAGAAATTACATCCGGATTGCCAATCTGTATGTTGATGACAAGAGAGCAATGTTACAGATGTCTCATTAACATAATTTGTATGAAATTGTAACACATTATATACTGTGATATTTACATAGAAAAGAAAAGAAAACAATATTTACTTCCACTACAGTGTATAAAATTTTGCTATATAGTGGTGAGGTTGCGAATTGCAACCTAGGCTCACTCCACCCTCCCCCTCCCTTTTGATGCTCTATGGTGGCTGACACAGAACAAAAATGTCGTCATGTTTTTGCTTCTTTCCCCAAGGAGATAACGTATTTACAAAACACGCTCTGTAGAGAAGTTTGTTCCTTTAGGGCTACTGTAGAAACAACATGGCGCGTTCCTTGTAAGATGACCCGTGGTGTTTGTAGATAGAAATATCTCATTCTGATGTAATAAAAACATAACACTTCATTATGGTCTTTATGGATCTCTGAAGATAAAGTTATGTATGTCATGTTGCATTTCTGTCGATAGATCCTCCAAAAATTTATAATAACAATTCTTGTTTTTTAATGACGTAAATTAGACGACTTGGGCGGAGCATCCGCTAACTCCTCCCCTTCAACTGTCAGTATGTTACACACCACAAGCCAATCATTTTCTCCTTTGAAATTTATTTTTACTCGGAAATGTGTCAGAATATGGAAATGAAAAACGATCGCAACTTCCAGTTCATGGGGAGTTTAAAGCTAAACTGGCTATCGTTTGTCTCTCTACCACCATCTGCGTTTAAATCTTAAAATAGCTTGCATTTTTATTTTACTATCTTCATGTGAGTTTTGACCACAGTTCTCACCTGTCGGTTTCTCTCATCCATTATGCGTGTGATCTGGATCTTCTTTCTCCCCATCGTTCCCTTAGTTTTCACTTCGACAAACAAAATCGTCTTTATTCTCTAGTGATTATGAGAGATTATGGTTTGGTTTTATTGCATCGTAAGTAACCAATTCCCCTCCTCATTCTTCACCGTACTTTAACCTGTGAGTGACATAAGGAGAAATAAGGAAAGAAGGACAAAATATTTCATGAAAACTAACAGAGCTAAAATATCACAAAGAGAAATTGAAAATACGAGTAAATGATGACACACAGAGGTTTAGCATGCAACGATTCAGGTTTACCAGCCGTATTATTAAAGAAACGTTTTTGAAGCCATCCATTTTAGAGAGCTCTTTGTAATCTCATTTGCTGGATGGTGTACAATGCAGCGCAATGATACTAAAGCCACGGGATTACAGAGGGCAGGAAAAGTCACTGTGCAAAGTGTCTCCAAGTACAGTGATACAGGACAAATATTGGCACTTTGCTATAAAGTATCACAGTCCAAATCACGTCCAACATTAATTATCAAGCTGCCTTTAAAAGTCCAACATAAAGCATGCCATAATAAAACTTACCTTCAATAACCATCTAACAACAGGCCACGGCTTACTTTAAGAAATATTATACTTTGTCTTTTCTATTTAGAGTTACACAATTCAAATCCAAAAGAAGGACGACAATTTGCTTGTACTTATCCTTGGTTTGGAATTGTCTCAACGTATTAAAAAAACTGTCTCACCTCTTTTTTTTACTTATACTGGACGTCAGAACGTGGACCACCTTAGAAAATAGTTTTGAAGAATCTTGCATTAAGAATCATGCAGGTAGCCTGCAGGTCTTGAGATCTAAAAGAAGACAAAGGAACGACACCCTCATTCCTGCACTTTCACACCTTCCCGCTCATCTCTGCAGTTACCACGGCAACCGATGAGATGCCTAACATATGATCTATCAGCTGTCTAAGTGTAAAGACGCCTGTTTGAAAAGAGAGGAAACCTTCCGAATAGACAGAGAAAGAGACAATACTGTTTATTTTAGATGTTTTTTAACGATTCAAATCTAGTTTAAAATGAAAGAAGTATTTATTATACATTTTATTAATTAACTTATGAATATAAACTTTAGCTACAAGAGGCATTTGGTGAATTTCTATTGTTTTCCAGGTTTAATTGTAAGACTTATCATTGTAAGGCCTAATTATAAAAGAGAGCTTTATTTTGTACTGTCTGGAAACTATTAGTGCAATAAAAATTTGACTTGTGATAAATTTGACCAAATCGTCATATAATGTTTTGTAAAAATATTTCTTACAGACTTTGTTTGTCTAATTTTATACATTACTACATTATAGATTTTATATAAAGATGAACTGCATGATGATGTGTTGACATGGCAATTGTACAATAATCTCATCCAAGACTGTTTTATAATTTTTCCATCATAACAGAATGCTGACAAAGCCATGTTCACGTTCTGTTGGAAAAACATCTGGATTTGGGGGAATATATTTATTATAGGCTATTCCTTGTTGAAAAAATTTTTATACACCTGTTTTTGCTATTCTGTGTAATTGTTCATTTATGAACACTTAAGTGACAAGGAGGAAGAACCCACGCCAAAATGCCTCATTCCACATTAAACAAGGGATCCTGCCATGATTCTGCCACAAGATCAAGAAAGAAATGGCATGATGAGGCATTTGCATACGCATGTCCTAAATGTAAACACTATACTATACTGTACAACTTTGGAGGTGAAACAATCTTTTGAAACTCAATACTTTGCATCCAGTAGTTGGTATGTTTAGTGTCTGTCAAATAAAACACTTCCATAAAGTAATTTCTCAACATAATCTCAAGGAAATTGTAACTATTTTACAAGGTGGCTAATTTGTGAATTCATACGATCTTATTATTATGTTTTAGTACAATTTGATTTCGCACCAGTGATGTAAGGTGGGTTTGGGAAGGGGCTTCACTTTTGCTTTTTTTCTAATAATAGTAAGTTTTTGAATGATTCACATCATACACATTTAAACGAATTTGCCCCCTTATGAAAAATTAAGAATTCCTATGCGATTGTGTTGGAAAATGTGAGAGAAGGTTAAAATTTGCACACAAAATCATGGCAAAACGTGTTTATTAAATGTATTTATACATTTCATAAAATAACATTTTTAAAAATGATGAGTAAAAAGTAGCAGTAAGTAGTATGTTTGATAAATAAAATGTACTTATTGATTTAGAGTTTTGCGTTAATTAAATACTGTAGTGTTTTTAAAACTCATTAAACTGTACATTTTAGTGTACAGGTGCAAATACTTACTTTACAAGTTCCCAAAGTAAAATCTACATGCTCTCAAGTTTTGCTACAGATTTATCTTCTTATCTAGCAGTGAGGTGCAAATTGCAACCAAGGGCTCACTCCACCCCTTCCTTTCGAAGCACAACGGTGGCAGACCCAGGAAATGATGTTTCATGTTTTGGCTTTTTTGTCAAAGGAGATTAACGTATTTATGAAATGCACTCTGTAGAGCAGTTTATTTGTTAAGGGCTACTGTAGAAACAACATGGCGAATTCCATGCAATGGGACCTGTGGTGTATGTAGATAGAAATAGCTTATTCTAAGATAATAAAAACATAACGCTTATGTATTATCATCTCACATATTAAGCAGCTCAATTACCATAAACTTTTCATTGATGCATTTAACCCAATACGAATTTGCTGACTGTTGCCACAAACCATTTTCTTACAGACTTCTCACAGAAATTTCTGCAGTTCAGATCAGAAAAGTTTTTTCTTTTTGTTATTATTCTGTTAATTTCAGCAAAAACACAACTTCTTATTAATGTTATGACTATCATCCACAGAAGTATTGAACCCTTGCAAGGCTCCAGATTTAAAGCGATGGCTCTCCTTGACTTCATGTATGTTTCATGAGATCATTGAGCTCCCGCTCAAACGGTATAATCTTATATAGAAAATGAATAAGGGAATGAACTATATTTGCTAAAGGAAATCTAATAACCCAAAACATTTTGATGTGTTCACTGAATAGAGTCTTTAAATTACTGGTTGATCAAGAAGGGCCACAGCGCTCGCTGTCACATTTCCACAGGCAAGAGACGAGGTAGATAAAGGAACTGATGCTTACATTTCAGTGTGGAAGGGTAGAGGTTAGTCTCAAGTCTCTCTTGTAAGAAGGACAACAAGTTCCCAAATAAGCAACTACTTGGGTCTGATAGCATGATAACTACTTGCGAGAAGAACAGCAGGACGAGAAGAGGTGCCACTTATAGGCGTATAGCCGCCTAGTGGCCGGGCCCTAGCCTGAGTGATGGTCTCAACCACTGCCAGGGGTTACACACTCAGGATCTCCTCGTCCCTTCCAAGGGCCAGACATGGAGGTTCCAGAGGTCTGGCCTGGGATGCCACAACGTGCCCTTCGTCAGGATTCCATGTGTCCCAGGAGCCTCTGAAGTTGTTTAGGGGGACCGCTGACTGCTTGAAATGTTTCAGGCAGTTCAACACTGACTGAGTGCGTTATGTGGTCAGCCGCGCTGTCATGGAGACAGAGTTGAGTTCCATAGTGAGAAAGAGGATGCTTTGTACAGGGGAAAGCTTGCTCTTTTCTCGGTTGGTCTGTAGTCCCAATCGATCTAGGTGCCAGAGTACAAGGTTCCTGTGTGTACATAACAGATCTCGGGAGTGTGCCAAGATACTCTGATACTTATACAAGATACTTATTGGTGCATTCAAATTTGAATGCACCAATAGAATTTTTAAAACACAACAAGCGGTGCATTTTTACGAGTATGAGTACATGAGCTTAGTATCGGGACCGATACCGATACTTGTATTCTAACAGTGCATCCCTAATTTTAAATATTTTACTAAATTTACATTTAACATTTCCATTTATTCATTTGGCAGACGCTTTTATCCAAGTAGGAGAGCTAAACAGTACCATTAGTTTATAAGGCCATGCTACTAGGATGATTAAAGCTAGAGTAAGCAAAGGAGAGAACAACAACAACATTTGCCAGATTTGGTCGCAAATGACAAGCCGCTCATTTAACCAATACATAATTTATACATGTCCACTGGGAATTAAACCCATGACTTGGAGTTTCCAGCCCCATGACCTACCGGTTGAGCTGCATTTCTACTTGGCTACAGAAAAGACCAAGTCAACACAATACAATATAACACATGTTTACTGCCTGTCATGTATTAACTGTTTTCAGGCTGAGCTCATAAATAATACAGAAGAGAGGCCTCTAGTCCAGCGCCAACCTTCAAGCCACAGGTTTGGCTGCGATCACAGAATCTCAACAGTCAGTTTAATAAAGCACACGCATGTGCCTATTCAAATCTAATGTACAGCCTAGACGTCTTTACTTACAATCCACACATGCAATTTAATATGTCAAATGACAGGCAATAAGCTAATATTTAGAAACACTTAAACTTGATTTTTGAATTTATTGAGTGTCATTTCAGACAGCTGCTGAATCTGTTTAGCTTTGAACATGTGAGGTGGTCCGATAGCAGGCAGCCAGAGGTTTATGGCTTTGTTGTTGGACCTGACTCCAGGGAGACCCCACAGGAGTATACTGATTCCCTTGCAAAAAACATTACTGGGAAAGTCATAGAGCCCATTTGCTTTGACAATATAAATGTAGTCCAGTAATGTAGTGTGTAAGGTAGGTTAAATATGAAGTATGTACTACAATATGGACAAACCCAACCATTGATATAAGTTAACCAGGTCTGACCTACCCATGAAGGGTTGAAACAACAGCATTTTTAAAACATATGACACGTAGTGAAAGTGTACTCTTTACTTGTTTTCATGATTTCTGTGTCTAAGTAGGGAAGAATAAAAAATGTGTGACCCTATCATGGGTTGAAATAATCCAGCATTTTTACCCCTTAAGAAAATTAACCATGTTTTATTTGTGGTTCAAGTGTAGTAACCATGGATTTTTTGGTGCATTGATTACTTGGTGCAAAACCAAGTAGATCGTGGTTTTCTTGGTTTTCAAAACCATGGTTTTCTGTGATAACCATTTTTTATTACAGTAACCATGTTTTTTGTTTTTTACTATAGTAAAACCGCATGGTAAATTTTTGTACGGGACATTTAACAGATAGTGTTTATTAAAAATAGAATTCACACATTGTACATTCAGGGTTCCCAAACCTAAACTATTGCACCATACAGTGGTGTATTAATAAATGCAAATCAACAGAGAATAAGCCATGTGTTAACTCTCTACTACACATGATACTGTACAACATGCTAATTTTCATTAGATTACATTGCAATTAAGATCATTTTTTAAATCAATAAGCAAAAGCCATCTACTATTTTACCATCTTTAATAATGACTTTATGTATTATTGTGAAGAATTGACTCAGTGTGACGTCACAACAATGTACATAAATGAGATTACTTGACACAAATTGATCCCTTGCATACATACCATTTATGATGCTTTATTAAAGTTTATTTCAAGAACGTATTTAAATCGAATAGCACGCCTTTTATCTCGACGTAAATCTGTTCTTCTTTCACTTTTTATATCTTATTGTTTGCGTCATATTTCCGCCGTTTGTAGCCTATTTATATTTACTCTGTCAGAAAAAGGAGATTATCTGAAAACTGATGTTGAATAAAACGGTGGCAAGTGAATGTAAATTATAATTTGTCGGTGTAAATTTGTTGTGTAAGTTTAATTCTCCAGTAAGCCACGTTATATCCGAGAAATGCATAAGTGTAAATGTGTTCATTCACTTACCTTAGTCTGATGTCACTCGAGTAGAAGACAGAGGAGCAAAAAATGAGCGCAAACCAAGCGAACTGGTTTCAAACAGCGGGATGAAATCTGTTATAATCTCGTAGTCATCGCTTGACTCTTACACGAGCTCCGCTGAGATGTGAGGAGGCTCATCTGGAGCCCACAGCAGCTCCTCCCAGTCTCATACATCAGTGTCCTTCAGAGACCTTCCAGCCCACTTCACAAAAACACTTATTGATTCTGTCTCCTGTGTCAATGGTCGAACTGAGAAACATGACGTATTACACAGGGCTGGGTTTCAAGTCAGACACATAACAACACAATAACTAACAATAATACCAAATAATAATAACAATATTTATTATTAATAGTATGTTACATTAAAACATATTATTGTATTTACTATAGCAAACAGCAGGTCATTTTCTAGAGGCATACTATACTAGTACTTTTCACTTTCCACATCATGCCAATCACTACAATAATGTTAAAATGATAATAAATTCATTTTTAACTTTAAATTGTACATAATCTGTAACCTTAATATAAAACTAGTAAAGGCCATGAAAACATAATAATGCATAATAATAAAAAAGTGCAGCCACTATATTGGACTGGTTGAACGCAATTGAATAAAATAGAAAATAAACAGGGATTTCCTTATTAACAGTAGTTGTGTTTATGTTAAACAAATAGTAATATATTTATTTTATTATTTTGATAAATAATGATACAATTTTCTTGAAAATCTTTAATGTATCTATTTATAGGATATTACTATTTTGATAACATCAAAGGTTGTTGCTACACACTACACTGTTAACCCATAACCTGCTGTTTCTATAGTTACATATTGGAAACAATGTTGCCAGCTAGTTATTGTTGGTGTTTTACAGAAACTACTGCAATGACTGTTTGAAGATACATCATTAAAGTAATCTATTTACTCACTTAAGTCACACAGTCTTAGATGAACATTAAGTGTAAATAACAGATGAACACATGAACTCTTGTCAAGTTCTCACCGGAGGAGAATTAAACACAAACATCATTAACATCTTCACTTATTACAGACACCACATTAACTTTATTTCTGTCAATGTTAAAGTAAGTGTGATTTATTAAGATACATTTAGACACTTTACATACAAATCTCATCAATGGTGACAAACAATCATGAATTGTGCACAGTGAACGTTTTTTCACTATGCACCCAGCATGCATTGCAACATGAAGCAGTTCGGTTGATTTTAACCATTGTTAAGATTCATATGAATTGTGATGTCTTTGTGTGTATGACTCATTCTCGAAATTAGTCTTTTGTCTATGTATTGTGAGAGCACCTTCAGAAATTAAAATACTACACATTTTTCTTTCTGGTTCCCATCACTTCATCACAATTGTCCCACCATATGGTTAGTTTTAAGCATGATGTCATTTTCCAAAACAAACATGTTTGGGGCATACGGTCAGGAACAGTTTATTATAAAAATGAGAGCCAACAGTCCAACTAAAAGAAACAATGTTGACACTAATGGTGATTTTAAATCTATTTCAACCTCAATAAGATGTTTTTGTAGATGTGTGATCTACAGTAGCTAGCTGGCAATAGCGTTGGCAATATATTACTGTAGAAAAAGCAGGTAAGGGATAACAGTGCAGATGAATTGTCTACTACCATCCTTCAGAAATGTCTGGTGAGAAGATGAAGAGGCAGCAAGAGAAACTCTGTTGGCCTGCCGCTGGGAATATTGTGTCTGAGACAGGAAAATATATTACAATAAATGTTTCATTCAGTGTGATTTATGACACGTCTAAAGACAGCAGTCTGGATGTTTCAGGGACGTCAGATACATAGAACCTCTTTTGCAGACAGCAGTATAAAGAAAAGACACAAACTCATAAAAATCCCAGTTCCCAATAACCGAGCAAAGTCTTAATTTGCCTCGAAAGTCAAAAGCATTTGTCCATCTGAATCGATGTGGATAGTGCTTTTCTTTTTGCAGTAAGTAAGTTGACACATCCCAACTTACTTAAGGGACTTACTGAGAGTCCTTAATTTGCCTATGGTTAGACTCACAAGAAAAAGGCTGAACACCGTGATGTCTTTCACTTTAAAATAAGTAAAAAAGGGGGAACTGAATTTACTGTCAAGTCATCCAATATATATAAAAAGTCAGTGATTCACATTTCATTGGAGACTCTGAACGATCTGTGTTCCCTGAGCACATTGCCTTTCCAACAATGAGATTTCCAGATGATCCACACAGAGATTGTACATCAAGCATCACAAGCATTACTTTCTCTAAGCGTCTGAATATGTCTTTACACTTCCAAATAAAAAAGATTTATGGCCCAAAAGCCCCAAATAATTTATCATAATCTACTCACCCTTGATTCATTTCCAAACCAGTATGACGTTATTTTTAATGTGTACTGGAAAACCTCAGATGTTGATTTAAAGGCTGCCATGTAAATGCCTTGGTAAAATATGTCAGCATTGACTTAAACTTCACCTTAGCCTTGACATCCAGCAGGCGGTTTAATCTGCTGGATATCAGACTGGTTTCTCTTTAACCTTTCAAATTAAATTCAATGCAACTAGATGAATTTGAAATAAGACACAGCACAAAAAGATACTTTTTAACCCTCTGGGACTAATTTGTACAGGGGTCACGCTTAGCTCTTTCGCAGTCAAAGTGATTAAAGCCTTAAAAATGTAACTTCTTTTATTCAGTAAAATTAATGTAATACATTTTTCTTCAATATTGTTTTTTCTTTAATATTTTTCGAGAATTTGATGGTATACTAATTAATATTTATGCAATTATTTCTCATTTTTATCTGCTGAAAAACATCAATATTTATTTTTTAAGAATTAAAAAATTCATGCATTATTTTAGGCTAAAACGTAGTCCACGCTATTAAAATCTATTTTTTTATTTTTGATTATAGCCTCAAGTTGTGAAAACCGCAAAAATGTGTAGTGGGATGTGTAATGGAGTAACCATATGGTTCCAGTATAGCCCAGAGAGTAGTTTGTGAATTCCTAGTTGTTCAGATATGATCTAGGATTTGATTGTATACTTAGACAATCTAAAATATTTTTTTCAACTTTTAGATATTTTTGGTTAGATAGTACTAAGTTTTACATCATGAATTCGGTCAAACAATAATATTTTGTTACAAAGGGAACAAATGGACAGCTTTTGTATTGGATAATTATGATATCTAACAAAATAAGGAATGGACAGTGCATCAAACACTTTACACAAAATTTTTCCATTCCTTATTTTCATTTAGTTAACTTTGCCTCTTCATTTAGGGACTTTTCTTCAGGAAAATCTATGTAATACATTTTTGTTCAAAATATTTCTTACTTTGCATTTTGAGAGAATTATATGGTACTAATTGATATTTACCAATTAATACATATTTTCAAAATCAGAGTCACATAAGCGGTTATGTAGTTAAAATTGTTAAGAGTAGAAAACAAGAACATTATGACACCTTGACTGTCCCAATAAGTCTTATTTTTATAATCTGTATTTCTGTAGATGAGCACCTATACATATGAAAGATGAACAATTGTTAGTAGTTCTTCTTCAGGAACTACAGTCAAGATCTTAGTGTAATATCTGCTTATCTCAATATAACAATTCAAATGTTATAGTCTTAAAATGTAATTGTCTCAAAATATTATTTTAGACAAAAATAGTTACTCTCACTGAGAACAATCAATTGCAAGATTCACACAAGGTCAGTTGGCACTTTCATAAACAGCATCTTTCGATAAAACAATAAACATTAAGACTTCGTCATTGCTAAGTAATTCCTCATCACTTTCAACAACACACATATGTTTATGACACTCAATGTGATCATTTTGCAACTTGGTGGCAATTTGTAATGTCTAAAAGTAATTTAAGTACTTTTCAACACAAATTAGGCTTGCGTCATTCTGTATTACAGATAAATAAAAATGTAGTTCAATTAAAAAAACGATTGTTTAATATAATATAAAATATCTCTCCCCATATTCCTGTTAGATCCAATCAGTCTTAAGTATATTTATCATCCGTCTTTGGATCTTATAAATATATAAAGTGCTTTCTTTAAAAAGTCTGCTCTCCATTTCAACATTTCTCACTATAGACCCCTGTGACCGTTCTGCTAACTGTAAACTGAAATAACACATTACTTTATTGTTTGAACAGGCCCTTCATATTCTGAATTCAATTCAGAAATGTCATCAGGTTTAAAGCAAGTGCTGGCTTTGTGTGTGACGTGAATTTGACATCTAGAACATCGTCAGAAGTCAGCTCATGATGTTCCTCGGCACTCGACGAGCAGTGATGTGAAGTTATTGCATGAAACATCAGCCCTGGAGGTCAAAGGTCATCAGACACTGGCTGGAGCAGCAGTATGCTACAAAACTCACAGTGGTTCTGGTAAAGCAAATCAGAGAATGCAATGTACAGTATATGATTAGATCCTTCAAAGATGGCATGTGAGTGAGTAAATAATGAGAGAATTTTCCTTTTTTCAAAATGTACTTAAAATATTCTTCTTGTGATAGTTTGGGGGTCAGAATAAAACATTTTAAACGTTATTGTATTTATATCTGATGGAAAAACACAAATCTCCACACAGCGCATGAACATTCTGGGTCAGAGGGAATAGGTGGGTGGATTCGATCTCTTAATGCATGTGAAGTGGCAGTGTGGCAGGTTTATCGAGTTATGCTGCTGGATGTTGATACCAAAACCACAGTGTTGCTTTACAGATTGAATATGACATGCAGAGCTCTAAACCCCCCGCTTGATATTTCAGCCAATCGCACGGGCAAGAAAATGAGGAGAAAGATGAGGTCAATCCTAGTATTCAACTGCAGCAAGAGTAAGATATGTTCTCACCTCTTGTGCACTCCAGCGAGTGGCGTCTCTCTGAGAGGGAAGAGTTTGGGGTAGACGATGGTGAACATGGGCTGACTGCAACGGTGACAGTGACCCAGAGGCCATCGTACAACGTCTAGAAGACTCTTTGGCAACAGGAAGTTGACATCTCCTTAAAGGACGACAGACTAGTGGATTAAGAATGTCTGGAGCTTCATGATGTCAAACATTGATCAGTTATGACCTACAACTTTTAGCTTGCCACAATGCATGCTGGGATTGTCCTATATGTGATGGTCCCCTTAAAATGCAGACTAAAAAGGCAGCTCACTAGATTGCGGAACCAAGCCTTAATGTTTATCACCAGCATTTCGACACATTGGTAAAACTCTTACCTTTGCCCGACTGGTCACCATCCGCTTGCAGGACTCTACATGCCAGCTCTTCCAGCGGCAACACGCGGTCCGTCTCCAATCCGATGGCCTTCACTTCAGAAGGGAGAGGGATGGTCATAGCTCCAAGGCCCAGAGAGAGATGCTTCACATCAGATACCTGAGCAGCAAGACCGCATCTGTCGACAAGCAAGCAAAGACACATGTTTGCACGTTACACACACACGCACACAAACACACACACAAAATTTACGTACCATCTAATGTAATGCATTGTGATTTTCTCTTGGGATGGATAAAAATCTAACCAAATATTAACACAAGTGTCTGTGCCGTCTCTCACAGAGACACAATAGATTTTAATGAGATACAGCTATGTTGAATGATACTCTGTTTTTTATGGGATGAAGTATGAAGAACAAAACTTACCCACTGCAGCCAATCACTTTATTATAGAGGTATGATGGCAGGCCCTTCAGAACAGCGTTGTTGTCCACAAAGACAAACTGCAGCTCCATGGAACGTCCAAGATCTGACCATAGAATATAACACATTTTTCAAAATATCTTTTTTGTGTGTTTTGAACAGAAAAAAAAAATAAGACCCGTTGAAATGAGGTTAAGTTATGTTTCATGTTTAGGTCAGTTATTACTTTAAAAGGTATAGAAGCAAAATCTGTTTCATCTTGGTGTCATTTATAACATGTATGACTTCTGCAGAACACAAAAGATGATATTTTGAAGAAAGTTAGTAACATTGGCCCGATTGACGTCCACTGTATGGACACAAACTCAAAAGACATTTTTCAAAATATTTTCTTGTGTGTTCCACAGAACAAAAGAGTCATTTTCCGGTTTTGAACTACATGAGGGTGCATAAATAAAGACAGAATTTCTAATACTATCCATTTAAATGTTTTATAAAATACTAATTTTGGACAGATAGATGGATGGACAGATAGTTTGAGGATGAGAGCTTTGAGCTGTCGCACACGGCAACCAAACAAACAGACGGTTGGTAAGGATGGCAGAGTACTCAGACTCAAATGATGGTCAACAGATGTCATCAACCAGAAGAACAACAACACTGACATCATTACCCATGACACTTTTCCCTGGAATACAGCACGATTCCCATAATCCTCCTGGACAACAACACTCAACCAAAGACTTGAGTCTGCACTTTATTTATGTAAACTAAAGTGAAATCCTACTGTGAGTTGAGTTGAATACGGCCTTAATTGGGTGGACTGAGGAATATGATGTTAGGTTTATATCTATAGTCTATACATAGTATAGTACATATTAGTAAAAGCATTATCTCTGCATAATATCAAATATAATTTATTATTCATTTATAAGAGTTCATTTATGTTTAGGACTACGGCCTTTTAAATATTTATGTTCTTTATTATTATTATTATAGGTACTATTTAATCTTAGTTGTTGTGGTGACTATTCGTTTTATTAGTTGGGTTTATAAGTTTGTTTTTCTTATTGTATGAAATTGATTAGTGTTCATAAATGTGAGCCACTGGATGTTTGAAATGCATGAATAAAGTATACAGCGAGACAAATCATTATTTTATTTTTTGTTTGCCTGCATTACAAATAAATGAAGGGTCTATCATTTCTATGGTAGGTTTATTTTATCTGATAGAAACCGAATATCAACAAAAAAATCTGGAAAAAATATATAAAGGTTATAAATTGATTTGCATTTCAGTCAGTGAAATAAGTATTTGATCCCCTACCAACCAGCAAGAATTCTGGCTCCAAAGATTGGTTATGTGCCTATATGGACCACAGATTACTCCTGTCACTTTAAGAAAGTTTCCTCCTTAGTCAGCTTGTTATGTATATAAAAGATGCCTGAAAACAGAATCTGTATCTTTCATTCAACCTCTCCACCCCCATGGTCAAGACCAAATAGGTTTTAAAGGATGTCATGCACAAGATTGCAGACCTGCACAAACCTTGAATAGGCTACAGACAGAAGCTTGCTTAGGAGACAACTGTTGGTGCGATTATTTGGAAATAGAAGAAACCCAAAATAAATATCAAGATTTCCCCAATGGAGTAAAGATTATTATGAGAAAGGTTAAGCTTCTTAATGATTTTAAGACAGTTGAGACCACAGTTAGCAAGCAAACCATTAGTAACATGTTATGCCACAATAGATTGAAATCCTGAAGCGCCTGTAAGGTCCTCCTGCCCAAGAAGGCCCGCCTGGCTCATCTGAAGTTTGACAATGAACATCAAGATGATTCAGAAAAGGTTTGGAGTAAGTGATTTGAGACCACAATTGACCCGAAGAGAAATGTTGACTCTGACCAGACGAAAAAACATCCCTACAGAGAAGGACAGTGTTGGAAACATTATGGTTTAGGGCATTTTCTCTGCTATGGGAACAGCATGACTTCACCGCATTGAGGGGCTGAGGGACGGGCCAGTGTACAGTAAATTCTTGGACAAGAACATCCTCCTCTTAACTAGATCATTGAAGATTGGTCGTAGATGTGTCTTCAACATAACAAAGATAACCAAAGACTGGCTTAAGGAGAAGCACATTCAGCCACTGCCATTACAATGAATGGGGAGGAATGCAACACTCAATCTGGTCGCTCTAGCGAATGAAGTCCCGCCTTACAGTGAAACAAGCCAATCGTCAATCAATATTGACAATTTGCACCCTAATGTGCATGTGCAATAGATGAAGCGACGTTGAAAACTTTTTTTTATCACAATTTAAGCTTAGCAAACCAAAGTTATATTACAGTTCATGTTAGGTTTAATTATTGATGTGTAATATTCTGTTTAATTGGTATTTTGGCCAGCGATTTAAAAAATATCTGCTTTCCCCCATTCAAGTAGAGAGGGCTTGCTAAGACATGAATAACTGCCCGGCGTTGCAAACATAGCTGCTGAGTGGCACAATTTCAGTAAACGGAGTTTGATAATATTATATAAAAAACTGTTTATTTTAAAGTGCTTCAACTTCTCATTCTAAATCTAATATAAATGCAATTCTACCTCTGTGGCATTTTAGATTTGTCCCTGTCTCCAAAATTGCCAATTACTATTCTGTTGCATGCAGAAACATAAAAACAGTACGCAAGAAATACCAAAATGATCTGCTGCTTCCAGATTTGTAAGCATGTATCACATTAACACTTCCTTAAAGTTCAAAAAAGTACTATAGTTTAAATAAACATAATAATAAATTAACACTCTTAGTTTTTGTGATTTTGTGTTTCAGCTCACCTAGGGGGAGAGAGGTCAGGCAGTTGGCAGCCATTGAGAGCTCATTGAGGTCAGGTAGTAAGCAGAGCTGACGGGGGAGGCAGTACAAGAGGTTACGGTCCGCCGTCAGACACTGCAGAGACACACACTGATGCAGATCTTCCGGAAGAGTCCTCAGGAGATTCATGGACACATCGAGAGTCTCCAGCTCTCGAAGATCTCCCAGTTCTACAAACACAAATCTGTTATATACAACAAGCTTGCTCCCTCAGTGCCAACACAAGGCCTGATGCATTGTGGGATTCTGAAAAAGAATCAATTACTTGACACTCTCTTTCCTACACAACATTTATGTTGGTTAAATCATATTACAAAGCGTTTGAACAATGCGTTGTAAAACAATTTCGTCATGGTCTGAAATTTATGACGGAAAGATTAAAGCCATGAAATGTGTCAGTTTAAGATGAAACATGACTCTTGGAACTTAACAATAAAAAGAAATATACATTTAAGTGTTTTGGAGCACAGCGTGTCAAAAACAGTTAGTCGGTTTCCCACAAACTCTTTATGACAAAACAGAAGAGAGCACTTTATTATCATTTAGTGCTCTAGTCTAACCCTATTGTTCAATATTCCAGTAGTATATCTCTTATTTTACTCCCTCCTGTTTCTGATATGTTCATATTTATATAGGGTAGACATTATATGAATATGAATATATATATACAACAGAGAAAAAAATTAAGACTGTATTCCTGATTTTAAAAGTTAATATTTATAGGTATGCATTTAGGTAAAATTAACGTATAAGTTTCATTCTGTGAACTGCTAACAATATTTTTATCCAAAAAATCTTTTTTCTATTTGCAGAAAATTTTAATAATAACAGAAAAGACGCTCTGTTATTTTTCCGACCTCAAATATTGCAAAGAAAACTAGTTCATATTCACTTTTAAGCAATACAACAATAATAAGTATTTAGGAACTATTTTTTTATGCATCTTGTCATGCTGTCAGTCTTTCAGATTGCTGTTGAATGACTTCTGTCACTCCTGAAGTTGGACTTAGTTGAAGTTCAACACACACTGGACTGGAATGACCACAAAACATCTAGAAATGCTGATTTGAAATAAAAATGTGTTTGTCTCTTAATTTTCCCACGGCTATAATATTCATCATGTATTGAAGGGGTAAAAGTTTTGAAAAAGGACAGATCTGATTATATTCTATCTGACACTTCAGTGCACAGTATATGTTTCGTCAAAATGTTTGACTCTTTTTTGATTGGTTAAAAAGTGCCACATTAAGCTGTAACAGGAAAAGAAATAGCAAGAAAGTGAGAACAAGTCTTGTGTTCTTTTTCAGAAGCCAATAAACCAAAAGCCTACTATATGACGCGGCACTGTCTACTGACGTTTAAAAGTGTCTTGTGGTGTTTCTTTACACAGTTTGTGCACAGAGAACTAATGAGATGCAATCAAACCCAACTACACAGAAAAGCTTTCTTTCGACATGAAAAGAAATCTAAAATTACATGTAAATGACGTCCTCATGTATTTCTGCAAGTAAACATGGAAGGGTATTTTGACATATGAAAGAAAGTCATAAATTTTTTTGACGGCATGTAAGTTATGATAGATTGATTTGGGGCTGAAATCGTCCTTTTAATTGTATTAATAATCGCAAATATTTTGATCTTTTTAATATTTAGGAAAGTATTGCTTTTTTTAAGAAGAATTAATGATTACAAGACAGACAGCAGCCTATTAGATGCTCAGATGAATAATGTTAGATGGGAAGTCGGGATGTGTACAACACACCTCGTGGGAGAAATTTCAGTTGATTATTGGCCAATCGCAGGTGTCGTAAAGAACGCAGCTGACCAATCTCTGGGCAGATGATTTGCAGGGCGTTGTCACTCATGTCCAGTGATTGCAGCTTTACTAGGCTGCCAATTGCTGTAAGTAATAAAGAAATGCATTGTTTGCAAAGTAACCTGTAGGCCAATATTATATATAAAATTATATAAAACTGTTTAAGTGAGAAAATTACCTTGAGGAATCATGGCAATGTTGTTTGAGTGGAGGTATCTAAATAAAACAATTGACAAACTAAAGTTTCATAATCATATGTGTTTAAAATCATATCATTTCAGCAAACTAAGACTCAGGCAAGCTATACTACGGTATATTTTAACTTGGTCAAGTTTGTGAGGATACGTCCATGCTTTATAATCATTGAGGGTTCTCTACTGGACAACAGATGTATTGCATTTTAAAATACTGAGTTAACATTTCACCACAAGTTCTGCCAAGAATACTGGATACTCACAATTCTATCAGGTTGGGGAGTTTCTGCGCTAGATTCTCAGGCTGACAAGAGGAATATAAATAAAAGGTTAAAAAACATGACATAATTAATAATAAAAAATTTGAGACAGAAATCTCACCAGCATGGTTAGAGAGTTTCTCTTCATGTAAAGTCTCTCCAGGAACTGCAGACCTTCATCTTTGAGAAGCTCGACGGGGAAGTTGTTGAGATTCCTGTAGTTCAGGAAAAGATTCTTGTGTCGCTCCTGTTTGGCCATGAAGATGGTTTCATGGAGGTCTGAGGCCATATCTGTTCTCTCTGTCAAACACTGAAAGAAGGCATTTCAATATATATAGTGGGCTTAAAGTCTCCTGCAAATCTTTGCAAGCATTTGTTTTAATTTAACACAAAATGTATTTGTACAAAACATGTTACATATGCATCAGTATAAGAATCTGAGTGAAAAGCATGAATAATAAAGTCATTATTCTGTTTTCCTGTGTAATTTCAGTCTTTTGGTTTGACTAATGACAAATATGTGTTGTCCTAAGATCACAGCGTTTACTAATCTTATAAAATGTTGGAAAACAGAGAACTGGATTGATCCCAAGCTTAGATGCCAGAATGCGATACGTTCCAGTCAGTCTGCATCCGCAAATCAATGTAAATATGCATTTAGAGTTATAAGTTAAACTTTAACTTGAATCGTCCTGTAAATAATGGACGGATGTTGCTTTCAGGTTGTGTGAATATCAAAACTAACGCATGCAATTCAACACGCGAAATAAGTTATCAGATAGTAATAATTATTATAGATTTTTTAATAAATAAGGTTTTCTACCTCACATCCTTGTTTTAAAATAAAGGATAAATCTCATTTAGCGAAAATTCTGCAGTTGTTTGTGTATTCTATCGGCAATGGATTCCGTCTCACGACAAATGCGTCACTAGATTGCGTTACAGTGACGCGACGCGGGTAAAGAGCGTAATGGGAAATGTAGTTTTTCAAAACAGGCGGCGCTGACTAGCAAAGCCGTAATAGTAAAGACGTACATGACCATAGCTGATATATGGTAATGCACATAAGAAAAAGCGTAATTTGGGATTTTCAAAATAAAAGCACTCTAAATCGAATAGACAGTTATGTTCCTAGATGTTTTTAGTGGCTGCTGAGCTTTTTTAAAGCATTTTTTGTGTTGATGATAGAGTGTTGCAATGTATTTACTATGCTGCTCCAGTTGATTTCCAGGCAGTTCTAAATAGGGGCTAGTCTGTTGCTTGCAGTGTGAGTCTTGTTAAGATGTTATGGGCAAGTACTTGGTGGTTGTGGGCATGGGCGCCGTAAAGGGGTGGAAGGTTAGGACGATTCTAAGGGCCCAGCCTGATTTAGGGCCCAGAAGAGCAGACCCCCTTTTTATTTTCCTATTTCTTTTCTCTTTTTTTAATACATACATTAAATATGCTAGGGCCCCTCGTGCACTAAATGTGTATTTTGTCCGTTTTGACCATAGATTTAATATTTAAAAAACAAATAATGTATTTACTGTTTCGGTCACAACCCTCCCTGCTCCCTCTCACAATGGTTCATTCCACCTGCGCTCGCTAGTGTAGCGTCTCTTGCTTATTGGACTTGCCGCAGACAGTGACACACGCAGACACGTCACATCAAAAGTCAGGGAAACAAAAACGGAAGGAAAAGAAGTCAAGAGAAGACAGAGAACGCCAAAGTCGACAGTATGTCACACAGTTTTTCAAAAAGAAAGGTAGCTTGCCATATTCCTGTATTCCAAAACTTATTTTTGTTGCTACATGACCTGCTTTTATCTAGCGAGCTTAGTAAAATAATTACTGAATTATGATTTACATCCAACAATAATAACATCTCTGCTGTCTCCGGGACGGGTTATCATGTCTCGTAGACACAGATTCAGCGGCTGCTGCACACCCACGTCCCCCACCCCCCGTCCCCGTCTCAGCCGAACAAGGTGAGCCTGAGCGCGAAACTTCGCGAAGATTGAAGCCTCTAAACACGTCTTATCTACTGTGTTCGCCACATGATGATAACTTCGCAAAACAAAAAGTAATCTACACGCTTCAAAAATTACAAAATTAGTTTGCCGTGTCGTGTGTTCTGTGAAGTGACAGTGCGGCTGCTAAGATCGATACTGTCAAACTTGACGTTCTTAATATGAATAAAATGCCCCAGAAAAATATAATATAAAATTGAATAAAACATGTCTCTACTGTAGCTGATGTTTCCTGAATGAGCAGTTTGACCCAGCTAAAGCTTGTTCATGTTAAGTATATGTCAATACATAATGTTCTCTTGTGCTTGCAATTGCAATTGAGATAATACATGTTCTCCCTTTTATGTAAACAAGTACATATTTCTAAAAAAAATTCTTGTTTTTGTAGGCTTTGTACTCATCTTTAGACATTTTAACTATGCAATGTGCTAAGTATCTTTTTTTAAGTATACAGGGCATGTTTATTGGGTTAAATTTTATCTGTAAAAAATGTAGGGGGCCCAGAAATTTTGGTTTCCATAGGGCCCAGAATTTCTGGCGGCACCCCTGGTTGTGGGTCCTATGCAGTTGCTTAACTTTTTTGTCGGTTGGAAAGACAGGCTTGTTGTTGAAATAAAAACATTAGGGGTTCAAAATGGCCTTCTATTATTTATATAATTAAGATAAATATTATGGGGTGGTATTGCGGGAACACGTGTTTTTCTGTGTATTATGCATATACATTTTTTCGGTCATACATATAAGCTCGATGTGTGCAAACACACCTATACAATACTCGCACACAGTGGAGGCTGGTGCTAACATTTTTTGGAGGGTGTCAATGATGGTCTTCTGCACAACTGTCAGGTCAGCAGTTCTTCCTATGACTGTGATTCCTACTGAACCAGACTGAGAGACCGTTTAAAGGCTCAGGCACCCTTTGCAGGTATTTTGGCTTGGTTAACTGATTAGAGTGGGACACTTTGAGCCTAAAATATTGAACATTTTCACAATATTCTCATTTTCTGAGATTGTGGATTTGGGGTTGAAGCCATAATCATCACAATCAGTGGCGGCCGGTCAATAGGGGGCGCTGGGTCGCCTCCCCCATAAAGTTAGCCAGAGACGAAAGCTACTTTAATATGGCAAAAATAAGTTAATATATCGCAAATTAATTATGAAATAACATTGTTTAGTCAAACTATTACACTGTTCGACATATTATCTTTTATAAAAAGAAAATAAAACTGAATTTTGTTCAGACGTGTGAGCGTTGCGCCGGACAAACGAGTGTTTAATTAGGTGCGTATTTGAAAGCATGTGATTTGAGGCTGAGTTCTAATTGGCTTGTTTCAAATCGTCCTTGGGAACCCTCCTACTTTTGTTGTAAGCGAATCAATATTGTTTTTATATTTTTGGCCTCATGTGACTGGACCGTTCTCAACGCGTCTCAGTGCCGCTCAGGAGCAGATTGTCATTTGACTGACAGGCACTGATTAATGAGTAAGCAAGCGAAATTATCTCGAGATGAAAGAAAATTTGGTTTTATCTTTACAAGAATACCCGTTCAAAAGGCGTTCGGATGATGGAAAAAACGGTTCAAGGAGTTTCGACCAGATCGACCCAACTCTCAAATTCAGCACCAGTCAAGTGATCGCGGTCGATTACACTTGATGCTTTTACGGCACTTCTTATGACATTTATTATAAAATAAATTATATTCTGCGCTGTTTAAACCTGCTGCTTCAGTAATGAAAACGGAATTAATAGGCGAAAGGAATAATATAAAGCAGTGATTTCATCCTCCATGTTGTGTGTGAGGATTTATTTTACTTATTTTAATTAGATTAGACAAGCGATGAATAAAAGCACACCATAGATAGATTCATTACTGACGTGTAGGCCAAACGCACCCGAGAAAACCCAGGCTAACGTATTGGGAACGTTTCTTTCCCAGAAAGTTTTGTTAAGTTTTGTTTTTGGTTATCTTTACGGAAATAAAACGTTAGGTTCATGGTTTCTATAACTTTCGAGTAACGTCCCAGAGCGTTATGAGAACCAGAAAGTAACTTTCTATTACCGTAAAGAAAACTTACCTGGAGAACCAAAAACGAACTGTAGAAAATTACTTTTCACATTAGAAAGCACTTCCATCCATCCATCCATCTTCTTCTGCTTCATCCTGGGCCGGGTCGCGGGGGCAGCAGTCTAAGCAGGGATGCCCAGACTTCCCTCTCCCTAGACACTTCCTCCAGCTCTTCCGGGGGGACACCGAGGCATTCCCAGGCCAGCCGGGAGACATAGTCCCTCCAGCGTGTCTTCCCTGGGGTCTTCTCCCGGTGGGACATGCCCGGAACACCTTCCCGGGAAGGCGACCAGGGGGCATCCGGAAAAGATGCCCGAGCCACCTCAGCTGGCCCCTCTCGATGTGGAGGAGCAGCGGCTCTACATTGAGCTCCTCCCGAGTGACCGAGCTTCTCACCCTATCTCTAAGGGATCGCCCAGACACCCTGCGGAGAAAGCTCATTTCGACCAACTGTATCCGGGATATTGTTCTTTCGGTCATGACCCACTGCTCATGACCATAGGTGAGAGTAGGAACGTAGATTGACATGTAATTCAAGAGCTTCGCCTTGCGGCACAGCTCCTTCTTAACCACGACAGACGGTACAGCGACCGTATAACTGCAGAAGCTGCACCGATCCGTCAGTCAATCTCCCGTTCCATCCTTCCTTTACTCGAGAACAAGACCCCCAGACCCTTGAACTCTCCACTTGAGGCAGGAACTCTCCACCCACCTGAAGTGGGCAAGCCACCCTTTTCTGACTGAGAACCATGGCCTCGGATTTGGAGGTGCTGATTCTCATCCCAGCCACTTCACACTCGGCTGCAAACCGTCCCAGTACATCATGAAGGTCCTGGTCTGATGGGGCCAGCACGACAACATCATCCGCAAAGAGCAAAGATGAAATTGTGTGGTCCCCAAACCCGACGCTCTCCGGCCCCTGGCTGCGCCTAGAAATTCTGTCCATAAAAATTATGAACAGAACCGGCGACAAAGGGCAGCCCTGCACCGGAGTCCAACATGCACTGGGAACAAGTCTGACTTACTGCCGGCAATGCGAACCAAGCTCCTGCTCCGGTCGTGCAGGGACCGGATAGCCCTTAGCAAAGGTTCCCGAATCCCATACTCCCAGAGCACCCTCCACAAGATGCCGCGTGAGACACAGTCGAATGACTTCTCCAAATCCACAAAACACATGTGGATTGGTTGGGCAAAGTCTCATGAAGCCTCCAGCACACTTTCCCGTGGAGGCTGAGAAGTGTGATCCCCGATAGTTGGAGGGAACACCTCCAGGTGTCACTGTCGCTGCTCATGTGGGCGTTGAAGTCCCCCAGCAGAACGATGGAGTCCCGAGTTGGATCGCTTTCCAGCACCCCTCCCAGAGTCTCAAAGAAGGCCGGGTACTCTACGCTACCGTTTGGCCCATAGGCGCACATGACAGTGAGAGACCTATCCCCGACCCGAAGGTGCAGGGAAACGACCCTCTCATTCACCGGGGTGAACTCCAACACATGGCGGCTGAGCTGGGGTACTATAAGCAAACCCACACCAGCCCGCCGCCTCTCACCATGGGCAACTCCAGAGTAGTGAAGAGTCCATCCTCTCTCGAGGAGTGTGGTTCCAGAGCCCAAACTATGCGTAGAGGTGATCCCAACTACCTCTAGTCGGAATCTCTGAACCTCACGCACAATCTCAGGCTCCTTCCCCGCCAGAGAGGTGACGTTCCATGTCCCTAGAGCCAGATTCCGTGTCCAGGGATCAGGTTGTTGAGGCCCCGCCTTCGACTGCCGCCCGATCCACTAAGCACCAGCCCTTAACGGTCCCTCCTGCATTTGGTGGGTCCACGGGAGGGTGAGGCCGGCCGGACCCCATGGGGGGAGGCCCGACCACTAGGCGCTCGCATATGAGCCCCAACCCCGGGCCTGGCTCCAGGGTGGGGCCCCGGCTGCGCCAAGCCGGGCGACGTCACGGTCCTCAAATTTATAGGCATCGTAAGGGTTTTTTGAACCGCTGTAGTGTCTGGATCAGTGTGAGGAAAGCCATTCGACCTCTCACTCCCTTTTGTTTTGGTTTCAAGATAACATCTTCAAAGACCATAGTAAACCTGGCTCCATGGGGTCTGGTTTTAGGGTTTAGACTCTCAAAGATAGTGGGATAACCATTTGGTTTCCCTGTAGGATGTTAACGACTCATTTGCTTCAAAGCATAAGTGATTAAGTCTGTGTCTCATCTCTAACTTAACATCTGAGGCTAACCAGAGAAACTTCTCTGACAAATAGGAACTTATGTGATTTAAACTATCCTTTTTGTAAATCTATCTAAATGTCTAGGTTGTGTGTTGCCGCTCATGCTATTTTATATACCCTGTAACTGTTAGATATGCAAGTTTTGATTCAGGGTTCATTTGACGTATTCATACGTTCACAGTTCAATGCCTTGCATGTTTCATATGTAACTACACATCTTTGAATTCCCTATATGATGAGCTATGTTATAAAAACATAGCACACATCATACTATGTCCATAACTAAGTTTAGGTATTAAATGCAAACTGACCATACTGTCAGAGCCATGCAAATGAGGTGCAATGAGAAACAAAGGAACCTTCTTAGGCCCCCTTATCACTTTCATGGCATTGGCCCGCAGACCATCTGGGGGCAGGGCAGGTATGCATTTAAAACACCATCACCGAACCAAGTTTTAGTTGACTTTTTGGAATCGGAAGGGAAAAGAAAGAGGACGAGAAGGACATTCCAACGGACACCCCCTCTTGGGGCTCCCCTCTGGGGAGTCCGTTTAGGCCATGGAACTTTAGACTCAGAACTCAAACTCAGCATTTCAACAGGACTGCATTCAGAAACCATTCAAGATTTCCATCCACGCGCATACGGATATTGGTCCAAAAAGGAGATTGCAAGTATCCGTTTCTAAATATAGATTAGCTGCGTTAAGAGCGTGCCTCTTTGTTAAAGATGATTTTATTGGTTTTCAGACATGTTTTACCTGCCTCGCGGCCATGCCCTCTCACTCACTCTCTCTCTCTCTCTGCGCATCCTAGCGCGTTTGTGTTTCATGTATTTGTCTGTCGTCATTATGTTTACCATGTAGAGTAGAGTTTAATAAAAACCAGAAAGGCATTTGTGATTGGTTCTCTGTGTTCACGCTCACAAACTTGGTCACTTAAACTGTGTTTCGATCTATGCTACCTCTGCTCTTAATTCTGTTTGGTAAAGTCACGTTACTTATAGTCATGAGATAACGTTAGTGTCTAAAATCATTAAGGCATTTGCTGGACGAATACATATAGGATTTTTATCACTATACTGCTAATCAGAAATAGTAAGATATGTATGTGTAATGACGATTGTAATACATATTTTCCTTTGAGCTAAACTAATTCCTTGACTGAAATTGACATTTTAAATAACTCATTTCATATATGTTTGATCTTGATAGATCTGGTGGAGAATCTTATTTGTTGAGTAAACTCATCCTTAATTTAACCTGCAGCTAAAAACGCTACACCGCTCTTAGTCTGACCCGTCGCCTAGGACCTGTTTGCCTTGGGAAACCCTACCAGAGGGATATACCACCAGACAACATAGCTCCTAGGGTTTTTCGGGTACTCAAACCCCTCCACCACGGTAAGGTGGCAGTTCAAGGAGAGGCGCACTTGATTTTCATATGTGTTTGCTTGAACATCCAAAAGTATACATGTATATGTGAGAAATGTATATATGTGTATGCACACTTTTATATATGTTGTGACGGGCGAAGCAACGACACGCACACAAAAGTACAATTTACCACCCCCGAAGGGTATTTTTTTTTAAATCTAGACTAAAGACGCATCTTTTTAATCTTGCATACACTACACTTCCATAATATTAATCCTCAGAGGATCTAGGCTGCATTATTTAGATCAACCGGAACCAGGAACACATCCAACAACAAATGATGTACCTGTTGCATCAAAGATTGCAGAACAGTACTCTACTCTCAGCCAGTCTTGTCTCTTTGTTCCAAGGTTACCGCAGGATGAAGTTCATGCCCAGACCTGATGGCAGAGCTGAGAATGGGAAGCGGTGACCTGACAAGAGCTGAGATGATAGAGCTGGATAAAGGATGCGGCAACTTGACACGATTTTCCTACAACATTTCAAATGCTATTAGATTGTTAATGATAATCTTAAATCTATAATTTACCTTATTACGTTTTTTTATTTTTTATGTAGCCTTGTTGTGCAAGCACTGTTGAGCTTGTGCAGAGGCAGCAGCTTTTGCCAGAGGGGAACTGGATTCCCCAGGTTGGGCCTGGGTTCTCCCGAAGTTTTTTTTCTCGATTGGAGTTTTGGGTTCCTCGCCACCGTTTGCATATTGTTTTGCACTATTTGCCTGGCCGGGAGGGGGCTGCTTTAGAATTCAAAATCAAATCTCAAATGTGTGCTTTCACTGTGTGTGTGTGGGAGTGTGTTTGTGTGTGTGTGCGTCTATGTCAATGTGTGTAAGTATGCATGCATATTGTGTGTGTGGACCAGTGGCGGCTGCTGATCTTTTAAAGAGGGGAAGCTCATTTTCGGTCTAAATCATAAAAATTGTCCATTTATTTATATGTCAATTCTGCCCTACGTTCCTTTTCAAGAAAATGCTCTGTAACCCTGTCATACCAACTAGGCGTCTTTTCCACTGACTTGACCAGTGTCCTCTCAATGCCCAGCAGAGCTAGGCTGCTTAAACGTCCTTGGCCCATTGTGTTACGGGTGTAGGACTTGAGCCGCTTTTAACAGGAGAAGCTCCTTTCTACACCTGCAGATGTAGCTCCAATTGTTGCCACTAATGAGAACAGTTTGTAAAGCTGAGGCATTGCACTGTCCAACTCCATGTCTTTAAGGAACACCAATTAATCACACAGCTTTCCCCTGTTACTCTGCAAGTCCTGATCTGAATACAGGACTTGAAGTTCAGACCTCAGTCTCCCTGAATCAAAGTGATGGCCATAACTTTTCAGGACTCCTCTGGAAATGCTTGTCTCATGTCATCAAATTTCCCTGGATTGACTAATTCTAAGAAAAGCATACTTTCCAAATTTGAAAAACGTTGAGGAATCTGCTCCAAGATGTTATCAAGGATGGCCATGTACAGATTTCTGTAGCGCTCTTGGGGATCCTGCAATTGGGTCGGACGGCGCTTTCTCATGGGCTCATCTCTTGGGTCTGATGTGAGATCTGCTGCTTTGGCATAAACAGCTTGGAAAGCCCCCTCTGACCTCTTCTCTTTGACAAATGCAAAAAGAGACTTAATTCTTTTCTTGCAGTAAAGAACATCCATCGCTCTCTGCTGGACAATATCAAAGACCACATCAGTCTCAGAGAAGATTTGTTCAAATGTGTACAACATGAACACAAACTCAAAATCCTCCAGTTTCCTCACGAAGCCTTTGGCACAATACAGTGTATCATCATCCATTGTCATATCTGAAATGATGTTATCAAATGTCTGCAGGAGGCCATCATAATTGTTTGCCACAGTGCTCACTATCCGTGATGTGAAATTCCATCGAGTAGGAGCGTTTCTGGGCAACCTTGAGCAGCCTGCAGACTCCAGAAAAGACTTCCTCTTTGTGGATTTTGAGAAAAATGTGGCAAACCCAGAGAGTGATGCAAAAAAAAATCTGCACTCAGGCAAGCATTTGGCCCCCTGTGACAGCGCCAGATTCAATGTGTGTGCATAGCAATGCACAAACATTGTACTGGGGGCTATTGCTTTCACTTTGGCCTGCAGACCATTGAGAGCTGAAGCCATGACAGCAGCCCCATCATAGGTCTGTGCCACAAGCTTATCCTTAAAATTGTAGCCCTGCATGTTCTCATTTAAAACATCAAAAACGGACTGAGCATCTCGCCCCCCAGAAACATCAAAAAATCCAATGAAGCGCTCCTGAATTTTACCTGCACTATCCACATAGCGAACAATGTTAGAGAGTTGGGCACGGCAGGATATATCAGTGGTTTCATCCACCTGCCATCCAAAAAAGGGAGCATCCTGAATTTCATCTCTGATCTGATCAGAAATGGTGGCTGCAAGAGCAGAGATCAAGTCATTTTGAATAGTGTGTGACATACCAGAAAACACAGTTGAGGACTCGAATTGTGTGGACAGGACAGAGTCATATTTAGCTAATGTTTCTGTGAACTCTCTGTAATTCCCCTTGTTGGATGATTCACTACTCTCATCATGTCCCCTAAATGACAGCTCCTGCCGGCCAAGCAAGTATTTCACATCAATAAGGCGGTTTAGGAAGGCCCTGTTTTGTTTAACAGTTTCATTATGTTTAGCCACTTGAATGCGAGCACCTTCATTGATTGCATGCTCAACCCTGATCCTGCCCATGCAACTTAATCTTGCACATGCACTCACATGTTCATTGCTATTTTCATGCCTTTTATATGCCCTGTCAAAGTTTGACAGATCTCCAAACCCCAATTTTGACCAAACAACACATCCATGAGATGGTTCAATCAAGAGACATGGCCAGCAGTACATTTTCTTTTTCACAGCACTTCCAGTCAGCCAGCTAACTTTGTCATACCAGGAGAGCTGAAAAGACCTGTTACTTTTCCCTATCTTTTGCACTAAATCAATCTTAGGTGTTTATCTGCCCTGCTGTTTAATTCTAAGTTTCTCCTCGTAAGGAAGACTTTCTAATGGCTTTGCCAAAATCAGGTCGACAATATTAGCACTGTCTGCCATCGTGTGCAGTTTGCTAGCTGGCTAGTTCAGACTATATGAATTAATGAACAAACGATCTAATATATATATATATATATATATATATATATATATTTAACTCAACGGGAGGAAATGTGGGAATTATGTTAAACTGAAACAATGAATGTGGTGAATTGTGTGAAATATACGATGAAGGTTGCAGCAGTTTGTCTTTCGACTACACATGCAAAATCCGCGATGGGACTGAGTTGGAAATGGAGACACAGAGTGATACGCGTCATAATCTGAAGACCACGCCCACGCCAACCGTCTCTTTGAATTGCGAGAAGCTGCCGCCTCCTTGTCATTTATGATTTATAAAAAAAAAAAGTCTAAAAGCTGATATGTGATATGTGATATGTGTATAGCAAACGAGCTAAAAAAACAAACAAGAAATACGTTTTTATAAGCTGTCGACCCCAAAAAACGAGCGTTTTAGGACATAAAAGTGGATTAAAAAGAGATGACAGACCCTCCAATCATCACGCAGACGCTCGGAGTCCGGGCCAGCCCACTCCTCCATTCATCCCAGAGACGATGAGCGTCCGTGGGCGGGACATAATCGCAGCATTATCCAATGACCGTCTTGTTTCTAAGCACTGAAAAAAACTGTTGAGTCCAAGTCAATGGACGCTGGGCTTCAACAGAGTAATGCACTGTACGCTACGGGAATGAATGAGAAGGAAATCGAGTCAGCCGACCTAAGTAGCTGATTCTGAACGAAATTGTTTTCGTTCGAGATGAACGTGTTTAACGCATTTTAAGTCAAGAAAATGTTAACATAATAGTACATATATTTGACCATTCATTTTTTGACAATTATAGGGGAAGCTGAGCTTCCCTTGCAGTCTTAAAGAAATCGCGTCTGGTGTGGACCATTTGTATGTCTGTCTTTGTTGTTTTCACGTTTTTCTTGTTTTTACAGGTATATGCCTTTAATTGTTTTACTTGTATTCAATGTGTCTCATGTACAGCTGCTTTGTAACAATGAAAATTGTAAAAAGCGCTATATAAATAAAGTTGAGTTGATTTATTATACAAGTTGCTTGAAATGCCACTGAGTTAGGATTGCTCCAAGACGCGTGGTTAACTGGCGTCTTTACATGCTTCTTGTTCCTTCTTCCTGAAGTACTATGAATCTGTCCTTTCGGGTCCTTTAACTCCGGGTTTGCTGGAGTGCTCCTTAGCCGGTCTTTAGACATCCGATCCTGTAGAACACAAGCAGAGATATAGCTCAGTGACATTCAAGTCTCTTGGAGACGTTGCTCACCTTCGTCTGTTTACCAGCGGCTTTTGTAGCCGCTGATAATTAGCATCCGGCTGTAACGAGTGCCAGCTGCGCCACTCCGATTGCCTCCGTCTCCATGGCGACGCTGATAGCGCCAGGATTGACTCATCACACTCCACCCCCCAAAGTGTCGACCTAGTCCTGTGGGGAGACGGAGAAATGTTTTGAGTGGGAGGGGGGTATCACCTGACCGAGATGTTCCTCCTGACCACTCCTCGACAGACCATCGGCGTTCCCGTGGGAGGACCTGGCCAAATGTTTCACAGTGAAGTGGTAGTCCTGGAGCGTCAGGAACCACCTCGTAATCCTGGCATTAGTGTCTTTGGATTTGCTCATCCACTGTAGTGGTGCATGGTCTGTCACCCAGGTAAAACTTCGGCCAAGGAAATACCTGAGCTCCAGGACTGCCCACTTTATGGCCAGGGCCTCCCTCTTCACCGTAGTGTACTGTGTCTCTGCTTGAGTCAACTTCCGGCTGATGTACACCACTGGGTGTTCTATCCTGTCCTTCAGCTGGGACAGTACTGCTCCCAATCCGGTGTTCGATGCGTCTCTCTGCTGGACAATGGGGCAGCCAAAATCCGGAGCGTGTAGGATCGGTGATGACGCCAGGGCTTCCTTCAGTGTCTGGAAAGCTTGCTCCGTTTCCGGATTCCACTTGACTTTGTTTGGCTGCCCCTTTTTGGTCAGGTCGGTCAGGGGACTGGCTATGGACGAAAAGTTGGGTATAAAGCACCTATAATAGCCCGCTAGCCCCAGGAAGGCCCGTACCTGGGATTTGTTGTGGGGTTGGGGGGCGTTCCGAACGGCTTCCACCTTCTTCACCTGGGGTTGGATTAATCCTCCCCCCACTCTATATCCCAGATACTGGGCTTCGGCGAATCCAAGGTGGCATTTCTTGGGGTTCGTCGTTGAGCCGGCCTTCCTGAGGTCCATTAGCACTCTCCGCAACCTATCCAGAAAATAATATCGGTAGAGTGGATGAAGGACAGAAGGATACCTCAATGTTTACTAAAGCCTCAAATCTCATCACAAATGAAATCTGTATTGGCTTGGATATCGATTTTATTTGCAAAGAAAGTGTAAGTCATGGGCCAATATGGACAAGTTAAATTAATTGTTCTGCAGGTGCGCCTATCAATAGAAAAATTATATATTTAAATTTCCAGCTGGTTACTAACACTAAACTTTTAATCCATTACGTTGTCACAACATGGCGAAGACAGGCAGATGTCGGAGGTGAGGGCTCCGAATCCGGCATTAGCCTGAACCCGGAACCCCCCCTTTTTGTGTCCTGCTGGAGACAAGGGGCTCCAGGTGAGGGGCCGGGGTAGTGGTGGGATGCTTGAGACTGAAGAGAGAGTGAAGGTAAGATGTCTTAACTATTTATAGAGGCTCTATCTCTCTTGAACAGATAGGTCATTTTCTGTGATTGGTGATAGCAATCTGACCTGTCGAGTTAAATATCTGCTCCTTCTCCTCCTGAACTTAGTTAATTAAAGATAATTTCACAGGTTTGCATATGCAGATAATGGTGTAGGTTTGAGGGTAAGTGTATTTGGTGTGCGGTCAGGGAGAGGCCTCTGAGCTCGTTCATTCTTCCGAGCTCAGAGCACTCCCCCCTGGTCCGAGGTGAGGGCTCTGAATCCGGCATTAGCCTGAACCCGGAACACTCCCTGCAAGAGATGCAACTAGTGCAGGAAAGCAGCCAGAGTTATGTACACATATACCCCCAAAACGAAGCTGGTATGGGCTGCGGGTGACCCGGTCTTGCTTGGTATGATAGCCGTTGTTGCAGAGTCTTGAAGAGAGTTCAGTTGTTACTGAACCGGGCACTGCTGAGGTTTCTGGAGGAAGGGTGCCGGCTGAATAGAGAGATGGAGGAAGCATGGGTCCCCTGTTGGGGTAGTCGCTGAGGCAATACTGGCTTCTAGATGAGACTGCTGTGGCTGAGTTTAGATGGAGGTACAGGCCTTCGTGGGGCGGTCGCTGTTGCGATGCTGGCCTCTAGGGAGGGATGTATGCTGCTGCAGAACATAGATGGAGGCAATGGCCCTTGTTAGGCGGTCGCTGCTGCGATGCTGGCCTCTAAGTGAGTGATGTCTGCTGCGGCACAATGAAGATGGAAGCACGGGCCCTTGTGGGGCGATCGCAGCTGCGATGCTGGCCTCTAGGTAATGATATCTGCTGCTCAACTGAAGTGAACACTGATCGCAATAATGGTGACATATAATAAATCTTGTTCATTGTCAAAAAGGGCTTTTGTAGACGTTTGTGATTTGGTTAATCAAAGCAATTGATGTGATCTCCTGTTTCTGACCATTTGTATGTCAATTCAAGCTCCTCTGAATAAGTCATATTTAGTGTTAAATTATTCAATATTTATCATTCATAATAAGCAGATGAATTTTTTTTGGTTATATAAACTAATATTACTCCATTTTTATAAGCAAGTCATATTGAGAAATACTAGGTAGACTTTATCTAATTTATTGTAGTGTGTCATGACTCATATCTGATAAATTTAGGTACTCTTTACTTTAAAACATAGAACAAAATCTGCTCAATCTAATTGAGTGGAAATCCTTGCCTCAATTTTATTGAGTAAATTCAGGAAGTTTACATATAGTTTACTTTGCTACCAAGTATATGAAAGTAAAATTTAACTGATTTGCATGGGTAATATTTACTAACACTCAAGATTCATTTTTTTCAGTGTTCCAGTCTCTAGTAACATGAAAGACAAGCGTTTATTTAAACTGTGAATAAACAGAAAGTCAGCGAAAATCATTATATTACATCAGACATTTCGGGGGGGTTAACCTTTAACTCATTTTACTGCAGTTGCGCTCATGTGTTTTTTATTGATTTCTACAGGAAGACCAATACAGCTGAGGAAGGGAAAGTAAATGCGGTAGTCCTGCATGGAAACCAGATCGTAAACCATTAAGATCTTCTAGTGTTCCTATTTTATGATTTTTCATTCCGGATTTGATAAAACAAAGCAGGCATGGACATCAGGTGAGTTGACAATGTCAGTTTGATATCTGCAGGCCTGCATGAGGACTTAATAGATATCCGCTTGGTTTTTCAATGAACACAGCACGGAAAATATATAAATTAAGGATTCAGGCTGATTTAAGCAGGCTAACGTTAAAGATGAAATCTGTGTTGCTTGAACCATATAACATCGGATGGGCCGAATATCAGCTTTCTCCAATATTTAGACGAGCTCATTGTTCAAGAAAAACAACACGAAAATACTGCTAAACATGAAAATGTCACATTGACAGTTATATTACAGAGTATTTTAAGGTACATGCAGTAGATCATGTTAGGTCTGCAGATACGGTTATATTTTGGATAATGTTAAGTCAGGATTTAAAAGGTGCATGTGTAACAATTTTGCAGTAAAATATTGCTAAACCACTAGGCTAGTCTTATATATTTTGTTCAGCAGAGTACTTTCAAATCTCAAATGTTGACTTAAGTATTATCAACATAAAAAAAAACCCATCTTTAAACTGTATGTTGCATACAGGCCTATGATGCTGTATTTCAAAGGCTCAAATGTGCCATACATGCATTTATAAAACAATTGTACAATGTTGTCAGATTAATATTATATTAAGTTCAAAAGTAAATTATACAAAAAACAAAATGAAAAGTACAAAAAGTTGTAGAGGCAGATGAGCCTAGTGCACAAAAAACAAGCACTCATTATTACAGAGGACTACAAGATTACAACAAAATCATTCATTGTTATCATTTCAAAATCTGAGCAAAAGTCTTGCAGTATGTTCCAGGCTTTAGTTACATGAAAGTCAAATCGAACTGTGAATGAATAAACAGATAGCCATACTCATTCTATTACGTCATACTTACATCGTATCCAGTGTCGGGTAAGCTAGTCTGAAAAAGAAATGAATTCATATTTACCGTTTACATATTCAATAGTGCAATTATATTACTGTACAAATTACTCTCTCCAAAAAGTGTTTAATTACTTAATAACTAATTACGTTCTATATTCTACATCAACCTTGATGTCACGCGTAGCGGGTAGAAGGTAGTGTCCAAACAAAAAGGTATCCAAAATAGGTACTTTAATAAAAGACCAAAAGGCAAACAAGAAAACAATGAGTTTACACACGTAGCATTAACAATAACCGACAAAGAATACACTTTAGGGGAGAACTTAAATACAACATATAACGAGGGATCAACAGGTGCTGGGGATAAACTAATCATGAGACACAAGTGAAAACTAATTAACTAATAATGAAATGAACAATGGGAGGAAAAAACAAACAAAACATAGAACAACCGTGACACTTGATTAGAATTGATTCAAGGATAGACATGAAACAGCTTTTTTAATTCATTCAGATAAATAATAAATAACTTCAGAAATTATTCTTATTAACTGACCGAAGGATACATTAAAGCATACATTTTAAAGTTAGATTTATAATTTTGATGTCATTTCCACTATTGAATATACATTATTACACTGTATTTAGTTCAATAACATCAGAATTAACTGCAATGAAAATACAGAAAAAATAAGAGTTACCCTTACTTACTTTTTGAGGGGAAAGTAATTAAATTACAGTAACTAATTACTTAGTAACTATTACTTAGTGACTCATCTAAACTTCTGATTGTTCATAACATGCAAGCCTTGTCTCTGATTTGTTGTAAAACTTATACTTCGAGATAACTCTGATTTAGGGTTTTGCCAAACTCAACGAGTGTATGTCTGGAACGGCAAACGAGGTGGGTTTCTGACCTCTGAGATTTTTTTTTTAACTTGGGGCAGATCGATGAACTCTGACCTCAGCGAGAGGCGTCATTTGCCATCACAGACAAAATGGCGGCTAGTTTTTCACAGGCTTATGTGAACCGCAAACAAACTTAAAACTATTTTACAACACGTAATATGTATGAACATTAATGTATCAAGAAACTATTTATGAACTAATGCCTGTACGTTTGAAAAGCTACTACTTCGTAAACATGCGAATGTGACGTGTGGTTGACAGTATTCAGATATTTTACTTCATATCCAAAACCAGTGTAAAAATATCCTGCTTTCAAAACACCGAAAATAAATCTCTGATGCGTGATTAGATCTGAACGACGTAATCGGGAGTTTTTAAGTTTCAGCTTTTGTTTTATATTTGATCATAATCGTGAAAGTAGTAAAACAATTTTATTTTATTATGCATTGGCATTTTTTGCAGGGGCAAACCAGAAGTTTGGTGGCATTTTTGAGTGCTCCAAGCTTCTGAACCTGAGAAAATGCACAATATACAGTATAGCCTTATATATATATATATATATATATATATATATAACTTAATATATATAACATCCGCACAAGCCTTTTGCTTACATATAGAAGCGAAGGTGGATGTGATGAATTAAAATTATTTTAAAAATTATTAATATCAATTAATGTTCATTGTTTTTTTGTACTGCGCCACAGGACACAGTTACAGGACAGGTTGATAGAATATGTTGAGGAAACACTCAATTATATTGAGACTGTGAGGGACTTCTGTGACCAAGAACAAAAATGGATCTCTGAGAGAAAGGCAGAGCTTAAGAAGATGAGAGACATTATGTTGAGACAAAATGAGGAGGAGAAGCTGGATGCCGTTCTCGCAGACACTATAATGGGGCTGAAGGAACTTGAGATCTTCCTGGATGCTGTGGAGAAGCTAACAGTGACTTCACGCCATGTTTTCAGTGAACATATCTTCCTACTGAGGGGACAGAGCCCTGAAAGTCTGAAGTCAGTCATCATAGCGGCAGGAGAAGTGGCTCCTCTCCTCATTCACTTTAAAAGAAATGCAGAAACCTTCTTCCGTCCTATACTCCAGAATGTGAATGTCTTGGTCTATCAGCTAGACAACTATGTACTCAATACAAAAAAGCTTTGTAAGATATTAAGACAAAGGTGAGTCATTAAGTTTCTGATTAAAATAACAAAATTGCCATCATGAAATCAACTTTATGTTTTTTTCAAACTAATTTCTTTTTTTGCAATGAAAAGATTGGGGACCAGCATTTTTGAACATTGAGTGCTGAAAATTGAGTGCTTTGAAAAAATCGTTCTCCGATTATGCTAAATACACTGAAAACGTGTAATGTCATTTAAATGCGTCAACCGTGTTTATTTGATAAGCAGAATTTTGATAGATATCTGTTTGTTTTGTGCATGTAAACGCACTCGTTGAGGGGTGAATTCACTAGTTGTGCCATTTCAGCAAATCCTTTTTCAGCACATTTCACATTTTCAAGTAGCTGAAATCTTAACCTTATGTACTAAATGCATTGGAGGAGCAGTAATTTCAAACCTGTATGACATCATTTCTTCTGCAGAACACAAAAGAAGATATTTTGAAGAATGTTCAACTTAAGTGAACGGTACCCATTCACTTGCTTTATTTTGTGTCTATACCGTAGAAGTGAATGGGGATCCTCGTTGTTCGTTTACCGACATTCTTCACAATTTTTATTTTGTGTTCTGTAGAAGAAAGAAAATCAAGCAGGTTTGAAAGGACTAGATGGTGAGTAAATGATGACAGAATTAAATCACTTTTAGACTCCATTTTGAATAAATACAAATTTCTTGAGAGCTACGATGAATGGTAAAAGTTTACAACCTACAATGCATTGGGTAAAAAAACAGGCCAAAACGTATCACTTCAGATTTGTACTAATACTAATAAATAAAACATTTTATGATGTTTTCAGTTCAGTCTTGTCAGGAGACATCTATAAGTAAGTAGATATGTTTTTTTTTCATTTAAGGTTGAGATAAACAAACGTTATTAAGTCTTACACTAATTCTTACACAAAGTTAATGACACTTAAATTCTTTACAGACATAAAATGGATCAACCTTTTATGCAGCTCATTTTGAACGCAGGTGAGAACAACATGAAACAAATGCTTCATCATTTGAACCAGTTGCGTGAAATCAGGTGAGACCTCATGCTATTTTGAAATCAAAATGGTTTGATGAAAAAGTGCCAGAGAGGTGGATTGTCAACTATTTGATCAAATTTGTCTTCTTTCTTCTTGTCCAGGATGGACCAGCCCACCCGACTGGCGTTCCTTTTTCAGGAACACGCTCAGGAATTCATTGACTTATTCAGTGAACGTCGCTCTAGAATGTGGAAGTTCCTGTCTGATCTGGAGAAGACAGCAGTTAAGCTGAACGAGATGAAGAAGGGGGCCAGTATATCTACTGTGGCTGGTAGTTCAGTGGGGATAGTAGGGGGGGGCTTGTCTATTGCTGGCATTATTCTTGCCCCTTTCACTGCAGGAGCATCTTTGGTTGTATCTCTGGCAGGGCTCGGTCTGGCGGGCATCAGTGGAGTCAATGCTATTGTAACAGGGGTCACTGAAATGGCAGTCAACAGTCACCATGAGAACAATGCACAAAGTTATTTTAAGAGTTACGTTGATGATATGAGCGAGGTTTTATTCTGTCTGAAAGAAGCAGGCAACAGTGAAAGACCTTTAGTGCAGCCTAGTGGAGTTGATGTTAAGGATGTGTTAAACATGGCTAGAGAAGGGATTGAAACTGGTGTGGATGCACTGGGTGTAGTTGCAGATGTTGTTGAGCAAAAAAGTACAAATTTAATTGCAGCAACCGAGATCACAGTGACGGACTTAGTCACTGAAACACCACAGGTGGCTATAAGCCTGTCTAAGGTGGCAAAAGCAGAAACACTGTTGATCACAAAGTCTGTTAGAGTCGCATCTGTCGCAGCAAATTTTCTTTTTATTGGCCTGGATGCCTATTTTCTTATCACAGAAAGCATGAGTCTTGCAGAAGGTAGTGAGAGTGAGGTCTCTCAGCTCATCCGCGCCAGGGAAGCTGTGTGGAAATCAGAGCTGGAGGCCTGGGAGAAAATTCACGATTCCTTATGCATAGGAATAAAGACGATTAGCGAGAGACAGATCACCTTGGAGAAACCATTTCTTCCTTAGATATCGAAATGTGCATGGGTATTTATTCAAATGCTACATCATATTCAATTTAATTATATCACGGGGCTGTTGACTGCTTCATTCTGATTGGCTAATGAACATTCTAAGATTGTACAATATTATTTAGTTAAACTCACATCTATGGAGTTTTTCCAGATCTGTCATCCAAATTACAGTTCCATATCAGAGTGGCAAGTTTAACTGAATAATGTCATAACCGTAGCCTACTGTCCATCCATTGTTTTATCTCAAGACATTTATATGGTATTTGTCCTCATATGCTCTGGTAGGACTAATTTCTTACTTATCGCAAGCCTGTATTCAGATATCAGGGAGCGAGAAAGAGAGAGAGAGAAAGAAAGAAAGAAAGAGAAAGAGAGAGGAAGACAGACAGTGCACATGCATTTGCTTCATACTCAACAGGCCTGTCATAAGAAAAGCACAAGAGGAAAAAACATTACTTCTAAATATAAAGCTTGCTATTCTGTCTCTAAAGCACCGTTTACTGATTCCACTGACGTATTTTTCACATAAAGCCAATCATTGAAGAAATTTAAGCTGTTGCTATTTTCGTCTTTCTTTGTATTTTATCTTTAACTTGCCCATTGTTTCATGTCATTTGCTGATACTTTACCTTTGAAATATGCCTTAACATTGTTAATATTTAGAATTAGGATTTCAACAAGTTTTCTCAGATAATTCAACTTGATGTGATTTTGTTTGTTGTTCGAAATTTTCATGCTAAATATCAACAGTCATATTTTCTCCGATAATACAAATCGCTGTGATTAAATTTTCATGCTAAATATGAAGTCACATTTTCTCAGACAATGCCAAACGCTGTCATTTTGTTTGTTGTTAAAAATGTTCAGGCTAAATATTAACAATAATTGTTTTCTCAGACAATGAAAATTGCTGTGATTTGGTTTGTTGTTAGATCTGTATTAAGTGATCAATGTCCTGTGTGGCATGAGCCGGTATGATATTTTGACAATATGATAACCTTTGGCAAAAGTGTCACGGTTTCACAGTATTGCAATTACAACACTACAATGTGTTATTTTCAAATGACTCTTTACAACTTTTCAACTGTACACAAATACATTTTATTTTTAAACAACATTCGTAGAACCTGTATGTCAGGTCAAAACAAAGCCTTAAAATTATAATACACATGAAAAAAATGTTTTGTCATAGCCTGTATGCAATGCCTAAACATCAAACATTTCATTACATGACTTGATTATTTATATTTGTATATAGCCTACACAGCTCATACCTTTGAAACGATATCTCCGAATTGTTTTGTGATTTTGAAACCTTCAATTAATCCTTACTTGGCCCACCTCAGAGCCATTGAGAAAGAGAGTCACGTCTTCTTCGTTGACTCCAATGAAACAGTTTTTTCACAGTTTCAATAGTTCCCGGAAGTTAACAGTAACGCATGGAGCTGCGACTAAACAGACCAACTGAGGTAAACTTCTAACCCATCTAACGACGAAAGCCATTTAATGAATACAAAAATTAAGAAAATAAAGCATTTAAAGAGAAAACATAACTCCCTGGAACTATCCGAAGGCTCCATGAATAGCGTTTCGGACTTCCGTTGGCACAACTCTCTCTCTCAATGGCTCTGAGTAAGTCAACCAATCACATAACTGATCTGGTGTTAAATTTCCAAGGGAAGCATATAACTTCATTTTGGTTCTACTGATGTCTCAATTATTTTTGCTTTTTTTAACATTTATTTAATTCTGATGATTTATTGTTTTTGTGTAATATTTGTGCAAAAAATGTTTGTGCAGGAACAATATTCAACTCTTAATTGTTGTTTTGTTTTTCCAAAGAATTGTTGTCCTAAATATTTATGTCCATTATATCAATATAAAGACTCCATTATCATCGAATATTGAAAAAATAAAGAAATTAGGCATATTTCAAATGGAAACTGCAAAAAGAAAAAAGCTTTGTCTGAAAATCTCTGTGTATTTAGAAGTATGCTGTTTGCTTTTTGAACCACTAGAGTTCACACTCTTATTAAACATTTTTATATTGCTTAAATGTCCAATGTGTAATTGTTTGGACGATCTACTGATAGAAATGCAATGTAATATATACATATGCATGGCTTCAGGGCAGGGCCGGCTCTAGGCATGGGCAGGGGTGGGCTGAGCCCACCTAAACGCCTGTCTTGCCCACCCAATTAGAATAAAAAATTACACCAATAATTGCAGTATTTCTTATCAGCTGAACACAATGTCAATAATGCAGTCATATAAAACACATTCTTAGCAGAAAAAAAACCGTATGAAATGGTCTCTTAATTTGATTAAAATAATGCCCATCGAGCAAAATAAGAACATGACTCAACAGCGACATCTCATGCTTATGAGAGTAACTGCATGCTATCAAACTTTACTGAAGACATGCCGTTTCAAGCCATTTAAAGAAGATGAACATAGGAAAAAACTGAAAATGTAGATTTTCTACATTTATTACAGATCTAAAGTTGAATGAAAATATAAATAAATTAATAAATAAAACATTACGTACTAAAATAATAAAATAGACGGTGTTTATATTAGTATTTAATTTAGTCATGTTACCTTCCAGTCATTACACCAAATCTTTGCTTAATATTTTCAGGGTCATAAAGAATTGATATAATTTTCAACAAATGATAAAAGTTGTGTTTAACATGCTGACCCTTATAAAAAAGATGTATACTTGAAGTTCATTTTTTAAGTATATTTAAGTAAAGTTCATTTATTAAGTGTACTAATATCAATGGACTAGTAGTATGCTTGAAAGTGTACTATTTGAATACGATTAGGTTTTCATTCGTACTATAGTCCATGTAAACTTGTTAGTTTACAAGTTCAAACTTTTAGCGCATGTTAAGTCTATGAAAGTACACTTTGAAGTTTACTCACAGTAAACTATTAGTTAAGTACTTTTATACAGCAACTTGTAGGTTATCTTTATGTGTACTGGTACTAAATTATTTGAAATTATTTGATATTACATTGGCTTTCTTCTAGCTCAGTGGTAAGAGCAAAGCTCAACAACGCAATGCTTGTGGGTTCAATGCTCTCACACACTGAAAATCATCTCCACCTCATACAGGTCAGTCTCTCTCTCTCTCTCTCTCTCTCTCTCTCTCTCTCTTTGGCTCGCTCTCTCTTTCTCCTCATACTGAGGGATTTCTTCCTCTTCTACTGTAGATTGACCCATCCCTATACAGTCCTCCACACACCAAGAACTGGTCTGAGATCAGTATGAAGACTGATGTGAGTGTGGAGACTCTAATGAGAGCTCTGACTCAACTGCAGGAGACTCTAGACGACAAACTCACTCAAACTGGTAAAACATCTGCTATAGAGACATAGTTATAACTTCTTGTCATCTGTCTTTGCTTATAGGTTTCTTAGTTAATATATTTATGATGTTTATTGTGATTTGTGTTGACAGTGTTGAGGAGGATGCAGCACTATGCAGGTACAATGTGTGATCTTCAATGTTCTCTCACATTCACTAACATTAATAACTTTACATACACATACTCACTTCTACAATTATAAACCTGCAACATCTTTAGATTGATTCATATTCTCTGATCTCTCTCAGTGGATGTGACTCTGGATCCTGATACAGCTCATCCAGATCTCATCCTGTCTGAAGATAGAAAACAAGAGAGGGATGGAGATATTGAGCAAAGTCTCCCAGATAATCCAGAGAGATTTGATTATTGTGTCAGTGTTCTGGGAAAAGAGGGATTCTCTTCAGGGAGATTTTATTTTGAGGTGCAGGTGAAGGGAAAAACTGAATGGGATTTAGGAGTGGTCAGAGAATCTATTAACAGGAAGGGACAGATCACAGCGAGTCCTGAGGATGGACAGTGGACTGTAGTTCTGAGGGATGAGAATGATTATAGAGCTTGTGCTTCACCCTGTGTCTCTCTGTGTCTGAGAGTGAGTCCACAGAAGGTGGGGGTGTTTGTGGATTATGAGGAGGGTCTGGTCTGTTTTTATGATGTGGAGAACAGATCTCATATCTACTCTTTCACTGGTCAAACTTTCACTGAGAAACTCTTTCCATCATTCAGTCCATGTCCTAATGAAGGTAAAAATTCAGCCCCACTGATCATCTCACCTGTTCATCACATCAAACATTTACTAGAATAATAAATATTCATGGGAAATTTGTATTATTTCTCCAAATCTGATATGCTGTATAATTAATATTTTCACACTAATGTTCAGTGGTCATCGAAATAAACAACTGAATGTAACATCCATTTCTATAGTTGTCTTTCAGCTTGTAAACTCTGTTTCACAGTTATATTTTTATATAAAATCCCTGCTCATGCTTTAGTAACTGTATCTTCAGATTTGTACAAAAAAATACATTCCAAATAAGAAATAAGTGTCTTTTTAATCAGAAAAGCAGACATGAACCACAAATTGTTCTCAATTCCTGATTCTCCCTACTATTCTGCATTCTTTTTATATCAAAGTTCAAAATCTCTTGAACTCGTCTCAACTGTTTAACTGAACAACCCAACGTTTTTCTATCGGCATAAACAGGTGAAGTAAAAACAAGGAATAACACAAAGCCATCATTAAATGTTCATTAGCACCAGATTGCGATCATGAACACCTTCTATGTTCTCTTCTATGATCTTCTGTACTCGTGGAGTAAACTGTAATGTCTTGACTTCACAAATGAATGTCATGAGATGATATGGAGCAGTATAATCATCAGCAGCAGGATGAGAGTCACTTGTGAGGACACATCACCTCCTGTCCCCATGATGTTCACTCTGAACCTTCAGTCCTGACAATATCAGCTCATAGACAACAATAGATCCGTCATCCAGAAATCAACCATCATTTAAATGATCATAGGAGCATCAGGTTGGTGTCTAGTGTGGTCTTGGACGATCTTTGAAAAATAAAGGATTTTTTACAATAGGCATTTCTGTCTTGATATCTAGATAACTGAAGAAAACGGTTTGCAATGTTATATAAAGTCTCACACAAAATCTGGTGATCTTAACCAATTCAAACATTCCTCATTTCCATATTTACTGCTTCATGTAATTTCAATGCCATTCAAATAGTTCTAATAATTGTCCTAATTGTTCATCATGTATATTGAAAAAGAAAGATATCAATGAAATGGAGAAACAAAGAGAGAGAGAACAAAATACAAAACAACACAAATCAGAAGTCAGAATATTGACATTCCCTCCAGCTGTCCAACTTACAAGATGAACAAAATAACGACAATCCATCACATTTGGAGAACTGTACTTTTATGTTTAATCTCACAAATAAATAAACAAATTTAAGCGAGATCTGATAGGAAAGAAAGCAGCTAGTTGTAAAAATTGTCCAGAATTTGTTCACTCCAAGATTGTGGTTTGTAGCGTTTGTGAGGTTTTCTCAGACACAGAGATCGCGAATATTGTCCTTCTCATGAAAAGATAAGATGTACTTTATATACATGTACATAAAAAAGAGTGAGGTAGATAAATGTTTGAAGGAAAATGAAAAGTCCCCAAAGTTGTCAAAAAACCACATAAAATATGTCAAATGTTGCATTTAATCGGATGAGATTACAGTGATTCTAAACATATCACACAATTAAATAAATAATGGAAATAAAGTCAGAATGGAGGTAAGAAAAAGGTTTTCCCTAAAAGATTTCTTCCCAAAAAATCCCCAAAACTGGCGCTCGTAGTCAAACCTGTATTTTAAATGTATTAAATAAACGATCTATGATACAAACACAAGTTCTGCATTGAGACACTGAATCATATCTGTGTTTCAGACTCTGTTTGGAAGAAAATAGACTCGAGTTTGTAACATCTGAAAACAGTGACAGGATCAGTCAAATGAAATGCATGACATGAGTTTCGATTTAAGAATTGAAATGAAAGCAGTTTTTTTCAGTCTCCTCGGCTTGTGTGAATAAAACAGAGGAATGAACGATGAGACTGGAAAACACTGCGGCGCTCTCAGAGCTTTGAGGAGTTTGACCTGAGAATATCTGTTACTCATAAATGTGATGACAGACTCTGTGTCGAGATGTTCAGAGACTCACGTTTGCCATCATTCTGGATGCTGGACATAGAAAAGCATCTCCATCAACAGATACCAACATTAATGACATAAAACCACAAACATGATGACTCGCAGGTTTTCTGACAAAAGTATGAACTTTAGAAAACTCTTATTATAAACAGAAGGCAATAAACAACTTTACATGGCAGAACTGAATTTCTGTACCTCACATCTCTTTACTTCTATAGCAGAACTATAAGCATCATGAAATGGACCGTAGTGGAAAGATGCAAAAGATTACACCTGAAGAACCTCCTCTTATATTTATATAATATTTATAAACCACAAAAGAAAAATAAAGAGTAAAATAGCAGCTTAGCAGATTTTTTCAGCACAGACATACAGATGATCCTCTGAAGTGTAAAAATTTACAAAAGTGACAGTCAATGTACACGCTCTGAGGTTCAACATCCAGCTGAAAGATCAGATAAGAGATTATACACAAACACACATCTCCTCCACAGTGCCACATTTAACCACCGAAAAACTCGAGAAATACTTTCTTTTAAGCCTCACTTCTTCAAAATTTATGTTGCAACATTTTGGGTGCCATGTTGATTTGCATTGATTCGCGACACCTTTTGTTTGATGTCAGAATGAAATCAAAAACCCAAATCGTTTCTAAGAGAAAGATAAAAAAGATGAAGGTTTGAAGATATACAGCAGTGTTAGAGTCTTTTTAGAAGTTGATGCTCCATAAAATCTCAAAATCTGAGTGAGATTGTGTTGAAGAAATGGGAAACAACAGTGTAGAATTTGGCAAAATAAAAAAGGAAAATTCGTTTGGGAGGTTTGAGAATTTGTGTGATGTGATTTTGGAAACGTACCTAAAATTCAGTAGGTGTTCGGGGGTGGAGTGGGCATCCCAATGTGTTTAATATGGGAGGAAAAGGAACTCAAGTTTCTCTCATCTGTGCTATAAACTATATCATCTCTACGCATGTCTTTGGAAACTCAAAGACAAGACCAAGTGATTTTCTGTCGCTATAAAGATATGCAGAGTGTGTTTAAATAATCTCACTGTACCACTACTGAATTGATAGACCTTCAAACCAGTTTAGAAGTAAAGAAAAGTAAAACATTACTAACACAGTCAGACTATCAGGTTTATGGTTTCTCAGTCAGTGATTCAGTCCATCTGCAGCAATAACAAAGCAGTTTATGTCAATCAATTCAATAGAAATACACAAAAGAGCAAAGAAATCCAAACATTGCATGTTAAGGTGATTGAAAATCGATTGATCAGACCTCTTATATCATTTTCTCTTTTTGTCTCTCTGTATTATTTTTAAATATATTTCTCCCGAGACCACACAGTGGCTTGACAGTCAAAGAAACATGTCCATGGGTCAGTCAAAAAAACGTGACCTTAAGGAAACGGGCCGCCGATCAGCAGGCCGACGACTGGGGCAAGGCACGCTCGTTCTTGCGGCATCCGTTCATGTGAGCGTAAGGCTCAGTCTCATCAAACGGGCTCCGGAGAACCATAGAGGGTCCGTTTGCCACGGGCGGGTACTTGTCCGCGGAACAGGGGGAGGAATGAGGAGATGACGGGCCGGCCGAGCCCTGGGGTCCGGGCGTACACTGATGAGAAGAGGACAGGGAGGAGGTGTGGGGTTGGAGGCTGGAGGACGGCTCCAGAGGAACATTCTCCATGGCTTTCACATTCTCCAGGTCCAGCTCTTCGGTGTCGGGGGGTTTGTTCTCCTCGCTGTGGAAGAAGCTGGTCTCTTTGAAGGCCGTATCCAGGTCGTCCATGATGCTGCTGATGATCTCCAGGAAGGACGGGCGCATTTTGGGGTTGTACTGCCAACACATGCGCATTAACTCAAACCTGAGAAGATACAAACATGGAAGACAAAGTGAGTAGAGTAGAGGCAACTCTTCATTTTTATTTTATAAAATTTACTTGAAATGTATTTATATAGCACTTTTGCATTGTCTTAAAACAGCTTTACATGAAAAGAAAACATTAAAAAAAAATTACAGACTGTGAAGAATACAATACAAACATGGTATACATGTGTATCCTTTATGTAGAACACATAGAATATACGTATTCAACATATATAAATAAACAATATAAGTAAACATTTCAAGTTGTTTCCACTGTTATGTGAAACCAACATGCTTGGCGACCCCACAGGGAAAACAAGCTTAAAAATGATTTTTTTTTGTTTTGACATTGTGCGCTCTCATAATAAAATATTTTATGGATTAAAGCTTCTGTACATGGAATGCCCACTATCTATTATCACAGTCCTTCTGAAACCTTGTATGTCCAAATTCTCTCTTTTTCAGAAAATGGATAATAAAACAATACATTTAAATGATTAAATTCTGTGTTTTTAAAGTTAACAAGCACTGGCAAATGTCAGATTGTCTGTTATTCTAAAGGTTGACTAATAATAATTATGGAAGACATCCGTACGAAATATAGAGATACGAGGTTTCAGAAGGACAGCAGCGATACTCAATAAAATAAATGCAAAAAAACGGGATCCTGTGTCTGTAAACTTGGTATTACACAAAGGCCTTCATCATTTTAAAGGAGTAGTTCACTTTAAAATAAGCCCCCATTGACTTTCCATTTTTATTTCCACTATGGAAAGTCAACGGGGGCATATTTTGAGGTGAACTACTCCTTTAACTACAGTAATTACATTCTGTTTGTGTAAATTCATATAAAAAGATCAGATTGTCTGTTAAGCTTCAAAGAATTCAACACTTGATCTGGTTTTACTGTTATTTTATTGTTTTCTGGAAGAGCAAATATAAAGAAAGGATTTGCCCATATTGTGTCTGAAGTCAAGATGAAACATCATTTGCTGTGTTTAAACCAGAATTCTTTTCTATTATTTAGTAAATATAGTATTAATAGTAAATTACCATGTATATTTTTATGCAATGTTTAGTTGCATCATAAATATATTCATTACATATATTTATACATCAGTTCTCTCTGGTTCTCGAATCTGATTGGCTGATAGCTGTGAGATATTCCCCTAAAATCATGACGGGAACATACCGTTGAACCGCTTTACTGACTGTTTGTATCACTCCGCCACTATAATAACTCGTACTATACTGTCCTCGCAACTGCGCTACTCTGAAGAAGTTAGATTGCTAGCAAACAAACACACAAAGCAGTTTATCCTTTCCAGAATGTTTATTTCTGTGAATCTTTCTTTTTTTTTTGAAAACTGGCATACAATAAACAAGTTATGAATATACTAACTGCACATTGATACATTTGTGCGATTGGACTTTGTTTCATCATCATTGTGCCGTCGAACTGATGAATAAATTCATTATCGCTCTCTTAGTCGTGTATGCAGGCCGAGTGCCGGTGGCCTAATCACAGCCATGAAGATATAAGAACACTACATACACTCCTACTCGAGCGTTGCATTAATATAAGATTACTAATCTATATATCCATCCATCCATCTACCTCTGTAATGTACTTCTGTAATATTATTTTTAGTATATATTTGAATAAATACATATAAAATATAATTTTAATACTATAATAAAAATTGAAATACACACACACAAAAAATCCATGTATATCAATTTATATCACAGAGACATTGTTTTATTTTATGAAAGGTGAACTCAAAATGTATGCTGACGCTTTATTTGGTCTGGGCATTTTTATAAAATGGTTACACAGCCAAGCAGATAGGCCTCTTGTGACAGTCTATTAGTCATTGGATATCCATTTTTTTGTTCCTAATTCGTTCTGAAACACACACATTCACAGCCCTGTACCTATGATATAATATCACATGAACAGTATGTGTTATCCCTATAGCGGACTCCTTTGACATACGACTGCGAACATGCCAGCACTCAAGTCCAAAAACAGGCATATATCCAGATGCAACCTAAAACATTCCACGCCAAAGAAAACTCAACACGTGTGGTTCTCACAGATCAACAAACTGCTTAATTTTAGACCACAGCACATTCTGGCAGGGGTTCCGTTTCATTCATTTCAACATCCAAAACAAATAACATCTGAACTCAAATAACTGTCCGGTAAATACCATTAATTCTCAAGCTAATACAAACTTCCACGTTTTCTGCCTTGTAATGCTACAAATTAAAGTCACCTGTACAAATCGTAAAGTAGCTGGCACACTTTATGATTCTTTCAAAATAAGTCCATGTCCCAAATTGAACCTCAAAATCAATTAGAAAAAAGAATGTACATTTATAAATGAAGCATTTTTAGGACAAATGACTTTTGCATAAACTGCTTATTATCTCATTTTCTATACCAAGAACGGGCATCATTTTTAGATCAGTGTCATTAAAGGTAGATTAATCTAATTTAAATCTGAAAGCATAACTGTTTAGCCCTAACTCACTGCTAGTTGGTTAGACTAGTTCTTAAGACACACCCTAATCTTAGTGGCTTTGCTTATGCAACCAGCCACACAATTGTCTGCATTATATTTCCTGCCAAATCTGCCATGTGTGTTTATTTATTACTTAATTTTGATTAATTTAAATGATGTTATTATTTTTATTAGTTGTACTGCCTTTAATTTATACTGATTATAATGTTTTAGGGTTTAAGGATTGTTTCATCCCAAAATAAAGATTCTCTCATAATTTACTCATCCTCTTGACATCCCAGGTGTATGACTTTTTTTATGCAGAAAATAAACAGTTCTTTTAAAATATGCCCATTTTATTTTTTAATGATCTTGGATGGTCCCTTCTGCCAGAGGTTTTCATCCTGTGAGGTGCTTACCCACTTTGGGAGAAACCAGGGTGGTGCAAACATACAGTCAGCTGTTAATGTGAACTTGAAAATCTTCAGTCATCCACTAGAGGGGGCTTTCTGACTAGTGTCCCATCAGATGACCTTTACATAAACTACATTTACACCAGAATTGCTGTGTGTGTGATCCGATATGCGCAAAAGGAACTTAAATCAAAATGAACCGGTGGCTTGTAGAAATGAAAAACAATGAGAAAATGACCAAAATTACACCTGTAAATAAATCGTATTGCATCTTTGTAATGAATTAGATTACAGTGCTAGGAGTCTAATGTGAATTATAAGAGAAATTAACTTTTTTAACGTATCGTATGAAATATGAACCAAACAAGTATTGTGGGATTCACCCCACTGCAATCAAAAAGACAAATAAAAAGAGACTTACACCATATCAGGACAGTTGTCTGGTTTGTCCAGCAGTCCTCCCTCCATGACAAACCGCAGTACCTGCTCATTGGACATGCCTTGATAGGGCTGCTCCGCAAGGGTGGCTATTTCCCACAACACCACCCCAAAAGACCTGCCAGGAAACGACACAAAAAGGTCATAATAGGTCCACAGCAACTGAAGTGTCAAATCAAAGACCGGCGATGAAAGTACAAGTGAATTCATGTGACCCGTGTTGTGTTTCAGTCGCTGGGGATTTCTGAAAGGTAAGTTGAATACGGTTTAAGGTAGGGCTGCACGATAAATCAAAAAGAAACCGCACGATTTGGCGGTTGGCTGCAATGTTTCATGCAAAGTTTGTTAGTGAAATCTTGATAATTGCAGCTGCATCCGAAAGCCAGAGGGCGCTCTCTCATAGAAACTCAAATGCTCCATGGAAGAAGTACCACACATATAACCAGGAAATGCCGTCTTCGTATCTGGCATCTTTCTATAACTGTTTTTCAAGCCTCCTCAGGTACTTAAATGATAATAAAGTATATTTATAAGGATTGTATTTGACGGGTGTTGCTTTTTTAAATGCACGTTTTAAGCGAATCAAATGCGCAGTGCTTTCAGATGGAGCAGCATTTCCCACAGAGTGCATAAAACGCCTTTGCGATATCACTATTGTGATACATCAATCTGATTTGACTAAATACGTTTGAGTCATATTTTTCTTCTAAGGTCATTGAGGCCTTGGAAGAAAGAAAGAAAGAAAGAAAGGATGGATATGGATGGATAGACAGGAGGAAATACAAATGAAAGAAAGAAATATAAAGAAAAGGACAGATAAAAAAGAATATAAATGAAAAAGTTACATGAAGACTGAAAAAAAACAAAAGACAAACAGATATAAAGAAGAAATAAAGAAAAAATACACGAAAAAAGATAAACAAAAGAAAGAAAATAAACAAAAGAAGGAAGGAAAAAGAAAAATGCATGAAGGAAATAACAGTAAAGTTAGAAAGATAGAAAGAAACAAACAAGGACACAAAGAAAGACAAACAGACACAAAGAAAGAATAAAGAAAGAAAGAAATACAAAACGAAAACGGAAAAACAAAAAATGAAGAAAGAAAAGAACAGTAAAGTTAAAATGAAAAAAAGAAACAAACAAACGCAGACTGGAAAAAACAGGAATGAAGAAAGGTAGGAAAAAAAAAGAAAAAATGCATGAAAGAAAGAACAGTAAAGTTAGTAAGAAAGAAAATACTTGAACAAAAGAAAAAGCATCAAAAAAAGGAAAACTAAATAAAACAAACAAAGAAAGACAACACAAAAAGAAAGAAAGAACAGAAAAGTTTGATTGAATTAAAGAATGAACAACTAGAGGAAAGAAAGAAAGAAAGAAAGAATGAAATCAAGCAAGAAAGAAACAATAAAAGAGAAAGGAAAAAATATTAAGAGCCTTGTTTGAACCCATTTTCCAGCCACAACGTTCTAACATCAGACTGAAATCGTGATGGCACATTTGTCATCTTTGATGATACATTACTCCCACCATCAAATTCCTGTGTAAAGTTCAGCAGACATTCCTTATCCTCAGGGCGTGTCTGTGACCCAGACACACAGCACACATGAAAACATTTCATCACCTGCAGGCAAACTCCAGGTCCAATCCTCTTCCTGAGGAGATCTGCTCTTTAACACAAGACTAATGGCCATACCTCCCAGCAGACACATGAAGATGAAACTTTGGAACGGCGCTCGCATCGGCCGCAGCTGCTGCAGTTTCCCTACAAACGCGTTCTCGACTCCCTGAGGTTTTCTTTGAAAGTTTGTCAGCATTTGACAGAAATGTTTCTAGCTCATATGGGGGCTGATGAGGCTTGATTCCCAGCTTCATTTGAAATATATGGAGAGACGTTGTGCCTCATTTCCCGCCGCATAAACGTATGCACTATGTGATGGAAACTATGTGTTGATGTGTGCAAGTGTGGTTTTTATTTTTGTTTCAGCTGGACGGGACTCAGCGGTGGTCAATGGGGCGGTCTTCGCTCTAATACAGACATCTAAGAGTGTCGCTCTATAGTTACGGAGGCTTACAATTTGCTAGAAATGTGTCTCGGTGGATATCAGATATAAACACACTGAAGAAATAACGAGAGCTTACCACACATCTGACATGGTGGTGAAGACTCCGTCTTTGAGGGACTCTGGAGACATCCATCGTACCGGCAGCAGTCCCTTTCCTCCTTTTCTATAGTAATCGGTCTCATAAATGTCCCGTGTCATGCCAAAATCTACAAATGAAAGATACATTTCTATAGTGTGACTTAAGATTTAGCAAAACAAAACTACGCACATACACTATTGAATCAACATCAATCCGTTAACTACGAGAAAGACAAAACATAAATATTATAAATTATGTACAATTAAATGTGACATTTAATAGTATATATACATCTATTGCATAATTTATAAGTTGAAAATATATTTTCCCTGCTTTAAAATACAAGGAATTTTTGAAATTTCATTTCATTTATAAACCTCACCGACTGTCTAACAAATACACAAAACGCAATAATTTATACAATAAATAAATATGTTTAAAAATGTAAATGCTTATCTGTTGTATTCATTTCATCACATACCACCAATTTTGACTGTAAAATCCTCGGCCACCATACAGTTCCTGGCTGCCAGGTCTCTGTGAACAAACTTATTGGAATTGAGGTACGACATGCCATCTGCGATCTCTCCTGCCATCTGAATCAGCTTCGACAGCGGTGGCAGAGGCAGACTGGAGGGGTTCTGAGAGAAGAGAATGAGAGAATCCAATTCTGAAATGTCTACATACAGTTTTATTTAATTCTATTTAAAAAATGTACGGCTTCAATTACAATGTTGTAGAAATAAACGAATGCCACATTTATGCAATAAAAACATAAGCAGTGAATATATGCGTATATATGCGTATATATGCGAATTCATGCTCATCCAGGAAAATTTCTTGACCGTTGCATTACAATTCCTCTAGAATTCTAGCTGGCAATTTTTTATTTGCTGTAATTTGTATGAAAAAGATTTTTTGCAAGAGTAATCCATAGCTATTCATACAGGTTTCAATGAGATGTATGTCTGTATTACCTCTGTGGAGCGTAGGGAACGTAGATAACTCTTCAGATCGCCACGTGTCATCAGCTCCATGATCACCAGGGTGGGCTGACCCTGCGAGACCACGCCCAGAAGACGAACCTATACCAATCACAAGACACTGATGTAGCATAACCCACAAATTGACAACATATTTAAAGAACGTTGAATGTTATTGGACTAACCACATGGTGACAGTTGAACTCCTTCATGACAGACGCTTCATTGAGGAACTCGATTCGTTCGTTCATGCTCGCCGATTCATTCACAGTTTTGATGGCCACCCTGGTTTCCGACTCGCCTTTGACGACGCCTTTGGCGATGCCCTCGTACACCATCCCGAAAGAGCCTTGACCGAGCTCCCTGCACAGGGTGATTTTCTCTCTCTCGACTTCCCATTCATCTGGAACATACACTGAACACAAACATTGCAGTAGGTGGTCACAAATCTATTGCAGAATGCATAAATGACAACTAAAAACATCTAAAGTACATTATAAGAAGTCGAAGAACAGAAATAAGGGAGACTAAGGTATTAATAGCCGCAATATACACTGTGACAGTATGTTGGCGATAACCATGATGTTAAAATAATTGGTTGGAGATGTCTTCATGGTTATTGTTTGTTATATTCCTATGATATTGTAAATTATTCATAATAAACAATTCACCTTTTTATTAATAATCGTGATACACGTTGTGACAATATTTCGACGATAACCATGATATTAAAAGAATTGGTTAGCAATGTTTTAAATATCATGGTTATTGATGTCATATTACTATGATGTGATTACATGGTAAACAATTCCTAATAAATATTGTTAAAAAATCCCCTTTTTTCTTTAAATAAAAGTTTTAAAAGATATCACGATAATATTCAAGGTTTAATTGTAGCTTCTGCATATACATAGAAAAAAATAATATGTCTGTAACTGAAAAATGATGACATATTTCTTAAATTAAGAAAGAAAAGTTAAGGAACACAAACCCTTAAGACAATTTAACGCAGTAAACGCAGAATAAAATAAAAACAATACAAATGAAAATATTATATGTTGACGTAGGTCAACAGACAACATATATTTAAACAATCAATAGCTTTGCAATACATTTTGTATCACAATGTATTGTAACACAGCTAGTATGAACTGAATACTCACTCTCTGCAGCACTGAAATATTCTGGATTAACCGAAGCATACAGGACACCATTTCCAAGCCTGTCACTGTTTCTGTGGATTTCACAACAATGATTTAACATTTCGCAGAAAACAAGCAAGAAACATTAACTTCAACAGTTACTTAGTTGTTTTTATTCTGGAGTTCACAGTAACTAGCAAAGGTTTGAGGCGCTGTTGTTACGTTAAATGATCCAGCCAAAGAGATGCTTGAAGTGTTTGAAAGCTGTACCGTTTCTTATTGACCAGGATGAAAGCCACTCCAGTGAAAACGGCCAAGATCAGGACAATGGGGATGATCATGAAATAAAGAATTTGCTCATAACCCGATTCTTCAGTGCGCAAGAAGAGAAAAACAAGAAGTCAACATTAGCATAGTCGACAAATCTGTTTTTTACAGTCACATGTGCTGAAATTGATCTATTTTTCATCACATCCGACAGATCACCCAAATGTGTTACGTCCTTTCATGACGTCTTTAAGAACAACAGACGAGAAATGAATTGAGATACAACGTGATAAACTTACGTTTGACCTGAAGCACATAGAAAGCTATAGGTTCCGTCCAGGATCCGTTACCAGCCAGCGAAGTCGCTCGCACCCGAGCCGAATAATTCCCAGCTCCCAGATTGGAGAGTTTAAATCCTTTGTGCTCCATATAGTGGTGCCGGGATACACACTCGTGCTTCTCGGGCTGCGTACAAAATCGAAAACACACATTCATAAATAGCATTTAACATCTAGATGCAACTACATAAAAATGACGCCATTATCAAGTAGCGTCTCACCTCAGTTCCCAAGCGGTAATGAATCTCATACAGCAAAATCAAGCCGTTGGGTTTCTTCGGCTCGGGCCATTTCAAAAACACAGAATCGTACAGACCTTCCCAAGTCACGGAGCCGGGAATGTCGTCAGCTTTTTCTATGAATAAAAAGAAGATTTGTGATGGAAGGTATGAAACGTGAAAATGAATCGTCAACTTTGCATCCTGCTCGTACCTGCCGGTTGGGTGCGGGAGAAGACGAAGGTGCCGGCACTGCAGTGTCGAACCTCGTCGTTGCACGCATGCAGGTCGATGCGGTAAATAGTGAACGGCTGTAGGCCGCCGATTTCTGTGGTCCTCTCTCTCACTTTCCTCTCGTGAAAGAGGAATTCACGTCTGGGTGGCACGTCGTCCGAGAAGTTTCCCACCGACAGGTTCCAGTTTCCGGGTGTCAAGGTGTGGGGAAGGGTTGAGTTGGCGACTCCAAACAGTTCTCGTCGTCGTCTGTCATGAGGCCTTTAATATACAAGGTTTTATTTTACTTTTTTACATTTTTAATTAAAACTATGACTTAAAATTGTTACTCTGACATTTGATCGAGTACTACAGAAAATCAAGTCTATAGGGAAAGACGGTCCATACATACACGTCCTTCAAGCTTTTTATAACTGATATATGTAAGCTTTCTGATGACTGATTAATACCACAGATATTGCATTGGTTTTATTATTTACAGTAACTATTAGAGATGCACCGATACTGAATTTCTCCACCGATACAGATAGGCAATTATTCCGTAATATCTACCAATACCCATTTTAGAGATTAACTTTATGAATGTTATTAATTCATATAAAGACTATTAATATCGATAATTGGCTGTTTTTAAACTTGCCGATAATTTGAAAATTAGATTTTATCGACCAATACCGATTATTGGCCGATATATCGGTGCGACTCTAGTAATTGTATATTATACTTAAGAATGTATACTATTATTAATAAGAGATAGTAAAATAAATAAAGGACCACTCCAAAATCATATTTTCTGAATTTACTATTTCTAGGTGCTTAAGTTAAAATATTTTCAACTTCTTTTTTATTTCCAGAACACTATAAAGGCACAAATGTTCAATGCAGGCAGATCTTGAATACAGCATAGAAATGTTCAAATTCATGTTTGAATAACACAATACTTGATTTCTTCTTTGATTTGGGAACCGTTCAACAATAAATACATGATGGAATAGGCTTGATTCTCTTTCACAACTTTCACGCGTCTTCACATTGCTGTTGGGTGAATCTATGTCATTCCTGATGTTTGTTTCTGTTGAAATTTAACAGGCGCTTGAATGGAAATGACACAATACGTGCAGAAATGCTGATAAAAGTGAAAACTGGAGTGGTCGCGGCTGTACTGTAAGAAGCAACCAAACTGATTATTTAAAGTAGCACAGAAACAATATCGCTGGGATCACTTTCAGGCTCTGCGACACGCAAACTTTGAATAAACGAAACATCATCCGATGGTGTGGATGCTAATAGTTATTGTTATCTTTATAGATATCGTTCTTGATGTGAACAGGCCTTCACTCGGCCCAAAGCAATCAGGAATTCTGTCCTCAGATTATCTAAATGTGACTCCATCACCCCCTGAATCCTTGCGCACACACACACACAGCTGGTGTCCATTCCTCGGCCTGCTAACACTCACAATGCGGAGCAGTTTCTCACTCAACTCCTTACAAGCTGCAAGTCCTTTCTCATCTCCTGCTAAAAAAACACATCATACCAGCACAGATGGGTTGTGTTTGCTTGAAAGGACGTGGCCATAAACACTGCATACGCAACCCTCTTGTAATATACACACTGAATATCGCTTTCATTTTCTCATCTTGAGACGATTACTCACTGTCACTTCGTTCCAAACATGTATGACTTTCTTTATTCTTCAGAAAACAAAAGAAGATATTTCGAAGAATACTGGTAACCAAAAAAACATTGGTCTCCATTGACTTTAAAGGAGCCAGTCTTTGCTGTTTTTGAGGCTTTGATTATGTTTTTAGGTGTTTAACAATCGAGGTTCATGTTTCTAATAAAACGCTTTATATTTAACATATTTCAACTCTATCGTTCACTGCTGTCCCTCTTCTCACTAAACGACTGGATTTCTTCCGGTCTATAAAGGCCTTCCTTCCGAAATGCTCTGATTGGTACAGCTGATCCTGTCTGTCGTGATTGGTTCCAATCTTTGAGTGCGTGTGTGAAGATGTCCCGCCCATACCATATCTACACGTGTATTCATAAACTTTGGCTTTGAGGAATAAATAGTAACAATGGCACTAACGTCACTATTTCAGTTATAAACATGCAGATAAAATTGACAAAATTCCATGACTTTAAATGACCTTCGAAAATTCCAGAAATTCCCCCATGGCAACCCTGATCCCTTTAAAGGAACACAAGCGATGCACTTCATTATGGGACATCAAGTGCTTCTCACAGCTTGTGTACGCTGCGAATACATCTGGACATCCCATTCACACATAAAATACTAGCACGCTAGCATGCTATTACCAATCTGACATTGTCTGTCTCTCTCTTCCCTCCGTGTTTAATTCAGTCCCTCTCTCTGTCCTCCAGCCCCCTCCGCGCCGAGCGGCGTTCATTGATCTCCGGCTGGAGGGGAACTCCCCTTTATTCATTGGTATTCCAGATGGAAATACTGTGCATTTCCTGGCAGCAGGGCAGTTGGAGCGGAAACATCCAGTGAATGGATATGATTTCCTCTTCCTCCTCTCCAAATCCTGAACTTCAAGGGAACACGGGGCACTTCCCTCAATATCTCGCTTTTCAATAAAAACAGGTTGTGCTGGCGTGGGTACAAAACACACTTTTCAGCAGCCTGACATATTTCTGGCACCACGGCCTTCTCAGAAAGCTGAGCAATGACAAAAATGCAGAGGGAAAAACGCCAGACAGAGCTCATAATTCAGTCTGAATCACGCGGAATGGAGGATCGATGCCGTTTCACGGTGTCCTCGAGCATATGAATCCAGATGCATTCATGACCTACGTTGAGTTCACACAGGTATAGTGCAATCCCCCCCGCGCTGTACTTGGCGCTCTCTGTGGGATGCATGTGATCCCTGCCCATTGATGGAGGATAATACTACACAGATGCTGGTCCTCATTTTAGCAGAGAACACTTAATTTGTTACACCTTTGAGATCAGAGAGAAACGAGGCTTACGTAGTGCTTTACATTTGGTTTACTCTCCCTCTCTATTTGGATCCGGCCCTGAGAGCCAATGCCACACAATTACCAAAAGCAGCGGCCGAGGGAAACGATTACTGAAGAACGCCTTCTAAGACAACATCTCAGACACGAAACAAAGAGCCATTTAGACATTGATCTCAACTGCATTGCATTGTGGACCCGAACATGCAGCATGGAGGGTGACACAGTGTTCATGGAGACGTTTTCAACTCGAATGAATGAAATGGACATGAGGAAATGGAATTGTGTGATAATCAAAGTCTGTCTATACCTGGGTGTGAATATGGTATTATGGAGGAAATTCTCGAAGACTTTGCGGAAGTAGATCAGTTCTTTGAGGATTCTCATTTCCTCCTCCGTTTTAGGGCAAGGACAACAGGGTTCTTTGTCCCGTCCCTCTGTTTCGGAATTGGTGGATTTCATGTCCTCTGTATCTGTCATACTTGTGGCTGAAATCCTTAGCGGTATCTTCAGATCTGTTGAGAAATATAAACAAACAGGGCTTGAAGCCATATCTATGGCTGTGATTAGCAGACAACCTACCAAAAACAAAACTAAACATTAATGTAATAAATCATTTCTGACATAATTTCCCAATACACTATAATGACAATTTGTATTCATAATATATAATATAACCATAAATGCTTAATAATACTGCACACCGTGACTGCAATGATTGAATGCTTTTCATCAATAAAGCAAATATATAGAGTATAACACTCAGAAAGACAGACAGACAAAGATATAACGTTTAGACCTTTAGAGCAATAGTTGAGCTGGTAGAGCTCACGATCCTCCACTTGCTGTTTCCAGCGCAGAAGGTAAAAAGTGTTGTTTCCATTGAAGGATGCGGGTGGAGACCACTGGACCACCAGCTTTGATGAGGAATTAGCGTAAGCTCGGACGTCTAAAGGCATCGAGGGGGCTGAAGGAGAAAAAAAGTAAGTGTGAAAATACTTCACTACTGATTCGGTCTTTGGCATTCAACACAAACGTCTGAGAGAAAGCTTTGCTCAGGGGCACGAAGTAAATGTAAAGGCCACAATTGAACCAAAAAGTTTTGGATTACCTGTCCAGTTTTTTAACCCCTAATCACCCCACCCCCTATATCTATTTTCTAATTAATATGTCTCTAAAAATAGTGTTTTTTTAATGGCTGATGCTGGTAAATATATTGAGAAAGTAATGTGGCCGATATGACAAAAGTGCAATTACAGTAAATGACAATGAGATATGTTACACCACAGATGATATTAACAAGAAGCGCCACTGCCGTTATAATGAATGGAGAGGATTGCGACGCTCAATATGGTTACTCTAGCAAAGATAACCCAACCTTCCAGTATAACGATCCAATCGTCAATCGATAAAGACAGACGATTCTCTGGGGGTGTGGTTACACGAGGCGTTTTAGGCACGTCTTGGTGAGCATCTTTTGCCCCGTTTATTTTAGCAATTTAACGTGTCTAATACATGCATGGGCAACTTCTAACACACCAAAGACACAGAAAAACACGTAATCGCGTCATTTGACCCACTTGAGCCTTCTATGAACTAATGAAAAAAATAAAAATAAGATAATCATTAAGAACAGTTGTTTTTTGCGCAGTGTAATTTTACAAAATCTATTACCTGATGCTTTAGTCCGGATGTACTTCACATCGCTCTTCGCACTGAGATACTGCCTGTATTTATTTTCCACGCTTAACATTATAGCTTTAACAAAGATGGCATACAGAGTCCAGGGCTTGAGGGAGGACAGTACAACTCCTGGATTCTGGGTTTCATTCTCTGGTAAATCCACATCAATAATGTTCCAGTTGTCAGATCCGCCGCAGCCATCCTGACCATCAAACTCTGTAATATTCTGGAAAGGCCTGGAAGACAAAACATGCGCAAGTCTCCTTCAATATCAAGCTGGGGATTGACAATAAGCTATAACGTCTGTGTAATTTTGAATGAGAATTTAAAAATGAAGGATTTGCTATATACATTATTTAGGGGAAAATAAGAGGAAGATGGAGATTGTTTTTCAATTTGTTAAAAAATGATATCAAAATATATATTTTAAATTTAATTGTATTTTAGTAATTTTGTAATTTCTTTTCAAAGGTTGCATATTTGTCAAATATGTCTATTATAATATGTTTAGTTAAAAATAACATACAGCTCAATTCGAACACCGTTAAATTGAACAAACCATGCACTACAAGATAGGAATGTTCATTGAGACTCACGCTTCTTTGTAGTACACGACAAAACTGACGATGTCTTTGGAATCTGGTGCCCGATACCGCTCCCAGGTCAAGGTGATTTGATCACTTTCCATACTGTTAGACAAGAGCTTCAGAGTCTTACTTCCACCTATGAAAATAGTCACTTTAAACATAAGGACTGCAAAAATGTGAGCATGAATGTTTAGATTTGAGAACAAATGAAATATTTACAGCTTGCATGGTCTCCATTATTGCTGAAGTCTTCTTCTGTAAACTTCTCCCTAATTCCCGTTTTGATCCACATTTTGCGGATCTCAGAAACGCAGAGTTTTGGGTTGAGGCGGAAGTTCAGTTTTCCGGCAGATATGGTGAGGTTGTGCTGGGACCAGTCCCACAGAGACTGAAGATGTTGATTATCCAACGCAACGAAGGCATACATGCTGAGGGACAGCAATAAACATAATACAAATCAACCCACATTCACATTGGGGGTGAACTTTATCCAATAGAATAGAATAGAAATCTTTATAATAATTCCTTCGTCTGTCAAAAGTCCGGTCTAGATATGCTTTGTAAGCGAGTTAAAATGCATGACTAGTAGTTTGCGTTAAGAAGACCTACATCTATATAGTTCACTTATAGACATAAATGAACAAAAAATTTAAAACAACTAATCAAGAGAATGTTATGGCATGACATGACAGCAAACCTGAATGTTTTAGTCAAACAAGCATTTACAGGTTTACGTTAAATATAACGCAAACGCTCTCTCACTACATTCACCGATTGACATCTGTTTGGCACGCGTGTATAGAATGTTAACAGAACCGATTTATAAATGTTAACTAAGCTGATTGAGAGCTTGTTTAGTTCTGTTTCTTAAAACCATCTCAGTGCTGAATTGAGTGTTTCGTAACAACATGAGATGTCGCAATCTGTCTTGAGAAAAGGCTAACAGTAAACAAACGGAGACGGGATAAAATTACGCAGCTCTTCTATGACGCACGTTCTGTTGATGTTGGTATGATTTGTAAACACTTATAACACGAGTAACTCACACTTTTGATGAGTGTGTTCGATTTGCTTGCTAAAGCTGACAATGTGTCTTCAATTTAGTGCGATTTATGACCAAAAAAGTATTTTGAAGAAAATCTCATGCTCTGTACATAAATGCATTTACGTGAGCTCTGGCTTCTTATTTAACCTGAATATACGTGCACGTCCACATCTCCACGCATGTTTGATTAAACCATCAATTTGTTAAAGTTTTAAAGTACACAGCCAAACTCAAGTCTTACTCTTCCCAGAGTTCCTCTCCGTAAATGTTTCTCAGGCTCTTGAGGAAGTTAAGAGAGGTCAGGGCGTGAGAGGAACGAATCTTTACGTATCCCGTCACGGTCTTGATGAGGCCGAGGTACTTCTCCAACTCTGAGGCTATATTACCTGAAGAATCAAAAGAAGAGAGCGTCAGCAGGAAAGAACGGAGGAAACCAACCGCTCCAGGGGTTATCATGTCAGGAAAACAGAACTCACGGCCACGCCGGATGTTGATATACAGGTTGCCTTTGATATAGGTGCAGTCCTTCAAGAATTGAGCCGTATCCACCGAGTCGATGATCTTTTCTTCACAGACCTTGTCACATGGACCCTCACAGGCCTTGCAGTGCATGCTGTCAGACACACAGAAAGAAAACTTGAATTTGAGTTCAATACACATAAAGATGTGTCAAGTAACTTGCAAGTTTTTGTTTTAAACAGAGAGGTCGATATAGAGGCAAAAGTTGCGCGTTGCAGCTTTAAAATAAACATTAAAACAGGAAAGACAGACTAAATGTTTTTGTTTTTCCAACACAAAATGAACAGTTCGGTACCTCAGGTTCTCGTCACGCATGAAGCCGGGTGGGCAGTCGGCCATGCACTCTCCCCTGTGGATTACGAATCCATCGTAATCGGGCAGGTGGACCCTGGAGCACAGTTCCATGGTGATGCAACGCCAGCCCTCAAACTTGAAGGTGTCGTGTGGGCAGTCCTCAACGCAGCAACCCTCGTAATAATAGTGCTGGCAGGCAGCACACGCCCGGTCGTTGTCGGCCTCGGTGCAGGTACCCAAACATTGGGGGTGACAGCACGCACCCGAGTCAGTGCAAGCCCGGTGACCGCAAACCTCTGGGCAAACTGGAGAAAAACACAGAAAGGAAACAATGATGTGTCAATTTTGTTCCACTTTGCTTTGATATTTTTTTTACAAAAAAGCTTTTTACATCTTTGAAAAAATTGGGTTAAAAGACTATGCAAATATATTTCTTTTTTTTAAACCTAAAGAAAATAAGGACTATTAAGGAGGGTTAAGATTTTATAAAGTTAAGATTTATAAAGTACTCGATAAATTGATAATAATAAAAAAATCTGATTTAATGCAACAAATCAATGCAACAGATATTACCATTATATACTTCACAATTTTAAATAATTTATCAAATATAAATAAAATACAACATTTTAATTATTTTAATAAATAATTTATCCACATTACAGTGTGAAATGTTATTACCGTAAGTACAAAAAGAAAATACAAAAAAAGCCTATATTAGCCCCATTGCCATGCGAAATATCCCTTTTCCTATTTGATTTTGTGACAGTTGTCAGGAAAAAACCCTTCTAGTTTTTTATGAAAGAAGAGCTGAAACCAGAAACATGTCGGTCACACAGAAAGATTACAGTGGTAAATAAACCCTGACAGAAAGCGTTTCTTTCTGGTTGCCATAAAGCTACTTGACAAGAAATGATAAACAGAAATAATAATTGTTCTATAAACACCATGCACTGTGCTGTGCTTTACATTTTCTGTGTTTTTCTCATTTTCTCCTGTAAAGCTGCTTTGGAACAATCCACATTGTGAAAAGCGATATATAAATAAAATTGAATTGAAATGAAATAACAATAATGGTTATGTCAAGTCACAGACTTGAGTTCAGTCAATATCCTGACCCAAGCGTAAGGTCAAGCACTAGAGCTTAGCAGCGTTGCATCTGAGTCATGTGACGACACATTTCTCTCTCTTACTGTACATATGCTTATGACCTCTGAGGTGTCTTTCAAGCATGAGTGATGGAGAGTATCACTAAAAGATGTACAGACCAAAACACAAACAGCGCTTAAATTTCGCTCTAGGTCGAGTGTTCATTTTGTACCCAAAAAATATTACCCAATCTCACACTACCAAAACAAATGACCTCATCAGAATAAAATGTACTCACTAGTTGAGAAAGACCATACAACATATTCTAAAGAAAGCCATCAAAGCAGAGTTTTTATATTATGATAAAAATAAAAGCTATAAAGTTATATTAAGTTTAGGTTAATTTTAGTTACAGTTTTAGCAATTTTGGTGTGGATTTGTCATTTAATATTTTTTTATTATAATTTTTTTTCCATTTTCTATTTGTTCCTTATTTCTACTATGTAACATTTTTAATGTTAATATCTATTATTAGAATTTTAGCACTTTAAACTTATTTCATCTTAGTTTTGAGGCAAAACAACCACTTAAGTTTTTCCAATAATTTTTAGGTCAGTATTTGATTTGATTTAAATCAAGAGAAAACAGAAAAGAAAAATATTTTTTGTAAAATAAATAACCTAGTATCAGTGTGATAAAAAGGATACTGTAGATAGGTTTAAGTGTTATTTTTTATTTATAATATGTGAAAATGAAAAGCTGCAGAGGACTGCATCCAGCTGTATAATCTTTCATACATTACGGGCATGACACTTCTTTAAAATGCATTCCTGTGCTGTTATAATATAAATAAAATATAAAAATACTAAAATTAAATTAAATTAAACAATTATAAATATAAAACTATTTATATTAAAAGTATAAGTGATACAAAATTATATAAAATAAATAATATGATTTAATTAAAATATAAATAATAAATACAATTTATTTATAATTGTAATATATATAATTATTATCATATATATATTGAAATATAAAAAATGAACATATGTACTATTCAAATGGTAGAAAAATATATATTTCCTATTAATCTAAAGAGGATTTTTGAGAAATTTTCCCCTGCGACCCACTCGGCACAAGCAGAGTAGCCTTTGAGTCCAGTTCCACTTTGGGAAGAAATCTAGTCCAAACATTCCATCCGACCGAGACTACGTATAATTTGAGCAGAGTCCTCTGCTATCATTCTAAATAAGAGCGCATTGTAACAGGGGAGAGGAAAAACTGATTCAGGTCAGAGCACCAGTAAGGAAAACACCAGCTTTAGCACAAGAATGCCCTACATTAAGATCAGAGAAACCCGGCCTGCCCGATCTTTCCTTACATGCTCATAATAAAGCCTGGAAAACAGTAAAATCACTTTCATGGATAGACTTCTCACATCTCAGTAAAGCCGGCTGAAGAGTTTTAATGTATCCGTTTCTACGACGGGTTGAGTGAGGGTCAATGGGAATGCACGCGTTCGGATAATGTTACGCCAAGTTTAAGCAAGGCCAAAGGAAAAAAAGGGACAAAAGCAGGAAGAACAACAACACATTCAAACAGTATCCAGTTTACATCAAACAGTCGATGCTTGTAACACGAGCAGCTGATAAGATTTAACTGCTGACGTATGTGTTGGCTCAAAACTACAGGTTAAGAGGACGGGTTTAATCTGTATCTCAAAGAGTTATGCTAGGTCACAAACTTCGATTAAAGAGCAACTTTCTATCCAAGTGAATTGGACACTTGTCCTTTAAAAAATTAACTTAAACTATTGTTAAGTTAAGCTATCTTTCATCTACAAAAACTTTCTGTCTAGTGAACAGTGCCCTGTTGTACACGGACAAATATACTAAGGTCATCATGCTGGAATGTCAGTTAGTCAAAACACAGAAAAAGCAAACTCAACCCTCTTGACTTTCTCTCTGTTCAGAAGAAGAGGTTACAACTTACTTCAATTATTACTTTACATTAAATGTACGTTAAATAAATGCATTTGCTAAATAAATAAAAAAAATAGAACAATTATCAAAGTGGAAGGCCAACCTGATGTTTAGTGTCTTGGTGAAGTGCACAATCTAATTACAGTACTTTTATATAATGATTAATCGAATCCAGAATAAAACATTTGTTTGTTTACATCAGTGGTGGAAAGAGTACAGGAAATTGTCCTTAGGAACAAGTACTGTTACATTGCTGAAATTGTATTCAATAACAAGTAAAAGTACTGGTGTTACAAAAGTAAATGAGTAAAAGTAAAAAATACTCTTCTCAAAACCTACTCGAGTACTAGTTACTCGTTACTTTTTAGGCGACGTTATTAATAATTCTTGAAGAATAATTCTTAATTATCAAATTTGGAGATCTGGTTCTCTCTGTCTGTCTATTATGTTTTCCAATTAAAACCATTTATGCACTTCCAACACAGTTCAATCACGTGTACTAGGCCCCACAATGTAGAAATTATAAAATAAGAGCCCCAAATACTGCATGCAAAAAAAATGCAAAACATTTGTAATCTAAATTGCATTGGATTAGCATTAACAGTCATATCTGTAGAGTATCTGGCTGATCAATTACTCAACCTCAAGCCATCCAAGATGTATGTGACATTATTTATTTGGTAGAACAATAAAGATTTTTACCTGGAGTTGTGGTCCATGGTTTTTCATGGTTTATGTCTTTAAAAGTTTAAGATACAGATAGAGGCAACATAAAAGTAATCCCTGCGGCTTCTTTCGATGTAATGACATCTTATTTGAGAGCGAATCAATCGAAACGTGCAAGAAACGTAATGTTATTTACAACATTATGACTGGTAATGCACAGTTTGCAAAACTGCTTTGCATGCAATTCAATCTCATTTGTCACGTGACAGGACTGATTATTCTGCTTAGCCAATCACATGAATATTAAATAGTATAAGTACCGATACGGCACTAAAAATGTACTCAAGTAGAAGTACACTGTTTTTAAACTACTTATTACAGTAATTTGAGTATTTGTTATCCGTTATATTCCACCACTGGTTTACATAACATAGGTATATGTACTGTGCATATTAATTTTGCTTTACATACACATACATGTATATATATTTGAAAATGAAAAATTAAAAAACATTTATATATGATTTCAATTACTGGTAAAGATAAATAAATACATGTCAATATTTCCCCTCTCTCTTTATATACACACACATGTATTTATATATCTTTACCAGTAATTGAAATTAATGAGCATACCTAAATGTCAGGCCAATCGCCTTTATTTTTCTGGTGAACTTCTTATCTATATGAAGCAGAGATGTTATGCGATGTGTTGATGTGCTGTCTACAGGCAGGCGTTGAACCAGCCGGCTGCTCAATTTTCCATGCCAACAAAACATGGCTTCAACTACTTGTATGCGTTTCTAGCATTCATCGAAAACTGGAACATGTGACAAAATAAATCCTTTTTTTTTTAACAAAAATTCTGAAACAAACCAGAAATTGTGATGAAGGAACTAGAGAGAATAACTAGCCCTATAGAGTTCAAATTCAACCTAGAATGCGCATAAAATGTATAGAATGATTTAACATTGCCATTAAAGCGTAGAGAAAAACAAACAAACAAACTTCCCAGACAAGCTTCCAATGTTGCCAGTGCATTCCATTCCAGACTCGATAAGACACGCTGGTACATGCATTGGACCGAAACCAGCCCCTAAATACTCGTACCTGGTACTGACAATGTCATTTCATTTCCATAAGGCCAATTGATAATTTTGATCAAACCATTCAAAGACATGCAGCATTTTATTACAATCGCCATAATTAAAACTTTCATTTGGCATGAGCCGCTACCACTATAAGCAGCACGTTCACCACAGAAATGGCGACGTGTGTCTGAGCCAAAACATCTTCCTGTCCTGCCAAACCGTATCCTACATTGTTTTGTTGCATTTTGCTGACGACTCACCAATCAGATTTGTTTTGAGAAATTCTTGGGGGTTTGTAACATTTGTTTTAAATGCTTTGTACAGTTTACTCGTCTCTATTGGTACGATACGAGCAGCAATGACATAAATGCAGTTCTTCATATAAACATTCACAGTTGGAAACATTTACAAAAAAAAATTGTGAAATGAGGAATTTGTTTCGGTACAGAAGGTTCATGTAAGAAGAATTCATACATGATGGAGATGAAATAATGGACAACAAACTGTTTAACAATATCATTTTTTAAAGATAAATATGCAAGATATGACATCTGTTTAATCCTATTGGTTGAACTGCCAGCATTGGACTGTTGTCAACATAGTTTTAATTTAGTTTAGTTTTTGTTCTTTAACTGATTAAAGATGGTCACTCTTCGGATTTAGCGTTCTTATTGTTTCAAATGTAGTTTTAGATATTCATTTTATTAATATACATACAGAAGGTCCAATCACAGCTTGAAACCTGACAAATCTTTAATCGCACATGTTTGGAAACAAAACTGTTATTTGAATTTAATTTTTTTAATTGTTTAAAATGTTGTACTATAATCGCTATTGTGAACCCAAGTATTGCATCTCATTGAGAGCTCATCGTATCATTACACCCTTTTACTCTTTAATAAATGACTCCGTACCAGCAGTGGGGAAAACACTTGAAATGATGTATTGCCGAGCCCTGTTAGATAAGCCCAGCTCTCACAGAAGACCCCTCAGTGGGCCGCCCGGGCCGTTCCCTGCATTAACCATCACGGGACCAACAGCTGAGGCAAAGAAAGGATGCCTTCAGGCTTTTTATTTTTAGTCAATATCGTCACCTCGGGCCCCACTTCCTTATTAATTCAGGAAACACTCCAAGTTCATCTGAGGTCGCTTCATCACGGCTGATCTTGGCTGCCACAAAGCAGCACGTCTGAGAAAAACAGGTTGCATGCGCTGGCACAGTGTGTTCCTTCTCTCTATTAAAGTGAATGCACATGATAGAATAGCAGCACACGATGTAAAAGAAGAACAATGTGTAACATTCTCGCTGATTTCTTCTTTTCAATCCACCAGGACAAGGGGAACGGGAACGTATGCTTCCAAGTCTTGAGATTACTTCTCAATTATTAAATCTCAAAGACATCTAATCTAATACCTAAAGGTCACATTTGGTGCTAAATGCAGCGGTGATGAAAAAATATGGCGGATAAAAGGATTTTGCTGGTCCCTAAGAAAGATACTTCAGGAGTTGTGTATGTGTGCAGTTATAAGGCATGAACCCCGGTATCTGTGTTTTCAAGCAACCGAGAATACCAAAAGATGCATCTAAGAGGCAGAAACATGCGTTATGTGAACATCTGGGTGCCACGCCACAAGAGTATGATCTAATGCGTTTTAAATGTACATCAATGCATTCGGCAGACGCTTTTATCCCATGCAACTTATTCTGCACTCAAGATATTTTTTACCATTGCGTTGCAGGCTCAAAGTTATATCAATTGAAGTACAGGAACTAATCACGATTAATCATATTTTAATCATGATAAATATGTCTGCCTCCCGCGGTTAATTAAGCATAATTGTGAAATGTGAATTTGTTAAATACTGTGTTGGAGAAGTTCAATAGTGGGAGATCATGTATTCATGATGAATTGACAGGCTGTAAAGTGTAATAAATATGTGGAAGTGAAAAAAAATGTCTTAACTGACCAAAAACTTTTTGAGTAAAGTAATAACTGTTACTTATTAATCGGGATTACAGTTACGGGCAAAACAATTACATAATCGCCAAAATCCTCAATTACAGTTACAGCGACCATTTCTGTACATTTCGACAGTATGTTTGGGCGCTGAATACAGTGGCGAATCAGAAAATGAATACGTTGACATGTCCTTTAGCTATTAATTTTGGGTTATACGTAACTGCCATGATTATTTGTCCTTTATTTTGTTTTGGAGGTTTATGAAAAATATGCCATGCAGCTGTGTCACAGAAAGTTATCGAACAATTCAATTCTTCAAAGTGAAATCTATTAATCAACAGTATTTATCGCAACTACAATATCGAGGTGAATATCAAACTGCTTTTTGCCATAATCGTAAAGTCCTATGCAGTGCTAACAAAATCCGTCACATACAGTTTAATTTAGAAAGTGTAAGTTTCAACTAGTTTTCAAACACTCCTGTTCATGGAAAATAACCTGGAGAAAATACTTCAGACATCAAACTATATATGACACCTCTTGAGATGTAATGCAATGTGTACACATGATTTAAGGTTAAAAAACGGTGTATTTTCCAAACACCATGCTTGTTTGTATCTCCTCTTTGCCCCGCCTCTCTGAAACGCCAAAATTTTTGCAAAGCTCATCTCTCAGCGAGGTGTGATATGATTGGCCAGTTAAACACTGCATAGTGATTGGTCGAATACTGCGAGCGTGTGACGGAAATGTAACGACCATCAGGTTCCAAAGCAATTGTACTGACAGGTTCGCCACCTTACTTGTGTATACACTTGGGTGGTCTTTGTCAAATCATACCATAAACTGAAATAGATTTGTGGGGATGGGGTTACCCGAGGCGTTTCATGCAGGTCTGGGCGAGCATTCACTTTTAGATAGAAGGGATGGGCGATATTATATCGTTTGTGATATACCGGTAGAAATTCCCCACACGATAGGAATTAGTTAGAGGTGCACCGATTGATCGGTCAGAAACCTGAATCGGCCGATTTTCGCATGATCGGCCGTGACCGGCCGGTCAGTCTCACTCACTAGAATTCACTCATATGATTTTTTACTTTTTATTGAAGACACTTCTTTTAGTACTACAGACCCAAGATAAAGAAAAGTTATTTAACATTTCAGAAAAAATAAATAAAGCAATGATAGTTTCATAAACAGAAACACACAAGATAAAGTTGAAGTATTTTACTGTTATCTTAGAGTTTTGTGAGAGTACAAAAATGAAAAAGGTCAATCAATGGTTTAAGTTTAGTTATATTTTATTATTTATACTTATTTCAGTCACAGACTTCTTCAATTTAAGAGTTATTTGGGCAAGAGAAGATTCTGTAATTTAATGCAGGTGTAGAACTGTATTTAGGGAAATTGTAATGTTCAATAATTTATGTAATGATAATAGAAGTTTGCACTAAAAGCTCTAAATCTCGTTTTGGTTGGCACTATAGATGCATCAAGTTAATTTTTAGTTTCACTTTCGTTTTATTTAATTAGTTTGTTAAGTATTCGTTGATAGTCATAATATGTTACACCACAACATTTAGTTTGGCTAAAAGTATTTCTTTAAACATTCGTTAGATGTTATGCGCATGTGTGCAAATTGTTTAATATGATTTCTTGCCTGTTATATACAGGATGTACGGAGCGTCCCTTGCACAGCTCGCGCCCACATGTGCCTTCATAGAGACACAGCGTGCACAACATTGCTGCCTCTTTACATACAGTACGAAGTGCGAATTTGTAAAACTTTATTTTAATTACATTTATGAGCGTATGATTAATTAATACGATTTCTTTTATCAGCAAATTTCTGTTCTCTTTCTTAACTCATTCCCCGCCAACCTTTTTGAAAAAAGTTGCCATCCTACGCCAGCGTTTTTTAACATTTTCACCCAAATTGAATGGCTCACAGTAAATTTTCTGTAAAGAATATATGGAGAAACAATATGTCAAATGAAGAACAGAACTTTTAAACAAGAGACACCGTATTCTTCTATCTTCATTTGTTCGTTTTTTATTACTCCGTAGATGTGGGTAGGTTTCTTCAAAAATGCTTCATTTTGATTAAACAGCTGAGATCATTAATGTTTTTCGTCAAAGATTCCGCCCAGATAACACTCAGAACAATCATTAAAAACAGCTAAAACACATACGTTCTAGGTTCTGGGATTCTGTACTTTTTCCCAAAGGTGTGTAATAGCGCAACCTGCTGTACAACAGTACAAACACTGATTGCCGTAAAAACTCGTCTTTGGCGGGGAACCGGTTTTTTGAAATGACGAGTCATAGACAGATTCAATATATGTTTCTGTGAGAAGAGAAGGTTCACACAGTTCAAGAAAGAGTGATTGACAGTGTGATGCGATTGTTTCCACCCAACAATAGGCTATATACAGTTAAGGTTTGACATGATGTGTTTATTGAGCTTTAGTTTATAAAAAAATATTTAATACAACCTTTAGAAGTCGAATGTCACTATTATATTTTATATTTACAAAAATACTGTAGGTATATTTTAGGTTTGATTTGGGTAAGTTTTACTTTTTGTTTAATATTTGTTTTTCTGAGGGTCTAGACTAAATGCAGTTTCTATGACTTGACGGAAAAAACCGTGGTGGCTGTTTTTATAGATATATCTTCGTTTTCATCGAAATCGCAACAACTAACTGGATTTATCGTGATAGAGTTTTAGGGCTATATCGCCCATCCCTATGATAGAATGCATCTTTTGTTCCGACACTTTATTTTTGCAAACGCATGTGTCTAATACATGCTTGGGCAACTTATAACACACCAAAGACACAGAAAACACATATCCGTGCCATATGATCCCTTTAAGAGATGAACCCGCTGACAATTTATTGTTGTTCTATGTGATTTCATAGCAGTTTGATAAACCGTTCAGCCAAAAATAAAATTCTGTCATCATTTATTCACACTCATGCCTTTCAATCTGTACATGACTTTTTGTGAGCGACACAAAAGAAGAGATTTTGAGAATTGTCTCAGTGGTTTTGCTTCATACAATGGAAGCCGTTGTTTGGTTATCACGTTTCCAATTACATTAGGATGAGTAAATGATCAAAGAATTTTTATTTTAGGGTGAAGTATTGCTTTAATTGGGGGAGTTGCAGTTTTCACAATCCTTATTTTTTTATTTTGCTTGTTTATTTATAACTTTAACACATCTTTTATCATATCTTATATTCTTAAACACCTGAAATGATTTTTACTTCTCTGAGACTTGAAAGGAACACTTCATAAAGCTGAATATTAAGTGGAGAGCGATGATCTGATGACATCAACATTAACAGCAATAAAGGGGGATGACCGAATCTGCTAGATTAATTTGTGCAAGCAAAACAAATAAAGAAACAAGGAAACAGCTTTAAACAATAATTGACTAGGTTTCAGTGGGAGACATCTCCAATGTTCTCGCCTCTCAGGTGTCGGTGACTAATACTTCGATTTTCAATGTTCTTATTACGGCTCTTGGTCAAACCTGCCAAAACTAACTCCTGTTTTACCTGACAATATTAGCATGTTGTAGACCTGTTTTGTCTCATATAAAATGGCCAGTAAAACCATTTTAATAAGCTTGAAACATTTCACGTTCGCTGTTCTGAACCCCGGCTCGTGGACGGAGTGCTGAACAGTTATTACAAAGCAGACAGTTGGCTAGGTAACAGGCTACAATAACATTGCCTAACAATTTCCAGATTTGAGACCTAAATACATGAAGTGTTAAGGGGCCATTTTCCCTACGAGTCTTGCAAAAGATTGGCTGTTTTTTACTTCCTCTGGGGGCCTTTTCATGAATTTAGAATTGAGACTCACTGAGTGCTCCTTGCGGCGGTAAAACGATTAATTGTGATTAATCGCATCTAAAATAAAGGTTTGTATCACAATAAATGTCTGTGTACTGTGCATATTTATTTTGTAAAACGATTAATCACATCCAAAATAAAAGTTTGTGTCATAATAAGTGTTTGTGTACTGTGGGTGTTTTTTGGTAAAACGATTAATTGCGATTAATCGCATCCAAATTAAAAGGTTGTGTCATAATAAATCTGTGTACTGTGCCTATTTATTTTGTATTTATAAACCCATACACATACGTGTTTATATATATATTTAATGTATTTGTTTGTATTTATTTACATTTACCAATAGTTTAAAAACATAAATGATAATTAATGTTTATATTTTTCAGATATCCATGTATTTGTATGTTTTTATAAATGAGAAAATAAATCGCAAGAGTTGTGATCTCTAGAATACAAAAAAAAACATTTTACCTTCGAAAAAAACGATAGCAAAAAGGGTTAATGAAGCAACATATCAATGCTGTTTATACTTTTTTTTCATAATATGTATTCACATAAATAAGTATACAATATGTTTATATTAATATATGTATACATAAATATAATTTACTATTGTTTTTAAAGTAACAAAAAAATGCAGTTATTAAAGGCAATTACGTATATTGTGCCCATTTGCGATATTTTGATCATCTCAATATATCTTGCCACTCTAGTACATGTAAAACTACACAAACATTCTCTCTTTTAGGTAAAGTTCAAAATCTTCTGAAGCAAACCCAAACACATAAAACAGTCCAGTGCTGCAATCCATCTGCAGCGTAGACATAAATTAAAGGCAGCATCTGAATGACAAGAATATTTAACTCTATTAAAAATGTATTCCTGTCACAGGACTGCGGTTTGAATCTGGAAAGGTCGGTGCTTGTCTTTTGCCTCACAGTGCTCGTGGGAGTTTGGGGTTCTGGGATGTTGGAACGGCATGACGCAGGACGCCCAGCTACAGCAGGCTGGCACAATAAGCCCAGCTTAGCTTGAACAGTACAGTACTTTACTGTCTGTCTCTATGCTTTAAAAGGCCAAAGGTGCTGGCAGTACAGTCAATCCTGCGGTGGCAGGCCTTCACTTACCAAGTCTAAACTTCTAGCGCATTTATTTGCTAATACATCTTTGCTGTCTCCCTCAGTTAGAATTCACAACTTGTGTTTAAGACATTTAACATCTGTTACACAAATGTCATTAAGTCCTAAGGATTACTGGGGTTGGCAGATTTGGATTTGTTTTCCAGCAGGTATCTGAAAATCAGTGCTCAAATGATATCGAGTAATCTTTTTAAACATCACAACTTGGTGACAGATGTGACGGAGGTCAGCATTGGAAGCATTTTGCCGTTATGCCAGCGAAATAAACTGCAATATGAATGTAACAACTTTAACAGGAATGAGGCCAAATCTGACACTCTGCTGTAAGGCTATTTTTCTCACTAGTGCATTAAAGCACAGTTGACTCTGGGCCCCTCAGTAGGGCAAAACACAAAAACATGAAATCCCATCCAGTGATGCCATCAGTGAAAAATGAGAGAGTAGGAACTGGGGGGTGTCAAGACCCTAGAGGAATAAGCCATGAGGGGCTTCAGAGTCACAGCTGAGCCAAACTGCACTGTAACATTGTCTAATAATACAACACACGTTTTATAGGACAGAAATCATTAAATCCGTTTATTTAAATAGTGAAATATAAAACTGTTTAGAGACCCCCCCCCAAAAAACAGTTATTTAAATCTCTGTGATCGAAGTAGTGATTGTTTTGACTTCAGTATTCTGACACATCACCAAGTGAAAAGGAATTTCAAACGATAAAACTAGTGGGCGTGGCTTGCGTTTTTTTACTGCGAATTGATTAGATGTATAAAAACAGCTGTTGAGTTTTGAAATGAAACTAGCAGAGACTGACAGTTGAAGGGGAGGAGTTAACGGATGCTCCACCCAAGGCGTCTTAATTTACTTCATTTGAGATGGATAATCTTTTCAGAGCATTCAGAGCATTTTTAGATTTTAACTGAAGATAATGAGGGTACATGAATTTTTAGGAGAAAATGACCCACATTGATAAGCTATTAACTATAAACGCTGCAATATTTCATGGAAAAATAAGAATTGTATTTTTAAATTTCGCTGGGACTTGAAGCAAGCACACAAGAAGTAAATGTTCAGAACTTTCGTCTTGCTTATAATGATTTATAATTCAACATCAGTGTGATACCATTTGACTTCATCCCACACACAGGTATGTAAAGGCACCTGCAATTTCATGTTTCAAACATAGATGGCGACAAAGAGGCAAAAGTTACAAACTCGCCTTAAATCAGATACAATTCGTAGAATGCGAATATTTACACAATTCTAACAAAAAGTTGAATGCCATGATTTGAAACAAGACTATTTGGATTTGAAGCCCACAGGGACTGATATAGGGACTGATATATAGGGACTATATCAGTCTTTATACGTGTTGACTGCTATCTGAAACACTAGCAGATGTGGTCGTAACATCTAATAACTGTTGCACATAGCTTAAAAACGTTTTCATGTCAATCCGTTCTTATCATAGCTTAAACTTTGTGCAAATTCGACTATGACAGCATTTGTAAATAGCCTATTTCTGCACTGGGTCCTTTTTAAAATCATACGTAAATATTGCAATGGCATTAACTGAATGATTTAATAAAATTATGTACAACTACGCAAAGATGCTCTGATACATGCAAGACCATCCACGAGCCACGACATTCTCATAGAAAAGTAATAATTAAATTAAAATTAACCAACATTAACAAAATTACTTATTGAAAAACTATATTGCTCAATGTTAGTTTGTGTTAGTAAATGCACTTAAATAAATACAATTGTATTGTTAAGTGTTAACGATACATCTCTACTGAGGTAAGGAAGAGACTACCGACCCCTGAGATTCAAAGAGGATTCAGGGATCTGGTATAAATAGCCCGCTGTGTTTATAATTCTGGATGCTGATTCATGACCTAATGGCCAACCCAAGGAACAATGCCAGTGGGTTAAACCGATCAAGCGAGTCCTTAGTCTTTCCACTTGGCCATACAAAGAATCAGATGTACTAGATTAGCCTCTTATTCTCTATTCACAATCAGGTAGTGACCCACTTCAACAGCTTGCTTGCTCAGCAGCGATACGAGAGTACATATAGATGCGGGGTAGAGGGTTTTAAACTTGCACCAGACAAGTGTCTTGATCATGACAGCTTAGCCAAATAGAAAGACCGAACACAATCAAGTAGAGCCTGGCACATTATTGGCACGTGATGGGTGTATACTGGGACAAGTCAACAAAAAGAACAGTATCTGAGGTTGGTGGTGCAGACATTTGCACAATGATGTTCTTGAATGTTGCCGTTTAGTTGTTTTTGTTTGAAAAATGAACCCAACTGGCGTTTAAAGCCATAAATCATTTGAAGAAGATGGACGTTAAATGCAACCCATTTCAGTCTATGTGTGGTAAAATGAATAACAGTTAATCAATCGTAGGTGTGGAAAATAATTTAAAAGTTGCATTACGAAAACAAAAAAACTTTAAAAAGTCCCCGAGAACTGTCACTTAATAGTGCGTTAGAATCTTATAATTTCTATGGTAACTTTACTAGCATTAATAGTGAAACCGTTTAAAATCAGAATATAGTTATATGTTAAACAAGAGAAGAACATGCTTCGGCCCGATTCACATTTTGCGCCTACAACCGTGCGGAAAACGCTCTCTTGGCGTCTGTCGTTGCGAAGCAACTATGTGGAAGATTTTTTATCTCGATTCAGCGTTGACGCGCATGAAAAAAAAGAGCGCCTATCACCGCATGCGCTTCATGACAGCATTGCCCCCTATTTCCCCGTGGCTGCCGCGGAAAAGACGCAAAATGTGAATCGGGCCTTATACCACCTGTTGTTCATTAATTTTCTGAGATAGCTTTTACAGCATCATCAACAGTGTAATACTTCATTTAAAATCAAAATGTAGTCGGTTAAACAGTGAGGCCTGGAAATGTTTTAGTTGTAAAAGAGACAGTTCACACAGAAATAACACAAAGAAAGTTTGGGGAAGCCATTGACCATATCAGCGAAAAAAACTATGCAAGTCAATGACGCTTTGATTTGGGAGAACTTATGCAAACCTAACTGGACAACATCACGCTCTCCAATTTTGTTGGATTAATACTATCCGTTTTTTCCTTATCCCAAATCAGAAAAAATAAAATTAAGTAACTCAAATTGCTGGAGGAAATGTGGCATTCAAAAAGCCAATCACTTTCACATTTTGTGGGATTGTTTTTGGAAAGAGATAAACAATGTCCTAGAAAATATTCTAGGTATGCCACTTGATTTTAGTTTTGAGGTACATAATTTGGATAATGTCACAATGATGTCTTGGATAAAAAGTAAGTAATGCATGTTTAAAATAATTATAGAATCAGCCAAAAAAGCGATAACTCGATGTTGGTATAAACCTAACCCTCCACAAAGGCAGGATTGGATTAATGTTTTATAGAGTATATGTATAACTGAAAAAAAAACATTTTATCTTTCTTTATTTTCCCCAATGATATGATTAAAACACCCCTTTTTTGTAAATAGTTTCAGTGTTGAAATAAAAAGCCCAAAGGGGTCCAAGGTTATTAATGCCATAATTCTGACTGTAATATTGACAAATTATTCGGTATTTAAATTGTGTAATGCGGACATTATCTGTAAATTGTAAAGATGTTGTCATAAACAGATGTGGTTGAATGTACCCCTTTGCAATAAAAACTGAAAAAAAAAAAAACATTAAACATGATGAAAAGGACACGAGTAGGATCCTGAAGGCAGTGAACAAAATGACACTTTACACAGCTGACAGATTAACGATAATGCCTGAGCTGGTTTATCAACAACCAGGGAGTTGCCATTCATATGGTGCATTTAAATTTTTTCAATATTTGCATGAACTGACCCCTAAACTAGGCTAATGCACAGTCTCCTTAAATGTGTCAAAAAAATGCCCTCAGCAGGTGTAAACATGACGCTTTAATTCCCTGAGGACTGATTTGTTTTTTGTCCTCAGCATGTCTCTGGCCGTCTGTGGGGTATTGGTTGTTTGTGAGGTGGCAGACATCCCACAACTGCAGTCCATTCCTCTTGACGTTTAAACTTTCCACTGTGGCTCTTACATGCTTAAAGCATGTGGGCAAAACATAATCCAGCAGTTTTTACATTTCCTAGAAAAGCTTTTCCTCGCTTACAGTCAGAGACAAAGAAAAGCGCTCTCTACGATCAGCGATTTCACATACAGATAACATAAGCTCTTAAACGTTAATGTCTGAGAAATGAACAAAAACTCAGCATCCACTTGTTGTGTCGTGACTACAAAGGGTTTGCTGATGTCCGGGACAACAAATCCACTGTCATTTCATTCATGTTCGAATCGAATATGTTCAGGAGCTCCAGGGCCCTCCAGCTACAAATTTTAATGCACAGCTAGGCTTCATAACATCATCCCTTTGTTGATTTTTCAAAGACGTGCTTGAGGGGAAAGCAGAACACATTACAATGCCAGAAAAGTATCACTCTTAAATGACTAACCTTTCCCAGACAAAAGGCTTATAGAAGCAGCTCTCTATCAGTTTTGGATGATGTCCTAGTAGGGGGGGGGACAGAATAGCACAAAGAAAATAGTTGCCAGGAGAAATCGAAAGGTCTGCTACTAAATTTCACCAACCCACTTCACGGAAACAATGCTCTGCTATCTCTGTACTCATCTCACCTGACTGTGGGAACTCACCTGTGCAAGCACATCATTTAAGAAAGCTTGTTTCAAATAGAAGTGCCGTGTTCTGTAATACCGTACACCAATGGTAGTAAAAATGCATGGTAGTGTTATTGCGGCCACGTCAAATCACGGTAAAGAAAACTGTGCCTCTTCTTTTCCTTTGACTGGATAAAATAACACTCCATTTATGATGTGTGAGCGCCATACACAAGTTCAGTCGCACCCTCTGATGGAAACAGCCTCACGTGGAGAAGAACATGGGGGAAGGTGGAGTGCTGTCGAAGTTGAAATATGAGTTATGTCACGCCACCTCTCATATTTACGTGTTTCTGAATACCAAAATTGATACAAATAGCCGAACTAAAGTGCAAAAATTACATGGATTATATTGCCATTTGCATTCATGACAGTTAATGAGTTTAGCTACACTAAACGCTAAAGTTTACGTCTCGTAATTTAGCAAATAAATACAGTAATCCGCTCATCATAGTTATGTAGTTAATAATGGCATTGTGGCAGAACAATTTATTTTGATTTGAAGTTGAAGATGAAACGCAACACAATCTTGCAACAGAATCTGCATCTGATTTCGCTCAATTGTATATTATATTTTTTTAAGTATATGCATTTATGTGTGCGTGTTATAAATATAACATTTGTATGCACAAAACACAGACATATGTTATGTAAACACAAACTTTAATTCTGGATGAGATAAATCGTTTGACAGCCCTAGTTGATATATTCAAAATAATATACAGTATATAATATAATTATTAATTATAATTTAAATTATATTTTATGACATATATTTATATAAATATATACATGTAAATATTTACTTAATATATACATCAAGTGTATGTAAAAATAAATATAGAACAATATTATGAAGGAATGAAAGGACATATCGGTATTGGACGATAAATTGTTGTTTTTAATGTTATCGCATAATAAAATTTTAGCCAATATATTATAGCCGATAAATCATAATTAATTTCCTCTGGTTAAACATCTTCAGCAGCACGCTGGCCATGGTTACAATACAGTACAGTACTACCTTCACTTACTGCTTTGAGCAAAACATGATTGACGTAGGTACAGTTTGCAATTCTGAATGTGTTAATTATAGGGGAAAAAGCATATTGCTTGAATCAGACTGCTGTCTGAATGCTTTCTCTCTTAAGACCTGTAAGATATGTGGCAATTAAGAAAAAAATTCTTGGTTGCTCTGGAGTAACATCTATATATTAAATAAAAAATATACAGAAAAGTTTGAAGGTTAAAGAATCATTTAAGAGATATTTCAGAGGAATAAAAAATGTCTGCATGTTTTACTCACCCTCAAGGCATCCTTTCTGAATATGACTTTCTTCTTGAAGACTAATGCAGTCGGAATTATAATACTACAAATTTTCTTCCAAGTGTTAGAACGGGATTTTTTTAAGCTCCAATTCGTCCATCCATCAATCAAAGAAATGCTTGACACCACTCCGTGGTCTTAACAAATGTCTTCTGAAGCAAATTGTTGACTTTGTTTAGGAGAAATATCCATATTGACCGCGCTACTAACGATAATGTCTAACTTGCATTATTCCTCGGCTGCGCGAGAACCCAAGGCTTGTTTTTCCAGTCAATTACGCAGGGGTGTCCTAAGTTCCGAAGTTTTATTCTGGAAACAATAGATCGTTGAACCGGCCTAGTAACTGGACTCTCTCATAAATGTGCATAACGATGACCTCTGACCTCACACATAAGGTGGATAAGCAATAAGAAGATTTTGATAAAAATGTCACCAGATTTTGATATAAGAGAAGAGCTAGAGGTTTTTGCCTTGCGTACATTTTGTTGTGTGAGCTTTACCATAGGCCAAGTGTGTCCAAAGTCAGTCCTGGAGGGCCTGTGTCATGCAAAGTTTAGCTTTAACCCTAATCAAACACACCTGAACAGCCAATCAAGGTCTCACAAAGCAGACTAGAAACTTCCAAATAGGTGTGTTGAGCCAGGTTGGAGCTTAACTCTGCAGGACTGTGGTCCTCCAGGACCGACATTGGACACCCCTGCCATAGGCCTACCTCATTCGTGAGGTCTGAGGTCACATACGTTTACAACCGCTACCACAATCCAATGTCTAAAGTTTTAAATAAAAGTACGGTATATTGTTTACTTCTGAAGACATTTATGAATCATTATGGAGACTTATTGATCACTTTGATGATGGATGCGCTTTGTTTAGATGATTGAAACTAGGTATGGGCATTTTTTTATAATTTCATATTTGAATATTTGAGATCATAAAAAACGAATCTTCATTAAATATTCAATTCAATTCAATTCAAGTTTATTTTATTTATTTCTATAGCGCTTTTCACAATGTGCATTGTTCCAAATATTCATAACGCAATTATATTATATCCTGTATATAGTTTTAAATGTTGAAAAAAAAACCCAAAAAAACATTATAACCGCAATGAAACCTTTGCGAGGCTGTATAATACAAAAAGACAGACAAAACACAACATATATTGACAGTCTGTGATTTATGGTTATCTCGTTTATTTTGTTTAACATGTTCTCGATAAGGAAAACAAGCATATAGGTCTATTTTACTCTAAAAAATACGGCCCAAAATTACCCTGCAACAAAGACGAAGCTGTAGGGCTTGTTTTCCCTTTTTTTACAGTATATAAACATTGTTTTCTTTGTCATTCACAGTCATTGTCTGTCTTGTTTAGCTTTGCCTAGCATTTGCATCAATAAATGCCTAATTATTTCAACCAAGGAAAGAATCACAGTGCACACACATTTTCATGTTTCAAGTCGTTGATATATTTTTTACAACCCCTCCGAACAAGTTATGGTAATAAATTAATCATTTTTTTAATCATTTAATATCACGCTAGTATTTGTATACCTAATATAAGTAATGTTAACAAATTCAAGCATAAAACGTGAAAAGTCCGTGAAACCCCCCCAAAAAATCATGTTTTGTTATTTACTGTTTTCTACATAAAATAATCCTAAATATTGTGAATTACATCCTGTGAAAATTTAAAACTGATGTTGTTTTAGTAAGGCCTCAAAATGATTTCTCAAATTCACCAATTAGGAAGTCCACGCCTTCTCTGCTATCAAAGGGTTCCGGTCATGTCTAAAAATCTCATAATGTGAAAGACAGACAAAGTTTAAAAAAAGAATCATGTACAAAATAACAAGTTTTCAGTTCTTTAAGTCTCCAGCGAGCACAAGGCCTGAATGACATCTGTGTCTGCCACTATTCCTGCTAACAAAAACTCTGCCAGACGTGACAGCGGGCGGCCGCACCAGGGCACTGCTGCGGCAATAATAAAGCAAGCACGAACAGAACCTGTCTCTTTCACACTGCTTAATACAGAGTGTGCTTCTCGATCTCTTTATCGCCAGAGAAAATTGGCAGAGCAGACATGACGCAGCAATGTGAGAGCGAGTTGTTAAGATAGGAACTTGAGAAAAAAAGGTCATCGCAACACACTTGATGTCTCCATTTCATTAACACGTTTAAATGACTAAACTCAGCCAAACGTTACACTACTTCAGAGAGTACATTTCTTTTCAAAGTGAGAAACTATTTTAATATCATAGATGTGAATATAGTGATGGTTTGCAATAATTGAATGATTTTAATAATTGAAGGTATGTATAGTCAAAATGTTGAGTCGATGCAGACAGGTTGTTTTAAAATGTGTTGTATATACTGTTAAAACTGCTTGGCAGAAGCTCTGATTTCTATATTAGGAAATAAACTATATTTTGTATATATACGCAAATACAACAAATATGAATACAGCCAATAGGAGCAGAGGACTGCTCTTGTCTCCGCCTCCATGCAGACAGATTGAAAATGCAGTTGTAACTTCTCTCCCCCATTCATAAAATCTCACTACAGCTGCTGATGTTGAATTTGGGAACAGTGTTATAAAAGCCTTTAATATCCTTTTATAAATCTTTCTGGTCTCTCTACATCGTTCAACAATGACGCTCTGATAACAGCATGGGTCTTATGTTACAACTCTCATTTCAAGCAGGATGAACGTGTAAAAAGGTACTAAAGAGGGCAGCTCGACATTTTATAAGGCCCACAGGAACAGATGTGCCAGTGGGACAGAAAAAAACAAGACAGGCTGTTTAGATCTCAACTGCAGCTAAAAAAAAGAAGATGCTTAAAGGACAGCGTAATTTCTGTGCTAAATAAACAGAATATAACAAAAACTGTAGGGCTATGAAATGTTAGAGTTAATGTAAAGGCAGCCGGTTGTTATCGCAGAAATAACCCCCGACAGTGAGAACACACTGAAATGTGAATTTGAAAATTTGTATTAGCAAACTTTTACCACATGCTGACATTCTGCGAGGAAAAAGCAGTTTTCATTCGTTTTTTTAGGTAAGAAACGGAGTTCAAATGTCACAAACAGGCAATTTGGTTTAATCATTTGTAATATATTTTATTAAGAGACATTCATATTTAATCCGTCAAAAAAAACTGTCAAAATGAATTCTGCATCCGGGTTACTGTGTTATTGGTTTTGAGAGGTTGTTATCTAGGAATAAAGAACCTCCAAATGTTGCCACTGGCCAATCAGAATGAAGCATTCCAAAGAGCCATGTAATAAAATATGATAACCCGATGCCCCGTAAAAAAAGCCACATTTACTTTTTACTTTACATTTTTCATTTAATTTTCTATCACATTGCATAAAGATTGTTAAATATATTTGAAAATTTAGACATTTATTATATAACCCATAAACATGTTTCAGCATTCTCACTGTCATCACTGTCTTCATCTCATCGGTCTCTCTATCTGAATATACCAAAAATTTTGACAATCCTTAAAGGTGTCATGAACTGTGCTTCTTTATTGTTTTATACTGTTGTATGAGGTCTACTTATGACATTCGCATGTTTTTACATTCAAAAACATCAAAATCAATAAATAATAGGCTATTTTCTATCCGGGTTTTGAGGCCGTCTTGACACATGCTTGTTTTTATTGGGAGTGCCACATTGAAGACTTAGAAGTAAATGCCCACTGCTATGATTGCATAGCAGTTTGCGTAGTAAACTTAGTTGGAGCCTTCTGTGAATTTGGTTAGAGACGTTATGTTAGGTTATGCATTCGCCGTATTCGCACGGGATTAGTATTGTCTGGGGACCTTGTGTTATTTATAGATCCACATCTGTATTTCATGTGGCGCATTCGTATAGAATAAGTGAAGCCTGTGATTTTACTAAAATTTACTGACTTATTTCCCTGATGTAATGGCAAGGCTTTGCGATAGTTTTGACCCAGCACCCGAAATAATATCAAAACACTTCAAAACAGCCTCCATTATTCGCAAACAGTGGATAAAACCTTGAAACATTATATATGTGCTGGCCAAATCACAAAGATGGTGATTCGCATGGGACTAATATTATCACAAGACCATGGTGTTCGTCAAAATATGGTTGGACATTTGTGGGGGAAATTTTACTTAACAAATTACAGATATGGCCGATTCGCATGGGATTTACATCACAGACAACCTAAGCAATGATTTCAAATGACTAGAGGTCCCTGGTAATACTTATCCCGTGCGAATATGGCTATTATGTGGGCATATCAAGCGATCTCTAACAAAGCAATAGTGACGCATAGTACAAAAATGTTGTACGCACAAAAGAGATGATAACATTTCAAAAATGTACAACCACATTTATGAGTTTGTGCCATGAAACTTGCATACTTTTAAGAAGTCAGCGTTTTATTGATTGTGCTGAATGCGCCTTGACTTTCAACGGAACGCAGGAAAGAAGACCAGAGGCTAGTTTTTATAATGGATGTCAACGGATGTTGATAGCCGTTACACTTTATCCAACTGTAAGTGTTACAGACCCTTGTATTGCCCTATAATAATAGTATCTCTGCTTGACTTTGAAGCAGGTTTTGATGGAATGCGCGATGTGATGACGTCTCGGCACGTCATTGGTCAAATTATGTGGAAAATCTGTGACAATCTCAAAATTTTGCAAGTTGCGGCAAACTTTGAGCTGGTGGTTTGATTATGCATTAAATTCTGCGATCCCAAAATCCTAGACGGACTGACTAAGGTGTAAGGGTTGGAAGAGAGCCAACCTAAAATCCCTCACACCCATACTACAACTTTAATGAAAGCCCATTGCGAAGCATACCCTTCCTCAATGTTATGACTGTAAACCAGCAGGGTGGATTGGTGGTGTCTGAGCAACCTCAAACGGTTATGAGGGGTTCACTATGTGCATTGACACACAAACTCGCACTTGGAAACTTTCATATATTAGTATAAATATTTTAGCTGCTAATTATGGTGAGGGGAAAAGACATCAGGCCACATTGAGTCTTTGTGTGTTTTCACAAATCAAGGCTACCGGGAAGGCCGGGAGAACAGTACCAACACAAAAAGCTTTTTCAAAAGGACGGAAAATGAGTCGAGCTCCAGGGTCTTTGTGGGAACTCCGTTTTGGAGCCGCACAGACAGTCCAGTGTGCTGAGAAACTAGGGCACCGTGTTTGTCACACCAGCAAGGTGAGGGGCCTCTGGGTAGACGAACGGAAGAGAAAAAGCAGAGCACCCGAATGACCCTGTCTTTCCACCCACTATCTGGCAAATGCACAGCTACACACTCCTAACAGATTCCACAGACCGACTTCGTACCTGCGCGAAGCCACGGAGAGTAAGGTTGGGCAACATCTACCAAAATGGCATCAGACGATGCCTACATTGAAACATTGTGAAGGACGTTGACATCGTGGGGCAGGCTATATCATTTTGCTGGATGCCATCTTCCAAAAAATTAAAACAATGATATCAGTGCTCCAGACTGCAACCAAAACACATTTTGTGATTTTTTTTCACAAGTACTCGCACATATACTCCCTGCAAATTTGGAATTTCATCGAGTTGTTATTTCATGTGGAAAGACGAGTAGATCGTGAGCCCTCCAGTGTAGGCTGTTTGTGTGATTAGTTAACTATCTTAAACTTAGTTAAAGTTCAGATCATCATTTAAAAGTTAACACCCAAACACAACACGAGCCCATAACTAAGATTCACTGTTTCCTTTACTTTCTACGTCCGTTTATGTCTCGCGCACACACACGTAGCGCAGCTTCCAAATCATACTCAACTGCAGATTAGCGCGAAATTGTGAATGGAAGAGCTCGACGGACTGCAGAATGTCAGTGTGGACTCAGCTGTCGGAATGTGCTGTACGTGGACGGATGACGAAAATTGCGTCATGCATGGAAATTACGATGCCGGTAGGGCTGCAACAAACCATTATTTTGATAGCCGATTAATCAAACTATTATTCTACCGATTAATCAACTAATTGTCTATTGTTTCAATGACTAATCGGTACATTTTTAATGATTATTCAGCGTTTGCAACTAGTTAAAACATTGAGTTATACATAATTTAGGTAATGAATAAAATCAATTCAGCTTTTGTTTCAATGAACTTGAACCAACTGGTACTCTCTTTATTCTGTCCAACTCGAATCACACAAATACTCTCTACAAACTTTTAAATACAAATAAATAAATAAGTCAGGTACATTACATACCAAATTGTTTTTTAAATGTAAACAAATCTCTTGACAGAAGTATTAAGCAGCATTTCTATGACAACAGTTCAGTTTAACTCTTTCCACGCCAGCCTTTTTAAAAAAAAGTTGCCAGCCTACGCAAGCGTTTTTTTTACATTTTCACCCAACGTTAATGGCTTACACAGTACATTTTCTGTAAAGAATATATGGACAAACAATATGTTCAATGAAAGAACAGAGTCTCTGGTTTTAAACAAAGGTAACAGTATTCTTCCATCTTAATTTGTTCTTTTTTAATCACTCTTTAGATGTGGAAAGGTTTCTTAAAAACTGCATCACTTTGATCAAACAGCTGAGATAATTAACGTCTTCGTTCCGCCCAGATTACACACAGAACAATCATTAAAAACCAATAAGAAATATACGTTCTAGGTTCTGGGATTCTGTACTTTTTCCCAAAGGTGTGTAACAGCGCCACCTGCTGTATAACAGTACAAACACTGATTGCCGTAATAACTTGTCTTTGGTGGGGAACCGTTTTTTTTAAATGACGAGATAACTCGTCAATGGCGTTGAAAGACTTAATGAAAAAGAGCAAGTAACAGAAGAAAATATTTTTTAAATAAAGGCAAGATATAAGACTCCTATCACTTAACCTCCCTCTCATGTAATACCTAATAGTGTTATAATAATCAAAACAGGCTTGACTCCTAAGCTCGATCAAAGCTTTATACGTTGCAAAACAAATAATAACATAACTGTAATTATATGATTATTGTTGTCATTATCATTACTATTATTATTGCATTCTCTCATAAAAAGAAAAAAACGATGCATTTTTTATTTTCAATTTGGTAAAGCTTTCCCACACTTTACTTGTTCGCATTTGTTTGTACTCCGCCATAATTCTCGCTGCGTGTCCTTCTACTGCGATAGCATTCTGGAAGGCTGCATTGCACTCTAGCGCTACAGTGCCGTAGCGGTCAAATTGTGATATTGAAGGCCCTTAAATAAAGTCACGTTATCAATATCAAACGATATTTGTTGTCAATTTTTTATCGATCGTTTCAGCCCTAGATGCCGGCCCAACATCGTGATGGCTGTCAGCTATTGGCGATGTCATCGTCTATCCGCCCAACCCTAATGGAGAGAATGCAAGAGTCAACCGCAAAAGAAGAGCTCGTGTCAGGGACATCCAGAGAACAGATAAGGGAGAGGAAGGTCATAACGCATTAGAAATGGTTTTTTTTGCAATCTTTGCAAGGACAGAAACCCAGAGCAAACGCATGCTCGGAATGTCTGCCTGACCGACATTAACTCTAAGAGATGGCTAAGAACACAGCTTTGCATCCTGCAAATTCCCAGAATTAAATTTACTGTAAGGCACACCTGGCTGTCAAAGGTGGGTGCATCATGGGGATGTGGGATGATTTATTGTAGGGGTGTAACGATTCACCGTAAGCCGGTTGAAAATCGATAATAATGTGTAACGATTCAAATCTGTTGAGGTGTGAACTGAATCGCAATACATCTTTTGAACAGCAGGGAACCCCATGTTCACTGCAAACCTAAACGTGGAAATGCTGATATTTCTTAAATGCTAATGCTGTTCGTAAAAAAACAGTGACGTTACAAATCATGTCAATTGTCAACACGTTACTATAAAAACTGTCAATGTTTTCAGATTTACTACAGTTTAATACTACAGATCTCATTCACCATTTACTCCCACATAAAGGAAAATAAATACAATGGGACTCAATGGGGGATGAAATCAGCTGGTTACTGGAATTCTTCAAAATATTTTGTCTTTGTGTTCAGTAGAACAAAGAAATCTGTACAGGTGTACACTATATGAGGCTATGAACGATGACAGCATTTTCATTTTTGGGTGAACTGTCCCTTTAAATGCATTATATGGATAAGAACCCTGGAAAGCTTTCCACAAAAGCCTCAATTTGTTTTGACCGAAGAAATAAACACAATGACAGCTTGTATGACATGTGGGTGAGTGAATTATCATGACTATCATAAGTGAACTACTCTTTAATATCTATTTTTGTAACATAAACTATTTTTTTTCGTTTTCTCTAACACAGGATTTTTAAATATACACTGACTGTAATGCCATTGTCATAATAATAACTGTATTTAAGAAATCTGCATCTCATCTGCATTACTCCAGCTGATATCAGCAACAGTTACTGAAAAGACAATAATAAAAAGTTGTTGATAAAAGTATATTAACAGTATTGAATATCAATGATATCTGTACATTTTTAGGGTAATCAGCTAACCTTGCTAAAGAAACAAGTTGGGTGTATTACATAGTATTTCTGTGCTTAATAATTTCCCCAAGCGATCGTACAGGTTTCGTTTTTTTATCGAACATACAAAACTGTTTCGCAACATTTTTTTTGTCCCTTATTGGACTACTCTCCCAGAAAAGCATGTGACACGGCCACACGAGAGCAGGAGAAGGCGCATGCGCAGACGTCACTTTGACTTGTAAGCAGGAGAGAGAGAGCATATGTTCGCGAAGTTCAGGCGTTTGTTTGTTGACTGCATTTGGATGATGAATGTTATATTAACAGTGGATATATCGCTGGATTTGGAGATCGTTTGAAACTTATACATGAAGCCATGCCATCGCTAAAAGATGCCGGACATGAACCGCATGCGGTCAGTGAAACTGATGTCTGTGTTTTGTTGACAATGGGTGCGCATGTGCTTTGGTTCAGCCTACCCCTCCCCCCGCACGAGTCGTATGTTGTCGGAAAAAATCTTAAAGCTGTATCTATCTTTTATAAATGTGATCAAACTAATAATCTTTGAAGATACAAAGTACGCAATACTACTCTATAGGTACTCAAGTTTAATATGAGATTGGCAAGAACCCTGTGTGTTATGGAAGCTTTAATAATAATAGATCTGTGGGAAGAAAAAAAAAACTTTTATTTATCAATCTGTTTATGTGATGAGCATCAATTTAGATAATCTTTGGTTACTAATTTTAAGCCATTTGAGTAAAGCGGCTCTCGTAATCTAATGAATGGCATAAAAAAGACTTAAACTGGATGCAACAGATTATCCTTGTTTTTCGGTTTCTGAGTGTGACGCTCGGACTTAACCCTATGCTTCCCTAGAGTCAACCTAACTCTCTGTATGAACTGATGGTATCAAAGCCTGAGCACACTGAGTACCAACCCAGACGAAAGCAGTAAATCACAGATGTAAGTAGAACGCAGAATATAAACTCTGTTCTCAGAGTACTTCAAAGGGATCCTCACTTAAACCTAAGTGTTTCCCCGAGGCTTTCCGAGTTTAAGACAGAGACAGGGGTTTTAATAAAAAGCATGAGGGCTTCATGACTGTAATTACCGAATGGGCAAAAGCGATAAATCCCATTTAAAGGCCTGCGCAGGGTATAATCCAGGAGGGGAACAGGAAGAAATCGACGGCACAGGATATGAGGCAAGACCCTTTCGATCTTTACTGCCTTCTACAGAGGAATTCACTGGAATGGCTTCGCTACACCAAACGATACATAACCAGTGTCTCCAATTTCAAGTGTAGATGTTCTATAGATCCGTGCGGCAAAACGAAGATCTCCAGACGGGAAAGAACTCCACAACAGTCTGAATGTGTGAAACGACTATGAAAGAGGTCAATACGACACTATAAATGAAGAGAACATACCAGTCTTTAATGGGCATTATTCTCATGGGAAAACCAGCCCTGCAGAGAGCGCAGTGGTCAGGTGCTTTCTGCAACAGTCACATCTAGTTTTCGCCAAGGCACAGAAAGGGTTTCTGGTATTCTAACGTAGCACAAAAAGCCTGAAAATGTCATAAAAACCTTATGACCAATTGAAATTTTGGCATCTATAAACGGGTCAACAAGTACAACCTGAATCCTTGTTGATACCCTCATTGCTCCTCAAATACTGTTAAGTGATACTGTATTCAGGAACATTTATCATGGAATCGCTGAATAAGCATCAGTATCTGTTGTTCACCTGATAGATCCGGTTACACCAACACAAGCAAATTGTAGAAATTCCTCAACTGTGGTCCCGAGGGAGAACGCTTTATTTAGAACACAAAACAAAGCCTATTATACCACAGATCTAAATTTACCAGACTTCGTTCACACGGGATTTGTGCCATATCTCAATAGTTTCAAAACATTAAAAAAAGCCTTTCAGACCATTGAGGACTTTCCAATATGTTAAACTTTTGAACGTTAGTGAATGAAGAGGAAGTCATTGCTGATGCTGTATCTTTTATAGTCGGCTCAAAGTGGAGGTTGTGGGCAAGATCATCCTTCGGGTTAATCCCAGTCTCCCCCATTCACCATACATGCAGCGTTTCTTCAGTTCTGAGGTCACTGTGACCTCTCGCACTGACAGTAAATGACAGACGTTTGATGCATCAGAGCTCCTTAAACCACTTTACTCAAAAATATAAGGCCGAGGCCAGACCGAAGATATGGCCGGGCTGTGCGATGAGCATTCCTCTCCTAATCCCTGTTTCTCCATTGTGGAGGAGTCAATGAGGGTTTTATTATACAAAGTTTGTCTGAGAATCCTAGAGGTCCTCGGATCAATACAGCCAAAGCTTTGGCAATCAACAGCAATTTCCACAACAAAGTAAACAGACCGTGCCTTTAACACAAAGACTGGCCTTGTCATGAAGTCTAACCTTGAAGACCCACAGATTATTCTTAGTTTAAACCAAAAGACATGAATGCAAATTATAAAACAATACATTTTTGGACAAAATGTTTTCTGACCATTTAGGAGTTACCGTATATACAGCTGCAGTTTCAAGATGTATTTACACTCCAGTCCATCGTCTGATGAATTTCAACAAAATCAGATCTCAGGATTGACAAAGTCATTCAACAGGAATAGTGAAAGACTGACAGCATGACAAGACAAAAAATGAATAATAAAAAATGCGGAATATTACACAAAAAATACCAATAATTCAAGGTATAGCATCATGAAAATCTGTGTCATTATTTTATACTGCAGAACTACAATCAGGGTTGCCAGGTCTGTTGTTTTCCCTTGAAATTAAGGCAATTTTAAACTGATTGTTTTTATACGTGTTAAAGGTGGATAGACTTTGCTTATCTGCTTATGAAGTTCATTTTTGATAACTGCTATATCGTGATAATGCGTGTTATGGAAAAAAATGTCTCTCCTATACCTAAAATACATATCTAGAATTCTGATATTTGGTCTGGGGGCCTTTGGGCTAGTTTAGGACTAACTTTTTTATGGCATTACGCTGATTTTGTTATGCATATCTGGCAACCCTACCTCCAAGAGGAAATGAGTGATCAAATTGGTTGCCAAGTCAATATATTATTGGTAGTGGACGTTAACCCTGCATCAGGAGTATAATGAGCCCCACTTTTTGCGCTGTGGTTAGTTTTAGCATCACCTTGCTACTCATTGGCATGGAGCTGAGCTCTGCGCAACTTTGTCACATCGCCAACTGTCATTACCGATTTATTATTATTACTAAATGAAAATGTACGACTTCTGGACACTTTGACGTTGTGAACCACCCAACATTAGCATCTCATAAAAGATGCCTCTATCAACTGGTCCTTGTATAAGGATAAACAACACAAGACGCCAAAGTGTAATAGAAGCAAACAGCAATCAGTTTTGAAGATTTTGTTTGTGTAATAAGTTGGACGCACTAGATACCACAGATACCATACCAAATCCTCTTGCGATTTACCGGAAAATGCCTTCCCTGGTGCCTCAGACTGTGCAAAGAATTTAACAGATTTTTTACAGTAACCTTTTTTATTTTCTTGCAAGGACAAATCTGAAAGATGTGATCCCCAGTGATGTTTGCTATACAGCCGCAGCTGGAAAACAAATCGTGTTTACTGGAAGAGGGCATCTATGCCCAAACTTCACTGCTCATCTGCTCGGTGTGGGCGTCACAATCCCCTAAAGGTCCTGGAGTTTGTTTACGTTTGCGGTGAGCAGTCCAGTCAAACATAGCATTTTTGTCACTCAATTGCCCGGTGCTAACCAGCCGTCCTGGCTTATTGACAAACCACCTCCACACCATCTGAGTGAGGGGACTTCCAGATCCACACACACCCGGACATGTTCTTTACACATTCTTTACCTAACACACTTTCACGTCAACATGAAACCGAATTCTTCTTTTGTAACGTTATGATGTTCTTGGTTGATACCAGATAGTCAACAGTCAAAAACATCAGGACTGCACTTTTGTCGTTTCTGATCAGCTCTCCACTACGTCATTAAAAAATAGAATTTACGACAGGTGAGAGGTGATTTAAAAATAAAAGGGCTTGGTGACATCAGCACAAACGTCGTCATTACATTTTGACAAACATCCAAAGGATGAAAAAACTTTCCTGTAACCAGATGTCTATGGAAAACACCAGGTGCCAAGAAAAAAACAACAAGCTTGATTTGTTTGCACGGACATGAATAATCATAATTTAGTTACGGTGTTCAATAACCAAATGTAAATGCAAACAGGCTTGCATAAACGAAACTAGTATCTCCAAGGTCAAGACAATGGAGAGAGCAGAAGCAATGGCACATAAGACCTGATTTATGACTGTAAACAACATGCAGTGCTATGCAGAGCCCCGTGATGTTCTATCACGTCAGAGGGGGTTGGCAGCCCCCCGTGCCAGACCCCGGCATGAGATCTTTAGCACCTGCTCTGATGAACCTGCGAGAGCTGTTTGAGAGGGAGGCTGTGTGTCATGAGCTGTGTAAACTCAACTACAGCGGCAAAGCCACTGTGTTCTTAAAGAGAACAGTTCATCCAAAATGAATATTCGGTCATTATTAGTTTTGTCAAACTTGTACAAATGTCTTTGTTCTGCTGAACACAATACAGATATTTTGAAGAGTGTCTGTGACCAAACAGTTCTGGGGCACCACTGTCTACCATAGTAGGAAAATAAACTACAATGGCAGTCAATAGTGCCCGAAACTTGTCTGGTTTCCCACATTCTTCAAAATATCTGAACAGGCAACAGGCTGAACAAATGTATACAAGTTTGGAATAACTTGAGGGTATTGGGGTGAACTATTCCTTTAAAGATAACAACTTCTAATGCGTAAAGTGTCGACAGCCTATACAGACAAAAAATACAATTATATTTTAAATATACTGTAATTCTCTGACAGACAGAGATCAACGCAAAGCGTTGATTTTATCATGAGCTAATGCTAGCAGTCACGGTTTTGGGTTAAGAAAGTTGTTTTTTGTCTGGGCTGTGTTTACATATTAAGTAATAGTTCTGTGTTTTCTATTATATACAGGTCACATCTAATCCAATGTTGACTTCAACAGTGGAATAAAATATTAGCTGACTTGCCTTCATTTGTTTTAATTGATCCCCCGAGGGCACAAGGTTAAAAGCGCAGAGTTTCAAAGAAGTTAAACGTACACAGAGATAAAAGGCAGGCTAGCGTGCAATCGTGAGCCTGTTAACTTTCCATCAACTGTGTCCACAACTCGAGTTAGTGAGCACATTAGGCAGGGTGAACGGAGAGGTGCTGAGCTATTAAACAAAGCCATGCATAAACACTCAAAACTGGTTTGGGTTGACAGTAAGGCTGGCATATATTAAAGTATGCAAAACACACATCACTGCATGAGCTTGACTACGCAAGTGTTGCCAATGAATACAAATACATAATCAGCCTAATAAATTACATTAACATAAACCAAACTTGCTCTCAACATGGACAATCAATGAATGATTTGCTGATCATTTCTTATGGAATATTTTAATAGGCATTAGGGTACACAGCGTGCTCTACTCCGCTATAAATATTATCTGATGATGAAACAGTAAAACCGCTAATACTTATCCTCTATTAATCTCTGACCTTATTGGAGCAAGATAGCAGGCACATCCGTCTTAGAGCCATGAGCTGCGGCTTTCACCTGTGGAATATTTCGGCTGAGAGAGAGAACACCTCCTTCGCCCTCTCACCTACTTCACAAATTAATTACATAATTCCTTAATTGCCAGCTTGCACTTCTGTACACCTAACAGAGATTGTGGTTGAGTTGTCAACAAATACATGCCCTACCAACAAATCACAGTAAGTTATTGAATTGCAACAGGCAAATATATCTAATATTACGCTAATCAAAAACAACACAAGGATTTTCTTTTATCAAATTAAAAAATTACACATGCAAATGTCTCGCTTCAGCTGAAAAATAGATACTGTCATTTTTGTTATCACCATTTTGATAAATATGAGTTACATTTTGAGCTACCTTCATTGCATTAGATTACAATAATTAAAAACAAGTTGATTATTTTATTTATTTAAATAAAAAAGTATTTTATATATAATTTCATTATTTATTTACTATTATTAATTATCAATATTTATTCATTTTTATTTTTACTCAAGAGACATAAATATATCTTAGATTACAATAATTAAAAACAATTTTATTTTATTTTCACATACTAAAAAAATATGATTTGGATTCATTTCCTTAATGTGATTAAATATTAATAAAAATAATTAAAAACCTGTATCGCTTGCTGTCACCACTTTCATTAAAACAAGTAACATTCAGCACTACTCATGAGATGTACAGGAACAGTAAAATCACTTATTGTTGTGGTTTTTGATATTCACAATATTCTGTAATCATCAACAAAATTCTCTGAATAATACTTTTTTCTATAGATGTTTTTTTAAGTAATAATGGAAAAAATAATACAGCAAACTAAAGGCTGAAGTATAGTTACCTATTCAAGTGTATGCGAAGGAGATCGTACAGTGCGCAATAAGCATGACGCACATTTCGTCCTCAGAATAGTATGGGCACTGCCGGAATTTTGTTACATTGCGTACAACGTACGTGCATGTTGCTCATGCGCATTCCATTTCTCGGAGCCAAAACCACCAGGTGGCAACCGTGTCCTGAGCACCGAATCAAGGTAGTAGAAGAAAACCCTGACCCCTATAGGCACGGAGAGGTATTGCAGCGCTCACGTACACGTAAAATAGAAGTAGGCCACAGGCTCAACACAATAAAAACATGATTTTAGAATTTTTTTAAATGGAGTTCTCTTTTGCTAATTAACTGTTTAATTGTTAAAAAAGTTATTTAGCATCCATCACAGTAGGCCCTTACGCTGCAGTCAACTTATAGGTACAACAACTACAGCACCCTTAAACCTGAATATCGGTTCAAATAAATGGCCCACTGTAAATCATCCCGTTGTTGCAGCTAACAGACAGAAGACACAGACAGCTTGATGGAGCTCTTCCAGCCACCTATGCCCATTAAGAATCGTCACTGACATCCGTAATGAGGGCCTGGATCAAATCGAACCATCCGCTCCTGCATAAGACGGAAATATATCAACGTCACAGCCAAAGATGATCCCTTTAAACACAACTGCTGGACAGGGAAGCACCCCGCTGTACCGAGCTGACAGAAAACTAATACTTTGACATAAGTCAACCACAAACATGGTACACCAAGATTCAAGATGCCTGTATGAATAGAAAACTCTACCACCAAGCCTCTGTGTTGAACAGGAAGGAGCATCACGGTAGCATTTCATGAATGAGACGTGGGATGAATCGGAGCTTCTCTGTACATCTACAGGAAACGACTGATTTCCCCTTTATGTGATGCTGTCGCACGAGAGGAAGGAACAGACGGAAGCAATTGATATCCGTTCCTCCGTGTTCCCGCACTTGCTCACTTGCTACGCTAGATTGGCCTTATCAGCAAGCCGGATAAGAGGTTGGAAAACAGACCACAAAGGATGCATGGTGTCAATTGATCTAAATTATTCGTAGAATTTCCAGTGTTCAAAATTTCATGAGAGAGAGCAACTTCTCTTATGAGTAACCGGCCTTTAAAAATTAAACACTAACAGAAAACATGGCCATATTACTTTTGAAATGATTGTCAAAATATGTTGTTTGTGTTTTTCTTACTAGTCAATGTTGTCCTTCGTTTGGAACTTGAGGGGGAATAAATGATGACAGAATTTTCATTTCTGGGAGGAATATACCTTTAAAAAACGGAATAATCGTTCTGTATAAGGCCAAGACTGTGTCTTACAAATGTAAATATTGCCAATTTACCCATAACATCAAAACCTACTTTTCAAAATCCAATGAAATCCAGCAGGAAGAACCAGGTTCCACCCTACATTATTCCACATATTGTCACAAAAAAAACTCACCTGACGTCACGCAGTCAGTATGCACGTTAAAACATCACGGGGCTGCGGAGCTTGGTCAGTGTATGACATCAAAAGAATCAACGCAAGATCAACGTGAACAGTGCCTATGGTAATATATATGAAGAGACGCCATTTGGTAAGGGGTGATGATGATAGCCTGACCACAAAAGCACTGAAGAAGATCAGCTTTTCGTTGTTTGTGGTCAAGCCTCATCCGTCAGCTTTATAAGGACGTTTGCGCTGATATTTTTCCATTTGATTTGTATTCGTATTGTTTAAATTATTTGCTCCACCTTTTGTTTGAAATATATTTGTTCTGAACCATTTAAGCAAAGATCTTAAAAGCTTTTTATTTGTTTGTGTTGTTTTGTACAAAAACGTATTTGTTTGTAGCCTGTTATTATTATTATTTTAAGGTTTGGCGTTTGCTGTGTTTATTCATTCGTTTGTTTTCTTTAATTTCCCTCTTCAATATAATTTTTCAGTTAAGTGTTCTTGCTATTTATTTATTTTGTTTGCACGGAATTGCACAAAGTTGTTTATGTTCTTTTATTTATTTGTTTTATTTATTTTTTCCCTTTAAAAATAACTAAATTTTCAGTTTATTTTATTCAGAAGGGTGTTTTATGTTTATTTTGTTGGCAAATTAATTTGGCATGTAACTGATGTTATAGTTTGTATTTTTGTTAACAAATTATTTAAATGCACAGGCAGTATCCTTGCTGTTTTTCCAACACATTATAATTATAACTTTTTCCGGTGTTGCTGTGGCTCATTTATGTGTTCGTTTAAGTGCTTTATTTATATTTTAAACACTTTATTATTATGTTTTAGCATTTCTCTGTAATATGGAAGTGTATTTGGAAGTGTACTTTTTTCTCAGCGGGTAAACCTAGACTATTCTTTTCCTTGTATATATACGCAAGTAATTATGATAATATCATAAATGTGCGATTATTGGACTAATTACTGAAATGAATGACTACTAGTCTGCAGGAGTCTTTTTTTCTATCATATTTCCGCAACCACTGAACATTCAAAAACATGAATTTTATTGCAACTACTTTCCAATAGATGTTACTTTTCTTTTTACAACGGGTGGATGTTACATCAAGGAGCATATCACTCCTTCATTGGTTGACATGGCGGATTCGGGTTGTGGAATTTTACATCACCTTCACATAAAAGGCAACGGTTGAAACCCCTCTTTACAACTAAGTTTGTGAAATTTCGATTGTTATACTGTACCTTAAATGTAAAATAACCTGTTCTGTTTGATCAAGGAATCCGACTGTGTCGTTTAAAATTTAATATACAGGTTTGTGGCTCTTCATTTCATTTTTTTAATTCACCTTGTAATCTGATGTAATCTTTTTTAGAAATATCTATAGGATTTGCATTAAATCTTTAATTTATAATTGAATGGAGAATCGAATCGAGGGCTTGTGAATCGGAATCGGATCCGAATATCAGAATCAATTCCCATCCCTAGTTAAATATCATTAACATTAGTCATGGCACGTCGGGGACATGTGAAAGTTTCCTAGATCAGATTAAACACAACCTTAAGTGAGTAAATCTGATTTTCATATAAACACAACACAACACAATTCATCAAATCATCTGTTTGTGTGTGTTGTAAGAAAATATGAGTGCTTTAGGACCCAGGAGAAAGCAGCATGACATCTGTGCTCAGAACAGCGCTCATGTAAGAAGAAACAAGCTGAACAGAGTTTCAAACTCATCATATCACATCATTTAATGGAAAATGAATAGAATTGATGGGTTTGTATAAAGAAATATGAAGTAAACGTGTCAGTATATCTAAATTTCCACAAATGTGCACATTTTTGAATTAAAGTCCTAATAAGTGAAGCACAGTCATCACAAACTGATAGGAGCAGATGTGAATAAACAGGTACGTTTCGAATTATTTTGTTCCGAATGTCAATACTCCGGACTCCTGATTTACTCTCCTGAAAT